>NC_132988.1:93130000-94380000 GCF_048564905.1 Vicugna pacos | reverse complement strand
GCAATAAATGTTACAGTTTGCAGATAATGTTGATCATGTACTTAAGATGTGCCTGGCTCTGAGCTGGGTGTTTTCTTTAACATGTGTTATCATCCATTTAATCCTCACCACTTCGTGGGCAGAAAAGGGATTATTTATTTTGTACATTTCAGGGGTAAGTAAACCTCCTTTCTGGGTTTTAAAAAAATTTATATTTATTTTTATTTGGAAGGGGGAGGTAATTAGGTTTATTTATTTATTAGTTTATCTATTTTTTTAAATAGAGGTACTGAGAATTGAACCCAGACCCTCGCTCATGCTAAGCACGCACTCCACCACTGAGCTGTGCCCTCCCCCTGACTTTCTGTAGTTTTTGTTTTGCTTTGTTTTGTTTTGTTTTGTTTTTGGATGGTAGCCATTCTGACGTGTGTGAAGTGATATCTGATTTCCTTTTTTAAAGATAAATTGACATCATCTTAAGGTCCTCAAAGGTTCATTTGCTGGCATTCCAGTGCTCTTTAAAATGAATCAGAATGATAAACATTTTAAACTGTGTTTTCCTAGTTGTTACTCTTTGCTGACATTATACAAAATATATCTGGGAACAAGAAAAGTTGTGCTTTAACAAGAGATCCCATCTGAGAAGATCACTAACCCTTTCCTTAGTGGTTGTCAAGATAAGGTAAACGATGACGGAAATGCCCCTTATGAGCTCATTAAGAACCAGCAGTGACTCTGGCCTTGAAGATAAAGCAGACCGTGATCTGGAGGAACTGGAAGGATTCCAGAGTCCCACTTGATAGATCTTTCTTTGGTCTGGCTTAGCTTTCAGAAGTTTAAAGCTGAAAAGTTTGATTATGGTAGGGATTTTGCTGCTGCAGTTTTGGAGTTACCGTTTAATTCATCCTTTTCCCTGATAAAATACCAAGCAAAGCAGAAAGCGATGCTGACGGAAAAACATCCATTAAGTAGCACAATTAGGAGGCTGGTGAGGGTGTTTTGCTTTTGTGATGGGAAGCATTTCTAGAGTGTAGATGGCCCATTATTACAGCCATCTTTACTAGAGGAGATGCTGATTATTTTATGAACAGTTTGAGGTTCTTGCTTTTTGCTATATTGCTTCCCTAGTAAGTAGAATGAAGTGGTTTATTAAAGCTCGTTGTATGTTCCCATTAAGAGTAGTTTTATAGGAAGCCACGATCTGGGCAAGAACTTCATACACTGTGGAGAGGACCAGTGACTTGGCCACAAAAAGGACTTAAAGACTGTTTTCTTAAGCAATTGATATAGTCACGTGTGCTCTGGAATCTATAAAATAGAATAAATACAGTGTACATATGGGTAATGGTGGCCACTGCACTCTGGAGCGCACTTACAGCTTGTAAGAGGGGCTTCTGTTCTTGTTTCTGTTTGAATTATGTACAACTGCTAGTATTACTTACATGGTATTTTGCTTTTTTTTTTTTTTTAAGTTTAGAGGAGCATTTGGGGAATTGCTGGAAAGAATTTATACTTTCACTAAAAAGAAAAAAAAAAAGGTGAACTAAGGTTTTCTTTTGCTCTCTAAATAAATTTACCTCCAGCACAGCAAAGCCATTCAGATTCAGAGCTCCCTCTAGTAAGAGCCTTTTCAGCCGGACAGCACAAAGGCCAGCGCGCTAACCACCCTGGAGGGACTGTAGTCTGGGAAAGCCCTGGACTCTGGTTACCCTTCTCTGCTGTGTTTCTTGCCTCCCTTCTCGCCTATTAAAAAAAAAAAGGCTTTTGGCATCATGCGGGGAGTGCTGCCTTCTTGCTGCAGACACCCCGCAGAAGTGGCTGAAGGTGGTGAGAAGCCCCGTGGTGGGTGCACGGTGGGGAGCAGGCACTGGGCCCAGGAGGACCACCTCTGTTTTAATGTGGGGTGGGAAGGACCTAATGAATGGAGGCATCCTCACGGCAGGGGTAGAACTGTCGCAGGGGCTCTGTGCCTGCTGAATGTGAAGAGTAGTCTGTATTGTATGACTTCACCCGAGACTGTTAGAAGTGTACCTAATTAGTCCACCTCTTCGTGGGGTTTTTCTCTACACATGAATGTCTCATCAGACAGAACAGTGTGTCTGAGAGAAGATGCTTACACTGTGTCATTGACGTCCATGTCCGGGGGAGGATTTTCATCTAATGATTTCTAAGTGCTAATTTTACTCATAAATTTAAACACTGTTTTGATTCAACATTTCAGTAGTTAGTTCAGTAAAGTCATCTCTGTTTTTTCCCTGGCTGCTGTGACCTGCCAGCCTGCCATAAGAGTACCTGAATTGTGCTCTGACAAAATCCATCTGTCCTTTTGCACTTGTACTCACCTCTTTTTTTTTTAAATTGAAGTATAGTTGACTTACAATATTATTATTAGTTTCAGGTGTGCAACATAATGATCCAATATTTTTATATCTTACATACCATACAGTGTTGTTATAACATTATTTACTATGTTCTCTGTGCTGCGTATTCCATCCCTGTGACTTATTTATTTTATAACTGGTAGTTTAATCCCCTGGTATCTCTTATTTCCCTTCACCTGTTTCACCCATTCCCACCTTCCCCTCTCCTCTCGTGACCACCAGTTTGTCGTCTGTATCTTAAGTGTGTTTCTGTTTTGCTGTATTTTTTGTTTTGTTTTTTTAGATTCCGCATATAAGTGAAAACATATAGTATCTGTCTTTCTCTGCCTCATTTCACTTAGCGATTCACTTTGGTATTAAAGCCACTGGTGTCAGGTGACTTGACTGTCCAGGTGAAGGGGAGCAGTGGCGTGTTTCAGAGTGGTCCCTGATGGCAGGCAGATGTGGGTCAGATTTTAACTGTGTCCCTTACTTAGCTGATGACCTTGGACAAAATACTTGACTTCACTGTGCCTCAGTTTCTTCTTCTACAGACACTGGGACGACTAAAAACAGTGCCCACTTCAAGGATTATGTTGAGGATTAAATGATATTATTCATGGAGTATTGTGCACAGTAGTCACTTAAATAATTGCCTTTTATTTTTATGGTGACTTCTTAGGGTTTTCGCTCCCCCCCCCAAAAAAAAAGATTGAGAGGAAAGGCAGGACTTCTGGAAGCGGAGAGAGCTGCAACAGTTTGAGCAGGGGCCGCAGCCTGTTAGGAGGGTGGGGCTCTGCCTTCTGCAGCAGGAGGGGTCGGGGGAGGCACCCTGGCTCTGGGCACGGATCGGCCCCCTGACCTTTAGTCACTGTCTTCTCTGGACCTCAGCAAACTCATCTGTAAAACAGAGGCATGATTTCCAAGTCCCTGTTCGGATGTCGGAGGTCCCCTCCAGCCCTCCTCAGTGACACAGGTAGATCTGGCTTGGAGCCCCTGCCCCGCTGCTCACCCAGGAGCAGGCGGGGGTGGCAGGTGGATGGGGACAGGACTGCCCTTGGACCCAGAGCAGTCGGCAGCAGTTTTTCCACGAACATTAGGTCAGTGATTCCTTTCATTCCAGATTCTCTCTTCATGTGGGGTGTTTATCTCTGGCACCAAGAAGAGGCCGAAAGGTTCCTAGCCATTTATGTGTGGAGAAGGAACTTTGTGAAATATCAGATTCTAACGGGTACTAACACTGCAACTTTATTTTAAGGACTTTTCCTCACACTCCTTTGTAATGTTAACTAGACAGTCTTAAGACTGTTAATAAGCAAGTGGTGGTGAAAAGAAAAGTTGTTAGCCACACAAATCAGTTTTCCGTGAAAGAGCCTAATATGTAAAAGGAAAACTCTGGTCAGTTTTCAAATGTTAACGTACAAATACTCCCAAGAGTTTTCTGAGGACAATGCTCTGATTGTGTGAGGTGTTCTAACATGGAGTAGCGGTGAAAAAACGCAATTGGGAGCCACACAAACCTGAGGTAAAGCCCAGTTTGGTGGTCTTTGGAAATTATGGGAGCTCTCTGAGTCTCAGTTCCTGAACTGTAAAATGGGGCTAATCGACTCTTGTTCGTCAGATTGTTCTGACTATTACATGACCCAGGCCTGAAGTTGAAGTCAGTGCCTAGCACACAAGGGCTCAACCAAAAAATGTTGGTTGTCACCGGCATCATCACCGACATGTTGGATTAGAATTTCCGTGAAACCTCAAGAGCCTGAGGTGGGGGTGAGCACCCACCTTTCATGTAAAGAGGAGTGATTATGGGAGGTGTTGACTCTCCCTTATAGCTGTTACGAGTGTTCTCATGTCTCTGTCTTTTTAAAAATCTCTTAATAGGAATGAATTCTTCCAAAACCAAACTAGAACTCCAGAAGCACCTGACAACGTTAACGAATCAGGAGCAAGCGACAATTTTTGAAGAGGTTCAGGTATGGTAATGGTTTCTAATTTCTAGAAGGAACGAGAAGGCAGGCAACTTATCCATGAAATGTTATTTATAAAAAATTGCAAAGCAGAGCGGTCAGAGCCCCGAGGAAGTGGCCCCGAGTTCCTCTTGGCTTAAGCTTTAACAGCCCCCTGGAGGGGGCCAGGTCAGAATTGGTTTTCTTGTGAAAATAACTAAGCCAGGGGAGCTGTCCTTCAAAGAATGAGAGAAAGGAAATGAAGTGGAGAGAGCCTCAGCCCGGGAGACAGGGGACCTGGACTTTGGTCCCTGAGCGCTGCTCTCCCCAGGAAACCTCTGCCCGCGCCTTCCTGCTGGGGATTCAGCCCTCCTTGTGGGAGTCTCAAGGCTATAACATTTCGTACATGAAATTGAACATAATTGTTCCTCCCCTCTCTTATTTTTCAGTTTTGAAAATAGATGATGTTACCTACTATGTGATATATCAAACTTAAAAACAAAATACAGAGTGGGGAGGGTGTATGTCAGTGGTAGAGCACTTGCTTAGCTGTATGGGATCCTCGGTTCAATCCCCAGTACCTCCATTTAAATAAATAAATAAATAAATAATACATAAATAAATATAAACCTAATTATCTTCCCCCCCCAAATAAACAAAAATTTAAAAAAACCAAACAAAAAACCAAAATACAAAACAAAACCCAAGCTCGTTGGTTTTCTGCAGTAAACCCGGAAACTCGCTCTTGTCCTCACATTTCGATGCACGTTTCTCGGGGAAACCATGCTGTGTGTGCTGGCATGCCTGTAGTCTGTTCATTATGAATCTTTAATGAGCTCATCAAAAATTTCATGTCTGCTTTAGCTGAGGGGCATTTTCTGTGGTTTCGTGGCACTTCTCTAGGGAGGAGAGCACAGCAGAACAAAGCATTAATCTCTCTTTTGGAGGGAGGAGAGTGGCAGGGTTCTGCAAAGAGAGGAGTCTTTAAACAAAACAGGAAGGCCGGCAACTCTAGACTGTGACTTCTCTCTCCCTCCTCACTGGGGGAAGGACTGCAGACAGGGCCCATGGTCTGTTTTCTGTTAGAGTGAAAAATTAAAGAACTGTCTTTTTCTTTAATCACAAGTTAAGAGTTCTCCTTCCCTTGTTTTTCTGCAGTCGGATTGGCAGATGTTTGTAGAAAGAAAGCATAGTAAGGTTTTTAAATTTCATAAATAGCTTAGAATAACTTACACAATTTCCAGTTGCCTTTAAATTTTCTTGTTTTCTTCTGAATTGACTTGAGACACACTACTTTGTTTTTTCTTCAAAGATCTTTAGAGTTCTAAGTACACAGTCCTCTCAGGCAAATTTAATGTGATTTGTACTTGGGATTCATAAATAGATGGACATTTGCTTCTGACTGTTAATGCGTTTGTAATGGGAGCTGGGGCTGTTTTCATCTGATGCTGGCCCACTTTGCTGTATTAGTGCTATCAAGTCACTTTGGGGAACATCTTTCTAGCAAGCATAGAAGACGTATGTTCCTCCCCTAATGTGAGTTGGTTTTCTTTTTAATTTAGGCAGCACTGTGTAGTTTTCCCCAGAAGACTGTGATGAATCAAGATAGGTAATATCCAAAATATTCTTTTGCAGCAGTGACAAGTTCCTAATGGATGTGGTTCTGAGATTCTCATTGATGCATGAAAGTTTAAGACACATTATGACAAACAAACATTAGAGAAAATCAGTGACAAAGGTTTGCTTAAAAAAATGCATTCAGTTAATATCTCAGGGCCCTGTGTGTGGTTGTAGAAGGCACTGTAATTTTTTGATTGGTTTAAAGACAAAGGGAAGTCCTTCTGTTCATTGGCTTTGAAAAGCCAGCTCATACTTTGTCTTCCATCATTGTAAGTGTGGCTTTTCTTTAAATAATGCAAATTTGACATGGCTTTCTTCTGATGGCTTATTGGTAGTCTTGTTAAATTATTTCCTCAATGACCGATCTTGTTTTTTATAGAATATTTTATAAACCAAGTCACTGGTTTATTTTTTGGTAGTAGTGCCTGTTGATGTTTTTGAAAAACCATGGGTTTTGAAAACATGAAGAAAAAAGTGGCTTTGCAGTATCATGAGACTTCTTATAAATAGATTGGTTAATATTTTCCTGGAGAATAGTTTTTTTCTGAGGAATTCTCCAAGGGCAAATTTTTATAAAACAAATCTAATTACTATTGAAATAAATGGTACATGATTACTTAAATAGTTATTGAAGCATACATATTTGTTTTTGTAAATCAGTGTTTCATGTTAAAAAAAAAAAAGTGCAACCCAAACAGAACCGGAAAGAAGCAGATCATTAATTACTGTGCAGATGGTGCTGGGGATTACCACTGCTGCCAGCAAGCCAGCTTCGGCTTTGAGCTCTGAGAGGAGGACTTGGTGCCCCATAGGCTTGCGGGGCTGCTAACCCTCCTCTTCCTAAGAGGACGCATGACACTGCAGAGGCACTTTTTTTTTATCAATGACCTTTTTGAAATGTACAATTTTCAACATATCTAGGTGGGTATATAGGAGGGTGACCCGCAGGCGGGGCCTTACTCTCTCCTGCTGTCTCCACTGGCTGAATGTGTCCACATCCATTGTCCTCAGAGGGAGAAACTGCTTTCATACCAGGTGGAATTGGTGAAGAAAATGTTTCTAAGTCTTAATTTCCTTCATCTGAATGAGTGCGTTTTAGGGAATGCCTTAATGAATACTCAGTAGGTAAATCAAGTAGATTGAGACTCAATAGATGTTGATAATGGATTAAATAACATAACTTTAAACAAGTCAAAGATTAATGGTTGGAGGAACTCCCCCCCCAACTTTGTGTAGACTATGTATCAACTTAGTTGGCTTTTCAGTGATTTAAAGATGATTTCTTGTAAGATTTTATTATCTTTTTTTTTAAAAAGATGTCTGGTGGTTGTATCCAGGTGAGCGTCGCTATTTTAAATAGACTCCTCAGAAGACCATAGACTTTCTCAGTGTTCTGGTATTCATTAGCCAGTGTTAGAAATTGATTTTAAAATCATTTTTACAACTGACTTACAGAGAAATGAGATTAAGAAGTGTAACAAAATTGGCTTTGTTACTTTTAATAGGCAATTAATTATTTTGCATTGCTCTTTTTAAAAAATGAAATCTATAGCAAAGCACACAATCAATGTTGTATAGTTCAATGAAATTAAAAAAATATTTTTGCAGTTAAAAGAAATTTTTGAGGCATAGTTTTTACAATATTATGTAAGTTTCAGGTGTACAATATAGTCTCTCTCTCTCTCTTTTTTAAATGGAGGTACTGGGAATGGAACCCAGGACCTCGTGCATGCTAAGCAGGGGCTCTGTTACTGAGCTGTACCCTCCCTGTCTCAGATGTACAATGTAGTGATTCACAGTTTTTAAAGGTTTTACTCTACTTATAGTAAAATACTGGCTGCATTTCAGTGAATTTTCATAAGATGAATACGCCTGTGCAGCAGCACCCAGACTGGGAAATAGGGCCGTCCCGTCCCTCAGAACCCGGTCAGCACTACCCCCAGGGAACCACTGTCCTGACTTCTGACGCTGTAGATAACTTTGAGTAAGCAAGTTAGTTTTTGACTGCAAAGTAGTATTATCCAACTTGAGTCCCCATTATTTTCCTCAGATTTGTCCCTCTGACTCATGGCTATTTATAAATCACCTTTAGGAAGGAGTGATTTGCCCCTTTGGAGGATGGTGAAGTCACATGGCCACATGGGCGGTATTAAGGTGGTGCCACCTCGCGAATCGTTTTCACTCAACAGGAGGGTCGCCCCGAGTCATGTTTCAGTTATTTTAAGGAGGGATTTATTTCTTGACCTTGTGTGACACCCCAGACATGGTGTTCTCAGCCTCACCGACTTTCCCTGTGATGCCTAAGGTGCTCTGTGATGTAGTGTCTGGGCGACGGCTCTGGTGGTACACTGTGTTCACTGCAGTCTCATTTTCTGTCCATTTGAGTAGGTTCCTTCATGTGTATGTTGAGAAAAAGAAAACATATTAATAATTCTCCTTATTACTGTGTTCTTAGCCTTTTTTAATATTTTGAAATAAGTGATTGTGAAGAATTTCTCCAAGAAAATAGACATATTTTTGTGAGAGCAGCCCAAGGTTTAATTAAAGAGTAGGAGCGGAAAGAATGGGGCAGCTCTTGGGTGCCTTTCTGTCCTGTCTGCTCCTCTCTTTAAAAAAAAATAGACTTTATTTTTCAGAGCAGTTTTAGTTTCACAGAAAAAGTTCCTGTAAAACTTCTCATGCCCTCCCCCACCCTCCCCCAATCAGTTTCCTCTGTTAGAGTCTTGTTTTAGTGTGGTACCTTTATCACAGTTGATGAGGTGGTATTGATGCATCTTTATTAACTAAAGCCCATAGTTTACATTAGGGTTCACGCCTGGTGTGGTACCTCCCATGGGTTCTGACAAACGTATAATGGCATGCAGCCACCATTATAGTACCATACGGAATTGTTTCTTTGCCCTAAAAATTCTCTGTGCTCCACCTGTTCACCCCTCTGCCCCCCTTCAAGCCCCAGGCAACCACTCATCTTTTACTGTCTCCATAGTTTTGTCTTTTCCAGAATGTCAAATAGTTGGAATTATACAGTTTGTAGCGTTTTCAGATGGTCTTCTTTCCCTTCACAGTGTGCATCTGAGGTTCCTCTATGTCTTTTTATGGTTTGATAGCTCTTTTTAGTGCTGAATAATATTCCATCGTCTGGATGTACCTGTTTGTTTATCCATTCATCTATTGGAGAACATCTGGTTGCTTCTTAGTTTTGGCAGTTACGAATAAAGCTGCTGCAAACATTCCTATGCAAGCTTTTGTGTGGGCGTACAGTTTCAACTCCTTTTGGTGAATACTAAGCAGTGCGATTGCTGGCTTGCCTGGTGAGAATGTGGTCAGTTCTATAAGCAGCGGCCAGACTGGCTCCCTAAGTGGCTGGACCATTTCACGGTCCCGCCAGCAGTGAGTGAGAGGTCCTCCTGCCTCCTGGGCCTTTAGATTCACAGTGGCCTTCCCGAAGTCAGCAGAATTAAGCTGGGATTGTGGTGTGTGACTGCCACTTTCCTCTCTTGAAGATCTGATTGGGACCTTCCCTGGAAAAATCCACTTGTTGCATAAAACATGTAAAAATTTATAACATTAAGGTCCCTGGCTTGGCATCCAGAGTGAGATCATCTGTTCTAGCCTTTAAAATAGTTAATCTTTAGATTTGAAATTTGGAAGAATAGAAAGTCCTCAGTGAAAACAACCCCTTCTGATCATTTACTGTCATTTCCTTGAGTAACAGGAACAACTTATTTTAAATGATCTTTTTCTTTTAGAGAGGGAATGTCACAGGTCTGGGTTAGCGTCACTTCTGCTTCTAAAGTTTGTGCCACGAGGGCAAAATGATTGTTCCTTCGTTAGCTGGGCTGCCAAAGACAGCGCTGACCCAGACACAGATGCTTGTGTAGCTGATGCATTTATTACGCCTGGACTTTGTTTTAAAGGGCAGGCAGAGAGGAGGAGCAAGGCAGTGGATAACTGTCATTATGAAAAAGGTATGTTTCTAAAGTTTATAGACTAGAAGCTTTGTGTATTCCCAGAGTAATTCAGTTTTGTTTTCTTCATACTCAGAGAAAATAATTAAGTTAGATGGTCTTCTAAAAATGAACTGTGACTGGTATTTCAAATCCAAAGAATCTGGGAGCCAGAGGAGACCCTGGAGTGTATCTTGTGCATAGTGGAGATGGAGAAGCTAAGATTAAGTGACTGGCCTTTGGTCACACTTCTAGGCGGCACCTGGAACCTGCGTGTCCTGATTTCTAGTCCAGTGTGTCTTTCCACTGCCCTGCCTAAAAAATAAAAAGCATATAAGGAATTTTTAAAGAAAGAAAGAAGAGAGAAACTGAGTCCATGCCATGAAAGTTTGTGTGTAAGTGCATGCCTGGTGGGGCTGCCAGAAAGTGCTCCGTGGTGAACACGTTTGACGTGAGGAAGGAACCGTAACCCGGGGTCCAGTTGCTGTCTTCCTTTCCAGTCCCTAACCATAGGGTTTACAAATGTTGACCTTTGGGTGTTTGCACAGATTTTGTCCTTTTCTTCTGTTTTCAGGGCTGTTTATTAAATACTTTGACTATGCCTCTAACTGATACGAAATATTTATTTTAGGTATAAGGACATCAGAGCTTAATCTGGCCCACTGGCTCCATTATCTGTTTCTTTTAGAAAATTATCTCACTTTTTAGGATCATCAGTGCCCCCTAGTGAGATGGTTGGGTAAAAAAAGCACTAGTTGGTGGGTGGAAGCTGTTAGCATTTTCAAAGGGATGGCTTAGCAGTTTTGGTGACAATTAAACATTAATGTATTCTTTTTTTTTTCCCCCTTTAAGAAACTGAGACCAAGAAATGAGCAGCGAGAGAATGAATTGATTATTTCTTTCTTGAGATGTTTATATGAAGAGAAACAAAAAGTTCATGTCCATGTTGGGGAGGTAAAGCAGGTATGGCCTTTTTCTTTTTCTCTCTTATGAGTTTACCACGATGCTCTATAAAAGAGTCTTGAGGACTTTCTGAAGCTCTGAAGCCTCTTTCTCCTTTTATTTTATTTTCATTTGTTGCATGTACGGTAAACTTGGGAAAACTTGGGAATATTTAGATTGTGCTTGGAGGAGGTGAGAGAAGTGTCTGTCTGCGTTGTAGTAGGGGTGGGGCAGTTGCTCTGACGGGGGACTGTGGCATAGAACCTCAAGAGTGAGGTTTACAAGTAGCTGCCACCAAGACAAGCTACCTGACCTGCAGGGGCCAGTCTCTGTCACCTCACCCTCTCCCTGATAAAGTGGGAGTGACGTTGTACAGCTGCCTTCAGAATTACAGGAAGTACCCGAGTTCTTGTCACATAAATGCCGTGTGAATGTACGGTGGCGCTCTGACACAGCACAGGTGGCGCTGGCCTGGGTGCTGAGCCCTTCACATGGAGGGCGTGTTCCTTCCGTCTCGCATGCTGGACGGATGTGCGGAGTCCGCCTCCCACCTCCACTGCCCACGGCTTTGTTCAGCTTTTCTGTGTGAGGGGTGCTGTGTCAGAAGCTGGGGCCACCTGCAGGTCTCTGTCTTTGAAAAGTTTTGCATTTGGGATTCAGTACACATGGGGCCAAGGACCATTTTCCTACATTTTTTGAACTCTGTGTAAGTCAATCATAATAACCATTATAACTTCTAGACATGCATTTTATTTTTTTGTTTACTGGTAAGCCAGAAAATCTAGAGAAAAATCAGTAAAGGATGTTCAAAAAATCTTTAATTTCCAAAAGTATATTGCCTTTTTAAAAAAACAACACCAAAAACCACTCCCTGAGTGTCTATTCTGAAGGCACTGTAAAGCTCAGTCATGTGCTCTCTTCCTTGTGTTTTCCCTGTAAACAGCCCCTGCTTTTCTGGTAACCTGACCGTGATGCAGTTTTGCTGGGATCGCACATAGCGACTCTCCCCATTTGTTTCTCCCTTCCGGTTGCCTTCGGCAGTCATGTGCCCTTCCTGAGCTCTTAATCACATACAGTGTCCAACATTGTTTTTAATCTCATTGGCCGGCTCTAGGGCCCCTTAGCTGCGACCCTAGTACCAGTACGTGGTGTTTTTGGCCTTTATGTGTTGACGTTCCCCCCCTTGCAGCCAGTGCCCTTGAGGCCGCCTGCGAGTTCTGGGCGCCACCTGTTCACTTTTAGGTGGGCCACCCAGTCTAAGTTTTCAGTTAATTCTCTGGTTCACTATTCCTTTTCTTGTTTCCTTTCCTCTTCTCTTTTGTGCCACTGACAGTTGTTCTACGTTCTGATTTTCTTCCTCCTGAGTCAGTCCAACTTACTCCAACAGGAAATTAATAACTTTGAAATAATTTATAACTGCTAGAAAGGGGAATGAAGCATTTCTGGTGGGTGGGAAGTTTTGACCTCAGGGCAGTCTCATTTTTATGGAACAGGGTAATATCTTTATGATTTGGACATAGGCTAGTACAATGGAGAAATATATTTCATGCTTTTTTCCATTTGAAAACAGAATTTAAAGGAGACTGAGCCTCAAGGTGGAACTGGCATCTGGGCATCCCTTTCACTAGAGGTTTCTAAACATTCTGTAACCCAAGAGGCTTGTGTCTTTGCCTGTAAGGAAGTTGCCCCGATCCCCAGTGGTTGGGTGGTCCCGCAGGCTGGACACCCTCTTGGGCTCTGAGCTTAGCTTTTCAGAGCAGCAACTGCTTTATAGATGGATCAGATGGACTTTCGAGAGTCACCAGTAGATTCTTGCTCTTACTTTCTGCTACCAGATGGTTTACATGGATTTCATTACCTTCTTGTTACTCCTAAAAATTCCTGAAACCTTTGAAAATGTGTTATGACTTGACCAGAGAGAAATGGAACTGTGGTCTGTGCCCACCAGCTTTCAGAAGTGGATCAAAGACATGAACACAGTCTCAGGACTGTACTTCTCAGAGCCATGGTGATTGCATGCCATGCGTGTTTTTCAGACTAAAATGCTGGTGTTGGAGGCTGGTAGAGGGATTGTTTTATAAAGTAGAAAACAAACTGAATGAATCCTTTGATCTTACGGGAAAGGATTCAGTTTGGACAAAGGTCTATAAATTAATAAAGTTTAAAGGATACCACGTTTTAATCATTTTTGCTTGTGTTCACTGAACTGGTACAGAAATTAATAATATTAAATCAACTGCCACTGGTTGAATGTTTGCCATGTATCAGACATAGTTTTAATTTTTTACACGACTTCTGCCATTTTTTCTACAACGCCTTTTTGAGTTCGGTGGCATGATACCCATGTGAGACACGAGGACATGGGGAACAGGGTCAAGATGTTTCCTGGGCAGTGTGGAGCCCATGTGTCTGAGGTCCAAGGACATCATCTTAATCATCATGCCCTTTAGGAGCTTAATTATCAAAATTTAATATTATGTAATTACTCATTGATATGCCTGGGTCCATTATCTAGTAGATAAGTTTTTTTTCTGACATTTTATTACAGAAATTGTCAGACATACAGAAAAGTTGAAAGAATTGCACAGTGAGCACTTTTATACCCACCATCTGGCTGAAACTGTTTTTAGCACTGTTGTGTTTGCTGCCGTGTATCTGTCCGTCTCCTACGCCACCTTACTTCTGATGCCTTTCAAAGCAAGTTTCTGATGTTAGTACTCTTGATTCCCAAACACTTTAGTTTGCCTATCATTAACGAGAGTTTGGTATTTATCTGTTTTTTTGAGATAACATTTGCATATAGTAAGTTGCACAAATCTTGAGTGAACCATCTGTTGAGTTTTAAGGATTTCATACATTTAGTTAGCCCCAACCGCTCTCAAGATATAGAACATGTCCATCACTCCAGAAAGTACCCCACACCCCGTCAGTCCTCCGTCCCTCAGGCAACCACTCTTTTGATTTTTTTTTCCACCATAGGTTAGTTTTGACTGTTCTAGAACTTTCTATAAATGGAATCATACAGTATGTTCTCTTTTAGTTTTGGCTTCTTTCTCTTAGCGTAATGTTTTTGATGTTGCATAAATCAGTAATGTGTTCCTTTTTATCCCATTGTGTCCATACCACAGTTTATTTCTCTATTCTCCTTTTGTTGGACACCTAAGCTGTTTCCAGGTTCTGGTTATTGTGAATAAAGCTGCTGGTGAATATGCTGTGACAGCTTAGGATGGTGGGTTCTCAACTGAGGACTTCATTTTAGCTTAAGAATTTGAAACTTGGCTCCAAATGTTCAGGCTTAGAGTTCTCCCCTCTGTCTTGGGATGGGCAGTGTGAGCACTGTGGTACAATTCACTCTAGAACTGCAAACTAGGAACTTTAAAGGAGAAACGTCTAGATGCTTAGTTTAAAATAAACAAGGAATGTGTTATTTCCTAAATGAAATTATTTTCTAAGCATGAATTATTTTCTAAATGTGAATTTTCAGGTTGCATTTGAATTATGACGATAGACAGAAAAGAATGATTTTAGACTGTAGAGGAGAGCAGAAGCAGCACTGAAGTGCAGAGAGACTCTAGTGGGCTGGTTTATTAAAAACAAAAACAAAAACAAAACACCAGCACAGGTTTTCTGTGTAGGATCTACTGCATACTACTAGTCTTTTACCCACTATTTTCCTTATATGTCAACACAATTCAAAATGCTTCTCTTTTATGAAAACTTTTGTTATGAGTTTGAAAGCAAGTCTACAGCTTTGTACCTTTGTGAGTGAGCTAGTGTTGAGTCAAATACAGGTACCTGAGCTCCTTTATGGGTAATTCCCTTTGCTCTGGAGGCTGCTTTGTGTCTGGGTAAGCTCTTATTCTTGGTAAATGATTGCATAGGACCAAATTGCAGTTAATAAGGCACCCACCCATGGTACATAACTTGGTCAATATTTGTTGAGTGAGTGTCACTGTTCTCAACACCTGCAGGATATAGCTGGGGTGAATTGAAGGCATTTATTGTATTAATCTGCACACTTCTCTATATACTTGAAATATGTAACAACAGCAAGGAATAGTCGATGTTTAGAGTAATGAAGGATGTGGTGGTTCTTTTCTAACAATCATCATCTAGCAGGAAGCATTCAGGTAAGCATCCAGAGAAGCAGCAGTTTAATTTTGAGGATTAAAAAATTTTTATTTTAGCATACCTCTGTTAATAAGTAACATTAAACTTCATTTTGTGATTGGCAAACAGATTTAGCTTCATGTTATGGTCACTTAAGGAGGAGATGCTTCGTTGCAGGGGAGAACGAATGGGATGATGGAAAGAAGAGGTGGGAGAGAGGAAAAAGTAGGATTCTGTAGAAGGGGATGAAGATTATTGTAGGCAGAGGGGGATGGATTCTTCAGTTGATTAATTTGTCTTACCCTGTGAAATGCCCCCAAAATTAAGTTGTTACTTTACTCTAAAGAGCTAATCATAGCTCCCTTAGTACTGGAAGCTGTGCCCAGTGCTTTAATGCTTTACCTGTTTTAATCACAGTGCAACACAGTGCTATGATTATATCTTGAGGTTGGTCTCAATTTACAGAAGAGGAAATTGTGGCTCAGAGTAAGTAACTTGCATAAGGCCACAGCTAATAAATGACATATCTCTGACCCAGCCCCAAGGCCCAAGCTCTAAGCTGCTTTGTTAACTGATTGGCTTCTAAGCAGATCTCCTCATTACATTTGGAGTAGGCAAAGCAACTCTTTGAGGCAAAATTATTTCCTGGACTTGCAGTCATGTCACCAAGTGACAGATGAGAAGAGGTCACAGAAAGAATATGGCCTGGGGTCAAAAAGATGCATCCTAGAGACTTTTCAATCCTTTTTTTTTTTTTAAAAGGTAGGAAAAGAGGAAGGCAGGAGGCTCTAAGTGACTTGACTTTACATTGTTTTATTTTTTAGACATCACAGATTGTGGCAGAGAATATTGGAAGTGAATTGCCATCTAGTGCCACTCGATTTAGGCTAGATATGCTGAAGAACAAAGCAAAGAAATCTTTAACAGAGTCTTTAGAAAGTATTTTGTCCCGGGTAAGTGCCATAATTTCTCTTAATTTAAGTTAAATCACTTTTTGAGAGAGCATGAGATTCAGTTCTTTGTTTTCACTCCATCAGTGTTCATCATGAAGTATAGAAGGGTAAGACCTTTTAAAATGTCTTCTCAGTCTTCGAATAATGTTACCTTCACGTAAAATTCAGGTTTTAACTTGGCCTTAGTTTTAAAAAAAACTTCACTCTTTTGTAGATTATATCCATGGAATTTTTGTCTCCCAGAGAATGTTATTTGTTGGCTAGTCCCTCTAAAGAGCACGGATTAGATACGCCAACATGTGGGTTCCGTTCTCCCTTGTGTCGCTAGGTACAATTTGAAAATCCAGTTATTGTCAGCTGTTATTGTTATATGTCTGGAACTTCTAAGCAGGATCTGCAAACAGTGGCCCTTGGGTCAAATACCATTCATCTCTGGTTTTTGTAACTAAAGATTTATTGAAACACAACCACATCAGTTCATTCACCTGTTGTCTAAGGCTGCTTTTCTGCAGAGTCAAGTAGTTGCCACAGACACCACAGAGCATAAGAGCTTTATTTTCTGTCCCGTTACAGAAAAAGTTTGTGGCCTGCAGCTCTCTAGGAAGAACGAGTATGTGTATGATGCTCCAATCTGGGGGTTCTTTAAGAAATCACTACCACCCCGTCCCCCTTCGTTCTCATGGGTGTAAATACCCTCGATGGCACTTCTAAGAAATAAGAGTTAGGTTTTCTCTCAAAGTTTTGCACCTTTCTGGAGCTTGCAGTTGTCTTCTTACAGTTCTTTTTTATTTCACGAACCACTCCATTTGATGAATCATGCTTTAGTTTTCGTAGAAGTTAAATTTTATTGTGTGTGAAGATGTTTCTGAGAATTTTGCAGCAACCTTACAGATAATTAAAACCATTTCACTTACAAAACCAGAGTTGGAGTGGGGCTGCTTTGGAGAGCTCCCAAGTGGAGAGATGGCGGTTTGGGTGTCACAGCCTGGCAGGTCATGATGCCGTGTGACTCAGGAGAGCGATGTTGAGCGTGCACACTTCAGCACTTGCTCTTCCTAGACATGTCTCTTCCCCTGCCCGTCATCCTGCCAATGACTAATCCAAAAGGTGCTTTGAAGCATTCAGGTTCAGGTTGGCTTAAAAGAATATGATTGTCTCAATGCACATATGCACTCAACAGTGTTTCTCAGTAAATGCATTTTTCCTGAGCTTATTTAAACAGATCAGGTCGCTTCCTTTGCAAAACCTCAGGGGTCGTAACTGCCTTTCTTTATGCAGGGTAATAAAGCCAAAGGCCTGCAGGAGCACTCCGCCAATCTGGACTTGGACAGCTCTGCGTCTAGCACATTAAGTAACACCAGTAAGGTAAGCACATTTCTTTTTAAGTGACCCCCTGAAGAAACCAGCACATGGGTCTTCCTCGTCCCCTATGTACAGGGTCTGTGAAGGGGAACAAAAGAAACTCGTATCTCCAATCATGAAAAGTTTGGTGCTTCCAGACCTCCAGGTGCAGGTGGAGGGCTGGTCATGCAGTTCTGTTCCAAGAAAAAAGGTTTACCTACCAAAGCAGATGCTATCCCATAAGCAAAGGAACAAAATTGCAGTTTTAGACCACTGAGATCTAATTTAGCACAATGCAGTCAATGGATTTCTTAAATCGATTTTCCAATGAAATCTAAATGAAATATTAAAAATAATTTAGAGAAACCTCAAAATTGGGTTTGTGAATTCTGAGAAGTATGTAGGGTAAATTCCTGAAACTTACTTTATCCTCTGGCTGGCTCTATGATTATAATTAAACATTACTATTTTTATAAATAAGCAGTGAAGCCTCCGCCCTCAGTCTGTCACCAATGGGCACAGCTTTGTGACAGCGAGCAAGTCGGCAGTTCTCTTTGGTGACAAACCTGTATCTATGTCCTTGTTTTAATTTCTTGCTTTCTAGACATACAAGCGTATTTAAACCTAGTTAGTTGAACTTTTTAACCACCAGAAACTACCAGAAAAGTGGATTTTGTATTTTGTGCTGGGACAGTCAGCTTTCCTTCTGCGACCAGAATGCCCTCAGATGGAAGAGAGGGGAGTTTTTGTGAAAGCCAGCTCCCTACTACAGGAATCAAGTTCTTTTGAGCTCCCTCTGGGGCATGTGGCTTTCAAAGTTTTTAGACCATAAGTGACAGTAATTTACACATTTAACAATGCAAAATGGTTCACAGACAAACATACACACTCACACATAAAATTTCACAAAACAGAATTTACTGTAAACAATATGTGGTACATACTGGTTTTTTCTATTCTGTTTTGAAAAGTTTAGTGAAAAAGACCACAAAATTGATACTACTACCTACTAATGTGTTAGAGTCTATAGTTTGAGAAACACTGCCTTAGTGGAGTGCTTTTTCAAATTCTAAGGTGCATCTTTAGTGGGGTCTGGTTAAAATGCAGATTCTGATTCAATAGGCCTGGGGTGAGGCCTAAAATGCTGACCCACTTGGGGGAGCAAGACCCTAGACACACCCACCTTCTGCATGTGATTTTCTAAGTTAGAATCTTGTGGGATGTAGTGTCATCTGTGCTCCGTTGCCCACATACTGATTCTGCCCACAATTCATTTGAAGTGTGGAAGCACTATGGTTTGTTTATGCTCTGGATATAGCTGAATAAGACAGAGCCCCTCCCCACTGGGAGCTCATCTGGTAGGAAGGAGGCGACAGATACACGGCATTGAGTGGTGAGTGCTGTGCGCCTGAGAGTTCAAGTAAGAGCTGGTGGTAGCTCAGTGGTCACAGGAGTCCGGGGAGGGATGATATTTTTGGTCAGTGGGACCAGAAAAAGCTGGTGGGGTTGTAGGGGGCAGTATTGCTTCTGAATTAAATCTTGGGGTAACTGTAGGAATTGTACCGTGGAAGTGGACAGGGAAAAAGGTGTTCCAGATTAGTTCAAATAAACATACTGTGAAGAAATTCATATCACTTAAGTGACTTTCCCAGAAAGTCTTTTTGCTTGTTTTTTTATTCTTCTTCAAAACACAGATCTGGGAATATACACATAGCTTGAATTTCTAGGGTAATTCTGGGAGAAATACAGCTTTTCAAAAGTTACCTATGTGTATTGTATGTGTGGCTGTCTGCACTTCTTTACATATTTTTTCATCCTGAGATTAAGAAACTGTTGTAAAGATGTGCTTTTATGTAATTGAATCTCTTCTAATAAATGGATTGTCTAGAAGCAAAGAAGCTGAGCATCTGAGTGGCCCTTTCAGGTGTAAGGTTAAGCAAAGGGTGAGCTGGTCCATGTAATTTGGAGGGGTTAATGAGAGTTGAGATGAGCAGGCTTGCATGATGGCCATTGCTTGATGTATTGTCTTAGACACATTTTTAAACCCTTAAATTAAAAGAATCTTTGCAACTGTAGAGTCTTGAAGAATGAAAAATTGAAGTTATGTTTAAAGTAATTAACGTTTCATAATGTTTTGGGAATTAAGCCTTTTAAATCTGATTACTAAAAAATTAAGTTTGTATAATCTCTCTCCTCAATAAACATAAATTTAATTTCTTAAAATCCTTAATACCCATCATCTAAAAGACACTCAACTGCGGGGGCAGGTGAACAAGAAGAATTTAGGTTCTCCAGTCCACCATTAGATGCATTCGTTTCTTTTTTCGCTTTTCGTGTTGATTTATTTATCCCTTCTAGCAGTTCTAGTAGGGACAAGCTGGCACACTTCGTCTTATTTTATGTTTTTTGATTTGAGGAAAATATATTGGCCCCCAGCCATGTCTTGGGTGTGCAGCACTAAGTGTGAGTGGTGGCAGTTCATTCCCTTGAAAAAGTATGCATCTGGCAAGCCTGCAGTGTGAAGATATTGTCATGGTTCTCAACAAGTGTTTGCGTACCCACTCAGTAAATTCACTGAGTACCTAATAAATAATAACTTACATTTGCATAACATTTTAAGTGAACGGGTACTTATGGTTGTATTATCTTGCTTAATTCCGACACCCAGTGAGATAAATTTTCACTGCGCCCTTTTACAGATGAGGAACTTAAAGTGTAGGGAGAAGTTGAGAGATTTGCCCTGAACCACGGCAAGAAGTGCTTAGAGAGATTTTTCCGTATCTAAGAATAATACAGGATATAATTTTTAACCCTCAGGATTACCAGGTTAAATCTTAACATTAGGTCCAGTTCCGAGAGAGTCTTAAAATATGGGTATGACATGTATGAACCCACTTGGCTGAGATAAAGAACTTGATTTGTTTAAACGGTGCGGACAGGTTACACAACTGTCTGCTTATAAGCAACAGTAAAGAGTTCTGTCTTCTAGACAGAGAACTATTTCAGCTTTGCTTGGGACAGTTGCAAGCTGTAATTTACGGCCTTCACACCTGCGTTTGGTAGTTTCCCCATTTGTCCTGCAAACAAGTGTCTGTCTCTAACAGCAGGCATTTAATGGGCCTTTACTGCTTTGCACTTTTGGTGGCTTCTAGACGGCGTTTATAATCAGAAGATATGCATACTGAAATGTTTTCCTGCCGCTGGAATTGGAGTTATGAATCTCACAAGTGCCCTGTGATGTGTCTGATGTGCTGTCTGTCTGCTGCCAGGAGCCGTCTGTGTGTGAGAAGGAGGCCTTGCCGGTCTCCGAGAGCTCCTTCAGGCTCCTCGGCTCCTCGGATGACCTGTCCAGTGACCCAGAGGACCACCCCGCGGAAGAGCTCGCCCCGCTGTCACCCCAGCGGGGCTTCAGAAGGCGTGCCAACACCCTGAGCCACGTCCCAGTGGAGTGCCAGGAGCCCCCGGAGCCTGCCAAGGGGTCCCCAGGGGTCTCGCAGAGGAAACTTGTGAGGTATCACTCAGTGAGCACAGAGACGCCTCATGAACGGAAGTAAGATTTGTTTAAAACGTAGATTTTTGTATAAATGGCTGGGGCTTACCTGTTCCTGACCAGGTACGTGCGGCTCAGCCGTGCTGATGGGGTCAGAGAGAAGCCTAGGTCAGCTTTCACTCTTGGCTTAAAAGATAACCCCCGCAGCGGTGCCTGTTCCCGCCACTTCCTCCCCTGGGGCGGTGTAGCTGTCAGAGATGCTCGGACTTGCGCCATTGCAGGGACCGTGAGGGAGCAGGTCAGGTGGAGCAGGCCGGCGGGGCACAGCGGGGCTCCTCTCGCAGTGTGAGGGCCGGTGACTGCTGGCCTCGAGGAAGCAGCCATGGGGGGGCTGCTCATTTGGAGGCCGGGACGGTGGGGTGGCGATGGGTCCCGAGCAAGTATGCGGCGTCGGGCCGCCTGGGCGGGATCACAGCCTGGGGCCCCATCCTGCTCTGTGCCTGGCCGGGCAAGTCGCTGCCCGTCGCCGTTGGAGTGGACAGTCTCTGAAGTCCCCTGCAGTGTGAGGATTCTAGAGCCTCCCGACAAGATTGACTAACTTTAATAACGGGCTCTAGCGAGTTTCCTGGAGCTGGGTAAGCACTACAGAGGCTTCCTTCCAGGGTCTCTTGGCAATTAATTTGAGCCCAGGTGTCAGAGAGCATGAATGGGCACAGAGATATAGTTAAAAATGACTTTAAACGTCTTTTCAAAGCCGTTGCCTTATAAACACGAAGCAGGCCCTGCCTGCGTGCAGCCCTTCCTCCCTCTTTCGGTGACACCTGGAGTACGGGGCGCGCGTTGGAGCCGGTTCTGCACCGATGAGGGGCGTCCACACGGGGGCGTCTGCGATGCTGCTGGTGGACAGGGGACAGTGTCTGCGCTCGCAGACAGTGTGGTGGAGCCTCTCAGCCTTGTCTTCAGTCAGCCTGGAAGATAGTTATGGCGGTTCTTTGGAATTCGGCTGGATAACTGTGATCCCAGAGGAGAACCCACTTAAGAAGCTAATATTCAGTCATACGACATTTTAGAGACCAGGATAGCTTGAGGCTTTGTGGGATTCTCGTCATGTTTTCTAGAACCCTGTGCACACGCTTCTTTTATTCCGCCCCTCCGCTGTGCTCCCGCCCCTCTTTTCCCGGCACTTTAGTGATGATGGAGACCTTCCTGTCTGGAGATTCCTAGCCGTCTTGCTAATAAGCCTGCTGTTTTGCATTAGCTAAGGATGGTAGGAAATTAGAATCCCTGACAGCCCGGTTCCCTTCTCCCCTAAGAATGCAGCTTCCTAAAGGTCGTGCCGGATGTAGGTGATGAGGGGACGTGGAAACGTCCTGCCCTCCGCCCTCCCTCCCCAGCTTACCTCTTTGGCCTTGCATCCCCTCGTGACCTCTCTGCTCATTTATGCACAGGAAATGAGACTTGATGTTAGAAGCAGGTTATTGTTCAGTTTAAAGAGAGATGTATTTTTAAAACTCTGGATTTTGTTTTGCTTTCCTTTGCTTTTGTTTTAATTAAAAAAAATTTTTTTTCCCGTCAGGTCCTAAAAAGGGAGTAGAGGAAACAGGTCTGTTGGGTGCATAGACATGTGGGAAGTGATCAAGCATGACCTTCCATAGGCCTTTCTTTACTGCAAATTGCCTGTGCCCGGGAGTTGGTGTGCAGAAGAGATGTGGAGAGCACCCCCACTCTGGCAGTTCCTGTTCAATGCCTGGCTTCCTGTTCCCTCCATTTTTCCTGCGTGGTTCCCTCCCCTCCCTCTAATCCCCCTGCTTTCTTTCTAATTGCTGTTTAGTGGGAATCATCCACCTGTTGGCGAGTCTAAAAGTCGCTCAGGTCAGTCTTCAGCTCCTGCTCCTCCACCTCGTCTTAACCCCTCTGCCTCCTCGCCCAATTTCTTTAAGTACCTCAAACATAACTCCAGTGGAGAACAGAGTGGGAATGCAGTGCCCAAGAGGTGAGCCACCCGCATGGCAAGTTCAGTGTCGTCTGTCTTCCCGGCACGTTCACGCAGAGGGTGTGCTGATGTTCGTGCCAGGAGCCCGGGGCCACCGCTTGTGTGTCTGTCTGGTTTGGGTTTTGTTATTGTCAGTCTATCATTTGAATCTACTTAATTTTTCTATCGATTGATTTCCTCAAAATTATTATGAAAACAGTCTTAACGGCAAGATGTGTTTTATATAAAACACGTCTTTCACATCCTTTCACATTCCCCTGCCCTAGTACACACACATGCGTGCACACACACACACACGACTGTGCTTGATCACATACATTGCAATTTGTGTTGTATTAGAAACTTCCTCGTTAATTTAGGAAAATTGTATTTCCAGTTTGGAAGGAGTCATTTTGGATGATGGACTGATTGTTTTTATTTTACTCTGTAAGAATGCTTAACATGAGATCTACTCTCTTAACACATTGTTAACGTGTTTGCAGTATTACTAACTCTAGGCACAGCACTGTTAACGGTAGGCACAATGTTGCACAGCAGATCTTTAGAATTTATTCATCTTGCATAACTGAATGGACTGATGTTTATTCATTAATTCATTGATTCCATTCATTTAAAGTAATAGAATTTTATTGACTGAAAGTGAAAGTTAAATGTCATTTGTAAGCTGTTTTTCTTACCTGCTTTAATTTTCTTAGCATTAGAACTATAAAAATGTTTTTTATTTTGAAGCTTATGTTTTATACTTTGTCTGTTTGTGTTTCTTTATCTTAAACTCTTTTTTCAACCAAACTCTTAGCATCTCCTACCGTAATGCCCTGCGGAAAAAACTTCATTCTTCTTCCTCTGTGCCAAATTTTCTAAAATTTCTGGCTCCTGTAGATGAAAATAACACCTCTGACTTTATGAACACAAAAAGGTAGGGTTTGATTTAGATATATCAAGTCTGGGTACAAGTGCTGACTGTTGGACACATAGGGATTTTTCAGCTGTTCTTTTGCCGTTTGAAAAATCATTTACGCTAGACCTATTGTATCTTCTTTCTTAGAAGTTTTTCTTACTGGATGTGATTTTTTTAAAAATGTGGAGTCAACTTGTAATCTAGTTTTGACTGGGATGAGTTTACTAATGTGTTGTTATTTTCAGCAAATTAGAGAAAGTCTTACCCATCTAATTGATTAGAAGTGTTTCTGGATAGTGAGCATGTTTGGCTGTCAGTAAATCAGTCAGGATGTCTGATCTGTAAGTTCAGGTGACTGTCTAGTTGCAGGTAGACACTCGGGTGTAGCTCACAAGGGCTTCCCCAAGTTGTCCTGTGAATAGGAAGAAAATTAGTGACTAGATTGTTTTTATGTATATTGAAAACTATACTTTGTTTTGTAGTTTAAAACATACAGGTGTTAAAATCATATCAAGTGACTGCATAATTATTGCTTTTGCTGGTTCTGTATAATTTAACTTTTTTCATTTCATGCGGTGATCCTTGGAGACACAGGCCTATGCTAAGAAAATCTCCCTACCCATCGACTAGGGGAAATTGTGGCGCCTCCTGTAGGCAGTTTCTCTTTCCTGAAGTGGCACCAAGGGAGGCCCAATTGAAAGCCAAGATCCGCGGAGCATATTTTTTAATATCTTTTACAATAGAAATAAATTAAGGACGTGTAAACTTGCTTTTTTTATAAAAAGCATTCTGCAAGAAGTCAGTCATATAGAAGTGTTGACCTGACCCAATATGATCATGCTTATTGTCTATGATTATCTAATTGTTCACTTGTACAAAGGTAATATATCATTTAGTGCTTTGTTAAAAAAAAAAAACCAGTAAGTCAAGCTAAAATACCTGTTTATATCTCCCCACCAATCATAAGTCAATTATCTTGTAATTGTAGGGACTTTGAGTCCAAAGCCAACCATCTCAGTGACGCCAGTGGGACCCCTGTGAAGACACGGAGACACTCGTGGAGGCAGCAGATCTTCCTTCGCGTGGCCACCCCACAGAAAGCGTGCGAGTCTCCTGGCAGACATGAAGGTGAGGCCTGCCTCCGACATAAAACTAGAAAAAGTGCATTTGTAGAAGAAGAGGTGAAATGAGATTTCAGGTCAAAATCATCCCCTGATGTTAAAGCTCCCCGGGTAAGAGGCTGACGTGGCAATGCCTGGCACTGTTTCAAGAGGATCCTACATTGCAGGGAAACCTGTCACAGGGCTCAGCAGCTTACAGCACTGTGTACGACGCTGCGTGTTACAAATGGCACCTCTGCTGAGCTCTTGTGACTGCTCAGCCCTACCTCATTCATGGGAATGTTAAGGACCTCGGGCTGATGCCCCCACTTCCCTCATCCCTTCCCACTGTGTTCCCAAGCTTGTCTGTTTTCCCCCTCTGCAAGGGTCGCTTTACACCCTGCCTTAGCACGGTGCAGTGTTAGAGGTACCCCATCCCACTGGTCACACTTGTGATGCTCTGTGCCTTGTCAATTGCTGTCACTCAGTCTGGTGTCACAGGAGGACTGTCTTGTGCTCGCTCATCCTTGTGCCCTCCAAAGAAATACGGACAGACTTAAGAGATATTGCAGGTTTGGGTTCCAAAACCACCACGGTAAAGAGAGTATCGCAATAAAGCAGACCACATGAATTTTTTTTGTTTCCTAGTGCACGTAAAAGTTATGTTTACACTGTAGTATAGGCACTATAATGTAGTCTTTTAAGTGTGCAATAGCATTATGTCTAAAAAAGATGTATATACCTTAATTTAAATAAACTTTATTGCCGAAAATAATGCTAACCATCATGTGACAATACAGGGTTGCCACAAACTTTCAATTTGTTAACAAAAAAAAAAGCAGTATCTGCGAAACACAGTAGTAAGCACGGTGAGACGCGGTATGCCCATGTGGGACGCGCTCATGTTTGTCTTTAGGCCTTTTGATGTTGAGTTACAATGTAAAAATGGAGATTAAATGCAGTTTTTCTGACCAAAATTAAGATTTTTCTCTGACCAGTGATATCATAAACTTTCAATAGTAGATATTTACTGTCCTTAATATTTCTCAATCAGAAATTGTTTCCTTAAAAATCAGCAAAGTGTAACAGTAGACCTTCAACGAGTACTTGCACGCCTCAGATTGCACATAGTGTAGATTCACTCTTGTCCCTCGACACACCTCTGCGTGTCTCCCAGGAAGCAGCACAGGCTAATCCAAGAGTTTTCAGACTAGGTTCCCTGCATCTGTCTTGAGGGAGGAGGGCTGTTGGAGGAACCCTCCCCTCCTGTTCCCCCTCCCCCTCGTTTCTTCATCTCTCCCTGCCTCCCTTCCCTAGAGTTCTTAGTATTTAATTTGAATGATGAATCCTCTGCCCATTTAAACAAGAGCCTGGTTTGGGCTCAGCTATCTTTGTGAAGTAAATCATGTAACTTCACTTAAGTTGTAGAAGGGTTATAGTAGTGTTGGCTTTTCCTATCTCATGGAAGTACATTAAATTATAAATGTGACAGTACTTTGAAAACCTGAAGGCACACCAGATGTAAACTAACATTATTTTTGTTTCCATTGTTGAGATTGGAGCACTGGTATTTAGCTTCCTATGCCATTGTCTCCCAGCAGCAGCAATGTAAAGGAGCGCTGGGTTTATAATAAATTCAGTGAGATTTAAAAAAATTTTTGAGTAAACTGAGTTATTTCAGTTCGTATCAGTTTAGAAAGTTTTGTTTTAAAGGTTTAATTTTCATGTTGTACACTGCCTACTAATGTCCAACAGCCAGATTGTGTAACCTAATCCCCTTCCTTAAACTTTTTTTAAAATTCTAGGCCACAGGGATCTGCTAGGGTCGTGGCTATAGAAAACACCAGGCTTGTAAACTGCACAGCTCCTGGTTGGAGCTCTGGCCCCTGAGGAGATGCTGGTGGTCTCTGCAGGCCCCGCCCTGGTGCCGCCCTTTTCCCGTCTCTGGAATCCGGAAGCGTGAGGTTTCTGGACAGGCACTGGTATCTTCCCGTCAGGGTCTGAGAGACCTGAGTCAGAAGGTTAGTCAGTGCTGGCGAATGCTTGCTTCTCTGGACAAGCCCAGGGTAAAACAGGCGGGGAGACTACGCTTTGGCAGCATGAAAGGAGGTGATCTTGTGTCACCCCAGCGGAGAGGAAAGGAAGGAGGAAGGAGGCCACAGTTTGCATTTGAGTTCTCTTTTTGGAAGTCATGGCAGGAAACTTCTTTTTGATAGGTCTAATCTGGGAATATTGTAAGAAATAAATATTTAGGTCCAAGTTGCATTCTTACTGACGATACTTGCAATGCACAGGGTTCTTTGGTGCATTCTGGGCTAGCTGACACAGCTGGGCCCAAGTGTGCAGGGAAGGAGGTGGGGTACCTGGTTGTTGCCGCAGACACAGGTCAGAGCACTGAGCAGGTGCCTCCAGTGCCCTGCTCCCTGGATAGCTTGGTTGCTAGGGAACTGGGAACAGAGCACTTGGTGCTAGCCATCTTCCCCACTGGAAGTGGCACTCAAAGCTGCTCAAAGGAGCACCCCAGCATCCACCTGTCAGGCCCCCGGGGTCACCGCTTGTTGATAGCAGGGGCCTGCCCTCTAGCATGGGAAGGTCTCAGGTGGTCGTGATGGTGAACTTCGGGAAAGGATTTAGAGCTCATTTAGGGTAACCTCCTCTGAAAACAGGGGTAGAGAACCTGCATCCAGATCCCCACTTTCCACCTTAGGCGCTGTAGTCTGGGACACACTGTCTAATTTCTCCCTGATGTTATAGGATTAGTTAGGCCTTTTGTCACACTGATTGGGATAAGAGAAGTATGATGCTTTTACTGACATTTTATTTTAAAGTGTTCAAATTTCATGAGATTAGAAAGTGAGTGATGCAAACGTTTCTAGTATAATTTAGTCACCTCCCACGGTGTGGAGGGCCCTCTGGTGCTCCCCGCCCGTTGCTTCTCGCCCTCGGCCCTTCCACAGGGGGGCGCTGTGGAGCAGTGCTTGGCCGGCACCGCGCTGCCGCCGGAACCGCTGTGCCAAGTGGCGGGGCTTGATTCTCTGGCTGCCAGAGTGACTGGATGGCCGGGCCTTGCTCCTCCCGCTGCAGAGGGCTCTTCCTCCCAGGTCCTGGCGTTGCCCGGTGAGGGGGAGGTGCGGGCGTGGGCTGGGCGGGGAGGGGAAGGGACGGGAAGGAGGCGGGCCGGGACTGGGAACTGAGCTGTGATTTGTGATTGAAACAGCAGCAGCACCAGAAGTGGAATTTCGCTGTTTGAGAACAGTGCCCCAGTGTTGCGGTGGCCATACCGCACGGGGACTTGCTGTGGAGACTGAAGTGCTGTATGATGTCTTTAATGTGTTCAAGTGTAGAGCGTGTCATGAGGATGTACTGTAAACTCCCGGTGCAGTGGCCAGGAACGTGTTAAGGGTGGTGGATGACTGAAGCAGCCTGTCCCATGCCAGAGCAGTTATAAGTTTTACAGGGAGCTTCCTCAGACGAAGCTGAATGCTGTCTCCCATGGTTCCCTCCCTCGGTTCCTGTCTGTGTCTGGTCTGAGACTCGCGGAATGCACTTGTTTGCACTTCCTGTTCCTCAGATGGCAGAGGGTCAAAGAAGCGCTGCTTCCTCCAGAGCTCTGCTCCAGGCTCGTTTCCCCCAGTCTTTTGACCCACTCCGTTTCACTGTCAGTCTCCTCTTAGTCATAGTCCTGTCCGCTGACCATATTGGACCCCCGGAGACCTGGAACTCAGCTCCACGTCCCGCAGTCTCCCACCCACGTGGCGCACTCTTCTCTGAATGCAAGGCCATCTTTATAACCTGTCTCTGCTTTAGGTAATTTACTCACATTCTTGGCTCTTACCATATCTTGTCCCCTGGGGCATGAACTGTTACTTCAAAATTGGTCTGATTCCTCCCTGCACTTGTGAAAAGTTTTCTACTTCTTACCTGTGAAGTGTGGCAGCATCAGCCAGTCGTTTGGGGATGGTTTTGAAGCTTAATTCTGGTGACCAGTACGCTGTAGCGAGCTATGTAAAGTTGAAGAGCCAGGCCCTCCATGTCTTTTTGTGATTGATAAAAGTGCTGAGCACGGTGGGCCCTGCATAGATACCGCTCCTGCCGTCCCTCTTCCACGGTCATCACTGATTCTTCAGGTCCCAAACTATGCAGCTACTGCCGTTTTCCCCACATCTCCTGAAGGAAGATGTCCTTAAAGACCCCGATGAAGCACTAGATGAGTGTCACATACATGGTCCACCTGGCCTCTCTGAGGAAGGCTTCTGCTGCAGCCCCTTGTTCTTGCCACGCGGGCTCCTTCCTGAGGCCTTTGCACAGACTGTTCCCTGTGTTTGCAGTGCTCTTCACCCCTTGTCCCCATGACTAACCCCCTCACCTACTTCACATCATTGCTTAAAGTCACCTTTCATTGAGGCCTCCCTGGCCACTCCATTTCAGGTTGTACCCTCATGAGACATCCCTAATCTCCTTACCACGATTTTTTCCATAGCTCTTCCCTCTTCGAAACATACTCTAGTTATGTACTTATTCCTTATCTTTATCTCAGGTTCCTTCAGTTTGCACAGGCTTTATGACTTTTAGGTAAATTGTTCAGATTCTTACAAACTTAATATTTGGTCCTTCGTGATTTCTTAACTCCCTGCTCCTTCCCCTTCTTTCTGCTTGTGTCCTTTCTGCTCTTACAGAATTAAGAAGTGCTGTCTGAATTATAAAATTATGTTGTAGGTACTCTGTGTATGAGAGAGAGAGAAGAGAAAATAAAAGCATTTACAACTCTGAAGTGGTATTATAATAATAATCACTTACCGTGTCCTTATTTTTAGCAAGTGCTTTGCATGAGTTATTTCCTTTAATTCCCAGTCAACCTTACGAAGGTCGGCATTTTTATTGCACCTGTTTCACAGATTGTGGAGCAGAGGCTTGGAGTGGCTGAAATCACTCGCCCCAAACCACCGAGCTAGTAGGCGACAGGCAGGACTGGAGCTCAAGGATCTCTGCCGCACAGTTTGCGGAACTGCCCGCAGGCTGTGCTGCCGGTGGGCGTGGCCCGTGGCTGGGAGCGGCCCAGACTGGGCGTGGCCTCCTCCTTGGGGCGCCTTCCCTCCGGCCGCCCCGTGAGCCCCTGCATTGAGCGGTTGTTCCCAGTCTGTCCCTGTGTTTCAGAGCTCCAGAGCATTTTAACTCATGGAGTTGCCTTCGTCCTTCCTCCCTGCGTGTTAGCACTGGGACAGGAGTGTGCCAGGGAGGGGAGGGAGGTTGATTTCGTAACACCTGTCTGAGTTTTCTTCTCCCAAAGCAGGCATCTCCATCCTCTGCACTGCCTGCCTCCCATCCTTAGGGCGCAGAGAGCAGCGCCTTCCACTGTGGCCTGGGACCACTTGGACCCACATGCTTTTCTGTGTGTTCCCCTCTAACTGTGAGACCTACAGATCCTCAGACAGTTGAGGGCCCCAGAGGCCCCCGCATTGGCCAGACCATCTCAGCAGAGTGTCTACCACTAGAGGTGCCTCTGGGTCTCTGTTCTGCTTCATCTTGTGGGGGCCTCCCCTGGGCAGCCCAGGTGTCTGCAGCCGGTGGCTCTGGCTTGAGCATGAGGGACAAAAGTCTATAAGGAACACTTTGCGGTGCCTTTAAAAATGTTTCAGGTGCTCAGTGACTCTTTGTGACCATTCTGCATTTATATTCTGGCACTGCAGACTTCAGTTCATAGACAGGTCTCACCTTCATCAAGGTGGAAACATGAGACAGGGATAATTGTACTGTCCCCTCCTGCTTGGAAAATACTAGTAAAACATGTCAGTAATTTAAAAACTGGTGTTTGCATAGCAGTAAGGATACAAGTGAAAGAGAAATAGAACTTTCTATAGTTTGGGGGTTCTGATTTTTATAGATGGGCTAAAAACTGGAGAAGGGTGTTAGTGAGTAGGGAGTGTGACTCCAACTAAATATAGAGTAAAAAACAGTGTGGGTAGAGGTGGAGAGGTTAGACTGCACAAATACTATCTCAAACGAGTCAGCTTGTCACTTAGGGGTGTGTGACTTTCTATGCGCAAAATCCCTGTGAAATAATGAAGTTGCAAGAATCTGAATTTTATGTTTTGGAAGCTTATCTGAAGGTAGGCAGTTAATTTCCATTTAGAAATTTACTTATAAATGTTTAGTAGGACAGTGCAAACATCTCCAAATTTCAGGCTGCTTTATGATTTTTTTTTTTTTTAACTCAGCAGAGACCAGTCAGTTTCTTGTAGAAATTCTCACTTGAAGCCAGCAAAGTCTAGCAGGATGGTTTTCCATTCTGATCCTCAGAGGGGTGGGTCTCTGCTTCTCAGCCAGTAGGTCTAGTGTGCAGCAGCACGGCATCGAAGGGAAACTCTACGATCAGTAGCGGACTCACCAGTTTGTACTCGAAGACTTTGTGAGGCAAACATTTTTGTCATAAAACAGACACAAGGAGGTCATGAAGTAGAATGAGTATCAAAAGTGGCATGGTGGCTGAAATTTAAAGCAGAGTCTTCAGTGATGCTTTTGGTTTGTGGCCACTTATGATTGGTGCCCCAGAAGCCCCGGGGAAATGTGTTCTCTCTCCTTTGTGTTTTGGATTCTTTGGGTGAAAGGTTTGTGGGGTGCTGAGGAAGTGAAAGGTCCGTAGTTGGTAAGCGATACGATACACCTGACAGAAGGTGGTTTTACAGGGGTTCAGTTAAATCTGTTACAGGGCAAAGCGGCTGAAGGCCGAGTGTGTTGAAGACTGCATTTGTAGAGCAGAGCCGGGCTGAGGGCAGACGCAGTTGTTCCTCTGAGTAGGGCCAGCGCTGCTGATGTCTGCATAACAGCCCTTCCTCATCTCCAGGGCCTTCACCCTGGTGATCACCTCCCCCCAGGCCTGCACTGAAGGTAAGGGTGGCACAGGCACTCTCACCTCTCAGCTGTAGAGGGAACACACCTGTAGATTGAATGGCTTTCCCCAGGTCACAGTCTAGAGCAGCCCTTCACAAACTTGCGTGTGCTTAGGGTCCTCTGGTGATTTGGTAAAGGTGCATTCTGGTGTTGTGGGTCTGGATTCTGGAGAGGGTCTCCATTTCTGACAAGCTGCCCAGTGATGCTGTGGTTCTGGTTGATCGTGAGCAGCAAGGCTTAGAAGAGTGATCGTGGTCAATCCAGCCCAGACCGTCTGTTCCCAGGTTAGGACACCTGTGCTCTCTCCGCTGCTGTAGTGACCCGAGGAGTCACCCACATGTGTCAAAACTCAGAGAAGTCTAGGTCTTCAATGACATTTTTTTGAGAGGATTTGTGCTGCCTGGAGAAGCAAAGAGTCAGTCTGCTGGGGAAAATGCAGTGATAAAAAATATACGGTAATAGGGATGAAGAAAAACTTGACAGTGTGCCAAATGAAACCAAACATGGTGTCTGCCTTTCTCCTGCCGTTTTGTTTTCCACGGAAGCTTTGTGGGGGCAGCAGGGCATAGAGAATGCGCAGGTATTTGTTTTCTTAGCTGTGGGCTCTGATCTAATTGTCAGACCTGCAAAAAATGCTGAAAATCAACTTCTGATTAGATTTTTGGGAGTAGAACTACTCCACAGTTTTTCCTCGTGTTTCATGCAAAAGATAATTCTTTGTTGTTAAGAAATCTTTTTTTTTTTAGGTAACTCCCATCTATGGAATGGGGGGGGTTCCTTTTACTTACCTCTGTGCCAAGGAACAATTTTAGTCTTGGTCCAATGCCTTTAATTTAAGCATTTCTGATTACATTGTGCCTTTACCGATTTCACCAACAATAGAAGCATTCAGACTGTGTATTGTTAAAAAAAAAAAAAAAGAAGAAAAACCCACCTAATATAGGTAAGACTTATTGATTTGAAACCCATTGTATAAGTAAACAGCCTAGTGAAACTGAAGTTCAGAGGGTTTTTGTGTTGTGAGTATACCTCTGTCAATATGCATGATTTATGATCCAGTTAAGTCATTTGGATTAGATATTAGATGTAAATAGTAATGGCAAAACCAAGGAATGTAATCTGAATCTTCATGATGACTTTTATATTATTATTGTAACTGTTGTACGACTGTGATTTATTTGCATTGTTCATAGCGAGGTTTTCAAGAATTTAATTACCATTAGGAAATTTTAATGGATGATGTAAGCAGAATAAGTACAGGCAGAACTTTACTGGAACTTGTAAGCATCGCGGTGACATCGTATGACCCTTTGTTTTGATCCCTGGTTCATGTTGGTTCACTGTGTCCCAGTCACATGGGGAGACTTACAATGTGGGCTACACCGGCCCCTCTGCTCTCACTGTGTCAGGTGGGTGAGGGCGGCCTGGGCATGGCTTCTCTTTTTAAACCCACTCAGAGCATTCTGATTGTGGCTCTGATTGAGACCGCTGATGTAGATGCCAGGGCGCCCTGAGACACAGTCACCGCTTGGTGGCAGTGTTGCTCCCAGTGTCTTGTCGGCCTTTTTCTAATTCCAGAAGAGTGTACTTTTTCTTCCCCCCATGTTTTTGTTTTCGGTCTTGTTTTTGTTACAGTATGTATCTTCTTTCCTCATTTGCTGTGGAGAGCTGCCTTCTGAAATTGAGATATTTTTCTTTCTTTTTGTACAAGGTTTTAGGGAGTGGACAAAATAAGAAAGAAAAAAATAGTTTCCAATTGCCAGAGACATACGGCTTTTTCAGATTGTTCTTAACTTATAATTTTGCTTTTCTGTGGTCAGTAAGGACCAGGTTCAAGATAAAATATTGCAAGCCAGGGATGGATTGTTCATGGATTTTAATAGTTTGAAGCTGCTAGATTTTTCCCCTTGATTGTGCTTCTTGGCACATCATCACAGATGTTGGAGAAGCCACAGTGAATGGCAAGACTCCACCTCAGTTTGCCGTTTTCGTGCCTGATAACAGTTGTAAGTTAGCGTTGATTGAGCCTTTCTTTCCTAGTTTACCACTGGCATTTAAACAGTCAGTCCTTATGCTTCATGCAAAGGCTGGGGCTGAGGGTTGATGATGACACAGAGACATCATCTCAACCTCTGCTGCTTGAGGGCTTGGACCCTGGAGGTCCCGGAGTGGGAGGGCCTGGGTGTGATCCCTGCTTACAGCACCCAGCTGGCAGGGAGTTCCTCCTTAGGGCTCCTCTCACTCCAGAGCCTGTTCCTGGGGCCATAGGATTAAAGTCCAAAGTGGAAGATCTTAATTTATCACCTTTGAATTTTAATGTGTAGGCACTAGGGAGCCACTGAAGTGTGTAAAACAAGGAAATGGTTCGTAGTTTGGAGCTATTCTCAGGAGGATAGAAACTGTAGACATACCTGAACATGAAGTAGAACCAGGGCGAGGCAAGCAGCCCTGAATGCAAAGTTTAAAGAGGCACTTGCTTTTAGGGCCCTGCAGGTATGGACCCGGCACTTACATGGCCCTGAGAATGAGTGGCTCCTTACATTTTGCATCCTAGGTGGTGGCTTGCCTCACCCTCCTCCTGGTTGTGCACGGCCACCCTGCAGCCTGGACAGCACTGCTAGGGAGCTTCAGTTGGCTCTGAGGAGCTGTCCATGGCAGGAAGCTTTTGTTTTGTTTGAAAAAACAGCTTTATTGAGTAATAATTCACATATTATGCAATTCACCCATTTGAAGTATACAGTGTATTTTTCTGTATTTAAAGGGTTGTGGAACCATCACCACAATCTAATTTTAAAATATTTTTCCCCCCAGAAAGAAACCCATAGCTGTCACTTCCCCCAAACCTCCCTCCCCCTCCCCCTCCCCCTAAACAACCACTAATCATCTTTCTTTCTCTATAGATCTGCCCGTTCTGGACATTTTATATAAAGGGAATCAAGTGATATGTGCTTCTGTGTGTGTGGCTTCTTTCACGGAGCATCATGGTTTCAAGGTTCATGGTGTCATAGCCTGTGTCAGTGCTCCGTTCCTTTCTATGGTCAGTTAATGGTCCATTGCGTGGACAGACCTCAAATGCAGTCGACGGACGTTTGGGTGGTTGTCACTACCTCTTGGCCATTATGAATAGCGCTGCTGCAAGCCTTCCTGTGCATGCTATGTGTGGTTGTGTGCTCAGAAGGGGTTTTAAGGGGGAGTGTGGAACCTCCTCTGGGGGGCTCTGAGTTGTCACCCGTGATTCTGACCACGGGCGTGATTAGGCCGGGGGTGGGGGGTGAGCTTCTCTGCTGGTTGGCCTTGTTTGCTTTCCTTCTGCTGCAGGCTGAGGGGAAGGGTGCGGGGGACCCTGGTGTTGCCCGAGAAGTGCCTGGGAAGACGTGGGGTGGGGGAGCCCCCTTTCTGGGAGGCAGCCACGGGGCCACGGGTCAGTGGCAGTGGCCCGGGGCTACATTTCTTTCAGCTGTTCTCAAACTGCATGCCTAGAATCCCTTGGAGAACTTGTGGAAATACAGGTTGCTCATCCTCATCCCTAAAAGTTCTCATTCTGGAGATGGAATTCTTCATAGAGCCTGAGAATTTGCAATTCTTAGGCGTTTCCAGGTGAAGCTGCCTTTGCAGATTTGGGGACCACACTTTGAAGTCCTTTGAATATCTCAGGCTGCAGCAGCTGATGGGCAAGAGTACATCCTATTCTGATTTAAACTTCAGCCCCCAAACTCCTGAGTGATTGTTCGTGAAATAAACAGATTGAAAATTAGGAATGTGTTCTATGGCAGATTATGAAATGGCCAACAAATCCTATTTTCTTTGCAGTAAAACTAACCGAATATTAGTAATAGCTGTCGCAATCGTCCCTACCGCGTATTGAGCACTTGCACCCAGCTAGGTGATAATTCTCTCCTCGACCCCATGCCGTGGGGACTGCCCGCGCTCCTCCCGCGGCACTCAGTTCACACAGCTCCGGTTCACATCAGGTCGGTTCTGCTCTAAGTCCGGTCTCTTAATCACAGTAATGAGCTGTTGGCAGTTTTAGGAATAAATCATCAGGAGTTTTGACTCGTTTAAGTTTGTGTCTGTGTGGTGATAAGCTGCGTTAGAGTGAAAGATCAGTTCTTATGTTGGAAGTATTCTAGAATTAAACATTATTTTTCTTGCTAATACAGCACACATTTTGGGCATTATTTATTGGTGATTTTAATTTTTTAGAAGCAGAATTAGAATCCTCCTAGTTGAATGGTTTCTGTTCGTTTCTTTTGCTTAAATGAAAAAATGTCCTGTCTCTCCTGGAGGGGGCGAAGTCGGGCATTCCCGCTGGATGCCAGCCGGCGGCCCCAGAATGACAGCTGCAGGCTCACTCAGCGAGCTCTTGGTTTTGTAAAGTCCTGAGATCAAGCCAAGGGATGCATTAAACTGGTTTTTAAAATGAATTTTTTTCTAAGTAAAGTTGTTTTATCACTTTCATATAAATGAAAATATTTGCAGAATGACTACTAATAAGATTTTAAGCATCATTTACCAAAGTAGGAACACCGTAATTATGATCTTATATAATTTTGCATTTTATACTTGAGAGACTAATGAGTTTTCTACACAAAGTTCAAGTGTTGAGCTTCATTTCCTATCCAGGTGTGTTAGCTTGAGAACTTTCGATTAAGGACAGGTCTAATGATGAGAGGTTATATCTCCACCTGTGTGATTCCATTTTTGAAATTGTTTTTTGCAGAAGCATCTTTACCCAACAGTTACCAAGGGGAAGTTTTTCTTTTTCCTGCCAAGGGTTGTGCTGGGGGTGGGGTATAGAAACAGTTGGCTTTTTCATCCCTACAAGGCTTGAACTTGTGGGGCTTAGATTAGAGGCCATAGGCTGGGATACCTGCCTTGACAAAGGGGTATTCTTGTCTCTCTCTGCAAAACGGCTGGTGTGGTTTGAGTTCCCTTGTCCCTTAGAGGATTCTCCCATTGATTCAATGCACCACATGCTGGAAGTTTTCTTCCACTGTTCCTGCCGCTGAGGTCTCAGCCACACTTGGTACGTGCCCTGGCGTGGAGCAGGCTACGTACCCTTAGACCAGATGCTCTGCCAGCACACAGCGAAGTTGCAGGTTTTCCTCTCCCTTGCCCAAGTTCCTTTGCTCCCCCAGTTCCACCTTCCTCAGCCCCTCACTTCCAGGTACCAAATTTGACATCATCTAGAGATTTGTATCTGTCTGACTGTACTAGAAATCCTGCTGGCTGATGCAATCAGAGAGGGATTAATCTTTCTCACGGACAAGAAGTCCGGAGGATGACAGGGCAGGGCTGTTCTCTGATGCATGACGTTCCCAGGGAGCGGAGGTGCTTCCTACTTTTCCTGTTTCTTCCTCTTGAATGCCTCCTAGTCACAGCATAGCTGTACCACCTCCAGCTTCCCCACCAGCTCCGAGCAGAATGAAGGAGGAAGCAACAAGGGGGAAAGGGTGACCCCTCTATACCGAGAGAGCAAACTTTTGCAGAAGCCTGTGGTCCAGTTCTGCGTGTGTCTTGATGTCTGGAACTCCGGCATCTGGTCACTCTTTGCTACAGGGCGGCTGAGCTACGATGATATTTGGCTGAGCGCGGGGCCACTGTGTAGGATGCACGCGGTTGCGAGGATGAAGGGGAAGCGTGTGAGGGCTGGGAACCTGGGTGTGGGCTGGGCACCCGGGGCCACGGACTTGCCCCGGCCGTGTCCCTCCACTCCAGCTGTGCTGTGTGTCTTCTTGCAGCCGGGATTTTGCATAGATGCCTTCCTTTGCCCAGAAAGCTCCTCGTGCTACTTCTCTCCCCTCTTCACCCAGCCCTCCACTCTTGAGCACCTCAGACTTCTCATGTCGCCGTTTCTTCTTTTCTCGGGTATGGTCCGCTTCTCTACCCCTGATGCTCCTTAGGGTTTCTGTCTGTCCCTCTTAGAGAGCGGCTTGCTTTGTCTCGCCGTTGTTTTCCCCGAGCTTTAGATCTGGGCTGTCCAGTACAGTGGCCACTAGCTCCACACAGCTGATTACACACAAATGGAAAAGTTCCGGAGCAGAGCCTCATTTCAGCTGTTCGAGAACCACGTGTGGCTGGTGGCTGCGGCATTGGAGAGCACGGCCCTGGGACGTTCCCCTCCTTTAAATTCTCCCGAACATGCTGCTCTTGGCAGTGACCTCTTCGGGATCTCCCTTCCACTGGCTCCTCTGAACCACAAGAGGTGCACCTGCTGTGTTCCCTGCTAACTGAAGTATTGACCTTGGGCAGAGGCAAGATACTCGACAGCCCACATGGCTTCCAGAATGATCCTTACTGGATATGTAGGAGAGTCCATTGCTTTCAAGGAATCCAAGAAAGTGGGAACTTTGAAAAGTGTCTGTTCCAAATTCCTTGTTTTATAGATGAAGAAATGGGCTCAGTGAGGGAAAGGGACCCACTTAAGGTAAAACAGGCAGTCAGTGGTAGAACGGACTAGAATCATGGTTCTCTTTCCATTAAACCAGGCCTGATTATCACCAGCCTATTTGTTTTCCCTGATTCTGTTCTCTTCTTGCTTATTCAGTTTCCAGCTTCTTGAGAGGAAGTTGTTTGGAGCTCTTAGCTGTCCTTGAATGCCTACTACTTATAGGCAGTGCTGAGAACGCTCAGGAAACAGATGAGTGTAAGCCTGTCTTAGTGATCATTTAGTTGCAAAAATCAGAAGATGACTTAAGTGAGCTTAATCAGTAGGAGGCTTGCAAAAATCAAGATAAGCACAAGGGCCAGGAACTAGGTTGTCAGGAACCAAGGAAGTCTCTCTGATTCCATCCTCTTTGGGGTCATGTAATTTTTCCTCCTTTTTACTTCTGGCCTCTTTTTCATTCTACATGCTAGCTTTCCCAGCTTGCTTCCCACTGTATACAGTTAGCCAGCTCCCTAATCTGTATGGCCTCTTAGCTCCAGAGGCATCCAATTACCGGGTACCAATCCAGATACTGGGGAGCTGACTGGCCCAACTCATTGTAGCTCACCGTGGGAGGGCTGGGAGAACCGTGGTACCAGCGTGGCAGTGGGATCCACTCAAGATACCATCTGGGCTGTGGGGAGGAGAGGAGCAGGGCCACTGCTGGGAGGAGGGAGCTCTGCCTCCGGCCACCACACGGCAGTGTCTTCTTGTTAATTACGCTACTTACCAACCAAAGGCAGAACCAGAACAGTGGAAGTCACCAGGGCTCACTAGCTTTTTAACAATTCATGTTTATCCCAGAGTAGGTGAAATTATGTGGGTAAATGTATAAACTTATTACCAGAAGTACTTGGGGAGAAGTTGAGTGACCTTCCGTCAAAGATTGCTCTGCCGGGAATGAATTTTGATTGATATGTTTACACAGAAATAAAAATGGGATTCTTAGAGCAAATAGTTGTCACGGGGCTCAGCAGCCAGAGGGGGTGAAGGTCCCTGGAGGAGGAAAGGCTGGCGAGCCGTGGTGGGGCTCAGCGTGGACCTTAGACACACGCGTGTGCGGTGAGCCCTCTCACACACCTGCTCCCGCTGTGGTCTCGCCCAGCCGCTGCAGGCACTGAGGGCCCATTTTCAAAGCTCTGTCTCAGCTCCTGCGGCAGGGACACTGTCTAGTTATGGCTCTGTGACCTGGCACAGGGTTTGGTTCAGAGATGGTGCTTGGTTTCTGTTGGATACAGGGATATATGGTTTTGGAATATTAACCAAATATGGGTATTATTAACTACTCAGATTATACTTTGGGGGAAAAAAAGCATATTCATGGAAAAAATACAAAGAAAACATACATTCTGCAGAAGTTTCGAGACGTTGTAGACGTTTCCCCTTTTCTCTTTTTCAGTTTTATCATGTAGTAATATTTTGAAGTGGGGAAAATTCATTTTTAATTAAGAAACATTTGAAATATATTTGGTCATGTGGAGGATTAAAATGGAAGCACATTTCTGTCACAAATCGTGATGGTAGCAAGTATTCAGATTTATTGGAAATGGACCTAGTTATAAAGATCACTTCTTTTGTGGGCCTGAACTACAGATGATCATTTGGCAATCTCCTCCCCCCTTTCTTCTAAGAAATGATTAAACTTGGCATGACCAATAATTTGAGCTGAGAAAATGACAGCCTTCATTTGCAGAAATCAAGCCTAAAAGTTAGAGATACATGGCCTTCATTTGAAGGGTTTTTCTTCTTCTTGGCCCTCCCACCACTGCTGTTCCTTGTCTCAGAAGCCTTTGTTCCCAAGGGCCACTTGCTGCCTGCTCACACACCCCGAGAAAGAGCCCCAGGTGTCCCAAAGCACTTTGTTGCTTAATGCTTATTGAGATTCCAAATTTCTATGGTTCTAGAAGAAATAAAATTTCAGGATGTTATGTTCATAGTTTCAGAATTGATTTTTTTTTAAGTTAAATGAAGAAGTATAAAAGCCCATGGAACCTTTTTCTCTATTTCTGGTAGCTTGAAAGATATGTTCCATCTTCTCTGACTGCTCCTTCCGTACAGCTAAACACCCCCCCCCTTTTTTTTTAAGTATAGTCAGTTATGATATGTCAACCTCTGGTGTACAGCATAATGTTCTAGTCATGCATATATATATGTGTGTGTGTTGTGTATTTGTTTTCATATTTTTCATAAACACTTTTTTAAAAAAATTGTAATTGATAGGTTAGTACAAATCAGTGTGTTCTGTTTCTAAAACAACATAGTTTGTTAAAGTTCAAGCTCTGTGCTTGAAGTCATTTTAAGGTTCCTGATAATACGATTTTTTTCTTTTTGAAGAATTAATGTCAGTGATGTGAAAAAAAGCAAACATACCATAGTGTCTGTCATGACCAGGGTCATCCCCTCGCCCAGATGCCTCAGTGGAGGCTTTGGCTTTTTGCCTTTGGTCGCTCGTATTACTGTCAACTCCAGTCCTCTGCCACAGTCCCTGGCTGTCCTGCTCTCAGCCTCCCATGGCTCCTTTGGTTGTGATCTGTAACCATCCTACCAGCTGTGGGTCAGAAATGGTTTCAGTATCATTCTTTTGCTCCCCCATTCTTTCTGGAGTGGTATAGTTCTGTCTCCATCATCTGTGGCATGTGTGTCTGCACTGGTTTTTGTCCGAGACTAGACTCCTGGCTGGTAGGATAAAAGGGCTCTTTTGTTCACTTAAATACTTCTCTTTAATACTCCTCTTATGGTATCCTGAGTCTGTGGAGCTCAGTAGGGTCTCCTTGATATTGTTGGTAGCTTAGATTCTTTGGAGCTTTTCATGTTAGAAAGAAAAGGGATGCTGAATCCAATGCCTCATTTTACACGTGAGAAGACTGGGGCTCAAAGATCATAATACCCACAGGAGTTGTCCTCTGCATTGTATTCAGGAATAGTGTCCCAGGGCAGCACCCCGGGTTGGCTAACCACAGAGCATCCTGGTTAGACCCCTGGAGGTGGGTGGGTCTGGGCTGTGGGGTGCTGTGTTGCTTCCCACCTCTAGGTCTTCAGCCTGCTACCTCACCCTATTCTTCCATTGTAAGAGGGGTGAGCTGTAACTGTCTCCTTCCAGGAGAGGCAGTATTGCATAATGTGTGGGAGCTTGGGCCTAAATGAGGCAAAAGTGCATGCCCTCAGAAACCCTCCCTGGCTCTGGGAGAGACACACGTCCGTGTGGGAGAGACACAGGGCTTGGGAATGTTCTGATTTCATGTTTTGAATTTTAGTGACCTTTGGGAGGATATCCTGGACTCTCAGATCTTCATTTATAGCAAGACTCCTTCCTTATGCACCCGCCTTTTCTGAGTTTGCCAGAGTTTTAAAAATGGGCTCTGTGGTCCTTTGTTTTCTTGGGGTGTCATGAGGCAGCATAAAGTGAAACTAGCCGATGATGCCTATTGTGATGAAAGGCCGCTTGCGGGGGAAAAGGTCATGTGTCATTTCAGAGAGAAGAGACTGGAGGCTCAGTGTAGCATCCTGGTTAGGACTGTGGATTTTTGAAAATTTTTTATTTTTGTGTTAAAAAAAAAGTAACATAAAATTTACCATCTTAACCATTTTTAAATGTGGAGTTCAATAGTGTTAAGTGTGTTCACACTGTTGTGTAATGAGTCTGCTGAACTTTGCAATCTTGCAAACCCCAAATTCTATACCCATTAAACAGTAATTCTCCATCCCCTTTCTCACCCTGCAGCACCTGCCAACAACCATTCTACTTTCTGTCTCTGGGAGTTTGACTCTTTAGTTACCTCATTTAAGTGGACTAGTACAGTATTTGTCCTCCTGTGACTGGCATATTTCACTTAGCATAGTGTCCTCCAGGTTCATCCATGTTATAGCAAATGACAGGATTTCTTTCCTTTTTAAGGCTGAACAATATTCCACCATATATAGTACATTTAGTTTAACCATTCATCTTTTGATAGCTGTTTAGGTTGTTTCTGTCTCCTGGCTGTTGTGAATAATGATGCAGTGAACATGAGTGTGCAAATATCTTTCCAAGACCCTGCTTTCAATTCTTTTGCATATGTACTTAGAAATGGAATTACTGGATCATATGGTGGTTCTGTTTTTGACTTTTTTGAGGAAGTGCCATACTGTTTTCCATAGCAGATGCACCGTTTTACATTCCTGCCAGTGGTGCACCAGGAGTTCCAGTTTCTCCACGTCCTCACCAACACTTGTGTTTTGTGTTTCCCTGAAGTGGAAGTCCTAATGGGTGCTAAGTGATACCTCCTTGTGGTTTTGATTTGCGTTTCTCTAATGATTAGTGATGTTGAGCATCTTTTCATTTGCTTTTTGGCTTTTTGTATATCATGTCTGGAGAAATGTCTATTCAATTCCTTTACCCATTTTAATATCAAGTTGTTTGGTTTTGTTTTTGTTGTTAAATTGAAAAGTATGGGTTTAAAATTAAACTGGACTGTGCTTAAATCCTGGCTCCTTCATTTATGAGCTGTTTAACGGAGGGCAGTTGCCACAGAACCCTCAGCTCAGAGGAACAGCACCCACCTCACAGAGCTAGGGGTGTTGGTGCAGCCGGTGAGGAAGCACCCACGATACGGGAGCAAGTGCTCCAAGAAAGAGCACCGGCAGTCTGTTCTGAGTAGGATTTTGAAGGAAATGAAATAGCTGCCTTTTCAGTCCCCTCCACAAATGGCAGCCACTATGGTTCCACCCTCATTGCCTTCCCTTTTATCATCACTAGGCTTTCAGGACGAGTGAGAGGATGTTCTTGGACAGTCAGAAACTCTGGCACAGGGAGGACACTCACGTTGCCAAAAGGAACCTCTCTGGGCGTTCTGGGCTGGTGGTCTGCACGATGGCTTCAGCTTTCTGACAAAGCGCATATCGTCACCTGAAGTCACAGCCAGAGGAGCCCTGGGCCCTCGAGCAGCAGCTTGGTGCTCGTGCCCCACCCAGCCCAGGTGCACACCTGCGGCGACGGGCCCTGCCTCACCCAGCAGCCCTGTGCTCTGAATTCAGAGGCGGAAAAACCACGGGTCAGGAGTGCTGACAGATGCGGGGGTCTGGTTTCCTTTCAGATTCCCTTGATGGGAGAGACAAAAGACAAGGAATCATTGTAAAGAAATTAGTCATAGATGTTTCACTCTTTAAACTGATCCTGGCAAAAGGTTAGACAGTGCGCAGCTTTCAGGATGTCCCAGGGCTGACAAGTGCAATGAGGTGCGACCTAGCCCACTAAACACACAATCACCAGGCTCCGGAGGGTCGATTTCCCCGTGCTGACCTTCCTTGGAATCTAAGCTGAGTGTGCAGTACTGGTTTTTCTGTGTTGTGCCAGGAAGTTTGAAAAAGTGTCCAAAGGAGAGGCAGATGTTAACTCTTGACCAAGATACTTTGTTTATTCAATCAAAACAGTCAATTCCTCCCCTCTTTGTTTTGTCCTGTGCGCATGTGAGAACTCTTCTTACAGACTGAAATGGAAGCTAAGCCAGCTGAAATTTGCCACGTTCAGCTGCAGTCAGTTAGGTCAGTTAGAGAATTGCAAAATGTTGCCTCTTCTAATGAGTTTTTTAGGCAAAGTAAATTGTGAAAATGTTTAAGAAATTTGCTTACCACAAAAACAGTTTTCAAAGAACATTTGGACTTGACATGCTCACTTTGTTACATAATTTATAAACATGTAGATTAAATTTACGTGTTTGAAATCTATTGAGGTTTTGAATGAGTGTCAGTGTGCTGACTCTGAAGGGGTGGAAGCTGTCTCAGTGATCATACAGTTGCTTTCCACTTTCTAGTCGAAAACATCAAAGCCCCGAAACTTTGCTAAAGCTGAAACCCAAGTTTCCCAATTGCCAAGCAGTCATGGATACCCAGAAAGATTGCCACTTCCCAAGTTGATTTTTTTCAGGATAGGGGCTCTTAAAAGGAAGGCAGTGAGACTGGGGTTTTCCAGGTGGAAAGGTCACACTTCCACATTTAACCCAATGAGCATTGTGTTGAGTTGGGGGAAAAATTGGATTCACTATTTTAAACTTCTTATTTCATAGTGTGGACTTCCCCATCCCCTCTCCCCAGTAAAACACAAAAATATTTCCTAACTTTTAAGTCATGAGCTTCCTTTCATGGATTTCGACCTTAGATCACCTCCAGATAAGCATTGTGTAATGGGATGGGTGGGGTTAGAGTTTTTAGTCACAGATGCACGAGAGGCGGGGGGAGGGTGGAGAGCAGCCACGGATCTCACTGGGGCTTTTTGCAGTTCCTCCCTCGTCAGTGACCAAGTCAGAGTTCTCACGGGGGACTGTGGTGCAGGCAGAGCCCCAGAGGGTTTCCTTGCCACCTCTGCAGGTCACCTGCACTGCCTTCGGGTCATCCCTCCCTCTCTCCCTCTGACCTTCCTGCTCGGTCGCATGGTTCTCTCTCACATTCCCCAAGGTCCCCTCTGCCAAGGCCTCTTTAAAAGACCTCTGCTTCTGGGTTCCAGCTGTTCCCACCGAACGTCTTGCCAGCTCTCTTCTGGGGGCTATGGGACTGTGGTGTGACCCTCTTATTTTTGATTATTTCTAGTTGAGTAGCTTCCAATGCTTCCCTCTGAAGATGAGTCTAAGTGTGCCCGCCCCGCCGGCCGCTTCATGGGGAACGGGGCCACATGCTGCTGTCTCGCTCCGTCTCGGCCATGCCTCAGTGGCTTCGGACCCTGCACCCCCGGTGATGTCTCAAAAGGGTTATGGACTGAGAGACCCGATGCGGTGCTGACGAAGCCCAGGGTAGAGGATGGAGGGCACGTTTACATGTTCAGGAAAGATCAAACAGAGGCCATTAATAGCACTTACCTGTGGGAGGTGGGGTTACAGGTAATTTTTTTCCTTTCGGTTTTTCTTCCCCTGTGTTTTCATTGTCTCTAGTTTCTCTGTAATCTGTTGAAATATTACTTTTTTCATGGGGAAAAAAGCCTAAAACCCTCGCCTGAGCCAGAGGGTGAAAAACAGGGCTTCTCTTCTGAAAGTCACTATTTGTGGTGTGATTTTATCATTGTCCTGGTCACTCGGGCTGGACACCTGGAGGAGGCCTGCCTCCTCCCTCCAAGTTCTCTCTCCTCCCACAGCCCCTCTGCCATCCCTGCCTCCCCCTCCTCCACGGTCACCCCCCAGGCCTCCACTGCCGCCGCCCGGCTGTTCCTTCCGCCTCCCTCGACGGTTCTTTCCGTGCCCCCGTCTTTATCATTGCATCGTCGAGGGACACTGCTGCTGTTTTCAGTGGAAGTCCAGAGTTTACAAATAAGATCCAGTCCCTGCCAATGACAGGGTGAGGGAGGTTTATCATGTGCTATTTAATCCACATGCAGATTCTGATGACACTGCGGTACGCTGGTTTGAAAGTGGATTTAGTGCTAGATACAGGAGCATGCAGTGTGGTCAGGGAGGGAATAACAAACAGCAAGGGAAGTAAGGGGATGGGCTGCTGAAAGGGATGCTGCCCAGTTCAGGGCTTGGACTGGAGAGCCGTGGTGGCAGCCGGGAGGGCCCTTCGGACCCCGGGGTCTCTGTTACTGTCTTGCACTGCTGTTTTGTGGCATAAACCTTAATGATTTGGGGGCTACAACTTTATCAGGATAAAATGATGCTTTTCCACCCCACGCTTCATAAGTATTACTTGAGTACTAATTAAATACACGAAACCTACCCATCTATATTATAAATGTCTGTGTGATGGAAACGATGTCTTGACTCTTGATTCTTTCACAAGCACCTTAATGCTGTCTCATCTTGAGCATATTTTCTCCGATTTTATATTGAAAATCTGTGTTTGCCTCATGTCTTAAGGCTACGGGGGTTGTCTTTTTTTTTTTTCTCCATCATCTTACAAGTGTTCAAGTGGTTTTATTAGGAAGTTGGGCTCGTAGAGGAGGCACTGGCATTGATTGCACTCCGCGGTACCCTGGGGGCTTGGAAGCATGTGCTTGCTAAGTGTGTGCCCGGGGAATGCCCTGCATTGTGTTGGTTGGAAGAACCATTCCACACCTGCTTCTGCAGGGGGCAGGTCATGTTGTCCTGCACTGACAAGGAAGCAGGCGGGCTGAGGAAGCGGGATAAAGGGGAGACGAGGTGACAGTCCACTTCTGAGTCCCAGCCCAGGACCCGGCTTATGAAAGACGCCACATGGCAGCCCTGGCCAGTCGCCATGTAAATGACAGAGATGGCAGGTTCAGGCAAGTCCCTTGTTCTGGCCTCTGGGTATCTCCTCCCTCTGAAAAACAAAAATCTGAATTTTGCCAGTCCATCAGGACTGAAAACACCAGTTTATTCCGTGAGGTCACAATAAAACCTTGTTACCTGTGCTTTCAAAACTTCTCCTTTTTTCTTAACTTAATGACTTCTTTTTTAAGGAAATTTTACAACGGCCTCATAAAACATTAAGTCAGACCTGCTAGACGGAAATGGAGTGGAGGGATAGTTTAGAACCACGTTTGCTCCAGCTGTGGACTGAATGTTTATGTCTCCCCTAAATTCGTGTGTTGAAGCCCTGCTACCCCATGTGTTGTACATGGAGGTGGGGCCTCCTTGGGGAGGTAACTAGGTCTAGAAGAGGTCTTGAGGGTAGAGCCTCCATCATGGGATAAGCGCCTGCCTGCCTTGTAAGTAATAGGAGGAAGAGACCAGAGTTCTGTCTCTGTCGTATGAGGATACAGCAGGGAGGAGGCAGGCAGGGAAGAGGGCCTTCCTCACGCACCTGACAGGGCCTGCACCCTGATTTTGGACCCCCAGCCTCCAGAACTGTGAGAAGTGAATGTTGTTAAGCCACCAGGCGATGTGTGTTGTACCCCGAGCTAAGACAGCTCTGCTCCCCACCGCTCCTGGCCCCTGTGTGGACGTTGCAAACAGCATCAGAGGGTGGAGTCTGAAAGCCAGCCGGCGCTCCGTCATGCAGCCCTTCCCTCTGAGCGGGTCGCACTCTGACCTGTAGCACCCGGTGCTCTGCTCAGGGTTTTGAGGGTGAGGGTGTTGGCTTCTTCCTGGGCTTCTTTTCAGTCTGCCCAGCAGAACAGAAGCCCGGAGGGGCCCTGAGACTGAACACACCTCGCTCATGGGGGTGGGGCTGGACCTGTCCTTCTGGGGGGAGGTGCCTGCCCAGGAGATACTGGAGGCTGCGAGATAAACAGATGAGCTGCTTTTGTGCAGATGGTTAGAAAAACACGGATTGAGAAATCATGATCTTAGCCTTTAGTAGTGTATTTTTCTGTTTGTGTTGGGTGACTCATTTGTCTATGTTTCTCACTGTTTATGTTCATATCTGGAAGTTTTCTGGAAGGAAATTTATTATCAGTGTAATAATGTGGGTAGTGGATCTGGGTCACCAGGGAGGGGCACTTTCCCAATGCATTTCGTAAGAAATGGTATTAATTTTAGTTCAAACAGTTGGCAGTGACAAAGATAACAAGATTTGGCTAGTGTTTGAAAAGCAAGATGTGTTACATTTAAAATTTTTATTTTAAAAGTCAGGTCTTCTGTAATGGATGGAGTTATTGCTGAATTAATTTGAAATAATTTATTTAAAAGGTACCTCTGTTCCCCAGTGTTACATAATGTGAAACAACCAATTGAGGTAAACCTAAAACCTGAAGCCAGTGACTGAAAAAAATACTGAATGCCCCAGGCTAAGGGTTTCATATTCCTGTAGTTAAAAACCCAGGTCAATGGCCCCACCCCAGCATTTGTCCAGTAGGTCTAAGGTGAGCCCAAGTATTTGTAGTTCTGATGAGCGACTGGGCGATCCGGGTGCTGCTGGTCTGCAGGCCTCAAGTGAGAACTGCTTCCATAGATGGAACTCATGGCCTCGGTTCTGTTGGCAGTGACACCATGTGCTGCTGTGGGGACAGCTTGTCCTTAGCACCCACAGTGAGGTCCAGGCAGGGGGGCTCGACCAGCAGCAGTCATCACAGCCAACAGTATATGTAAGTGACCAAAATCCATACAGATGAGACGAGAGCGCTAAGTGTAGGTAACAGTTGGGGCAAAACCCTGCAAGGTAATAGTGCTCATGGGCTCTCAAGAACACAACTAAATGGCTACTCATTTTTTTGTGTGTCTCCTCTAGAGCTTGTGTCAGGACATGATCTTGCTTAGCACAGAGGCCCTTCCCTGACTGAAGTATTTCTTACCATCTGTGTGCCCTCCACCCTGACAATCTCTCAGGGGCATGCGCGCGCGCGTGCGCACACACACACACACACACACACACACCACACCACACACACACACACGCTTTCCTAAGGGCACATGGAACTACTTGAAACTCATCATGAACGGATCATGATGTGTCATTTTGGTTTCTGCACCTCCCAAGGAGTGGCCCTCCCTCTCTGACCATCACTTCCTGGTCTTGCTGCAGGACCACTGCGCTATCCCTTACGCCCACAGAAGGGTCAGACGAGGGTCACCACACCCAGGGGTAGCTCTTCCATGACGCCCCCACACTTCGGCCACCTGTGGGCCCTTGTCCTGCCACTTCTGACACTGACCTGTCATGGTGGCCTGCTCAGCTGTCTCCTCGGGGACAGAAGGGGTTTCATTCCATCATTGTTCTCGGGCTGAGGTAAATGAATGATTAACATTATTTGTAACATTTCCTATAAAGCTTTGTGTATGTAAAGTTATGTTTCTCCGTAAACGTCAGGCACCTATGTATCTACACATAGGTAGATAGATGTAAAGTTTAGAAGCAGTTTTGTATAAATGTGAGAATAAAACTGTTGAGAAGAGCTGAGCACCTGGGGCCCCCGCCACTCGGCCTGGAGTTGTGTGGCACACCAGGGCCTGGCCTGTCTCCTCCTGGTTCCCGCATGTTTCCCTTGTCCCTCCTGCCCGCCTGCCCCGCGTCACTTCTCTCCCTCTGCCTCACCTTGCCCACAGTGCTTCAGGCTGCACGGGTCCCCTGCTTCTCTGAGCTGCTCTTCCTTCCCATCGGTGCGCAGGACAGTGATTGGCAGCCCCTGGGACGCTGCTTTCAGAACCTCGGAGGCTCGCCTGAGGTTTGCCACGGTGCTGCGGGAGCAGAAAGGATCTGGCAGGGCAGAGGTGACAGGAGGAGCCTTCCCAGAGGGCATGACCTTGGAGCTGAGCTTTGAAAGAGGAGGAAGGGGGTCAGCCCCACAAAGAAAAGCCGAAAGGGCATCCCAGCTGTTGAGAGAGCGGCTGGCCCTCTCCAGCGCTGGGAGTCTCTCGTGGTCACGGGCCCTGGACACACTCAGGCGGTGACCAGGGGCCTCCTATTGTTGGGGGAGTCCCTGGGACAGCACTGCTGTTTTCTTCACAGACTGTATGTCTGTGTTCCCCAGTGTTCTTCAGTAAACCAGTCTGTTTATCCGCAGCCCCGGTCTGGTTGTGAAGTCTAAGCAACACAGAGGTTTTGCCAGGTTTAGAATAAATAACGATGTGACAGGACGTCACGTGCCCCTGGCTGTACCGTTGTAAGTGCTCTCAAGGGTCTTCATTGGATCCCTGCACCAGAGCCGTGGGAGATGGGTGCTGCTGTGGCCTGTGATCTGTGGCCGAGGAGGCATGGAGGTCAAGGGGCGGGCGGGCTGCTCTGCTGGCTGGGAGGTGGCAGCGCCCATGTCATATGGCACCTTTCCCCCTGCAGTCATTCTCATCACCCTGAGGCACTGGGGTGAGCCAGCCCAGGTCTGAGTTCTAATCTGGCGCCACCAGCAAATTAGCTCTGGGCCCCAGGTCTTTGCCACTGAGGCTGTCACTGCAGCCCTCGCTTACCGCGTGGTGAGGTTGCAGTGTGTGGGTCCTGGTGAAGCACGCTGCCTGGCCCAGTCAGTGCCGGGACCACTGGGGCAGAGGTGGGGGGTGAGCTAAGTCTTCTTCAGCCCTAAGTTTCTGTGTTCCTGTGAATGCTGCTGATCCCCCAGCAGCCGGAGGAAGGAAGGAGAGTGAGCAAGGGGTGTGGCCCGTGATGCAGAGGTCCTGCAGGGCTGCTGGTGGGGAGTCCCCGGGGGCCAGGCCCTGGTCCTGGACGCACTCCTCACACGCATCTTGGTGGCACTGACCGGGGGCGTTCTGTGGTGGTGGTGCTTTTCCATCCTGAGGTGTCCCATAAAACTGCAGGAACCACACTTTGAGATCCAAGGTTATATGAATGGTAATAGGAGAGATCAAACTATGATGAGGATCAGCATTTCATATTCCGACTGAGGCTGAATATTTATTCCTTTTCATAGTCTTACTGTGTTTAATCAAGAAACAAGATCCCTGACCTTCAGCCCTCCCAAAACTACACTATCATCCCTCTTGCAGATGCAAAAACAGATGCCATTCATTTCAAAGGATAATTTTATCCAGTGCACTAAATAAAAATTCATATGACTACAGCATTTTCTCGGTTCTTTTCAAGCTAATGTAGGCCTTGACTTTCCTAGCTGGTCCCCCACCACCCCCACCCCAGGGGGCCTTTGTGACCCTGCTCAGCTCTAGCTCTCGGAAGGGGGAAGCAGGGCACTGCCCAGGGCTGTGCACCTCCCTTCCGTCTTTCCGCACCTCTTCCTGCTTCTCTTCCCAGGACTTAACCACCGCTCTGCGCCTTCCCTTCTGCTCCTCTCCCTGCGAGTCCACAACATCTTCATAGAGCCTTGGAAACTCACCCCAAACGGCTAATTTGGGAAGGCACAGGGATAAAGATCTGTGGGGCTTTCACTTCTGTTTTTAGTTTCAGCATTTCTTGGCTGTTTCTTAAAAAAAAAATTGTATGCCCACCTCCCTATCCCCCCTCCACTGCACCCATCTCAGGCAGAGTTAGGCGCTCTGTTCTGTCTTCAGAGCTCCCCCACAACCCCTCCCAGCACTTTTTCGCATTGTTTTGTAATAGCCCTTCACCTGTTGGGTCCACTAAGCTCTGCATTCCCCAGTGGCCGGAACACCTTTCCAGTACTAAAGCATGCATAAAGCAAAGAAGTTTTCCTTTTAAAACCCCAAATCTTCCACGATTCCCACTAACTAATACACAAGTGAACCAGGCAGCCAGTGCTCTCTGTGTCTGGGTGCCACCACTCTTCTCCGTCTCCACGCGCACACCGTCCGGCCATCAGCCAGATGGGGCCGTTGCATGATTACTTGAGAGTCCCCCATGCACCTTGCTTGTGCCTCTCCGTTTACTGGAACGGCCACTGTCACTTCCACTCGCCCGTATTTTACTTGTCCTTCAAGAACCACCACCACTTCCAAAAGCCTGATGCTCGTAGGAGGAAAAATGATAGCGGACATTTATTTGAATGCCTGCTATGTGCCAGGCTGGGTTTTCCCCCACACATTTGCCTCTGTAATGCTCACAGGAATCCTCTGAGATGGGCACGAGGATGCATGTTTGGCAGATGAGGAAACAGGTGAAAGTGATCAAACCACCTGCTCGAGGGTAAGTAGGTAGATTGGCGGGGGGCTGGGGTTTGACCCCAGGCCCGTGCCCTTGACCTGAATCACAGGAGGAGTTCATTTTCTTCTCTGAACTCCTAGAACACTTCCTTTGCATTTCTCAGCAGTCGTATACCCCTCTTACTCGCCCTGTTGAAATTTGAGGGACTGTGTCATGTTCATATCTGGATTTCTGGCAGCAGATGGCAAAAAGTTAAGAATATTTCTTCTTAGTATCTGCGAATCTTATGGTGAAAAGAATATGAAAACAAGTGTATGTATAAAGAATATTTCTTTTTAACAAATGAATATTATTTAAAGATTCTATTTTCCTATAACTGGACCATCGTATAATGCAACTGTAGAAAAATGGCAAGGTTCTTTTTGTTTGTTTGTTTCTCCAAACATCCAAAGAAGTCAGGGTAGGGTGTAGCGCCGTCTTGGGTAAATGAATTCATTTGTTCGTGACTTTTCCATGTGCATCTGCTGTTTGCCAGGCACAGGGGGCTCTCCTGTTCTCCTGGCATCTGCGCTCTGTTTTGTAGAGGTGGAGTTGTTGGCGCTTTGTAAACAGTTTGACAGCATTCATTTGAGGACTGCCTGTTTCTTAAATCTACACATTCATTTCACTTTGTTTTTTTAAGAAATTTTCTTCAGCTGTTGGTAACAGCAGATGCTGCAGATGTTAATCCCTGTTGTTGTTAACTTTTCTCCAGAGATTTAATGTTCAGTTTTAGTTGTTGTTTCCAAGGTCTGTTCATTGTTGAAACAGAGGTTTCAGAATAACTGGGATTTTAAACATTTTCTTGTTCTTTTGGCATGGGAGATGAGGATTTTTTTCTAGAGGGATGGAGAGAGCTATAAAATCCTGTATTGTGGGATAACAGAAAAATATGGAGAATAAGGGTTTTTCTCTTCATTTTCTTCCTGGGGTCGCTCTTTCTTACAGGGCACTTAGTGTGTGAGTTTCTGTCCTGTCTTGAAGGGGAGGAGAGCTGCAGTTCAGACCTGGTATGAGTCTGTGTTCCAGGCTTCGCAGGGCAGGAAGCTGGGCCAGCGTGAGGCTGTGCGCACATTCCTTTGCTCCTGCCCTGTTGCACCAATGATGCGACGTCACGTTCTTCCCCGCGTGTCTTTGTGCAGAGAGATGAGGATGCAGCGTGGAGCGACTGGAGAACAGTGTGACATGTAAAGTATTGACGCAGCAGCGTAGATTGTGTTTATGACTCTGTTGAGAAGGTCTCAGCCGTGATGTAAATGGAAGCAGTTGTCTCATAGGGCCCCTGAGTTATGGCTGGCTTTAGAATTCTCAGAACCCACAGAAGGCTGTTGTCTCTGAAAGTCTGCATAATGTAAGCATTCTGCAGCCCGTCATTACAGGAGATACCAGAGTAGTAAAAGCCCATCCCAGACTGGCCTCTGACTGCAGCCCTTTGCCTTCGTGGCTTTGTAGGCTTTATAAAGACGTCTGTCAGTGCCTGTGGTCCCCACGGTTGGGGCAGTCGGAAGTGAATGTCGTTTCTCACATTTTGCCCCAAGGGACTGGAACCCAAAAGGTGTACATGTTTACAGAGGTTTACAAAGAGGGACGACCAAGCTGGCCTGTGGCTCAGCCGTGCTCTTTTCCCTGAGCCTCTGTGTGCAGCCTCTCGGCAAAGCTGAAAGTTGAGGAAAGAAGCCAGAACCCTGCTGCTGTTCTGGGGAATATTAGGAACATCGCTGTCTTTCTTAGACCACATCCAGGGGCCGGGTAAGGGGCTCAGCAAATACTGGTGTGAATGGCTTAGGAATGATCCAAGTCAAAATAATGCACATATTTATTGTTAGAACAGGGTTCTCAGCCCATAGTCATCCAACATTTTCACGTTGTTATCCTCACCCTGCCATCCCACTCACCCCTCTGTGTACATGAGTACACATCTCACCAGACTGCACCCCAAACACCCACGTGCATGCACGCGTGAGAAAGGACCGATCACAAAGTGATGGCCTTGTCTCAAATCTGGATCTTTCTTCCGTTCTCTTGGGTTGATTTAGCCAGGCCAAATTTAGAATAAACATTTAACTATCCCCCTTTGGTAAATTACTAAATTACTTTGTAACTAGGCTAATCTTAACATGAACAAAAGAAAGTATATTTTAAAAAATTGTTGTTAGTTATAGACTATAGCATCAGTAATTGTTACCACATAAAATACATTTGGGTGAAGGAGATGTATTTTTACCCCTTCCCGAGGTCTAGGAGAGAGCAAGTGATGGGTAGTTTACTCTAATTGGGGTTCTCACTGGGGGTGATCTCGTCCCCCATCTCCCTAGGAGACGTGTAGTGCTGTCTAGGGATTTTTGGTTGTCACTGCTGGGGTGAGTGGATGCTGCTGTCATGGGGTAAGGATGCTGATAAACACTCTCCAATGCACAGAACGGTCCCCCGTGACAAAGAATTATCCAGCCCTAAGTGTCCATAGTCCTGAGGTTAAGAAACCTTGCTTAAAATGTTAGGTTAATTTGCTGAGCTTTGCAGGGGAGATTAGCTTTTATTTAGTTAATTCAGAAGTGAAGTTAACACTAGCACTGATAATCCTTTGTGTTCTGCACTTGGCCTTGGTATCCTGACCAAGGTCGGGAGAAGCTCTGACCACTTGTAAAGGCTTAAATCCAGGTGGCTGACAGCAGCTCTTAAACAGTGTTCCAGTGGTAACAGCAAAGGAAAATAAAGAGCTGACATGATGATAAGTGTGTAGGGGTACCTAAGGGAGTGAGGAGTGAAAATGTAGTGTGGAGCCTGCTGTTGAAAGTGTGCTTTGAGACCAGCAGTGGTGGCATTGCCTGGGAACCTGATAGAAATGCAGCCTCTCAGGCTCTCCTCAGACAGACTGAGTCAAAATCTGCATTTTAGCAAGGTACCCACATTATGTGTGTGCATCTAGAAGTTAGAGAAGCACTGGGTAGACATTTCTTACTTTAGAGGAGAATGCACCTTGGTTCAGATCGTGGCTCTGACCCCTACAAGCCATGTCACCTTGACCATGTTACGAAACTGCACTGCATGCACCATGGTTACTTTAGCTGTAGAAAGGAGATAGTTTCTCATATCTCATGAGGTGGTTGCCACAGACAGACTTATCTGGGCCGAGGACTCATCACATGGTAAAGGCTCAACAGACTGAGCTGTGATTGACAACAAGAAAAAGAAGGCAAGAGTAGAGAACCCTAGGCAGGCAGTTTATGTCTTAAACTTCACGGTCGCACGGTCGTCATCACCAAACAGTGCTTGCACTCTTGGCAGGTCTGATTTCTCCAGATAGGAAAACAGCAGAAACTGGAGCTTCATAAGCATCTGTAGACTGTGGTCCTTGTCAGCAACCCAGTTGCCAGAGAGTAAGTGGACCAGGGGACCAAACAGCCTAAACTCCTGGCCGTGCTCCGTCCACACAGGAGGCGTGCCTGCACTGTTCTCATCATTACTCCAGAATCTGAAAGTTCACGTAGTAGGAATTCTCAGGACACACAGGCATACAGGAAGGATGGGGTTTGAGGAAGGAGACTAGGAGAGATGAGCCTGTCTTATGGGTGAGGTTTAAGAAGGGGGAAAGAATCTCCAGATTAACCCCACCTAATGCTGTTGACTGGCTGGTCCCTGGGTTCCTTCTGTGTCCATGTGAAAGTGTGCAGAAATTGCTGCTCTAACCACGGCTCCAGCGCTGACCACGTCAGCCTCACAGCCTCACAGGAGGGAATGTAAATACTTCCAACATGAGATAAAGCAGAACTTGAACCATGACTACAGGGCCCAGCAGAATTTCAACAGTCAAGATGGCGAAAGAAAAAAACAAAAAGGAAAGGAAAGGGCTCAAATGGAAGAGTTTAAGCTGCAGAGTTAAGATTAAATAAGCATACGGACTAAAACTCTGTGAAAAGGGATGAATTTAAACTATATCATGTTCAATAATGAGTGATCCTAAGTATACAGGTTGTCAGAAGGGTGATTCGTTTTCTGTTTTGCAAGAGAACATTAAATTTTTTTGTGTGTAAGGGGAGGTAATTAGATTTATTTATTTTTAGAGGAGGTACTGGAGATTAAACCCAGGACCTCGTGCATGCTAAGCACGCACTCTATCACTGAGCTATACCCTCCTGCCAAGAACATTTTTCAGTCTTTGATTTAAATCAGAACAGATTTGCATTATTTTTCTTTAACTTTTTGATTATGAAAATCTTTACTGTCACAAATTTAGAAAATACCAGAAACACAGAAAAGAACAGCAAGTACACCAAACCCAGCACCTGCCTTTCTCTTCCTACAGTTGTTTATCAAGCACCTGCTGGGTGCCAGGGATGGCTTGGTGCTAGGCGAGCCCTCGTTGACAGGGGATTCTAGCCTTCTCAGAGCTTACAGTGTTCAGTGGCTAAATCTTGATGTGTTTCCCTCTGGTGTTTTTTTCCATGCCCTTTAGTGAATACGTGATAGCAAATGATAAGAGCCAACATTCACTGTGTTCCTGCTGTGGGTTGGACCCTGTTTTAGATGGTTCGTATGACATGTGTTAAGTAACTTGATCCCTATAACACCACTGTGAGGGGGGTGCTGTTATTCCCACTTGACAGATTGGGAAACTGAGGCCCAAAGAGGTTAAGAAACTTGCTAAAGATCACGAAATCAATAAATGAGGAGTCTTGATTAAAACCCAGGCAGCCTAGCCCCAGGCCTGTTAATCACTAAACTGTACTGCTTCTCATAACATTTATAGTTGAGACCATACTATATAGACAGTTTTGATTCCTGCTTTTTATATTGACCATTGCACATGAGCATCCTCCCATAATGTGCATAGTCTATTATTTCTTACCTCCAAAAAAGTAGAATTTTAATTTATTCATTTGATAAGCTCATAATGAAATAAGCATAAATAGAAATGAGATGATACGCATTTAAATGCCTACAAAGGTCATAAGGCGTTCTTAATGGCTTATTATCCTGTATTTTTAAGAGGAGTTAAGATAGACAAGTTACTTTAGGAAGTTGAACATTTTGTGGCTTGTGCTTAGTTCATAGTGGGAAAGCAACCCCAACTTGAGGGAAGAATAATGAACAGTCAGTGGTGATGACTGTCTGTAAATTAATCACAACATGTTAGTGTGTGGGAGCTACTGAGTGGGAGAGATTATGTGTTGTCCTATGGTGGCTGTGAGACTCGAGTTGCCTGTGACGGGCTTTTCATGGCCCATGTGAAGAATGCGTTGTGCCAGGTGAGGTCCACTTGTGTGGGAACTTCCGCTGTCCCCAGAGCTAGTTCCGTAGTGAACCAGTGGGGTGTTCCCCGTGCATGTCCGAAAGGCATTGGAGAGTTACAGCAACACTGCACCAGCAACGTGGTGTCTGTGGTCAGGAAAGGTACACAGGCTTGAGCTGTAGAGGTTTTAGCTAATCAATAGAAATTTGAAAATCGACAGTGTCGGAGACATTCGGGTTGTAGGGGTCTCTGCAGAAAGAATAGGCTTCAGACTCAGGTGGACATAGGCTGGAATCCCAGCACAGCTGCTTATTGACTTTCTCACCCTGGGCAGCCTGCTTGGCTTCTCTGAGCCCTAGTTGCCTCTTCAGGCTAATACTTGCTTTCTGGAGTTGGCATCAGGATGAAATGATTCTGTCCATATACAACACCTGGCATGGTGCCCAGCACTTGGTAGAGGATCTGATAATGGTCACCATTATTATTGGCTATTAAATAAGTTTTAATCTTCTCCTAAAACACATAGCCTTATAGCACAGTGGTTGAGAATGTACATGAAGCCAGACCACTTGGGTCCCAGCCCTGGCTCTGTGACTTCTTAGCCGTGTGGCTCCGGGCGCGGCGCTGAGACACTGGTGCTGCAGTCTGCTTCTCTTTACAGCTGAATAGCTGCAGTACCTACATCTTAGTGTGGTTGAGTGTTAAATTATTATACGTAAAACCCTCAGACAGTCTGGTACAGAGTGAGCACTGTATGAGCATTTGCTGTTGTTATCAATAATACAGTCATTAACTCAGAAGAACATAAAAACATTGTACCTTAAAAAGCAGCTGTCCTTGACCGTTTCCTCAGTTGCTACTGCTTTTGCTTACTATTTGACGTATAGTTTGTTTGATTTATTTGTTTTGTGGCTCAGGCATAGTTTCTCAATGCATATTAAAACTTGAATTTTAAATTCTGTGCTATCATAATGTGGTATCTGAATGAGCAGAATTTTCTGACTCGGCACTATGTATAAATATAAATTTTAATTGAAAAATGACCATTCAGAAATGCCCTTTTTCCTCTCCAGATTATTCAGAGCTGGGAGAGCTTCCCCCACGATCTCCTCTTGAGCCAGTTTGTGAAGATGGACCCTTTGGCCCCGTCCCAGAAGAAAAGAAAAGGACGTCTCGTGAACTTCGAGAGCTGTGGCAAAAGGCCATTCTGCAACAGATACTGCTTCTCAGGATGGAGAAGGAAAATCAGAAGCTGCAAGGTTGGTTTGCCATTTTTGATATTTGATATTTGATATTGGTATTGATTTAATTTGTTCTGACTTTGAAGTGAAGCACATCAGATTGTTAAGCAGAAAAAAAAAAGATCAGGATACTCTGACATCTGTGTACACATACATATTAAATACCTGTTTGCTTTTTCAAAGTGAATACTTTTTACTTTCTGGAGGTGTGATGATAATCTCACCAACTGTATTAAATTAAATCTTCTGAGAGGCATCCTTCAAATATAAGCTTTCACTCTCTGAAGAAAGTGTTTTATTTTCTTCTCTCGCTCTCCCTACTTTGTTCTCAGCCGTAGTCTGTGCCTGGGTGTTAAGTATGAACTGATCCTACATAAATCATTAAAGTTCATAACCTCATTCTATGTGCATTTGTAGTGAGTTGCAGGTAACCTGAAAAACAGAGGGCTAAACTTCAAGTGAGCTGAGCTCTATCTGTACTGATAGCAAGGTTTTAGTATGGACTCACTTAATCCCTCTGACAACTCTAGAAGGCAGAGAGCGGCCTGAAGAGGAGCCTACAACTCAGAGGAGCCCAGGGTTACATTAGTATTAAAATAAGACAGGAACTTTGAAAGTTTAGATTTTATTCATTTCCTATTTCCATAGTCACTTAACCAAAAATATTATTTTTAAAGTAGCTAAGAAGCTAACTTTTATGTACCCTGGGTGGTATGATGGCCAGAGCATGGGCCTTGGAGTGTCTAGAGCTGCCTGGATATAAAACAAGGACGATTTTGATCGGGAAGTCTGATCACGCTCTTTGAAAGGGAGGCTGTACAGGTTGTGCATGCTGACCCTGCCCAGAGCAGTTTGGTATGAGAGTATGTTTCATTGAACTTCCTCCTTAATTGCAAATCTTCATCTTTTATTGTGATGTTTATATAAAGCTGAAAGTTACTAAGACACCAAATCTGGTAAGGTTCATTGTCCAAATAAGTATGTCATCTTTAACCAGAAACAGGGAGTCAAATGCAAAGCAATGACACTTTTTGATATGAAAGTAGTTGAGCAGTTGGAATAAACTACCGATGGATGGAGTGGGCTCTCCAGGGCCCGGTATCGAAGCTGAGAGATGGGTCACCTGTGAGGCTGCTATGGGAGGGGAGGCTGCAGTGAGGGGGTAGATCTGTGAACCCTCCGTTTTCTCCTGACTCTATTTTTCTACCATGTTCTTGTATGTTCTTGAAGGTAGAATTAAAGCAGGTGTCTAGAAGAGATTTGATAGCGATGGCATCTCTAAGTGTTCCATCAGCTAAACTTTGGAGCTTTGGAGCACAGCACTTTTAATCGTGTGTATGTTGGTTGAGACTTTTGCTGAAAAGCAAAAAGGCAGTTATGTTCATCACGTAGGTCATAAACCTTAATGCTCATCCTGGCCAATCTTCTTGCAGATGACAGCCACGGAAAATCAGGATGTGGCTGTAAAATGGGAAGGATGCTGCTTGGCTTCTTGGGAGTTTGGGGCAGGATCGTGACTAATTTATAAGATGAGGTCAGGTTTCCGCAGAAGCAGAGCTTGTGGCTTATGCTTAGCCATGTAGCCTACCTACTGTCCTAAAAAACTCACAGTCTAGATTTGAGACGTGGTGTGGCATGGATATCGGGACTAACAGCGTTACTGCTGTGTCTAAACAGAATTTAGGAGTTTTAGGTGGGAGTGAGGGTGTCAGTTTTAATCCTTCTTAGAAGAGTCAGTTTACATTTTTCCTTTATTGATTTGTCTCCCCCAGTTTGGTAATTTAGATACAGTTCTTCTTAATGCAGCTATGAACTGAATAAGGTTGGTAGGAAGTAACAGCTATCCTCATATATTTGAGGAGATGCCATGTGAAGAGGTCAGATTGATTCGATTCTGTTCAGCCCCAGGCAGCAGGAGCATGACTAAGGGTCGAAGCTGCCTAAAGGAGGTTTGGCTCTAAATAAGAAGGAACCATCTTCCGAGAGCCTCTCCTAATTTAGACGAAGTTTTGTTGTGATCCAGCCATGCTGGGAGCTGGGAGTTTTAACACATAGTTCCTGCCCTCGAGCCATTTATGGTTGGTAGGGTAGCTGTGGTGATGGGTCGAACCAGACAGGTGTGGGCGTATGTTAGCAGTGCAGCCAACAGAGTTCACTGGGGCAGTAGGAATCAGGGATACCTCCTAGCTGTTTAGCTTTTTCCAACATAGGGAAATGGGGTGGGGCAGGGTCAGTGTCTTTGACGAGGACCTGTTACGCTGGCTGTAGCTCCTCAACATCGCAGCGGGTGATGTGCAGGCAGCCGGGTTATGAAATAGGAGACCTGTGGGTGTAGCATTCACTAACATGTTCTGAAATTGTCTGTTCCAGCCTCTGAAAATGATTTGCTGAACAAGCGCCTGAAGCTTGATTATGAAGAAATCACTCCTTGTCTTAAAGAAGTAACTACAGTATGGGAAAAGATGCTTGCCACTCCAGGAAGATCGAAAATCAAGTTTGACATGGAAAAAATGCACTCGGCTGTTGGGCAAGGTAAGCTTACCTGGGGACCAGTCCAGCTGGCAGCCTCGCCCTCACTGATGACTGGGGAGGTGTGTGGAATAAAAACATTTATTTCGGTGGCCATCTCTCTTCTGTTTGTCATGTCTTTACCGAATCTGTTTCCAGATGTCTTAGTTAATTAACTTGAGTTTTATCACCTTTCATGATTCCTCTTAATTAAATTAATTAAAATGCCCAGAAGACCAAGAAATAGGAAGAAGACAAAGGAAAGCCTAAGGGCTTAGATGCTACAAACTGGGTAATGATGTGATGATACCCTGAGTTAAATAGTACACTGACCATGGATTGTGTGGCTTCCCTCTGGGGACTCTCAGGGGACAACGGAGTGCCTGGTGCAGACTTCAGGCAGGTAGTCTCAGGTTTGAATTCCAGCTCTACCAGCTGCTTTGTGATGTGATCTTAGGCAAATGGCTTAACCTCTCTGAGCCTCACTCGCCACATGTGTGAGATGTGGGTGATGACAGTGGTGGTTGTGAGAAGCACACCACATGCGTCCGCTGTGCTGGAAGGCCTTGGAGAGTGGATGGTACATGCTCTTTGTTTTAGTGTGACCTGCTGACTGTGTGTAGGTCCGGACAGTTACTGATCCAGAATAAGTGTGGGACTTGGGACTATGCATCTGGAAACTTCCCTGGCAGTTTGGCAGAGTGGTCCTAATAAAAGAAATGTGGACTTCCGTATTTTGTCAGTCTTTTTTCCTCCCATTTCATTTTTCTAATTCATTTTTACTGTATTTTATCAAAGTATCGACCTGTAGTGGATTGGAACATTTAAAAAGAACAGAAAAACTTGTCCTTCAATACAGATAGTTTGACAGCATTTTAGAACTTTGTTCTTCAGTGATTGTTAGTGTTCAAGCAAAACAGAACCATTTCTTTGGAAGCTTTCTGAGTCTGATTGAGTTCTAGTGCCACTGAGTTCTGATCAGTCTAGGCAGGAATAACCAGGTGATTAGAATAAAGGTTACAAATGGGTAAAAATTTTAGGTTCTCTTCTGACTTTATCAGCAGTCCAGTGGACGAAGTTACACAAGCATTATTTATCTCCAAGAGTAAATACAGCAAAGCAGTTTTCCTAGCATGGTCTGTTAGGCATTATTTAACCTTTATCTGAGTTTGGAGAGCATCAGTGTTAGTAATAATACATGTAGCTACAACTAGTTATGACTTTCCCCTTGCTGTGGGTAATAAAACTTGGACCTAGAGATGTTGAGTAATGGGCCCAGGGCCACGGAGCTGGTTGCATCCCAGTCTGCTAGAGTTCTGGCCACCATCGAGCCCTGCCCACAGTTGAGTAGTGCCTCGGTTGTACTATTCTCAGAGACTAGAAACGTGGTGAGTGGTGAGGCCTCAGGTTCTGAATTGGCCAACACCTCCCAGTGTGGCCTCACTTTTCTGGGCTCTGGCCTAGTGGCTGGTAGAATGAGAGGCATGGACCTCTCAGAGGATCTCACTGCTCTCTTCCAGTTCTCACATTCTTTGTGCCATAGTGGTTGCTGGAGGCTTACCATTGCACCATGTGGCCCCAGATTGCTGTTTTGAAAAAGGAGAAAGCAGAGAATAGAATGAGTCCTTAGTCTTTTCACTGCTGACTAGATGATGGTCTTCAGTGGCTCTGCTTCTGCACAGGGTAAATTGCATGGTTCTGTGACAGCTGTCCCAAATGTTTGAGCTTCTTAGAAGCCTGGCACCTGGATATATATTGGTCTTCATCAGGCATTTTATAAGAGGGACTAACTAGAAGTATTCTGAGTATCTGGAATCTGGGTAGTGAAGCTGGGGATGGATGACTGGACAGTTTATACACAGAGGTGAGCTGAGGGTACCCTGGAATTTCCTTGAGTATCCCCTGACATCACCACATCACTTTCTGTGGCAGAAACTTTGTATCTGTAACTGTAAAAGGAGATTTGTCAATCATTCAGCTGGTTTCAACATGTAAGATTGAACGACTCCAAACAAATGACCACAGTCCATCTCATAGCTCAGAATTAAAACGAGATCAAATCAGAATCTCACCTTTGACCTTCCAGTTAGAGGCCAAGTCACTTCTGAGCCCTTAAAAGAGAAGACAGACCCTGTGTGGATAAGAAGGCTCTCCTCTTAATGATCTAAAGATCGCTAAGTGATGGAAAGAAAGAGATGTGTAAACTTCCCGAGTTAAAGCTGGATCAGAGTGGCAGGATTTTAGGGCGTCAACCTGGGAGAAGGAAGAATAATTCTAGGGAATTTTAAATAACTCAAAGTTTACTTTGGGTTTAAATGATTTCTCTAAAGATAGCAACGTAGAACTTTATAATCTGGAGCATACTTTTCGAGGAATGGGATTGCAAAGAGGCCACCTGAGCAGTTGGCAGTGTGGGCCAGGTGCAAACAGTGCTCACCTTTGACCCAGCACTGACATGTATAGAAACCTATTCTAGAAATCAATCAGTCAAAAATGTACTGCAGTGGGAAGAATGTTTATTGTGACCTTGTTTAGTAGCCAAAAAACAAAGCAGAACCCCCAGACCTCCAATCGTGTGACCACACCCATACTCATTGAAAATGACACAGTAGATTTATGTTGACTGACATCAGAGATGTCTGAGGTAAGTTGTTAAATGGAAAAGAAGAGGACCGCATGGTCTCCTGTACAGCTCTGTGTGTGTGTGTGTGTGTGTGTGTGTGTGTAGAGACATCCGTGACATGTGTGCAGATGCCCGAACTGTGGGCAGGATGGCTGTGCTTCTGGGTACCTGCTTTACAACCTGTCCCAGTACAATAATTAGTAGCCTTCCTCCCCTTCTCTTTCAGAAGCTTCCTGCTTTGGGAGGTGAATTATATGTTCCCTCTAGTTAGGTGGTTTTTCACTTCCCTTTGTGTTTTCAGAAGGTTGGTTTGTTTTTTCCCCCCATTTAAATAATGAGCATGTATTACCTTTTAAAGTCAGTAAAAATTAAAAAGTATTTACATTTTGGGGTGGGTGGCCTCCTGTCCACCCAGAACCCTGCCTGCAGGCCCCAGTCCACTGCCAGATTTCTCTCTGGTTAGGAACTGAGGCAAAACTGAGCATGGGGAGTGGTATTCCAGGTCATTCTTAGCAAAAATATTGGCTCTGATTTGTGCGACCCTTTGTTTTTAAATCAGAAAATCTAAGCTTTCTCTTAAATACCAGAATATGTGGTACTGTCCAGTGACTCAGCCATTTGTTCCTTTCCTCCCAACAGTAAAGGTTTGATAAGATACTGGGAATGATTTAGTAATAAGGGGAAATTGGTTGTCTCATAACTTGGGAAAGTTTCTCAGTTTGAAAAAATTATTTTGTGAAAAGCCCCACTATTAATCATTTAACATGCTGTTTTTCAGCCCACATTTACCTCTAATATGGTGTGAAGTATGAGGTTTGTACACATAGACACACACACCCACCCACCCATGAGCAGGAATAGTAGGGAGAGAAGAACTAAAATAACATAAAAAGGCATCTGTCAGGGTGTATTAGTTTCCTGTTGCTGCTGTAACAAATGATCACAAAATTAGTGGCTAAAACAACAAGTTTTTCTCTCTTGGTCCGGAGGCCAGAAGTCTGAAGTCTGGGTGTGGGCAGCGCTGCGCTTGGCCTCTTCCACCTCCTGGTGGCTGTTGGCCTCCCTCGACTGGGGCTGCACCGTGTCAGTCTCTGCCTCCTCTTCCTGTCTTCTTCTCTGCTGACTCTTGTAAAGACACTGTCATTGGATATAGCTCGCCAACCCCCCACCCCTACCCGATAATCTCATTTCATGATCTTCCCCTGACTTAATGATATCTGCAAAGACCCTTTTTCCAAATAAGGTAACATTCATAGCTTCTGGTGACTAGGACTTGGACATACCTTTTTGGAGGTCACCATTCAACCCACTACACAGAGTCATCTAATTAACTCTGAGATAAACAGAGAAAGTGGGATGTGGTCACAGTTAAGTGTGGCCCTGTATTTCTCCCACACGGTAAAACCGAATTCCTTACTGTACTGTGTTTCCAGGCGAGGGCTGAGTGGTGCTTTCTGAGTCATTCCATGTGGATCTGTAATAAATGAAATGGACTCTGGTTCAAATCCACAAATGATTATTTTATTATTAATTGCCAGGTAAGAACGTAAAATACTTTCCGCAGTTCCTGTCTGAGTAGTGCTTGTCCGACAGGGGGAACTTGGAGAGAAGCTGGCAGTCACTTTCCCTGGCTGCCACTCAGCAGCCGGGAGGCCTGTTCTCAGCGGGGGGCCTGTTCCCTCCCCTTTACCACGTGGACCAGTGCTGCACCTCCCTCAGCAGGTCGTGGGGTGATGTAAAGTGTGGAGGGTGGTGACAGCGCCTGGTCGCCTCCCAGTGACTGTCGCTGCTGCTCTTTCTCTGGATGGAAAGAAAGGTTAATCCTTGATTCGGAGGCTCCTTTTCTCCAAAGAGAGTGCCTCTCAGAGATAAGAAGGGTTTGGTGGCTTATTCTGCAGTTTTCTTTGCTCTCCTTTTCCACATTTGGGCCTTATCACAACAGAATCAGGAACCCGAGAATTTTGATTGAAAACGATCACTTTTTCTAATGAGGTTTGCCTTAAGTAACATCATTGATTTTAAGAGAACTTTCCTTAGTTTTAGACATTTTTAAAGTACTTTAAGTATTCAGATTAATCAGATCTAAAACATTAGGTAGGGGCTCTTAGATCATTTTTCTTGTTTTTAGGGCCACGTTGAGTGCCCACCAAGGCGCGTTCAAGCAGACCATCCCTGTCTAACCTCTGGCCCCTTCCTCCAGCTCATCCTCCAGAAGGATGTTTAATCAGTATTCCCGAGTCTCAGCTTTGGTGCAGCTCCTCCTTCCCCAGCTCAAGAGCATTCAGTGGTTCCCTCCAGTAACCAAGTAGACTGCTGGTTTCTTGCCCTCAGTTTTGCTTCCAGCGAAGCCCTTCCAGCCTGACTGCCACCTGCTCCCTCTGCGCACGTGCCATGTACTGCGGTCCAGTTCCCTCTGACTTGTCTCCTCTCTTTTCCCCCATTGAGCTCCTTCTTCCCAACTCACCGCACTTTGCTTCTGTCCCTCCTCTGAGGCCACATTTGGCGCCGTATTTTGCATGCTTGTTCTTCTTTCCCTGGGATGTTATTAATTGGTACCAGATAAGGGCTCCTGTCATTGGTCAGTTTATCCCTTGCAGAGTCTAATACAGTCTGAGCGTACTACATGTGTATTTGAAAGGTGGAAGGAAAGTGAGGGGAGAATGGGGGTGAGGGGAGGATGGAAGGGAGCAAGTTTGCTTCCTTTCCCTTCCTGTGCTGTTAATTCATAATGGAATGAGAATTTGGGTCAATGGCATGAAACACAGCTCGCTTTTATCATTAAGGTGTATTCTGTACTTGAAGTCTCTCTCTCTCTTTCCCACCCCCACCTGGGAAGGTGTGCCACGGCATCACCGGGGTGAAATCTGGAAATTCCTCGCGGAGCAACACCACCTGAAGCACCAGTTTCCCAGCAAACAGCAGCCGAAGGACACACCATACAAAGAGCTCTTAAAACAGCTCACCTCCCAGCAGCACGCGATTCTCATCGACCTCGGTGAGTCTGCAGTCGATTTAACATGAAAATGGAAGTTTTCACTCACTTGAGAAATCTGGAGAGGCCGTCCAAGTTATTTAGTGATCTGTCTTTAGGTTTAGCGATCAAAATTTACTACTGAGACTTTTAATCAACAAAGCCCTAGAGTAATCACAAATGTCTGCTTCAGATGTATAAAAATCCCTCTCTGAACTGGGCAGCTTGTTAACTCTGGTCAGCCCTGGGGCAGGGGGCAGGGAGGGTCGCAGAGGCTCCAGTTGTGACCGTTGTTGAGTTCAGTAATTCAGATATTGATAGGAGGTTTGTAGTCAACAGAAGAAACATCCTGGAAACCGCAAGTGTCAGGGCTGCAGCTGCGTTTAATTATAGGAGGCACCCCTTAGTCTATGGCTTACAAACAGGATTTACTAGAAAAATTGTAGAAAGCAGTTTGTGTGTATACCTTGGGTGATTTTATTTTGCAAATAGGCAGGAATCTTGTCTCTTAAACAGTTTTAAAAACACTAAGGTGGAAACTGTATTGAGTACACTTGCGGTTAGCACGGTGAAGAGCTTGTGGAATCAGGATGTGATCACAATGCACAAGACCTGTCAGTGGCCCCACGTGGGGACTTCCTTTCCTCCTGCTGCCTCTCACCGGGGCCTCTGTCCCCTGGGGAGGTCCACCGGCTTCGCGTGACAGGAGCTCGGCCCTGGTACTTCTAGAGCACGTGGTCCTGCTTCCAGAACACCCACCCCAGCCAGTGCTTTGGGCCCCACGGAGGCCAGGCTCTTTGAGTTCCCCCCGCACAGCATCCTGGAGGGAGAGAGGACTTTACAGTCACTCGAGGTGTGAGGGTGAGCCGGAGCGGGCAGCTCCCAGGCCTCTCTCCCCAGGCCTGAGCTTAAATGTCCCCCTGAGAAACTGGCCCTGACATGGCCCCTTCTCCCACCTGCGACTGCATTCGATGACTCTGCTCAGCCTTTCTGTCCCACCCTGTACGCTCCCCTCGTGATACCACGTTTATCATTATGACAATTATTGCTATTTAAAGCTAATACTTAACTTTTCCTTGGGCCAAATGTGCGAGGTTACTTAAACTTCTTTATTTAATCCTCACAACATGATCAGGGAAGTATCGTTCTATCCTTAGTTAGAGTTGAGAATAGTGAAATGCAGAGAGGTTAGGAAATACCTGAAGTGACACAGCTGTTGTTCTGCCGTGCAGTGTGACTCCAGGCCTCCGCTCCCCCTATCGCCCCCCATCACTGTCCTCAGTTATGTGACAGAGCCTTTTTATGGCCTTTCTCCCCAATAGGATGTAGCTCTCCCTCTGTGGGCTGGTCCAAGGCTGTTTGTAGCTGTACCCCAGCTCCTGGGACAGAACCCATCGTGTAGTAGGTGCTCAGTAAGTCTCTTGGTGTTGAATATGAGGCAGGCACTAGCATCCCAACCTCACGCGAACCTCGCAACAGCCCTGGGAAATTGGACCTGTATCCTTTTTAAGAAATGAGGATGCTCTCTGAGGCATGAGAGGTCAACTGTGGACCACGGTCACACGGCTAACTGCCAGGACCTGAGCCCACTCTGGCTCTGGGCTGCTATAGACCCTTCCATTCCTCAGGCCCTCTGCACCAGGAGCCCCAGTGTCCCTAGGAGATGGCCGGCTGGGTGACGGGTGATGCAGACAGGCCATGATTGCACCTTGGGGACGGTGAAAATGTGAGGTCTGGGGCTGGGGCCCATTTGGCCCGCTGACCCTGAGGAAAGCAGTTTTATGGACTGGCAGTAGCTGTGTTTGCTAATGTGATGAGTAACAGGAAAAATGACATCATGTTCCTACCATGTGAAATGAAGAGAAAAATAAATTGAGAGTAGGAGGCTGAACGGGCGGAGGGGGTACGGACAGTTTCTCCGCACACCCCCTCCCGGGGAGGGGAGGGGACATGTTCCCCCTCCTGATTCAGACGTTCTCCTCTCTCCATTTTTCTTTCAGTAAGTACTCTTGTCATTGGGCGGGATGTGTCCTCTGCCCCTGGAGCTCAGACACAGTCACTTTTCTGCAGAGGGAAGAAAAGGCCAGATGAGGCAAGGGCCTCAGTGAGGCTGCTCGGGGAGCTGTGTCTGTGCGGCCGCACCTCGGGTGCCTCCCTGCCCACAGGCCCGCGGCAGTCTCTCCTCTAGTTGGCACGGGGTGTGTGCGAGCTGAGATTTGGCCTTCCCTCCTCCTGGGCTGGGCCGGGCTGCACTCACATCCTGTTCGCCCCCGCCCATCTCCCACATTCACGCTCTGCACCCCCAAAGGCCAGGTGTACCCTCTCCTCCCCAGCAACACCAGCCTCGTCTCTCCACCTGGCTTCTCTCCAGTCATGGTCCCAGTGTGGATGCCCGCTCTGTGCCCTCCCAGGGCCCCAGAGAGGCTGTTGCCTAGGTAACCGCCCTGCCTGTGTCCAGGCATCCTTCAGGCCCAGCCTTCTCTCCCCACTTGAACTGGGAGAACCTGAGTGTTGGCCCAGCCCAGCAGTGGGCCCTGCGCCCTGCCTGCCAGGATCTGGTGCTGCTTGGCCAGGTTCAGGGAGGCCTCACTTAGAAGTTCCTCCAGACTTTGCCCATTACTTCCCCCTCACCTCGCACCAAGGTGGTATTGCCAAGTCAGTTGTTTTGTCTACGCTTTTTAGCCTACACTGTGGCTCACTCAAGGCCCAACAGAGGTGTGCAGGGCAGAGCAAAAACCAATCATGTTTCAGTGTTTCCTAAAAAGTGACATCATATCCTGGCCAGCAGAACAGAATGCTTGTTGGTTGGATGTATTTTGGGTTTTCATGCGTGTTTATATTCCTGCCTTTTGCTTTACTTTCTGAAATTAGCTGTTAATCTAATCCGTTCTGCGAGATTTTTTTTTCCTCCAAAGAGCAAGAATACACTAGGCTTTGTAGTTGGACAGTGAACCATATTCTCTAGCTTTGTTGGATTTCAACTTTGCACAGCCCTGTTTGATCTTGGACACATATTATTTCCACTTTGGAGGTGATGAATGAGGCCCAGAGAGCTTGTGTGCTTTGCCCAAGTTACAGGCCCCTGCTCAGTGGCAGGAAGCTCTAGACCTGGGTCTTCCTAGTCTTTGTATCATGTTCCTTCTAGGACGCCAAATGGCTTGTCTTTCTTGGCCCTGCCGGCTGCAGACCCACACCGCTTTCCCTTCTCCGGTGAGGTGGAGAAATGCCGTCAGAGTTGGCCACGCCCAGCCAGGGGAAAACAGCAGAGGAGATGACACTTAGCAGATCACACTTAGGCCCTAGTTCGGGAACCTCCCCCTTCCCACCTTGTGCCGCCCTCAGGTACTTGTGATCTTTCTTCCTTCTCTTTTCTTGCTCACCCTCCTGGCGGGGCGCCCAGTGCTGCCCAGCATCCTGCCTTGTGGCTATGCCTCCGTCTAGTCATGGCCACATGAAAGGCCGTGGGGAACACTGAGCAGCGAGCTGGAGACCCTGTTCAGGCTCCACGTCACCCTCCACTGTGTCAGCTGCTCCTCTCCTGGTAATCCTGCAGACAGTGCTTCCCCGGGGAGGCTGCCCAGCCTCCCCCAAGATAGGAGAGGTTAGCTAGAATAACCCTTGAATGGGTCCAGAAATGTAGGGACACCATTAAATCAGAGAGCAGACTTAGAAAGTGCTCCTAATCAGCCCCACATCAATTACGTATCTTTTTAATGTGTTCTCTAGGTAAAGTGGTGGCTTAGTTTACAAACCCTGCAGAGGTCTGATGGGTCTTTTGGTGACCAGAAGTAGCCATTTTTGGTGGCCTTCTAGAGACTTGCTGTCAGTGGCACTGAAGTGGGATTGGGCACGCCAAGGCTGCAGTGAGACAGAGCACGTATCCAAAAACACATCTGGGTCAAGAATCCAGCGTGGCTGCTGTTGTATTGGTTTTTGCTTCCACTTAACGTATTTTAACCAAAGGTATAAAACCTGCCTGGTGTCTGGAAGAACAGGAGCTATAATCCAAGTATTATAAAAGGGAATCTTTCCTTGCTGTTTTAGAATCCTTAAAAGGTGAGAAGAGCCGGCAAATTGAAGGATCAGCTGAGAATATTTAAGGTGACCGACTACGGAAGGGCGGAGGAGAGCGCCTCCCTCCTCCGTCCCTGCCTGCTCGTTTGCCATGAGGAGCGGGGTGCCGTGTGCTTTGAGTAGTAGATGGTGCTGTTCATTATGAGCAGATGAGTGCTGGTGGCAAGCACCGCTTTCTGTTTCATCTTTGGCTTGAAGTCCTGGGTGAAAAACTAAGAAGCATTAATGGCAAAAGAGAGAAAAGTACCTAGCACTTACCATGCAGCAGTCTTGTTATGGGACACACCTGTCTGTCCAGTTGGGACCTTGCCTTATGGGAGTCAGTTAAAAATCATGGCTCAAGAGTCTAATTAAAGTTTTTGTGCCAGAAGCTACACAGCTGATTCCACAGGGTCTGCCATTGCCTCTGATATCAAGAACCCATCATGATATCAAATTTATTTGATCATTCTAAAAATCTTCTCTAACCTTGAAGTTATATAACTAAACACAGGTGGTGAAAGAGTAAAGTAGGGTGACCTCGCTTGTTTTCTGAGAGGCCTAACCTCTCCCTACGTCTTTCCAGCCAGTCAGGGGTGTGCTGGCAAATACTTACCAACCAGCTCAACCCCTCAAAAGAAGCTGATGCCAATTTTTGCAGATTTCCATGGTGTAAATACTCTCACTTTGGCTGAACTGAAGCTACCAATATGATGTGGAGTTGAGCAGAGATGTGAACAGGCCAGTAGGAGCCAGTTTCAGCAGCCACTTGACTCAGCCAAGTGTTTCTGAAAAGTAACCTGCGTCTAGGGAAGCTCTGCCTTCCTCCTCCCCGGCTCCCCAGCCCCACATCACTCAGTGGTGACCCGCGGATCCTTCCTGAGCCCCTGGTGCATCCGGGCACTCTAGCAAGCACGTATTCTAGTGTGGGAGACAGACACTGAACAATTGATCACCAAACTATTTAATTAAAATTGTGAAGAGTCATACAAAGGGGATTTTTCCTTCAGTCCGAAATTCTGCTCAGAGCTAAATGCAGCCATAGAAGATCGAGAGGTCTGTGCTCTCAGTCAGGAAGGAGCCTTGGAGTTCCTGTGGTTGTAGGATTACTCTTCCTTCTGCAAATGAGGAAATCAAGATCCAGGGAGTTTCAGGATTACAATCATTGCTCATTTGCCAGCACCATTCCCTGCAGAAATCTCCAGGGTCTTTGTGAAAGAAGCAAAGGAAAGAGACTTGTTAGTCAGCTGTAGAGCGCCACTGCAGACTGAACACCTTGCGGGTGGGCCCGTTTGTGAGCAGTGAGGTGCACGGGGCTGATCGCCTTCATACGTGTGCACCGCCTGAGACTCACCTGCTGCAGGTGAGCTATGTGTGTACACTCTTCAGAGGACATGATTTTTTCCTTTTCCAGTGCTGGCCCAGTGCCTTCTAAATTAGGGCTGCAGTACTTAACAATGGATTGTATGAATGCGATCATCCATGAATATTTTAAATCTGGTCCATCTCCTGCCCATGAGGCCTGCCTCCTCCCTTCGCCTGGTGTGTACCCAGGAGTGCGGGTGGACTGTGTGGTGTTCACCTAGGACGACGTTTCCCAGACTCTGGACCTCAGGACTCCTTCCACCCTTAAAAGTACTGAGACGCCCAAAGAGCTTTGTTGATGTGGATAATTTCTATCAATATTTCCCATGTTAGAAATGAAAACTAAGAAAGTTTTAGTTTCTACTATTAAATAGTCTATTCCTATAAATACTTGTGTATTTCTTTTAAAGTAACTATAATAAACTCATGCATATCAACACATCACTATGAAAAATTTATTTTCCCAAATTAAAAAAAAGTGAGAAGAGTGGCATTGTTTTACATGTTTACAAATCTCTTTAATGTCTGGCTTAATAGGATCGGCTGAATGTTCATATCTGCTTCTGCATTCAATCTGTTGGGATTATGTTGTTTGAAAAATATGAGGTAAAGCTGACCTCACATAGATACAGTTGGAAAAGGGCGGGAGGACTTCATGGACCCCTGAACGGGTCTCAGAGACCCCCCGCAGGTCCTTAGGCTGACCAGCATTGAAAACCAGTGACAGGGAGAATGTAACACAGGAAGACAGTGTCTCCCCCAGATAGAACTGAGTGTAAGACAGCCTGCATTTCAACATCAGACGGGCGGTCATTGCTCTTCTCCCCTCAGGAGCTGACGGCGTGACTGTTCCCCAGCCTGGGAGGGGCGCCGGGGCCTGTCTTACTGTCTCTGCATTTGAAGATCTCATAGAACACACGGGAACATCTGTTTTCGCTTGGTCAGGCTGGTGCAGGCAGCTTTTTTGCATAAAGAAAATCAGTGCTGGTTCCGAGACTCTGCGACAGGGAAGACTTGGCTGGTTTGGATAATAACTAAAGATGGGGAAGTCTGGGGCCCACAGACGTCCCAGTCCATCTGGGCGGTGACAGTGTTCGATACTGTTGTTATTTGGAATTCATACCCACTTTCAGTTCCACGTGTTCATCAGAGCCAGACTTCGTGGGAGTCGGGTGCGGGGCCGAGCTTTCTGTCGCCTCTCAGCGCCTGTTAGAAGTGAGATTTCCAGGCTCGGGTGGAACGTGCTAGTCAGTAGAGCAGTGGTTCTTCAGGACTGCTCCTCTGCCTTGGTACGTGTGCCCTTCATTTCCTGTCTTGGCCGGGAGCTGTGTTGAGTGTGTTTTGCACGGCGCACCCGAGGACCTGCCCCGACGCCGCTCACCGCACCGTTTGTGCCAGGCCCTGTGCGTGTGCTCCCGGCTCCACAAAGTGCGCGTTCTGCCCTTCGTGAAGAAGAGGAAACCGAGGTTCACAGAGGCCAGATGGTCCCTCCCGGGGTGCGCGTGCCCTGTGCACTTGACCACGCTGCCTCGGGGACAGATCCTCATAGGAAGATTTTCTCCCTTCATCAGAACTCATGTGTCAGATGCTTTAAGTAAGATGTTAAGCTAAGTTCTAAAAAACCTGTTTTGTTTTTTTTCCCCTCAACTATTAAAAATGGGGGAGTGTAATGCCTGCCGTTGAGGTTGTGGGTGAAGTGGGTCAGGGCCTGGGGAACTTAGCTCAGTCCCGGCCCCTGTGTGCGCTCGCCCCGCACCCACGTGGCTTCTCCTTCCTTCTCATCAAGTGTCTGACGGCTCGGGAAACTAGTGCTAAAGGGCAGCCTGACCGTCCCTCCCTCATGCCCCTTAGCTTTCTGTGTACTGCATTAATCCCTTCTGTCCAGTTAGGTGCCCCGCTGTCCCTTTCCTGAGAGTGAGTCCTCCAGGCACAAAGCTGAACAGCACTTGCTGAACCTGATTCAAGCTGTACGTTTCGAAATGGAAAAGATGCTTTTCCTTAAAAACAGTCTATTATTTATGCTCTCACCTAATTTGTAAGTTTTAATACAAGTTAATACAGGTCTATAATCTTTTGTCTGCCTTTTCTCAACTCCAAAAGCTATGAATATGAAAACCAAAGTTTTCTGTAACTTAATTTTGGCAAAATGTACCAAGTCCTGAACTATATTTTGGAGGCAGAATTTGACTGGAAGTGCCATGAGGCTGTTTACAGACTTTGCTGTTCTCGCCAGGGTGGCTCTTCTTGTGTTTTGCTGCAAAATTCTAAGTGTGTTTGATTATAGATTGCTGCCCTGATCCTTCTAGGGGTTACGTAATATGCAACAAATACACTGTTACCTTTCTAAAATTCACAAATTCTGAATTGTGAAATGCATTTCCCCAAGGGTTTTGGTCACAAGATTGCAGAACTACTGTAATCTGGTCACATTTATGAAATTTCCCAAACTTTATAGGTCCAGGCATACGTTTGCTGACTCTTTGCCCTCTGTCCCAAATCTTCTCTTTCTGGTCAATTCCTATTTTGGATTAACCACCTAGTTTTCCTTACCAGAAACTCCAGAGTCAGTCTGCCCTCCCCTCTCTCCTTGTCCTCAGCCTGTCTTGGGAGCAAATCCGGAACCCAGCCCTCGCCCCTGCACCACCAGTGCCCTCCCAGTTGAGGACCTGGTCTCTGGTGCCAGCTTCCTGACTCACATCCTCACATGCCCTGGACTCTGCCCACCCTGGGTTGTCTCGCAGGCTGCCTCCTGAGTTTTCCTTAGAGAGAAACCTCACGTCGCTGGCTCCGCGGCCTTGGCTCCCAGGGCTCAGCTCAGCATTAGTGCCCTCGGCTTACAGGCTCCACTTCTTTCTCGTCCTTTCTCCTGATGGCCAGCCCCAGGCCTGTGGGCCATGGTGCTTGCTGCCCAGTATCCTTTTCCCTCCCCGCCTTGTTCGCGCCTCCTCTTCTCTGCTTGCTTTAGGTGGAAGTTCACTTCCTCCCAGCAGCCTTCCCAGACCCTGGCCAGCCCCACCATCGCCATGCCCTCCAGCCCTCTGCTCTGGAGTGCTCGTCACCCCACGGGATGGAAGAGAACCACAGGAACACCAGCGGTCTGAAATGGTCTCTCCCACCCACAGAGCCCCCTGAGAGCAGGGCCACGTCCCTCTTGTTCTCTGCACCCTTGCATTTAATCCTCACAGGGGCCCCAGAAAGTACAGTCATAGTCCCATTTCCAGGTGAGAAGGAGAGGCTCAGAGGAGTTAACTAAGTGCCCAAGGTCACACAGCAAGGATGTTGATGGGGAAATACAGGGAAGAGTGCCTGGTATGAGGTGTTGCATGGGAGGTGAGTGAGCAGTGAAGGAGGAGGAGCCGGGGAGGAGCCGGGTCTCACCTGGGGGAGGCTTTGCTGCGAAGGTAGAAGACTTAGACTCTGTTAAGAAGAGAGGGCAGGACCTTGGCTCTTTGACAAGTTTGTGCTCTGAGCTAGGGGCACTGTGAGTGAGTGAGAGCTGTCTTCCCCAGTTCCTATACCTCTTTGACATCAGTGTGAGAGCTTAGTCCCAGGCATTCAGGACCCAGGTCAGATCCTGGGTTTGCCACTTGGTAGCTGGGTGACTTTACCAAAGGGCTAACCCCTTCTCCTCCCATTTTTCTCGTGAATAAAATGAGGGTAACGTTACTGCCTGTGTAGTGACACCTAAAAATGCTCCTGGAGTATTACTAGTGTGACATGTGGCCTTGTGAGATAAATCTATCCTCACGCAGGTGCTTGGTTGGCGTTTTGAAGTTCCCACGTCAGGGACCCACTGTCCAGAGGTGGTTGCTTATGTACTTCAGGTGCAATTGAAATGTACACTCTAGGGTTTGCTCTTAGCATAAGAGATGCTTCTTAGAACTTTTTATTGGTGAAACAGGGTAAAGTTCGAGACCTGTCGTTGGTCAGAGAGGGTCTGGGCCCTGCTGCCAGCGACTCAGGAGTAGAGCTTGAGGCCAGCGCCATCAGGGCCGAGTCCCTGTGCTCCGTGGAGCGTCCCGTATGGCCTGTCTCTGCCATCACACTGCCACAGAGCCCTTCTCCAACCCAACCTTTTCCAAGAGGTGCTTGTTGGAGTCCTGAAGACAGAGCACGTGAAGTTCTTGTGTGGCTCCTTTCTCGTGCTGGCTTGCTAATAAAGGCGGTGTGTTTGGCAGAGTGTGGCCTTGGATGTGCTTCCACGTAACATATCGCTGGGAGGCCAAGCTGCGGGAAAGGTGGCTGTAGCTACCCCGGGAGGCTACCTAGGGGGCTTGCAGAGTGGGCCTCTTGCAAGATAAAAATACAGAACAGCCTATTCCAAGATTAAGAGTTTTAAGACGGTGACAGCAGAGCATTAAACCCAGCACAAGACCTTGCTAAGCACGGAGCCCGTGTGACTGCCCAGGACACAGGCTCGGGCAGGCGTTGCCCTCAAACCTGACAGCTGTTGAGGGACCAGATTGGCATGGGTCACTCCGCAGCCTGCCAGGCTTGTCCTCCTAGGAGCCCTGCAGGGGTTAAAGGAGAAATACCTGCTCATCAGGTGGGCTGGTTCTCAGGAGCTCTTGTTTCTGTGCAGGGCGGCATCTAACACGAGGGGCATCTGAGGAGCAGAAGTGCTGACACTGGCAGATGAAATTTAAAAATAGCTAAGCCTTTACTGGTGTTCCTCTGTGCCGCACGGCTCCTTTGTGCTCTGCCACCTGTTCCTGTTTGAGACCCAGAGAAAGTGGGGGAGGCGCGCACGCCAGGGCGGGGCAGAGCTGGGGCTGGGAAAGGAGTGAAGGGCTGTCTCCAGAGTTCTGCCCGCATCCTTTGAGAACCTGAGGAGAGCGTGCCCTGTGCTGTCCAGCACTGCGGCCACATGTGGCTCTTGAAACACGTGGTGGAATGAGGCTGGTCGGAACTGAGAAGTGTGCCAGTACCAAGAACACACTGGATTTCATAGGCCCAGTAGGAAAAGAATGCCAAATGTCTTGTTAATAATATGTATATTGATCACACTCTGAAATAAGAGTATTGTGTGTGTTGGGTCAAACTATAAAGTTAATTTCAACTGTTACTTTTTAATGCATTCACTGGAGAATGTTACATTATGTGCGAGGCTGGCGTCAGAGCTCGGTTATATATGCTGCTGTGGATGAGGGAAGCGCACGGGCACAGCCACACCCTCTCACACTCGCACGTGCGCACACTCAGCTCTGCTCGCGCCTGGAGGGGCTCGGACCAGAGGCTGCCCACCCCCAGCCTGGAGTAGAGCATGATGGTGGGAGGGTAGGTGAGGAGGTGAGTGTGCGGAGCCGCACTAGGGAGCTCTTGATTGCTTTCCATCCAGTAGTGGGGTGATGCGTCCAGGGTGTGTTCAGGGAAGACTTGCTGGCGGGAGAGGTAGAGCAGTGGGAGAGAAGAACACAGGACAAGAAATCAGGAAAGTCGTTCTTTGGCGGTTGCTGCCCTAAATCAAGTTCAGAACAAAACTGATTTGGTTTAATGCTTTCTCAGGGGGCTGGGGAATAACACATGACCGTATCCTCCTCCCTTTGCTGTGACTGAGTAATTAAGGTGAACATTTACCTTGTGGCCTCTATGTACCTTCTGCCTTTGCTGATCCGGGCGAAGCTGTAATTCTCCCCTGGGTCCAGGTGTGGCCCCCGCTGAGCATTTTTTAATCAGGCACTTCCCTGCTCCCTGGAGACACACTTTCCCGTCTGTCACATTCCAGGAGGAGAAGAGAGGTGGGATTTGACAGGTATCAACCACAAAAGCCTCCTGGACAGAAGTCTTTATAAACCTTCCGAATGCCAGGTTTTTGTGAGAATCAGGATGTTAAGAGCTTTTTATTTTAACCTCTTTCTGGGAGATAACTGTCTTGTATAAAAGAAAACAATTGCTGCTCCTCAGTCTTTCAAAGCACTGCCTGTAGTTTAAAAGAACAGAAATGTCGGATTGCAGGCAAACCAGATGGCCTGGGAAGAGCTGATCAGGGCGTGTCCACGGCAAGGCGATGGTGCTGGCGGCTCAGGGGTGAAGAACCACAGCGTCAGCTCCTCCTGACAGTAGATGCATGTTTACAGGATGGACAGTTTTCTTTGGGTTTTACATTGAAATCCAGGTTATCTGCAGGCTCACAGGAGGTTCTCATTTCTTTCACCTGAAAGCATGAATAATTGCTGATTTTAATTGCAAGCATTATTCCAAGAACAACCACCTGACCTTGTTTAAAGTGCTGATTTAGGACATGATCCAACTTGAAAAGATCTGTTGCTTTAACCTGAAGCATGTCCAATTTCTGGTTCAATAAGCTTTCTTTCTTCTTCTTCTTTTTTTTAATCACAGCTAATGTGTATTGTTTTCACAGGGAGAACTTTTCCAACCCATCCGTACTTCTCCGCCCAGCTGGGTGCGGGGCAGCTGTCACTCTACAACATTTTGAAGGCCTACTCGCTTCTAGACCAGGAAGTCGGCTACTGCCAAGGTCTCAGCTTTGTGGCAGGCATCTTGCTGCTTCATATGGGCGAAGAAGAAGCGTTTAACATGCTCAAGTTCCTGATGTTTGACATGGGACTGCGGAAGCAGTATCGGCCGGACATGATTATTTTACAGGTAGAGAGTGTTCTTACTGCCTTTGATAAATGCTAAAAATGTTTCTGATCCTTTCCGGGTCTGTCTGAGGAGCTTTCCCACCAGTAGTTAACACCGTGACATGTCACTGCTGAGAACTTACTCTGTGCTTTGCATTACACCACGTGTTTCATATGCGCCCACGTCCTCAGAAAGACACTGCTGATCGGCTCAATTTATAGACAGGAAAGCTGAGGTTCAGAGAGATTACTGCCGCCTTTCAGGTTTGGGGAGAAGTCTGGATCCTGCTTCAAGAATATCCCTGAGTGTTGGAACTTGTGTATATGTGTTTGCTTACCAGCAAGATACTCTGATTTCAGAGTCTCAGGCAGTGTCCTTGGAAAGCATACGTTAGGGTCGAGGACTTTTCCAGAGCACTGAACAGCGTGGCTAGAAATCCTTTCCCTCCACCTGTGCATATGCGCCATGTGAACATTAGTCTCAGAGGAGGGAACCGTTCCGTTGACTAGATTTTGGCCCACGTCACACTTTCCGCACAGACTGTCCGGTTCTTCCTGCCTTCTCCCATCAGCACACTTTCTGTAGGCACCCCTGCCCTCTTCTGAGCAGAGTTTTCCAGTTTGTTTAATTTAGAATATAACAGTCTGTGGGCCGGGCCTGGTGGTTGGATTCGTTTTGATACGAAAGAGCCACGGCTGGTTCTTGAGAGAACCGTGTTGTCTGGCCCCCTGGAAACAGGTTTTTCCAGTGTGGGCAGTGCACAGCCAGCCTGCAGCATCTCGGTGGGGCTCTGCCCTCTCTGGGTTACTGTTTCTCTGGGCTCAACCGTGGCACTGCTCAAATTGGGGCCTGGCCCTGGGACCCTCCTGGGCAGGAAGCCGGAGCCCCATGAGCTGAAGTTCAGCCCAGTTGGAAAAGTTATTTTCTCCATCTTGAGTTAACACTTGTCTTCCTACTTTAACTTTCCTGTGTTGTAAACCTGAAGTCACACTTGTTCTGCCTCTTGAATGACTTGGGGGAGTTAGAGGAACTTGCCAAGGGAACGGGTGTAGGGTAGCGTCCTTCCACAGAGTCTATTCTCAGTTCCCCTGGCTTTGCGTTGTGCTAAGAATGTGTATTTGTAAGAGAATTTATGACATGTTTCCACAAGACAGATATGTAGATTCTCTTAGCTCAGAAACACAAGGAAACAGTAAAAAGAAAGGAAGTGGCAGGGAGAGCCCCGTCGTGAGTGTCCTGGGCCCATCCAGGCCCTGCCCCACGGCAGCAGCCCCAGCCAGCACGCGCTGGATAAAGGAGAGATGAGGGACCTCCCCTGAATGTTCTGATGGTCCTTCTCTTCCACCCTGGGAGAGGGGGTAACTGCTCTCTCCCCATGACCCCTGCATGCCTGTCCCTGCAGATCCAGATGTACCAGCTCTCCAGGCTCCTCCACGATTACCACCGAGACCTCTACAACCACCTGGAGGAGCACGAGATCGGCCCCAGCCTGTACGCCGCGCCCTGGTTCCTCACTGTGTTTGCCTCCCAGTTCCCGCTGGGATTCGTGGCCAGAGTCTTCGGTGAGTGTGTGTAAGTCTGTCTGCCAGAACCAGTGCTCTCGTGTTAGGTGAGACCAGTGTTGTCACTCCGTGGTCTCTTCTTTTATGCCTGTGTCTTCTGCAAGAAAGGGTGCTGTTCGTCATTCTCAGTTTAGGGGAGATGATGAGGTTTTGTGAGTTCCAGGACCTGTTTGACTTCTGATGATCAGCAGGCCCCTTAGCTGCCTTCTTGTGGGACTTAGATCCGTTGCAGCCCCACCAGGCAGACAGCGTGAAGGCTTGGCTGAGGGGCCTGACGCGCCGTCCGGCGATGGTTCTCCTGAGTCGTTTTCCTCGACCTCTTTGGCCTGGCACTTGCACGACTTCTCAAGCGGTGACTCCTGGGCCACCGTTCCTTCCCAGTTCCCTCTGCATCCCTCCTCCTCTCCCCACTGCCCTGGGCTCACCTTCCTCTCCTCTGCCAGCTCTCACCCATCCCCACCTTGTCTTCCCACTCTGCCCCCGGAACCCTGGGGTGGGACACATTTCAAACCATCTCCCCTTCTACTGATTTACTTTTAAAGAAGATTGTCTCTGTCAAAGTTAAATAAGGGTTCACATGCAAAGTCTCAAAACTGCCTTGCAATTGTACCTCAGTTTAAAAAATTAAAAATTTTACAGTTTAGAAACCCGCCTCGACACGGTGACATGGCAGGGATACAAGGAGCCAAGTGACACCGGGAGCACAGTCAGTTCTTGTGCAGTGAGAGTTCCCTGCTTCAGAATGAAATCATAATGCTGACAATTCAAGTTCCTTTTATTTTTTTTGGTGTGGAGGAGGTTATTAAATAATTGGTAGTTACCACACATCAAGTGCTTTTAAAGTGCCATTTATGTTCAGTCACTTAATAGCTTAAAAACCTGTACTCTTAACACTTTTTTAGAGATGTTTTTAAAAGGAATGTTCACAGATGTCAAGAGAGTCATTTTAGGCAGTTTTGAGCAGACCACTCATCTGTCTGGATTCTATGAGTCCTGAAATTCGCTTTTTAATTTAAGTGGGCACTGTCTTCTCTCCTCCTCTCTCCCCAGGGTACTAGATCCTTCCTGTCATTCAGTTCTGTCCACAAGAACTGTTAGAGCGTTCCCCACGTGGCTGTCCTGGAAGAGTCTGTTCTTAAAATATTCACCACCCTCCTCCCACTTTTGCATAGCTCCCTCCCCAAATTGATGTTTATTTTTTGTCTTTAAAAAAAATAAACATTGAAAATGATCGATACTTAACACTCTTTTCCTGGTTAACCAAATCATTAGTGAGATTTTATGAATGTTTTATACCATAGTTTAAAAAAAATCCTCAAAATTCTCTGCTTAGTTTACTGAAAAAAAGAGTCACAGAGACTACAAGGTATCTAGCTGTAGGCTTCAGTCTTTCCTGCCAAGCATTTCTGTGTTTTTCGCTTGGTCTGGAGATTAAAAGCAGATAGGTGGTCTACCTTATTTACTTTTCTCTGGATTCTTCGCTGTAATTTTCAGAAGGGTAATGGAGAGGAGCGAAGATTGAAAGGGGAAGGGAGTCCTATTTATGGTTTGAAATCAGCTCAAGCATCGAGTTACACTGTGAAGAAAATTCTGCAAAGGGGGCTGAGCAGGAAGCGCCCAGAGGGTCAGCGCCGAGTTCCTGCTGCCCCGGCCCCGGGCAGGGAGGCCGCGCTGCAGAGTTCTGGGCAGCGGGCCCATAAACTCTGGGAAACCAGTCTTTCCTCAGACTGCATAAGTGGCATTAACAACAAACAAACAAACGAACTGTGCTTTGGAAATGACAGCCCTCCTGTTGCAGAGTATTCGGGACCCTCTGAAGCTCATCCTAATGACTTCATAAATAAAGCTGAAGCCACTAAAAGCGGGGTCCTTTTCTTTAGACTGTCAGGCAGCGGTGGGTCTTGGTGTTTCTTGTGCATAAAGATGCCAGTCTCTGTGTGATTGCTGCGTCCCACCGATCCCCGCTGTACTGAGTGGGTTCATGCCCGGCTGGCTGAGGGCTGAGGGCTCCTCAGATCGTAGGCAGGAGGTGGCAACCCAGGTCAGCACTGTGTTGCAATGTCGTTTTCCAGAAGCAGCTGGGGTTTTGCACAGTCCACTTCCTCTATCAGTACTTAAAAGCAAACCATTTTAATAGTAGTTTCCATAGAAAAGGTAGATTTAAAATTTTTTTTTTCTGTATTTAGCATCAGTGACCTTTAGCTCCATAGTGGTGGGTAGCTTCGTTTCAAATCCCAAAGCCTGCCATTCATACACTGTAGGCTTTTTTGGCTTGAGGCCTGTTTCATTATAAGGCCTTTATGCCTGGATAAAAGCGAAAAACAAATGGACTTTTGTTAACTAGTCACTGTTTTGTATGTAAGTAGGGGATTCTCAGCTCGCAGTCGGCATAGCTCACGTATAGATGAACAGCTTACCTCGAATTAAGTGTGTTCTACTTGGAGGGGCAGCTGCCAGGGGCGCACGTGCCTCAGCCCTCCTGTGGTGATTAGTCACAGCTCTCTCCATGTCAGTCCTTCTGTCCGGGTGTCAACATAAGGTAAAAGCACCTCTTCTTATGTTTTTCCAGTTCAGGTGTAGAGGACTCCCAGGAGAGATGCTTTCTCTGTTCACCTTCTAATGATGTCTACCTTTGGGGAAAAAGTCTGAGAAACAGGACCTAGTTTGCTTCTGGTGGAGGTAGAGGCTGTGTAGTATTGTTAGACTCCTGATGTTTTCTGTAGGATGTGCTGCCAGGTAGGTGAGAGAGGAGGTGGGGTAGAAAAACTGAGGGTTTGGCACGCACACACACGCGCGCGCTCGCGCACGCACATGCCAAAAAACAGAAGACTAATGTAGGGAAGAATGCCAGGAGTCTTCAGAATTAAAAAGATGGAAAACAAGATTGTTTAGATGGCCAGGAGAAACAGCTCTTCAGGGAACGTGATGGGGCTGTGGTGATGAGGTGAGTCTCTGTGGAATCTGTGCTGTTGTCCTGCTGCAAGGCTGCCATCATCCTTCATTTTCCCGTGCTCCCCCCATCCCCCCCGTTCCTGGGAGGAATGTGGGGGTGTCACAGCTGGAGGACTATGACCTCCCAGAGTTAAGGAGAGAGATTGCTGTTGACAAAGACGAAGGTAGTTAGAAAAGAGATGCAGAATAAGTTCATCTGCTAGCCGCGTGCTTTGCATTGATCATTTCCCCCCAGAGGAAAATTGCGCTTTTGTATCATGGGGAGTTTCAGATAGGTTCCCATGCACGTTTACACAATAACAGGGCTGCTGCAGTGTCTCAAAGCAAAGTAGTTATTTGCAATGTTCTCAGCAAATAATTTGCAGAATGGTGGAGTCAGCTGAATTTAAGTTTCCCTCTACTTCCTGCCTGATAAACCCCTTTGCCTGTTTCCATGGTTTGAAAAAGGAGAGAAGAAAGGAAGTTGGCCACAGGGTTGTGAGCAGGGCTGCCGCACCACTGGGAGGCTTAGCAGCTCACTTCCCTATGCAGTGATTTTCAAATGCAGGAAATTAACTCACTTTTCCAAGGAAATTATTGTTTTTTCCAAAAAATTCCAGTATATAAATGTGTAAGGATTGAGAGATGGACAAAATGACAATAATTGGGTTGGAGCAGTTGGTTCATAGGTAACATTTTTCTTTCCTATTACTTAAAAATTAATCAATTTTTAAATTTCCAGAGGAAGAAAAAGGTGCTAATTCTCTTTAAGAGATATAGATATTGCCCCCAAGTGCAATCAAATAAATGTAGGTGCCCCCTCCTCTCAGCAAAACTTTGAGGAGTCCTTCTTTCAACCCTTCAGTCACATTCCTTCATTGTGTCCCCAAAGGAAATCCTTATTTGAGGCCCCCTCAGTCTAACAGAAGCTTCTGGAGCTGAGCTCTTCCAGCCTCGCTCATGCAAACCGTCGGGCGGCTTACTTGTCTTCAGAAGGATGGGCCCCTGGGGTGGCTTCCAGGCATCCTGTGGCTGGCAGCAGTACGAGGGCACCTGCTGGTGGGAATCAGCGTGGTCTTGTTAGTGGCTTTTAAAAAGTGGCTTTTTCCTGTCTAAAGCTAACTAGCCCTCCCTTGCAAGGCTCAAACCCATAACCTGCGTCTCATTTGCATCATCTTGCCAAGGAATGCGCTGACCTACTCAGAAAAGAGAAAGAGAAAGCCTTCGGTGGCCCTGGTACACGTGCTCTGAGACAGCCGGAGGGGCCTGGCCCGTGTAGAAAGCCCCTCTTGGTCTGGCCCCACGCTTTGCCACACGGCCTGGCCTCTTGCCTTACCTACTCTTTCAGGCTCCTGCGTGTGATGTGGTGCTTTCAGGCCTCTCTGCATTTCTACCTTTTCCTTCTGCTCTGGGCATCACTCCCTGGCTTCTTACCCAGCGAGTTTCTGTTGGTTCTTCAAGGCGAGGTTCGGCAGCCACCTTTCCTTGTTGGGCATTTTCTTCCCAATTGTTCTTGTAACATCCTGGGCATAACTCGACCAAAGCGGTAGTTGGTGTCTCTGCGGCTTCTTTGTTGTGCTTTGTTCATGGCTTACTCCCCATTGCTCAGTACAACACTTGGCATGTATTAGATGCTCAGTGAGTGCTTGTTAAATTAAAGAAACTTCTCAGCAGTAAGAAGAGTGCTCTTAAGGAGTTTGAGAATAGGGTTAGGAAAGAAACATTTCTTTTTAATTATATTAAATACAGACAGCCCCAAATGAAATAAACATGCCCAGGGGTAGTTATTTATTTTTTTTTAACATACCAAAAAGAGAATTAAAGGAAAAAAAAAACACCTCTCCAAAATTCCCTTTGTTTTTAATTCATACAGTTTAGAAAAGTTTAGAATCACGGAAGCACTCTACTCATAAGTAGATTTGTTACAAAAACTAAGATCCTAAAGGAATAAAACTTAGAAAACCCAAGTTGTTAATCTTAAGAGACAGCGGATGTGGACTGCATATTTGATTATGCTCATGAACATTTCCCAGTTACTGTTTATTTTAATTGGCTGTACAAATGCAAGGTACTTGCCTCACGGAGTCTGAGCTATAGCAAATCATTAGCCTGGTAGTACAGTCCGTTCCCCAGGATCCCTGCACAGCGTTTTGATATTTATTCTGATAGATGCCATCAATTTTTATTATGCTGCAAATACTCACATATTGAAAGGAATTTTTACTGTCTAAACCAAAGAAACTTCAAATTTTGTTTTGTTTTTGGAAACATCATTTCTATTTAAAAATGTGTGCATTATAGAGCTGTTTAGATCTTTATGCTCCTACAGGGGTGAGTTACATGGGTAGACTGTGTCTTTTCTGTATCAGATGTTTCACAGGAGTCGTCTTCCACAGCACTGCCTGGATACATGTCCTGCTTCCCTCAAGAAGCTCAAATTTCACAGATAGGATCGGTTTATCTCCCCCGCACCCATAGCCATACCTAAGGAGGAGGCAGCATCTGTCCTTTCTGGTTTCCCAGGGCTGCCCTGAGCCAGGATCTGTTTGAAGTTGTGGGAACAGTGGCCTGGGCTCTGTAAGGGCGGCTGCTCTCAGGGCTGCACCCAGGCTAGCATCACATCTGCTCACGTGACGTCTCCAGGGCTAACCCACCAGCTAGCGCCTGGGTCTCTCCTGAGTACCGTCCGCAAACCACCCTGGGACACCTCTCCTGTCTGCACAGCAGCATCCGGCCTTCACTCAGTGGCTTGTTTCTTAATGGCTTTGACATGTCACCCCCTAAACCACCCAGGGAGGCACACGCCGGGGGTTCTTCTCACCTGCTTTTGTCTTCCTTGACTTGCAAATTCCACTTTGCAGCTTCTTTGACTCTTTCATGCTCCTGCAGCCAAAAAAAAAAAAAAAAAAAAAAAATTAAGAAAAATATTGACAGTTGCCTCTAATTAGACTTATTCTCTCATCTTTTAAAATTATATTTTTTCTTACATTATTGTTCCAGTTGTTGGGTAACTTTCCAGGATTCAGTCACCCAACGATTAGTTACTGGTGCTGTGGACCCCAGGACATTGGAGTCTTCGGATGGCTTCAGCCCTGAGGAAGGGGGCCAGGGCTGGGCTGGCTACTGGGCCACATGCCCTCCCTCTCCCTGTGCACAGTCGGGCTGGGGATTGTTAACATTTGCCAACCGTTCTAAGAGAAAAGTATGGTGTGAACTAGAAAATACTGACAAAGTTCTTTGAATTCTTCAGAGGGAACAATGTTTTTTATTCCATTATTGTGCTGAAATTCAGTATACTTGTAAGTATTTAATAATGTACTTTTGCAATGGTTGCAGGCTTATTACAGTTTTTAGAGATCTTTTAATTCAACCCCTTATTTCAAAGCAGAGGAAAGAGAGGCATTTTTTTTTCACCTTAACAGCATCAAAAATTAAGATGGAGTATTTGTTAAAATCTTTGTTTTACTCATGAAAACATATGTTTTAGCAATAAACTCCTTGGAAATCCAGAGAATTCCTGGAAAAATAGACTTAATAAAAAGTTTTCTTTTCCACAATTCAACTTTTGAAGTATTTTTAAATTTAATTTTTTTTTTGGAGCAGAAAAAGATTTATCTGAAACTGTGACAAATCTCAGCAATATGTTGGTGTAAATATATATATACATTTATTATTTACAGCATCACCTTGACAGCTGTATCTGACATATCAGCATCTTGCACTTCGGGGTTGCGTGTCCCACTGTCCTGCTCCTCAACATCTGGGAAGGGAAATGGACTGTAAACTGGTCTTGGTTTAACTTTCTGATTTTCTGTGTTTCTGCAGATATGATCTTTCTTCAGGGATCAGAGGTCATATTTAAAGTGGCTTTAAGTCTGTTGGGAAGCCATAAGCCCTTGATTCTGCAGCACGAAAACCTAGAAACCATAGTTGACTTTATTAAAAGCACGCTCCCCAACCTGGGCTTGGTGCAGATGGAAAAGACCATCAGTCAGGTATGACTCAGCCCGGACCCTCTGAACGCTCCAGCAATCCTGGATGTGCAGAGCTGAGTTTCTCTTTCCTTTGAGTGGGAGCTGTTTCTTACCACTCAGTGTCCTGAGCAGCATTGCTCAGTGTGCGGGAGGCACGTCGCAGTTACGTGTTCCGTGATTAAATGTGTGTCCGAGTGTGCGTGTGCTGTGAGTGTGTGCATGTGGTAGCCCGCACAAACCGTCAGTACTTTCTTACAGTTAAGTCTACACCCCTCGTCATTTGTTCTTCTGAAATACATACATTTTTATTCAACGTAGGCTTTTGTAAAATGAGTGCTAAGATATTTGTGCTGAATGGTTTTAACTGGAATTTTCTAAAAATAACTTATTGATACAGAGTTGTGATGAGTATATTCTATAGGTTTGTTCCATGATGTGTGTGTGTTTTTAATAGACTTCAGTTCCACATCTGTGGTCTCAGCACCTCTGGTTTCTGTGTTCAGTAGAACCATCACTCTGAAATGTGAGGGGTTGTGGGCGAAGTGAGCTGGTCATTGCAGCTAGACCAGTGGTCTGGGCTAGGAGTGGGAGCATTTTGACTCTGTAATGATTGCTGACCGTGCAGGACTGAGCTGCTGTGCAGAAGGTGAGGTCACCTTTGGAAGTGTGCAGAGGCCGGGTGGCTGGGTGCTCGGAAAGAGATCTCTGCGTCGGGCCTCAGAAGCCTAGAACTAACCTCACCTGCTCCAAATATAGAGCAATTAGGTAAAAACAAGTTGTGGGATAAAACTATGTTTTAAAAAGTCCTCCTTAGGATTTCTGACAGTCCAAGAGTGGTGGGTTGCGGCCAGTTGCAGCATTTGTGGTTTTGTCTGCTGCCCTTTCTTAGGTGCTGAGCCCCGAGAAGGAGGCAAGTCTGGCCTGGAAAGGGGAGAGGGTCCCCCGGGGTGCCACTCCCATGTGCCTGTGTGAGGGAGCAGCTCTCTCCTCTCTGCCCCGTCCCCTTTGTTCCTTCCCTGGTGCCTCTCTCCGTGTGAATAGCTCCGGCTTGTTGAGGCCCTGCTCTTTGCCGGGTTCCGTGTGGATCTGCACATACGCACGCGGTCTCATTTGATCATGACTGTGTTCCTGAGAGGGCCGGTGGCTTTAACCCACTAGCAACCTAGGGCTGAGCGGTTAATTAGCTTCCCGCAGCCACGCCTCTGCGAAGTAGAAAGGTGGGGTTGCAGACTCGGGCCCTCTCAGACCTTCAGACGCCCAGCGGCTGCTCTGCCCCACCATGTGCCGCAGGGTGGTGTTCATCGGCTTGCTGTATTTTACCCGTATTCCGAGACTGAATTCTCCACCCTTTACTTCTTTACTTTCGAATATTACATGCATTTACTCCCTTTTTGAGCTTTCATTGCGTGCACTTCCGTGTTTTGGCTGCAGGGGCAGACGCCCGAGCCTTGGTTCCCTAAGCTGCACTCCACGCCAGTGAGTGCCCTGACCTGGAGCCTGGGGCCTGGCTCTACGGCAGGCAGCCTCCCTGATGTTGTTTACCTCCTGGATGTTGAGCACAGAAAAAAAAAAATTCTGTTTCCCTCCCCTTTTCTGTAAAGGATACTTACTGAGGCTACAAGTCTGCCTTCACATGTTGGAAGTATAGAAAGAGACACAGTGTGGAGAGAGGACAGTTTTGTGTGTGTCCCTGAATGGCTTCTGTTTGGAACCTGGCATCCTTTACTCCGCTGGTTCCTTAACACCCCTGGGGCATGGTGCATGGCATCATTATCCCCATTTGTATAGATGGGGCCCTGGGCTCAGAGGGAGCGACATCCCCAGCACCTTGTGCAGAGGGACAGAGCCAAGAGTGTGCTGTGCCCTTGGACACCGAAGCCCATCCTGTGCAGGAAATGAGTGTGACCCAGTAATTTCAAGTGTGGTGTGAGCTCCAGCAGTGCTCGTGCAGGCGGTGCCGGGCCGTGCAGGGAGTGTGTAGGGAGCAGGGCTGGCAGCAGTTGTGGGTTGAGTTGGGCGGGGCCTGAAGAGTGTGCTGAGAAGGTGGGGTGGCCACACCTTTCTGCAGGGGTCGGAGAGGAAGCGTTTTAGGCTGTGAGGGCCGTAAGGACACATAAGGTCACCTGCAGCCTGAAGGCAACCACAGCCGGTGTGTGTCGGAATGCAGTGACCGGTGTGTGTCGGAATGCAGTGACCGTGCTGCAGTGCGGCTTTATTGACAGCACACAGTGGGACAGCCTTGGTCCAGGGCTGTAGTCACGCGGCTCCCTCCGCACTTCACCGGACACACCAAGGCACAGGAGCGAGAGTTCTGGGTGCCCCGCGGGGTGCAGTTTTTTCCGGGGAGGCGAGGGCATTGGAAGTGGAGTGTGGGGAACACAGATCTCCATCTTGAGGTCTAGGTCTTCATCCTGCCACAAGTCCCAATGGGAAACAAGACATAACGGCAGGCAGCTCTCTGCCCTCCCTCCTTCCCTCCCACGTGTTCCATCTGGAACTTGACCTCTGAGGGCTGGCTTTCTGCCTTCTGGCTGCCTCCTCTCCTCTCCCCTCCCCTCCCTGCAGAGGGTGCGCTGGTCTCAAGTTCTTCTCAGAGATGAGGCCTGAGGTGCAGTGCGATTTCTCTGCAGCCTTGGGGAGCCCTCAGGCTGGAATCTTGGCGTCCCCAGGGTGGGTGTGGTAGCTGCTTTCCCTGCGCACGGCCGAGTGTGTTCTGTATGTGGAGGGGCACAGTCAGGGTGGGACTTTGTGATAGCCACGGCCCCATCTCGTTAAATGCCCCTCTGTGGAGGCCTCAGCCTGAGCGGCTGGGCACAGTCCACATCCCGCTGGGAGAGAGTAACCAAGGGCAGGGCCCTGGCGCTCCCGCCCGGCACAGATGGGCAGGAGCAGCCGTCGGCGGGACAGGGGGTGGGCAGGTCCAGACCTGCCAGAGCCCAGGATGCAGAGGCAGGGTCTGAAGGCTCTGTGGTAGCTCCTCAGTGTGGCTTAACTGTCAGTTGGATGCAAGCCATAAAAATCCCCTCAGAAGAAGGGGGGAAGCCCGGGGAATAAACCGAAGGGAAGAGAAGGGGGGGTCCAGGTCGAGGTCTCGGAGCAGCAAGTGCTGTTGCCTGTGCAGCCCCAGTTCCATGTGGGGAGGAGAACAGGTGGAGGGGCTTGGGAGGCAGGGCGAGCAGCCTACTGCCAGCATCCTTTGGGCCGTGTTCAAAGTCGGGCCCCAGACCAGCACCGCCATCTTAACGTGTAGGAACTTCTGCAGAATCAGGGCCCTTCCCCAGACCTGCTGAGTCAGAACCCGCGTTTTCAGTGAGAGCCCCAGGGGATCCACATGCGGGGAGCATCAGAAGGCTGTGCCGTGGCCACTCCGGAGTGAACACACCAGGCGATTCTCTGCTCTAGCTGAGCTTGTAGGAGAGAAGCCAGGATCTTCACAAAGTCTCTTTGTATAGAAGACGCTCTCTGCAGTCCCAGTGGCCAGGCTGCCCCTTCTGCTGTGGGAGGAGCCCTCGTGCTTGGACGGCTTGCGCTGTTGAGAATTAGTTTTCTAAAAGGCCAGTCAGTGCCGTACAGAGGGTGGGGTACGCAGGGAGGAGTATGTTACCACTGGCATTGCTTAGAAGTGCTGGCATGTGGGGATAATAAAAAGCAGATCACCTTTTGGTTGGGTTTATTATTGTCTTTAAGTTCACTGCAGACACTGCGCCCTTATTTCCGACATGGGAGGACTGCATGCAGCCCTTGGTACGCTACCAAGACCGCCAGGCTCGGGGGTTCGGGTGCCGGGCGGAAAGCATGTGACTAGTTCTGCAGCTGGCAGGGTAAATGGCCTCGCTACAGAGTGTCCGCAGACAGCAGAGAAACGCTGAAGAGCAGAGGGGCCAAGAACAGAAATGGATATACTGTATCTGGCACATTCTTATGCTGCTAATGACATTGTATGTTGATTATTCCCATTTGGGGAGCAATTTGGTAATGTATTTCACTGGCCAGTATTCATACCCTTTGCCTCAGTAATCCCATTTCTTGGAATATATGCTTAGGAAATAATCCAAAATATGGGAAAAGCCATACATATGAGGATGCTGAGAGTTGTCTTTTATGACAACAAAAACTTGCAAGTAACTGGATACCCAACACATGATGAATGGATTAACACGGTTGTTAATTCGTCGAGTTGGTAGAATACCATGAAGCCTTTTATAGTTACGGTTATAAGAAGGTACAGCAACGTGAAAAAGCGTTGTTCGAGGACCAGGGCTCTCCTGTCACCAGCAGCCACACACTGCCATAGTCAGGCGTAAATTCCCAGGCACAACTGCAAAATCAAGGGCTCCAAGTGTTTTGGCAGCCAGGAGATAATGATGCAATTAAGCAGAGATGATTATGACCTGGGATGGTTCCTAGGGATTAATGGAAGCCTGAAAGAGCGCTCTGCCTTGTGCACAGCTGAGAGCCATTAACCTTAGCTGTGCGTCACTCTGCATCAAAGGCCAGAGGTTCCGTTCCCAGGTTTTCCAGGTTGGGAGCTCATTTAAAAATCTCTGTGGAAGAAGGAAAGTTGTGTAAATGACATTTATTCTGCACCATATTTGTAATTACACACCCATGCCACAGCAATCTCAGTTTTATTGTGTGCGGTTTTGGCTCTGTTTGAACTGTTCAGAAGTTCCATGATGTGGCACCCCTTGTGATTTTGCTGCAGCACAAGGCTGAGTGTGAGAGATTTTGCGACAAGCGTGTGGAAGCCAAGTGGGCACCAGCTCAACTGGCTGCCAGGCATGTGTCTCACAATTCCCACAGCGGTGCTGGGAGGCCTGGTTATCACCCTCATGTTGGAGGCCAGAAACTGAGGCCAGGAGAGGGCAAGTAACTTGCTCAAGGTCATTCAAGGAGTCGCCAGCCCAGCTCCGCTGGAGGACTGACTCAAATCTTCTGAGTCAGTTTTCTTGACTGTGGAATAGATAATCCCTGCTGATCTCGTGGTCCTCTGAGGGACAGCAGAGGGTCACATCAGTACAGCCGACTGCGCGCGTGCACACACGCCCACAGATACAATATGTATAATTAGTTTTTCAGCCTAGAATGACTTTTGTGCCTAATTAGTATTAGCCATTGAATTAAATTGAAAATCAGGAAGCTGAAAAATTAATCTTAAGGAAGAGAAAATAAGATTACTGGGAATGGTGAGAAAGTAAACATGGTTTTTGAAAGTTGATTTCAGGGAAGATAGGACTCGCCAGTGTTTGAATGCTAATGGGATGCTATCAAGGGAAATGAGGTTTTCATTGATTTTTTTTAACTCCGTTGGAGTTTCTTAGGGAAATGCAGTGAAGAGTCAGTTTCTGCTCTTATAAAGACCAATTTCATTCTCCAAATGTGTGTTCTGATCATGCTGGCATTTTTAATATGGTGATTAAATTCTCAGGTTCACACTGGGGCTTCATACCTGGGGCGGCAGCAGAATTCTGACCCCCTCTTTGGCCCTGCCTCCATCAAGCTTACTCACCGGGAGAAAGTTCAAACATGAACAGCTCACTCACTTGTGCACTTCGGGGTTGTTTTTCACACGAGTGGTTTTTTCATCACTGTTACTATTATGGGAAGGAAGGCAACTCAGGCATTGTTTCATATTCACTCATCTGTGTGGGTGACATTTGGGTTTTGGCTCATTTCTGCATATCTTATGTGCAGAGGAGGGTTGTTCAGTAAACAGTTCCATTACTTAGCTGTTTTGTAACTCTGAAAACCCAGCTGAACTGTAATTAAACTTTGACCTAGTGACTGGGCAGATAGGGCTGTGATTCTCTGTTCTCTTCTCTCTCTGACCCCATTGTTGCTGATCTAACCTAATAGAATTTTTAGAGAAAATGGCTGTGTAAGTACTGAAACAAGAATTTAAAATAAATTGTTGTAAACCTTTTAAAAAATAAGGTTTTGGCTTTTGGAATATGAGTGCTAGAGACCCACACTTACTATTACCTTGGGCTTATTTTTAAATACTTATATCCTCTCTTCCCAAGTGAAGTTACCACCTTCTCAGTTCAGGAGCTTTCCTTGTTTGTCGGTAGTCAGTATCAGGCGGCATCAGGTGCTTGGTTGGATGCCCGTTGACATGGCTCTGTGTGCGTGTGTCTGTGTGTGTGTGAGAGAGAGCGAGAGAGAGACTTTTCTCATCCTCAGTGCCTGATGACTCTTCTGTACATAACAGGTGTTTGAGATGGACATCTCAAAACAGCTACAAGCTTACGAAGTTGAGTACCATGTGCTTCAAGAAGAACTCATCGATTCCTCTCCTCTCAGTGACAACCAAAGAATGGATAAATTAGAGAAAACCAACAGCAGCTTACGCAAACAGAACCTTGACCTCCTGGAACAACTGCAGGTAGAGTGTGTTTGTGAGGCCACCTCCTGACCCGAGAGTGTGTGGTGGTTCATTAACTCACCAGAGGCCCTGCGGGCCAGGTTTTCCCATGACCGTTCTCTCCTGGCTTGTTTGCAGTGGGGATCAAAGGTAGCCTAGGAGAATTGTTCCTTTTTATTAGGAAGCAGACAGATTATCCCTTGCCGAGGTCAGACGCTCCTGGAACTTCCTGAGTAGCCGTTTCTGCACTGAGCCCTTCAGGAGACAGACCCAGAGGTGAACTGGGTGCTGCAGTGCTGTTAGCCAAACGCCAGCAGCTGTGCTTTGAGTGATGACGAGAGAATCAGAAGCATGAGCTTTCATGAGCGAAACCGGCTAGATCCACAGTGATGCCAAGTGAGGAAAGTGCCACAGAATCTACCTAATAAAATAAACCAGAGTCCCTGGTGCAAATACAAAGATTTGGTTAATGAAGGACACAGCCCCCCCTCTAGCAGCTTCCGTTTTAACATGGATAAACGTGGGTGAGGACATCCAGTAGAAAGACCCAGACCGCGCACGCAGAAGGGCGAGGTGGAGACCTGGATGTTGTCGGGTGCGTGTTGCCCACGCCGCCCCCCGGGCAGACTGCTGACCTGCTCTGTTCTGTCCCTCGAGTGTGAGACAAGGACAGAGAGATACCTAACTGCTCAGCACAGCTTCTTTACCTGTCAGATGGGGTAAAGTAAGCGCACAGCCTACTTTTTAAATGTCATAAATGGGTGGTAATGCTGTTACTGGTGAGGAATTATTTCTGGTGGGGTGTTAAAAATTATATTTGAGCTGCTGCAGAGAAAAATTTGTTTTTTTCCCCCAAAATATGTATTCTGTGGTGTTCCTGGACTGTCTTTAGAATAAGCTTTCCATCCTGGTCTAGGCCTCTTTACTTTTCTCCGTGGAAAGTTGCTGCTTTGCAGACACAGGCTTGGCAGTGATGGGAGAGAGGCCAGCATTTGGGAGTTTAAATCAGCCCTTGTTTAAAGTGTACTCCTCCCGGCAGGGGTTTACCCGAGTGGAACCTAGTCGACATTTACTGTAGAGGAACAAAGGAAAGGCTTTCCCTACTCGGTCCTGATTACCAGTCACGTTCTGAAAGTTAGTTGCTTTCCCCTCTCAGACTGAGATGTCCTAGCTGAGAATATGTCTTTGTGGCTGCCTGGATGCAGTCTCTCCAGGATGGAATGGCTGTAACCTGAAAGGGAGGCCAGGGGATGAAGAGCTGGTCTGCCTGTAAGGGTCTGCAGTACAGGTGGTCATTTAAAATGCCTTCCAGACAGTTGGCCCCTGAACTGTAGCATGCTGAAAACATTCCTGGCAAAGCTCAGATCTGCATTGGAAGCATTTGTCTCATTAAGATAGCACTCAAATAAAAGGTTTGTTTTATTGGGCTAATACCCGTGTGGGTCTTCTGGTGATGAGGAAGGGAAGGAATTTCGTGCTGCTTTTGTGATACTGCGCCCCTTTTGTGAAGACAGGGAGTTGTGAAAAGCTGCTCAGATATCTGCAGCCCTCAAGGCAGGCGTCAGGCTGTCCTTGGCGATAACAGATGTTCTCTTTGGAGTGTTGACCAAGGGCTCTTGGGGTGTGTCAGTTTGTGGGCGCCTGAATGTAGTTTTCCCATTACCCTTAGAGTCACGTGGACTTACTGTCTTTCAGCCAGACTGCGTAAGTTCTGTCAGACTCACACCTCTTTTCACTTTTTTTTTTTAAAACAGTTTTCAGGGTCCCAGGATAGGTGTTGAGTGCAATGTTTAATTTTCAAACCTAAATCTTTGGTTTTTTCCCCCAGAGCATCAAAATGGACCAGTTTCCTGGCTTTGTTCCATTCATACAGTTGTTGGACCTACCAAAGTCCCATTTATTTTCTTGTTAAACACCTAAGGATGGTGTCTGGCAGCTGGAGACCACACTGTCCAGCCTCCTTTGTCCAGCAGCATGCATGAGACGATTGCATAGACATGCCTAGCGGTGCTGGACGGTAAGGGACATGCATTTTCCATGGCAGGCAGCTACCAGGCATTGAGTGCACGAGCAAGGTGCTGGGGGAGCCCAGACCCCTGTGCATGTTGAGGCATGCTTGCTCCCATGAGAGCTGCATTCTCGTGAGGAGAGACCAGGCATTGAAGCAGAACAGTAAATGACCGTGCACATCAGCTCCCTGCTAAGCCAGGAGGTCCTGCGGGGAGTGCTGTGGACTTCAGTGGGGCAGCCCTTTGTGGGGGTGAGGTGGGACCCGCCCACGGGTAGGATTGAGACAGGCTCTCAGCCCCTTTTTCTTTCTATTTTGAGTGTTTATGTCACAGCCGGAGCTACGCTTTGAGTCATGAATTGTCTGTCTGGCACAAGCGTTACCTTGTTCAAAAAACTGTTTCCCTTGTTTTGAAAACAAGACAAAATATGTACCATTTCCCACCTGAAATCAACAGGGATGTGTAGGGCTGGAGGGTTGAAGGCGCCGCGCGGTGCCTCACTGACCCCGTGACCTGTGCGCCCAGGAACACAGCTGTGAGCTGGGACAGGCCGGGGGGCCCGGGGACAGCAGTGCGCAGAGGCCGGGACAGGCGGGGGCGCCCTGGGACAGCAGCCCGTGGAGGCCGGGGCTGGTGGTTGTCTGTGTCGCCAGAGCCAGCCCACTTGTGCCTGGGGAGCCGGCCCCGGGGGATTAGAGAAAGGAGGGTTGGTTACTAGGGAGAAGCACCTGGAGGTTCTGCCTCACCCTGATTGTGTGCTTAGGATGCAGATGGGTGGGCACGAGGACACTGCTCGTGTCTGGTCAGTGAGGCTGTGAGCAGGGACTTCTCAGCAGAGCCAGGCCAGCTGAGCGCTCCACACACACGTCCTGGGGGAAATGCCTGTGTCCTTGACGGGTGATGTCTTGTCACTGCAGGGCAGGTAAAGACTAGAGAGCTGTTACTACTTGGGCCTTCACGTAGAAACCATTTTGATGTCAGTTTGTACACGTCAAGTATTTGTCAGAATGGGCCAGACCGTGCTGCAGTGATAAATGACTCTGCATCTCTGTGGCTTCCCACCACAGAAGTCTTTTTGTCCCCGCAGCGCCACCTCTTCTCCACGAGGCATTATTTGGCCATATCAGAGCTGTCCCCCCCATGGTGGGTGACTTGGGGGTTGGGCTCCCTCTGCTTTGTGAAGCTGCTGTCTCCACATGCAGCCTCCACAGCAGCCACTGCTGGAAGGTCTCAGGGTAGCCCAGCCTCCCCCAGAGGGGACCTGGGAGAGGTGGTCTTCCCCTGGGGCCGAAGTGATGGTGAACTCAGAGAGATGCGGCTGCTGAAATATGGCTCCAAGCCCCCGGGCTGGACGGCACGGCGTGCGGGGTCCAGCTCTCCCGTGTCTCCCTGGGCAGTTAACATTCTCATTTCTTCTGTTCTTCTCCAGGTGGCGAATGGGAGGATCCAAAGCCTCGAAGCCACCATTGAGAGGCTCCTGACCAGTGAGAGCAAGCTGAAGCAGGCCACCCTGGCCTTAGAGCTGGAGCGGTCGGCCCTGCTGCAGACGGTGGCGCAGCTCCAGGGGCAGATGGCGGAGCTGAGCAGCCCGGAGCCTGAGCACGCACCGCCCGAGCCCGTGGGCGACTGACCGTCATCGCCCAGCTCCGTGGGAGACGTGGCCGCCACCCAAACACTGTCCAGGCCTTAACTGAGAGAGACGGACGGAAGACGCTGGAGGGAGAGAGCGGAGCGTGGCGCATGCTTCTCAGGGAGGACGCTGGCTTGCCGGCATCCAGAGTCTTCTGGGCTGAGACTTGCGGCACCTGGGCGAACGCCCCGGTATTCTTGTTGTTGTTTAGGTTCTGATTCGTCCCTTCTCCAGTCCTGATTCCTGTACTCGGTAGATTTAGATGGCATGGACACCAATAAATGCACCTTTATGTTCCTTTGTTGTTTCCTTTCTCGGGATCACTGTGTTTATAAAGAGCATTCATAATACGGTGGAATTTCAAAAGCCAGAGAGGCTGGAGATGATTCTTCTGGCAAAGATGTGGGTCCGTCATTCTTCCAAAGGGGGTTTGTGTGACTTACACCAGCATCACTGGTGGGAGCGCAGTTGGCCCTTGACCATTCTTGTGGAAGCCTCAGATGACTGTTAGGAAAAATCGAATTTGACATCTGAAATTTGATCACTGTGCTTGGTACTTAATGAAGTTTGTCTTTTAAGAATAGTTTTGATACATTTTTTTCCTTGGCCTGCAAGTACTGATCAAAGTCATTGTAGATAAATGTTTCATGGAAAATCATCTGTTTTCAGACCCTGCCAGGGGAGGCTGAGCATGCCACCCACAGCTGCAGTCTCTGTGGTGTCTGACGCCCACCTTGCAGAGTCATGTGTTCTGCTGCTGTAGGATGTAGTGCAGCCCTGTGTCCCCCTGCGTCTGCACCCCTTGGGTCTCTGATTTCCTGCTGAAGTTGCCGAGCACATCAGGGCATTTCAAAGTCTTCAGACTTTCAGCCTGAAATTGCAGTCAAATGTATGGCAGCTGAAAGCAGTTTTTCGAGGTAGGATGTGCATTTTGAATGTAACTCACACCCCTACGACCCCTTCCCTCAGGATGACGAGGACCCTGTGCCTTCAGCTGGCAAAAGGCCCCTCACAGTGGCCCTGGTGTCATCTGGTCGCTGTGCAAGGCTCATCCCTATGCTCCTTGAACGGGCAGTGGCGTGAGGGGGGCTGTGTGGACAGGTTCACTTCACTGACGGCAGAACCACTTCTGATCGTCACCGCATCATCTCAGCCACGTCTCCTCCACGAGAGGTCTCTTGACTCTCAGCGGAGGGCATCTCTTTGAAGCCTGAGGTGAATGGAAGCATTTTCACACTTGGACTTTTTAGAAAGACTCCCCAGACATTTCCAAGGGAGGCCAACGTGCTGCCCCTGGTGCCTGTGCAGTTGGTTCACACTGCGGACCCTTGCCTGTTCCCCAAACCAGAGGAGAGCAGTTCCTTTTGTGAACTAGGTGACAGCCAGTAACCTTTGCCCTGAGTTGTTCCACCTGCTGTAACTTAGAGGAGCTCACATTTGAGGGCTTCCTTCCACATATTTTACTGTTTGAATGTTTAAAAACGTTGAGTTTTGGACATCTTGTTACCGTTACTCAAAAACATCGACTCTGCATTAAATTAGAAACAAGCAAGCAATAAATCATGTCCACACTTTACAGTGTTTGGTGTTTCTTTAACTTTGGGTTTTTGATTTTTAGCCCAGGAGCGAAGGACTGCCCCCCGATCACCTGTGGGTCAGTGTGTGTGACTGACTAGCTGGCGGCGAGGCCTCTGAGGGACCGGCATCTCGTGTTGCTAGTGTTGCTAGTGTTGCTACCCACATGCTTGTGACGTTGCCGCCTCTCTGCACGGTGTGCGTGGTAGGGCTGATGAGACCAGCTGCATGTGTCACGTGCCAGCGAGTGCTGTCCTGAGATCTCATGGTGGGGAGAGAATGGTTGACTCAGGCCTGTGATGACAGGTTGGACAGTCAGCCTGTGACTTAGCCGGGGACAGATAAAGTCATAGTTCTCCTCACTGTGAGAATTCATAGAGGCAAGATTTTAAACCAAGGTTTTGTGTTATGTTTTCCTGTGACGCACAACTCTACACACATGTGCACTTGAAGACTGTCTTTCTGCCCTCTGGGACTGAAGACACTGTGAGCCCCCAGGAAGCTCACTGTAACATAGGACACGTATAAAAACGCCTGTGCAGAGCACTCAGTGTGGGATCCTCGGTGGAGCTGCAAGGAGACAGAACAGTGTCCAGTTGGGGGTTTGTGCTTGGTGGGCGGGTGAATCCGGGGAGAAGGGTCTCTCTGAGTGCTGTGGGTACAGGGTTTGTTCCAGGGATGAAAGCAGGCACTGCTGTGTGAGGAGAGGACAGGGGATGGTGCAGGGGGAGGTGTGCGGGTCAAGAGAAACCCCCGTCGGTCCCTCCGAGAAGCAGGACACATGCGGGTGCTGAGGTGGGCCTGGGCAGGTGGCACGTGGGCCTCGGTGTTCTGTGGTGACCACCTCTGCGTCTACAGCCAGGTGTCTGCTGGTGGGCTGGAGCCACCCTAAGTCAACAGTCAAGGTCAGAACTTGAGAAGAAGAGCTGGAGGTGGAGCAGAGGAGAATGAGGATGAGTTGGGACCTGCTAGGTGCCTCGTGTCTGTCACCACATTTGACTGCTGACCTTCAGAGAAAGATGGCCCTTGCTTCGCTTTGCCTTCCAAAAATTGCACAAGGATGTCTTTGAGCCGATTCTAATTTAAGACCACCAAGGAAGGGGACCTGGGGAAAGGTAGTCCTGGTTTACCCAAGCTGGCATAGAACAGCCACCACAATTAACTTTGGCACCTGCCTAAGCATGCATGAGTGAGTCACTTTACAGAGGCCCTCCAGCTAAGTATGTATGATTAGTGATCCATAGAGTTCGGACTCGAAGACTGACCTGGACTTTGCCACTGATGGTGCAACACTGGCGTCCAGGACCTCCCCTCCCTTCATCTGCTTCCTTCTGTCAAGTGTTACCAGACAATCTACAAATTAAGATCAGGAAGCTTCCTATGTGGGAAAATAATGTACAAGCCACATTATCTTAAACTGAAACTGCTTTAAGGGTTTGGAATAGCTCAAAATAATCTTGGATTGGGAAAGCCAGAGGGAACCTTCTATTTCTACTTCATACTAGAAAACCACCTTCCACCTCATTTTATCGAGGAAAAAGCCGAAGAGAAGAGGGGTTCAAAAACCCTCTAATGGCTCAGCTGCAGGATCGGTAGATCCCCAGTCTCCTGACAGCCTCACAGTCAACACCGCCCAGCTTTGATTTCAGTGGGTTTTGGGAATCTGTTTCTGATGGCATCAAGTTTCAAGGCAAGGAAAGTTCTGCCTCACTTTCCAGAAGGGTGATCTGTATTGTCAGGAGACCAACCCAGGTTCCTCCTGAGACGTGGGGCCCCCAGGGGCCTTAATTTATCCATCGTAAGTAAAAACCAGGGGGAGCTCCCCTGTCCCCCTGCATGTGGACGCCGGGCAGAGGAATGCTGCTGCAATGGGGTCTGAATTCGAAACTGACAACAAAGATGAAAAAGAGTGTTCTTATCTAGGATTCATCGATAACTGCCTTCATATCTCTAAAGTGAATAATCAGCCAACTGTCTTGGTTGTAAGCCCTTACTAGCAAAGCATTTGAATTTATACCCCATGTATATATTTACTTAAAAATTTCAAACATGACTCAATTTTATTATAAAATAAAGTTTAAATGAGGTGAAACAAAATAGTTAAAAAGTATTGATGATTAAAAAGATGACTTCTAGTGTTTCTAAGTAGAACCATGAACAGTTCATTTAAAATATTGTTTTAAGACTGCAGTACAGTCATTCAGATGTCAGTTTCCCAGTTTAGCCTAGTTTGATGGTTGGTTTGAATGCACTGTCGTGGCTGGATAAAGGCTGGCTTACAACCTCTCGAGAGAGAAAGGGCACTGCTGGTCCCATTAAGTCATGATGCTTATTAATTCACTTTCATTCACCAATTGTGCAAAGGTTTTTGCTGAGGTATGGTTAGAAAATTTCCATCTTCTCTAAGGGCAGACTAACGTAAACTCATCAACATGTGTTAGAGGTTGCCTCTTCCTCTCTTTGTAAAGCTTTGTGAACAAATTATAAAAGCGTTTCCAAGATTGTTTGAGTAACACCTTCACACGGTTTCTGGCTAAGAGATGACCTAACCAACAGCAGCACTTCAAACACCCTTTTCTGGAAAAGCCCTTTCCATAGCACGTTCTCAGAAGTCTTTTTTGGGCTCCCCGCCCGGAGCCCTGTGTTCTCAGTCATGGGTCTCAGTTCATCATGTGGCTGCCTGCTCCCCAGCCTGTGTGCCCGCTGTGAACACAGTGTCTCTACACCAGCCTCTTTCCTGCAAAGCCCTGGACTGAGCAGAGCAGAGAGGAGCTGAACAGTGTGGTGTCAAAAATAGCACCTGCGAATCACTGCTCTTTCTTAACCGCAGTGTCCACCCCGCAGAACCACTGGAGTCAGCCTGGACAGTCTGACGGGGATGAAGGAGGCTGTTCTCATTCCTTGTCTCGTTCCTTCTCCCGGTCAGATTCGTCTGCTTTTCCTCACTTTTCTGGCTGCGTCTTCCTGCCATTGTCGTTGTCCTGTTCTGTATCTGGATCGGTGTCTAGGGTGTCTTCCTGCTCTTCTAGGCAGTTCTTCTTTCCAAACGTCTAACCGTGTTTCTCATTTCCTCCACTGTAGGAAAAGCTGACTCTGACTACTGTTAAACCGTGGCTATGGGTCTTGGCCCCCTGCAGGGTGACATCCCGAGGTACCATCTTGGGGAATCTGTGCAGCTGGGGAAGTAGCACTTTAGTGAAGTTGAGGCAAGTTTACCTGGTGGAGGTGGGGTGTCATTCTATTCAGTGATGTCAAAGTTCTGCCCACCTTGGTTCTTCCTGTACTTTCTTGGGTCTTTTTGTTTTGTTTTTGTTTTTGAAATATAGTTGATTTACAGTGTCAGTTTCAGGTGTACAGCAAAGTGATTCAGTTGTACACACATGTATGTATATATGTATGTGTGTATGTGTGTGTGTATGTATATATATATATATATATATATATTTCTTTTTTAGATTCTTTTCCATTATAGGTTATTCTAAAATACTGAATATAGTTCCCTGTGCTATACAAGGTCCTCCTTGGTTCTCTGTTTTATATACCGTAGTATGTATCTGTTAATTTCAAACTCCTAATTTATCCCTTCCCCCACCTCTGCTTTTCCCTTTAGTAACCATAAGTTTGTTTTCTATGTCTGTGAGTCTATTTGTTTTGTAAATAAGTTCCTTTGTATCATTTTTTTATATTCTACATATAAGTGATATCATACGATATTTGTCTTTCTCTGTCTGACTTACTTCACTGAGTATGGTCATCTCTAGGGTCCACCTGTGTTGCTGCAAATGGCATTATTTCATTCTTTTTTAGGGCTGAGTAATATTCCACCGAGTAATATTCCATAGTGGAATATTACTTGAAACTCTCCAAAAGGAAATCCTGACTGCTCAGATTCCATTCCGGGGTTCTGAGAATACATGGGCAAAGACTTGCTCAGTTGCTGTTCATATTCTTTTGGAATGAGTTGCCAGTGGTGGAAGGGGTACTGGAAATGGGAATGCAGAAACCTTTGAAGAATTATAAAGCCAGCTGAAATTTGCAGCTTTATTGAATAAGAGAGGAAGTGGATGCTGTAACGTCTGGCTCATTGAGCCCTGTTGACAGTCTGGTCTGTGGGGATTGTGAGAATGTTCTTGCAGAAGTTCCTTTAATCCTCAGTGTCGTCTTTAAGAAGCCTCAGGGCTTCCCAGGTTCTTCTCCTGAGCAATGTTTGTGTTCAATCCAATGTTAGCTGTGCAGCTGAACATGTGATCCTATTTTGACTTGACATTTCCAAAACACTCAAAGCCAAACTGGTGACCCTTCAGTTAGCAAATGTGGAAGCATTTTGTTCTGACCCATGACTCATTTTGACCCTCTCTGGTCTGTCTTTATTCCAATTAGTTCATGCTTTCTCATATCTTTAACGTCCTTTTAAGTTATCCTAAAACACTTGAAGAACAAGATGGAACTTGGCAATTATAAATAGAAGCAACAACTAGTGGTTAAAATCACGGGTCCTGAAGTCAACTAGAGTCCAACCCCGATAGCACGTCTATAAAGTAGAAATAATAGTAACTGTTTCACAGGATTGTTTGAATATTTATGAAGAGCACTGAGCACTGTGGCTGAGACAAAGTTAGCAAGCAGTACATGTTAACTATCAGTAGACAGAAATTATAGAAACTAAATGGATCCAATTTTGTGAGCTTAAAATCGACCCCAGGCAAAATTCCTTAGCAGATTGTAAACATATTTGAAAGGTGATCTCTAAAATGATTACATTTTCTTAAAAGCATGTCATGCTAGGCCAATATAATTTTACGATTTGAAAAGTGCAATGACCAAGCTGTAGAAAAACATACCTTGATGTCAGCAAAGCTTTTGATAACATCTTTCACAGTAACATACGGAAGTTAAAGTTACATGGGAGGGAGAACTCACTTGGGTTGATTTAACAGGTTAAACTAGTAAGGCCTCTAGATGGTGGTTCTCAGCCCTGGTTGCACATTAGAATCACCTGGAGATTTTTTTTTTTAAGTTTTTTTGTTGTCTTTTAAGCTCCCCTGTGATTTTAAAGTTAATCAGGATGGAGATCTACTGCTGTAATTATAATGGATTGAGATGAGCCTAGAAGTTAGGGATTTAATTTACCTGAACTGGATTTTGTCCTTGGCCAGCCGAGTCCACATTTGTATCCGTGACCTGTACAAGGCCCTGTGGAAGGGGGCCTGCCTCTCAGACGTGAGGATGCTGCAGAGCAGACGCGGTGAAGACGTTGATGTGGACAAGCTGGACCTGTGACCTGATTTGAGCAAAATGCACTTTTAAATGCCAGGCTCTAGGTTCACGCAAAGGGCAGTGGTTTCAAAGCATAACCCCCAGAGCAACAGCATCAGCAGCATCTGCAAACTTGTCAAAAGTGCAAATTCTCTGGCTCTACCCCAACTTACTAGTTCAGAAACTCTACAAGGTGGAGCTGGCAGTCTTTTTTTAACAAGCCTTCTGAGGGATTCCAGGGGATCTTTAAGCGTGCCAAAGCTTAAGAACCACTTGTATGTGAGGGGAAAAGTCCTGCTGGACAAGTACAAAATGGAAGACACCTGAGTTAGCGTCACAGGCTGGGAAGAGAATCTCCTTATTCTTGGTCCACAGCTCTATTGTATCCGCACTTTCCCGTTGCTGTGAAGATCTTCCGTACTTCGTGGGGCATACCACTTGCCTCTCCCTTTGTTCCACATTCACGGTATAATCTGTTCATTGAAAATCTGAATAATTCTAGAGACTGTTAGACAGTGAGAAATGTTGAGTGTAGAGTACAGTGATATAACAATAGCTAAAAACAAAACAAAACAATGCCTAGGAGTCCACCACATGCCAGGCCCTGTGATGAGCCGGAAGTGAACCGAGCCCACCCTTCAACTCTTGCTACCCAACCAGTAATGGTGATCATTTCACAGTTGCAAACGGATCAGTCCCTCATTTCTTTCCTCATAAGGTAATGTTCATCTAAGAAGCTCACAACAGGGCCTGGCATTTCCAGGATCTGGCTTCCCCATAGAGATTAAGAATGTGTTAGCATGTGTCACATGTGCTGAGAAGCCCTCCGTACGTGTGATATTGTGATGTATAATAAGAAATATATATCTGATCTTTAAGCAGAGCTCCTAAAACCTTTGGGATTTTCTGTGATAAAAGTGATAGAAGTATCGTTTGTTATGTTAGTGAGGTGAATTTTAGAAAGCACTGAATGGGGGGGTGCTGGTTGTCAGGGGAGCCAACCGAGAAGAGAGGGTTAGAACTTTCAGCCCCATCTCCTGATTTCTGGGGAGCGGGGGTGCTGAAGGTTGACTCAATCACCGATTGCCAATGATTTAACCAACCATGCCCATGTGATGAAGCCTCCATAAAACCCCAGAAGGATGGGGTTCTGAGAGCTCCCGGGTTGGAGCAGACATGGAGATTCAGGGAGAGTGGGGTGCTCAGAGAGGGCATGGAAGCTCCAAACCCTTCCCTGACTTGCTCTGTGCATCTCCATCAGTTATGTGAGCCACTCTAGCAAATTAATTGAACCCAAAGATGGGGTTGGGGAAACCTCCAATTTATAGCCAGTCAGATGCGCAGGTGACAACAGGGATTTGCAACTGGCGTGTGAAGTGGGGTGTCCAAAGATGGGCAAGTCTTGTGGGACTGTGCCCTTAACCTGTGGGGCCTGACGCTCTCTCCAGGCAGAAGTTGTCAGAACTGAGTTGAACTTTAAGGGACCCAGCTGGCATCCAAGAATTGCTTGGTGGTGTGGAAAAAACCCCACACGTTGGAGCTGGTGTTAGAACTGTGGTTAAGAAATGTAGTTTCCACTCTTTCTTTCAATCTGTTGTCTTTCTAAAATCTTTCTTCCCCATTATTGTTATGTTACATACTGTTTAAAAATCATTAAAGAAGACAATTTAGGTGATACAAACTTTATCTAACACTTCATAAAGTGAACAGCCTCCTTTCAGAGAACTGCAAAATGGAGCAGAAGGCAAGAAACCTTAATAGGACGAGGAATAAAAAGCAAGGATGGGACAGATGAAAAATGTGTGATTGCCCGGCGGCCACATGGTCAGTCTTGTTTGGGGTGAGAAGGCCCAGAGCCAGCTCGGCTGCTGGGGGTTGGCTGCCGGGACACACTGCGTTCCTGGTGAAGGGGAGCATTTACGGGGCCATGTTATCTGAGCTTTGGTTGCTGGCGTGGCACCTCAGGCAGGAGTGGCTCCGTCTTGGGCCTAGAGATTGATTTCAGCAGTACACATGGTAAAAACTCGAATACACGACAGAACATACAAGATAACATTGACGTCCCCCAAAGCCCCCTCAACCTGCATCCTACTACCCATAGGTAATCCCTTTGATCAGTTTCTTAGCTTTTCTTCCAAAAATTGATACACATACTACACAAAATGCATATGGAAACATTTTGGGTTGCCACAACTAGGGGGGAGAGGAAGGGTGTGTGCAACTGTCTTCTAGAGGGCAGAGCCCGAGACGCTACTAAGCACCCCACAAGGCATGGACAGACCCCCCAGCAGACGTCAGTGCCCACGGTGTCAGTGTTACCCATGGTGAGAAAGCTGGTGGTGGTTTTGAAACATGAATGTATCAGAATCCCCTGGAGGGTTTGTTGGAACACAGATTGTGGGGCACCGCCCCCAAGTTTCTAATTCAGTTGATCTGGATGGGGGGGTGGGGGGCCAGTTTGCGTTTCTACAAGTTTCCAGTGGATGCTGACGTTGCAGGCCCAGAGACCCCACTTTCCGAACCTCTGCCTGGGCCTTCCCCTGTCTACAGGGACCTGGTGGCTCACTAGCTCCAGGCCTTGGTTCCACCTGGAAGAAAGGTTGGAAGAGAGGGAGGAACCCTGCCCACACTGAGTGCCGAGCCCAGACGGAGCAGAAACCATTTCCAGTCTCAGTCCATTGGCGAGAACTTAATGATGTAGCCACCCTTTGTTGTACAAGAGCCTGGAAGACGGGGTCACTAGCAGAGGCCTGTGAGCCCCACAAAGATGGGGGGGTTTTATCACTAAGAGGAAGAAGGAAGAATGGCTACTGGGGACCGTCTGTAGTCTCTGATGAAAGACTGCCCCACTCCCTCCCTCCTTCCCTACTTGATTGCTGGCTCCCCTGCCACCCTCCGGACACACCCAGCTCTCCGCCCTTCTGGAGGCCACAGCCCCATCCCGGGGCACCTGCACCCCCTGCTGCCTCTGCGTGGGAGGAACATAGTTTCCTCAGTCACTCCACTCGGGTCACTCCTCAGGGAGGCCGGCCCTGCCTACCCTGCCTGACAGGTCCCCCTGCCCCTCTCCCCTGCCTTCCTCTCCCCTCAGCCAGCTTTCTCTGTCTATGTCACTCAGGGTTCTCAACAGCATAGTGATTTCCTTCTCTATTTGTCTCTGTCTCAGCAGAGCAAGATTTGTGAGGGCCAGGCCTGACTTCGAATAGATTTGTGCTGAGGTTTTTAAATCCATGAGCCTGTTCAATGCTCATTCATTTGGAATATTTTCTTTGGGCTTCTTGTGCCCAGGGTGGTGGAAAGTAGGCCAGTGACCCTGGAATGTTCACGACTGACCCTCTGCCTCCCGGGGTGGCCCGGTCTCTCCAGGTCCTCGGGGCTACACCTCCCAGCTGGGGTGTGAGCCAGAGAGAGCAGAGTGAGTTGGCAGCAAACCTTCCTAAGGCAGCCACGTCATTTCTCAGACGAGCATGTGGTATTCACACCCATTTAATGTAGCGGCCCAGTCAAGGGAGAGGCCTTGGTTCATCAGATTTACCCCCTACCAGGAAAATCATCTCCTCTCTAAGCAATCTGGCTTCCAAGATTTAAAAGTGCCTTATCAGCTTAAGCGGATCTAAGAAAACGAACATTTTATAACTGTGATCATATAAGCAGCTCCAGAAAAAGAATAGCTCAGCCCTGATGGGTGGTTCTGACAAACCGGGCAGTCACACACTGCAGAAATAGCTAGAACCTTTGTGACTTCACAGGGAGCCAAATAGAAATGCCCTTGACAAGTGGTGCTGAAGTCCTCCTGCAGTTGTGGCGCAGTCAGGCGCTCGACGTGCACCAAAAACGTTTTTCTCCAACTAGACCCGCTTCTCCAGTGGAACCCTGTTAACTGGAGCCCTCGAACTGAATTGTTATGCTTAGATTTTAGGGAAGGGGGACACAGCTACAATAAAAGCAGCTCATCTAAAGGGTCTGGTTAACACCAAACAGAAAGACAATTCCGGCAGCCGGCGGCAGGACTGGAATCAGGGTTGACTCGGTGGCTTCTGTGTTTTTTTTATCGACATCCCACACCATCTGGAATCACAGTGCCCTGACACCCGGCAGGGTCCTGTATGATTAAAAGCAGGCCAGGCCCTGGCCCATGAGACAGAGATTTTCAGCACCACTGGTTAAAAAGAGTTTCCTGTTAACCAGAAAAGGCCAGGTATCAGAAGAACCTCAATTTCTCAGCATTTTAATTTTTGAGATTTTATGGTGATAAGAAGAAAGGAAATTATTTTTCAAGAGAGTGTGTTGTGGCGGTTTTTTTTCTAGGAAAAATACGTCTTCTGGGACAAGGTGTCCATGTGGTCTGCTTTGGCCGGACACAAGAGTAGCCCAGACAAAATCAGGGGAGGCCCAGCTTTGCTCACTGGCTCAATTCTGGGGCAAGTGGTGCTTCTGCACTTCAGCCAGGTTGTCTGGAAGAGGTCATTTTGTTCAGACTGTTCCCATAAATTCCCCTAGATCAGAGGAGGTGAATTTTCTTATTCCCCAGATTCCGAATCCTCTCAGTAACTGACTTGGCAGTCTGCATGATGGGCAGCCAACAGAGAGGGGCCAATGTCTCAGAAAGCTAGGCCAGATCAGGGCCTGGGAGACTCCAGGACTGCGCCAGAAACCAGCGTCTCCAGCAGGGTGGGGACCCGTGCGAAACCAGGGGGCGCCTCCATGGCTTCAGGACTGGTAGGCACCAACCACAAAGTACCATCTTGGCCCCTTCCAAGGTTTTCCAGAAGGTTCTCACATTCCCTGCACACGGCAGGCATCGTAATCTTGTATTTTAATGGGGGTGAGTGTGGCAGCCAGCAGCTCGGCAGTCAGGGAGGGCCTTGCTCCGCGTTCGCCGGTAGGGTCAGCCCTCAGTGAGCGCCGGTCCTCAGAGCACCAAAAGAAAATATTTTTCATGTGATGTCTTGGAAACTATTTCTCACATGCAGAGGCTCCCTGAGCCTTCAGAGGCCACAAACCTAAAAATGTTGCAGATACTTTGGAAACCAAAGAAGCTTTTCTGAGACTGTGTGAAAAGGCTGCCAGTGTCCTTACAGCTGGGCGGTCTGAGGCGTCTTCCCTTTCACTCTTTTTTCTTCCTGTTTCTTCCTCTGTGAGACCCCTTCCCTGGGAGGTTCCTTTTATTCCTCAATGGTGACAGCCTGGTCCCAACTGCAAACTTCACTCCAGCTGTGGGAGCTCACAGGAAGGTGAAGAAAGCATCTCCTCTGATTGGGAAGGGGAGGGGGGGGCAGTCAAAGCACAGCTGTCCAGATCTCTGGGGGGCAAATGGCTTTTTATGTTTTATTCGCAGTGCCCATGACCCATCCCCACCCCAAGACTAGGACCCAAAATGTCGGGGGACTGGCTGGGAGAAGACAGAAGGGAGGCGCAGTGTGATGCTGGGGATCCTGCTGTCCCGTCTCCAGCTCCACTCAGACTGTAGTCTCTCCTGCCAGACTCTTCGCTCTGGTCTGCAGCAGACCCTTGCCAGAACCTCAGAGCCCGCGGCTTCAAAGACTCAAGCTGGAGCCGCCCCTGCAGACAAGCCAGTGGCAGATCAAGCTGATGCTCTAGGACTGTGCCAGCCAAAACACACGTGCAGACCACGCACCTGAAATGTAGCTAGAGTGAACTGAGATGTACTGTAAGTATAAAATGCGCACTGGATACTGTAAAACGTCTCCTTAATAATGTTTATGTTGATTATGTTTTGAAATGATACTCTTTTTGATATATTGGGTTAAGTAAAAGATGCTATTAAAATTAGTTTCATGTTCCTCTTTCCTTTTATTCACGGGGCTACTAGAATGCTTAAGATGACCCCTGTGGTCTGCATTACATTTCTATAGGACAGTGATACTCCAGAAACTCTGAAAGAAACTTCAGTGTGGTTTAGGGGTCAGGAATGCTCGGTGAGAAAAGGAGGGGCACTGCACTGAGACAGGAGGGGAGGATTTCATCAGAGAATGAGAGAAGGGCTTTTCCTTTGGGGAAAAACTGTTTTAACTCATTAGCCAACCAGCTGGACCAGAGCAGCAGGGGCAGCAGGGTACTGAGCGGATTTTATGCAGATGCCTGTTTCCATGGCTTGTTAGCTCAAGCCAGTCTTCCGGTCTGCATGGGCACACCAGAGGCAGGACCTGGGAGGCTGCGATGTGATCTGTCTCCAAGCCTGTTAGCCCTCCAGGAGGAGGGGGACCTGTGTTTGCCCTGAAAGACAGTGGTACAGACAGCGGCCAACATAGAGGCATTTTTTAATCAGGACAAAAAATTCAATACGAACAGCTGCCATTTCAAGGCTGCGGAAGAATCTTAAGTGCTTACTGTCTATTTAGTGTTCTCAAAAATTCCATTCAGTTGGTTTAATTACTGCCTGTGTTTCACAAATCAGGAAGCAGGTTCCCTCTGGGGTTAATAACAGGCAGAAGTCACATCGGCTAAGAGGAAATCAGGGTTTGCCTCACAACCCCCTTCTGAACCACCACGTGCCACCTTGTTCCAGCTTCTGCCTGGAGCCGGGGCCCCACCCCACAGCTGGCTGCTGGCCCAGGCAAGCTTTCCTGGACTCTGCTGGCTGCTCCTTGTCCAACAGGTACAGCCTGAGTCCCTGCCCAGCTCCCAGCCCTGTGCTGCAGGCTGTGGAATGTGACAGAAGCATCCAGCCCGCTCTCTGAAGCCCTCTGCTGCCTGGGGAAGTGCCACTTGGGCAGGGGGGTCAGCGAGACACAGGGTCCTGGGTCCTGTGGTCAGTCCCCAGGTGCTCAGTGGGGGTTGACATCTGCTCCCGGCATCACCAGGCTTGGGGAGCCTTTGTTGTCCAGCCCTCTGTTTTCTGTTTCACCCTGGCAGGTTCCATCTGGCACTTAGATATTATAAATAGCCACTGCTAGGGTGTGGCTTGGGTGGAGACCTGGAGGCTGTTCTCCGCCCTGAAGGGGGAAAGAAGCTTATTTAATTCATTTCTGTGCTTGGAAGCCTCTGGCTGTTTAGAATGCCAATTAAGTGGCAGCTGCAGGGTTTTTTTCCTTTCCCTACCCCAAGAAGGCCTGCCTGATTTTCTGGGCCTGTTGACTTAAGCTCTTACAGGAGGTTGGGTGGGGCACACTTGGCAGGACCACAGCCTCTCTGAACATAGGCTGGCTGAGTTCTGCTGACTCTCTGCCTCGGGGTGGGGAGTGGGCAAGCTTCCCCAGAGAGGCCCAGCCCTTCCCTGTTTCTTCCAGGATGTAGAAGGTTGGGGGAAGAGGAAAGATCTTTCCCTGAGAGTGGGGAGTCCAACTGGCCAGTACCTGAGGGAGCCCCCAAACTGGTACCTTAACAGATGCCCCAGAAGGGCTCTAGACCTTGCAGCTCCCATAGAACTTAGGTCTCTGCACCGTGCATCTGGCATCAATCACATGCTTCCTGGTGGCTTACATCCGCTCTGAGGGCTGCTTCCTTGTCAGTGTAGTGGGCATTACAGTGTCCCCCCAGAGTGCTGGGGAGGGTGGCATGGCCCAACACAGAGAAAGTGCTTGGCACAGCGCCTGGGACATAGTGAGAGCCCACAGACACCAGCTCTCACCAGCTTCCATATTAGGTTAAAATGCAAAGCCAGAAAACACTCAAAGAACAGTTCCTGAAGGGTTCAGTGCAACCTACGGGAAGACCAAAATAAATGGAAGAACTTCCAGTTATCAGCCAAATGATAACATCAAAGATGATATTTAAAAATGAAAGCACCACATAATGAAATATTAAATATATATTAATACATGATAAAAAGAGCATTACAAGATAAAATGATGGCACAAAAGCAAAGCAAGTGGGTATGTCAGCAGACAAAAACGAGAAACATTCAAACACTCATGCTCCAGGAGTCTTCACCATTATTAAAAGTCCTTGATGTGTGACCTTTTAGCTCCTTTTCTATGCATACAATAATTTGCATTTGCATGTGTATGTGTGTGCATGTGTGTGTATCTGGGTGGGTGGGGCAGAGGCTCTGATGCAGTTAGTCAAAGGAGTAAATGAGTAGATAACACTGCTCTGTGGATGTACCTGGGGCTCATGACAGTCTCGCATTATCAGCAGTGGTGACAGGAAAGTTTCTTAAGGGTCTGCCTGGTGGAATTTTTCTGCAGAAAAAGCCAATAGACATTGCTGTGTGATCCTTGTGGCCAAGACACCAACACCCCTGTGGGATTGCCCAAGAATAATGTGAAAATTCTAAAGGAGTTCTCAGGGCCTGCCGTTTGGCAAGGGGAGCTCCAAGTCATTGGAATTTCGGCAAAAATGTGAATATGATGTCATCGTTAAACAAATATTGAGTCGTCTGTTCACTTTATAAGTAGCTTTTATTTCATGGTTAATTAGGAGGAAAACATATTATTCAATTTTTATATTAGATGCACCGAGTCCTTCTGGTGTTTTTTGAACAATAGTAAAGGAGGTAAGATTCGAAGCAGTCTATCCATGTTCTTCAGGTTGTATTGGCTGTGAGACACTCTGGGTGTTCAAAGACGGCCGACTGCCTTTCATTCCTCTGATCGCCATCCTTCCCTGGCATGAGGGAGGAGGAAAGGAATATGAGGCCCACCTCGTGCAGTATCTTAGATCGAATTAGGTACCCAACGGAGTGAACAATTTGAACCCAACACATCCCCAGTCGCAAAAGCTGGCCAAGGCTCTCGGCACCCAGGACCTCAGGAGCTGGGAACCCGGTTCGCAGGAGAACTTCAGGTGTGCCCCACACCCCCGAGAAGAAGCACACCCTCTCAAAGAGTGCAAAGGCCCTTGTCTGGTCTCCATTCTCATCCCTGTGTCCAGAGTTTAAGGGCAACAGAGGAGGAAAATCTGCCTACAGGAGCGTCGGCGCTCTCTAGGTGATAACATTGTCTTGCAGGGTGCCTTGGGGAGTACAATCCAACGTTATGCTCCTTCTGAACACAGAGTCAGGCTCCCTAGAGAATATCAGAAGAGAGAAGCTTACTGGCAGGCAGGTAATGGAGGGACCCCTTTCTCCAGTTAAGTCCTTGCCTTGGGTACTCCATGGCCTGTGAAAGGCTGCAGGGGACCAACCTCTTGTTCTCTCTTCTTCCTTCTGCCCAGCTGGAGGGAGTCTCACCATCTGCTAGAACACCATTTAAGTTCCCCTTCTCCCTAGACTGAGTCTTCAGTATCAGATATCAAGACGTTCTGCATGGAGCCATCAATTTCACCTTCCAGAGAGACAGTGTTGTAACACCTGAAGACAGAGAGGAATAGCTGCATATACAGGCCACTAGTTTCATTCATTCATTCATTTCATGCTTTCACTGAGTGCCCCAAGAAACACCTTAAATCCACCTTCTCCACTGTGACCACCTTGTTCAAGCCACCATCCTCTGTAAGCTGAACCAGTGTAAGATTTTCTCTTTATTTTTTTTAAACCCTTCTTCTCCCCCCCCCTTTTTTTGGAATGCCTTTATTGTGGAATAATTCCTGTACTGTAAATTACACGTTTCTTAATGGTTCTATTTGCTTCCATTCTCGACTTTCTCCTGCCCTTCTCATCAAGGAGATCTAAGAAACAACAATAAGAAACCCAGATCTGGTCTCGTCTCTTGGCACTCCTGCTGAGCTTCGCTGATTGCCTTCCCTTCCATCTGTTGCTCGTGGGATGAAGACCTAACTGTTCGAGGTCCTGTGAGCCACCCCCACTGTCTGCTCCCAGCCGCGGCTCTTCCCTTTTTCTGTCCTGCAGTGACACTGGCTGTCTCTCAGATCCTCAAATCTGCACGAGCCCTCCCCTAGCCCTGCAGAGCCTGTGCCTGGACTGTCTCTTCCCTTCCCTCCTCACCTAAAACGACCTCCTTTAACTTCAGATCACAGCTCAAACATCACTTCCTCAAAAAGGCTTTCACAGCCTCCAGGCTTGAACAACTTCCTTGCAATATGTTCTCTTAACACTTGGTAATTTCCTTTCATATCACATATCAGAGTGATGCTTACATATTTTTCTGGGTGGTTATTTGTATTGACAGACATTAGTCTGTCTCCCCATTAGACTGTTCGTTGTGTAGAAATAGGGGCTGTGGCTGTTTTGCTCACCATTCTATTCTCGGAGCCTAGCATAGAGCCTCAAGCGAAGTGCTAAATAAATATTTGTCAGATACTTGAAAAGACAGGTAGACTGGGCTCTCAGGTGTTTATCATCAGCTAAGAGAGAGGAAGAGTCCTACTTATTCTCCAAAGCCCTCTTCAAATGTCATCCTCATCATGAAATTTCTCTGTCCAAACCCCTCTCCTCCTCTCCACTCCAGGGAGAAGGAATCTCTTCCAGCACCTGCCCAGGATCCTGTGTGTCCTTAGTAACCCCTCGCTGGGCTTTTGGAAGCAGAGTGGTCCTCAGACCAGACCTCAACCACACTTTTCAGCTGGACAGCTCCACCTGGATGCCTGTGCTCATTTCTTAGGGATGCTGTGACCAAGTACCACAAGCTGGCTTGAAACAACAGAAATGTATTGTCTCACAGTTCTGGAGGCTAGAAGTCTGAAGTCAAGGTGTCTGCAGGGCCATGCTCCCTCTGAAACACATGTAGGAGAATACTTTCTTGCCTCTTCTAGCTTCTGGTGTTTCCTGGCAATCCTTGGTGTTCCTTGGCTTGTAGAATCATTACTCCAATATCTGCCTCCATAGTCACATAGCCCTCTTCTTATAAGGACATCAGTCATTAAGGGGCCACGCTACTCCAGGTGACCCCATCTTAACTAATTACTACCACTTTACTGCCAACAAAAGTCACAGTCTGAGTTATCAAAGGTTATGACTTGACCACATGCTTTTACGGGGAGAACACAACACAACCCATATCGAGCACAACAGATGACTCAAACTCAGGTACCAAATTGCCCTCAGGTCTCTGCCCCACATCCACACATCCTCCTGTATTCCTTATCGGTGGAACCAAAGGCCGTCTAAGCAGAAGAATAGGAAGTCGTCCCTTTCTTTTCCTTCTTCCGTATCTAATCGGTCATGGCATTCTGTTGACTATCTCTTTGACATTTCTCATATTCATTCCCCAATGACGGTATTTTAGTTCCTCCACCTTTAATCCAGACAATTGCGGGAATCAAACTGGTCTTTCTGCCTCCTATTTCAATCCCTTCCAAATCACCCTCCATGTTGCTGCATGAGACATGCGGTTAAAACACAAACATGACCGTGAAACCGTGTTTGAAGCTCTTCAAAGGCCCTGTTCTGCACGTAAGGTGGTCCAAGCTCCCCTGTGTGGCATGCAAGACTTCATCATCTCCTCCCAGCTTTTCCTGACTCAGCACCTGATAACACCTCTCTGCACTCTCATCTCCATCATGAACCGTTCAGTTTCCTAAACCTCAGGAATGGCCTTATGCCCTTGGGCTCATAGCAGGGACACTATTCGTGGAACAGCCGTGTGTTCCTGTGCATTTCACAACCTGGTGAGGTGCGTGATTAGTTTTACTCAGTGCACTGCAGTTGGACGTGATTTGTATCACCTCTGCGCCGAACCATTGGAGGGCCAGCGTGTTACCTCCCAGCTTGTTTCCTGCGATGCCAGCTTAGAAGCTGCGTGTTCCAACTTGGAATGTGCAGATGTAAGAATGCACGGATGCCACTAGCCTGGGTCTGAGGTGACTGTGTTGAGTGGAGCCCCGGCCCCTGTTTCTCTTCCCCATCCCCTAATCAGCTGACCTGCACTGGACTTGTGATTGGAAGGAAAGATAAACCTTAGCTACGTTCATCTTCCAAGGCTTCAGGGCTCACAGTGCTTCCCCTCTGTCTGCTCCATGCTTTTCAGCTGCCTGGGAAAGTCCTACTGATCCTTCCAGCTCCTTGGTCTTCTCTTCTGTAAAGCTCATCTGATCTACCCAGGAGAGTTAATTATTTCCTCTTGTGTTCCGACTGTAACACCAACATTGTCCTTATCATCTATTATCACAATGATTTCATATCCACTGAATCATGGAATAGTAGATGGGAGGTGCCTTGAGGGCAGGGACTGTGTCCCTCAGATTTCAAGTTTATATCCAGCACCCTCAGGGTGATTGGCAAAAGAGAACACACGATCTAACAAATGATGAATGAAAGAATGAACTGACGAAATGGAACCTGTACAGGCTGTCAGAGGGAGGTGATGGGGAAGGCCTCGAGGACCATGAAAATGCTGTGTAGGACTCCATGGCTTGGAGACGTTAGGGGTCAATGATTGATCGCCATGTAAGCTTAAGTCGAGGTCAGAGGGGCGTCGGCCTAGGTGGTGCATATGACTGGGCTTGAGTGAGTGAAAGGGTCACAGAAAATAAAACTGTTGTGTGAGCAGTTAGGAAGGGAACCCCCAAATTCCTTTTCACTCATGAGTGAATGAGCATGAGTGGAATAAAAGTGTTAGTAGAAAATGGTTGTCTAGAAAAATAGCACGCTTGTGTGATGCAAGCCAGAATGACTATTAAATTAAAATTACATGTAGCTGGCACACTGGAAATGCCCGGAACAGGGATTGTGAACAAAATACAACTCTTCTTCCTGTCTATCTGTCTATCTATCTATCTAGCTATCTAGCTATCTAACTATCTAGCTATCATCTATCATCCATGTACCTATGTCTCTGAGTACCTCTGTATCCCCCTGTGTATGATGTATGTATCTATCTGTCATCTGTCTACTCCCTGAGAGCAGTAGGGGCAGATCCGAGTTTTGTGGGGTCCCGCATTGTCTCTTTAAGTTTTATTTGCTAGCAGCAGAAACCTTCTACCCGCAGTGATGACTTGGGCAAGCCAAGGAACTTACTGTAACATCCAGGCAATAAAAAAATCCCTTGAGCTGCAAAAAGTAGGCTCACTTCGGATCTTAGCCTTCCACATCCCAGATGACGGATAAAACCCTACAGCTGAGCCTTCCATCTTCTCTCCTCCCTGTGCGCCTGCCCTGGGAGAGGGGGGCCCGGTCCTCTTCCTCTCCTCTAGTTCTGCTCACTTCCTCACCTTGCCAACTGCTGTTTCCCTCCAGGCCTGGAATGAAGCCCAGAAAGGGGAGAGGTAAGGGAATAAGATAGGTCTCACGTGCCCAGGGGGCTGAAGCCCTTGGGGCCACCAGCCTCCATGGAGTGGCCTGGCGGGTAATTAAAGCTGGGCCTGGCACGGGCTCTGCAGAGGCCTCCAGCTGGGCCCCTGTCTCCTGTGACTCCCTTGCCTGGGGCCGAAGGTCTCCACCCCTCTGGGTGGTCTCGTGCGACTCCTGCCACAGCTCCTGGGCGTCCGGGGGTATAATGGCACCCCGTTCTGCTGAGGACTCTGCCTATGCGTATAGGATCTGAGACCACCCCACTCCACCCAGCATCTTCTCCCTTTCCCACGGGCCCACATCTGGTCTTGGGACCCTCCCCTTGCTCTGCCACCGAAGCAGTGTCCATTGCGAACGCTGTTCCAGCGCTGTCCTGTGCACTATACATTTATCAGCTCAGTGAATGCTCACAGCCACCTACAAGGATGTTTGTTTTAAAACTGCTACCTTAAGTTCTGAGGTCACAAAACCCTGCAGGCACATTTCATTTTGGGAGTGATTTTGATTGCAGACACAGGAATAGGGAGATGCAGGCTTTATCTTAGCCTGAACACGAACTCACTCTGAGGCTTAGGGTCAGTCAGTTACATCTCTGGAAGGCACACTTCAACACCGAGGTTCCTTCTTGCCCTAAAATCCTGTGAATCAAGAAATAATTCTTGAATAACAAATTGCATGGAAGTGTTTGGGGTGGGAGGTGCGAAAGGCTAGTTAGGGTCTAAGGTGTGGAGAAGCCCAGACAGTTCAGATATAAGTAAACTTTAAAAGTCTTGAGCCTCTTTAAGTTTTGAAAAAATGATATTTAAATTGCCTCAAAATCTAGGTCTCTGTCATTGCTTCTTTTATAATCCTAAACAGAAGTCTCAATATAAAGAGAGGTTGCAGAAGCATGTGGTTTTAAGAAACTTAAAAACATTTGCCTTTTGACTTATTAACTCCACTATCAGAAATAGACTCTAAAAAAATAATCAGAAGCATACACAAAGATTTGTGTGTAAGAGGATGAATCACAATAGTCTTTACTGCAGTAAAAAAAAAAAAAAAAAGGAACAACTCCCCTTGTTCAATTTATGCCCACATGATAACCCTTCAGAGAGGGTCTCAAACCACACTCAATCCAGCAGTGCTCTCTCACCTTTTTCTGCCTTTCTGATTTACATAACACTCACCACCACCGATGCAGTGCAAGTTCATTTGCTTACTGGTTTACCTTCTTTCTCCAAACTAGGAAGTTAGCTCTGTGGGAGCAGTTAGGGGCAGATTCAGGTTTAGCGGGGTCTGAAGAGTGTATAAATCTGCAATCCTTTTTCAGAAAAGCAATTAAAAATTAACAATAGAAAATTGAGCGTGAACAGGAATATGAATTTAGAATAAAAAGAAAAGATCCCTGGAAGACTCCTCATTAGCCTGACAGTGAATCTGCTTCTGCCTCAAAGGGGACAGGGCTTGGTCTGCCTGGTTCAAAGCTGTATCTCAGGACCTAGACCAGTGCCTGCACATAGTAGGTGCTCAGGAAATACTTGTGGAAAGAAACAGAGATTGGTTAAGTGAATGAAGAAAAAGAGGTGAAAAGTGGTTATATAAATGGCTCCCAAACACAACTGGGAATGGAGGGAACTGGGGTTGGACATAGTGCTGCTGTCCCTGCCTTTCTGGGTCTGTGGCTGCCCAGCTAGACTCCACTCCCGGCCTCCCTTGCAGCTAGGTGTGACCACGTGATGAAGTTCTGGCATTTGAAATGTGAGCAGAAACCATGGTGCCCCTTCTTGGTGGGAACCTTCAGATTATGGGTGCCTCCCCTGTGTTTTCTCCCTTCCCCCTGCTGTCTAACATCAGGATGTGGTGGTGACTCAGTGTGACAAGATCCTGGAGGGGACGGCTGAGCAGCCAGCTGAGGAGAACCAAGATTCCAGGGTGACTGTAAAGAACAGAGCTTCTTTACTGACCAGCACAGTCCACATCTGGCTTACGATGTGACAGAGCAATACTCTTCTTTCTTCTCTAAGTGTTGGCATTTGGGGGCCTCTTTGTTACAGCAGCTTGGCTGTACACTAACTAATACGGTTTTTAAACTCAAGCCCTTTTCATGGCACTACACTTCCCCCTAGCAGCACTGCCAGAAACAGGGAAGGTGATCTACTTAGAGCCAGTGCTCTGGCTTTTCTCCCAGCTGTTCCTCCTGCTTCCCTTTCCTGGTAACAATAGCAACTGCTGGCGACGTGTCAGGTACTGTCCAAAGTGCTTTCCATGAAATGACTCATTCAGTCCTCACCTTTGAGGAGATAGTTTTATTATCTCCACTTATAGATGCATGAACCGAGGCGCAGAAAAATTAAGCAACACAGCTAGTAAGTGTGGAGAGCTTGGATTGTGATCCACGCAGGCTGGTTCCCACGCTTGGTTTCCCTTCTCATCCTTCAGATCCATTCAGCCCCCTTCCCTCTTGTGAACAGACCGAGAGCAGCAGCAGATACTTGTAAATCAAAAGTAGTTTCTGTCCCTTTCTCTCTGTCAGTTGGTCTACATTTGTCTCTTTGTTATCCTCCCATGATATTGAGAACTCTAGCATTCAGGGAATGTCCTTTGGCACAGATCGGCCGGCATTTCATCAAGCACACTGGGCACATCAGAGGGAGCCCTGAACTGGGTTTGGTCTCTGGGCCTGGCTCTGCCACGGCTTTGTGCGAGATTCTGACCACTGCACTTCCCTCTGCGACGTGGCATGCAAGGATGGTCTCCAAGGATCCTTGCAGATCTGAAATCTGCCACCTGAGGTTCTGTCCTTCCTTGGCCTCTGTCCTCTGTCCTCTGGCACTGCTGGCCTACCTTTTCGCAGGAGGCAAGAAGCAGGGGTCAGCTCCATGTTTCGGGTCTTGGAGGGGCGTCATGTGGTTTCACTGAATTCATAGATGCAAAAGAAGGGGAGGAAAGGCAGACTCTGCTGGTCTTCTACTGGTCCTGCTATTTATAGGCTCAAATGCCTCCTGGATCCGCAAGTGCAAATGAAACACGATTCAAGGGTTAGAGTGGGGATTAAGAAGTTTACAGGCTTGAAGAGGGAGCCTGAATCCAACTGACTGACCAGTGAAATGATCCCCTGCCTGGAATCCCACTTTGCCTGCAAGTTGGGGTAGGGTGCCCTCCGGGAGACTAACGGATAGGTGTAGCTCCAGTGCCACCGATGCCCATCAGTCGTGATGAAAAAGGTATCCCCTGAAAGAGAGAGACTGGGCACGAAGAAGAGTTTGAGGACACGTGAATGAATGAATGAGGGACACGGCAATTTGCTGCCTGCGAACGTCTTGAGCAATCAAATAGAAAAGGCATTTTGCTCTCGGGAAGCCTTAGGCGCATCTCCCTGTCACCACTGCGCATCAGCTTGGTTGTGGCTGCAACGAGGTTACGGGAAGACTTTGATTCTGGGTGCCTGCTAACATCAGCCTTGCCCTCCTTCCTGATTTTACCACAGTTCCCCTTCAGGAAATTACTTGCACGTGGTTGATACACGACCCGTTCTGGGCTAAGAAAATAGCTGCCAGGACCCAGCTGGCCACACAATGAGCTGTGACTGGAAAAGAACAGGGAAGAGCTAAGACCTGAAGCTGCAGTGGGGGTGAGCCTCCGCCCAACGGAGGGTGCCGAGCGCTCTCGGCTTCCTCAGCAAGTTTGGGGTGGAAGGCCTCCACCTGCGTGGCTGAGCAGGTGGTCTCCCTGCCGCAGATCTATTAGCTCTGGGCTCACTCTGTCGAGGGGGCAGCGCGACAGACATGCTGCCAGGGAGGGGCCCGCAGAGCCAGCAGGAGAGGGCGCGGGGCTGCTGAGCCATCAGGAGCCAAGGGACGGTGACGCCGAATTCAGAGGAAAGGGGCATCTGGGGGAGCCGCTCTGCACTGTCCTCAGTTCACTTTTTTTCCTAGAAGGGAGAAAATTTGCTCAGCCACAGATCATCTGCAGTTCAAAGAGCAGGAGGCAAACTGAGTTGAAGACATACGTTGTGTCGGGGAGTGTGCACAGTATCCATGCCCAGATAACGTCCCCGCTCCCAGGGGAAGCTGTCCCACACATCTGAGAGCTTTTCAGTGACATGGGTCCTGTGATGCCAGCACTTTTCCCTCTTCCCCCTTCCTATTTCCCCTTCCACGGGCTGCATGTGTCACTTCAACTCCAGGCAGCCATCTGGAACCTTCCCTACTAGATAATATCTCCACTTCAAATTAAACTGGCTCTTTCCTACTTGTTCGGAGCCCTGGTATCAGGCAGTAAGAGGTGACGATTTCCTGGGGTTTTCAATTACCCCGCCCCCGACCCTTCAAGATAAAGGCTAATCACGGGGGTTGGGGGGAGAGGGGGCAATGAAAACAACACACAATCTGATGAGAAACGAGGGATGGATCACATGGAACCCATAGAGGCTGGCTGAGACTTCAATTTTCTTACTGTAATGAAAACTGCATTTCCATTAATGGCTGCTGTAGAAATTACTTACCCAGAGCCACCTCTGTTAGCATCACCCGGCGGGTCATGTGCGAGACCAGTTCCCCCAGGGATGGCTGCAGGAGCCATTACTCACTGGCAGCCTCCACACAGTCCCGAGGATGCTGCCAGAGAGCAAAGGCGGCCCTTTGGTGCGTGTGAGGTAGGCGGCACCAGGGCATAATATCGTGGTGATTTTAAAATGTTTCCTTCTCCCACCCTTTTGCTATGACCTTTCCCTGTTGGATTTGAATTCATGATTTTCTGCATGTGTTCTGCAGGATGCCAAACGTAGGTTAATGATAATACATAACAAACAGTGTGATGTTCCAGGTGCCTGCTGTGTGCCCAGCAGTGAAATGAGTGCTTCATTTACATTATCCTTCAGAACTTCAGTAATCTCTGTGCCGGACATTGTCCTCCAGTACCTATTCTTCTCTTCTTCCTTAATTATTTAACTCTTCCTTTTTTCAGACGAGGCATATGACTTCCTGCAATAAGACCACAGAGCCCAGCTTTTCTTGTAGCTGTGTATACCCATGCGGTCATTGGGATGTAAACAGAAGTGCTGTGTGCGGTTTTTAGGGAGCATCCGTAACCAGGAGGGGCATGCTCCTTGTTGCCTCTTCCTTTCTCTGCCGACTGGAATGTGGACATGATGGCTGGATGTAAACAGCCATGTTAGACCAGGAGGTAGAAACCACTTGTCAACAATGGTAAAGCAACAAAAAGGAGCTGCAGTCCCTGATAATTGTGAGAAAAAATTTGGAGTTTTTATGGTCACCTCTTGTCCTACCAGAAACACCCTGCAAGGAGGTAGTAGAACGATGTGTTGGAGAGTGTGGGCTTTGGGGTCAGACACACCTGGTTAAAATCCTGCCTCTTCCACATTTGCCAGCCTTGACTTTAGGCAATTTACTTAACTGCCCTCTGTCTGACTCTTCATCTGTAAAATCAGTGTAAATAAAACCTCAGGGGATTTGGGGACAAATTAAATTACAAAATATGCTTAAAATTTTCAGCATAGTGCCTGGCACAAGGTAAGTGCATGAAAAATGGTAGATATAGTTATTCTCATAGTATAGATGAGGAAAATCTCATCAGACCTCAGAGAACAAACTTCAGAGAAGTAACTTCCCCAAGGCCATGCAGATAAATAATTTAGAGAGTTAAACTCAGAAGCCCCCAGACCTGTAATTTTCCCTGACACTGACCACCGTGGATGCCTAGATGAAAAACAAGGGAAAAAGTTAATTCTTCCTCTACTTGCTCGTTGACACATCTAAACACACACACACATACACACATATGTGGCTCAGCTCATTCTTTGAATGGAAAATTATTATTTCTTACAAACGAATCTGCTGAAATGGGAACATTGATTTATTTGAACTACTATGTGCCAATATTGGAAACTCAGTTCAAAGTTTCCGACAAGCTGTGCTGTGGTCTGCTGACCCCCAGGGCCACCAGCTGGCGATCAGCGTGTGTCATTATCACACTCTGCATTTCCTTGCACTCCGAGCTCACTTGTTAACCTGCAGATGAGTTGAACTCAGAGATCCCAGTTCTCAGTGTTGCTAGTCTGTGCCGGTCAATGCTGGCCTTCCTACCCAGGCTTTCTGTGAGACCAGGGCGGAGGTTTCAATGGGATTGTTTTACAGCAACTGGGGGCTTGCAATGACCAGGGTGAGCCCAGTGGTTTGTACGTCGAGGCTGATGATGTAAGGAGGCTGTGAGCGTCATGCAGGAAGGGACCGTGTCCGTCTTGTTCCCTGATGTGTCCTTGCCCAGAAGGGCGTGGTCACTATGCAGTGAATGAACTCTGAATGAGAGCCCCAGGGTCACCCTGGAACAAACAGTCAGGGATAAATTAAGCCACTGTATTGATGCTTAGAGGACTTCCCTTTGGGGTCGGGTATGGGGGGATCTCATGTGATGCTCACAGATTTGCCCCCCAGCCTCCAATCCCACTGTTCTGATAGCGCCCCATCTTCCTCTTAGGCAGCTTCGTATCATGGGCTGTTTTTTTGGAAGAGGGGCATTGGTGGAGGACGTGCTTGCCTCTTAGAAACCAAAGAGACCAGATCCTCTCTCTGGGAACTTCAAATCTGAACTGCGCAAGGATGGGGGAAGGCTGGAGGCCATTCCCTGCAGGGCCGGGGGCGTGAGACCGCACGGCCCCACTTGGAGCCTGGCAGTGTTTCCCTCAGCCCACTCTCCCACCCCAGACTCTGACCTCCCACGAGCTCTGATGTGCCCTAGAGTCTCTGAATAATCTCCAGCCCCTTCATTTCTTTTCAAAGAAAATTGCAAGAGGGATTTCACTGCTAATCTTTGTCCTCACTGATAGGCCTAAAGATTATTTGGGAAATTTCCAAAGAGCATTTTAGGAGCAGGAGAGAGAAGTTGTAGAGTCAAGGCCAGTATTTTTCAGTTTGAAATATGGAAACTGAAGTAATTGGAGAAGGTGATAGTGAATGTTTCTGAAATGATTACTAGGATCAACTATTTGGCAGCGAAAAAGTCGGAGAGCAGGGAGTTGACGGCTAGATCCGTGGTTACATATGGTGCCAGCACCTAGTTTTACAGTCGCTGACGTGTTTTCCTCATCAGCAAAGAATGTCTGTTGGCAGGTCTCTCCCCGGCCCTCGCAGACCGGCTGTAGCTGCGCGGCCTCTTCACGGGTCGTGATGAGCCTGGGTCGTCGTCACAAGTCTGAAATTGTGGATGTGGCGGTGGCTGTTTCTGCACAGAAAACACTAGAATCCTAGAAAGGGATGGAAAAACTATCAACTGTGATCTTGCACTTTGATCCAACAGAATTAAGACAGCGGGTCCTTAGGGTTTTCCACGTCCACAAAAGGACTCAGGCCCCCATATTTTACACGAGGAGTGCTCTTTTTCTCTGGAAAGGATGCACTTTCATTGTTTAAATTGAATCAGAAAATATTCCTATTGTGTTTTATGATTTTTTTGTCTTTATGCCATGAAAATGGTCATTTTGAGAATCCAGTTTCATATGCCAACTTAATTTTTTAATATTATTTTTATTTATTTATTTTGAACCCAGGACCTCATGCATGCTCAGCATGTGCTCTACCATTGAGCTATACCCTCCCACCTCATGCTGACTTTAATAGCATAATTTCCATTGGAGTGATTGGCACCCTTCTTCCTTATTTTTGTTAAACCTACTGAAAAAAAAAAAGACAAAGGAGAAAGGCAGGTGGAGACCAAAATATCATCTCTCCGACTGATAAGACTGATGTGAACGTGGAATATGTCTGTGGGCAAGTGGACTTCCTCATCCTGAGGCCAAGTATTGGCAGGACTGCCCATTTGGCCAGCGCAGGGTAGGACCACCGTGAGCCTCCATACAGGGCAAGGGTGGAGTCAGGCTTTACTGCTTTGCCTCCCATGGGTGTGAAAGCCACCTAGAGCATGTCTTCTCTGCTATTTCCTAAAACGAAGAGGAGACAGGAAGGGGCCAGGCTGTGCATGTCCAGTTTCTCCTCACAGACTCACTAATCAGGGCAGTCCCTCCACCGTCCTGTCCTGGGGAGGGCTGGGTGAGGGCTGCAGGAAGACCGCTGTGCTGATGGGGCCACACCACACGGAAGGGAGCACCTTTGTGGGAAGGCATTCCTTCTCTCCAAAGTCTTCAGTGCCGACGACTATTACAGCAGGCAGCTTCTACTCATTAGCTTTGGTTTCTATTCCTCTCCCCTCCTCACTGCCCCTTGAGCGATCTAATTTGAGCAAGAGAGAAAAACTGCACAGTAGAAAGAGCGCTGGACCGGGTGTCAGGAGACCTGGGTCCTGGCTGGGGCTGCACATCAGAGCTGGGTGCATCAGCACATCAGCTCTCTGGGCCTTGTTTTCCTGTAGTCTTTGTCTGCAGTCTGAGGGTGTGGGTAAGCTCCTCCCTAAGCAAGTTCTACGGTCTGGGTCCCATGCCTCTCCTTCTGGGACCCTTGCCTCTCCTGAATAAGCAACTTCTTTCTTCTCAGCTTGGTCCCTTCTGTAGGCTTTTAGCCATCGGTGGGTCTTTCCCACTTAAACACAATATCCTCACTTATCTTACCCTCTCCAGCAATTTCCGTATCTCTGAACACGTATCTCTGTAGAAAAACTTCTTTAAGATGTTGCTAGAATGTACCACCTCCTCTCATCCACCCTTCAGAGCAGCCTGGCTTCCGGCTTCTGGCCGTAGGATGCCCCCACATGACTCTAAGTGGCCAATGACCTTCATGCAGCTCAGTCCAGTGGACACGTTTGTTCTTGCTGCACTTGATTTCTCAGCATTAATTGATACTGCTGACCATTCCCTGCTTTTCAGAAAACTCATTTCCCTTCATTTCCCTGACACAACACTTGCTTACTGCCTCTGAAGGCACGTTTTCTTCTAGTCAGCTATGTCCTGGAGTTCTGCAATATCCTTGGTCCTCTGTAGTTTTCACTGTATTCTTCCTCAGTGAAAGAGTGATTAGACAATTTATGTATTCAGTCAACACATTTTTATGAGCACCTCTTATGTGGTAAGCACTCTCCTAGGCAGGGAGAAGTCTACAGTGGGAAAACCCCCAAATTCCCTGCTCTGACTGGGCTTACAATATAGTGGGGCAAGAGACTCAATAAATAAATAAGCAAATAAATATGTATCAACCGTAATAAGTTCTATGAAAAAATAAATCAGGGTGAGGGAATAAGTGTGCATGTGGAGGGAGTGAAGCTGTATTTACATAGAAGGGTCAGACTCTTGAAAGAAATGAGTGAAGAATTTTGGTATCGGAGTAGTTAACACTGGCGTCAGAGAATTAATGAGTTAGAAAGAGTATCCTCCTCTTCTATTTTTCGGAAGAGTTTGAGAAAGATTGGTGTTCGTTTTTCTTGACGTGTTTAATAGAATTCACCCGTGAAGATATCCAGTCCCAGACGTTTTATGTTGGGAGTGTTCTGACTCAGTCTCCTTACGTGCTGTGGGTCTGTGTGGTTTTCGATTTCTTCTCGAGTCAGTTTAAGCAACTGGTGTGCTGTGTTTCTGAGAACTTGCTGTCCCGTCTAGGTTATCTGACTTGGTGGTGTGAGTTTGCTCACAGTATTCTCTTCTAATCCTTTTCATTTCTTTAAGGTTGGTTGTAATAACTTCACTTTCATTTCATTTCATTTCAGTTTTTTCTTTGTCAGTCTAGCTAAAGGCTTGTCTGTTTTTGACACGAGTGATTGAGCCATGGAGTTCCCTAGTGGCAGAACCTTCCAGGCAGGATGGCATATAGCACCAGCTAACACTTACTGAGAACTTCCCATGCACCAGGCATTCATTTCAAGTGTTTTACCCAGGTGGTATGTGTAGCAATTATTATTATTATTTGTATTATTATTCTTACTTTTCAGGTTCTTGCCAGGGCACAGAGAGGCGAATGATCTTGCCCCCGATCCCTTGGCTGGTGGGGGCAGAGCCTTTACTAAAGTCAATAGCCTGACTTCAGGGCCTGTCTTCACTTCTGCAATTTTACCTTTCATGGTCTGGGAGTTCAGTGAAAAGAATTATTATTGTAACTAATATTAAAACAAAGACAACAAAACAGAACATCATCTTATAGCCTTCAGTATAGCATTTTTTCTTTTTTAGAAATATACAAAAAATGTGTCATTTCCAGCTTGGAGTAAGAAATGATACCATCATTTTACACCTAATTTTATTCCCCAGCTGGTTCCAGGATATTTATAACTTGGGTTGGACCATCTCTGCTACATTTTGGTTTCCTTAAAAATCTTCAGCTATTTTCCAATATATGTCATTTTATAAAATGTATATTTTCCAAGTATTTTTTCCTTCCTAGGGAAACAAAAGCCTGTGTTAATAGCACGCAATCCATATGCTTCTGATTTTCTTGTACTCAAATCTCAAACATATTCCTTGATAAGAGCCGTTTTATTCCTCTTCAAACTCTCTTGAATAAGGATTTCTTAACATTTCCTTCCTCTAGAACACTGAGTGGTATTTTGCTAAGGGAAGGAATACCCTGGTATCACCATCACTGGACTGGTTTAAAACTAGAAGCCAGCATTTCTGAAAGGGCCTTGGAAAAACATGGGATGATTCAGAACCTCTAGGCAGCTAATGGTACAGGTCAAGGATGCCGATGGCTCCAAAGACACAGAAGAGTTTTTAACTGGCCATTCCTACACACCCTGCAGCGGAGCTGTAAGTCTTTTCCCCTTGCATAGAGGGGAAAAAAAAAAAAGGTGAGTGGGAGAGAAATTTCTCTTGTCAGCTTGAGCTTTAAAAAGAAGAAGGAAGTATGGGGTGACTGGATGTTTTTAAGCTCAGGCATATGTTAGAGGGGGAGGAAATGAGACTGAGTGAGAAGCAAAGTGCTGACTCTGAGGATCCTGCCTGGCCTCCGAATGACCGAGGAATCTCACCAGTTCCTGTAACAAATGCCACAAAATATGCCTTATGCCAAGAGCAAGTTTTGTCAAGGAATCACTGGCATTGAGTGAAGTTAGCAGAATTAGGAGTGATGCCAACCAGGGCTCCTCTGTAAGATGAGAACTCAATTTCCCTTTATCTGCCCATCTATCCACCTCCCCGTCCACCCATCCACCCATCCACCCGCCCATCCATCCTTCCATCCAAGCTAGAAAAGCTAAAGAAGGCAGGCAGGAAGGATAGAGGGAAATGGACATAAAATTTTATGGATTACTTGCTGTGCCATTAATGACAAACAGGCTTAATCTCAGGACAATGCTGATTGATTGGTAGTGGCGAGGCCTGGAATGCTGTTAAGAAGGATTCTGAGGTCCAGTCTGCCTTCTATAGCAAAGAGTGTTGGGTTAGGTTCAGAGATACCCAGTTTGGTCATGATTGTGATGAGTGTCAGTGGTCACACACATCCTCAGAATCACCACATGGTGTCACGCTCCCTGCACAGGGCTGGTTGGATGGAGGAGACAAAGGAAGGTTTAGCTTGACACCCACACCCCAACCCCAAGCCACCATCTCTCATCTGCAAAACAGAATAAAAACTCCTACCTTGCAGGATGTCAGTGAAGATTAAGCGGGACATAAAGGGCCTAGCTTGTAGTAACACTACCTAAATGGTTTTTCTTTTGATAAAAATGCCCTTGGCTTTACATTGGATAATGGCTTTCTAGAATATTCCCAGATATAAATTTGGGATAGTTCTCCCTTTTCGCATGTGGGCTCTTGTGTTCTTCACAGAAGTGACCAGTAATTCTGAGAAGTGGACAAGAGAAGATCCAATGGCTGCTCCTCAAACAATGACTCAAAACCCTGAGTCTTTTCTGGGTTTATTTACATTAAAAAAAAAAATCCTTTGCCTCATTGAGAAGAGCTCCTGGGAAGTGGGGGGCTGCGGGGGGTGGAGGCTGCTGTGGCTTTCTGAGGAAACCCTGCAGGTGAGGCTTTGCCTCCAGAAGGATCCAGAACTCAAGGAGAAGCCCCATTCAGCAGGCCATGGAAGTCCTCTTTGTTGTTTGAAAATTTTCTCTCGCTTGTGGCAAGTCTAATGATTCAGGAATGATCACAGATGTGTTCGGGCCTGAGGTTTTCCTCGGAGGCTCCCCTACTTCAGAGCAGGAACCGAACCAGTTGGTGAGGCCGCCCTCCTCCCAGCTCCCTTTTTCTAGTTTCTGCAATGTGTTTGGGACCCGCAGAGCATGGAGTGGTTGTCCGGCCAGAGATTTTATCAGACTTCTTAGGAATTGAATTCCGGCGGGAGGAAGCAGAGGAATGTTTAAGTTCATGGACAAATGCACTTTGGGGCATGCATCAGCTCTCTCTAACCTGCTGTTGAAGTAGGTTCGAAAGAATCAAACGTTTTTCATTTTGGTCCTCACGACGGTAAAGTCGGAGAATCACCAAGAAGATTCAGGATTTCCAGACCTGGCCGGGGGGCAGTGAACACTTCTCGCCTCTGAATTGCCCCGTGAGTGTGTCCCTCCTCTGTGCTCTGAGCCAGGGAGCAGCAAAAGGAAGGAAAAGCAGGGCAAGGGGGCACACGCTGTAGCAAGGACTGCTGGGGGCCGGGACGGTGACCTCAGCGCACAGCTGCGGGTGGCCTGCAGCTGGCCTGGGCGGGGCTCTGGGGGGAGTCCCTGCTCGGCTCAGCTCGGCTCTCTGACATGCTAGTGTCTATCCAAGCCTCACTCCTCATTTAGGAAATGCAGGCGTGTTGGGGGAGTGTTGTTCATTCGTTTACGGATCTATTTATTCATCCACCTAACCCTGTTTTTGGACACACTGACTCTATGTCAGGTGCTGGGGCTATGGAAACAAATAGGACTGGGTTCCCGCCCTCCCGGGCTCCCAGGCTGGTGGGCAAGACAGGTCAATATGCAAATCAATCTAGAAAAGTCATCTGCAGGGCAATGGGAGTGTGTAAAGGTCCTAGCCCCACCTCCCCACCCCCACGGAAATGTTGAGAAATCTGATCTCGAAGGATGGGTAAAGGATGCCAAGGGGGTGGAAGGCTGTTCCAGAGGAAAGTCTGGGGTTTGCGAAAGAGAACAATGGCCTGAGATCAATGGCAAGGTTGAAAGAGATTCTCAGCAGGGAATGAAAGTTAAGGAAGGCAGCGTGGACCGACTACCCAGTTCGCAACCTCCAGCTGAGATTGCAGTTGAGCAAGAGGGAGGAAGTTTTCCTATGAACTTTGAGAAACACTTGCATCTTTGTATCAGGCCCACCCAGGACTGTTTATAGACCACAGATCAGGCGGCTGATACTTGTTTTACCAGGGCAGATGGGGAAGACACTTCTTGTTGCTATTTCTTGCATCCACCCTAAAGCCTGAAGATTTTATGAAGACTGCTGCGATTCTTACTCTTCAGGGGGTCAAGGCTCCTTGGAGAATGGAAGAAGCTTGATAAACCATCTCCCCAGCAAATGTACATAATTTTGCATCAAATTTCAGGGGTTTCCAGAACCAGTTCCCCTTACAAGTCCACTCTTACACTGCAGGTCAAGAACTCCCCACCTGGCCTCAAGCTGTGGTTCAGGAGACTGGAACGACCCAGTGTAGACACAGAGCTGCATGGAGACCAGTCCAGATAGGGGCATTTGACTTGGAGACTCTTGAGTGTAGCTTCCCTATTGCCAGGGCTTTGAAAGGAGATGGAATCCTTTTGCAGAAGGCTTTAGCAGGGCTGATCCTGGGGTGAGGCAAATGAGGCCTTGGCAGTGGGTGTCGAATGTAAGAGGGTGCCAAAACCTCAGTAATAATGATAATGCAGGTTTAAAAAGTCAAAATGAATGCAAAAGTCCATGATGAATGAAATTTTACAATTTTCAGTAAAGTCGGGATGCAATCCTATACTTGCGTGGCCCCGCCCCAGTTGCCTCACCCTCATCTCAGTCCTAGGCTTTGGAGCCAAGAAATGCATGCACAAAATCTCCAACTTGTATTTGAGCATAGACTTTGAGTTTCTGTAAGTTTGGGCCTGGACATTGCTGAATTATTTCTCAGAGCTGTCCAGGAACATGCCGGGGCAGCACGAACTTTGCTCCATCTCTCTTTCAGCCACCCTGCTGCCCACCTTGGCCCAAGGAGTACGTGTTGGCAGTGACCCAAATGGTCCACCAGGTGGCACTCTTGCTCCAACCAGGTCCCCCTGAAAAGGGACATCTTAGCCAAACCAAAGAGATTTAAACTCGTTGCTGAATTGTTGCCAGTTGTTTTTTTGAAAGGCTAGAAAGAATCCTGAGCAGGGATTGGCGTGAGCAGAGATGCGGTATGCAGAGGACTGGAGGAGTAGTCTGGAGAGCCGGGAGCAAGGGAGAGCCTGATTAGGAACAATAGGCTGTGCTGCTCGTTAGCAGGTGAGAAAAATGAGAATTCTACACCCCCCTTTGTTCTCAGACGCAATATAAACACACGTGACCGGGGAGAGAGAGGTGGGATTAATGGTTTTCTGTGAGGCACAGCTTGGTGGGAAGAGCTCCCTCACTTGCCAGCAATGTTGGCTCCATCACTTACTGTCTGTGACCTTGGACGAGTGGCTGGACTTTGCAAGCCTGAGATTCTTCATCTTTAATTGGGGATAATTGCAGCCGCTCCCCTCCCCAACCCCCCCAAGATTAAAGAAACTGATGGCCATGAGGCTGTTTGCATGGTGCCCGGCACCAAGTGCCTGTTCAGGCAACACAGGACAGCTGCTCTGAAGGACTTTCAGGCAAAGGCCGAGGAGCTAGATTTCGGGCCTCTCTTGGTCATTATATTAATTAAGGAGATGACCTCAGAGTGACCCAGAGAAATAGCTTGATAATGAACCATGGCTTCAGCAGAATACACCAGAAGAATTTCCCACCTGGATCGAGTTTCACAGGTGTGATTTTCGAACCAGGAAATCAGGTTGGTTCCCCAGGAGAACTGTCTCAGCTGCAGAACTCAGGAAGCATCTGACCAGCGCAGACTGGCCCGGCTTCAGCTGTGCATTGTTGTGGAAAGTATCCATTTACATGTGGGTGTATCCGAGCCTTCTCCTGAAACCAGTCTGTCTCTGTGCAGTTCTGAAACCCTGAACTCACAAAGTTGCCCCCAAATTAAGTCTTCTCCAATAAAAATGAGATTGGCAATGGTTCCTGTTTTGAAGCTTACTTTATGGCAGTTAATTTAATAAGCACTTCACATACAATCATTCATTTATGCCTTGACACCATCGGGAGAGGTAATGAAACCCATTTTACAGACAAGTAAATTTGGGTTTAGGGAAACCTAGTGCTGGCTCCTTCAGCCAGTAGTTAGTATAAACTTAGATCTGTCTGACTTCTAAATCCGTCTGTCTGTCTATCTATCTGGCTAGCTTATCTATCCACCCAGCAATCAGTTATCCCTCTCTATCATCTATCTGTCTATCATCTATTTATCTGATATGTTAAATACAAGCTCTTCTGATCTACTAATTAAAGCAAGTTCCTTAGAGCCCTCTAGGGTCTAGGGAAATCTTCGTTAGCCTCACTGAGGCTTCTTCCTTGAACATACAGAGGTATATTCATGGCTGTATCTTTGCAGATACATACTACATAATACACAATGTGACTTTCTAAGAAACATGTTCTTCCTCAGCTGATGATCCACTCCTGTGTCAGCCACTCTTCCAGAGTCCCTGGAGAAAGAGTTTTGTGCCGTACCCTCTCACGTGAAGGGACTACCAGACAATGCCACCCTGCACCCCGAGCTCCCTCCGCTGGCCTGGGAAAAGCTAGCTGGTCAGAATGGCCTCACTTTTCAATGGGAAGCTGCTGGACCAGAGAGGAAGTGTCAGAACAAGATCGCTTTGACCTGGCCTCCAGAAGGAGCAGGAAAGCAAATGCTGTCTTCCCAGAGGAAATGCATCACCAGCCATCAGAGGAGGGAGGGGATTTGATTCTCCAGTTCCTAACCGGAGAAGACAGCTCCTGCTCAAGTGGTGGCTGTGGAGGTTTCCTTGTGAATACAGTTCTTGGAGTCAGCGGGGGAGCCGGGGTGGATAAGTGAGAGTTCCCACTCCCAGCATGTTTGTTTCCCCACAAAATACAGTTTATTTCCTCCACAGTCCTATTGTAGCTCAACTCAGATGAATACAATTTTCTCTGTTATAGGGGGTCCATAGAGAATCTACTTCATTAGATGAAGTGGGTTTTAATTAGTCAATTAGGGAACGAGTTCTTCTTCAAGACTTAAAAACTGTTTGTCAGATTATCTCAAGGAGAATATGGTTGGCTTTATTTATTTAGTAACTTAAAAAGAAAGTCACTTCCTGTTTATATTATTAGAAATTAATTCCATCTTAAATGTCAGTGAGGTTTAGAGATTAAGAGAGAGGAAAACACAATGCTTCTCTTCGGCACATCAATCATTTTGTTAAGATAAAAATGAATCAAGCTAGTATAACAAAATATGGAATTGTGACAATTTGTTAGGGGAAATAGGTATATTGAAAGACATCTCACATCCTTAAACAGCAGCACATGGAGTTGAAGAGATGCTTGGGAGAGGGACCAAGTCTTATTTCTTCACCCTCAGCCCCGAGCATAGCATCACCATTATGGTCTGTGCTCCATCAGTGCGTACTGATTGGAATTTAAATCCAGCACTCGGAGTCTCCTTTATTTGATTCTCTGTAATGAAAAGAGTCTGCTGCCTTTTTCATTCTCTGTCAGCACTAGCTCCCTCCTCAGAAGGACCGCACGGGAGCCTAGGCTCAGGACCACCTCCAGAGGGGGCAGGGCAGGAGGAACAGAGAGCTCTATTTCTATGTGGACGGGGGAGAAGGGTCAGACCCTCAGCGGAGCTGCCGGGCGGACAACACTGAGTAGGAGCCCTTTTACTGAGCACCTGCTCCATGCACCAGGGGCTTGATTTATGAGTATTAGAAGCATGTCAGGAGCTTGACTTACTTATTATTTGCCTGATGCAGCACATCAGGAGCTCTATTTATTTATTATTCTTCCACTGAATCCTCAAAGGAGATTGTGAAACCGCTCACATCATTCATTGCGTCTCCATCCTTAGAGGAGGAAACCCAGCCCTGTGGAGTCAGGTGGCCTGCACCAGGGAAGGACCAGGATTCCAGTCTGAGATATTATTATGGAAGCTCTTTACATGAGGCTGAACTTCCCCTTGGCAGCGGGGTTGCAGGCAGCCAGTAGAGGAATAGGGCTCCGTTTAGAATGGTACCAGGTGTTTGCAGACTTGAACAAGGGCATGTCCAGGAACTGGAGGACAGCGGTTGATTGGGCAGGCAACCCCCCCGGAGAGCTAGAAAGTGAAACTGACCTGGGATTGAACTATCAATTGCATGTTTGAATATTTTTTTCCCTCCAAATCTACCCACTGAAAAGTCCTAGCGTAGGAGGGGACCTGAGAAGAGCTGTCAGGATGGAAGACATTCATTTCTTTCTCCTGCATTATTTTAAAAGGGCCTTATCTAAAGCTGCCTAGATCTGCTCACGTCTTACATGGGAAGATGTGGGAGTCGCAGGCTCTTCAATTAGAAAACCATTTCTACAGGTCAAAAGAGCCAAAGGACTCTGAGGTTCCTTTTACAGCTTCAAGAAGAAAAATTCATTTCTAAGTTCAACACCCATTCTCCTTTCCTTGACCCTAATTAAATGTCCACTTATTGTCTTTTTATCTGGTTTGCATGACCCTGAAAATGGCCACGAATGCCTTGTTAAGATGCTTGTTTCCAGCCCTCTCCCCGCTTCCTGTGGGCTGCGAATGCTCTGTTTACCCTTGTCCCTGCTACCCGGGAATCAGGTGAGGAGGAAAAATCCCGGGGCCCCAAGAAGAGGTGGGGGAATGGGGAGAATTCAGGGGCATAGCCATGAAAACAGGGCCGGTGGTGTGGTTTAAGGGACAGAGTCCTCTCCCTCAAAGGAGTTAGTATCTGGTGAGAGGTGCACAGGCCACTGCTGTCCAGGCCCCTGGGACATCCCAGGGGTTCCTCTGCCAGCGGCTTGATTAGGGCTCACCAGAAGCTTCCTTTTGCACCCAGAAGTTCCTTGTTGAGTCCAGCTCCTGGCCAATTCCTAATTCTAAGGCTTTTCCGCTTGCTAGGGACATCTCAGGTGTTTAATTGATTAAGGAGAAAGGCTTCTTTGATGCTAACAAGGAGAGCTGTTAAGTTGCCAGGTGATTTAATGCAACTCTCTCTTCTTGGCCTGACAGGCTGAAATGAACAAGGCAGTGCAAGGAGTGTAGAGAGAGGCTTTTACGCCAGGCAAGCCAGTTACTTTCTCACCAATTCTCAGCAGATTGGGACTGTTCATGAGGAGATCAATAATACTTCCTGCAGCAGCGTTAAGTGCATAAAAAAAAAAAAAAGACTTCTTTGAGTTTCCAAATAGTTTCCCATGATTTCCCACTCATTACCTGGAGAGATGCTGGTTTTGTCTTTTGTTTTTGTTCTTAATCCATTTTGAGCCTTTGTTATTGAATTCCCATTTGGTTCCCTTGAGGACCATCCCGCCCCTGCGTTAGTTTTCTGGGGTCACCGTAAGAAAACACCACAGGCCGGGTGGCACACACAACAGAAATTTGTTGTCTCACAGCTTTGGAGGCTGCAGGTCCAAGAGCAAAGTGTTGGCAGCGTTGGTTCCTTCTGTGGGAGGTAAGGGAGGATCTGTTCCAGGCATCGCTCCCCACCCTGCCTCCCCTTCCCAGCTGCTGGGGGTTTGCCTTCTGTCTTTGGCATCTCTTGGTTTGCAGATGCACCACCCTGATCTCTGTCTTCACGTTTACCTGGTGCTCTCCCTGGGTGTGGGACTGTGTCTAAATTCCCCTGTTTATAAGGGGACCAGTCATGGTGCATTAGGAGCCCACCCGACTCCAGCCTGACTTCTTCTTAACTAATTCCATCTGCAATGACCCGATATCCAAATAAGACCACATTCTGAAGTACTGGTGGCTAGGACTTCAACAAACGAACTGATGGGTGGGGGACACAGGTCAGGCTCTAACTCCACCTGGGGCTCTTTGACATGGGGCTGAAAGCAGAGGCGTGGACATCCACCTGCTTGTTTCTGGTACAGAGACACTTGGTGCCGGGTGCAAAACTAGAAGCAACTGGGGAGCTTTTGGATAACAACAACAACAACAACAAACAGAATGCCTAGCAGGACCGCCCCTAGCATGTGCAGAACCTGGGCAAACATGGTCTAGGGAGGACCCTGCCTGAAACAAATTGGTGACAAAGGGCATTACAAAATCCACGGGCCCATCTGAGTTACAGTAATTTATTAAACAGAAATTAGAAAAATATGTAGAAAGAACTACTTAGGTATTTATTGTCCTGTCGGTGCATGTGACAATTCCTTGCGGAGTCCAGACACCCGGTCTTCCTGTCCTTTATGGGCCAGTGTGCCGTTCCTCCCACGGAAGATGGAGCAAGGCTGTCATTACAGTGCGAGGGCCCCCCAGAGCCTGGTTTGTACTGAAACAAAATAGATCTTCTCCCTTCCGCTTTTCCATAACACCTTTCATTTAAGGATTGCTACCTGGTTACCGGTGAGCCGCTTCATCCTTGTGCTCCTGTGAAGATGGGCTCCCCACTCCCCTCTCAAAGGTCGTACTGCGTTCCCCCCTTGACAGTGAGCACGAAATACAAGTGTTCCCTAGCAGGCAAGAAAGTGTGAAGGATAATTGTTTTTCGGGGATGTTAAATTTGCTGTTTGAAATTTTCTAGCACAAGTGTAGAATTATCTTCCACTCTGTCCTGAACTCTCCAGACCGTAATTATTGTCTTCCTAGACTCTGATCTCTGCCCATGGGCACCCCACCCCTGCCACATACCCCACAGCCCAGAGGGTCGTGGCTGGGATGAAAGTGAAGAGAGCAGTCCCATTCCTGCAAAAACCAGGGCGGCCTTCGCAGGCACCAGAGTAAACTTACTTCTAGAAGAGTGTTTGGAAAATACTGTCACTGTGGTCAAACCCGGCCAACACATAAGCATGAGTGTGAAAAATCACTTGTACGTTCAGAGATGGGACTGTGGTCTCCACCCTTCTTTGAAAGGCTTTCTAGTTCTCAAGCTGGGTACAAACTGCCTTTCCCTCACTTAGTGGGTCAACGTGGAACTTCTCTCTTCGTGGAGGACTAAGTTTATCTGACAATGTATGTTTGGAAAGTCAACTAATCTTACTAGAAATTAAAAACCTTATTTTAATTTTGAAACATGAGACTGTTATAAACCATAATGCATAATTTGCACAATTAAAAAAAATAAGTATCTATGACATTTCATGCTACCTGAAATGAATGTAATGCCATATGTCAATTCATTCTCAATAACACATTTTAAAAAATTTCGTACCTGTACCGGATGCTTTGGACTAGCCTTCTATTCACTCTAATCTCCTGTATGAGTTGTTAGGAAAATTTGAGACCCCTTGAAACTAGTGGGTTGAACCTGCTCCGCCATGATTTAAATGATTTTGAATATGCTTCTCCCCTGCTAGGGTTGCTCTTTTCTTAATAGGTTACCTGATAGACTCCTATTTGCACCTCAAAACCCACCTCAGATCTCCCCATGCCCCACCCCTACTCCACACACCTTTCTTTGCCTACCAGTTACAGGTTATCACCATCTTCTCTGTAGTATGTATAGCACATAACTCTACTTCTATGCTTATTCCATGTTTGTGTAATATACTTGTTCATGCATCTCTTTCATTCATCAGACTGGACTGTCTTTGAAGGCAGGATTTATTTTTATCCACTCCTCTTGCCAATGCTTAGCCCTGGGCCTGATATAGAGCAGATCTCAGTAAGAGTTTGTTGTTTAAAAGCAATATTTTCTTTACTTCTTAAAGAATAACTGAAACATCCCAGCTGCTCCAAGTTGCTGCTACTTGAAACCCAAAAGAAGATTGTTACTGTTTTTTCCCAAGTCAGCTGCGTGACTCTGATGTGTCCAGAACACACTGGAGTTACCCTGGCAGGGGGCTCAGGGAGGGACTGTCACTAGATCCTGGCCCCTTAGGGGGAGGGAGAGAGAAGGGCATTGAAGGAGGGACAGTCCGGCAGCTGGCCCAGCGGTAGGGCTGTCGGCTCCTCCCTCCTCCGTCCCTCCCAGGCTCTTCGAGCAGCTCTGTGCTTACAGCCATTTGGACAAGCCCTGGCATTGTTTGCCTCTAGGGTAGGGTCAGAGGCCTCGTAGGAATGGCATGATTCGACTTCCTTAAATAGTGACTTGGGAATGAAATGAGTAACCGTGTCTTTAATTAGCCATACCCCAGAGGCCCGGAGGGGGCTGGTAAATGGTGGGCTCCCAGCCAAGATCAGCAACGTGCGGCTGGTTCCCCGTCCAGGGAGACTTAGTGGGATGTTTTATTTGCCCGTCTCCCCTGAGCTGTCCTGTCAGCCCCTGCTCCGTTCTGCCATCATGTCAGCCTGATGGGCTGCTCAGGGCTGTCAGAAGGAAAGAAGTGAGGAAAAAGCTAACCTTTTTTGAGCATCTCTCATGCACCAGGCTCTGTGCCAGATGCCGGGAGCAGCAACATGAAAGATGGGAGACGCCCAGGGACATAACCCAGGGAAAGTATGACCCGTGGAGTCCAGTCCCAGAGCAGCGTCAGAGAGAAGGGTCCCAGCCACTGAAGGATCCTTCAGAATAATTTAAGCCCTTTACTTGTACTTTCAAACTCTGTAGAGAAACTCATGGAGAGTCCAGATCTGCCCTCAATACACCCTCTTTCCTTTTCTACCCTCTTCCTCATGCCCTGAACCTGCCTTGGCACTTTTTCTTGAAAAATCCCCAGAAGACTGTCCCGATCTATATCCTTTTCCCCTTTGTATCTCTTAGAGAAAATATCTTTCTGGTTCTAGCCCCCACGCCCTCATCTCTTCTAAACACCTCTTCTTTCCTCTTTCTCGTCCATCTTCTCTCCGCAGCCTTGGTTCCATGTGATAGTAGAGAAAGGAAGACTCCTGCCCCAGAAGACCTCTGTGCTCAGAGAGAGGGAAACAGCTGGGCATCAAGTGGGGAGAGGCTTTCCAGCTCTAGGTTAGGAGACCGCAGCCAGGCTGGAGCCCTGGAGGTTAATAATCCTTCTCCTGTCACCCAGGAGACACCCACCCATCGTAAGCCACGTGGAAGCCAGCATGCAGCCAAGATGTGGGGGAAGGAACGACAGACCCTACCTGGCCCTGAGGGGTTGCTTCCTGCTCTGTGCTACCTCCTGACCTCCAGGCTTTCCGGAAGGGAACATGATTGCAGATGAGGGGCCAGAAACCCTCCTTTCAGTGATTTATACTAAAATCCTAGGGTCCAACCAGGGCCTGGATGAAGGCTGTCAAGGAGCTGGTAGGGCCAGACAGGTAGATGGCCCTACCTAGAGGGGGAAGAGAATGCAAATACAGCCCCTGTGCTGTGGCTGGAAGGTAAATTTACTCCCTCCCTGGGGCAGGTCTGGACAGGGCTGGGCAGGTCAGGGTGGGTTTTGCCCAGACCAACTCTGGTACTCCTAGCGATGAGGTGGAGAGCCTGACTGTAAACAAGGGTTTCTCCGAAAGCCCTTTCACCTTGCTCTTTATTCAGTCCCCCTAGTCCTTAGGGGATTCATTCTCAAATGGGCACTCAGCCTGGGCTCAGTGTCCTAATTTCTTCACTCCCTCTGCCTCTCAGCTCACACACAGAGTTGTGCTCCTGGGATGTGAAATATCGCATTGTGCCGGAATAGCGTTTGGAGCTGTGACTTATAGGAATGGTGTTGCTGGTGTGAACATGGCACCGAGAATTCCATAAAGCAATCTTGGGAGACAGAAAGTAAGGACCCTCCGGAGCATCAGCATCACCCTGGAACCTGTTAGAAATGCAAATTCTTGGGCCCCATCCCAGACCTACAGAACCAGCCGGCGGTTCTACAGAACACAGCAATTTGTGTCTAATGTTCAGCTGAGCTACAGGGCAGCTGAAGGTCGCGGTGTCAACCAGTGAGGAGTAGAACTGAGCCCCTGGGCTGAGCAGGGGCTTCCAAGGCTGGGAAAACATTGTTTACCTAAGGGCCTCCTCTCCAAACGGACACAAAAGTACTGTCTGTCCTTTTCCGGGAGCAGTGTCAACTTGACAAAACGCCAAAAGTATTTCAACAGAGGCAGAACTCTGACTTTATCAGACAGGCAAATGAACCTTTGCTCTCCGAGGGTGGGAAGAATGGGGGCCTGGACCAGGATGTGGACAGGGCTCCCCAGGGCACACGGTGACTCCGCCGGAGGGGCTGCGGTTCTGGGTGTGAGGAATGCACTCTCCCCGCAGTGCCCGCTGCGCGAACAGCCCCACTCCTTCCCACCTGTTTCTCAGAAGCTGCCCCTTCTTCTCCACATCCCCCTGGAGCTGAGCAGGAGGAAGTGGACTGGAAGAGAAGGAGGAGGCATTTGAATTTGCTTGAAGGGACTTTCTCAAGGCAAAGCCTGGAACAGATTTTTCTGGGCAGGTTGCACAATCTCCCTGGGGCATCTCTCTTAGGGGCCAGGGAGTGTAAGCAGTTGAAGCTGGAGCCTGAACTGGGCTCCATCCTGGCTTTTCTGGGATTCGGCTCTGTGACCTAGGGAAAATTACTTAACTTCTCGGTGCCTTCATTATCTTGGTTATAAATTGGGAGTCATCATGGCGAGACGCTCATAGATACTTGGGAGAATGAAATTAGAAAGTCCTAAGAGAGCCCTAATCTGGCCTATACGGGTCCACCAGATATTAGATATTAGCTATCAGCTACTGTCAGTGTCTAATATGGTGCTGGCACTCCAGGCGTGCTTGCTGGATGAGCAACTGGACCCACAGCCCCCGTCTGGAGCAGCCAGAAGACCACCAGAAATATATTCCACTGCTATTTCGGATCCCCTTACATTCCGAACAATTTCGTGACCCCGGGAGTGGTCGGCTTAATGAAACTCTAAGCAGGCATTTTTTCACGGTGGTTCCGTATTTCTGGACTGTCTTCTCTTTTCTGCTCTGCTGTCATCCAGTAGGCTGTTAGTGGGGCATCAGAGTGACTTAAATTGCTCCCATGGACAGAGGGAGGAAACAATGAAAAAGAAATGGGAAATGAGGCTTCTTGGGTAGAATTACAAGGCTTAACACCAGGCTGCATTTACTGACAAGACGAGGCTGAAAGTCTCTTATCAGGTCGTGGGAAGAGTGACCCCTTATGTGTCCCCCACCCCTCCCTCCATGCTCCCTCCATGCATCCTGTCCATGCCCATTTCTGGTAGGGGGCTCCTTTCCTTGGCGGAGATGCTTAGAGGAAGAGAGGTTGGGGTTTTTCACCCACACTTGGACTCACAGAGAAAGGCGCCCTCTACAGCATGCCAGACAGGGGGCCACATGATTACCTGGAGATCTGTACTCTTCAAATGCCTTTATGCCACATAGTGTAGGTGGTTTCTTTCCACTGTTGGTCCTGGGCATTTTAGTGATGCTGTTAAGGAAATCTAGAGCAGGTGCAGGGGGTGGGGGGCAGGAACGTTCGGAGACTGCTCTGGGGTCCTCGCCTGCAATATATCCTCTAGCCTGCAGGGGAGCAGGACTGGGAGCCCAGTAGCTCTAGCAATCTGGAATGCATGTTTCCGGTTTTACCCAAGTGGCCTGATCTCCCCTGTGGACAAATCACCCAGTTCCTGCAGTAACCCCTCTCCCTCCTCCCCACCCCCTGCAGGGACCCCAGCTCACCCTGATGGCTGGACGTTCCTCTGTGGCTGACACTAGAACTTTTGCTCATGAGGTGAGCTTTTAAGAAAACGCAACATTTAAAAACAGGACTTCAGAAAACAGATGTGCTGGGGAAGTGGATGATTATTTGTATTTGCTATATATAGGAAAGAACCAGTGTACAACAGAATTATTTTTATATGCTATTTTTTCCAGAGCTCAGTACAGCCATCCACTCTAATTACGCCTATAAGTGTTTATTTTTATAGCATCTTCTTTCCCCCTCCTTGGAGGTCAGACGTGAGCTTTTCAGACTCTCTCTTCTGCTTCTTTTATGACCTTCAGCAGTGCCTGGCTCTGTGCTCGGCCCTCAGCAGGCCCAGCCAGTGATCCGGACTGAGGCTTGTACTCAGGCCTGAGATGGGGGAGCCGTACGTACGGGTGTCTTGGAGCTGTAGCCTACACCTCGTCGTTCCAGGATCGGGCTGCTGAGATAAGCGATCTCGACTCCTCTCAAGGTGGCCGGGCAATCAAAGAGCCAGGCAGGCCCACCTGGCCTCCTCACTTGGCTAGGATAATCTGTGCAAAGTTGGAAACAGCCCGAGTGTGTTCTGCATGTGTCTGTGTGTGAACCTGTTCCTCTGTGACTTGAAGACAGGCAAAGCGTGAAGTGTGAAAAATACATGGGCCATAAGGAAGAGAGCTCTGTGTAGTCCCCCCGTCTGGCTTTCCACCTCTCGGATTAAGAGGGCTTTATTTGGCTTTGATGGAGTCCTATGTCTGTATCTAAAGGAGTTGTTTAAAAAGGGAGCTTATATCTCTGCGGATCGTAAGGGTTCTGCTGTCAACATGGACCACTTAGTTAGGGATTCTGTGCTGCCTGGGCGTGGTGCCCACGGTGATGCTTCAGCTTTAAGCCCCGGAAGTCCCCACCACACCCTGATTTGCTGCTCTTTAAACCTTCTGCCTCTGGAGCCTTTGCTGACACTGTCCGTCTAAGCAGGAAGCGCTTGCCCTCTGTCCAGGTGGCCAGCCCCTGGAGGGGTTGGAAAGCTTCTTTACATCTCCAGGGCCGAGGACGATGCTGGGCATAGAGGAGATACTCAGTAGTGGCCTATTCAGTGAGTGGATGGATGCACGGCTCTCTCTTACCACACCTGATCTGCCTGCCTTGCATTCAGGGAAATGTACTAAATGCTTACTCTCCGCCAGGCCTTATTCTAGGTACTTGGGATACATCAGAACAGACAGCAGTCTCTGCCTTTACGGAGAGAGATTACATTCTAGTTGGGGTGACGGATAAAAAGCAACATATAAACAGCTTGTATGGTATACTACGGGGTGATGAGTGCCCTGGGCAAGCAGGAAGGGGCAGGCTGGAAGTGGGTGGGGGGCGGTTGGGCAGGTTGTGATGGTAAAGACTGCGGTCAGGGCAGGCCTGAGCTGGAGTGACTGGGTGCCTCATCTGATCTCCTGTAACACTTCATCTGAACCTCCCCTCTGGCATCATTGCCTGTTCTTTGTCCTCATATATTCATCTAAGCACACATATCCACAGCCAGATGTAGACGGAGACATGTGTTAAAGCTACACTGCTCAGTTACTAGGCTGTCAGCATCCAGAAGTGGCTTCCATGCCTGATTAGTATTAGCATCCTTCTCGGCATCTAACACACAATAGATGTTCCATAAAAAGTGCTCAAATGAATGAGTGCTAAATGATTGATTTGCTGAAGAGAATTATACAGACTCATTTTTTGCCCTCCCTACAGAAATAATAACCGTCATAGTGACTATTTTGTACACATACACAACTTGCTGTCTTTGAGTGAGGTATCAAATACCTCTGGGTACTTTAGGAAGAGCATTCACCCTTAAATTTGGCTCAAGAGTTGACGTGAATCCGTGGCCTTTACAAAGGAGTGGGAATAAGCAGGAACACCTGCAGCGGGAAGGCTTTTTGTTGCAAAGGGTCTGCTCAGCTGAGCTGCCTGCATCCTTCCAGCCTGGCCGGGAAAGCTCGGGTAAGTGTTTTTGCTTCAGGGAACTGATTCACGCTTTGGTGTCCCTAAAGCCTGAACTTCTGTTTTACAAAAGGTGGTGATATATGGACCAGGGGAAACAATGGGATTAGGGCAGGTAAATCCCTGTTTGGGAGGGAAGCCAGGTGCAGGGAGCTGGGTGGGTAGCAGGCATGGGGGGTGCATGCCTGGGCACTGATGCAAACTGATTGGGGGAGCAGACCTCCCCCAGCCCTCTTGGCTCTTCTCAAGGAGGGGGACGATGGGTCTTGAATGCTCCTGAGAAACTTAGAAGGGATTTACACTCCTCAGAGTTCCTCTGTGTGGTGATATATCCGGTTTGAAATTCCTAAAGGAGAATAATAAAAATAATGCTGTGAATAAAATAGCTCTCATTTACTTACTGCAGACCAGTCTTCATGTTTAGTTCACACAGTCGGTCCTCCACATCTCCAGACACAGCAGGCTGACTGTACTGCCCCATTTTGTATCAGGGGCTTGAGCATCCATGGATTTTGGTATCTGAGGTGGGGAGGTCCTGGAACCAATCCCCTGCAGATACTGAGGGCCGACTGCATTCACTATCTCAAGTTTAATTCTCATAGCCACTCTGGGAGGCAAGGCAAGGGTCACCGCTCCATTTTTTTGTGGACGAGGAGACGGACACTTAGAGATGCCAGTTCAACCAAAGTTGTCCAGAGAGTAAATGGCAAAACGAGGGTTTGACTGCAGGCCTGTCTGATTCTAAAATATAACCTCATAACTGCTAGTGGAGAAGAGAAATTTTTTCTTAGAAAATGTGGCAGAGGCCCTTCAGCATGGTAATTGTGGAGACCATAGACTCAATGGGGCTGTAAGAGGAGTTGACTTTGTGTAGCAACGTGTGCTACGATGACAGTTAAGAAGGGACAAAGTGGGACATGTGTGATGGCTGGAACAAGTGAGGCCACTATGCACGTGAGCAGGTCCTAGTAAGATGTGGCAAAAATGACAAAGTTTGAGTGAGCTTTGTGAGATCATGGAGGGCTTGGCTTTTTGAAATTTCCTTTAATATTATTGAGAGATATTTCTAATTAAAGCTTCTCAGAGATGGAAACTGGACTTACGGTGATCATTTTGAAATGTATAGAAATATCAAATCGCTATGTTATATACCAGAAACTAACAGTGTTATAGGTCAATTATACTTCAAAAACAAACAAACAAATACAGGAAAAAAAATCAGACTTGTGGGTACCAGATGTGAGGGTCGAGGGAGAGGAAACTGGATGAAGACAATCAAAAGGTAGAAACTTCCAATTGTAAGATAAGTACTAGGGTTGCAATGTGCAACATGAGAAGTGTAATTAACACTGCTTCTATGATACATATGAAAGTTAAGATAGCAGTAAATCCTGAGTTCTCATCACAAGAAAAAAATCCATTTTCTATTTTTAAAATTTCATATCTATATGAAATGATGGATGTTCACGAAACTCATTGTAATCGTTTTGTGATGTATGTAAGTTAGATCATTATGCTGTGTACCAGTGCTATATGTCAACTCTATCTCAGTAAAACTATGGGAGAAATATAGGAGAAAAGTATGTTGAAAAAACCTTGTCAGATACACTGAGACTGTTTCTTAAAGGTCATGGAGAATGTCTTATTTTAGTGTAATGTTTGTCCAAATTGAGTTAATAAGTGGTTAGCCAACCCAGTGTGCTCTACTCTGAAGCAGGGGACTTTTGTGGATGAGCTGAGAGCACATACAGCCAAACCTCCAGCTTCCTCAGCCTCTCCCAGAGTCTCTGAGAAGCCCTGCAAAGGGAAGATAGAGTTGGGTCTTCTCTCTTCTCTCCTGGAGATGTTCCAAAGAGGAGGGAACTGGCCCCAGGACAGCTGGTACCAGGAAATGCCTCAGCTGGACTGTCTGACTCTGGGAAGTTCAGACGGCTCTGTACTCACTTTGGGCTTTGAGGAGACTTGAAAAATGTAGAGTCTTGTCCAGGCCACATTGAACTTGCTTCCTTAAGTCTAATGGGTGATTTACCAGCTGCTGCATTTGGTGTGTGAGGTCCTCGGGTTGCCTCCTGCCCAGTGACCCACACAGGTTTCCCACACACAGTGCCATTGGCTACTTTCCTGTGACGTCTGTCCTTGCCCTGTGCCCTCACTCTCCTGCATCACCCAGGATCACGTGACTGGTTGAGTGGGTGTGAGAATGTTTTTATTCTCCTTTCTCCAGTCCACCTGCTTTTTCTTCTGGGCTTTTTTATTTTGTGCTGCCCTTGCTCTCCTCCCCAACCCCGTCATGCACAACACACAAGCATGAGCATGTGCAGTATGTTTATCCCCCCCTTTTTTTTCAAATGGAAGAACAGTTGGTTTACAGTGTTGTGTTAGTTTCAGGTGTACAGCAAAGTGATTCAGTTATACACACACACACACATATATATGTATATATTCTTTTTTAGATTCTTTTCCATTATAGGTTATTACAAGATATTGAAATTGTTCTCTGTGCTATACAGTAGGTCCCTGTTGTTTATCTATTTTATGTTTAGTAGTGTGTATCTGTCAATCTCAAACTCCTAATTTATCCCTCCCCTCTTCCCTCTTTGGTAACCATAACTTTGTTTTCTATGTCTGTGAGTTTGTTTTTGTTTTGTAAATAAGTTTCTTTGTATCATTTTTTTTAGATTGCACATACAAGTGATGTCATGCAATATTTGTCTAGTGCCCTGTGACTTCACTTATATGTGGAATCTAAATAACAAAACAAATGAATAAACAAGACAGAACTAAACTCCTAGATACAGAGAACAGATTGGTGGCTGTCGGAGGGGTAGGAGGTTGGGGTGGAAAGGACAAAGGGGTCAGTTATATGGTGGAGGATGCTAACTGGACTCACTGTGGCGGTCACTTTGTAGTGTGTACTAAGACTGAATTATGTTGTACACCTGAAACTAATACAATGTTGTATACCAATTGTAACTCAAAAAAAAGTTAGAAGAAAGAAGACATAAGTGAGCTGTTTAACTCCTTTAAATAAGCTTAAAACTCCAAGCCCTGGACAAGGTAAGTATAAATAATTGCCATGACAATTGTCCTTAACAAAACTGTTTCAAAACTCTGGTGGACAGCACTCAGCACTAATTCTTGTTCCTGTGTTCATGGATTGGCTGAGGTTTGGCTGATCCAGGCTGAGCTCTGCTGGGCGTGGCTCCAAGCCGTGGGTTGGGTCAGGTCTGCTCCAGGCATCTTGCATTATGCTGGTACCAGCGGGCCTCCCAGGGCATGTCTTTCCCTTGGTGATGGCAGAAGCACAGAGAGGAAGAGTGGAAATACATCCTACATAAGGTGAGGCTCGGTAGGGATGCGTTGTTCCCTTCTGAACAATTCCACTAGCTGAAGCCAATCACATGCCACCTAAGCCCAGCGCCAGTGGGGGTGGGAAGTGCACACCATCAGAGGATAACGGCAGAGACAAATGGCAAAGGTTGTTGATCCTGGGAGGAGTGAACAATGCGGGGTAATTATGCCATCAACCACAGACAGGGATGTGCGTGTGGAATGTGGGTGATGGGCAGGCACCGTGCCCTGTGCTTTACATATACTGTGTCATTGAAGCCTCACAACAATCTCATGAGGTAAGATTATTGTTATCTCTATCTTTCAATGAGAAAATTTAGGTTCAAGTTGGGTAGTTGCTCGAAGTCTCACAGAAGTAAATGACTCAGCAGGGACACCCACCCAGGTCTGTTTGGCAAAGCCCATAGTCTTAGCCTTCATTCAACTCGACTGAGAGAACTAGCAGCTGTGATGGAAAGTGAGGATGAACATGGTCTAGTAAATCTGGTCTCCTTTGCTAAAAAACTGGCCCAGCAGATCAAGGGAGGGTCATGAGGGGAGCATCCAGATTCCAGGGGCTGGACAAAGTCTATCATGATCTTTTTCAGAAAGATTGGGAAACGCAGGTTGATTTAGGACAAGTAGACTAGTTCCTTGCTGGTTAAAAAATGATGCTGTCATTAATTAGATGTGCCGATTAATGACAGCTTGAGGGAGGCTGCTGGTGTTAAACAATAGAGCTCTGTCCTCAGCCTGATCCTGTCGCTCCTGCCTCCTTGCCCTTGTCTCTCTCTGAACAACTGGGATGAAGATATAGGAGCCTGGTTTATGAAATTGGTGAGTGCCCTAAACCAAGGGAGAGTAGCTTATAAAAAATAAAAGAGTCAAAGGGTCAAATTAAAAATGGCAACTAACATATCTAGCCCTTCTCTAGAGAATGATCCTATTTAAGTCTCTAGACAACTCTGTGTGGCAGGTGTGACCAATTATCCTCACTTCAGATGAGGCTCAGGGCTTAAATAAATTCCCTAAGATCACTCAACATTGTACCGCAGGGATCCCAGGTTTAAATCCTGGTTTTTCCAATTCCAAACGCAACACTCTTTAAAATGGGATCAAAATAAACAAGAAAAAATTAATAGAGGCATATTTTCAAAAATATATAAACACAGGTTGGGAGAGAGACCGGAGGCACCAACTACCCCGGGATGTCTCGCGGTGTTTCTTCTCGGTCCCGGGCTCTGTGACGGCTACCTGGCTCTCTGACAGAGCTGGCATTCTCCTCCCAGCCTGGCCTGCTCCTGGCCATGGTAAGCTCATCCTGCTGGAACAGAAGACCGGGAATGTGAACTTGGCCCCTGACTCTCATAAAGCTTCCAACTCCTGGTCTGATTCAGGGATACCCATGGCATGATGGAAAAGATGTGAGCTTAGGTGTTTTGCTAATTAGTTGTGTGCCCTTGGGAAAGTAAACTAAATCTCTCCCAGCCTCAGTTTCTTTTGCTGTAAAAGGAGAGACTGATGGTGCGAATCTTAGAGGATTACATGAGATGATGCCTGTAAAACACTTGAGGCAGCACCTACCTCCTAGAGGGTCCTAATACATCCCAGCTCATCTTCAGAGTTAGGAAATCTCGGGCTGCTGCACAGTTATGACCATGATTGTCTGAGAATGGTCACTGCGCTCTCATCCTTTCTGTATCGAAGTGCTAGCTTCAGTAATCCAGAAGATGTGGGTGGATGCTGATTCTTCTGGAGAATGTCCGCGTGTGATCAGCCACGTTTGCTTTGCCATTCCTCATGGGGACTTTCTCATATTACAAGAAGTGTGAACTTAGACTTTTTAGAGTCATCCAGCCAGGCTGGCAGATGCAATGAATAACCTGTCTTTTTGTCTCCTTTCCTTTCCTTTCTGGGAGGTGTGGTAGACGAGACAGGGGGAAGGTGCACAAAGGGTAGGGAGCCAGTGCCTTTGTGAAGCTCTTTCTCAGTGTTGCATTTTGTCTTTTCTGAGTCCCTTTGTCTTCTGGGTGATACAAGGAAGCTTCCATTTGCCTAGAACTTAATACTTTCCTCTATTTGCTTTAATCCTCAACAGGACCAGGTGTTTCTTTTGGATTTTGAAGTTTCTGTCAATAGAAGTTTACTCATTTAGCACCATAAAACCCTAGTTAAACAAGACACATGATTTTAGAGATCATAAAAGAAAAAACAAATTAAACATTTTCAAAGAAATATATTTTAAGCTATATTCAAATACCAAGCACTTACCCCAGACAAGAACTAAATTCTTCTGGATTAATAGATTGTAAAGCTGAGTAATTTATTTTGTACAACAGTAGATGTTAATTTACCAAATGCTTCCCATGGTAAGGATTCTATCCAGAATGTGGTGGTGAGGCTAGCGAAACATAATGGTCAGAATCTACATACCCTCATCTTAGTTATCTCATGTTGATTTCTAACAATGGGCACTATACAAACTCCTCATCTCCTGAATTTATATTAATGGGCATTAAACCTTGATGTCAGTCCTCTAGCTTAGCACTCAGACTTTACCTTTCCTTTAATCACTTGGTCACCTCTCTGATTACCAACCATCAAAAAACCAGAGCACATGTCTCACGTACATTAGCATCCACTAATTTCCTTCACTGTTCCTACAATCAACAGTCCCTCCTGAACATGCTAGCTAGTTCCACCTATTTCTCTCCACTTTCTAATTAATCTCTCTGAGTTTCACCATAATATTAAATTTCTTTTCCTTCTTTTAAAAACTTCATTGAGGTATAACTTACATACCATCAAATCTGCCCATTTTAAGTGTACAAATTCAATGATTTTTAGTAAACGAACAGAGTTATGCAACCATCACCATAATCCAATATAAGAGTGATTCGGTCACCCCAATAAGATCTCTCAGCCCATTGTTCCTAGCCCCATCCTCAGGCAACCACTAATCTACTTTCTGTTTCTCAGATTTTCCCTTTCTGAATATTTCATAGAAATTGAATCATATAACAAGTGGTCTTGTCTGTCTTGTTTCACTTAGCATCTGAGAGTCCTTTGTGTTGTAGCATATATCAGTACTTTGTTCCTTTTTGTTGCTGTATAGTATTCCATTCTGTGGATATATATATATATACACCACCTTTTGTTTATCCACAACCAGTTGATGGACATTCGGATTGTTTCCACTTTTTGGCTGCTGTGAATAATGTTGCTGTGAACATTGATTGGCATACAAGTCTGTGTGGACATATGCTTTCGTTTCTTTGGGGTAAATACTTCGGTGTGGAATTGATGGGCACAATGCTTTTTAATAGCACTTTCAATAGCATCATGATTGGCAATATATAGATATACTAAGTTTTGGGAATAATTTACAGATTCAGTTGAACCTTTGGTTCAAACATATGAACATGTATCTAACTTAGTTGTAAAATCTTCATCAAAGTACAGTGTTTTATTACATCTCTGAACTGGCATTGCCCCTTCTACCATTTTGAATACATGAAGAATTATGTATTTACTCAGTTGAAATTGATTAATATTAACCTTAAAAATTATGCTCTAAATAGTTCATTGCAGGAACACAGGGAAAGACCACTGAATTTGGAATCAGAAAAACTTGGATTTGATTCCTGTCTCTGTCACTTACTAAAGTCTTTGGACAAAACCATTCAATATCTCTGGGATTAAGTTTCCTCCTCGACCAGCAGGGATGATGGTGTTTACCCTGCCACCGCACAGCAGCATTGTTCACGTAACCCGTAAAAATCTGGAGCCAAGTGGGTCAGTCTCAAATGGTATCATACGGAAGAAGCATAGTTCAATAGCCAAAGGTAGTTACAAAGGAATTCTGTTCTTTTCTTATGTCTCCTGATGGAAAGTAAAGCAAATCTAAGCACCCCACACACAGGAAATTCCCTTTCTGCTAATTTTCTCCTCTTTTTCACACCCTCCCTTCTTTCATTATGTAAGTTAACTTAGCTTCTCTCCCAGGAAGAGGGAATTCTCCCTGGATAGAGGAGGGGAATCAGGTTGGCAACGTCAGGGTTTTTCTTGGATGGATGAAGGAGGAATCTGAGTATGAAGTCTTTTCACGTGTGCTATGAAGTATAACACACAATGAAAATGTCCCGTATTATTGTGATCATCGTAGTCGTCAACATCATCAATAGTATAAGGTGGCAGAATAGCTATGCCTGTACCGCAAACAAATCATTTACCTGCTAAAAGACTACCAGGTCCAGACTATTGCATGTTATTCATTTTAGACAAATATCCCACCCTATCTTTTGACATTTCTGAAATAAGGATGTGTCTTTGGACGAGTAATAATTTTAATCACTGTTAGCCACTTCCCCCCATTTTAATGTCTCTGAAATCCTACAGCCAGGGAGGTCTGAGATAAAACATGGACTATTGACTTCACCCACGTTTGGCTCCAAGTCTGTAATGACGGGGGAGGAGGGTGGCCCGGTAGCCACGTGGGCGAAGCCGTGTGAGCAGCTTGCCCTCAGGAGGGGGAAGGAGTCTAGTGTGGGGTCAGGCCCACGGCCGGGTGCTCTTGGAGTTTTGATAATGTACCAAGTGAAAGGGAGGTTCAGGAGTCTCTTTCCACCTCACCGTGTGGCACACTCCCACCTCCTGATTCCTTACGCGGCCACAGGATTCCTCACAAACCAGTTTCAGTATGAGGCAGCCTCTCTGGAAAATATACACCACGTCTGAAGTCAGGCCTTGTATCCCTGGGCCATTCATTCACTCCTGCCTAGCTACCCAAGGGCCCCTTAGAGGGACGGTGATTGGAGTTGAATGTAACAGTTTCCACCGGTGCCAAGGGAGGGTGTATCACCCTGCCTGCTGGCCAGCGGCGCCAGGGCTGTAAGATAATGTTAGGACAAGAAGTTCAGAAGCGCAGGAAATGAAAACAATACAGTGGCCTGGGATGGAGCTCAGGACAGAAACGACCTCAGAGCAGCCAGGGTCTGTTTGTAAAAGCATAGGTTGTTCAAGCAAAAAAAATAATGGGCAGAAACCTACAGCTGCCGTTCCCAGGAAGCAACTTGCCAGGAGGAGGGGAGGAGGAGTCCCGAGACTCCTCCCCTGTGACAGGGCCTGCGGCCCGGAGAGCGGAGCTGTCGGTGCCGGGGCTGTGGTCCGGCTGAGGCCCTGGCAGGGCCAGGTTTCCGGACTCTAAGTAAATAAAAGACAGTTAAAATGTATAAGGGCTCACCTTTCAGAAATGTATTTCTCTCTTCCTTGCTTCCTCTTACGGTCTGTTGGTTTGGCACAGACTCTGACAGGTTTTTGCTTTTGGCCTGCTGGTCGCCTGGTCAGGGAGTCCGAGCATCTGGACAGGGCTTCAAGTTGGGACCTCTGGTTTACTGTTGCATCGCTCTAGGTTGGTCTAACTCCTGGGGTGGGGAGGGGGTCTCTGAGTGAGCTGACCTGGAGCTTCCCTGGTTTTAGAAGGGACTAAATGTAGGTATATAGGGAAGTCAGTCAGTGTTGTGGAATGAGCTGCTTTAAGGATAAACAGAGTGTAAGTGGCCAAGAGGTGTTGGCCAGGGGAGGGTCTTTGTGGGCCTCAGGAGCCACGTCTGAGAGGGACCTGAGGAAATGGGGCTGCTCAGACCTACCAGCCATTGACTGGTTGGGTTCCGGGTGGTGAACTGGATGGCTTAGGGTAGTTTGGTCAGGATGAGTGACAGGTAAGAGAGTGGAGTGGGGAAAGATGAAGGATTGCAGTAGCACCCACAGCAGTGGATAGAATGGGGAGGAAGCTCACACTCCAGAAATCCTTTCATTTCATACAAGGGAACAAGAGGCACCCTCCACTTCTAAAGAGAGGTCCGTCATGGGTGGGAGACTTGCCGAGAGACCTGGTTAACAGTCCTAGCCCATTCCAAGCGGTGGAGACTGGTCTAGAGGCAGGACTTTCAATCACCAACTCCATCTTCTGCTTACTCTAAGCCAAGAAATCAGAAGTAGGAGAAGCCTGTCTCTGTGAAGAAATTCCAGCTCCAAAAAATTTCTTCCCTGCATATGAGGTAGTCACTTTCCAGATCGGCAGCAAAGCCTCAGAGACTGAGGTGCCCCGATACAAAGCTCCAGGAACATTCAGGAGAACTGGAGGGAGGATTGTGGAAGGGTCTCTGAAAGTTCCAGGTGTAGCAGGACAACCAGGCATGTTCTTAGGATCACACAACATTAGAGGTAAAGGAGACTCCAGCGTTTACTCAAAAAAGATTCGCAATGGTTTACAAAATTGGGGGCAAACAATAAAAAATCAACAGGATTCTTCCAAAGAAAGCATACAGGCGGTGGTCACTTGGCACATGAAAAGATGCTCAGCATCACTAATCATCAGGGAGATGCCAATCAAGACCACAATGAGATTTCATCTCACACCTGTCAGAATGGCCATCATCAAAAAGACCACAAATAACAAGTGTTGGTGAGGATGTGGAGAAAAGGGAACCCTCATGTAATGTAAGTGGAAATGTGAATTGGTATAGCTACTATGCAAAACAGTAAGGAGGTTCCTCAAAAAATTAAAAATTGAACCACCATGTGATCCAGCAATTCTACTTCTGGGTATTTTTCTGAAGAGGAATGAAAACAGTGATTCAGAAAGATACATGCACTCCTGTGCTCACTGCAGCATTCTTTACAATAGTCTAGATATGCAAGCAACCCAAGTACCCACTGATGGATGAATAGATGAAGAAGATGTGGCACATAAATACATGGAATATTATTTAGCCATAAAAGGAATGGAATCTTGCCATCTGTGACAACATGAACGGATCTAGAGAGTATTAGGCTAAGTGAAATAGATCAAACAGAGAAAGACAAACAGAATCTAAAAAACAAAACAAATGATTAAACATAATGAAATAGAAGCAGGGTTATAGATACAGAGAACAAACAGGGGAGAGGGGTAGGGGAGGAAAGAAATAGAGGTGAGGGAGATTAAGAGGTACAAAATAAATGAGTTGCAAAATAAATAAGTCATGGGTGTGAAATTTAGTTTGGGGAATATAGCCAATTACTGGTATAGCTCAAGTGGTAGAACACATGCTTAGCATGTACAAGGTTCAGTCCCCAGTACCTCCTCTATAAATAAGTAAACCTAATTACCTCCCCTCCCCCAAAAAATAAAATTAAGAAAATTTAAAAAAGTATGTAATATCTTTGTATGGTGACATATTGTAACTAAACTTACCATGATCAGTTTGCAATATACAGAAATATCAAATCACTATGTAGTATAACATAGTAGTGTAGGTCAGTTATACTTCAAAAACCAACAAACATAGAGGTCAGGTTTGTGGTTACTAGAGGTGAGGGCAGGGTAGGGGGAATTGGATGAAGGCAGTCAAAAGTAGAAACTTCCAATTACAAGATAAGTAAGTACTATGGATGTAATGTACACTACAATAAACAAAATTAACACTGCTGTATGTTATATATGAAAGTTGTTAAGAGAGTAAATCCTAAGAGTTCTCATCACAAGAAAAATGTTTTTCTTTCTTTAATTTTGTTTCTATAGGAAATGATGGATGTTCACTAAACTTGCTGTAGTAACTATTCCATGAAGTTTATAAGTCAAATCATTATGCTGTACACCTAAACTTATACAGAGCTGTGTGCCAGTTCCATCTCAATAAAACCAGAAGAAAAAAATCAACAGCGTTCAAATAAAAGTCCGTATTTCAGGGCCCTCTTAAAAAATCAGGTGACTGGTGACACACATGTCACATTCCTCTAGTAGTTGAGCTGAGTTCCTGTCATTGAAGAGGAGTTCCTCACTTCAGGAGGTACCCGTGCCCGCAAATCTCTACAGTCCCCAGCACTCCCTATTGCTTTCTGGATACTTTCCTTACACTCATTTCCTTCGTTTGCACTTGCTGCTCGGCTCTAGAATCCTTGCTGCAGACCAACAGTTCCTTTATCTATAAGGAAAGTGAGGTCCCCAGAGGGACTATGTCTTGCCTAAGATGAGGTAAATTGGTAAATAGCGGAGCTAGGACTTAAACCCAGGACCTTCAAACCCAACTCAACATCTTGTCTCCACATCTGGAAGAGAGACTGCTGTGAAACCGTGGTCTCCTGACTCCAGTCCAGTGTGCTTTTTGTCATTGTCCTTGGGCTGCCACAAGGACTCCGGGAAATAGGAACCGGAAAGGGAATGTGAGGGTGATGGTGGTGGTGGGAAGGGTGCACGTGAAATTTTTTTAACAGTGAGAGACTATGACTTAGGACTCAGGGAGAGGAAAAAAAATTCCCCAAACACAAAGATCAAGGAAGCAAGATGTGGAAGAGAAAGAGGAAAGAAATTCAAGCTGCCCCAGCATTTAAGCTGTCAGAAGTACTAAAATCCCCCAGAGTTGGGAACCTAATTATTACAGAAAGCCTTGCCTAGTTTACAGTCTGAAGACTGTCAAAATTGAGAAACTTTAGAAATTGTGTATAGTTTTTAGATGAAAGATAAAAACTAATTAGGAAGGTGTAAGGGGAAGTTCTGTTTTTGAAGTGAACACTGAGATGGAATAAATACTCTTACAAAAATAAGACTGATACAGGCATACTGCTTCGAAACTTAAAAAGCAATTTTATTTGCACTATCTTATGTATCATGAAAGGCTTATAATTGTTTTATGGCCAAAGGGGTCTCTCCTCCCAACTTCTTGCCCCTCTGATGGAATCCCATGATCTTGGATAGAGATGCTTAAACTCCAGGAGGGTGCTAGAAATATCTCAGACCAGATATCCGGGAGAACATACATGTTGCTTGAAAAGTGGTTTCATTTTGCACAAGGCTGCTTCTTTTTTTGTTTCCAGCAACTGTGTGTGTGTGCGTGGCCAGGAGAGGAGTCTTTACTTTGACTGGTTAGTCCAGCAAGTCTTGACTGAGCTCTAAACTGCATGCGGGCAGGCTGCGGCTGCTGGGCGGGTAGCGAAGGGTAAGAGCCATGTGGTTGCTGCGCTCACAGAGCTGACTTGGTCCTTCTGTGTGCTGTGATTACTAAGGCTGGATATGGTATGACATTGCATCAATTTCCCATAGCCTTCTGCTCCCCCGAGTATTACTCCTGTAATGCTGGCCTGACGCGGGGTCCTTCTATACATGTCCCTCCGAGATTGCCATGCTGAGTGCCACGTCTTACCATCAGCCAGGACTTGAATTTACATAGCATGCAGAAGATGTTTTAAAACTTCCCCCCTCTAGGCACCTGTTTTTATACAAAGTCAGCTTTGGGTGGGTCCTCAGGAGATTATTTCTCTTCTGTGTTTTTTTCTTTGCCTAGTGCTGGCCAGGATCTCCCTGGTGAGGCCCAACCGAGGTGGTAACTGTGAAAATTGTTGTCATGGTCCTAATGTTGAAGGAAATGGCTCCTGGCCACTGAGTTTTGTGCTTTTACCATTCCCCATTATGTTTGTGGTAGGTTTTAAAAATAGTGCTTTTTTTCTTTTCCTAGTTTACTTAATTTTTCTTAGTATGATAGATGTTGAATTTTATTGAATGCTTTTCTGCATCTATTAAGATGATCATGAGGTTTTTTTTTTTGATCTGCTATGTCGTCAATTTATGCTATTGTATTGTCTTTTTTGTTATTTATTGGTGGATCCAGTTTGCTAATGTTCTGCTGAGGTTTTCGTATCCATGTTCATGAGTAAATTTGTCTTGTAGTTTTCCTTTCCAAACTGTCCTTGATTGTTGATATGAGTTATGCCAACCATAAAACGGAAGGAGTTACCTGTTTTGCTGTTCTGTGGAAGAATTTATCTAAGGCTGGACTGCTGTGTTTATTTGGTGGGAAAATATTTTTATCCATGGAATTTAATTTTTAAATTTTTCATAAAATCATTGGGTTTTTTTTCTTCTTGATAACATTTTGGTACTTCATATTTTCTAAAAATGTTTCCTTTTTACTTGTTAACAATTTGGAGTATGAATCTATTTATAGTATCTTATCTTTTTAATATCCACAGCAAATACAGTTTACTTTTTCACTCACAATATGATTTTTTAAATGATTTTTCTTTTTTGATCTGTATTGCCAGAGGATTGTCAACTTTGATTATACTTTTCAAAGTATCTGATTTGTTGATCCTCAGTGCTACTGTTAATACTTATTTATTTTTCCTTTTTTTAATATCATAGTTCCCATTTATGTATGTATGTATGTATTTACTTATTTATTTTGAACTATAGTTGATTTACAATACTGTGTTAGTTTTAGGTGTACAGCAAAGTGATTCAGTTATTTTTTCAGATTATATTCCATCAGGAGTTATTATAAGATATTGAATATAGTTCCCTGTGCTGTACAGTAAATCCTTGTTGTTTATCTGTTTTATATTTAATAGCTTGTATCTGTTAATCACAAACTCCTAATTAATCTCCCTCCTCCCCCTTTGGAAACCATAAATTTGTTTTCTATGTCTGTTCTTTCTCTTAACATTATTTCCTCTTTTGTGGTGTGGGTTTGTTTCTAGTTTGCCTCCACATTGACAGTGTTGGTCTGCAAGGTCTTAGATCCTCAAAGGGGACTCCCTGCGCTTCTTTTCTTGGATGAGACCTAGCTTTTGACTTCTTACTGTCAAAACAAAAGTTCCATGACACCAGCCCCCAAGAGCAAAGTGGATTATTACTCACCCAAATTCTTCTTTTTACTTTATTTCTGGCCTCTGAGGAGTCCTCTTCTTACCAGCTCAGTGATATATTTATAAAGGTAAATCTGTAAATATTTTATTACACATGTTAGCCATTTTCAGGAGTTGGGTTGCTCTGGGTGTCTAGTCTGCTCTGCTGATAGAAACAGAAGTCATTCTGGTTTAGTGTCTCCCTCTTTGCTTCCTGGGTCTCCTATGTCTTTTGCCCCAGGTTTCTGCTTCCAATTTCAGGGTCTCCATTTTATCCTCTGGTCTTGTGTATCTTCTACGGTGGCTCCATGTACCTCAGATTGTACCTCTAAACAGTAAATTACCTGTTTGTTGCTATATGGATGGTCCTTCATAGGTAATGAGTGAGGGGTCCGTAACAGATATTATTATGTGCACATTGTCTCTGTTTCTTCATTCTGGAAAGGCAGGGGAGTAGAATTTGGCGAGAGGGGAGGATTAAGAGGAGAGGGGAGGGTGAGCAAACTCCTCCCTCTCTGCTCTGAGAAGTTTCGGGTGCTGCTACTACTACTACACACACACACACACATACACACACACACACACACACACACACACACACACAAGCAACCTGTCCTAGACCAGGCGAACAGGGCAAGCTTTTCCCTGATGAGACAAAAGTAGTCAGAGGCTGTTCTTTTTTTCCCAATTAATCTGTTCAATAACAACAAAAATATTTTCTTTATACACATACATATATAATTTTTCATAAATGTGAGCATATCCTACAGTCTTTTTTTCCCCTGTGTCATTTTGTGCCTGATTCTCCTCTCCTGAGCTTTCTTATCTATACTTGTTCATCAACCATGGACCTCAGCCTCCACCAAGTAACACGTTAGAGCCCAGGATGTAGTCTTCCAGAGTTTTCTCCATGAACATGTAATCATACAAATGAAGATTTGTGCGATTCATACAAATGAAGATTTGACATTATTTGCTCTACAAGAATAGATTCACATTATACACTCTTGTGTTTTGTTTTTTCAATAATGCTTCATGGAAATCCTTCTAAGCCAACTGATCCAGCTCTCACTCATTCCTTTAGTGGTTATGAAAATCTCCCTTTGTGTGGCTATACATAATATATTGGACCATTCCTCTACTGAGGGGCATTATTTCCAGGTTTGTCACTACAAACAAGGCTACGACAAATATCCTTGTAAACTTGTGCTTTGTGCTGGGGGTTTTATGTTTGTGGGATAGATTCCCAGGAGTGGAGTTGAAGGGTAGAAGGGTGTGTGATATTTATTAAATTTTAATAAGCATTGTCAGATTGTTCCCCAAAAGGCTGTCACAACTTACATTTCTATCAGTGGTGTATGGGAGTACCCTATTCACAGCATCCTGTAGTTTTTATTCCAGCCCGTAGTCACTTGATTTTTTCAATTTAAAAACCTTTATATAATGGGAGTAAAGTGATATCTCATTGTTGCATGCATTTGCATTTCCGTAACCACAATTCATCTAAATAATTTTGTTATTTGGATTGGCTCTTTTTCTAAATTGTCTATTTACTACCTTTTGTGTACTTTTCTCAGTTGTCCCTTTTTTGGGTGCCAATTTGTAAATGCTCTTTTTGTGTTATAAATGCTAGTCTTTGGTCTGTCTTGTGTATTATATTTTATCCCAAATTATTATTTCCTTACTAATTTTATTTGTGGTGCTTTTTGGCTTACAAATGTATAAAAATGTTTACATGGTTAAATATATATATATCTTTCATTTTCAAGCTTCTTCTGGTTTCCAATCTCAGTTTGAAAGGTATTTTTAAGCCTTGGGATTGTAAGTCATGGCAAACAGGCCCCAGAGCCAGTGAGTGAGAAATACTTACAATGAGATCCCAACCTGGAGACCGGACAATGCGGTGAAGGAGCTTTGCTCTAATAATTGGGTAGAATCAGTTCTGACAATGGTGAATGAATCTGCTTCAGGCAAATGCACCCTCCAGTGAGAACTGACCAAAGAGTGATGACATTACACCTGAGACCTGTACTACATCCTGGAGGACAACTGATGTCACTACCAAATGACCTGGAGCGCAGCAGGAGACTTGAAGAAGAATGACAAGGAAGTGCTTTTCCCTTCCCTAGAAATAGGGTAGGAGTTGAGAGCACCGAGTTCAAGTGCAGATGAGGAAATTAAAGCTCAGAGAGATGATAAGACTGCTCCACGGTCACACAGCTTGTTCAACAGCAGAGATGGAATTTAAATCATATCTTCTAACCCAAAGACCTGTGCTTTCACCAGATTTCACAGGCACAACTCTTGTGGAATTTTGCTCGTCATCATGACGGCATCCTTGAAAGCTTTACTACGTGCTATAGGCACTGTTCTAAGCACTTTGCATGTCATGGCATATTTCACCGTCACAAAAGTCTTTGTAATCCAGAACATCAGCAAACACATTTCGTAAGGTCAATCATTCCATCAATAACTGAAGCCTGGCCATGGGACAATTCCCTCCCCAAATGGGAGCTGGTATTTTCTCTATTTTTTAAAGGAGGGAACTGGGGCATAGAGAAACTAAATGTCTCATCCAAGGTTACAAGGTCAAAGTAGTAGAGTTTTGATTAAAGCTCTAAAAACCTATACCACTACCCTTATGCTTCACGGCCTTATGACGTAAGTTCTCTGCCTCTCTTATTTTGCTTTCTATCCTTTGTAAGATACATTTATTGGTTAATATATTTATTATATTTGCTTGCTTTTTCTCCACTGTGTTATTTTTAAGTTTGTTTTTCTGCCACTACAGTGAGTTTGGCTGAATGAAGTTCATTTGGGGAGGGAATTGTCCCATGGCCAGGCTTCAGTTATTGATGGAATGATTGACCTTATGAAATGTGTTTGCTGATGTTCTGGATTACAAAAACAGACCAAATGCAGAGGGAGAGTTGCCGAGGGGGCACAAAGTAAAGACAGGAAGGCTTCCTGGAGTTTGCTGTCCATCTCCACACTGGGCTTGCTGGCCTCCCGGAAGCTCTCCCAGACCCTTCTGGTTGATCCTGGATTAAGCAGAGTCAGTCGGGGTACTGATCATGAGCTGTGCTGGCTCTTGGTCAAGAATAAGGAGAAAAACATAAAACAAAAACCAATGTAGACTGAGGCTTTCCCATTCTCTGTTGGCATGCTGAAGAGATTTGGGAATTTTTTTCTTCTAGGACAGTCAACAAAGATTTTTTAAGCATTTACTGTGCACAGAGCATGATGGCAGGCCTTGTTAAGGATCCGTAAGTGCATTAGTCTTCGTCTGTGATCGATATCCTAGGGGAGGCAGATACATATTAACTTTGACACAAATTAATTTTGTTAAGTGTCCCACTACAGGGAAGATCAAAATACAAAGGGAATGTAGGAGGGGTGAATTTTCAATGGGAGTTATGAGAAAGCCATCTTGGTGAGATGGATTAATAAAAATAAAACATTACATTTGAACAGGCAGATTCATGAGAGTTGAGGGAAGAGAATAGGGGGTAATAATTTTACTCAGGAGTCAGGAAACATGGGTTCTAGCCCCATCTCTATAATCCTTATCAGCTGCGTGAACTTAGGAAGTCAATCTGAGACTCTGGTTTTTCACCTGCAATGTGGGGAAATTAAAAAGTAGCTATCCAAAATATACAAACTTCCAGTTTTACAATAAATAAGTCCTGGGGATGTAATGTACAGGATGGTGGCGACAGTTAATAACACTGTATTGTATATTTGTAAGTTGCTAAGAGAATAAGTCTTAAAAGTTCTCATCACAAAAAAAACATTCGTAACTATGTGAGGTGATGGATGTTAATGAAAATTATTGTGGTGATCATTTCACAATATATACATATATCAAGTCATTATCATCTTAATGTTTTATGTCAATTATAGCTCAATAAAACTGGGGAGAAAAAGCACCTACCCCAGGTTTGTTGGGAGGATTTTTGCTCAGGATCTGGCACATTGGAGGTTCTCAGTAAGCACTTAAAGTGTGTGTGTGCACATGTGTGCTTGCATGTGCGAGCGTGTGTGTGAGCACATGTGCGTGTGTGGCCCGGGAGAGTGCCTGCTGGTGGCCAGGAGGGCGGGGAGCAGAGTGCTGGGAGGGCTATGAGTGACTGTGGGTGTGGGTGTGTGTAGTGTTGAAAAAGTTGGGGGAGGAAGATGTAGTGGGAGGTGAGACTAGAAGGTTAAATAAGAATCAAGGAGTGAAAATCTTAGATTTGACTCTGCTGGAAACAGGGAACCAACAGTGTTTTTCATCAGATGATTAGAAAGTGCTGGCAGGTCCTGGAAGAAATGACCAGCGCCTGTGCTTGTAGACTCAAATATTTACCCAGTCTCTCTTCCATGTGGCAGGTTGTACCCTGAAGTTGTCCCCCAAACCACGCCCCCCCCTTTAAAGTCTTTCTTTCCCCTGTGTTTTGAGGCCTGGAGGACAAAGGTGATTTGAGCTTTTGAAAAAAAATTTAAAAATGTATGTTTCACCCAGATACATCCTCCAAACCAGCTCTTCCTTCGTTTCCTCATACGTGCTCCAAAAAATAATGGGGTTTGGGGGAGGGCTTTATAAGGTTAGCAGAATATGTCAAGCTACATGAAACTTGATTCACTTCCATGGAACCATCTTTTCTTCCCTGGTACAATGCCCTGTAAAATTGTAAAGAAGGTATGGGCGCTACTGAGTCAATCCCAGAGGAGCCTTCTTGCTGCCAACCCGTTCCTTAGAAGGTGGACTCCTGAGGGCAGGTTTAGGGAATTGAAGTCCAAATCTGCAGAGTTGACAAAGTGTCCTGCCCTGGCCTGCCAAGTTCAAGATGAACTTGTGTGAACTTTTTTGGTAACAGTTTGTCTGAAGCCGCTGCCTTTGTGCAATGCAGTTCCAACTTAGGGCATTACTGAATCCAGGATTCTAGGGAAATATACCAGGCCAGCGCATTTATTTGGCCTTTGGAGCTTAATTGCCAACGTTAAATCAATGACACAAGCAATCTCTTCTGATCAAAAATCTTTGAAGACCTCAATCTGGCACCACTCTATTGCTGTTTTTCAGAAGAAAGTCTAAGAATTGAGCCTATCATGGGAGTTAAGATTTTGAGTCAATGATTAATGGCACAATGGCGTGTGTTTTCTCTCTGAATTAACCCAGGTGACCCATGGCATTTGCACCTTGTGTTAACCATTAGACACATAAGTCAGCCCTGTATGTATTTGGGTGGTGGATTGCTCAGGGCCATCACTGCACTTTGCAGGAGAGAACCCCGTGATCAGTGAGCCTTTACCAGGAGAGCTGGGCTTGGGGGCTGCCTTCTGTCCTCTGGCTTGAGGAGGAAGTTCTGTTGGCTTCTGGTTGCTCCCTGACTGGGGCTTGTCACAGCGGGGCCTCCTTTCAGTGCTTCATATAAAAGTCCCTTTGATGGGGCGGCCTGCTGGGCATCGTGGACCAAGTCTAGACCCAGCAGAGGCCTTCTCGTGCTTCTGAGAAAATCAGGCATCGCACTTTAAACATGTCTGCTCAAATGTTAGTATTTTTTCCTCTTCAAACTCTTTCCATAATTAATGGGGAAAGTGGTTATCTTGCCAAGTTATTAGTTTTAGGTAAAGTCAGCCTGAATTTGAGCAAGAAAGTACAAACTGTGATGATCAGTTTCTCTGGAACTCTTCTTCCTGCCGGAAATGGTGTGAGCAGGTGGGGAGGAGGGATGGGCATGTTTAACTCATAGTCCTCTGACTTTGGAAAGGTTCACCTTCATATTATTTGTCCCCTTAATAAGAACTGAGTGGTGGAGGGAAGCAGAGAGAGAGCGAGCTGGGGAGTTAGGATTTAGTTTAAGGGGATTTTCTTTTATTTAATTGCTTCAATTTAAGGGTTGAGATTTAATTTATTTTTTTGAAATTCAAATAACATTAAATAAAGATATGGCTTTTTATGTTTATTGAAAGCATTAATTAGTTAATTAAAACTGAAATGTATTTGACATGCGATGCTGTGTACATTAAAGATGTATAATGTGTTGTTTTGATACATTTATATATTGTAATATAATTGCCATCATAGAGATAGTTAGCACCTCTATTACATCATTACCATTTCTTTTTTGTGGTGGGAAGTAATTAAAATCTAGTCTCAGCCAACTTGATGATTATAACACAATATTATTGTCTATATTCACTATATGTTACATCTCCAGGACTTATTTATCTACTGGTTGCAAGTGTGCATCCTACACATTTCCCCCATAGCCCCATCCTCCAGCCAAGAAAGCAGGAATTGAGAAGGCTGGGGAATGGTAGTGTAAAGTCTCCTAATGTAAAGGGTTCCCTCACCTAGATCTTCTCTGAAGGGAAGTCCACTTGTTTCTCAAAGCCCAGCTCACATGGCACCCACTCTAAGTTTGTCCCAACCCTTCCAGCCAGGAATCTGTCCTCTTCTAAAATTCCTGCCACACTTCATTTGAAGCTTCTTTTAAACAGTGTTTTTCTGTTGCTGTTATTCATACCCATCTCTGAAGTTTCTATGTTTTTGTATTTCTGCAGTATCCGAAGTGGGTTTTGCACAAAGGTGCATATGCACCTGGAGGTATGTATTCAAAAAATATTTATGGTGTAAACAAAAGGATGATCCCAAAATTCTGAGGAAAAAAAAAAGAGAAAAGAATAAGATAGAGTGGTTAGATGAAGATACAGGAAAAAGACAAATCTTAGAAGACATCGTAGGTATCTTCCGGCCACAGAGTCACACCCTGTGGCTGCAGAGAACATAGGAATGCTCTTACCCAGGCCGGGGGAAGGGAGAGGTGCAAACAGCAAGGTCCCATGGGAGCCGGGGGGTAGGGGGGAGCTGGAGTTGGGGTGTCCTCTGCCCCTGGGGCTCTCAATTCTGCAAGGTCTGTTCTCAGTGGCCAGTGTCCTCTTGCTCTTCCTATCCTATATGCTCTGGGCTCTTCAAAGTCACATTTTGTAAGTGTGTTGATCCTGAATCTGAAATTCCAATTTGTCCACAATTTCTTCTGAAAACCTACCAAGAAGCTTCTGGACCTTGTTGTGGGCTAAGTCCCTGCTGCTTCCTAAGTGCATCCCTCCTTTTTAAGCTCAGACCACCGTATGTGGGGGCAGGGGGCAAAGGGGACAATTTATACGTTTGTTTTGTATCCATCACCAGATTCTCACATCCAGTTGCCTATTTAACATCTTCCTGTGGATGTCTGCTAGGCAGCTTACTCTTCATGTGTTCAAAACCAAACTCTCTCTCTTTCTCTTTTTATTTTTTCAGACTGGAACCACTCAGACTGCGTTCTCTCCCCTTTACTCTCCCAAAGGAAGAGAAGAATGAAAAACATGACCCTTGACCTTGCCCTGTGCCAACCTGCTTCTCTCCTAGTTGTCCTATTTCAATAAATGTCAGATCCTGCCCCAGCTGTTCAGGTCAGTTATCTTCCAGTCATCTTGATGCCCTTCTTTCTTCCAAACTCCAAATCCAGTACACCAGCTGTACCTTCAGAATATATTCTTAACCTGACTGGTCTCGTCTCAGCACCTGTACTGCTCCCATCCGGCTTGGAGCCAGCACCGTCTTTTGCCTGGATGACTGCAGTGTCATCTACCCAGTTTCCCTGCTTCGTCCTTGCCCTGACTTCCACAATCTCCTCTCAGCAGCCAGAGTACTGGTCAGATTGTGCCATTCCCTGCTCAACACCTCCCAGTGGTTTCCTAAATCTCCCAGAATAAAATCAGAAGCCCTTTCAAGTGCCTTCAAAAGCTTATGTGATTTACCTACCCACCCTCTAGATTTCATCTCGTATTATTCTCACCTCTTTGCTGTTACTTCAACATGCCGGCTGTTTCTGATCATGCCTCAGGTCCCCCTGTCTCCTTTCTACTTAGAATGTTCTTTCTCCAGCTGTTCAAAGTCCCCTTGTCAGAGAGGACATCCCTGTACAGTTTCTCCAACACTACTTAGTCTTAAACGTCTTCTTAGTCCTTCACATATACATGTTACTACATATACATTTGTCTGCAGTATCATTTTACCACCCGCTTGCATAAAAGCTCTGTGATGGGCGAGGGTATAGCTCAGTGATAGAGTGAGTGTTGAGCATGCATGAGGTCCTGGGTTCGATCCCTAGTACCTCCATTAAAATAAATAAGTAAATAAATAAACCTAATTACCACCCCCCCCAAAAAAAACTATAAAAGCAGAGACTTTCTTTTGTTTGCTCTGCCTGGGACTGTTCCTAGCACATAGTAGGAGCTCATTAACTCCTGGCTGAATGAACCCCATGAGGTCTAGAGAGGAACACTGTACCGGTGTTCGCAGATGTTATCTCCTGAGGCAGCTGTTGGGGTCTAAGAAATGAGTCAAAAGGCCAAGGAGTGTAGGGGAGGGTAAACCCTGCTGTGAGTTTAGTCCTCCTCTCTTTCCTACAATGAATGGTCCGGCTGTTTTGTTTTATTTTCTCAAGAAAATGAGATAACCATCAGAGGCTAATCAAGTTGGTCTTTTCTTGGAATAGATCAATAACTTACGCCATTGATATATCTCTGTGTGTAACATCCTAATGATCTTTCCCAACTTCCAACTATGTCAGAATAAATAACTGTTCCATATTTGAGCTTGGTCAGATACACACACATCCACACTGCTGGCTTCAATCATAACATACCCATTTTCTCCAGGCAAGAGGCTGACACTCTATCCTGCACGCTGCTCAGAAGATCCAATGTTTTCATGAAGTTCCAAAAAGATTTTGCTAATTCTTTAGGCACTCTGATTTATATTTCAAGTTTTTTGGATTTCCTTATTTTTTAAAAACTGCAACAGCAACAGCAATAATAGTAATAATTTTAAAAATCCTTAAAGATTATTTCAGAGAACTAATGACTAAATATCAAATATAGTAATATTTCCTAAGACTAAATATTAGGAAATCTGGGCTGTAGGGCTAGACCTAAAAACTGAATGTATTCTGGCTTCAGGTTCAGACTGTGGATTCAATTTTTAATCTAAGTTAGTTTTCTCCCCAAACCAAACAAAAATGACAGCAAGACTTTTTTTTTTTTTTTTTTAGGAATAAACTCACAAGGACAGGACAGAGAGGACAGGAGAAGAGACAACAGCACTACAATCTTGGAAGTTGGACAAGAGAGAGACACATACTAGCTGACTTAGCAGATTAACAAACAGCAAGGGCACCAGCCCATCAAAAAGATACCAGATATAAACAACCGGTGAGGCCACGGTGTATGGTTGTGAAGGCTGTGCACTGTACAACTACTGGCAGTAGCCTGGCCCTATCAGAGCACACAAGCTGAATATGAGTCCTACCTAGTCTTGGGTGATCAGTCCTCACTTCTGATGTAACTTGTGTGCCTTACAGGTAAGGCCTAGAAGATCCCCAGAGTTATGTCTTTTGTGATTGGTTATTCTAAGACTGGGAACACATTCTACAGGGCAGGGTCATCCTGCTGGTCTCAATTTTTCCCCCTGACATTACATATTAGCCACTTGATTTTAGACTCATAATTGTTAATGAAACAAACACAAGAAGCAATTCCTGTTGGGGAAAGAAAGATAAATATTCCAAGCCTGTCTCCAAATCAGTGTGGTTGAAAAATGATGTTAATTGAAAACAGCTTAACTCAGCAAAACTCACAAAGTTATTTCCAATGTGTTTGCTAAAGTATTTTACCCTGTGTTCTTAAAGCAGGATCATTTACAAATGAGTGCCCTGAGTGCAACTTTCAGTTGCTTTGTGGAATGGGGGAGGAAGAGGAGAGCACGGCAGACCTAGGATTCTGACATATGAGACACCTAGCTCTCCCCTTCCTTATCTGAGTACTTAACTTTGAACTGCTCATCTGATGTTAATGAGCTTCACGTTTGTCTAAGAAAATGCCAGCCTTTCATTTAATAGGGCCAATTGGCCAATTTCTTTAAGTCTGAATTTAAGCCAAGGTTAAAAAAAAAAATCACTGTTATTAACCTACTGCCTGATCTATCTTTTAAGCCTTCCTGGAATCTTGCATTTCAACTGAGTTTTTGTAATTTATTGTGGATAAGTGATCCAGAAAGTTAATGTGCTCGTTTTCTTAAATAGTCAAGTTGTAAATCATTGACCAGTTCCCTAACTGCTCTTCAGGTAGGGGGAGAAGGAAATGCTTTTAGGCTCAAAGCCCCTCCATCCCGCCCAGGCTTTCCCAGGGACCACTTGGATTTCTAGAGATGTTTTGCATTCTTAGGTCTGGCTACAGACCTGCTCTCTGAGCGTCTGCCTTTCGAGAGGGTTCAAACCAGGTTTGATGCTACTACCTGCTGTTTCTTGAGGTGGAGCAGTGGGTGTGGCTGCAAATAAAAATAATTTCATCCTGCTGGACCAGATGGTTAGGACTGGTGTCAGCTGGGCGGATCCCTGCTTGCGTTTGCCCAAGCCCAAGGTAAGAGCCCCGAGTCACACTATTTCCCTCTGGCTCCTGACCAAGGGTTAGTAAGCCAGTTAACCTGGCTGTTTCACACATCACTAGGGATGTGTCTGAACACTGGACTGTGGGTCGTGGTTCTGAAAAAAAGAATGTTGGTCATGATCTGGCAGTGTTAGAGTGCTAATTTTCTTTTTTGGAAAAATTTGGAAGGGTTTCAGATTCATTCCCCAGTGTATTAAAAAAGATTTCTTGAATACTTGAGAAAAATGACCTCTTGAATACTCACGTTAGTTTTGCAGGCCAGTCTTCTTAGCTTGGATTCCCGGTAAACTCCAGCCAGTGATCTAGGTCTCTGTTCAGAACCCATCCTCTACCCTCCCCCCAACAGTGCTGTACTCTGGACAGAGTGCATGTGGCTGAGGCCGCTGCTGGGCATCCAACAGGTGTGTGACGGCAGCCACTGGCCTGCAGGTCTCTGTCACTTGTACGGGGCCCTGCTCTTGACTTTCTTGGGGAAGTTCTCATCTGGCCTGGCATGTGTCACCTTGGTGAAAGAGTTACAGAGCTATTCCTGTAAATTTCTTCTACCCCTGACCCAGAGATTCCAACTCAGTTTCAAACAGAGGTATAAAGACAGTAAAGATAGGCCCTGTATGTCTCTGCCAAACACCAGCCGATGGTGAATTTTCCAAGCATCAACTCTTATAGGAAACTTTGGTCTTAGTCCAAAAGACTGATCTAATGAGGATGCTCAAAGTCTTACTGTTCTGGAAACCTGGTTATCTGTTCAGTCCAACGCACATAAACCCACTTCTGTAAGGAGGACCTGACACTCAGATCTCAGCTCCTCCACTTCCTCAATGCGTGATCTTGGAGGGCTTACTTAATCTTCCTGAGTTTCAAGTTCCTGGTTTGTAAAATGGGGATGATAACGCCTACCCTGTAGGGTTGGGTTGTTGGAAGGATTCAGAGAAATATGTCAAGAGAAAGCATTTAATATGTGCAAAGGCTGTTTCTGTTATTTAACGTGTGCCGTCTACGGACTAGGCACCTGGCACAGAGGTGAAATTCTGTGTAGATTATGGCCAGGGGGGAAGTGGGACCCATGAAGGGACGGCTTTAATAGGGTAGAAGCAGAAAGCTAGAGGCACACAGATGGCGCCAGGGTTGCTCAGCCAAGTCCAGCTGGGAACCCGGTACTGTTTGAGTGTCTTCACTTGGTTTCGTAATTGCCTGACAGTGATGTGTTTTCTGGCCAGGTGGAGTCCTGGGTGTAACTAGGTGGAGCAGGTGAGGCCAGAGGCCAGGTGCAGCCTGGGGAGGAGGTGTGGGGGTGGGGCAGGGTGTGGGTGTGCAGGGCCCTGCCCTCCTGTGAGCAGCCTACAGGGATGCTACTTCCTGGAGAGGCGAGGCCATGCTGTCAGGGTGGGCAGTGAGGGTGAAGCCCGTCCGCTGCACTGTTTGACCCCCTCTTCCCTCAGCTAGGACTCATCAGTGTGTCTAGGATGTGAAAACACCTGCGGCTATGATGCTCTTTCTCGTCTTTCCCAAGATACGCAGGCTGCTTGTTGCCTTCCTGCGTGGTTGTTGTCATGGAAACCATCTTAGAGACATGTTCACTTCTCACCGGCATCTTTTACCCCTAGCTGTTTTCGTGGAGGCTCAAGCTGTTAGTGACTTGAAGTTCTCAGAAAAATTCAAACATGGGGCCCAGCGAAGGGTGTGGTCAAAATGGAGGTGATGGATTTAATTAAATGCTCAGTCATTTTTGGGTTTGGCCAGAAACTCACCAGCCTGGCTTAGGCAGCTGTGCACGTTGTAGCCTTTCCTGATCTTTCCATTCTGTCTCTCCATAGTTCATGTTCTGTTCCATTCAGCCTCCACACCTCCATTCCTTCTCTTTGAAATGCTCTCTTCTCTTGACCCCCTCAGGTTGGATACAATGTTTCTCTACCACCTCTAGCTAAATTTGGGACTTTTCTCAAAATGTTTTACATGTGTTGTCTTTAATTATAGTTGCGTAAATACTCATCCTTTCCACAAGATGGTAAGCTAGTGAGTTGAAGGTAGGAACATCCCCTTTGTACATAGGATGTATTCTCAATAAATATTTATTGAGCTAAAGGAAATTAAAAGAACATGATTAAATACCTACAGTACACCAGATGGTGACTGGAGAGGCCTCTAAGCCTCAGTCCCAGTTTTCATAGGTTTCCTGATTTGCGTTGGTCTTGAGTTGTAAACATTAAACTCATTTGGAGCCTTCAGAGTATTTAAACAAAAGTACTTGCCCTTGATGTGGCTAATGTTAACTTTAGAAATTGATAATGAGCAATAGAAAATAAGGTGTCTGTGGGTAGCAGTGAGGAACAATATTCTCTGTAGAAGGGCTGGTGTTGGGTTTCTGGGCTTTCTGCAAGCACTCTGTATGACATGTAGATCAGTAAGTTTTGTTCAGACTGCTTTCTCCACCTGACTGGGAAACACCTTGGATGATGAGTGAAACTCATCAACTCTAGGGTGCTATAGATTAAAATTCAAAGAGCAAGAAAAATACCAGAGGGTAGGTTTGTAAAATGGCTCTGTATATGAGCTGGATTAGTCAGTTTTTATTGTGATAATGCTGGGTAACAAACAACCTCAGGCTGTCAGTGGCCTTCAATAACAAATGTATATTATTTGTATATGTAGTGTGTCAGTGGCTGTGAGTTGTGCTGCAGTTTAGGGCTGCCCCCTTACATCTTCTTATTTTGGGACCGAGGCCGAAGGAACAGCAATGTTCCCATGTTGGAGGGCAGGTGTTCAAGACAGTTGGCAGACTTTTGCAATGTTGTTTCTTGAAACTGGATTACCACTTTGTTCCACATTCCATTGGCCAAAATATTTTACGTGGCCAAGTCTCCAGTCAATGGGCCAGAGATTGGGGGAGTGAGAGAAGAGAGCAAAACAAATATTTGCTAAGTTATAATCCAGTTGACCACAGGGACACTTAGAATATTTTACACCTTCTACTGAAGGAGGTACAACTCCTGAGAGAAAGAGCCCAATAGCTTGCTCTTGGCCAGGTACGTTATTGACACTTGGTACGTGTTTGTTGAAAGAATGATTGACTTGCCATGGTTCAGTTTAACTAGGTGCATAGTCTTTCCCCATTTGCATCTGTTTTTCATGGAGAAAGTCACTCCTTTTGGAAACACAGACCAGACAGAGGTTGTATGTCATTAGAAGCGCTAATCCTACTTGAAGCCAAGTGTTTGCTGCTGTCCCTTTGATGGCGCTGCCAGGAGGACAGAATCTGCAGACAGAGTCACCCTGGGGAGGACTTGTGAGTGAGCAGATGTAAAGAGGTGGTTTGGGTGGCTCCCCACCCATGGCCACACCCAGCACGGGACCAGCAGTGGATGGAGAGTAAATAGGAGGTTTCACCTGCTGAGGCTTCCCCCACCCGAGAAGGAGGATGGGTGTGCCTCGCTGAGGGAAGCTCATTATATAAGAGCTATAACTTACAAAGTGGGTAGTTGCGGAGGGGCTATTTCTGTTACCGAAGCTTGCTCCTTTCAAGAGAACCTAGAACAGGATTGCTTTAGCTAGTGCAGTGATGAGAGCAAGAAAGTGGCTTGCTGTGTGACCTTGGGCAAGTCAAGCTCCTCTCTCAGCCTCAGTTTCCTCAACTGCAATCCAGGCAGAATGCTGATACTCACTTCAAGGATTCCTATAAGGGTTAAATTAGCTGATGTGTACAGAGTTCTCAGTACAGTGCCTCGTATGTAGAAAACATAATCTTTGGAAGCTAATGTTACTACTACCATCAACATCACTATCATTATTTTGAGCATGCTGATCGAATTTCAAATGTTATAAACTTTAATTACCTATAGATCCTCAGGGAAATATCTATTTTTCAAAGCAAGGCATTCCTGTAGCTCTTTTGAGGAAGATTGAGAGACAAAAATGTGTAGGAGGAAAGGAATGAAGGCACAAAAAGCAAGGAGAGAGGAAAGAAAAGGAAGAGGATTGGTTTTTCTGGGCATCTGAAGAAGACCAATTAAGGAATAGGCTAGAAAAAGAACTGGCGTTTGGGAGTGGCTGGAGAGGAAGAGGTCAGAGCTCATGCCAGGAGTTGGGCTTCAAGGGACCAGAAACAAGAAAGGGGTCGCTCCTTAAGGCAGCTCGGGATAAGGAAAGCCAGGAGGACAAGCTGAATCAGACTCAGCAGAAGGAGACAAGAGTCAGGAAGGTGGAGGAGAAGCACCAATGTCACAGGGTGAGGGGGGAGGTAAAGGCAACCGAGTCCAGGGTCTATCTCCAGAATAAATGGGCGGGGAGCCAGGCCAGGCCAGGGAGAAGAAGAGGGTCTGGAGTGCTGGCTGTGGCATCTTGGGATACGCACACCTTGCCTAACAGGCTAGGGCGGGGCAGGTGTGAGAAGGTGACAGGCAGGGAGGATGGCGTGATGGTGACCATACTGGTGACAAGACTGATCAGCCTCGTGTGTGCTCAGGGTGAACCTTTGATTACAAGGAACCCGAAGCTCTCCCCACTTCTAAAATTTTTCTTCTATTGAGTCGAATTCCCTCTGTCTTCTTGTACTTCTGGGACTGAAGTTCTTTTAGGATATTGTGAAATGTTGACTATGACCCCTCAGCAGGAAGGGGCACTGGCCTTCCACTAGTTGGAATGTAGAACAAAAGACACTTCTTTTTGCAGGAAGCAATTTCTCAGCAGAACAGCCAGGGTCACTGATCTCACGGCCCAGCTAACTCTCATGGCCCTGAGCACGTCTGCTCGGTCCCTGTGCTGCTCAGGGTTGGGTGCATGGGAGGTGCTCCGTAAATATTTGTTAAATGAATAAATGAAAAATGCTGGAGTACCTGAAATAGCTCTTATTAAGAGAATTTCAAAGTTCTTTTGTATTTAAAAAAATGTGAGAACTTCAAAAGACCTAAATGTTTCTGGATCTGAGAGAAGGATGAGAGGTTCAGATCCAGAAGGGATTTGAGTTCATTGCAATCTGTCTGGAAGCAGAGGTGATGGACCTGGGCCATGTCCAGCCTAGCCCCATGGTAGCCTTATCCTAGGGCTGGCCGTGTTACATGGCATATCAGCCAGGGGCCCAGTAAAGAATGGATGACACTCCCATATTGGGTAAATCAAGGAGAATTTAATAAAGCAACTATTTACAAAGGATGGGCAAGGTTTAGGGAAACTACAGGGAATGAGTTGGGAGTCTGAGGTTGGTGCAACAGGGTTGTTACCACTGCTAGGACTGAAAGGATAAGGAAAAGGTATGGGTGTGGGTCCCTGGAGAGACAGCTCTGTGAAGAGGGCTCCCTGAGAAGGCAATGACTACTGGTGGAAGGACTGGGCACACTCACTAGTGGAGAGAGCTGAGTGAATGGATACCCTGGCCTTGAACTACCCCCTCCCACCCTCCCTCCATCCCCTGCAGTGCTCCCTACTGGCTGAACCCAACCAGATGCCAGAGGGCTGTGGAGTTTGTTGAGGCGACCCCTACAGATCAGCCTCCTGGGGTATACAGAGCAAGCTGGAGAAGGTGGGGCTTGGAGATGGAAAGGTACTTGGAGGGTTTCCTGCAGCACAGGGGGTCATTTAAGAGCCTGGGGAGAATAAAATGTAAGGTGGAGTCTTCAAGTTCCTGGGTTTGGTCACTGCTTAAGGCAATGTGTGGTCTGACCATGGAGTCCAGCCTCTTCAGCCAAAATGTGGTCATGTGGTGGGTAACAATTAGAAAGCACGGAAGTGTCATGAAATACAGGGATGAAACTGACACAGGGTGGAGCACTGGGTGGGGCCAGAGAGGTCAGCTTTGGTGTTGCCCATTTAATCTTTAGTAATGATCCAAAAGATATAAACAGCCTGATGAAATTAGCCAAGCTGGCCAAATTACAAGGTGTTACAAACTCTGGCGGAGAGAAACTAATGAGAGACTTAACAGTGAAAAATGCCCCTGGACTTAAGGGACAGGATTTTGCCAAATGAGATTTAGGGATCTGGAGTTAGCATGATTCAAAGCACACACATCTACTAGGAGGCAGAAAACAGGAAGTCAAGACTTAGCAACCACAACTAAGTTAGGGTGAAACAGGCTGCAGGAAATGCCAGCCTCCTCCTGTCCTTCCTATGTCTCCTGCGGACTTCCGGTGGAAGGAAAAATCTGTGTTGGGCGATTCATTTGCCGCATATGTGTACTTGTAGCTTGGCAAGTTCAATGACCAAAATCATTTAATTAACCAGGAACTCACACAGAGCTAAGTCCAGAAGAGTCATATGTGCTGATGGAAGCCTTTCATAAAACTTAAAAGATTATCTTTTGTGGAATAAGATTAAAAGAATTGTTTCAATTTTTTTTTTACCTACCCTTTGACCCAGAATTCTACTTCAGGGAACTTATCTTAAGGAGATAATCAGGACAATTCTGAGAGCAGTAGGTATAAGATGTTCACTGTAGGGCTTGTTATAAAGGCTCCAAATGAGAAACAACCTATATATTCAATAGTAGGGGATTGTTGAAACAAATTTTGCTAAATATGAATACATGTTACAGGAGAATTGTAATGACATTGGAATATGTTTAATATGTGGCTTAGAGAGGGAAAAATAGACTGTACAACACTTTGATCACATTTTAGTTACACACACACACACATACACATGGAGAGAAGGCTGGAAAGATGCCTGAAATGATTGAAAGTGGTTAACTCTGAAAAAGATACATGAATATATATAAGATATTTAAGAATAATTCCATTTTTCTTTTTTCTTATCTAAACTACCTCAATTCTATCATAGACATGCATTACTTTATGATAGGAAAGCAACTTTTTTTTTGGTTCATCTAGTGAAATATGGTTTTCCTCCTAAGAACGTATTGAAATGTGTATAATTAAAATAATATTTCCACCTCCTGTCCTTCCTATGTCTCTTTTGCAGTGATGAAAATCTGTTTGGTAACTCATCCCAACAAATTGTCCGTGTCCTCTTTCAGAACATTTTTCATAGTCAAATAAATTTTATTAGAATAATAAACCCTACCTAGTCTATCTAAACCTCTCAACATGTTTCCAGAATTTGGGAGGATCCCACATGTTTTATTTTCTCCTTGAGATGGGGTTTTATCTTATTTTATATTATTTCATTTCATTTTTAAAACCCACAGAGAAGTTTTTTTGCCTCTCCTGTGCCCGTTAGCTCTGGTGTTACACCCAGACCAGTAAGGTGGGATAGAGACACGTGTGCGGAGGTGCTTAGAAAAGTTTGGATAAAGAATTGAGGATGCACAAAGGAGGTCATTGTGTATTTTATGGTGACACTGAAGAACATATCTGAGAACCAATGGAAGATCAGGGATTACAGAATCTCAAAGAGAAATAGCATTTGGCTTATGCATTATTTATTAGTTGGCTTTGAAAAAAATTATATCAAAGTTGATTGTAGGTGGGGGATGGAATTGGGGTGGATCTAATAATAGATTGTTAGACTGAAAACAATTGTAGAAATCATCAGTCATATGCCAGAGGCTTATTCTAGTTTTAAATGTGAAAGTAAAAACTTGGCAAACATCTAAATTTCTAGCAGGAGGGCTTTTTCAAAGTAAATTTTAGTAAACTCCAACAATTGGGATACTGTGCAGCCCTTAAAGTGAGGTTGCAGAGGCATACCCTTCAGTCCTTGCAGGTCACTTCTGTGGAATCTCCCTAGGTCTGGAGGTCTTCTGAGTTTGAAAATTTGATGATTTCATAGATCTAGGATTCCTTATTACCCGAAAGGGCCTAATTTAAGAGAAATGATAGGATCAGGATGTAATTTGCATTCTAGGAAGTAAGGAAGAGATGTTTTTTCCCTCCATTAACAAAAATTTATTGAGCATCTACTCTATTCCAGGGCTTGTGCTAGGTGGTAGATAAAATAAGATGAAGAAGATACTTTCTTCTCCTTTAAGCGGTTCACATTTGAGTGGAGGAAACAGATCCTCATAGGAAGCAGACAATCATAATAAAGTGAGACAAGTTCTTTATCAAGTGATAAAATCTCATGGAGAGTAATAGTTACATATTCTGTAACTATAACTCTCCAAGGATGATAAGGACCTCCAGTATGACTTAAGAAAAGAGATATTTAGACCATGCCTTGAAAGACAAGTAAAAATTTAGCAGTCAAATAAAGGAATGTGTGTATGTGTGTGTGTGTGCATGTGAGTGTGATCCTGGAGGACAATGCACTCATTGGCAAGAATGAAAAGGTGATGGCATTCTTTTGTATATCTTCTTTGGTAAAGTGTCAAATCTTCTATCTACTTTTTATTGGGTTATTTTGTTAATACTTGGTTTGAGAGCTTTTTACGTATTTTGGAGTCAAGTCCTTTGTCAGAAATCTGTATTGCAAATATTTTCTCCCTGTCTCTGGTTTGCCTTTCCATTAATGGTATATTTTGAGGAGCAAAAGTTTTAAATTTTGATGAAGTACAATTTTGTTATTTTTTCTTCTATGATTCATGCTTTTGTGTACTAAGAAATCTTTGCCTACATTAGGAATGCAAGGATCTTCTCCCACATTTTCTTCTAGAAGTTTTATACTTTCAGTGTCTAATAGCATTGCTAGTTAATTTGGGGATATGGTGTGATTGTAAGTTAAAGTTCATTTTTTTTTTCATATGGCTATTCAGCTGCCCCAGCATTATGTATTTAAAACACTGTTCTTTCCACCATAGGAAATCAATTGTTGTAAATCAATTGACCGTATCTGTGTGAGCTGATTTATGCACCCCCTATTCTGGTGCATTGATCCATAGGTTTATTCTTAGGCCAATACCAGGCTCTTTTGATTACTGTAGCTTTACAGTAAGTCTTAAAATCTCATACTGCAAGTCTCCAAGTTCTTCTTTTTAAAAATTACCTTGGCTATTCTAGATATTTTGTATTTCCATATACATTTTAGAATTAGCTTGTTAATTCCTACCAAAAACGGCAGCTAGAATACTGATTGGCATATGTCGAATCCATAGATCAGTGTGGAGGGAATTGATAACAACACTATGGAATCATTTGTCTCATCTTTGCTTTTTCTCAGTGAAAGTTTTTAGGTCTCATTGTACCAGTCTTGCACATATTTTGTTAAAATTATCTCCTTGTATTTTATTTTGATGCTATTCTAAGTTGGTTGTTTTACTTCAATTGCCAACTGTTTTTTTTTTTTGCTAGTGCGTAGAAATATCATTCTTATATTTACCGTCTATCCTGTGATGTTGTTAAACTCATTTATTATTTCATTTTAGTAATTAAAAAATAGATTTCTTAGGAATTTTTCCATACAGGGTCATCTTATCTGCAAAAAAAAAAAAAGATAATTTTACTTCTTCCTTTCTATTCTTAATGCATTTTCTTCCTTCCTTCATTCCTTCCTTCCTTCCCTCCCTCCTTCCCTCTTTCCCCTCTTTTTCTTTGCTTTATTACACTGCTAAGATCTCCAGTATAATGTTGAATAAGTGGTAAAAGTGGGTATACTTGCTTTATTCCTGATCTTAAAGGGAGAACATTTAGCAAACAGCCTGATACGTGGACGCTGCCAGAGTACCCCAGGGCTCCAAGGGATCTTTGAGATGTTTGCAAAACCCAACCACTTCTCACGTTTTCACTGCTGACTTTGGGTCACACAATCAGCTCTCAGGTGAATCCTCCCAATAGCTTCCTGACTGTCTCCCTCCGCAGACTCCACCTCCCTGCCCCAGCCCCGCTCCCAGTTTTACTCTCCACATAGCAGCCACATTATCCTTTTAAGATGCAAGGCAAACCTTGCCACAGGGGCTTGTTCTCTTTCTCCCTGTCACCCCTGCCTTCTGTGCATCCCTATTTACTGACTCGTCTTCCCCAGGAGTGCCAAGCTTGCTCTTTCCACAAGTTCTAGAAGACTGATGGGCTTTGATTTTTCTCTCTTAAATCCTTCTGAAGCCTGGGTTAGAGCTACCAGGCCCTTTGAACCTCAGGATGTCTGCATCTTGGTGACCAAGTGTAGAAAAGTCCGGGAAGGCTGGTGGGTTTGCCAAGTCTCAGGAGACAGACTTTCCCTGGGGCCTCTCATTGGAAACCCTAAGGAATATGAGTGCTTCCTAAGGTGAGACATAATGACCTTCTATGTCTCTTGCAAGTCTTTAATTAGAGACTCCATTATAGACACATCATGTTAAGTGGGACAGGAATTCCACTAGAGGAGGGAGCAAGTAGGAAACTCCTTGGCCAGAACACAGTGTTCAACCAGTCTGACATTTGTAATAATGTCTTTGCCCCTGAGGACTGTATCCATCATCCCTTAACTTCTGGTAAAAAGTGTTTAATAAAAAGGTAGGGAGGCCTTGTCCTCCAGGCATTATCAATCACTCAGGCCATCAGTCAGTCGGCAAAGCTTCCTTGGGTACCTTTCATTCCCTCGTTGTGGAAAGTACTTTCAAATGCCTTATCTCATTTCCCCCCTCAAGCCCCTTGAGAGGAGGGCAGGACAGACATCACTCTCATCCAGACTAGGAGTCTGAGTCCCCAGAGGCTGGGCGGCATGAGATCACGTGGCTAGACAGTGATGGAGCTGGGGCTGGGATCTGGGTTTCCTGATCATCACCTACTCTTTTCTCTACACCCAGGTTGCGTCTCTAGGTGCCAGATGCTGGCTAAGCTCCCAGGAGGTGGAGGACAGGTAAGATGCCATGCTCTTGGCCGTCAGACGCTTCTTTGTAATGACTTGGGTCTGAGGTTGCAGCAGATACTATCTTAAAAAGACTTTCTCACTCAGTGCAAAGGCAGCAATGACAGAAAAAGCCTGGGGTATTAGGGGTGATATGCTTGCTTTGGAGAAGGGACAGGAAGGAGAGTGAGGAGGGCGTGACAGCAGTGGCGGTGGTGGTGGTGGGATAAAGGGAGACCCCCTCCAGGGCTCTGCTGGCTTCCCAGGCTGCTGGAGCCCTCAGAGCTGTTACTCTTGGCTCCTTTTTAACCACTACATTCTCTTTTAAAGAGTTGTTTCCCGCACTCCTCCTCCCTCTTCCGCGTCTCTTGGAGAGCCCTTTAAAGCAGACCTTAAACTAAACAAACATGCAAGCGAAACAAACCAGGGCCATCAGATGTGAAGCCGGTAAGGTCGGGGTGTCCAGTGGGCTTGGGCAGTGTGTGTGCGTGCGTGTGCGTGTGCTGACATAGGGTGGGGCCCCCACAGCCCTTTGCCTCCTTCTCCTTTGTTCTTTTTCTTCGCTTCTTTCATGAATCTTTTAAGCAACCACCATCTGCCTTGATAGATGAGCCAATGTTCTCACCTTATCTTATTTTGTTTTCATCTGTATTTGCCTGCCGGTTGTGCTGCTCTTTCTTCCTCCTTCCTTCCCTTTCCCACCCCTTCCCTTCCTTTGTTTCTCTTTTCAGTAAAGTAGGACTCTCTGTGATCCTAAAAGATGCACATTTAGATGATGGCTAGAGGAGCAGCACTGGCCATGGATCATGGGTTTACACCTCTCAGAGCTTGGGTCCCCATGTATACCATGGGGCTAACTATGGCAACCCCACTGCTGGTTGGGAAGATTACATGGGAGAACACACGGAGAACACGGAGAACAGTGCCTGGCACACAGGAAGGACTGGATATCGCTGAATGTTAGCATCACTGAAGGAGTTCCCATAGACGAGGCACCGGGGCCAGCAGCAGTGCATTCTGGTTTGGCTCCTGGATCTGTGGTGACCTCTGGAGACCAGGCTTTATCGCAGCATGAGAGTGCCTTTCCTGTTTGGCCTATTTTTTGCTTATCTGACTAGAAAAGTGCTCGACTACTTAAGATTTTCACAGGATCCCTAAGCCTAAAGGAGGACGGAGAGACCAGACAGAGCTGGAATCACTGCTGGTCCTACCTACAGCTGGGACAGGGCCACTCGAAAGATGAGCGTATTGGTCCTGCCTTTTGTGACAACTTTGTGACTGAGTAGATTAATGCATCTTTCTGGGTTTCCATTTCTTAATGAAATAGGGATAGTTAGTTACTTTACAGGATTTTGTGAGGGTCAGTGAGCTGATGTCTGTGGAAGCACTTAAAACTCTAGAGCTAGACAGACTCGAGTTGAGCTGCTGAGACCATTCTTTCTAAGCCAAGGAAAGAATCTTGGGGAGAATCATAGAACTTTAGAGCTGGACTAAGCTTGATGCATATAGTCCTCACGGGGCATTTCACAGACGAGAAAACAGGACTGAAAGAGGAGGGGTTGAGGCCATGGCCACACAGCTGTTTAATGACAGAGCTGACAACGGGGTCCCAGGGTGTGCTCCTTCACTAGACCACACTGAAGGACACAAGGGAGCACAGATCCCAATGCAGTCCCACTGATAGACTTCCTATGGGCTGCTCTCAGGGAAACCATTCAGATTCTTTGAGTATGGGAAGCCAGGTTTGAATTTTGGCCCTGTCCACCTGTGTTCATTTCTTTCTTTCTTTTTTTCTTCCTTTCTTTTTTTCTCTCTTTCTTTCTTTCTTTCTTTCTTCCTTCCTTCCTTCCTTCCTTCCTTCCTTTCTTTCTTTCTTTCTTTCTTTCTTTCTTTCTTTCTTTCTTTCTTTCTTTTTCTTTCTTCCTTCCTTCCTTCCTTCCTTCCTTCCTTTCTTCCTTCCTTCCTTTTCCTTCCTTTCTTCCTTCCTTCCTTCCTTCCTTCCTTCCTTCCTTTTCCTTCCTTCCTTCCTTCCTTCCTTCCTTCCTTCCTTCCTTCCTTCCTTCTATTAGTATTGACAAGTGCATACAGGCAGTAACCACCACAATTGAGACACAGAACATTTCCATCATTCCACAAAATATTCCTTCATTCCCATTTGTAATCATCCCCTCTCCTTACCCCACCCAGCAACCGTTGGTCTGTTTTTTGTCCTTATGTCATTTTGCCTTTGTCAGATCATCACAAGTCTTAGTTCATTCAGTGTTGCTATAACAAATAAATCAGGTAGCTTAAAAAGAACATAAATTTGTTTCCTCACAGTTCAAAAGGCTGGAAAGTCCAAGATTAAGGCACCAGCAGATTCAGTGTCTGGCAAGAGACCATTTCTTGGTTCATAGATGGCTGGCACCTTGCTGTGTCCTCACTTAGTGGAAGGGATAGGGAGCTCTCTGAGATCTCTTTTATAGAGGCACTAATCTCACTCATGAGCACTCCACCCTCATGGTCTAATCACTTCTCAAAAGGCCCAGCTCCAAATACCATCACATTGGAGGTTGGGTTTAACATATGAATCTGGGGGACACAAACATTCAGTCCATGGCATCATATAATGGAAAGTGCAGGGTGTGGCTTTTTGAATCTGGCTTGAGTCATGTATCATAATACATTTGATATTTATCCATGTTGTTGCATGTATCAGGAGTTGGTCTCTTTTTATTGGTGAGTGGTTCTCCATTGTACAGCTGTAATTTGTTTAACCGGGTAATAGCCATTTGGGCCATTTCAAGTTTTTGACTATGAAAAATAAAGCTGCTGTGACTATTCACATACTTATGCTTTCTTTTCTCTGGGATAAAGATCTAAGAGTGAAATTCCTGAGTCACATGGCAAGTATACAGTAAGTAAATTGATTAGAAACTGCCAAACTCTTTTTTGAAGTGCTGTACATTTTGCATGCCTGCCAGTGATGTATGAGAGCCCTGCTTGCTCTGTGTCCTCACCAGCACTTGACATTGAGTTATTTTATTTTTCCCATTCTAAGATGTGTGTATCTCATTATAGTTTTAATTTTTATTTCCCTCACTACTAATGATGTTGAACATCTTTTCATGTGCTCATTTGCCATTCGTAGATCCTTTTGATAGTGTTGGTTCAAATCATTTGTCCACTTTCTAAAATTGGGTTTTTGTTTTCTTATTGTAGAGTTTTGAGAATTTTTTTATGTGTTCTGGGTATAAATCCTTTATTTCTTTTTCTTGCCTAACTTCACTGGCTAGAATGCTCATGTAGCATGTTGAATAGAAGTAGTAAGAGTGGACATCCTTGTTTTTTTTCCTAATCTTAAGGAGAACACGTTTGATATTTCATCATTCTGTATGGTGTCAGCTGTAGGTTTTTCATAGCTGCTCTTTGTCAAGTTGAGGAGGTTTCTGGTTTCTGGGAATTTTTGCCAGGAATGGGTGTCAGAGTTGATAAAGTGTTTTTCCTGAGTCTATTGAGATGCTTGCATGGTTTTCCTTTCTTTTTTTTAGTATGGTGAGTTTCAAATGTTAAACCCATCATGCCTTCCTAGGCTAACCTCCGCTCAGTTATGAGGTTTTTATATTGCTGGAATTGACTTACTAAAGTCTGTGTAGAATTTTTGTATCTCTCTTTGTGAGGGATCTTAGTCTGTAGTTGTCTCTTCTTAAAATATATTTGTCTGGTTTTGGTGTCAGGGTAATGCTGGCCCTTATAGAATGAGTTTGGAAGTATTTCCTTTTCTTCAATTTTCTGCAAGAGCCTGTGTAGAATTGGCATTTTTCTTCCTTAAATGTTTGGTAGGATTCCAGTGAAGCCATACTGACCTGGAGTTTCCTTTGTGGGAAGGCTCTTAAACTAAAAATTCAGTTTCATTAATAGGGATAGGGCTTTTGAGGTTATATTTGGTGAGTGTTGGTAATTTGTGCTTTTAAAGGAACTTGTCCGTTTTATCTAAGCTATCAAATTTATTGGCACAGAGCTTTTCGTAATTTCTCTTATACTACATTTACTGTCTGCTGTAGCTCTAGTGATACAACTTCTGCTGTTCCTGATGTTGGTCATTTGTGTCTTGTCTCTTTTTCCTGATCAGTCCAGCTAGATGCTTGTTAATTTCATTGATTTTTACAAAGAATCAGTTTTTGGTTTCATTGGTTTCTGATCTTATCTTTATCATTTCCTTCCTTCTGCTTACTTTGGGTTTAATTTGTTATTCTTTTTATAGTTTATTAAGGTGAACACTTAGATAATTGATTTCTATCTTTTAATTTCTAATATAAGCACTTAATCTTATAAATTTCCCTCTACTCTCTGCTTTGGTTGCATCCTACAAATTTTTATCAGCTTTATTTTTATTTTCATTCAACTCAAAATAGTTTTTAATGTCCCTTGTGAATTCCTCTCTGAGTTATTTAGAAGTATGTTTTAAAATTCCCAAATATTTGGGAATTTTCCTGACATATTTCTAATGTTGATTTCTAATTTAATTCCATTGTGGTCTTAGAAACCCTTTGTATGATTTCAATTGAAAAACTTTGTTGAAATGTGTTTTATGGCCAAGTACATTGTTTACCTTTACCTTGATGAAGGCTCCATGTGTACTTCAAAGGAATGTATATTCTGACATTTTGGAGTCTTCTACAGATGTCAGTTGGGTCAAGTTGGTTGATAGTGTTATTCAGGTCTTCTCTAGCCGTACTGATTTTCTGTCTGCTTATTCTATTGATTACTGGGAGATGAGTGTTGGAATCTTCAACTATAATTGAAGATCTGTCTTTTTGTCCTTTCTGTTCTATTATTTGTTCCACGTCTTTTGAAGTTCTGTTGTCAGATGCATACACATTTAGGATTGTTATGTCTCCCTGGTAAACTGATCCCCTTTATGATTCTGTAATGCCTCTCTTTACCCTTGATAACATTCCTTGTTCTAAAGTCTGTTTTTCACACAGTTTTTACAACCAGAAAAGCACTGAGATCCAGGTGTAGTCGGTACCAACAGCAACCCTTAAAACTCTTTCTCTAGGCTCCTGTTTTCACGATGTGGCCTTCCCAAGCATTGTCTGGGCACGCTAAGCCCCCTGAGGAAGATGAAATAAAAAGCAGCAGGCTGAATGTTGATTTTTTGCCTCTTAAGAGCTAAATGCAGAGATATTTGAGTAATGCTCTGGCTATAGCCCTGGGACACTTTGAGTGAGAGATGGCGACGTGGATACTGGCAGGACAGTAAGCAGTAGTTGGACATGCAGCACCCATGTGCCCTGCAGTTCCCCAAATGAGGCTAATATCACAGTCAGCCTCAGATGCTTGAGAAGAGGCAGGAGACTGTGGAGTTTCCATTCTTAGCCTAGGGAAAGTGGCAGGCAGCCCTTAGGGATTTGAGAGGGCTGTGGATTTAGTGGATATGGGGATTTAGGTGTTTGGAGAGTGAGATTGGCAGGGGAGGATTTGAACATCCAGTCACTAGGGAAGGAAGAACAAGCTGAATCAATCTTCTGCATTATTTAGGCCCCCTTTCTCTTAATAGTATTAGTTTTAAATCCCTATTACCATGTCTGGAACGTAAGTGCTCATTAAGAATTTGTTGAATGAATAAATGCCTAAACTTGAGAATAAAAGTCTATCTTATCTATACCTATGTCTTATAGTATCTCAATACCATGACCATGTCCTTTTCTTTGATGGTTATGTGTGAGTCAGCTGTTGTTATGATAATAGTGTATAACAAACAACTCTAAAACCCTTAGTGATTTATAGCATCAGGATCTTTGAGTCATGGGTCTGTGGGTTGACTGGGTGGCTCTACTTTAGTCTGGGTTCAAATCTGCTCCCTGAGTCTGTCGCATGAGATTGCTCAGTCAGAGGCATATACTGTTCATGATGGATCCAGAAAATTAAGAGGCCAAACCAAGCTATAGAAGCATATTTAAAGCCTCTGTTTGCATCATATCTGATAACATTTTATTGGCCAAAGTAAGTCATAAAGCCCAAAGTTAGGCAGGGGAGATATATATATATACATACACACTATTATATGTAGTGTTTGTTATACACTATTATCACAACAATAGTTGACTAATACATATCCTTCAAAGAAAAGGATATGGTCATAGTACTGATATATATACGATGTAGAGGGAGGGTTCTTTTTCTCTTAGGTGTAGGCATTTATTCATCCAACAAACTCTTGATGAGCACATATTATGTTTCAGACATGGTTACGTACACACACAGATACTTTTACATTGTGTTCACAGCTACTCTGGAAGGCACAGCAAAGCCACATGGCAGAGTGTGGACATTTAATTCCATTACAGGGAGAGAGTAAAGGGCTACGAACAATAATCTAATCAGCTATAGGTACCTTCAGTACAACTGCCAACACACATAACACACAGGCACTGTTCTAATCACCTTACATGTATGAACACATCAGGTTAACAACACCTTTTATTTGATGGCTTGAAGGATGGATATAAATGTAAAAGTTTAAATTGGTTTTTGGTTAGACTTAATGAATTGTAAAGGAAACTGAAAATTACACTTGTGATAACATTACAACAAGTACTTAAATTTTTAAATTCTATGTAAAAAAAAATCCATCATGAAAGGAGTCCGAATATTTTGTTATTCTATGAGTTGTCTGAGGATATTTCCAGAATATTTCTAGAAGCTGTATATGCCCTTGTATATGTATCAATAAATGTCAATTAGTAAATATTTATTGCATTCCTATTGTATACAAGACTTTACTGTGCTTACTGTGGGGGTTCTTGCCCTCAGGGAACTTAAGATTTATCCAGGAGGAAAAAGGAATTTCCATGAGGACAGCTAACCATAACTCAAGGCAGTAAGTGCCAAGCAGCAGCCGTGTGGACAACAGAATTCCAAGGAAAGCCTGGTCTGTGCCTTTGTCCTTCTATAAAAATTCTTAGAGTCCTGTCATTAAAGGGTCCATAATGAGGTGTCATCATCAAGGCCTGGATGCCTCCCACACCTGTGGATTTGGCTCATGTCCTGTCTCAAGGTTTCTCTGTTCTGGACATTCAGAAAGAAATGTGAATTGTTGTACATTACATCCCTCCCTAAGACTCCAAACGCTTCCTAGAGAAACAGGCAGCAAACTGTGTTACACTTCACTGGTTTGGAGAACATATTGGATGTCACTGATCCTTCCCTTCCTCTACCCTCCACTCTTTATTTCTAGGTGTCAAAAAAGAGTACAGTCCAACAAAAAGGAGAAGACGTTTGTTCTAACCATCGACACCAATGCTCACAAAACCATTTTCCACCTTATACTTCAGTGTCTTGATTTCTTTGTTTGCCCAGGGGTCCTGAGATAGTCTCTGTTCACACATGGGGAATGGAAAGAGAATTTGGAAGTTAATTTCCTTTCAAAGCCCTACTTTCATTTTGCCAATCCCAAGTCTGAGACAAATGTGGGGACAGAGAGGAATACTGTGATTCCTGACATGTGAGTGCTATGAAAATTTATGCTTGATTTCAAGTTTTTCCTCTTGAATACCATAGGGATAAGGGATTTTTTTCCCCCAATTTTGATTTTTCTCTCAGCCAGTTCCTGACTGGTTTTAAGTATTTTTGTTCAGACACACTATACTTTTCATTTTTTTTTATTGGCCCTTAACTCATATGAAACACTATGTAAAATAAAGGTCAGTTTAAGACATCAAATTCTTGCAAGTCATAAAACACTTGTGAAGTGGCCCTGGCCTTTTTAATCTATGAAATAAGATACTTGTCCGAACACCTCTCTTACCCTGGAAAGTGGACTACACGCACCAAGGTTTCAACTAACCTCCAGAGTTAAATTTTTGAATTGAAAGTGTTAAAATATGCCCTTGAAAACCAATTAATAATGAGTTTATTTGCATTCATGTTTTTCCACAGAGCAATCCCTACTTCCTTTAAATTTTGAGACACAAGAGAAAACATGTGTGCCCACCTCACCTTTGCAGAGTGGCCGTGAAGTGTGTGGGTTTCATAATCCTCTTAAGCACAAGGCTGCCATCTGTATTGTTCTGTGATTTTATCCACTGGGTTTGCTCCTCTCCCCTCCCTATGCCTGAGAGCCACAGTGTGCAGAAGTCCTGAAGAGGAAGTGGTTTTCATGGACCATTGTCTTTTACTGCCCTCTGCACATCTCTGAGGCCTTTCTCTGAGAGGGAAGAAAGGAAGGAGGAATGAGAAAGGAAAGAAAGGAGGTAGAGTGGGAGGGAAAGACAGAATAAAGGTTTTTTAAAAAATATAAAAGTGGGAACATTCACATGAACAATAAAAACTGGTTAATTTTACTTCATCAAAAGTAAAAAATTTTCTCAGTAAAAGATATGGCAAACATGGAAAAACAGGGCACAAATTGGGAGAAAATGTTTGCAAACGCCTATCTGACTAAAGACCTAAATGTCAAGCCTAAAGCTGTAAAACTCTAAAAGAGAACATGGGAGAAAATCTTTGACCTTGGATTAGGGCATGACTTCTTAGATACTATAGAAAAGCACAATTCATAAAAATTCGTAAGTTGAGCTTCACTAAAATAATTTGTTTTAAAATATTGTTAAAAGATGAGCCACAAACTGGGAAAACTATTTATTAATTGCATATTGATAAGGGAGCTGTATCCAGAACAAATAAAAAGCTCCTGTAACTGAGTAATAAGAAATCAACCCCTCCAAAAACAAGTGAAAGATTCAGACAAACTTCTCACTAAAGAAGAGATACAGACGCAAATAAGTCTATGAAAATACACTCAATGTCATTAATCATTAAAGAAATGTAAATTAAAACCGTAAGATACCACTACATACCTATCAGAATGGCTTTAAAATTTTTTTAAAAAAATGAACAGACAAACAAAAGAACTTAGCAATACAAGTGTTGGTGAGGCTTGGAATGGTGCAGCCACTTTGGGAAACAGTTTGGCTATTTTTATAAAGCTAAACATACACTTACTGTGTAACCCAGAGATCCCACTTCTAAGTATTTATGAAATGTGTATGAGATGAAGACATATGTCCACACCAAACCCTGTCTGAGAATATCTATAGCAACTTTCTTCATAATAGCTCAAAATTAACAACCACCCAGTGTCTATCAGCTCATGAATAGATATACAAATTGTGCTCCATCCTAATTTTAAAATTTGATGCTAAGTTAAAAAGAGTTAGATTCAAAAGGTTACACATGATATGATTCATTTTATATGATAGAACAGATCAGTGTTTGAGAGTGGAGAAAGGACTGATTACAGAGAGACTCAAGGGAACTTGTTTGGCGTGATGGAAAACTTTGTCTTGATTGTGTTGCATGTTTGTCAAAACTTATAGACTATATATTGAACTTAATTTTTTTGTATATACAGAATATACCTTAATATATCTGATTAAAATTATCCACCTTTCCCATAGCATCAGTAGATGTATTTAACATTTTTAAAGAGATAAATCAAATTTAGTATAGAAAGTTTAGAAAATACATTAATAAATAGGACAAAATTAATCAACTGTAATTACAGCACCTAAAGGTTGTCAGTGTTAACAACTTGATGGACATACTTTTTTTATATAAAGTTTTGTAGCTCTTAACATCTTTACATGTATCTTCTACACTATCACTTCCCACGGGCACAGAGCATTCTATTGTATGAACGTTCTACAGATTATTTATTATTAGACACTTAGGTTATATGTATTAGACACTTAGTATTAGACACTTAGGTTATATGTAATTAGACACTTAGGTTATATGTAATTTGTTACTTTCATAACTAGAGCTACAATAAGCATTCTCATATGTATATTTGTGGATAACCGTGATTTATTTCTTTAGCATAAATATCTAGGCATGACAGTGCTGGCTCAAAGGAAAGAAATATTTTAGGGTTTATGATAGAGTTGTCATCAAATCTCCCTGCAGAGACTTTGCACCGATTTCTATAAGTTTATTTTAAAATTCTCTTTACTCTATCTCATCCCCATTTCACAACCTTCCTCACCTTGCTCCCTCTTAACAGAAAATTTCTAGCTGAGACACAAAGCATAAGAGGACTCATGAACAGCTGCACACAGAGAAAGGGGATCGTGTAGAACAGTAATATCCTAGTTTCCAGGCCCCCAACTCACCTGCCTCATGTCTCATGTGTTGGACCTTATCTTTTTTTTTTTAACCAAATAAACTTTGTTAGTTAATAATTCATTTTTCTCACAGATAACTTTAGTTACCCAACTAAGGAGCCTGAAGTTCAATGGGGAAAAAAAAAATCAACCTCACATTTAATTTAGCAAATGTGAGACTTCTGATCAACATTTTGTGCACTGAAAACCTTTGGTAGAGGTTCTGTCCTGATTTTAAGGACATTTAGAGGCTTGAGACTCCAGGCTTGGTCTCATGGCTCTGGGAAGACCCTCTGACCAGGAGAAAGGGGACCCGGGTTTGGGGGTCATTCCATCGCTGGCCTGGACTGAGCTCCAATCATATCAGCTCACATTCCTGGGCCTCCTGTGCTCATGTGTTAAGTCAGTAAGATACAATGATGTCCCTCCTACCTGTCGTTGTGAGGGTAGAGTTAGACGATGCTTCTGAAAGCACCTTAAAAAGTAGCAAAAGCAGTTCGAACATGCTATGAATACTTCCTATTTTTCATGGTAATAACATTGGAGAACACTCCTGACAGGACCAGCCTCAGGTGTCAGGCCTGTTCAACTCCCGGGAGAGGTGAGCAGGGCCCTCTGTCCCTGGCCGGGCCTTGGGTCTTACCTAGGGTGCTGCGGGGCGGTGTTCTCACGAGGTCCTCTCTGATCAGCCATTCAGAGGGTCATGCATTACCCCTGCAGAGTTTGCTCTTTACCCTGTGCATGTCAAGGAGCTGCTCTGATGACCTCTCGGGGAGCTGGAGGGACGGCAAGGTCAGATCTGCATTTTGGAAAGAGCAGGCGCCGGGGAAGAATCGCAGGGATGCCTGTAGACTGCCTACTGGCTCCCAGTGCTACTCCCCACCCGCCGGGTGCTGCACTGGATCCCAGGCAGCTACGTTTCCCAGGCTCCTGTGTTTGGCTTCCAGACAGATGGGGCCCTTGGAAGGCACTGGCAGAAGCCTGGCAGGGAGCGAGGAGGGGCGAAGCCAGGGTATTTCCACTCCTTCAGCCTCTGACAGCACCTCCTTTAGAGGTTGCATTTCTCCACTTCCTCCATGGGAGGAAAGCCCCTCCAGACCTTTCAGCGCCTGCCTTATGCCAGCCCTGGTCACACAGTGCCACCTCTGGGCTCTGGCCACCCCACCTCCTCCCCGCAACCAGGAGGGCAGGCGGCTTCCTGCAGATGCCAATCTTTGAGTTTCCTAAAACTTCCTGTTGGCCTCTCAGCTCTTCTTTTGCAAATCAATCCCCTGTGTTCGATTCCCATTTTTTTGGAAACACCTACAATGGCTTCTTTAACCCTGGCTGAACCCAGGCGGATGCAGAGAGGAACAGGAGTGAACAGCAGTTCAGCTCAACAGGCACTGATTAAAAACCTAGGGAGCAGGCCCCATTTCCCGGGAAGACAATTTCCATGTACTGATGTATGAAGTGCACCACAGGGCTGTGCATGGGTTTGAAGGGAGGCCCACCGGACGAGGCGATTGTCATTACAGCGGTCCAGACAAGACCCTTGAAGAGCTTGAACAAAGGCAGTGGTGGGTGATCGGAGAAAGGACTTGATGATCAATCGGATGTGAAAGAGGAAGGAAAAGAGGGGCTGAGAAAGAGCCCCAGCTGGCTGATTCTTGCCTTCCTCGCCTCTAGGGCATGCACTTCTCTCCATCCTTCAAAATCCAGTTCAACAGCTACCTCCACCATGATTGTTTCTGCTGATGTTCCCCAGTGGAGATGCTCTTTCCTGCCTCTGTGCTTTCGTAGCACTTTGTCTTGGCACCGTGTCAGCTCCTCTCTCACTTCTCTTATATTCCAATAGATTTCCCGGAAGAAAAGCTAGCGCTTATAAAGCACTTACTATGCGCCAGAAAAGTATTAACTTATTCATCATTTTGTCCTCATGACAACCCTGTGAGGACTATTACTGTTCTCTGTCTTACAGACGAGGAAACTGAGGCCTGGGGAGATTTAATGATCTGCACAAGGATACAGAGTGAGCAGCAGAGCCAGGAATCAGTTGTCTTTAGGGTTTATGCCCCTAACCATCACATCACATAACTCCTCTGGATAATATCTCTAAGTACTATGTTTTGATTGTTTTCCTACAGAAGAACATAAAGGTTCTCAGGAAGTTAGTTTGGGATATTAAGAAGCACAAACTCACCCACTCCAGTTTCTTGAACACTCCAGGCCTTTGTACATGCTGTTCCCTTGCCAAGAACACTTTCCCTGTACTTTGCACAGTGGCCTCTGCTCATTCCTCAGTTCTGGTTTCAGTGCTAAACCAGATCTGAGTGAGATCCTTCAGGCTCGTCTAATAAAGCAGAACCCCTCCCCTACCCTGTTGTCTTGAGCACTGAACCTGTCCCTTTGCTTCAGAGCACATCGTTCAAGTCATGCTCTTATTGGTTTGTTTACTTGCATTGTCCAAGAAGGCAGAACATACATCTGCTATACTCACCCCTGCTCATTCAGGACCCATCAGGGCACCTAGCACATAGTAGGAACTCAGTACATGAGGAAGGATGATGCCTTCTCCCCGAAGTACATAAAATTTGTCCTCATTCTCATACCACACAATTGTCAAGAATTGATTTCGTGGGAAGAGTGGGTACAACTTAGTGGTAGAGGACATGCTTAGCATGCATGAAGTCCTGGGATCAACCCCTAGCACTCCCATTGAAGAAAAAAAAAGAATTAATTCTGAGTATAAATTGGATGAAGGAGTGATCAGGCAGAAATTAAGAAATGGGAGTTTTCACGAATATATATATGTATATGCATAACTGGGACATTGTGCTGTACACCAGAAATTGACACATTGTAATTGACTGTGCTTCAATTGAAAAAAAAATAAAGGAAAAAAAAAAAGAAAAAAAAAAAACGGGAGTTTTCAAAAACATCCCAAATAGGGGATTAAGACGTACGAACTATTATGTATAAAATAAGCTACAAGGCTATATTGTGCAATACAGGGAATATAGCCAACATGTTATAATAACTATAGATGGAGTATAACTTTAAAAAATTATGAATCACTATGTTGTCCACCTGTGACTTACATAATATTGTATATTAACTATCTCTCAATAAAAAATAAATTTAAAAATTATACATAAAAAATTTTAAAGTAAAAACAAACAAAAAGATCTAAAATGTCCTAAAGGTAAGAAAAGAATGATATTAACAAGGAATTCTCAACGAGAATAGTTCTGGTGAATCAATCAATGAAATATATAATTTCCCTTCATTAAAGTGACTAAATCTGCTTGGCCTGAATGTGCTTCTGTTTTGCCATCGCTTTCAGATCTGAGAAGAACCCCACCCACATCTCAGTTTGCCTGCGCTGTGGGTGCTTTTTCAAAAATTTCCTTCACACCCTGACTCAGGCTCTGGGTGAGATGCTGTGGGAAACCGAGATGTCAAAGTACAGGGGTGAATTTCATGGTTAGTCATGAAGCCTCTTAATTTAACATCTGTCTGATTGCAAGTATACATTTTGCAATTTTGAGATGAATGATATGCTGTTTAACCTGAAAGCTAATTATAGCAAGAAAGCTGTATGAGAGCCAATGCTTGTCACTGAGTTAGGAAATCAGCAAACCCAGGCCCTGCCTTGGCTCATGAATTATGACACGTATCTGTAGATCAGTTAACCTCCAAAATCACAAGCTACCAACAGCTTTCGAATTTTCAGCTGAAGAACTTCAGTATTTGAAATAATTCTGTTCCTTTGCATCATATATCCTACTTTAAAAAGTGTCGTCTGGCTAATAATTGTACAAAACCTGAAGTAAGAAAAGAGTTTTTACAAAATTCTTTAACCAGGTGAAGAAAATACTAACCGGATATAAGGAATAGCAGTTTGGCATCTCCTGGGATCCTCATTCAATCAGCAAGTATCAGTCAGTAGTGTGATCAGGTCAGAATGTGCGACAGATGAATTCATATCCATGTTTCTCCAACCCTTGGAAGCCCATTTTACAGATTAGAAAACTAAGACATAGGGAAGCTGAGAACTTCAGGTCACCTAGCACCTAGCTACTCAGAGTAATCCTTGGACCAGTAGCATTACCTGGGAGCTTCTTAGAAATGCAGAATCTCAGGGCTCTCAAGACCTCCTGAATCATAATCTACATTTAGATAAGACCAACTCCCGCCCTCCCCCTGAGCGATTTGGATATTCAGTCATGTTTGAGAAGCACCAGCCTGGTGAACCATGCTGCAGGTGGGGTTGCCATCCTTATCTTTTGGCTTGATTAGACTCCTCCATCTTGGGTCTTGGCTGAGATGTCACCTCCTCAGGGAAACTTCCCGTAACTTTCTTAATTCCCTTAGTTACCCTTGCCAGGTGACTTCAGAGCATGCTACACTCCTCTAGTCATTGAAATTGTCACATTTTACAGCCAAGCAAGACAGACAAGCAATTCAATGGGCAATTACGATCAACTCAGTGAGGGCCAGGATCAGATATGCGTGTCCCCAGGTGCTCAAATGCTCCCAGGATATGCCAAAGAAAGTCATGCATTCAGGGGTATCTTCTTTCTAAAAATGGTTTCATTGCAAAAACATCAAGCACATCTCTGTATTTAAGATGACCATTGACCTGGTCTTTGAATGGTCTCCACTTAAGGGCATCAGGGCAACCTATAATGCCAATTCCTTTTAGAACACTAACCCGCCATTTATGAGGTCTAGTTAATTTCAGCAGATGGTAATAACCACACCTCAAGTATCATCCCAATAAAGTCCAGTAATTAGGGCAGCACCCTTCCTATCATTTTCAGTCCAGAGGGCTCCACCCTGTCCCCTAATTACCATGGTCCACAGGGCACAGCCCCAGGAAACAAACAAGGAAGTCCTTCTTTACCAGCTTTTCCTCAGTCTCTTGCCAATGTATAAAGTGGCCCTGTCCCTTCCTGCTAAATAAACTGTGTTGTAGTTTGGAAGTGAATTATTGCCTCTCTTTAAGTGATGTTTGAAGTTCTGGGTAGGATAGTATTTGCAGTCATCAGAGGTCACCTTACCGTTGGCTAATTCATGGGTTCTTGCAGGGGGTACAGTTGTTGAGGAAGCAAGCAGTTTGCAAATGTCCGACACACACACACACACTTTGAAGGCTTTCCAGCTCTTCTAAACAAAGTGGTCAGTTCTTCTCCAGCTGGTTTTAAAAGTTTCCCTGGAATGAAGGCACCTCAGGATCTAAGCTGAATTTATTTCCAAAGTCTCCTTCCCATGTTAGTCTGGTACCTACATAAAACTTTCTTGAAGATTGGAAAACAGAGGGTGCAAATGATGGCGTAAAAGGAAACAGAGACAGCCACGGTATGAAGTGTGAGTAAATTTACACCATTGTAGGGGACACAGGACGGGGCGGGGCAGGGCAGTACCGCTGAAATTGCAGGTAAGAAACCTGTGCTGAATAGTAGAGAGAGGAGCTTGAATGTAAGGGCTTGAAGACTAAATCTGAGGGGCTCCAGAAGATCCTACCCAGGTGGGTTAGAAGTTCCTTTGGAAAAGAGAGTATTCTTGGGGCTAGTTTAATTCTCTCTGAGGGCAACAGAATGGGTGGCATAACCTTTCTGGGGACACTTTAACTTTTTTTCAATTCTCTGATTTCCCTTTCTGGCAGTATCTGAAAAGTCATGATTTCTGTAGGCCCCCTCCCCTTTATTAGTCCTTTAAAAGTTTCACCTTCTCCACAAAGCCTTTGGAAACAAACTACAAATAGATTTAAAAGTCTGTTTTTTTTTCTGAAGGAAGGTAGGGGAACTGATATTCCCTGCGGGCCTCCAAAGGGCCAGCTCAGTCTCGGCCCCTTGGTTGGTCTTATTTCATTGAATCTTCATGACAGCTGTGTCTACGTACATATTCAGTACATTTCATTTATTTTATGTATTTTTCACATGAAGAAATTTTAGAAAGATTAAATCATTTACATATGGCTATGCAAATTAACACGAATAATTAACTCTAAAACTCACATAATTGAAATTCATACCCTTTTCCTTATCTCATACTGCTTCTAAACTTGCCCTTTCTTTGCATGCACATAAGCAGACAGACAGAAAGACACACAAAACCCAGCCTTAACATTGGACAGAATATAAAGATTTTTATTTGTACCTACGTTAGGTATCTGAACTATTTGTAACAACCATTTTTAAGCTTTCTATGATTTGGCTCAAATGTTGAGATTATATCTATTTATATATATAAATAATAAATAAATATATATATATATATATATATATATTTTTTTTTAATGACACTGTAAATTCCTCAAGGGAAGGACCAACATTTTCATTCATTTCTATTCCTCCTCCCAGCAGGCCCCCTGGCTCTAGCACATACAGTGCTTGCGCTCAGTCCATATTTGATAACCAACTGTGGATAAGGGACCTATCCTATTGAATTTGTTTTTTCATTCATCTTCAAAAATCCTGGCAAGGAAGCACATGAAAGAGTGTCCCATTTATAAAGGAGAACCCACTACAGATGCCTTTCATTAGTCTGGCATCAGAACTGCTTTTTTAGAAATTGTTTCCTAACTGGTGTTCCAATTTAGCAATCTGAATATCCTAAAAGGAACTGGCGGTCTTTGTCAACAGCTCAGGATGTGGCTGGACACTGTGACCTGGCCTTGTCAGAGTCCATCCAAGGCAGGAAAAAGGGGGTATATGCAAATAGGGCAACTAAGATGAGTGTTTTAGAGGGACAATTTACCAAGGTGTGGGCAGAGTTAAGGGAAACCAAGCAGGGATGGAGCAGGAACCAGGATGGATTAGCAACACTGGCGAGCAGGTACCACCCTTGCCTGAAGGGGCAAAAGAAAGACTGGTTATAGAACCTGGAGGAAATCAGTGTGAACAGAGGGCCACTGTGACCTTCAGGTAGCAACAGGCAGATCCTTGAAAGGAATGAGCTGGGGAAGTTAATACTTTGACCTCATTCTTTCCCTACCCTTTTCTCTCTTCCATTTGGACCCAACCCAGAAGGCAAGAGACTCTTGAGGCAATTGAGGCAAGTCGGCCTTTCTAAGCACAGAGCAGCAGAAAGAGGGGCTAGAGCAGACCTACGGGAGGACACACGGAAATGCCCAATGGAGCAGCATTCCTCAAATAATCTTGTTTGGAAACGATCTCTATTGGATGTTAAGAAGTGTTCTTTAGGAATAATAGAGAAGGTTGAGCGAGAGGGTAAGATTGGAGAACACTGGGTTAAGTGAAGTTAAACAGATCTCTTTACTTCAAGACTTCTTAGGAGCTCTGAAACATGCGTCGTCGTTCTTTAATGGACCATACTTAATTGGTCCATTAGTCTGATGGGCCACGCTATTTCTCAAACTTACTCGGCCATGATCATCATCCCTTATTTTAAGAAGCATCTCACAGCTCTTGCATCATCAAAGACTTGCTTTAGTTTAAAATCTATTTATTAAAAATCAAAAGCAAACAAAAAGACTGAAAGGGTAATAAATCACAAAATCTTGGAAGTTGATGTTGCTAAGTTATAGGCAAAGATACAATTTTAGCAGTCAATGAAAATTGACCCCAAACCAAACATTTCACCTGGTATTTTGCTAGTCTGCATTCGGCTTTGATGTGCAGGAGTGAGAAGCCTCATGTAAAGAAGGCCGGGCCAAGTCCCATGACCTCAGCCCCCATGTGGACCTAGCTGGTGACTTGTCATTCTCTTCTTTTTTCCTGAAACAATGGAAAATGCCAGTGGTCTCTCAAGACCACCCACGGTTGCCCCATCACCCTCTGTATGTGGGTGGCCTGTCCGTACTTGGCAACAGGACAGCCTGATTCTCAAGCCAGCCTGGGCTGAGCTGGTGATCCAGTCGCCTCATTTCGGTTTTCCTTATTACTCAGCCCTCTGAGATATACTGTGGGAAAATCAACCAACCGACCAACTGCTTGTCTCGATTGATCACCAACGGCATAAACAGTAGTTTCCTTAGTAATGTTACTAACAACCCTTTCTTCGTCTATAGTCTTTCACCACTCTCGAAGATTCCCCCTGTTTTCTTCTATAAGCATCACGACTGTGCTGGACATGTTTGCAGCTCTTTACCAGTAGGGAAACCAAGTCTCAAGGAGGTGGAGTGATTTACTCCAGGTCACTTGGCAATGTTGGGACTGGAAACTGGGGCCTTGGGTCCTTAAATTGATGCCTTCCCCTCCTTGTCTCTGTAATGTGAGAAGGAGAATTGCTATTTAAAACAGCCTACATTGGGAGAATGCCTACATTCGGAGAATCCAGCTCCATAGCACCCCCTTTCTCTCACAGAGACTAGAGGGAGTTAGAAAAGAAAGGTCACATTTCAGAACTTATTTCAACTCTTTGTCGCTAGGACCTGGAGTGAATTGTCCAGAGCTTGGCAGGGCACAGAAATGAGTCTCCAGTTTTGCAGTGGAGTTGTCAGGGTAGGGTCAGGGTGCAGAGATCAATTCATCTGCATTAAAAAGTGAGGACAACTGAGTTTGAGGAAGAAACCAAAGGGTGGTAGTGGATGAACAGAGGATGAGGAATTCTAAAGCAAGATTAAGGGGACAAAGACACACAGCAGACGATTTACTGGTAATGAGACAGGAGGATTTATCAGAATGGAAAGTCCATGGTTTAACTTGAAGATGTTTAGAGTTTGGTGCCATAATTCTTTTTTGAACCTCAAGCATGAGCCTTGTGTGGAGGTGCCTTTGGAGAAGTCAGGGGAGAGAAGCTGTGTGTCCTTGCACGGGCAGCCCACGGACAATGGCAAGGGAACTCATTCCTCGGACTAATCCATGGAAAAGGAGCTCATAGATGGAAGGACTTGCTTTAGTTTAAAATCTATGGATTTTAATGATGGGGGAAAAGAGAAGCTGCAGAGAACCTTTTCCTAAGCCCAGGAATTCCCAGAGGATTTGGAGGCACAAGTGCTACTGCTACACGTGGGACGGAGTTGAACAATTTAATTGGCTCCCCAGACGGCCAAATACTTGGACATTTGGGTTATTGCTACATCTGTCCCAGTTGACCCATCACCTTGGTGTGATTGTCCCAGAGGAACTTCTGCCTCCCAGGTGCCTACCTCCCAAGCCTCTAGCTCTCGAGGCCTCCCTTTATACTCCTGTCAGTCACTGAGTAACTGCAAGAAACCCCCAGTTCCTGCTTCACTCTCCTGACTCCAAAAGCTCTTTATGTTACCATACTTGCAGTTACAGGAAGCTGTTTTTTGTTATTTATTTATTTGTTTGTTTGTTTATTACTGCTCAGCCTCAGCTGCCCTAGGCAGGGCTCCCAAACACTGACGGACCAGCAGCTGCATCCCTGCTGCTTCCCGGGAAGCACTGGCTCTGCACCCTGGATGTGGCCCCAGGGTTCCACCTTGCTCTGGGGATGCTCCCTGGCTACTTACCTGTCCTCTGCCCTGTTACAGTGCCTACCTTTCCCACTCTTCATTTCTTCCATTTGGTTAAGACCTTGTCGGCATCACACGGGATCACAGAGTACCCAGCAACACATGAGCACAGAGTGGGTGGTGAGATGATCAGGGAAAACAGGTCCCCAAGATGTCCGTGTCCTAATCCCTGGATCCTATGACGACGTTACTTTATGTAGTAAAAGGGACTTTGCAGATGTGATTAAGTTAAGGATCTTGAGATGGGGAGAGTAGCGTGGTTGATCCAAGCTGGGTTCAGTGTAATCACAAGGGTCCTTATGAGAGGGATGCAGGAGAACCAGAGTCAGACAAGATGTGATGATGGAAGCAGAGGCGGCGAAGGACAGGTGACAACATTACACTAATGGCTCTGAAGATGGAGGGAGAGGCCCTGAGCCAAGGAATATGGGCAGTCACTAGAAGCTGGAAAAGGCAAGGAAACAAACATTCCCCTAGAGCTTTTGGGAGGAACACGGGTCTGCCGGTAACCTTGATTTTAGCCCAGTGAAACTTATTTTGGACTTCAGTTTAAAAATTGCATTGTATGGATATATCAACGTTTATTTTACCAACCCCCTGTTAATGGTTATTCAAATTTTTACAAAAATTGTTTCACTATTATAATTAGCACTAAGATAAGCTTTTCGATATATACATATTTTGTTGGTATCTCTGACTGCATTACTAGGATGGATTCCTATTAGAAATTATTAAATGACATGAGTATGTCATATAGCTATTGTAAAATAAACTAGCTCAAAACTTTGTGACTTAAAATAGCCACAAATGTGTTTCGCTCACAATTCCGGTCAGCAATTTGGCTTGGCTTTATCTAGGTGGTTCTTATCTTTTTAAATATTTTATTTATTTTTTTATTGAAGTATAGTTGGTTTATTTATTTATTTATTGAAGTTTAGTCAGTTACAATGTGTCAGTTTCTGGTGCACAGCATAATGTTTCAGTCATACATACACATACATATAATTGTTTTCATATTCTTTTTCATTATAGGTTACTATAAGATACTGAATATAGTTCCCTGTGCTATAAAGAAGAAATTTGTTCTTTTATCTGTTTTATATATAGTTGTTATTATTTGCAAATCTTGAACTCCCAGTTTATCATCTTGACTGGTCTGAATCATGCATCTGTAATTATCTGTTAGATGGGCTGGGGGCCAGCTCGTCTATGATGGCATCAGCTCTGATAGCTTATCTTTGCTTCATGTGGTCTCATTCTCTAGGAGGCTGGCCCCAGCTTGCCACATGACGGATGCACAGGACAAGCAGAGTGTACAAGACTTGAAATCAGCACACCATTACTTCTGGTACATTCTATTGGCCAAAGTAAATCACAAGGCCAGCCCAGATTCAAGGAGTGGGGAAATAAACTCCACCCTTGGATGGCAACAGCTGAAAAGTCACATTGCAAAAGACATGGATACAGGAAGGGGCAGAGAACTGGGGCCATTTTTACAAGCAATCTACAACTTTGGGTCAAAGGATATGGACCTTTAAAAGCTCCTAGTGCATACTGGAGGGCCTCGTCCTTTATTTTTATTTTGTTCCACGTGACTGCACTTCATTCAGTGTAAACAGGCTGTCCTCCGTTTCTGTATGGGCAGAAATCCCTAGGAGTAATCATGAGTAAAGTTACAGGTAACGTGTGTTTGAGGTCTCACTGACCGCAGTGCCTGTGAGATGAGACTACTCAGTCCCTATCTCAATGAATTCAACCTGGTTACCTGACGTGGGTCTGAGAATTCTATTTTGCTTCAAGGCCACCCCAACAGACTAGATTTCCTGGAGGGTGATATCAGTACTTGGATTTGACTTAGCACCCCACAATTACTCTGAGGCTACTCCAAAATTTATACCCCCTCCAACTTCCCGAGAAACTTCTGGATTCTCAAGGGCTGCTCCAGATCAGGGTGGAGATACTCCCCAGCTGGTACAGTGGAGGGAGCAGTGCCCTGGAAGACAGTAGAGATGGGTTCTAGCCCTGTGTCTACTGCTCACTAGCTTTGGGTAATTGGACGATCAACATCTCTCTGAGCCTCAGTTTTATCATCTGTAAAATGGGGAGAATAAACAGAGTCATGGTGAGGATTCAATGTGATATGTTTTAATCTAACATGGTAAATGTAACCTCTTTCCTTTACTCCCAGCTTTACTATTTGAGAACTGGACAGCTCCTAGCAGGTGGGGGGATGGTAGGGAGAATCCTCCGTCAGCCCACAAATGCCTCAGACCTCTCAAGGCACAGCTGCCAGGGCATCCCATTGTCTAAGCATCTGTTTTGGGCAGTGAATAGTTTACAGATTTAAGTAGTTACTTTAAGGAGGTTCAGCAATGACACAGTTCAGGTCAGAGTTCCAGAGAACATGGGGCCAGGCCAGTGCCAAAACTGGGTGGCTGTGCTACCTCCTTGATTAAGATGAACTTGGTCTGCCTGTGTCTGCAGGGCCCTGTGGGTGAGGCTGCTGCATGTTCACAAGCCCCGCCCTCGCCGCTGACGCAGGTGTCCACCAGCTCAAGGAGAGCAGACCTGTTTGGTTAAACATCTGACTCATCACTCACTCACAGCCTGACAGCCTTCTGAGCTTGTTTCAGACTTGACTTAAAAAAGAAAAGGTGAAGGGTGGAGTAGAAATAGGATCCTTTTATTAGAGAACATTTTCCTGAGGGGTTATTTTCTCAAATGTTAATCCAGATCCAAGTTGTTGTTCTAAAATGCAGTAGAGGTAAAATTTCGGTTTGGGTTTGGCTATTAACCCATTACTGACTTGCTCCGTGATGGCCGCCTGGGGCTCATCTAAGGGCTGAGATGCTGAAGAGGGCTGCCTGTTGGGACCCTGATATTTCTCTGCAGACTGAAGGCCCACTTTTATCATTTGCCTTTTAAGACCAGGAATTCTTGCTTATAGGTAGAAAAAAGCTGCTGGATACCATACAACATCCGTATGTCTGGCCATGGTCTGGTAATGGGTTTTTTCTGGAAGTGAGTTTGACCCAACATTGATAGGCATTTGCATGGGGTACATGGTGGCTACACGGAGTGCCAATAAAAGCAAAAAATGCAGGCCCCAACAGTGGGCAAAAGTTGGCAAATTATGGCCCACAGGCCATATCCAGCTTGTTGCCTGGTTTTGTATATTTTGTTTTTTTTTACTTAATAAGCTTTCTTTTTATAGTAGTTTTAGGTTCACAGCAAAATTGAGCAGAAGGTACAGAGATATCCCATATACCCTGTCCCCACACAGGCACAACATCCCCTACCACCTACATTCTGAACCAGAATCAATGAACCCATATTGACACCCAATTATTACCCAAAGTCCATAGTTTACAACAGGGTTCGCTCTTCGTGGTGTTGATTACATGGCTTTTGACAAATGAATAATGATATTATCCACCATCGTAGTCTCATACAGAATAATTTCACTGCCCTAAAAATCCTCTGAGCTCTGCCAGTTCATACCTCCCTTCCTTCACCCCTTGGCAACCACTAATTTTCACTGTCTCCATAACTTAGCCTTTTCCAGAGTGTCATATAGTTGGCATCATACAGTATGTAGGGTTTTCAGATTAACTTTTTGCACTTAGTAATGTGCATTCAGGTTTCCTCCATGCCTTTTCATGGCTCGAGAGCTCATCTCTTTTTAGTGCTGAATAATATTCCCTTGTCTGGATGTATCACAGTTTATCCATTCACCTAATGAAGGACATCATGATTGCTTCCAAGCTTTGTCAGTTATGAATAAAATTGCTATAAATACTTACATGCAGGTTTTTGTGTCCACATAAGTTTTCAATTCATTTGGGTAACTACCTAAGAGTGTGATTGCTGGATTGTATGGTAAGAATATGTTGAATGTTGTAAGAAAACCACCAAACTGTCTTCCAGACTAGCTGTACTATCTTGTATTCCCACCAGCAGTAAATGAGAGTTCCTGTTTCTTCACATCCTCGTCTGCATTTGGTTTTATCAGTGTTTTGGATTTTGGACATTCTAATAGCTGTATAGTGGTATCTCATTATTTTGATTTGCAATTCTCTAATGACATATGGTGTGGAACACCTTTTCAGATGCTTGTCATCTGTGTAACATCTTTGGTGACCTGTCCCTTTAGACCTTTTGCCCATTTTAAAATCAGGTTGTTTTCTTATTGTTTTAAGAGTTCTTTGGTTATTTTGGATAACAGTCCTTTATCAGATGTCTTTTGCTAATACTTTCTCCCAGTCTGCGCCCTGTTTATTCTCTTGATGGTGTCTTTCATGAGCAGAAGTTTCTAGTTTAATGAAGTCCAGCTTATCAACAATTTCTTCCCTGGATCCTGCTTGTGGTGTTGCTGCCTATTTTTGTAAATAAAGTTTTATTGGAGCCCAGATACACTCATTCGTTTATGTATTATCTATGGTTACTTTTGTGCTAAAACAGCAGAGTTGGGTTGTTGTGACACAGACTATGTGCCTGGCAAAGCCTAAAATATTTACTATCTGGCCCTTTATAGTCGCTAGCCGCTGGGTTAGATACATCCTTCCAGAAACAAAACCCCATTCCCCACTGTCTAGCTCCGTGGGATACCACCTCTCTCTGAGTGGGGCTCCCTTGAGGCAGCGTGCGCCTTGAGTGCAGCCGCAGAGTTGATGGCACCTGAGCGCCCAGCTGCCACTGCGCACGGAGGGTGCTGGCACTCCCACGGCCCCAGGAGGAGGGGGAAGCCTTGCCGGTGGGGCGCGCACCGGCCTTCTCAGGTTTCACAGGACAGCTCCGCTCTGCTGTCCGCCCTCCTAGGATTCAGTCCTCCAGGTATTGCAGTAAGTAAAGAAGAAACAAAGCAACTAATTTGGTGGGCTTTTTCAATCTCCTAGGGCTCTGTGACAAAATAATACAACCCGAGTGGCTTAAAAAACAAATTTATTGTCTCATAGTCCAGGTGGCCAGAAGTCCGAAATCAGGGTGTCGGCAGGGCCACGCTCCCTCTAAAGGCACTCAAGGATCTGCTCCAGGCCTTCTCCACACTTCTGGGAGTTCCTAGGCTTGTAGATGGGGTTCTCCCTGTATCTTCGCATCATCTTTTCTCGGTATGTGACCCTGTGTCCAAATTTCCCCTTTTTATGTGGACACAGTTATCTGTGTCCACCCCAATGACCTCACCTTCATTAATGACATTTGTAATAATCCTATTTCCAAAGAAAGTCACATTCTGAGGTCCTAGGAGTTAGGACTTCAACATATGCATTTTGGGGGGATATGATTCAACCCATGACAGGGGCCCTGTCTGTTCACTGCAGGCCTATGCCATACCATAACACGAAAGTCTGTTGACTACAATGAACAGAAAAAAACTGATGATGTATAGCTCAATAATTTATTTAACAGCTCAATTCAAACCAAGAATCCTTTGCAAATGAGAAAACTGCTTAAGTAATACCTCAAATGGTGGAGCATGTTTCAAACCCCGGTTAGCCTGATTTTGAAGCCCACCCCCTTTCCACTAGGCCAGTAGCTCGCAACGATTATCCTGGAATTAGCAGCATCACTGGTACCTGGTAACTTGTTTGAAATGCAAGCTGCAGGCCCCACCCCGGACCCACTGAATCAGAAACTCTGCTACTGAGGGACTGTGATAACTGCCAAAGTTCTAGAATCTCTGCCCTGGGTGGAGCCGGAAAGCAGGCAGGTTGACACTTGTTAAGTACTTACATGCCAGGCACATGGCTGACTGCCTCCATTTAAACTGTTTTATGTGATTGCGGTAAGCAGAATAAAGCCCCCCAAAAACGTCCGTGTCCTAACTCCCAGAAACTGTGCCTGTGTCACCTTATGTGGTGAAAAGGACTTTCCAGATGTGATTAAGGATCTTGAGACGGACAGATTATCTTGGGTTATCCATGTGGGCTCAATGTAATCACAAGGTTCCTTATAAGAGGGAGGCGGGCGGGTCAGAGTAGGAGATGTGACAACGGAAGCTGAGGCGGTGAAGGAGCTATGCAACCGTACGCTACTGGAGGTAGTAGTGTAGTTTGAAGATGGAGGAGGGGGCCACACGCCAAATGATGCAGGTAGCCCATAGGAGCTGAAAGGCAAGGAAACAAGTTCTCCCCTAGAGCCTCCAGAAGGAGCACAGTCCTGCTGAGCTTCAATTTTACCCCCTGAGACGCGTTCCGGACTTACAACCCCAGAACCATAAGATAATAAACATGTGTTGTTTTAGACATCTGTTTATGGTAGTTTGTGACACCAGCAACAGGAGACTGAAAGAATGCTCTCTCTAATAATCCTACTCGCTCAGGACTGCATCTCTTTTGATGAGAGGAAACTTAAGGTCAGAGAGGTTAAGCAACTCTGAGGTTACACAGCTAACTGATGGCTTAAACCCAAGTCTGTGTCTCCAAGCCAACCAGAGCCTTGATACTCACAGGGTGGTCTGTGGACCACAGCAGCAGCATTACCTGGAACTTGACAGAGAAGTGGCATCTAAATTTCCATCCTAGACCTACTGAAGCAGAATCTGCACTAACTCGTGGGCACAGAAAAGTCTGGGAAGACTATACCACAGCACACTTCATCTTACGGTGTTTCCTGCTTCAGAAATTTCGCCCTTTTGAAAAACATATGCTTGTTCAAAGTGACTGAAGCACTGCCAGGAGTCAGGATCTTTGCTGGGAAAATCCTCTTCAGGAGATTGGTTAATACATTTTGATCTATGCAAACATCCAACTCAAGCTGCAAACGCTGATGGCTAGGGTGGACTTGCTGAATAAAGGTAAATCTGCTGAATCAGCAAGCTAGTTCAAAAATCCCCCACCGCTGAGGCCGGCGTGGTCTTCTCCAGCAGGTAAGCCCATAGAAGGTAGAGACTGAATAATGTGCAGTACAGACCGGTGATTCTCAGGTGGTGTGTGCGCACGCGTCATCTGAGAAGCGTGTTGAAATGCAGGTTCTGTGTCAGCAGGCCCAGAGTTCTGCATTTCTAATGAGCTCCCAGCAGGAGATGCTGTCGGTTGGCAGGGACACTTAGGCAGCCAGCTGCAGGCCCCCACTCACCAGAGACCAGTGCCTCATTTAGGCCTCCAGGCAAAGGCTTCCAAAATCTGGGGGATCATCTGCCTCACTTGGATGCCTTTCAACAAAGTGTGGACTCCACCCCAGGCCTGGGGAGCCAGGAATCCGTAAGTTTATCGGGTGCCTCAATTCTGAGGCAGCTGGTCTGTGCATAGGTGTTTGGAAACATGAAACACCTACATGAAACCACAAAAGCAAACAACTCCTCAACAAATCACCTCCACCTCAATTCTGATTTTGCACGGACTCAGTACTATGGTTGGAAACATAAAATGCTTTCCTCTTCATCGCTCCAAAGACCAGACCCGACTGCCCTGAGAAGGTGGCATCAGGACAGTGGGACAGGCTAAGACAGCAGAGAGCCCTGAGAAACTTAGCAGAGGGCCGCGGAGCTCCCCACTACAAGGTCAGGGACAGGACAACTCCATTTCCTTCCTGTCTGGTCCCGTGAACTTACCTCCTGGTTAGTGTGAATTCCACCACCCCGTGCCAGGGGGAGAAAGGGCAGGAGCCTGCGGGTGCAATTCACTCCCAGCATGTGGTCGTAAAACACTGCAAAGGGAACCTCAAAGGCCTTGGGCAGGCGCCGCCCAGGGACCCACCTTTCTCCAGAGTCTGGTCAGCAGCCTGCAGAGTTCTCCACGGTGACCTCAGTGCCTTCCCCACCCCATCCTCCATCAGGGCTTCCATTCAGAAAGCTGCTTTTATGACATCAGTGGTGATTAACTGACCTAATTTCTCCCAGGCTGGCAGAGTCAAGAGCCCCAGTCAATACAGAAATCTATTCTGTGGGCCTCAGCAAAGCCACTGGAGAAAAAAAGACCTGTGATTTGTTCTGAGAGGGAAGAAATAGTGTGCAGTTGAGTTAGCCCCGGGTGATACTGCTCAGACTCCCAGAGAGATGGAGGAAGAGAGAGCCAGCCTTTCCAACAGCCAGCCTTTCTCTCTCCTTGAGGCTGGGGTCCCAGAAATGCCCTGCCCTCCGCAAGGATGGATGCTTGTTAAGCACAGTTGGTGGAGTGAGTGATTTTTCCCTTGAGGGCACTGGTAGCTTCTGCCCTGTCACCCTGTTTGCTGCGCCCACTCAGGAATTTGCCAGCCTCACCTTTCCCACCTGCAGTTTCTCCCACCCAACCCAAGCTCCTCCAGCCTCTTCGTTCATGACTTTTCCCAAACCTAGAGTAGCCTTTCTTTTGCTTTGTCTGTCTAGTGAACACCTATTCATCCCTCAAAACTCCACTCAGGCTCTGATTCTTCCAAAACTCCTTCTTCCCCACCGCACACGATTTGATTCATTCCGGGGCTTTCAAAGTGTGGTCCCCAGACTGGAAGCATGAGAGTCAACTGGAAACTTGTTATAGAAATACATGTTCTCAGGCCTTATCCCCAAAGTATGAGATAAGGACTCGAAGGGTGGGGCCCCTTAGCCCATGTCTGAATAAGCCCTCCAGGGGAGTCTGATGCACACTGAAGTCCGAGAAAGATTGGATTAGTTCATGCACCGTGTTACATTCTGAGTGTTTGCATCTGTATTGCACGGTCATCTGTGATCTCTTGAGGTCCTGATGTGGTCTCATGCTCATCTTTGCTTCTCTAATCCTTAGTCCCTCAGGCAAACTGATGGTTCCGAAGGACCAATCTGATCAATGAATTCTCTCCTTGAAACCTTCAGTGGTTTCCCATTGCCCCTTCCCATGACCCGAATGTCCCTGTGTGTCTGGCTTCTGGCTCCCTACTTCCCCATCTCATTGTGCTCTGGGCATCCCCGCTTTTCTCTGTCCCTCAAATGTGCCCAGTGCCTCTGTGGTTAGGGGCCAAGGCCAAGCTGCCCCCACCACTTTTCTTGCCTATTAACTTGCTAACTTCTACTCCTTCAGTTCTCAGCTTAACTATCACTTCCACGTTCAAACCTCTTCAAATCTTCCCCCACAAGGAAAGGGGAACCCTCCTACACTGCTGGTGGGAATGCAGTTTGGTGCAGCCACTGTGGAAAACAGTATAGAGATTCCTCAAAAGACTGTGAATAGACTTACCATATGACCCAGGAATCTTGCTCCTGGGCATATATCCAGAAGGAACCCTACATCAAAATGACACCTGCACCCCAATGTTCACAGCAGCACTATTTACAATAGCCAAGACATGGAAACAGCCTAAATGTCTATCAACAGATGACTGGATAAAGAAGATGTGGTATATTTATACAATGGAATACTACTCAGCCATAAAAACCGACAACATAACACCACTTGCAGCAACATGGACGCTCCTGGAGAATGTCATTGTAAGTAAAGTAAGCCAGAAAGAGAAAGAAAAATACCATATGAGATCGCTCATATGTGGAATCTAAAAAAAAAACCAAACCCAAAACATAAATACTAAACAGAAACAGACTCATAGACATAGAATACAAACTTGTGGTTGCCAGGGGGATGGGGGGTGGGAAGAGATAGATTGGGAGTTCAAAATGTAGAATAGATAAACAAGATTGTACTGTGTAGCACAGGGAAATATATACAGGATCTTGTGGTGGCTCACAGCGAAAGAATGTGACAGGGAATGTATGTATGTTCATGTATAACTGAAAAATTGTGCTCTACACTGGAATTTGACACAACATTGTAAAATGACTATAACTCAATAAAAAAAATGTTTAAAATAAAATCTTCCCCCACGAACACGCAAGGTCAGGACCCCTGTGAGACCCCTTCACCCCATAACATCGTATGCTTTTCCCCTGTGGCACTCGTCACAGCTGTCACTGTCTGATTCTTTGGGTCATATCTGTCTCGCCTGTAGACAGTTAGTTCCACAAGTGTCAGGACCATGTGCGTATTTCTGCATTCTGGTGCCGCTCATGCCTGCAGCCTAGGAGGGGCACTTGCCCCCGGGCCCAGCATCCTTGGATCCGGTGTCTGCACCCTAGAGCTTGCACATTTCCAGGTCCTGCTCAGGATTCCTTTCCCCCAGTGCGGGGAGTCCCAGGAGGACCGACTTGACTCTTTCGAGCTTGTTCACCATGGGCCTGTGTGCAGAATGAGGAAAGGGCTGCTGGGGAGTTTTCAAGTAGCTTTTCGATGAATTCGATGAATTCATCTCCGCTGCCTGATTTCCTTTTGACTCTCCTCGGTTTTTTTTTTTTTTTTTGGTTCCCTGGCAGACAGCGAGTGCTTTCGTTCCTGACTTTACAGTTTCTGGCATTGTCTGATCAGAACAGGGGAATTCTTCCTGAGAGCGCGCTGATTCATTCTGCAAAGCAGTGCCTGAGTAGCGCCTCCTGCGAGCCAGGCGTCTCACAGATGCTGAAGACAGAGTGGGGAGCGAGACAGCAAAAACCTCCCGCTTCAAGAGGCCGCATTCCAATGGGCGTCTTTGAATTGTGTTAACAGAGCAGAATGCTCCCAGTAAGCAACATTTTGCCGGACGTGAGAAATTGTGTTTTCTACAAGGGTGAGTTGTGAGCTTAGGGTTGACTGGGAGGTGTGGCCTGTGTCTCTGAAACGTTGTCTAAGTTTTCCCTAAGGACTGGAGGAGTCCATCCTAGGCTCCTAGGTGCTGTAATAGTGACCCCTAGGAGTCAGTGGGTCTCCAGCATCTAGGGTGTGGTATTCACTTTTGGGTTACAACTTGCTTGTTCTACACTTGAGAAGTTCATCTAAGGGATAAGAAATGAAGCCAAGAGCAAATAGTCTTCCTCCTCTATGCGTCCCACTTGTCACTCGCTCTCCTGGAAGCTGGTGCTTTCTCTTCGAATCGCGTCATTTTCACGTGGTTATGAGTTTAACCTTTCCCCACCTTCCTCTCTCTCCTTCTCTCCCTCCCTGATCTGTGAGCTTACCAAGGCAAGGCTTCCTCTGTCTTGCCCACTGCTTATCCCTAAAAGTTCATTTCTTGCCTGATGGCCGGTGGCACTCTGAAAACCGGGCTGGGGGTGGAGGTGGGGGCATAGGTCCTGAGGTTCTTTCTTAGACTTGCAATGCTTGTGCATTGGATGTTTTTATTTCAGGGCAGGTGAGTTTTATTTTTGAGATTCATGGCCTAAGGTAGCCCTTACCTGTATTTTTAACACTCTTCTTTCAGGTTGTGGAGTGAATCTGGTAACAAAGGAGGAATCGCTGCCTTTTTCAGGAGTTTCCAACAGAGCAGGAAATTTGCATTCTGCCCCTGGCTCTGCCGCTAATCGGTTAAGTAATCCTGAGTAAGTGTTCTTGCCTCACTGGCCTCTGAGCATCCTCCTTGAAGAAGCAGTTATTGGTCTGTGTGATGTCCCCCCAGCTCTCAAATGCTTACCCTACTCAGCCAGACCTAGAACTTTTATAGAGTCTCTGCAGAAGATGTGATGGGCTGCGGGGCTTCTCCAGGAGTTGCTTTTTTGGAGCTGGGGATGATAAACAGCCATAGTGTTCCTTCTTCCTACCTGATCGTCCAACCTGGCCTCCACAGTGGTGTTGGGGGAAGTGCCACCCACTGCGGAAGCCATGCACCTGCCGATTCTGTAGATGGGCAGGCTGTCAAGATGATATTTCAGGCCTGTTGAGACTTTGTCTTCCTCACCTACAAGTTGGCCACTCACGACTTCTCTTTGATGCTCTACAGTCAGACTCCCTAGATCCTCCTTTCAGGTGCTGTGTGTCCAGATCTCTTCTAGACCTGTTCTGGACCCCTTCTGGAGGGGGAAGAGTGATTCTTGGACCACACACACTTGCTGTTTAGTTTTAGAGCTGGGCTCATGACATCCACCTCCTAGTCCCCCCCCAGGCCTTGCAGCGCCCTGTGAACCTGTCAGCACACTTACAGTGCAGATTCCACTCCTCAAGAATTGCACGTCAACTCAGCCATTCATTTACTTTGGACAAGATGCTATGTCGGGGGGAAGACGCTTGGTCTCAGGAAGTCACACCGGATGGAGCTTCTCTTTCTCATTTTTCTTCTCCTTCCTCCTCCCTCCCACCACTCTTCCTCCACTTCTTCCTTTTTCTTCCTCTATTTTATCTTTTTCTAACGTGACATTAGAAAAGACACACACACGTAGAGAAGTACTCGAAACCCGAGAACAGCTTAATAGATTTTTGTAAAATGAACACCTGTGTAGTTGCCACCCAGGTCGAGCATCCCTCCAGCTGGAACCGTGACCCTGAATTTTATCATTTTCGCTTTGTTCCAAGGCCAGGCACAGATTTCTTTACTGACTCCACAGACGTCTTTATTCAACAACAATAACAGCTAATACCTGGGCAGTGCTTCCCAAGGGCCAGGCAAGATTTAGAGTGCTTGACAAATACCAACTCTCTCCATTCCTACGACACCCTTATCAGATAGGTGTTATGGTTGTTACATTGGTTGTACAGATGAGGAAATCGAGGCACTTGTCCAGGGTCACACAGTAAGGAGTCTGGATTTGAACCCAGAGAATCTGGCTCCCGAGACTGCACTCCTACCAACGTACTGCTTCTCACTACATGGAATCTGGAAGTTGCACTGAAAAGTTCTAATACGTGTAAAGTCCCCCTCACAGATGTATATGAAATTTGAATATCATAGCAGCAATATTACAGCCTCAGGACCGAGAAAACCCAGCCCTGCTTCTGTCTTTGCAGTGAAACTAATTTAGGGGTGTGTGTGTGTGTATGTGTGTGTGTGCACGCGCGTATGTGCGTGCGTGTGCATGCGTTTCCTTTCTGGACATCATACTCATCTCAAGGTTCAGTTGACTAGCAAACATCACCTTTGGTGATCTCTTCTAATACAGATGGGGCCAAATTTCCCAGTGCCCCAGCCACTTTGGGTTCTACTGGCCCCAGAGTTATTCTCAGTACCAGACTGGCATAACTCAGATCTTCCCCCACTTTTTGCCGTGAAGGATGGCTTTTCCCTATTCCTCTGCCTTGACTAAGTAAAAATAAATGTTCCCCTTTCCTCCCATGTTGTATTTTTCAAGGACATATATCTGTCAAGCATTGCTTCTCATCACCAGGAGACAACTTACAACCAGTGATGCTCAGTTCTTACACTTATTAGCTGTGCCCACCTTGCCAAGGAACTCTCTGTGCCTCTGTTTCTCCATTTATGAGAGGGGGATAATGTTATCTACCTTACTGGGTTGTTTTGAGCATCAAATGAGACAAGTATAAACTTCCTAGCACAGAGAAAGTGCTCAGTAAATATTTGGGGGGTTTTGTTGTTGTTCTTATTATTGAGTTGAAGGCAATGATGGTTATATTTCATATGAGTTTGTCTTGAACTCTAGCCTGAAGCCAAGATCCTTGGACATTTCTTTTGGCCTGTTCACCTTAAGATATGTGAATTATGCTAGACTTGTTAAATATTGAAAACAATTTCTGAGTATCCCTTGCCGTAGTCCTTTGTGAAAATCCAGGTATCTGGACCCCAAGTAAGGAATCCAGGTGTCCCTACCTGGGGGATCAACTAGCCTAAGTTTTAGCCATGGAGGGTTTGGGGCATTTACAAATTCTTGCCTAATTGGCTATTTATCCCAATTACATAGTCAACCCTTGATTACTTGGGGACTGCAGTCCAATTGGAGGAAAGACCATGGACCTCCTGCTTGCTTTATCAGTCCATCCATGTCTTGTTGGCTCTTTTCACCAAAATTCAAGAGGGATTTTGAACAGCAGAGAATAGAAAAAGAGAATCAATCAGCTAAATTTGTTACTTCCTATTAATTAAGGTTGAAAGGTGAGGGTGAAGCTATGGAGAAAAAAGCATTTAAGATTTTAATCAGCTACATTATCCCAGTCTCTGTTGCTGTGGAAAATTGAGATTTCCCCACATGTCAGCTGCTGGGCTTTGGGGCAGATGATGCTGTAGAAGAAGAAAAGCCTGGGTGTTTCCATCAGCTCCAGGTCTGAATGGTGGCACCTCTACTCACTGTCTCTGCGATCTTGACCCAGTCTCTCAGCCTCGGTTTTCTCATCTGTAGAATGGAAACAATGCCCATCTCACTGTGAACATGAAATGAAATGATGTATGTAAAACACTTGGTAGCCACAAGCACTCAAAACTTAGCTTCTTTCTCCTGACTCTTCCTAGGTGATCTGTGAAAACTATGGGATGAGCCAATTTGCTGAAAAATGAGAGTAGACGGTGGTGACCTGGCTCTACTTCACAGAGTAATTTATTCACCGACTATATTGTCACCATTTTACCAGTGTTTCAAAATTGTTTAGAAACAGTGTTACAGAGTAATCAGAGAATTCTGAAGGAAAAAAAAGTGGGGAAACTGCTCAAAGTCATCAAGAGCTGGCTCCACTCTCTGCCCCCAACACACTCAACTTGCGCTGTCTGGAGTCAGTGTCTCAAATGACGCTGATCAGTGCCGTCATCACATCCTCATTTTACAACGTTCCCACATTCTCATCGCCTCATTTCCTTTCAGTCAGAACAACTCCTGGGATGGTGGCTTACATGTTGTCATTTCCATTTTTCTGGTGAGGAAATTGAAATTCAAGGGGGTCGAATGACTAGCCCAAATGCACACTTCTAATTGGTGGGTGGAAAAAAAGATGTGAATACATCTCATGACTCTAGGCCTGGAGAGTCTGTACATGTGTGTATGTATTTTTTTTTTCCTTCAGAAGCTAACCAATAGCTCAGTTAAAAAGAAAAAGAAATATATTCAATTTAAAATCCCAGATAAGCTTGGACAATTGTTTTTGAGTTTGTTGTGATGGAATTTAATTTCTATGCTGTTTGAGATGCACACTACTTCTTGGATGAGAAACAATTTTCCGGTAGAGGTAAACAACCAATTCCAGAACAACAGAAACAGAAGAGGAAGCAAACGAACAGACCATTAAAAAGAGAAGAGTTATAAGCAGGTTGGCTCATTTAAAAATGTTGGGATAGAGATTCATAAAATAATAAATAAAAATGCTGAATAATAAATAACTAAAAGATTACCTATTAGAATAGCCTTCAACGAGTGGCTCTAACTTTAAGTCAAAAAATACAATGAGTCACAAAATTCTCTCACCAAAACTGAGATGGGCAAAGAAACAGTAGCTTCTTTTTTCCTTCAAAACTGCCCCTAGCTCCTCATACATCTCAGCCCTCAGGGTATCTGGGAAAGTTCAGACTTGACAATAAGCAATGTTTCAGGCTTTTCTGGGTGAAAAATCTCCTCTCCATTTAAGCAGTCTATTCCAAGTTCAGTTGGGTGTCATCTGGAGTGATCAAAAAACTGTCTTCAGGATAAACCCATCCTTTGGGATAAGTAGCCTTTCAGAGTGTGTCCTTTCCTTTCTTCTCCCCAGGATGGTGTCATCATGGGGGCCAGTGGGGGACTCTTTCTGTCCTCTTGGTGTATATATATGTATATCTGGACAGACCGGCTTCCTGGACTGGTGACAGTTGAGTGGGGTCTGTCTGGGTTCTCAGTCCTGCCCCAACCTGATCATTTGTCCCTGCACACTGTGGCCCCTCCTGCCAACCCCAGGCCTTTTCTGGGCCCCTCATCTACTCAGAAATTCAGTGTCCTCTCTCGGGGGCACAAGGACTCCTCTGCTTTCCAGGAATCAGAAACATGGTCTTGGCCTCAGGGTGATGGACTGTCTCCCATCACCTCCTCATCATTATCTCTGGATCCTGTTAAACATATCCCCAGTCTAAAAGCCTACGACCTCCTTGCATTAGGCCTGAAGAGGTGGTCGTCCACCCTCTCCTGCATATCCCGGAGATGGTCCTCAGTTTTCTTTTTTCGACTGTTGACTCTGATCTCTTTTTTCCACCATCTCCCCTTTTTCCTCCCCATCTTGGCTCACGAACGGAAAGAGTTCTTTTCTTGGCATTGGGGAAGAAATGGTAGGTAAGAGTCTTTCAGGGTTGAACCTGATACGTACTGGGAGTTAAAGGAACTCAGACTGGCTTTAAAGAGCATTGCCTTGGCCATTACATTTCTTCTAAATGTCAAAAGCTGCATGTTCTTTCTTGAATTCATGTTGCAATAATCCTAAACCTTCTTGAGACAGATGCCTGTGCAGAAGTGGGAGAGAGATCGGTGCATTAGTAAAATTTCATTAAAAACTGTTATAAAAACCTATGTTAAATAAAAAATATAAGAATACATTGGTATAAATAAACATAAACAAATAACAACACATAAACAATACAAAATATACGGAAAAAGAAAAACTCAGTCTTGCCTTACACCCCGTATTATCATCTCACTTTCCTCTCGGTATCCACCCATCTTTAGCAGCTTGGAGTATATCCTTCTAGACCATTTTCTAGATATTTATATACATGTGTACAAATGTGTCAGTTTTGCTTTTACTTTTATTGAAAATGACTTCACGGTATAGTTCTTTTATTTAACAATATAGTTTACAAATTATTCCATATCAGTGCCTATAGGTCAACCTCACTTTTAAAAACTAATGTGTGGAAATCCACAGTATGGATGAACCACTACTTATTCTACCATTTTCATGGTGTACATTTAGATTATCTTAGAACTCTTTGCTCTTACGAACAGTGCCCCAGAAAATATCTTTCTTTGCATCTCAAGCGAGGCAAACACGTACGCCTTATAAGAATCTAATACAGAGAGTGATGACATTCCATACCTGCCCTTTGGCTACCTGTAAACATAAAAATACCACCTTTGGGGAAGCGTACACGGAAACTCATGTCCACCGGGTCCAAGGGCAGAGGCAGTGATTTCATAGGAACCTGGGCCAGACCTGCCTGCTGGATTTGGAAGATCTCCTGAGGACATGGGGATGGCTGCTGCTCTCTCAGGGGACATAAAAGCTGGTGGTGGACATTCTGGGAGTGTTCATCTACATGAGCTTTCCTGGAGTCTGACATCTAGATTGGATCATTAGCATAAAGACCTAGCCCTACCCAGCAGCCTGTAAGGAAGCCTCAGGCCACAGGGTGGGAACACAGTCACACCCATCATCAGACTTCCTAAGCCACAAAGGCCTCTAGACACAGCCCCATCCACACCAGAGGTCCAGGAACAAGCTTCACCCCGCAGTGGGCAGGCACCAGCTCCTCTTGCCAGGAAACCTGCATAAGCCTCTAGTCCAGCCTCATCCACCAGGGGCAGATACTGGAAATAAGAAAATAATCCCAAAGCCTGTGGAAGGAATCCAAACATAGAAAGATAGATGATATGAGGCGGCAAAGGAATATCTTCCAGGCCAAGACAGAAGATAAAATCCCAGAATCAAAAATAAGTGATGAGGAGACAGGTAATTTATCTGAGAAAGAATTTAAAGTAATGACGGCCAAGATGTTCAGAGAACTCAAGAGGAGTATAGATGCACAGGGCGAAGTTTTTCATGAAGAGTTGGAAAATATAAAGAATACCCAAACAGAGTTGAAGAATAAAATCACTGAAATGAACAATACACTGGAAGTAACCAAGAATAGACTAAATGAGGCAGAAGAACGGATCAGTGAGCTAGAAAACAGATTAGTGGAAATCATTACTTCAGAACAGAAAAAGGAAAAAAGAATGCAAAGAAATGAGGATAGGTTAAGAGAACTCTGGGACAACATGAAGCACCCCAATATTCACATTACAGGGGTCCCAGAAAGAGAAGAGAGAGAAAAAGGACCTGAGAAAAATTTTGGAGAGATACTCACTGAAAACTTCCCCAACTTGGGAAAGGATATAGTCACCCAAGTCTAGGAAGCGCAGAGAGTTCTACACAGAATCAGCCCAAAGAGGAACTCAGCAAGGCACATAGTCATCAAATTGACAACAATTAAGGATAAGAAGAAAATATTAAAATTAGCAAGAGAAAAGCAACAAATAACATACAAGGGAACTCCCATAAGGTTATCAGCTGGCTTTTCAGCAGAAACTGTCCAGGCCAGAAGGGACTGGCACGATATATTTAAAGTGATGAAAGGGGGAAACTTACAACCAAGAATACTCTATCCAGCAAGGCTCTCATTCAGACTTGACGGAGAAATCAAAAGCTTCACAGATAAGCAAGACCTAAAAGATTTCAGCACCACCAAACCAGCTTTACAACAAATGTTAAAGGGCCTTCTCTTGTCATCAAACCATAAGAAAAGAGAAAAAAAGAAGAAAGAGAAAAAAAAAAAGACTTAACAAAAGATTGCTTTGGCTGTTTGGGGTCTTTGTGGTTCCTTATAAATTTTGGAATTGTTCTTTCTAGTTCTGTGAGAAATGTCATGAGTATTTTGACGGGGGTTGCGTTGGCTCTGTGGGTTGCTCTGGGCAGTGTGGCCATTTTGATAGTACTGATTCTTCCAATCCAAGAGCACGAGAAATCTTTCCATTTCTTCATGTCATTTCAGTTTTTAGAGTATAGGTAACCTCCTTGGTTAGGTTTACTTCTAGGTATTTTGTTGTTTTTGATGTAATGGAAATTCTCTGCCATCTGCCAAATTCTCTGTTTTTTTGAGGTGAAAAAAAAAAGTGAATGAAAGGCCGCAAATGGCAAAATATCCTCCTTTTTTATGAGTGAGTTGTATTCCATTAGGTGTATGTATGCTTCTTCTTCATTATCTATTCAACTATTGATGTGCACCTAGGATGCTTCCATATCATGGCAATTATGAATAATGTTGCTGTTAATAGCAGGGTGTATGGATCTTTTTGAATTAATTCTTATTTTGTGGTTGACTTTATTCCTTTAATAACTATGCAAGTTTAAAAAGCTAAAGCTCTAAATGTTCTAGGAAACAATGAAGAATTCATATATGTAAATTTAAAAATACATGTGCAGTGAGAAAAAAAGATCTATCAAGCCATGAAAGCCATGAAAGAAACCTAAAAGACATATTACTAAATGAAAGAAACCAGTCTGAAAAGGCTACAAACTGTACGATTCCAACCAGATGACATTCTGGAAAAGGCACAGCTACAGAAACAATAAAAAGATCATGGTTTCCTGGGGTTTGGGGAGAAGGGAGGGAGGAATGAATAAATGGAGCACAAGGGATCTTGAGGGAAATGAAATTTTTCTGTATGATACTATGGTGGTGGCTACATGTCATTATGCATTTGTCAAAACCTGTAAACTGTACAACATCAAGAACCCTAATGTAAACTATGGACTTTTGTTGATAATAATGTGCCCATGTTGTTTCATCGATTGCACTAAATATGCCAGACTGATGAGGGATGTTGAGGGTAGGGGAGTATATATGTGTGGGTGGGGAGGGCTATATGTGAACTCTCTGTATTTTCTGCTCAATTCTGTTGTGAACCTGAAACTGCTCTAAAAGAATAAAGTCTATTAAAAAAAAAGTACCACTTTTGGGAGACCCCATTTCCAGATGCTAAGACTCTGCTTTAATTTGGGTCACTAGTCTTCATTTTTACCACTCGGCCAGTTCTACTGAAATGGTACAGTCTTCTGCTTCTTTTTCTCTCTATCAAAAAAGTACCACAGTATCCATTGAAAAAGGCACACTCAATGTGTTGATCAACATGTGTAAACATGGGCATATTTTTAATGTTATTATTTCAGAGAATAAAGTTGAGACTCACCATGCTTCACCTTCATAGCTGCAGGAGGGCACTGTTTGACGTGGCAGAGTCCTGGCACTGGGCTCTCTCAGTGGTGGTGGTGTCATAGTGATGGAGATTTGAAACGCTCCCTCCTCTTCACTGCACACTTGGCCTTGATGGACCGCTGGCTATTGTTCAGAGCACAGTGCCCAGTTCTCTTATCACATGTTTGTTGCTACCCAGTCTAGTGGTTCACCACTGGGGCGCCCCCATACTCCCTTCTCTGCTTCCATCACTTCTATCTCTAGCAGCTCCATCATATTCTCTCTCTCATCCAAACCACTTTCCAACAGAGCACAGATTGAATGCTCCCACTGGGCAAAGCCCTTCTGCCTGGCTCTCTCATTGGTCAATGGAGAGATGAGCCCCTTTGGGTCCCCTCCGTTGTGGCCAGGGAAGCATGACTGCATGTTATCAAGTTTGCAAATTAAGAAATTTCAAAGAGGGGGCCATAATAGACATCTAGGGGCGTCTCAAAAGGGGGCCGAGTGGTGTATCTGGAAAGGGTATCCTGCTAAAAACTTTCATTTGAAAATTTCTTGTCAGTATTTTCGGCCTGTAGGAGCAACAGAGGAAGCTGCTTAGATCCCATCTGATTATACTGTGTTTCTCAGAGAAATAAATAACCCTGAAACTGATGCATACTTCCGGTTGTTGATTTTTTTCACAAGCACCCTGGACCTCAATGACAGTTCTTCAGGATCGATATGGTCCTCTGACAGCAAATTGATTGTTCCAGCAGAGATCTTTAATGAAATTGTTCACACTATTAGGGAACCACCATCTCCAGCATATTACAATGACAATGGCAGGACTTTGCGAAGACAGAAAGCAAAGCAACTTTCCTGCTCCTTTCTTTTTGAACGCACCCACCTCTAGCAGCAAGGCTTTCTTGTTAATTAGTTGTTAATTATTGAGACAGCACGTGAAATGTTTATTAAAGAGCTGCCCCATCGACAAAAGAAGAGAACTCAGAACAGGAGACTGAATTGAAGTGTTATAAAAAGGAATGAGTAAGCTTTTACACAGTTGACTGGCACCAAGGAAATTCTAGAAACTTACCCCTCTGGTAAGCGATGAGATGTGCTCTAGAAATGCATACTAAGTAGACCACAATAGACGAAAATATAATAGATGTGCAGAGCTGGGAGGAACCTCAGTAATCATCCTCCCTCATTTTGCAGGTTGGGAAACCCATGTAAGAGAACATAAATGAACTGTCCAAGGTCAGACTTCTATTTGGTGTCCCAAGAATCGGTTCAGCCCAGAGAACGCATCACTACCAGGCCCGGTGGAGAGGTGAGTGTTGGTGCATTTGGTTGGACCTCCCCTTCACAATGGGCATCTATTCTAGGGCTCTTTCTTTACTCTCTAAAGAGGTTATAACCTATACTGTGAAAGCAACACATTGACAGATTTAGACTTGCCCTTCATATCACTTAAACCTGCTCTGTTATGGTAGAACCAGACTCTGCTACTTCTGATGCATTATAAATAAATTATAAAATAATTAAAAAATAAATTCTGTGGGAAAGTCATGTTGGGTCATTTACTTATTATTTTTTGCTGTTGTTAAAAATTAATTTGTTACATGCATACATTTAAAATAAATCATAGTTTTTGTGAACTTGTTTTGGCATTTAAATTAAAAAATTTATGACTGCAAATATATTTTTATTGAGGTATAATTGATGTATAATAATTATATTAGTTTCAGGTGTACAACATGATTCGATATTTGTGTATATTGCAAAAGGATCACCACAATAAGTCTAGTTAATATCTGTGACCACACATAGTTATGAATTTTTTGTGTGATGAAAATGTTTAATATCTATGCTCTTAGCCACTTTCAAATATGCCATACTACTAACTGTAGTCACCATGCTGTACATTTCAGCACCATGATTTATTTATTTTATAACTGAAAGTTTGTACCTTTTGCCCACCCCCCACCATTGTTTATTTTTCAAATGTTCTGAAATCTCCGAAACGGGAAGTGGCCCAGGCCTCTGAAAACCTCTTGAGGTCTCGCCCACTGCTCCACACTCATTCTTTGTGAAACAGAACTTTCGTTAAGTGATTTAAGTTTATGCAGAGCCAGATTGTAGTTTTCTTAAATGCAGGGTGGACTGCTGTAACTGAACACCACAGACTGGGGACTTTTCAGCCACAAACATTGATTTCTCATAGTTCTGAAGGCAGGGAAGTGTAAGATCAAGGTACTGAAGACTTGCTGAAAGGGCTCACCTTCTGGTTCATAGTCATCGTCTCCCTGTGTCCTCACATGGTGGAAGGCGCAAGAGGGCTCTCTGGGGCTCTCTTATAAGGGCACTAATCCCATTCATGAGAGCCCCACCTTCACGACCTAATCATCTCCCAAAGGCCCCACCTCCAAATACCATCACATTGGGTGTTAGGACTTAACAAATTTGGAGCGTTTAGTCTCTAGCACAGGGCATTCTGTGTACCAGGTTATCGTTTGGAACCCAGAGTATTGCTATCTGTCTCCCAGTAAGTATAGACTACCTGGATGCTACTCTTGGTAAACTCTTAGGAAAGAGAAGTTTCATTCTCTATATTGGCCACTGTGATCTTTTGGGGGCAGCTCTGTCTTCAATATGTTTTCAAGCTTATTCCCATGTATAAGCATCTTTTAACTTTATATTCCAGGTAAAAATTAAAGTAGAAGCAAAGTAAAGATGTTGTTAAGCACAATTTTATCCACCTTTGGAAAGTTGCTGTAAAATGTTGTCTTTTCATCTTTGCCTTTTGCTTTCAGAAGCTGTTTGGAAAGCATTGCTGGACTATGTCAAATTTATATTGAAACTCTGTGGAGGCTCTAATGCAGCCTATGGGCATTGAAAGGAAAGATGCATCCCACTTTTTTTTTTTTATTTGTGTAGATATAATTTTATTGAAGTATAGTCAGTTTACAATGTTGTGTCAATTTCTGGTGTACAGCACAATGCTTCAGTCATACATGAACATACATATATACATTTTCATATTCTTTTTCACCATAAGTTACTACAAGATATTGAATATAGTTCCCTGTGCAATACAGTATAAACTTGTTTATCTATTTTTTTATAGTATTTATTTATTTATTTTTTTAACATGTTTTTATTGATTTATAATCACTTTACAATGTTGTGTCAAATTCCAGTGTTCAGCACAATTTTTCAGTCATTCATGGACATATACACACTCATTGTCACATTTTTTTCTCTGTGATTTATCATAACATTTTGTGTATATTTCCCTGTGCTATACAGTGTAATCTTGTTTATCTATTCTACAATTTTGAAATCCCAGTCTAGCCCTTCCCACCCTCTACCCCCCTGGTAAACACAAGTCTGTATTCTCTGTCCATGAGTCTATTTCTGTCCTGTATTTATGCTTTGTTTTTGTTTGTTTGTTTGTTTTTGTTTTTTAGATTCCACATATGAGCGATCTCATATGGTATTTTTCTTTCTCTTTCTGGCTTACTTCACTTAGAATGACATTCTCTAGGAGCATCCATGTTGCGATGCATCCCACTCTTGAGGAAACCCTTAAGTCCCCTACACTTACCCTGTTATGTGATGCCAAGGGTCCAGCCCATCTGACTCAGCCAGTACTTGTGTCCTTGTCTCATTCCTCTTCCAGGTTTTACTGTGTGAACTCAGTGCTTCTCAAACTTCAACCTATACAGAGATCACCTGGAGGACTGGGGTAGAATGCAGAACCCAGCCTTGCTCCCAAAGATTCTGATTCACTAGGTCTGGCCTGGGCCCCAGGAATCTGCATTTTAAAGAAACACTGTAGCAATTTTTGTTACATGCTTGATCGGCCCTCATTTTCTCACTAGGTCCCTTGGAGGGGAGCATGTCCTCGTCTCTCTGAATTGTGGGCTTTCTCTCTCCATCTGGGTGCTTCACTCATGTAATATCTTGATTGACATCACTTCTCACCCAACCTGACTCCCAGGATTCACCTGCCCTCACCTTGTCTCTGTCAGGGAGGCTGGAGAGAGCCTGGGGAAGAGAAGGCCCACATCAGAATCTGTCCACCAGAGGAACCTCTGTGCTAGAATCACCTGCATTGCCTGTGAACATTATTTTGAACGGATTTGGAAAAAGCCTAGGCTTCCATTTAAGGCCACTTCCGGTGAACTCGGTTTATGATCAAGCGGAGGATTACTATTTAGAATCGAAAGCTATGTCTAACCATAATGCATATCAGGATTGACATTCTGGCTTGAGGTATAAATGCATCTAAGGCACCAGATGGAGAGTTTCAAAAACATTCTCTGAAATGATGGTGACTGTCACAGCCAGGCTGCCCCAAAATGGACACACAGCTGCTTACAGCCTCCGCTTGTTTGGATTGGCTGGGCAGCCAATTTTATTGGTTGAATCTCTCTTTTAACTGGTTGGTACTTTGCTATGCCAGAAGATAACTATTTGCACTACTGGAACCAGTATATGCTTTTTCTCTTGAAAGACAAAACTCTCGCAGCTGTCTCAATTCTGAATGTTTTTAAAAAAATCCAGTCTTGTGAATCAGCAGTCACTTTGTAAATCATAATGATCATATGGCTCACATTCTAAGTGAAGGGCTGCACTAAGCCAGGTTATTATTTGTCGTATAATATTTATTCCAGGCATTAACTCATTATGAGCTAAATGCCTGAGAAGCTCCATGCTGTTGTGCCCACTGTTACAGACATCGCCTTCCAAACAGTGCATAAGGGCAATGATTAGCCCCCCAAACACTCCAGCAAAAAGAGGCCTTTAACTTGCTTGGCCACATCCTTGGCTTGTTTTCCTACAGATGGTACTCTGCTGATTCATTTCCTGATGGGGCACTCAAATCGATTGTTTTATTCTTTCGAAGAATGTTACAAATTGCACAGTTGGCTTAGGGTTGGGTGATGAGTGGGTGGGCTGGGGTTTACAGTTGAGAAAGATCACTTCAACTTACAATAAAACACGTGAGACTTAGGTTCACTGACTAGGCTGAGAAAGAATTTATAAATACAGTCAGCCCCCTGTATCCATGGGTTCTGCATTCTCAGATTCAACGAGTATCAGAAATATTTGAAAAAAAAGTACAGAAAGTTCCAAAAAGCAAAACTTGACTTTGCCATGCACCTGCAACTATTTACATAACATTTACATTTTATTAGGTATTGTAAGTAATCTAGGTAAGATTTAAAATATACAGGAGAATGTGAGTAGGTTATATGCAAACACTACACCATTTTATATAGGGACTTGAGCATCTGTGATTTTGGTATTTGTGAAAGTCCTGGAAGCAATCCCCCATGGATACCAAGGGGAGACTGTAATTATGTCTGGGTATGTGTGTTTGTACATAGCTACATTTGTTTTTAACCATATACAGAATTTAAATGAAATATACAAATAATCATATACATGGTAATGCAAAAGTCACTGCACCATTTAAAAATTGTTTAAACTCCAACTTGGGTAGCGTGGTCAATTCTCAGTCCTCGTCTTACCTGACATATCAGTGGAACAGCTGACAAAACTGCCTCCTTCCTTCATTTTGCTTCTGGAATGTCACATTGGATTGGTTTTCCTGCAGTTCCCTGACTGCACCATCTGTTAGTCACCTTTGCTTATTCCTCCTCTTCTGCCCGACCTCTTAGCATTGGGGCGATTAGGATTTCCTCTTCGGACCTCATCGCTAGCTATTCTCGCTCCCCCACATTCCAGACATGTATATCCCATTACCCAGCCAGCATTTCCACTTGGATGGCTAACAGACATCTCAAACTAAATTTGTCCAAGAGAGAACTCTTAATTTACACTCCCCCTCCCAATCTACTGTTTTTCTCATCTTAGTAAAAGGCAACTCCATTATTCTCTATGCTCAGGCCAAAACCTCAAACTCCTAACTGATTACTCTTCTTCTTTTATACTCCACTTTGAATGTATCAGCAAATCCCATTGGCTCTTCCTTTGAAGTGTAATTTGCCAACCTCGCAATATCCATCATCTTCCTGGTTCAGGCCTCCATAATCTACTTTGTTATTGCCAGACTCCCTGTCTCTTGTTTCCCCTTAGTCTTTTCTCAGCACAAGAACCAGAGTGATCCTGTTAATACTTAATTCCAATCATGTCAGTTTTTGCTCAAGATCCTCCAATGGTTTCCCAAATCTCTTGGCACAAAAGCCAAAGTCCCTTCAATTGCTTATAAAGCCCTATCGTTCCTCCACCATCTCTAACCTCATTACCAATACTCATGTTTGTTCACTCTGCTCCAGACCCACAGCCTCCTCTGCCATTCTCCCAACATCCCAAAGATGCTGCCACCCCAATGTCTTTGGGTGTTCTGTCCTTTGTCCTGGAAAGCTCTTCTTCCAGATGCCACTCCCTCTCTGCCTTCAGATCTTTGACCAAATGTCACCTTCTCAATGAAATTCTCCCTGACCATCCTATTCAAAGTACAGTCCTCCACCCCACCCCTTGCGATCTCAGTCCCCCTACCCTGCTTTGATTTCCTTATTACCAACTGAATACAGTTTGTTTATTTATTTGATGGTTGTCTGTCTCCCCACATTTGGAATTAAGATTCATAAGAGTAGAGTTTTTGGTAGGCTTTGGAAAGTAGTATTTATTTTTTTACCCTCAAGAACAATGTGCATGGTAGATACTCAAAAACTCTTTGTCGAAAAAAGTAATGGTATATATCACAATTAAAATATATAAGCACGTGACTTAAAGATACATACTGTGGCAGCCAGTCTCAAGATGTGCCCCAATGATTCCTGCCTCGTGCCCTTGTGTAGTCTCCCTCCCACACTCTATCAGAGTTAGTCTGTGTGACTAATAGAATCTGTGATGGTGTGTACCTTCTGAGACTAGATTATACAAAATAGTTTCCACCTTGCTATCTTGGATCACTGACCCTGGGGTGAACCTGTGCCAATATCATGAGAACACTCAGCTGCCCTATGAAGTGGGTCACATGGCAAATAACTGAGACCTCCATCCAACAGCCAGCACCATTTTGCCAGCCATGTGAGTGAGTCATCTTGGAAGTGAATTCTCCAATCCCAGTCAAGCCTTTTAATGGCTGCAGCCCTGGCCAACATTTTGACCACAATCTCATGGGAGATCCCAAGCCAGAACTACTCAGCTAAGCGATTCCTGAATTCCTGCAGAGACTGTGTGAGATTTTTTTAAATGAACATTTATTGTTGCTTTAAGCCACTAATCTTAGGGTAATCTGTTATGCAGGAATAGTAACTAATACAGATTTTTCTACCTAGAAGTAGGACATTGCTGTAACAAAAATTTAAAATGTGGGAGAAGCTTTTAATTAAACAGTGGGTAGAACCCAGGAAGATTCTGAGGCAAGTGTTAAGTGAAGGTCTAAAGCATTTTGAACACACTGTTAGGAGAAGCCAGATGGTCTTTGGGGAGGTGCCTGGTGAAAGCTTAAGGGAAAGTGAGGAAAACGTTACTGGACACCAGAGAACAGGGAGTCCTTACTATGTAGTGGCAGAAAGTTTAGCAGTGTTATGTGATAACATGGAAGAAGAAAATGTCCCTAATGAACTGAGGAATCTAAGTAAGGAGATTTCCAGGAAGATTATTAAAGGTACTTCCTGATCTTGTCTTGCTGTAAAATACAAGAGATGACAAATAAGCTAAAAGGAGAACTATAAATTAAAAGGCAGCCGGGAAATTTGGGATTTGAACATTTCCAGCCTGTCTAGATTTCAAATGATGCCAAAATTTAGAAATGGCGTTTGGGCAAAGATCAAATCCAAGACCTCTCAGGAAAGCATAAAATAAAGATCACCAGGCCGTGTGTGTGACTGTAAAATCCTTGGTAAGGCCTAGAAAGATCTAAGGCAGTGCCTTAGAGAATTGCTGGGTCAAACAACACAGTTTTTAATGAGCTTAAGGGTGATGTCTCTGAGTAGTCTCAGCAGAAGTTCAGGATATAAAAGAGCTTATCTCAAAGAGTTTTGTGGATATGGTTTTTGACTAATGTAGTGACCATTAATAATATTTATAGGTGATTCACAATGTTTTAAGAGAACAGGATTAGCAAAACCATCTCAGCCGGGACAGAAGAGACAAAGATAATACAAAATGGACCTTTGGACCCCGAACTTTATAGGCAAGAAGAAGTCTGAGAAAACTATTGAGCAGTAAACATCTTATGGGAAGGGAAGTACGCCTCAGAGGGCAAAACCATGAGCCAGAGGGTGAAGTCAGCAGCTATAGAGAATTACTACCAAAACTCGACTCCCAGTCAAGGAATTACCAACAAATGCCCTGCTGAATTTAAGAATATCCATGGATCAGTGACTCTAGTGTGTTTCTCCTCCTGAGGTGGTTTTCCTCTGCCTATGCTATCATTATATATTGGATTTGTTAGAGGTAGGGGAGCAGATAACTTCACATGTCTTCAAATCAAGAGAAAGTCTACTCAAGGAATTGTACTTGAAGAGCCTCATGTACACATGAACCTAATTTAGATGATGAGAGAGAGAGACAAAAGGAGAGAGAGAGTAACAAGTGAGGATATGGAGAAACTGGAACCTTCATGCACTACCAGTGGAAATGCAAAATGGTGCAGCTGCTATGGAAACCCATTTGGTGATTCCTCAATAAATTAAACATAAAATTGCTATATGGTCCAGCAATTCCAGTCCTAGGTATAAACCCAAAAGGATTGAAAACTACTGAAAAACAGTTATTCAAACAAAAACTTACACACAACTATTCCTAGCAGCATTAGTTATAACAGCCAAAAGGTAGAAATAACCCAAATGTCCATTAACTGATGAACAGACAACAGAATGTAGTATATATCCATACAGTGAAGTATTAATTGACCATAAAAAGTGGTGAACTACTGATACATGCTACAACACGGATGAACCTTGAAAACATCGTGCTAAATAAGGAAAGCCAGACACAAAAAGCCATATACCAAATGATTCCCTTTATATGAAATATCTAGAATAGGGAAATCCATAGACACAGAAAACTTAGTTGTTTTTAGGGGCTGAGGGGAAGGCAGGTGATGGAGAATGACTGCTTAATGGGTAGAAGGTTTCCTATGGGATGATGAAAATACTGTTGAGCTAGATAGTAGTGATGGTTGCAAAACACTGTGAATATACTAAATACCACTGAATTGTACACTTGAAAATGGTTAAAATGGTAAATTTTATGTTATGTGAAAACAATAAAAAATTTAAGTGACTTGAAACAGCAATAATATATGAATCATTCTGGACTTTTCTTCTGTTGATTTCACTGGGCTTACCCATGTGTCTGCATTCAACTAGAGGCTCAGAAGTTAGATGGGAAGGTCCAGCTAACCTCACTCGCCTGCCTGGTGGTGCTTCCCCATGTGGCCCCTCAAACATCCATCGTCTAGACTGGTTTTCTTACACGGCAGCCCCAGGGCAGCATCCTAGGGAAGCTACAAGGCTTTGTGAGGCTTTGGCTTGGAACATACACAGTATTACATCCATCACATTCTATTAGTCTAAGCAATTTTCAAGGTCAGCCCAGATTAAAGGAGGGGAAAATATATATCAGTTCTTAATTAAAAGAGTGGCAAAATCACCAGGCACAGATGCCATGCAAAGAGAAATTGTTGCAGAAATTGCTGAAAACAATCTTCCACCAGCAGCCCTGATCTCATGTCCATTTTCAAAAGTATATTTTATTAGATTTTTATTTTTTAGACTAAGACAAATGATGGACTGAAAACCAAATATCTGCATTTAATTTAGATAGCATTTGAGGAATACATTTATGTTACATGTACCCCTTTATCTAGAGTTTGGCTTAAAGCAACTTATATTTTGGGGATTCTGTTGGATTCGTTCTTGCCTCTGGATTCCAAAGAAACCACAGTGATACTCTACATTCTTATAACTTTAGACTGCCTTTAGGTGGGTTTCTGTATTGTAGAAATTCACACACTGTCACTATGATTATACGCATGGAGTCCTATAAAAATAAAAATAATTTCAAAAGTATCTGATTTCATAATCAGACACCATTTTCCCTTGACTTCAGACATGGCACTGCCATGGTCATCTTTCTTTTCCAAGCCTAGTTGTCATGAATCTTGCATAAATTCCTAGAGATCCTTCAACAGTTGTTAAGTGAATGAATGAATCCAATAAATGTTTGTGGTTTGGAGTTATTTTGAATAATATCAGCAGGTTTTCAGTTTATGAAAGAGTGATCTGCTGGAGATTAGAAGGAAAATAGAATAAGGTGGAGCAAGTTGTGGGAAATGTTAGATTGAAGAGGTTTCTTCAGAGGGAGCTGCTGTGCGTTTTATGTGTTTGACTTGCCAGCATGTGGAATGTTGTGATAACTAGGAAATACCTCCCCCGATTAAATGTAAATCTGAATGTACTATCTGTGAGTGACATCATTATATTTAAAGCTTCTGGGGACACAATTTGTTCAGCTTCACCTGCATAGTTCATAAGTGGTGGGGCTCTTCTGAAAGGACTCCTGGCTCAGGCTTCTAGAAGCATGGAGTGAAGTTCTAAGGAGCAGGAACAGGTAGGTCCCAGCCACAACTTTAAACCCATACTTTTAAACTTTCTCAAGTTGTCACTGCAAGGAGATGAGCTTAGTTCCAATACTTCTCTGGCAAGTACACCCCACGAAGTGCCCCTGCGATCAAATCTCAGAGTCAGGAGAGACGTGGAATGCCCCAGTGTGATAAAAACAGATCTGACTTGTAACTTTGGCTTCCCCACCTGGCAAATGATGAGAACTGAATACAGCACTAGCTACACACTTCTCTCACTTCCTCTCTCCTCTTCAAGGAGGACTGTGAGAATTAGCAGCTAATCAGAAAGCAAAGTAACAATGGTGTGTCACAGAGGAGCCGACCTGAGTGAGGTCTGTGAAATCTGGCAAAACACCAGATGGGGTCTAACTCAGTTGGACCAGATTAATGTTCAGGCAGGTCACATCTTCAGAGTCCGAGGTTGTCTAGAGTCCTTTCTGCTAAGGAATGCCAATGGCAAGGGAAATCCCTGCCTCACTATTTGCATGTAGATTTAGAAGGAAATGCAGATTTGATCATTTGGTTTCTGTGTAACTTTAGAGTCAAAATGAAACTAGAATGTGAATATGAGAGTGTGTGAAACTTCTTAGTATGAAGTTGGACTGCTGTGGCATTTAGGAAATCGCACCATATAAGAGCAGCACCCAATATTTACATTGTCCTTGCAACAAGTGACAGCAATGACCACCAATGCGCAGAGCCTAGTGTCCTGTAGAATCTAGCAACCCGTTATTTGCATACAAGGGTGTATGAATGAACAATATTCATTGCACATTTTCTTTGTGTTTGCATTCTAGTCCTCTGTGATTGCATTTACTGAAAAAAAAAGTATTTTCAAAGATTTGAAGTGTTGATTTTTTTTCTACAGTGGATTTATCATACATCATCATCAAAACAAATTGAAAAAGAAGGCAGACTCTGCTACCCAAACAAAACCACTGTTCACTTGTACACACCAGGTTCCCAACTGATTTCCACTTGACAAACCCACCAGATTAACTAATGCAGCCTCCAGTCTCTCTGTAAAGCCCACATCTGATGCCCTCAGTCAGCTTAACACAGGCCTCAGAATGCACCTGGGCCCTTCTTCTGCCAGTTGTATTGTCTGCTTACCAGGAGTCAGTTTCTTTGTTCCCAGACACTTTTAAAAAGATTACAATTGAAAATTTGTAATGCAATTAGAAATTCTGTAAATAATGAAAAATATAATGCAGAAAGAACAGTCTTAAGGAAGTCAAGATACTTTGTAAAGACTTGATAAAGGTGAGGCATGCCAAAAAAAAAAAATACTGTCAGATTAAGTGTGGACAAGTAACTATGAAAGGCTGAAAGTAAATCATTAAAATCTAGCAGGATTTGCCCTTAGTGTCTTTAAATTCTTCTCCACTTTAAAGAAACTGGAAAATTGTAGCTGATGCATTAAGGGTGAATGATTGAATAGGTGAATATTGTTATATTGTGATTAATAATAAGAAGTATATATTTGGTCTTCTGGCACAGAGCTCCTAAACCCCTTGGAATTTCCTAAGTGATGTGAGTGATAAACGTGCCTTTTGTCATTTTAATGAGGCAACTTTTGGAAAGCACCTGTGTAACCTAAGGATGGGGGCTGGCTGGGAGAACCAACCAAGTGATTAGGGGGTTGAAACTTTCAGACCCACACCCAGACCTTGGGGGAAAGAAGAGGAGTTGGAAGTTGAGTTCAAGCACCAACGGCCAACAATTTAATCCATGATGCCTATGCAATGAAGCTTCCATAAAACCCAGAAGGGTTTGGAGATCTTCCTGTTGGTGAACACTGGGGGAGAGTGGTACAGGTGAGGAGGGTATAGAAGCTCTGTGTGTTTGCCCCATAACTTGTCCTGTGCATCTCTTCCATCTGGCTGTTCCTGAGTTACATCCTTTTACAATAAAAGGTGATCTAGTAAGTAAAATGTTTCTCTGAGTTCTGTGAGACACTCAAACAAATTAATTAAACCCAAGGAAGGGGTTGTTGGAACCTCCAATCTATTTGCGGGGGAGGTCAGAAACACAGATAATAGCCTAAACTTGAGATTGGCATCTGAAGTAGGGGGTGTGTGGGAGGCAGCCTTGTAGGACTGAGCCCTTAACCTGTGGGATCTGATGCTCTCTCCAGGTAGTGTCAGAACTGAGTCGAATTGTAGGACACGCAGCTGGTGTCTGAGAATGAATTGCTTGGTTATGTGGGGAAGACCACCGCATGTTGGAATTGGTACCAGAATTGTTAGTTGGTTTCAGAATTGGAGTTGGTGATCAGAAGTGGGATCAGAATCAGAATCATACTTATAAAATGCAAAATGAGTGAAGATATTTATCAGGAGTCATATCCAAAGACAAAAAAAGAAACAATAAAAATCATAAATACATATAGTGCTTCATATGTGCCAAGGACTGTTCTAGTCGCTGGAGAACTTATACTCATTTTATTGTCATAAAAACTCAATGATATATTAAGTGCATGACATGGTTAACCCCATTTTACAATGAGGAAACTAAGCATAGAATGACCTGAAGCTCCCTACTCTAGATTATCCAACTGGTAAGTGGTAGAGCTGACATTCAAACTCAGGCAGTCTGGTCCTTAGTCTATGCCTTCACACATGGCCTTATACTAGCCCTCAGTTCTACAGCAAAAGAGTTAAATATTTTAAATAAGAATAAATTAAGATATGTTTGTACCATTCACAATGTTTTGTTATGGAAATATTAAATCCTGTATAAAAGTAGAAAGAAGAGTCTGATGAGCCTCCATGTACTCATCACTCAGCTTCAACAATGATCAATTCATGGCCAATCTTTTTGCATCTCTCCCTCATTCACTTCCCCCTGGCTCTTGAAATACACTAAAGGTAATCTTAGAAATCATATATTTTCATCCACAAATATTTCAGCATGCATCACTAAAAGACAAGATTTCTTTCTAAAAGTATAACTACAATGTCATCTTTACACTTAAAAATTGAACAAAATCCATTAGTTTAATCAAATATCCAGGGGAAGGTATGGCTCAGTGGTAGAGCTCATGCTTACCATGCATGAAGCCCTGGGTTCAATCCTCAGTATCTTCACTAAAAAATAAATATAAATAAATAAACAAACAAACAAACAAACAAACCTGATTACCTCCCCCTCAAAAAAAGAGAACCAACCAACCAAACAAACAAAACAGAAAGAAAAAAGAAAAGAAGCCCCAAATCAATAAGATAGGTCAAAAAAAAAATTAAATACCCAAGCAGTATTTTAATTTCTCTGATTGTCTCAAAATGTTTTGCAGGAGTTTTCCTCTAAATAGAATGCAAATGAAATCATTGCAATTAGTCTTTTTTAATCTCTTAAATCCCTATTGTCCCCTTTTCCCTGCAATTTGTGTATTGAAGAAATCAAGTTCTATGTCTTATAAAGTGTCCCAGTCTAGATTTTGCTAATCTCATTCCCCATGGTGTCATTTAAAACACTTCTCTGTCTCCTGCATTTCTTATAAATCAGGAGTCAAATCTAGAGGTACAATCTGATTCAGGTTTTGATTTTTTTTTTTTTTTTGCCTGAATGTTTCATAGATGGTGATGTGATAATTCCACCAGGAAGCACATACTGTCTGGCTTTGTCTTCTGTCATGTTAGCATTCATTGCCTAATCCATTATTTTATATGGGGTTAAAAATGGTGCTGATCTATTATTCCTGCCTCATTTATTATATGGAATATTTCTATTAGGAGAAATTTGCTCTCATCAACAATTTACTTACTGTAAGTTCTACACAGTATCAGCAGGATAAACGCCTGATTCTTTTCCTCTACTTACCAGTTTTCAGAATGAGTTATTTCCTAGTTTCTCTAAAGGGGCCGATGAGTTTTTTTTTTTTCCCTCTGAGTAATTTTAAACCTATAGGTCTAAAAATATTGATGTGTTTCAATCCACCACAGTTAATGATGCTCAGATTTATTTTCTTTAGGCGAGGAGAACCTCTTCCGTTTAGCTCATGAGTCCTCTCGACAGGACCCGCCCAGTCTTTGACAACTTCCTTATCACAAAATGTTCCAGGCTCTCTGTTGTATATAACATTTTTAATACTATCTCTCCATATTACCCTTTTCCTGTTTTTTGTTGAACTGATCAATGGCTAGGAGGCATGGTTGTGAAGGCTTCCTGGATTCCTCTTCCAGCTTTGACCTTGCTTGCTATATGGCTTGGGAAGGTTACTTCACTTTGCTCTGCCTCAGCTCCCTTATCTGTAAAATGAGAATCACAATAGTTGTGCTAACCTCAAGGTGTTGCTGTAAGGATAAACTGAGTTAATACACAGAGATCACTTAGAATGGTACCTAGCACATAGTCAAAACTCAGTAGATAGTGGTTATTATCATTAGGTTATTATCACTAAGACTGATTTCAGTATATCATCTTTCTGAATTCTTTAAAGCAAGCCTGACATAGTTGTGATCATACATATTATTCATATGTTTCCTGATGTTTTCCCCATAATATAACAACATGGGCATTTATGTCATCTAACAAACACAAGTTCTAAAAACAATGTAAAACTATTACATGATATAGACCATATTTTACCAACTTACACGTGTGCCCATAAAGAACAGCTGATTTCCATTTGTTTCCTGTTATAAAGAATATAGCGAGGAATATCTATGTAAATAGAAGCTTTTGTTTTTCTCTCGTGTTTAGCATTTCTCGACTATAAATTCCCCAAAATGAAATGACCGTATCTAAGTTATGACCAAATTTATTTCCTGAATGTTTGTACTGATTCATACTTACCTGGAGTTTCTAAAAAGGTTTAAAAGATGTTCATAAAATTCAAATGATTTTTCATGTTCTTTTACAAAATCCCATGACGAAAATCAGCCATTTAACTTGATCAGCTCGACTGAAAAGAAGGAATGATATGGTCACAATCTCTGGGCTGCCCGTATATAGACATCATCCCAGCCTCTTGAGTCAAACCAGTGAGGCTGGGGGAAATTTGGCTGCCACAGCTTTGAATGTGGTGGAAAAAAAAAAAAAGAAAGAAAAGAAGAAAGAAAGCCAGCATTGTGAGTAATCTAGTAATTGGGTTCTGCTCTCTTCTGAGCTGACTTGAGACCTCAGTCACGTGAAACAACCACCAAAAGATGGTAACAGCTCAGCGAGAATGACGGGCTTGACAAGGGTGCTGTGCGCTGGGTGGGGAGCCAGCCTGACTCTCACGGGGCCTACTGCCTGCTCTCTGGCTTGGCTCAGGGCGTGAAGGGGGCTGGAATCCGACCCAGTCCTGCCCCAAGCAGTGAGCCCTGTGCAGATATCACCCTTGAGAAGGGGCCTCCCAGAGGGGCAGCTTTTATGGTTTATCCACCCACAAGAGGCGTCACTTTCGAATTCACACTAAGGCTTTGTGTGTGCCAGATGTGACCCTGATAATCCTTCCCAGTTAGGAGCCCTAAACTTGACAGAGAGGGAGCAGAAGAGTGCTTAACTGTTGCTTCTCCACAGCCATCTCCTTCGGAAAGCGTCCCATCACCCCATCGGAAGCTCCTTTCTAAGCTGCTGTCCCCTCTCAAATAGCTATCTTCACCTAGCTGAGCTTGAAGCCTAATAATGGTTAAGCCACAGACACTAAATGAGAAAAACAGAGATCTGAATTCTGCCTTCACTGCTGTCTGTGATTTCACGTTCCTCCTCACCTCCCGATTCAGACAAAAGCACATGCCTTCTACTTTGCAGGGTTGTTGTGAGGATTAAATGAGATACTGCATATAACATGCCTGGCATGTGTTAAATGTCCAATAAATGTGAACTCCTACTGTTATTGTGCATCTGGGCCACCTTTCCCCCCCACCCCCGCCCCAAGATTGTCCAAGTTTTCGTATGGGGTGATTTCTTCCTCTGGCGATGCGAAGAGATCTGTTTATCTGTGTCATACAGTCTTGGTTCTGGTGTTTGCAGGCTCAGTTTAGCAGGAAGAAAAATACAGAAAAATACAGCGTAGGAAAAAGAAAAAGTGCTCACCTCTGAAACACGCAGCATGGCTGCTGCCCTCACTAGCTCCTCCTTCCCTGTTCCCCCATGTGGAATTCCGAGTATCTCCTTAGGCACCCAGTGCTGCGAGCGTGCACCCACCTCTTTCCCATCAAGTGAAATGAATAAGTCAAAAGGATGAAATGTTCCTGTCAGCACTCACTCAGGTAAATTGGTTCTCCATATCTGAAAGGAGAGAGGGAACAGGAATGCTATTCCGTGCCAGAGCTCTGGCTTAAATACTTCCAGTCCTCTGGCAAAAGCAGAAGGTACATGGCCCCACCCAGCTTGGGGAGATCCCTCTCTCCTATCATCTGTTTAAAATTAAAATATTGCCATATGCCAAAGAAAGGTTGTAATTTTCCCACTGCTCCTCTCTTGGCTTCTCTCATGAAAGGAAGGAGTAGATTAAATGACAGCTCAACTGTCCTTCCATTCCAGGAGAAAATTCTAGATTGGAGTACTGTGATGGGATGGAAGGGCAGGGGGCTGGAGTCAGAAGACTTGAGTTTCAGTCCTGGTCTGTCCTTCATAAGCTTTTTGAACTTGGGCTAGATCTTTCGTCTTCTGGAAAAAAGTAGATGTAAGCATAGAGGCTGTGACTATGTACTACCTATGAAGTAGCTTTGCCAAACAATTAAATGTAAATCTAATTAAAACACTAGATCTAACTATCAGTTTACAGGAAATACAGAGGATGGAGAAACATGTTAAATGACACCACAAAGATATAATCAGCAAAATCCAAAATGTGAGACTCTGTATCTTCAACAAATGAATGGCAATGGGGAGGGGACGGTGAATATCACCCAAATATAATGTGGGGACTTTTTTTAAATTGAGGTATAGTTGATTTACAATATTATATGTTTTGCATGTACAACATAGCGATCCACAATTTTTTAAAAAAAATAAGTTAGGTTCATTTATTTTTAACAGAGGAACTGGGGATTGAACCCAGGACCTTGTGCATGCTAAGTGTGCACTCTACCACTGAGCTCTACCCTTCCCCTATTCACAATTTTTAAAGGTCATTTATAGTTAATATAAAATATTGGCTATACTCCCTGTGTTGTACAATATATCCATGTCGCTTATTTATTTTATACATAATAGTTTATACCCCTTAATCCCCTATCCCTATCTTGCCCCTCCTCACTTCCGTATCCCCACTGGTAACCACTAAGTTGTTCTCTACATCTGTGAGTCTGTTTCTTTTTTGTTATATTCACTAGTTTATTTTTTAGATTCTACATATAAGTGTATCATACAGTAAGTCTTTGGACCTATTTCACTAAATATAATACCCTCCAAATCCATCCATGTTGTTGCAAATGACATTTCATTCTTTTTTATGGCTGAGTAGTATTCCATTGTGTATATGCACCACATATTCTTTACTCATCTGTTGATGGATATTTAGGTTGCCTCCATACCTCAGTGATTGTAATAATGCTGCTATGAACATTGGGTGCATGTATCTTTTCAACTTAGTATTTTGTTTTCTTCTGATATATACACAGGAGTGGAATTGCTGGGTCATATAGTAGTTCTATTTTTAATGTGAGGACTATATTTTATCCTAATTCAAATAAACCACTGTAAAAATACCCATATGAGACAGTCTGAGATATCTGAACAATGTTTGGATATTTGATGGTATTAAGCAATAATTGTTATTTTCTTTAGACAGAACACTGGTATTATGGCTACGTTAAGAAAGTCCTTTTTTCTTGGAGATACCTATTAAGATATGCACTGATAACAGGACACTATGATACAGAAATAATATATATGAAATTCAAAAAAATCTAGTAGTGGAAGAATAGATGGGGGATGAATGATGAAGTAAGATCTGTCTCGTGTTGATGATTATTGCAACTGGTTAATGGACTTATGAGGGTTCATTACAATATTCTCTCTAACTTTGCGTATATTTGGAATGGTCCATCATAAAATGTTAAACAGTAAAAAACAATGTGGGCTTTGGAGAGAGGGAAACTGCCTTGATCTACCTTTTATTGGGCTAATTAACCTTTGATTCACTTTCCCAATGAAGACAAAAATAGCACCTGCATCATAGGATTGCTGTAGGCACAAGGAAAGCACTTAGCACAATACCTGGCACAAAATCAGTGCCCAGTCAGTGTTAGCTCTCATTATTAATAATATCTAAGAGGTTGGACTCGTCAGTCTCTATGGTTCTTTCCACCTGAAAGGGTATCTGGTTCCAGCCTGCTTCCTTCCCATCTTAGCCCTCTTTATTTTCTCTGCTACTCCACATTCACCTTTTTGGGGGCTCTAACTTCCTCTAATGTTCACCTCCCTTTGCCTAGGGGCATCTGGACACCTGGGCGGCCAGGTGTCATTTCCATAAGGCAGATTGGACTGATTCCTGGATTGGCAGGTGCAGGTTTCTGATTTCCTCACCTGCTCACTCACTATCTGGCTCTTTTTCTGGTAGCTTCCTGTCACCTGAACTGAGAGCTGAAGCTTCAGGAGGAAGGTGGAAACTCAGGGTGGAAAAGGGACAGTCAGAAGCAGTCACATCCTGACTCCACCCCTCCTCAACCTCCCCTCTCCCCCTAGGGGTGTGGTCGGGGGTCAGATGGGAGGTGCCTGTCTCCCAGTGTCTCCTCGGCCACGTGCGGTAGGGCAAGTCACAGGGCTTCTCTGTACCTCGGTCTTCTCAGTTGTGACTTGGAAACAATAATACCATGCTTTTGTTAATATGGGTCCATGATTGAGAGTGCTGACTCCAGAGCTGAACTGCCAGGGCTAAAACGCCAGCTCTTCCTTGGGTTAACTGTGTGATGAAGGACCTCTCTGTGGCTCGGTTTCCTCATTGGTAAAATGGGAACAGTAATAGTACATACCTCATAGAACTGTTTGTGACGACTAAATTGAATGACACCTGGCACACAGAAGGCACACAGTTGGCTGTGTGTACCGCCTTCAGCGTTGCCATAATCTCCTTTACAGTGCACACTGAGAGCTCACTCTGGAGGCTGGCACCTCACTTCAAGCCTTTTGTCAGCCTCACTGAACTTCTGCGCCAGTCCTGGGGTCCACCCCCCAGGAGTTTCAGCAGCACAGAGTCCAGTAGATGTCACAGATCCAGGTCATGCAAGATCTATTTCAGATCTTTCCTTCACCTCAAGACGATGCTGGAGTAAAATACTTCCAGTGATGACCGTGGGGTGGATCAGGACAAGGGAGAAGAAAGGAAGGGAAGCAATAGCGAATGGGGTATCATATCACTCTGTGTGATAAGTAAGAGCCCCCCTGCACCCCCAAAGACCAGACACGGAGGTTCAGTTGGGAATGCCCTCGCTTCTCCCCAGCTCTGCCAAAGGATACAAATCACCTGACCCTGGCTACACCCGACTCCTCCTACAGAGCCTGTGGGCAGATGAGGGGCCCACCATTTGGTGCCTGGAGCTGTTAGTTACACCCCTCTTTGGAGCATCAGCTTAAAGCCTCAGGGCTTCTGGCTCAGGATCATTACTCAGCATTGGATGGAGCCCAAGAAATGTGGAAAACAAGAATGATGGGAAGCAACAAGTAACCAGAATCACAAAGGCAAAGCCCTGAGGAAAACAGGTCATTGGCCTGAGCCTGGTGGAGGGGTTTGACATCGGCACCCCTGGGCTAAGGGTTGCTTAGTTCTAAATTATCATCCCTCAGAATTGCAGGGGGCAGCATTCGGTCACTGGGCTGTAAGGCATCAGATCTGCTTTTTGACTTGAGACCCTACACTAGTAAATGTACATGTCTACCCACCTCCTCCCTCTACAAACCCTGAGACCATGGAATTGCAAGCAGGGAAACTGGTAAGGACAATCAGCTCTTGTGTTCCCTCCTCTGGGTGTTGAGAAAGATCTGGAATGAAATTAGCTTTGTGGGGGTTTCCAGGTGTCAAATCCCTTGAGCATGTTCGAACCAAGCTTGGCTGCTTTCCCCTGCCTGACAAGAGCCAGACCTGGTCCTGCCAAGTCATGGGTCCAAAGTGTTTGTCACAGCATCTCAGCAAGATGTCAAGCCAGATTTAACAGAAGCAAAAGTAAAATGATTAATAACCACAACCCCCAAAGCCCAGTCAAGAGCCTGATATACCTTTTAGTTCAGTATAGCTTCCACACTGTAGCTAAAGAAAAATCTTACATTTGAGTAGAAGGAGCACTTGATTTTGTACAATCTGGGCACCAGGATCTCACCTCCAATGGTCAGGTGTGTGCGGTGGAGGGAGAGAGTGGGGAAAGCTTGGTTTGCATCACAGTAGTTGGAGGGATTTTTGTTTTTCTGCTTTGAACTTATAGACAAAGAAAGGATTTGTTGAAAATGACAGGACCCAGTCTCCATAAGGAGAAGCATGTTAGATTCAGTATACGGATATTATATATGCAACCAATTATAAAGCAAGGGGTTTCAAACTGCCTCCTACTTTCCATAATACGCCCAATTAATATGACACTTCCAAAGACTCTTTGCGTATGGCTTTGTTCTCAATAGTGGAATGGAGGTGTGAGGCCAGCACTTCTGGAAATGGAGAGGATGCTTGTGGATCTGAAAAGGGATGTTATGGGTTGAATTGCCTTCCTTCAAAAGAGGTATGCTGGAATCTGATAAGGGATTAATATCCAGACTATATGGAGAACTCCTAAAACTCAACAACAAAAGCACAAACAGCCAGATTCAAAAGTGGGCAAAAAATGTGAATAGTCATTTTGCTAAAGAAGATATACAGTTCGGCAATAAGCACATGAAAAGATACTCATCACTCATCATCAGGGAGATGCAAATCAGAACTCACTGATTTGCACACCCATCAGGATGCCTACTATCAAAAACACAGAATACAAATGTTGGTAAGGACGTGGAGAAACTGGAACCCTTGTGTACAGGTGGTGCGAATGTAAAATGTTACAGCTGCTGTGAAAACAGCATGGTGATCTTCAAAAAAACTAATAATAGAATTATCATGTAATCCAGCAATTCCTCTTCTGGTTATATATACAAACAAATTGAAAGCAAGGTCTCGAAGAGATATTTGTCCACTTGTGTCCATTTCAGCATTATTCACAAGAGCTGAAATGTGAACGCAACCTAAGTGTCCACCGATGGGTACATGGATAACCAAAATGCGATATGTACATACACAATGGAATATTATTCAGCCTTTAAAAGGAAAGAAAATCTGCAATATGCTACAAAATGGATGAATCTTGAGGACATTATACTAAGTGAAATAAGCCAGTCAAGTAAGACAAATACTGTATGATTCCACTTATATGAGGTACTTAGAGTCATCAGAATCATAGTGACAGAAAGTAGTATGGTGATTGCCAGGGGCTGGGGGAAAGGGTGAATGAGGAATTATTACTTCAAGGATACAGAGTCCAAGTTTTATAAAACAAGGAATTCTGGAAATGGAAGGTAGTGATTGTGCACAAAAATAAGGGTATATTTAATACCATTTAATTGCACACTTATAAATGGTGAAGATGGTAAATTTTATGTTAAATGTATTTTACCACAATACAATAAATTGGAAAAAAAAGTCTTCTCTAAAATTTATGGTCCCAGCTAAATACCATGAGAATGAAAAATCTGGAATATGCCTTTTCAAATTGCTCATATTCAACATCAGAAAACTTTATTAATAGTAAATTTTACCATGCAAAATAATAATCATAGTAATGATAATCATCATCATCATCATCATCATCACAACCCTGGAAAATCTTGCTTTTTGATACTTTCAGTTAAAAAGGTAAAAAGTAACAAAGAGTATGTTACTATTAATGCCAACAGTAGGTTACAAGTTTTAATTTAAATACATTTGTTAAATATCTAAAAAAATATAAGTTTGGGTCCTAACCCCTAGAACTTCAGAATGTGACCTTATTTGCAGACAGGGTCTTTACAAAGGTCATCAAGTTAAAATGTGTTTCTTAGGGTGGACTCTAATCTAGCGTGACTGGTGGCCTTATAAAAAGGGGACATTTGGACACAGACAGACAGACATAAAGGATGGATGATATGAAGACACAAGAGGAAAGATGACCATCCCCAAGCCACGGAGAGGGGCCTGGAACAGCCCCTTCCCTCACAGCTTCAGATAGAACCAGCCCTGCAGACGCCTTGATCTTGGATTTGTAGCCTCCATTATTGTGGGACAATAAATTTCTACCGTTGAAGTCAAACATTTTGTGGTGCTTTGTTACAGCAGTCCTAGTAATCTAACACAAGGGCCAATGGGTGGTGCTGTGACATATCCGTCAGGCTGTCTTGTCAACAGTGTAGAGAATCTGGAGGGTCCCCACTCATCTCCAGTCCCTCCTGTGAGGAACCATTGTAAACCCACAGCCTGTGGGGCCGGGAAGACAGCCTCTGCTTTTGTCGGTCTGATCTGTGTCCATCCTTTCCCGTGTCTAGGACAGCGGCGGCCCCTGGCCTTCCTCCCTGCAGTAACCTTGATCTTCTGCGTTCTTTCAATGCCCAGTGGCGATGGGAAGGATGTGAACCTCCTTTGGTGGAAGAATCCTATGTGGAAATTGCATTGACCATGACCTCTCTGTCAGTCAGACACTATGCTACTTTCTGGGAATTGTCACTCACCATCCTCTAAGCAACAGTAACAGGCAATTACTGCTTAAAACCTTGCCCCTACCATATCATTTGGGTTTTACTTGGGCATCTAGACAGGTTTCTCCTTGTGAAACAGCTAGTGCCCCGTCAGGGATGGGCACAGAATCCCAGCTTGCAGCAGCCGCAGCTGGTTCTGGTTTAGGGAGGGGCCTAGGTTTATAGGCCAAATCTATCCAGTTGAAACCTCTGGATTCTCAGTCACACCAGAGCTAGATGTAGATGGTTTAGCACAGCCCACCACCGTCTCCAGAAAACCAATTCAAAATGCACTATATGCTCTCTTTTTTTTTTTTTTTGGTAAGACTGCAAATAAGTAAGATTATATATTTGTGCTGATTGGTATTTTCCTAAAAATCAGAGGTAGGATTGAAAAATAAAAATGATCACCAGTGAAGGAGAAAAAAAGTTGGAAAAAGAAGATGAAGGGGAAGGAGGTGGCAGCAAGACTTCTCAGGTGTACTAGGCTGTAGAATTGTGACTTTTCAATCATGTAAATGAATTACCCTCAAAATTTATTAAAATAAAAATTTAATTAAATCTATGGAAAAGGACCTCCAAGTCCCTTTGATAATGGTACATACCCTATATAATTTGTAAAAAGTTCCCTTACTTTAAATACTTATTTTACCCTATGTTTTAATTGTGACAGTTCATTTGTTTTGGCATCAATGCGAGCCTGCAGAACCTGTTGGTTCATGGCAGAATGGGCATTAAACGCTGGGGTAGGATTTGGGAGACCCTGACCTCTTCGTTTGGGCTTCATAGGGAGCCAGGTGAGTGGCCTGGGACAAGTTATCTTTCTTCTCTGCAACTCACCTCTTCATCTGTAACACCAGCTAATTCCACCACTTTCCGAATGAATCTCACTTGCACCGAGCATTTTGCTGAGGGGGTTGTTAATTTTTTTTTTTTCAAATATAAGAAAAGGAGGCAGAATCTACTCTTTTCATCTGGGCCGGAAAACGAACTCTCGTTCTGCAAACAAATGACAAGTTTTAGGAATGCTTGGGGCTGGCTTAAAATCCGTAGGCTTCTAATCCTCTCCCTCTCCTACCCTAAAAACACACAAAATTAAGGAAGAGGCAAGAAAGGTGGCAAGATTTTTGAAAAGAGGTTTCAAGAATGAGACAGGAAAAACAAGAAAATAAATAGCACAATGTGTCCTGACGTGTTATTGAGTTTCCCGTCAGGGTTTTTTTTTTTTCTCTCCTCCTAGAAAAACATGCAGGATTTTGTCTCCTCTTCACAGAAACTGGGAAGGAAAGTTGGACAGAAACCCCAGCGCTGTAAAACTTCTTTGTGCGGCCGGCACCGCGTGCTCTCTTGCATTCCCTGCAGAAGCCAACCTACAATGTGGCAAGCCTGTGAAGCCAGGAAGGGAGGCGTAACCTGAGAACCGCGCAGGGCCGCGCCCCGGGCGCGGGGGGCGGGGCCTCGGCTCCTCGGCGCCCCGCCCCCGTGGCCCCGCCCATGGCCGCCGGGGGAAAGGAGGCGAGACCTACATTTCAAAAGGCAGGAACCGACCAACTGCAGAGAGCCGCAAATGCCCGGGGAGAATTCCCATCTGTGAGGTCAAATCTAGGTCAGAAGAATTACCTAATCATCTCTGAAAACCCCCTAATTTAGGGGGTCGAGCCAGGCTGGCAGCACCCCAAATCATGAACTAAATCTAACTTGATCTTTAGAAATGGAACCTAGGGGTGTGTGTGTGTGTGTGTGTGTGTGTGTGTTTCTTTTGCCTGAGCCAGTTTTTCTGGTGGCATTTTTGTTACTTCCTGTTTGTGACTGAGCTTCCTTACACTACTTCCTTTTTAGAGGTTTGAGTTGACTCCATCACCCTTTCTACTCAGTTGTATGGACGAGGGAGGGGTGTGTATGTATGTGTGTGTGTGTGTGTGTGTGTTGGATTGAAAGGGAAAGAAATAAAAACGACTCACATTAAATTTTTCTGTTATGAGGCTCTTTCTCACACATACACATGCCTTCATTTACTCTCCACAACAACACTGGAGGTGGGCCATATTATCACGCCCAAATTACAGGTAAAGAAACTGAGGCTTAAAACGGTTACAGTGTCCAAGGTCACTCATCAGACAAGAAAGTGAAACCTGAATCAGTCTCCGATTCTGAGTCCAAATCCGAAGCTCTTTCCATTTACTTAGCTCGTAGCGGGGGAAACCTAAATTTAATTTATTTGGCAAAATTCTATTCAGGAAGGATTTATTTATTCAGTCTTTATTACAGAGTTTATTCCTGAAATGTAAAGACAAGACTTAGCGAGGGCCCTTCACTGGAGCAGTGGAAGAATTCTTAAGGATCTACCGTTTCATTTTTTGGCAATTTCTCTGCAGTCTTACGACATGGCTCTTCCAGGCCCAGGCTGGGGCGGCCCAGGGTCTCCCTAGCCAGGGGTGCCTTGTCAGCATCAGGCAGTAGGGGGAGCATGTGCGCAAGAAGAGGGAAGCGGCTCCACTCAGGCAGGAAATGTCTGAGACCATGTCCTTAACAGGCCTGGGTTGGAAAAGTTTTTTTCTTTCTGCTGACTGAATGCTTACAACTGCAGCCTCCTCTGCAAAGATCTGTGCTTACAGACTCATTGGGTGGGAACAACCAGCCTTGGGGAGTTGTAGGACTAGGTCACCTCTCTGCCCGCTGGGTCAAAAGTAAGAAAAGCTTCCACATTGCCACTGGGGAGGGGCCCCAGGCTCTGGGCCTCTGCAGGTCAGAGAAGGCCTTGGAAGCTTTGCCTCTATGTAGGGGGGGGGGGGGGAGGGCGAAGACACAGAGGCCCAGACGATGAGCTACCCTGCGTCCAAAACCTGCCTGAGAGGACAGGAATGTGTGCAGTTGGTAGCAAAGAATTAGAAGGTACACGGCAGGAAGGGAGAGATTGGCTTTTTTTTTTTTTTTTAACTGTATCTCCACCTTCCAGAACAGTGCAGGTGGATGCTTGGCCTTCCCGCGCTTTTGAGGAGTCATTCCCATTGACATAGTCTGTTACCTTATGGTGCATTTTGACAAAGGCCTTGAAGTCAGATGGAAAAGAAGCAGTATCTCTGGCACCATGTGGCCCTGTGCCCAGAGTGAGACTGGGGAGGAGTTCTGAGGCCTGGGTGGTTCTGGAGGAACTGAGCCCTGACAGGTCACTTTTACTCCAGGGTAAAGTGTTCACTCATTTTTTCCCTTCTCCATCATAACTAATCTCTTAACCTGAGGGGGAAAAAGTGGTAGAAGGGAAGAGATACCTTGAGGGTTAGCTGGCAACAATCCCCTTCCTAGTAAAAGAGAGAAGCAGAAAGTTGATGTTTGCTTATACTTTGGATTTATATGCAGAAGATAATTGATATTCTCTTGTTAATGGTGCTTATTTACAAAAAACATTGTTTTGGCCTTGGTTCCAAATACGCATGAAATTTTACTCTCATACACATGCCCCTGTAATTTTTTTTTTTTGGTTTAAAATGTTGATTTAAAAAAAATGGGTACTTTTCTAGACCAGTAGAAAAGACTTAACCAAATTTGTTGTAAAACTACTGTGCAGATATCCTGCCTCCATGCTGTTCCAGGGGGAGCACTCCATTCACTGTGAATAAGTCTAAAAGATGTAATCAGGAGAACCAAGATGAAAATAGTCAAAACGGTGAGTTGATGGCTGTCATGTTTTTTGGATTTTCATTTTTCTCAGGGTTTCCTCTAATATAGAGTAATACCTATGTATTCCCAACATAAAATGATCCCTGTGTGTTGAGTTGGTATATTATAAGGAATTAAGTAATCTTCTGGAGTATTTATTTCTCATGACCCATCAAAAGTTTTACTTTACATTGGCCAATACTCTGGTGCAAGAAATTCATTTATTTATCCTCCCGGGATGGGGTTCCCTCTCTGTGCTAGGCATAGGAAGCAGAGGTGAAGACCCAGCCTCAAAGAACTCAGTCTGGTAAGCAAGACCTTATGTTCCGTTGTATGTGGGTTTACATCAGGAAGTGACAGGAAGAGTGTTAATACTGACAGCATTGAGGAAGAAAGGCTTCATTCCATCTGAATGAGTTTGTACTTATAGGGGTCAAGAGCCCAGGCACTGGGTACAGGCCACTAGGACTGAATCGTGGCTTTATTATTTTCTAGCTGTGTGGCTAGGGCAAGTTTCTGAACCTATCTGAGCCCGGTTTCAACATCTATATAATATGGGAAGAATAGTGGGACCCACATCATTTTTTGTGAGGATTCAACAGGATGCATTCAATGTGTGTTGATGATAAGATGCTGGTGGGGGAGGTGGAGATGCGAGGGTCAGGGATTCAGTGAGTAAAGGAGGAAAATGTGGAAGAGTGAAGAACTTTCCAGCTAGGGTCCCGTGCTGTATTTTAACATGCCCCCAGGTGATTCTAATGCAAAATGAAGTTCAAGAACCAGTGAGCCGTGGTTAGCTGTGGATTTTAAGTAAGGGAATGGCATGCTTGGATTTTCATATTTGGAGAGAACACATTGGTGGCTGTAGGAAGGATGGATTAGAGGTAAGAGACATGAAGCAAAGACAACTGGTTAAGAGTCTACCGAGTTCACGTGAGAGATGATGGAGACTTGAGCTCGGGTCACGGTGGTGGAAATAAGCAGAAGGATGTACGGTATGCGACAGTGGTGAAACAAAGGTAGTGGAAGAGGGGTACCTAGAAGACATTAAAGCATAGCATCAACCAGACTTAATCATTGGATTTAGGGGTGGGAAAGAGGAGGAGGCAGGATGAGTCTGGGGATGGTGAACACAGGGCTTTTAATACCAATGACTAAATGGTGCCTCTGCCGTCTTGCTGACACCACTCATCTGCCCCTCCCTCTCCCTCCTTCATCACTGCCAAGGTGACTGACAGCACAGATCGGCATCCTTGCAGGAGGTCTGGTTCTCTTCTGGAATGCACTGCTCTGTCCAACCACAGCCATCGCCTCCCCCACCGCCCCCCACGGCCAAGGGAGTCATTCCACCAGCCAGTGGTTACTGCCACATAGGCCGATGAGTCACTCTCTCAGAATGGCCGGTGGCCAATGTACTTCTCTCATCCACAGCTGGGGAGCACTTCCAGGACCTGCCCCTAAGGCCCCCCAAAACACTTTGACCTACCCTTCCGTGCAGGGTCTCTTGGCAGAGCCAGCCACCCACATCTCCAGATTGGAGACTCTCTAGTCCAAAATTACACTCAAATTACTGCTCTGTCTACATTTTAACTCAGATTATCAACTTACTATTGCTTTATTATTGCCACAGCTAAGGAGGAAAGAGGGAAGGCAGTAGTGGCTCCTGCTAACAGGGACACGCCTTTCCTTTAAAGCCATGTTTCTCAAAGTGTGGTTCACGTACCACCCGCTGCATCACAAGCACTTGAAGTTTTGGTAGAAATGCAGATTCCTGAGTCCTACCATGGACCTACTGAGTCACTGAGAGGTAGGGGTAGGGGGCTGGGTTAATTTACATTGTTAGTAAGCATCCCTAATGAGTCTTTAATTACCTAAAAAGTGATAGTCGTGGCACCAGAATTCCTATGGTAATATTTCTGACCCACTGTGCAGCTGGAATGACCTCACGGTCTCGTGGGCCTTTCTAGCTTGCTTGGAGGAAGGCAGGGCCTCCTGTCCTCGTGGAGGACACCCATCCTAAAGCTACCAGGTCAGTGCTGTTGTGGTTGCTGTTCTGTTCATGTCCTTGAGGCACTGGGGACAGCATGCAATAATGCCCAAGCACATAAAACAAGTCCAACGTATCTGTTTCAGAAGACAAATGCATCATCATATTCAAAATAATAGTGTTGGCTTACATTGCAATATTCCTCTTTCAAAATTGGACACACTTGATATGCTCCCAAATTCCAAAGAGTAGTGTCGACTTATCACCGCTAAAACATTTTTTAATTGTTTTTCTTGGTTGGAGTAATGGATTTTTCCTAAAGGGAGTCCTCTCTTTCCTTTTCCCCTTATTCCCCGAGACTGACCACAGTCAGCCAAGAAATCTGGCCTAAGTTGGATGCTTCGGTGCAAAGGTAGCTGAGCCCCTGATGACACCACAGGAAGGCACCACCATCCAAGAGCTTTGAACTCTGAGGAACATAGATGAGCAATAGGCACATGGATTCAAAAAGGATTCCAAAAAAGAAATCAGCTGGAGAGCTCTAGATAATTGGGTTTGGTTTCCTTGTTCGGCAAGTATTCATTGAGTTAAGGGTTGAGAGGATACAAGGTGGGAAAGGCGTGAGCCACACCCTTGCAGAGCGTACTGTACAGTGCAGCTGGCCAGAAGAAACATGCACTTCAAAATTAAATGTCAATACAAGGCAGTTAATGTCAATGAGTGGGTTGGGCATCAGATACTGGCAACAGTCAGAGGAGAGGGAGAGACATCGCCCAGGGCTGGAAGCCCAGGAAGGTTTAAAGCTGCCCTGAAGATCTGTGAAAGATAAGGAGAAACAGAAAGAAGCAATGGAGTTCTAGGTAGAGACAGAGTGAGCAAAAGACGCAGCGCTGGGAAGAGAAAGTCCCTGCTGGGGACAGTTAGTAAATGGCTCTGGATGAAGCCTGGGGCCAGGAGTGGGAATGGTAAGAGATGAAGGTCAGGTTTCATTTCTAAACATTTACCAAATACTTTTAATGCTTCAGGCACTGTGTTCAGACCTTGATTGACATCTTGTTTAAGTCTTGCAACAACACCGAGGAGTTGGTGTTATCCCATGTCCCATTTTAATATGAGGAGACAGGGGCTCAGAGAGGATTGTAACCAGCCCAAAGTCACACAGCGAGTGAATGGAGGAGCCAGGGGGCAAACCCAGGTCTCCTGATGTCCAAAGTTTGTGTGGTTCATGGGGGATTTTTCATCCTTTTCTCCCTTCTCTAGACCATGTCGCTGCTTGCAGGAGAGGCTTAGCAGGGAGAATAAAGTCAGGCCAGGAGGCTGGGTGCTCCCTTCCATGCTAGTGGCCCACAGTTTCTGCCTGGCAAATCTGTATTTCTTGTCCCATTCACATGGCCTTGGGAGTGCTGTCAAGGCCAGAAAGGGTGGTCTAATACTCCCTCTTTGGCCCTCTTGGTCCATCTGCTTTATGTCTGTATTTTTTAGATTTTTGATATGTATTTCTTAAAAAGCAGAAAAATGACCATAAAATTTTACCTACACCATACTAAACACTTTGCATACTCCATAGTCCTAGTTAGATTTTAGTTTAATAGTTAGTGACTGAAGATTCCCTCAAAATGGATTTTTTCCAAAAGTTAGGTCATTCCTCTCTCTTCTGATGAATCCCAAGACAGGCAGCTTGGGATTTAAGGGCAGCTCCCTCATACTTCTCAGGAATCCAGGCTTCTTTCTTCTTGTTCCTCTACCACTGTTAGGGCATTGCCTCCTGGACCACAAGGGCTGCTTGAGCTCTAGCCATCACTTCCACATTCTAACCAGCAAGAAAAAGAAGAGGATAAGGAAGCATTTCTTTTTCAGTTGAAGGACCTAGAAGTTGACCACTACATCTCGATGTGTAACTCAATGGCCAGGATTCAGTCAAATGGAACAACTAACTCTGGGGACACTCAGAGATGTAGTCTTTACTTCAGACAGATGTGTGCCTTGGTGAAAATCCATTACTAGAAAAAAATAGAGGGAATAGATATATTGGCAGACATGTAGCAGGCCTCTGCCACAGTCCTGTTAACTTATTTGATCTTTATTATCACACAGTCTTGTGAGGTGGATGTGAGTCTTATCCTCATCTTACAGATGAGAAAAATCAAGTCTCCCAGAGGTTAACTTGTTTACGGCCACACAGCCATTAAAGGAGAAGTTGGGACTGAACAGCATTCAGTGAACACCCAAGCCTGTCTGACCCCGACAGAGAATGGAGAAATTGATCGTACATTTCGCTCCTGCCCAGGCTGGGAGTGCTTTTTTTTTTCCTCTCTTTATTTTTTCCCAGCTGAGATGTAAACATACCCTTTATACCTTAATTCAGTTGAGAAAGAGTTAATAGTTTTCAAAATAAGTGTGGCTAGGAAACCAAGGAGAAAAAGAAACCACAAGGTAACGAAATGGCTGGGCCTGGCCGAGTGTGGCTGACACAGATTGAGTGTCCTGAGATAACTAATGGCCACCGGAGGACGGGCGGGGCTGGGCCAGCACAGGGGATGGCAGGCTCAGCTGAAAGGGCACACGGGCCTCTGCGCCTTGCCTGGCCTTCAACCAGTTGTCCTTGAATTTGCCTGAGGCATATCCATTAGCTAGATGTTTCCTCTAGCTTGACGAGATATTTGGCTTTGGTCTGGGCTGGTATCTGGGCCTTCCCCCACCGCCTCTCTGTCCTGACCCCGGTTCACAGAAAGCTGCTGTCTCTACCTTTTATAAACTGAGGGTCGTAGTGGACCACCACCAGCCCTGTGTCCAGGTCAAGGGGAACCCTCTAGCTTGCAGCAGATTAGCAAAGCAAAGATGGCCACCACACCTCAGCTTAATGAGTGTCCAAGACACAGTCAGAGCCTTTTCCCTCTCAGGTGCCCAGACTTATTTCCCCAGGTGCTCTCTGCAGATGGTTCAGGCACTCTGCCTCCGACCTGGGCAATGATTAACCAGAGAAAAGATAATCTTTGTCCATGTAGTGGCAGTGATCTCTGCAAAAAGCTGGTTCTCACACAGCCTGAGAGTGCTTTTTTTCCTGAATTCTCTCTCTCTGTCTCAGATTCTCTCTCTTTCTCTCTTCCTTTCTTCCTTTCTCCCATCTCCTGTCTTTCTTTTTCTCCTTCTCCTGTCCTCCCCTCCTCCCTCCCTTCCTCTCTCCTTTCTTCCTTTCTTCCTTTCTTCCTTCCTTTCTCCCTTTCTCCCTTTCTTTCTTTCTTTCTTTCTTTCTTTCTTTCTTTCTTTCTTTCTTTCTTTCTTTCTTCCTTCCTTCCTTCCTTCCTTCCTTCCTTCCTTCTTTCCTTCCTTCCTTTCTCTTCCTTCCTTTCCTGCCTCCCTCTCTCCTCCCTGTCAGTCTCTCACTCACACCCTGTGTGTGTGTGTGTGTGTGTGTGTGTGTGTTGCTCTAGGAAAGCAGACACAGTGCCTGCACACAGTCCAGATGGACTCTGTGTTCACTGTGATGCCCAGCAGGCCCTCTGCACCTGCTCTAGGAGAAGCGAGCATGTTCCAAAAAGGCTCCTTGGAGGACATGGGCCTGGGCCCCCAAAATAAGTAGGTATGGAGACAAGAAAAATCTTCTGGAAACAGAATGATTAGTTCCCTGGTTCCTCCTGGGCACTGCAGTCTCTTTTCCTGTGTTTAGGTGTCACACTCTTCTACAAAAAGATCAACAGCTACTTGGAGGCTAGGAAAGCCATCCGGGATGATGGTGGGCTCCAGTTCTCTCCAACCGCCCTCTGCTGCCACCCTGGCTAGCTAAGATTTATGATTTGTTTGAGAAATGATTTAAGATCTTGTGCAGCTGTTTTTCTCTTTGTAGAAATTTTAGGCAACGTTCTGGAATGAACTGAGGTCTTCCACATCCTTATTCAGGCCTTTGGGACCGGGGAAGTCTTGGCCGGGACCATACACCTTCCAGATTTAGAGGCAAATACCTTAATCAGACCCAGCCCCACGTAACCCTAAATGTGCAACAAGAAAGCACTGCTGACTTCCTCCTTCTCCTGTGTACACAGCCGTTACCCAGATTGGGTGTCTATCTATCTGTTGTGCTGAAAAGAATGGATGCTTTGTTCTCTCCTCCGTGTTGGAAGGACTTTTATCCACCCTGACTTGTGAAGGCCCTGAACACTCCTTTGGGACCTTGTTCGTTTTCAGGGTTTACACGAGAGTCTTAAATTCAACACTCAGGGGAGATATCATTGATTGTCTAAGAGCTGTCAAAATCTCTTCTCTTCATGAAGAGTGACATGAAACAAAAACCAAAACCCGTGTCTGCTGTGTAGCTGGAAAGAGCCACAAATGTGTCACTGGGCAGCCAAGTCTGGCTTCTTTCTGGAAGATACGGTACACGCCAACATCCTCTTATCCAGTCTCTAAGAAGCTTTGCCAGGCTGGTGCAAGGATGAATGACATGGATTTTCTTTTCCTATCATCCAAGTCAACTCATTATTCCTCATTTCAAAACAGCAATTTAAAAAGATATTTTAAACCATAACTTCAAGACAAAACCTGACCACCATGAAGGGTTTTGTGTTAGATCTGTGAAAGTCAATTACTTTACTGAGCCACAGATATTTTAAGTACTTTTTTCATTCAGCAGTTCCTTATTAAGCATATATCATATACATGGATTTATGACACATCCTGCTGGGAATGATAAGATATACAGGACCCTGGCTTTGGCCTTAGAAGCGAACAATCCAGTAATCATAATGGCTGCTGTCACCGAGCAGGTCATTTGTGCCAAGTGCTCCAGCTACCTCATGACAGCTGAAAACCCCATCTTTGTTACCAGCAAATCAAGGCTGGGAGGAGTTAGATAGCTGTTCAAAGTTTACAAGAGCTAGAATTCAAATCCATGTCTGGGTGACTCCAGAACCCCCAAGGATATCTACCCTCAGTAGCAAGGGTCCCCAGTGGTGGGGACTTCCCACCACTCTCTCCTGCCTCCCAATTTATCCAGGGAGGCTTATCCTTCGGAGTCCTACCAGGAGCAGAAACCAGATCCCTTCTTTGAAGCTGTTCACAGGTAACTGAAAGATGAAAAGGGAAGTCTTACGGTATCATGCAGGTAGCAGCTGTAGGACGTAGCTACCACCCCCGGGCTGAGGAAACAAGGGACGGGGTTGCATTATTAAAACTTAGAAATTGAAAGGACAGGCCCTGCGGAACTGCAACTCAGGCCCCTGACGAGTGGATGCTACTTGCTTGGCGCTGGTATCTCTGAGCTCAAAGGCATGTAGGACCCAGACTCTAAGAAGCCTGGTGCCAGCCGGTATCTTGGAGGGTGACTCTGCAAAGCAGGTTCTAAGCGTATGGGAAACTGCAAACTGGCTTCAGCTACTGCCAAGGGAAGGAACTATCAATGCTGGAATGAAGAAGCGTGGCTGGGGGGACACTTGGAGGACCAGGAAGCAGGCAGGAAGAAGCAAGTGTCTTCCTCTCTGCCTCGCAGCTACGATGGCAGAAATTAACATGGGGCCAGCTGACAGTGCAGAACTGCAGTTTGCGGGAACTTGGCTGCAGCAAAACAAGACAGAGTAGGGAAGGGTGGGCTTCCAATGGAAAGATAATTACTTAATAACTGGCCCAGGAGCTAAGATATGGATATGAGAAAACATCACTATAGGTACTACAGTATAGGTACTACATCGTGTCTCTGATGACTGTACACGTGGTAAATCCCATAGAACTGAGGAGCCAGTTAATGGTTATGCGCAAGACCCTGTGCACTGAGTGGGAATATCCTTGGGGGCAGGGGCTGTATCCTCTTCATATCCTCCACTATGTCCTCCAGTCCCATCACCTTCCTGGCAATAAAAAGATGCACATTCATCAGAGGAATAATTCTACTGCGATAAGCCATTATAAGCCTAGATGCATTTTGCTGATGGAGTTTTTAGGGCCAGTTCTGAACTCTGGGGGCTGTTCTTATCCTGACTCAACCCCAAATTGTGGAAGATAAAAGGAATTGGTTACTGTTAGTGAGAGCAGATTATAGTTGTCCTTGCTAAGGGATGACAGAGTTAGGGTCTGCCCTGGGCGATGCTCTTCCTGACCTGGCTACGGGGAGGGAGGACCAGGACAGCCTCTCTCAGTGCTGTGTTTCTATTCTGAGATGTTTGACCCTGCCCACAACCCCAGAACCATCTTTTTCTCTCTGGTTCCTGTCCCTCCCTTGTGTCTCACCATTATTAGCCCCTGGAATGTGTGTTTGCCTAAAGTCATGGGCACACATTCTTGCGTCATCACAGCACGTGCTTAGAGATGTGGAATGGAGGCAGAGTCAAGAGTGTTGGCCCTGGAGTTCCTTTCTTTAGTAACCACTGTGGGTGATGTATGGATGCCCAGGAGTTCAGCCCAGCAGCTCTGTGTCAAAGTGCTGGATGAGGACTTTGAGGCCCTCTTTTTACAATGGTCTCATTTTACAGAGACTCAAAGGTGGAGAGTAACCGTCTTCCCCCAACTCTATGGCTAGATGGCCAGTCCCGAGTTTCTGCACAGTGCCATGGCTCCCTGCTCCTTTTTCCAGCACCCTTTTCAGTTCAATACAAATATTTCAGTAGAACTTGCTTGATGCAAGGCACAGAGCTTTTGCACATTGTCAGGGTCCCACGTTGAGTTATTTTAAATGTTTTCTTTTGGAAACTATTTGGGCATTCTCGATTAGTTTCATCTTAAAGGTTTTATTTTGTAAAACATCACCTAACAGAGCATAATATAGGATAGTATAACATAATAATATTTTGTTCTAAATATAATTATTAAATAATGCACACATATACACATATAAACATGTATTAGTAATATAAGAAATAAACATGTGTAATCTAAATCCTTCAGAGCTAGGCTTTCCTAGCTAATATTTCCAAACAGATGGCAATATTAAACATAAGCTTATTAAGGTTTTTTCTTTAAGGATTCAACATGCATCAACAATGAATTGATACTTGGTGGAAGTTCTATCAGTAGCCAAGATTTGTTCCACTGTTTCATTCCATTTAGAGCAGTGATCCTAACAGCCCCATGGCATCTGGCATCAGGACAAGCAGAGGCGACCGGAGGAGAGGAGGTCAGGTCATCGGAAGTCTCTCAAGGCCTTGAGAACAGCTGGGCAGGATCCCAGTTCCCCCTCACTGCCTGCCCACCCCCCTCAGTCTCTCAGATTGCTCCCCAGCACTCTTCTGACCTGGCCAAATTTAACTCTTGAGTGGACCTTGCTACTGTCAACATGGAACATTCTATACAGATAAACCACAGTAGTTCATGGAAAAGCTTTGAAAAAACAAGGCTGAATTAAGAAATCTCTTCCTGTGCTTCTGGAAAGTTTTCTTGAGCTTTTTGCCAGAATTCCTTTCCACCATTCCTGGATGGGTATAGTTGTGGGGTAATGTGGGATAATGACACAGTACACTTACCCAGTAAGAGAATTGTTCTGGTTGCCCGAGATGTTTGAATTTGAACCCCAAGTACATATGTAACAAACGCAGGCGCTCATCTGGTCTGTAAGGCAAGAGGATAAAATTTTAACCCAACATTCATTTTTAAATTTTCTTTTGGGAACCCTGCTGTATGTAAGTCCAGCAGGAATAAGATAAAAGAGAGAAAAGGAATTATTCAAAGTTAAATATAAGACCAGATGACAACTGAGAAAAAGAAACACATTTCTCACTCATTCTCTGGTACTCTTCCCTTCCCATTAGCATTTTGAATGTTGTGTATCCACAAAGACAAATATATCTGTAGCTCACACATTATTTTGTGGTAATGGGAGTATGGGGCAGGGGGAGAAAGCTAAAATTTTCTCCTGATTGTAACAGTAATAAAATCTTGCTGTATAAATCTAGAAAGTACCAATAAAACAAAATAAAATAAAATAATAGGGGGAGAAAAACAAACCACCCATCATTTTATCATTTTGGTATTTCTCCTTCTTATACTGACTATACCATTTTATACAGTTTTTTTTTCCTGCACGAACTATTATACATATTTGAAAGCTATGTTTAATTCTGTTGTGTGGATGCCTTGTGTGTTTTTCGTATTTGTTCTCATTGTCATCCTTCCTTTTTTTTAAATTTTTAAAAACTATTATAAAGAACTCTGAAATGAACATCTTTGTGCATCTAGTTTGTTTCTGTTAGGAAGGATTTCCAGAAGTGAGACTTTTGAATCAAAACATATAAACATTTCTTAGGTTCTCTGTCTATTGCAAAATTTCTTTCCCAGCAGGAGATTCAATCTCACGGTTCCTCTTGTAGTGTTTGAAAGTATCAGTTTTAGACATACTTGGAGGCCTTGAGCATTTTCTCTTTTTGTTTTAAAGAACTGATCTGATACAATCATAATTAAAAAGTACAGGATCACTACTTTTCTTTATGTATACATTTGATTATTAATAAGGTCAAACATTTTAATTCAATATATATTGGTTATAAAGGCAGGGACCATGTCTACTTTGCTTTTTGCTGAATCCCTAGTGTGGAGAAGAGTGCCTGACATAGAGAAGGCACCCAATGAATACTTTTTAAAATCAGTTTCTAAATTATAATCTTTGCCCACTTATCCATTCAGAAATAATGTTTTTAATAATCAGATATTTAAAAATGATAAAATTCTGTGTTGGGAAGACTAAGATCTTGTAACCCAGTTCTAAAAAGTAGCCTACAAGTTACATTCCCACATAAGTGTATTGGCTTATGTTTCTGATTTTGGAATATTTGCATAGTCTTGAGGACAGACTCATGGCAAAGAAGTCATTGATATGAATTTGTATCCTGGCTTGACCAAGAGTTAACTGTGTGATTTTGAATAAGTTCTGTTAAGTTTTTAATGCTTCCTTTGTAAATTAAAGCAAAATAAAATAAAAGTCAACAAATGTGTCTTTTTTTTTTTAATCATATGGGACCACTGAGAAAATATAGTGAGATAATTACAGGTAATAATTAAAAGTAAAACTTTTGAAATGCAAAATATCATATTCAAATACAAAACCTGTTCCAGGTCTCACTTTCCTCATTTATAAAAAGGGCGAAGTGCTGGGATTAGCATAATACCTAAGGTATAATAAATGTACAATAAATATTAGTTGAATAAATTATTTCCAAATTTCTCATTTTGACTCTATGATTAAGAAATGCCCCACAGGTTGAAAAAAAAGTAAGGAATGTGATTATGAAAAGTAAGCCATTGCTCAAATATTTGCAGTAAAATCTGATTGCAAAGAATTAACTCAGAATAAAGCTTTCCTTCTGCTCATTACCCCCAAAAGGAAGCTTTAATATGATATATAGAAATGTTGATAATATGTACAAAGGAAATAACTCCAAAGGAGGGAAGATAATTCAGATAGTCCTTATTTGCCCAAAATTGGTTAGAGTAGCTAGCAAATTAGAAACAATTCAAATTTTCAACAGTAGGAGAATAGCTAAGTACACTAAATTATCTTAACATGATAGACTTCTCCTTAGTCACTGATGACAAATATAAACTGTGTCATTATGTGGAAATGCGTATAGGAAGTAATAGCCAGTGAAAAATAGAACACAAAACAATATACACATTCAGGTTACTGTTACATGCAAATGTGTTGAATGCATATTTTTAAAAGAGAAAAGAATTTGCAATGAAGAAAGCAAATAGTACGTGCTCATCAAGTGTTTTTTTTTCTCCAAATAAAATTGCCCAGTTGTGTCACTTTTTTAAAGTCAAAAGTTTGCCATGAATTTGCAGGATAGCTCAACAGTCTTATCCTAAATCATGATGGCGATAAAATATCGGCAGTTATATAACAAGACAAAGGAGTCTCTCCATGAAAGACGCATCGTCTGTCCAGCCTTGTCCATAGCTTGACATTTCCTTTGACTAAATAATGATTAATAGACTGTATAAACAGCATGCCAGGTACTTGTATTTGGTTGTGAATGGGGAAATTATTTATAGTTGCCTGAAGCCCGTGTGGCTGTCTGGTATTTCTATGAGATTGTCTTCATCGAAGAAGAAGAAGAAAGAAGAAGGAGGAGGAGGAGGAGAAGAAGAAGGAGAAGAAGGAGAAGAAGGAGAAGAAGGAGAAGAAGGAGAAGAAGAAGAAGAAAAAAAGCTTTGTTTTGTAAGAAGAAGGAAAAAGCATTAAAAAGAAAATCTGTGCAGGTGTTTTTGGAGTCAGCTTCTGTAAGGTGAAAGAAAGAAGGGGTGGGATCTTTGCAGGTAGCCTGAAAGACGGGGAAAATAAGAGACTGAAAATGCAAGACAAATTTCTGAACTTTGTGGGAGGAACCTTCACATAAGCCCACAAAAAGTTGGCTTTTGACTAAGTTCCCGAAAGAAAAAGTCAGTTTCCTGTTTGCTTGGAGTTATATTTTAATATCTTTTTTGGTCTTAGATAATTTTCAAGAACACATGGAAAAAATTTTGGCAATACCTTCGTCCCCAAAGAACTATGCAAATGAAAATGGTACAGAATTCACTTCGATCAATCAAGGACCACACTCTATTTGATATCAAAACTATTTCTGGAGATAATTTACAGCCGTGTACTGGTAAAAAGAAAAAAAAATGCTGAGCAGCATTTTACAACGTTTAGGACAGGAAGTAAAAATTCTTAAGACAATGCAACAGGAGGAAAAGAAAAAAAAAGCATACACACAAATAAGCCAAACTCTGCTATCTAAGATTAAATCTGACCAGGCTAGTAATAGTGGTAGTAGTGGTAGAAATAAGAGCCAAAAATATTTTGAACACATTGGGTCAATAATTGCACTTAATGCTTTACATGCATTATTTTATTTAATCCTGTCAGCATTATATGCTTGGGAAAAGAAGGTAAATTGTTTAAAGTCCCCAGCTAGCAGGCACTGGAGCCAAGATATAAACACAAGTCTGTCTGATTTCCAGGAGCTTAGCTTTTAACCACTAGGATATGTTGCCTAACCTTGATGCTATAATAATAGGTTTTGGTCAAACTCAATTGTTTTTTTGCTGCAGAACTCATGTACTCATGCATTATTATCCATAGATTAGTAAATAGAAAAGTGCTGTGAAATGATGAAATAGTTGTATGATTTTACATACAATAAATGTTGTATTTTATGCCCCCAGTAGAAATATTCAGAAATATTTGGGGCAGCAATCTTTGTCCGTTCTTAACCCACAAGTAAAGCTAAGCTCTGTGAATTATGCATCATTTCTATTTTCTCAGCCTTCTACAATTGGTAAAACCATTAATAAGTTGATCAAGAATAAAAGAGAAATAATGTAAATTATGACTATCAGGAAGTAAGGAACGAATAGCAGTAGACGGCCTATAGACATGAAAAGAACAAAAAGGGTATTTTAGACAAAATTTGTAGTACGTTTGACAATTGAGAATAAAAACCTTTCTTGACAGACAACTTTCCCACACTGACACAATAGAAAATAGAAAATCTGAATGTGTTCTGTCTATCAGAGGAGCTGAAATTTACCTTAAGTCTTTTCATAAAGAAAACCCCAGGGCCAGATCATTTTGCTGGTGAATTCAATCAAATATTAAGGGATAAATAAAATCAATCTTGGGTAAATGTTTTCCAAAAACTTGTTTTGTGAGCCTAGCATACCTTGATACCAAGACCTGATAAAGACATTAGAAATGAAATAAAATTACTGACCAATGTTCTTCATGAGCAGTCTTAACAGAATGTTGACAAAGTTAATTCAGCAGTATATAAAAAATAGTAATGCATTGTGACCATGATCACGTGTAATTCTGGGGTCTCTGGAGAAACAGAACCAATAGGATATATTACAGAGATACATAAGAGGAGATTTACTGTAGGAAATAGCTCCCGTGGTTATGTAGTGTTAGCAAAATTTGTTTTCCACCCCCTTCATTTTATCTCTAGAACATACTTTCTTGATAGTGGATCTCTTATTTTTAGCATCTTTTGCGATCTGGATCGTCTGGGAATTTACCAAATCACCAAGTTCTAATTCTTTTTAGTTTACTTATTAATAGTTTTCCCCTCAATTTATCTCCTTCCTCTCATGGTTTACTAATAGCATCAAGAAGAAACCCAGTTTTGAACACTGGAATTTGACACAACATTGTAAAATTATTATAAATCAATAAAAAATGCTATTAAAAAAAAGAAACCCAGTTTAACTCGTATTTAATACTCTGCTTGGAAAGCTCCTCAGGTGAAATACAGTTTCATCATTTACAATTTCTGTTTTCCATATAAACGTCAACAGAATTTCTGCCATATATAACTGACATCCCATTTCCTCCAGTTTCCAATAACGTATTCCTCCAGAGCCATCATTAGCAGTGCCTCTAAAGTCCGTCTTTCTGCTAATGATCTGTTTACAACAACTTAGGTATTTCCGAGGCAATTTGTGTTTTCTCTGCCATGGTCCTCACTTCCTCTGAGCCCTCTCTGGCAGAGCCTTTAACATCCAGATTTCTATTAACAATCTGTTCAAAGTAATCCAGGCTTCCTACCATGCATCTCAAAATTCTTCCAGCCTCCGTGCAATGCCCACTTCCAAAGCCACTTCCATATTTTGAGGTATTTGTTACAGCAGCAGCCTCACTTCCCAGAACCAAACTCTGTGTTCATTTTCCGTGGCTGCGGTAACAAATGACCTCAAATTTAGTGGCTTGACCCAAATGCATCATATTACTGCTCTGTAGGTTTCATGAGCTAAAATTGAGGTGTTGACAATCAAGGCTACATTCCTTTCTGGTGGCCCCAGGGGACTAAAAGAAATGTCCACAAGAGCAACAACAACTTGTACAAGTAGCTTTATTGAAAATAGACCCAAACCAGAAACAACCTAAATGTCCACCAATGGAAAAACAGATAAATAAAGTTGATACATTCTTACAAAGAAACACTTCAGCATAACAGAAAGGAAACCAACTACTAAACAGGCAACAGTATGGATGGATCTGGAAAGCACTACGCTGAGTATAAAAGCTCTCTATATCTAGTATGTACCATGAAGTTCTGAAACAGACCAAATGTGAATGAAAAAAAGCCAAATAGTGATTAAATGGGAGTAGGAAAGTAGCAACAGGGATTGACCAGAACGGGACAGGAGGGAATTTTCTGCAGTGAAGGTAATGTTCTATATTTTGATAACTATTCAGACAGACAGGTACAAGTACTTGTCAAACTTACCAAATGAAATACTTAAATACTTATTTCAATGTACATAAACTTTACAAAAAATCCTGTAACGGACTGAAAATAAATATAGAACTCCAGCTATGATATGCATGGTGAAATATTTATAAGAGGGTATACTACCATTTGCAACTTACTTTCATTTTCATTAAAAAAATTAACTGGATTGATGGATGGATAGAAGGATGAGTAGATGGATAGTTATGAGCTAAAGCAAATACAGCAAAACACTAATTATAGACTCTAGAGAGGGGTAGACAGGTATTTACTGTAAAATTATTTTCAACTTTCTCTGTATATTTGAAAATATTCGTAATAAAATATTGGAGGGAAAAAGGTTACCGTTCTCTGTGGTTGGACCACACTCAAAATGCAAATCTAATCAAGGGCTACAAAGACCTTTCCACATGTAATTGCTGCAGGGTGCAGACTGCCATGTCTCCCCAGCGCCTCTGCAGCACACATCTATTAAAAACAAACATCAAACAAAAGATTTCTACAAGGTAGTCTAAAGTTAGGGGGGAAAAAATCACACAGCTTTTCAGAAAATGACAGTTGTTCCTGGTAGGACAGATGCTAAACACTTAGCGCCATTAATGTGAAATTATTATTAGTGTTAGCAATATCTGTAGAAATTTTCTGTAGTTGGAACTCAATAGTTGGATGGCTGGTTCAAAATAAAGCAACTTGTTACCTAAAATGGTAAATCATAAAAAAGTCAGGTCACAACTAAAGATACAACTTTCAAAAACAGTGCTAACATTTGAAAATTTTAAACACTAATAGTTTTAACACTGTATATTCGTGTGTGTGTGTGTATGCTTTTATCCTTTAACTTTCTACTGTTTAGAAGTAAGTAAAAAGGTAGCTTCTATAGAAAGATAAGATTTTTAAGCTACTGTAGCAAATTAACTCTTCACAGTGCTGCTAGTATTTTTAAAGCTCCTCTAGCACTAAACAGCTCCAGGGTGATTAAAACCATAGGTAACACTTATTCTCACAAATGAAATCATTTTCTACTCACAGAACGAATATGCTTTAGACTAAAAGGTGATTACATTTGCAAAGCACTTTACCAAATGGGAGACATAAATGGTTATTAATTAGAGTAAGCCATTGTTTGACACTTTCTTTATTCTGATTTCTTTGAGATCTTCAAATGTATTGCTTTCCAATTACGCAATTGATTGGAGGGAGTGAGGTTCAGCTCTCTTCCTGCTGAAACACTCAATGTGATTCGAAAGGCAGAGGCAGAGACATTATGAACTCATGGGCCACTTTGTCTTTTAGCAAATGCAGGAACAGATGAATACTGTGTGAAACTAATTGTATTTGAAAGGACCACCCGTTGCAGAATGTTAAGTAGTTTTTTTTTTTTTTTTTACCCTTTGCCCCCTTTTCTCTCTTCTTCATGATGAGCAAGACCATCAAAGAGACATCATGGCATCATAATGACTCTCGACAGGTCTGATTCTTGTAAGAAAAATTGCTGGCTGTAGCAACGCTGGTCGTGAGGAGCCTCGTCCTGAATTCCATACATATAATTTTGCTCTGATTCGAAATAGGACACAAGCCAGGCTGCTCATGGAAGATGGGTGGGATAAAGGAAAAAGATCTGGGAAAGTAGATGGAAGAATTTAAAACTCAGTGTTCCAAGAGAGAGGGTAAGAAGGTGGAGAAGATGGTCAGCGATGCAGCTTTCCCCGCCCCCTCTGGAGTGCTGAAAATGCTCCTGTGTCAGTGGCCTTATAGGGGGCCCCTCCCTCTGCTCCCGCAGCCCAGAGGAACCCTAGTCAGTCTCCATTGTACTAGTGATTTATGAGGACAGAAACTGCTCAGAACATTAAAATTGGATTTGTGTATCATCAAATAATCAGCCAGCAGTTCCTAGGCAACTTCTTTGTGCAGGGCATTGTGGGGGAATGACAGACATGAAGAGGAAATAGAGCCTCTTCCCGGGCGGTTTATGATCTGAGAGCTTGAACAGAGCATATGTGTGATCTGCACCCTGGCAATCTGGGGGCCTGAACATCTGACTGCCTGAAAAACCAAGGTACAGACAAATGACTCATCGCAGAAGTGTTAGGACAGAGCAAAACTGAGCTGCTCTGACCCCTAGCCTATTTCACTCTTCTCATAGAAAACTTTGCTCTATTCATGTAAAACAGAGTATGAAGTATAAATTGGTCCAAAGGGGGAGTCACTGAATAATAAGATACTCGAACCGGGAAAAACACTAAAACATCACCTAGTCCAGTAATTCTTTTTTAAGTCTATGGAGCTCCCTAGGTTCCTCAGAGGTGGAGGGGAGGGAGGGGAGGTGGGGGTTGGGGAGTGGGAGGCAGGGAGGAAGACCACCGATGTAAGTTAGATCTATTTGACCTGAGGGTAGAGAGGTTAAGTAACTAACCCAAGGCTATACAGCTAGCACATAAATCTGATTTCCAGACTGGCCCACTTTCATATGCACCGTCATACTGATGCTTTAACATCTGTGGCACCCACTATGAGTTACCGTTCCAATAGCCATCCCCTGCACGGCACTCCCCACCCCTGGTCTTTTCTTCCTTGCCACTAGAACCCTGTATTCGTCAGGTATGGGAAGTCCATTTATTTCAGGAATGGCTGAGTCCCTCTCTAGCCTGAAAGGTGAGTCTTAGTCAATCTATGGTAATTATGGTATAGAAGATAGTGGGTATCTGTTCTAGGCATGGGTGCCCATCATCTTTTGGATAATCTTTCTACATTTAAGGAAAATTGAGACAAGCTATGTTGGTATTGGTATTGAAAACTGGGGCAAGAGTGTTGGCATTATCCATTCTGCCTTGCTCATATTCTGACTCCCTGGCAGCTAAGACACGATACAGACTCCACCCATCAGATGCACCTGTGTAAGATGTCAATTCAAAAGCAAGCAATGTGGGGAGTTTTAATTTTTGTTGGCTCAGAGGAGTAATTGAAGTGTCTGGCTTTCAGTGGCAGTAGTGTCATAAGTACGTTTCAAAGGCAAGTTTCTGGTGCAGAGGAGGCAGGAGGCAGGCAGTAGTTTCCTCTGATGTTCAGTGGGGTAGAGCCACTGGGGCTGTCTCCTATCCTGCCAGTTCTGGGGTGTAGTCAGAAGGATTGTTTGTTGGGAGCTTACCTTTAAGCCTAGTTCTCAGGCTCTCCCCAAAATACTGTGAGCATTTGTTTAACTTTTTATAATGTAGTATAGAAGTGTTGAAAGCTAGCTGAAAGTAGAGGGCGTCATATGAAATCCTGTGTATGCATTCCCATCACTGAAAATTATCAACAGCTTTGTCAGTCTTGTCTTACCTGCCCCCTTCCACCACTTCTTTCCCCTGGAGTATTTTAAAGCAAATGCCAGGCATCAGTCATATCATTTTACTCATAAATACTTCGCCATGTCATTATTACCCACCAGAATTAATAGCATCTGATGTCCTTAATATCCTCTGACATCCAGTTCATAGTTGAACTTCCCTAGTTGTCTCAAATATGTCTTTTATGGTTGGCTTGCTTAAATCAGGATCCAAAAGTGTTCACATCATTGCATTTGACTGTCATGTCTCTTAAATCTCTTTTATTCTAACAGTCTCCCTCCCTCCGTGTTTTTTCATGTCATTGGTTTGCTGGAAAAACTGGCTCATTTGCCTCATATGATGTCCTATATCCTGGATTTAGTTGTTTTTCTCCTTGTGTTGCTGTTTAGCTAGTTCCTCTATCCCCAGTATTTCCTTTAAACTGGTAGTTGAATCTGGAAACTTGATAAGATTCACTTGCCATTTCATGGTTTTGCAAGGATACTTCTCAAGCTGTGCTGGGTCCTTGTATCACATCTTATCAGGAGATGCACACTGGCTGGTCCTCCGTTCAATGATGCTAAGATTATTGCTGACCTACACCCAATATCTTTTTAAAAAATTCCTTTCCTTCTTTATCATCTAGAATCAACTACTAAGGTCCACAATGGAGCATTCTAACTGATTTATGTGGTAATTTTTTCCTGGGAAGAGGCCTAGGTATATTCTGGCCACTGAGATGTGATGGAAGGTTTGTAAGGAAACACTTATGAGTAAGCATCTTTTGCTCTGAGTGTGGGCCCAAAGAGAGGATATTCTTTCTTTCAATGTTTGGAAATTATGGTATGAGGACATGATGTTTGAGGTTGCTAGAGCCATTATGCAGCCATGAAGGGACAATCTGAAGACAAAAGCCAAACCACAGAGGATGGCAGAGACAGGATAGAAAGAACTGTAGGCACTTAGTGATGTCATTAAGCATCTATCATACTTAAACCAGGAACTGTACTTCTTCCAAACTTCTTACATGAGATAATACATTGCCCTATTTCAAAATTTCTTGCTTGTTTTTATGACATGACACATGTAGAAAATGATTGTGTTTGTATAGCACTCTGGAACAGGAACTCTTTGAGGGCTTGTATTATACGGAAAATATGGCTACAAAAAATAAAATACAGTGAGTGGGGAATATATTGGACACAGAATTTATATAGAATTTCCAAATAACAATATTCCAAAAATTTTATGAGGCACTCGAGCTTTCTTTTGTGAACACAATGTCTATTTTAATCAGAGGTTAATGCTTGGAATGGTGACATGAAATTACTGATAAAAATCTGTAATAATGACATCTTCAAATACTTGAATGTGGCCGTCAACAAGAAACTGCAAAAGTAGTTTAAAAAATTTGAACCATTAAGAAACTATTTAAAAATACAATAGTCGAAATTGTATTTGACAAGCTCAACAGCTCATTTTTCTGTCATTGACAATTTAGTGCTGAAATGTCTTGAATTAATGCAATGGACTTCTCATCTACTTAAAAAATTTCATGCAAAGTATTTCAAAATAATGCAAAGTTCTAATTTATGGGTACACTTGTAAAGCAGAGACCCTACAGCCAGCTCAGATGCCATTATATGGCAATATTAGCTACAAAGGGAGAGAAGTACTTAGTATATAGCAAGACAAACGTTTGGGCCACCATTTGGAGTTGTGCTGCCCCTGCCTTACCTCTACACCCCTCCTCAAAGCTTAGCCTTCATGCTGTACTCTTTGGGCACCTGGAACATGAACATTCCAACAGCTTCACTGGAGACGTCCATGTCCAGTGGCAGAGCACCTCCCTGGCTAAACTCAGCATGTCATGACGGTGCTGTGGCACTCATCCCACTCAGGCTAGCCTGTGAGGAGCCCCTGGTGAGGCTTCTTGTGGCAGAAGCCCACCTGCAGAAAGATCCCAGCTGGCTGTCAGAGGCTAAAAGGATTGGTACCTCCCAGCACAGGATGCCACACCAGCTCCGTGCTTCTCTACACCATCCTGACTTTCAGGTATGAACATTCTGAAGATCCTATCCTCGCTGGAAAGAAGGAATTCCAATATAGCAGATGCTTCTGGTCCCTATGTCCTCTTACCTTGGCCCCCCTCTGACTGAAGCACAGCTGTAGTAGACACTTGCATGTGATTTAAGTCTTACCATGTGATGCCAGCCCTTCATCATAAGTGCATTCTACCCCAACATCGTCTCCCAGGCAGGTACTGATCAGAAGTGTGAAGGATGCCCCAGAGGCGTACCTCATTCGATAATGAGAAGGAGATAGGAAATGCTCCAACCTAGGTCTTCTGAGAGGATAATTTTGGGGGGGGGGTTCTTTACAATCCTCTAAAGTACGGGGGAACCAAGCTTCCATTGCACACAGCAGTGACCTTGACCACGAACTTCATTTTGGCTTTCCTTCTGCCTGCCTCTCACTCTCCTTGTTCCCTCCCTCCTATTTCTGGGGACACCTTCCCAAATTAACCACCTGGACCCCAGATCTTGTCCCAGGTTCTGATATTTGAAAAACCCATACTAAGAAATCTAATACTGAAATTCTTTGTATGTAAGTTAGAATCTTGTCAAATAAATAGACTGGTTTTTATAGGAGCCTATCCAAAATAAAAATTTTATTTTTGATAACAATACTCATTTCTTAAAAATCAAAGACAGCATTATCTGGAGGGATTACACTGAAGCTGGATTCCCGCTGTGGCTCTGATGACAGTCCAAAACACTGTGTGATATCTCATTAACAATGCAGACATCCCCCAATGTGGAGCTGACAGCATTTCTAAATATAGTTTCTAAACTGACTGTTTGCAACTTGAAATGTATTTCTAAGAGAAAATATTGCCTTTTCCAAAAGGAAGTATTCCAAATGGCAAAGCACAGTTCCAAGGCAAAGATTTATTCACTCCTGTTTTTCTTTGCCAAAGAAGAGGTAAAACAATGGAGGTGTGGGCTTCTCAAGTTTTCCCTTGCAGAAGCAGCTCTCCCTCAAGGTGCAGTTAAGAGCAAGAGGGACAGAGAGGGTGCCCATGTCAGAGGACTAGTAAATAAAAGAGAGTGATGACCTGATGCTGCAGTTGGGAAAATGTGACTATCAATAACTGTACTGGGTTAGATAATGTCTCCCCAAATTCATGTCCACAGAATTGGAGGTGAACCTTAGAGCATGAGCTTATCTGGAAGCAAGGTCTTTGCATCTGCAATTCATTAAGTTAAGATGAGGTCATATTGGATTAAGATGGGCCCTAAATCCAGGGACTTGTATTCTTATAAGAAGGCCATGTGGAGACCCAGACTCACACACAGAGGGAGGAAGGTCATGTGACAGCAGAGGCAGAGACAGAAGTGAGGTGGCTACAAGCCAAGGAACGCCAAGGAAGGATTGCTGGGAGCCACCAGAAACTGGAGGAAGGTAAGGGAGGACTCCCCCCAGAGCCTTTTCCCCTAGAGGGTCTAGAACTCAACCAAAACCTTGGATTCAGACTTCTCGCCTCCTGAACTGCAAGATATTGAAAATATATATCTTTATTGTTTTAAGCCACCCAGTTTTTGGTAATTTTTATGGCATCCCTAAGAAACTAATGTAATAACTACCAAATACTTGGAGCTGGGTCTTGGATCAAAACATATTAATCGTTTATTTTCAAATATCAGTTTTCTGCCCCATTCTCAAGGGAGGAGGGGGAAGGTTACAGCCACCTCTTTGTTTCTAAAGTTGCCAAGTAGCTGGAACAGAAGAGGATCTCTCATATGTGAGGTAGGATACGATGTGGAGTAATGTAACAGTGTAATGTCATGTCCAGGGTCAGGATTAAAGCCCGTCTCAATGGGTCTAGTAATGGTAATGAGGAACACTGACTGAGTGCTTACTGAGTGACAGGAGCTGCCTAATGCACTCGTCTTCGCAGCAACATTGTCATAGGGCTGGCAATATTATTGGCAACTGCATTTGGCAGGTAAGGAAACTGAGCCTCGTGACCAAAGCCAGGCTTTGTCAGGGCAGCTGTGACTTCAGAGCTGTGTTCCTAACGAATTTGCTATGTGCCTCATGAACACAGTGATGCCACATGAAATGATTCTTTTAAGCAAATAAAAATGTCTCAGTGACTCTCCTCACTCCTGATCCATCCTTACCCAGTTGCCTGGAATCTGTCTCCGCTGAGTGTGGTGGACGATTTGCTCCAGATTAGAATCTTAGAGCGTCTGATGGTCTAAGATCCACCTACTCAGGAAGTCAATGGCTAACTTTATTACCTAAGGCAGATCTGGTATACAATTAACTCTTCTTTCAAACGTGAAATTGTCTTTCCTGAGGTGTGTGGATTCTGTGACACCTCAAGTCATTTTTATCTTTAAAGAACTCAGGCTAGTATTTGTGAAGTAATTTTATTAAGGACACCCTGCTAGTTTTCCTAACTTTAAATAATCTGTCACCGTTTCCCTTTAAACTATAGGGTAAAATTCAAACTCCTTAGTATGTGCTACATGAGAGGTTGGCAAACTTTTGCTATCAATATCCAGATGGTATATGTTTTAGGCTTGCAGTACTTATGAATGAGAAAGCAGTTGTAGACCGTGTGTAAATGAATGGGCAGAGCTGTATTCCAACAAAGCTTTATTTAAAAAGACAAAAGGCAAGGAGCCAGATTTGGCCTGAGGGCCATAGTTTGCCCACCCTGCTGTCCTTCGAAAGCTGGCTCCTGCCTCTCAGTGTCAGGTTGTGCCGCACCTGAATTGTATACTCCCTTCTAGACACGCTGAAGTGCTTGCCTTTTCAGACTCACATGCTCTTTCATCCCTCTGCACCTTTGCATAGACTCTCCCCTTTGTTCACATCGCCTCTCCCCTTCTCACTGCCTGGTCAGGTTAGCAAACTCCTATGAATGCAAATCATTCTGTATGAGCCACTAGCAACATTTATCCATTGTATTGTCATTATTCATTAGTAAGCCTACAGTTACCCATAGCTGTGATCACAGGTCTGGCTCTGAGGACCTCAAGGAACATGCCGAATACTTCCAGCTGGTGCTCTTTCTGCCGCGGTGACTTTATATTGCTAATCACAGCCTCGTGTAATGTGCGTTTCTCTGGCATATTCCTTTTGACCACTTGAAAGCTCAGAACCGAAGAAATGCTTAAACTGAACAATCATAGAAGACTCACAGCATGTGTACAAGTGCTCCTCTCCTTGGCCCCAGTCTGTCTCCTCGTTCTACCTTGTATTTCCTCTGTTTTTGATGTTTTGTTTGCATTTTGCTCTTTTATTGTAGGCATTAAAAAAACCTCCTCAAATCTTTATGTAATGAAGCAGGATTTGTTCATTTATATATTCATCCACAAATAAATCACTATTTCCCCTTGATTACTTTTTGTACTTTTTCAGAGTGGAAATGCGCTGTGTATTTTGGCTTAGAATCCAGCAGTGTACTTGGTGTATTTGATGCCTAGAGTGGGTCATCTTTTTAAGACTCTTCCCCAAATGACAAAGTTATTTTCAGGAATAATCATGAAATGAAATGAATAATAATAGTGGTTGGAGGGAAACACAGTGAAAATTTTCTTTTAATAAACTTTGTACCACAGGGACTGGAGAAAGAACTACATCCAAAGTGAATGGCGGCAACTCTAAACCGTAAACTCACTTCAAAATGAACAGTGTCTGAGGCTGTGGCCAATGAGTCAGGGGCAATGGTGCTGGGAGTCCTACAATTTAATTTCCGCATAGAATACAATGTTTGTTAAAGGATGAATAATGAAATGTGCTAGTTTGAGGCATACCTATAAATTATTAAACTCAACAGTAGTAGCAGCCCTTGTGTAGAACTTCGATAAACAAAAGATTTTTTTGAGGAAAGGAGTTTTATCTCTAATATTGTTGAGAATGGTCCAGCACATAGTGATAATAAAAACCACCCCATCTCTTAGTTACCTTTATTATTGTCTTTAATTTTTTCATAGAAAATGTCCACCTTCTACTCTGACCACACACACACACACACACATACACGCATGCCAACATCATTGTTAGACTCTGAGCTGGTGGATCAAAACCTCAGATTTGGAAGTTTCATGTTGAAAATACAGCAAAGTGGTATCTGCACTGCTTTGCTGGGATGCATTTTCCTTTGGGCTCGGTTAAATCAGTTCCTCCTCCTGCAATGGCTAACCATCTCCACGTGTCGTAAACCCAACCCTTGGGTCCGCCAGTAAGCTTAGATTGACTTCATGGAGTGTCGGCAATTTTCTAGTATGACAGCTCGACTTTAGTCTTGGACTCATGATCCCAGCTCAGGTAAGAAGCATCTCCAAATTCAGAAGAGCAGCGAGATGGGTAAATTGGAACAAATCAGCGTGCATAAATCACTGTTTAAATGAGTTATGGAAAATGAAGCTTGGTGCATAAAACCTGCTTTATTAAGGCTGACATCAAAATTTATATCTAGAAGTAGGTATGATGGGAGCCACCGGAACTGGCATGCTTTTAGGAGGACATGGTAACAATCTTTGTGTTTTATTTTGCAAAGCATTTGGACTGCAGTTAAACGAAGCCTAAAGAGGGATGCTAAATATGTTTCCTTGAGGATCTGAGGGCTGGACAAAACTCCCTCCTTGTTTCAACTCTGTCAGTCTATAGGTCCTATGCCATGATTAAAGTATTTCAAGTTCAAGAACCGCATGTTCATTGTAACAACTGTAGCATAATATACATGTGGAGGGGTGTAGATTCAGTTCAAAGAGATTCAATCTGATTTCCAAGGGCCTATTACGATGAGATTAGGTGTGTCAATGTGATCCACCCTAAGACAGATTTTGGTTGCTGCTGACCAGTTCTGCTAAAAAAAAAAAAAATCTGGTTATTATTGACTCCTTTCTTAATTTCATAATGGAGAAATAGACACCAGTCCAGATAACGAAGAACTCAGGTAAGCCCACTACCAGTTTAATGGAAACAGCTAGCAGAAGCAATTGCAGTCATTTTCTATAACTTCTGCGTTTCAAGAAGCCATTTTTGAAACAGGCAGGCACGAATGCTGTTGGTCATCCCCACTTTGTGAAAATTGAATCTTCATGAGATTCTCATAGATCCAAGCTATAATGGATAGAGTAGAGGAATCCAAACTCTTTATATTCCCAGAGGGACATTTGAAATTGGGCTTAAAGAACATCTCCTGCTCGTGTTAGGAGTACCCTCGCCCTGACCCCACGAGCACTCACCACTGTCCTGTCTCCTCTGGCAGATAACCAGATGTGGCATGTACAATATGGGCTTCCTTTCTTTTGGCAGATCCTGAATGAAGCCAAGGGGAACAGTTACAAAACAGAAAATTGACTATGATGGAACACTCTTTGGTGCTACATCTGATATGATTAACAATTTATTTTGGCAACACCCGGGATGGGTTTCATATGGTTTTCCTGAATTCAACAGGACTCCTGCCAGGAGAATCAAGAACACTACAAAGTAATCCAGGCTGAGGGAGAAAAAAGTATGCCATCTTTTTCAAAGTGTTTCATAGTGTTGCCTCTGTGATCTGGAAACCAGCCATCACTCCAATCCCTCTATTTCCAACTGCTCTTCAACTCTTGTCTTACTAGACTCGGGTTGATGGATGACTTTATAATTAGCAGGGTAGATAGCCTAGAGGAGAAAGCAGTGTAAGAAGGGACTTGAAACATGTGGCAGCCAAACATTTTGCAATGTACAAGTATTCTTAAAATATGGATGTTTCATCCAAGTCATCATCTTTAAGAAGCACAATTGCGCGGTATTGTGGATTTCGGAGTTAACTCCTCTTACAGGAATTTACTTGCAGGCTGCAAAAGCTGGTTGACCTATTACAGAGGAATGCTTCTTTCCCAGAGTTGATATTTCTATCCATGTGGAAGGACTGCCACTGGCATAACATTCTTGGGTTTTCTCCACTCTCCATCCTTTATTCATCCTCAGGGTGAGTTTGAAAAGAAGGGCTGGGCATGCATTCTTGAACTCTTTCCTTTTCCCTTTGTCTTGGGAAGGAGCCTACGTGCAAAGAGCATAAGTTATCATCACTCTGGAATAAGCCTGCAGGGGAGAAAGCCCACAGATATGAGGCATGTTGCTTTTAGTTATAAGGCATGTTGACTGTTAGAAAGTGTTAGGAAGCCCACTTACTTATACTGATTAGCCCGTTTTAAAATTTAGCACTGCCAATAATTAAGGTGATGTTTTGGTTCTCTACCTGCCTTAACCCCTTGTTTTACTTCTCAGTGGTTCAGAACATGGGCAAGAAAAAGTCATGCTCATTATTGGTTCCTGCCAAACCTCAACAGATGATTAGCCAGTGGTAGGTTTCATCTGATAGAGAATAGTTTTCACATTGTTTTTGGCTTACCTTCCAGATTGATCAGTAGACTAATATTTCCTTTACTCTCCACTGGATTAAAAGAAACAGCTTGCTATTCAGCTTCGGGCTTAAGTGGGCAAACAGACCCTCAGAATCAGTAAGACTGTGATATGGAGAACCACTTGACTTTACAGTTTGCTACAACCCCGTGCGTTCCTCTTCTATTCACTCAGAGTTCGAAGACTGTCCCACATTGCCCTTTACTCTTCCTGCGACTTAGACTCTTAGGATCATTTTGGGGGATATGAAAGCCTCTCGATCTGGACAGCAGTCAGAAGACTTGAAATTGACAATGACACTCTGCGCTTTGATCTTTCATTGAGAGGTCAGCCAAGATGGGCAAGGCCACAGTTAAATTAAATACTCAAACTGGAGAGGTGGGGAAGAAAGCCAAGAAGGAAAGGAAACCTCTCAACCTTGATCTTCAGCTAAAAAGTTTGAAATCAGCATTTAAGGTAAGAATATACTTGCAATTTTCCAATATCAATGTGAATACCCATAAATAAGGACGTGTGTCTGTGACCGCAACATGTAACTGATAAGGTCCTAACATTCATAAAGCCTTTCATCCACTTTATCCCATCCGATCTTACCCTGTGAAGTACATGCTGTCACCCCATTTTAAGAGCTTGGCAAACTGAGGTCTAGGGGAGAGAGGAACTTGCTCAAACTTTCTCAGCTGTTAAGTGATAGATTCAAACCTCTCAGACACAGCGATCTTCTTACTCTACTGCAACCGCTTCCATGCCTATATACTTCAGAATACACAAAACTTTGATATACATCAAAGAAGTAGATAAAACAGCTGGGCTTAAAATAATTGAATTTTCTTATTGGCTGTATTGTGAACAACATAGTGGATTTCACTCCATGATTTGAAAAGTGACTAATATTCCTTTGGTTCTATGGTGCATAAAGATAAAGAAGATGTTCCAGATTTATACTGGAGTACTGGTGATGCGGTGCTACTCAGAAGACACAGGGCTTACCCCATAAATCCTCATCCCAGTTTGAAAATTACATTGCTGAGGATCTCTCTAACTGTATGTGCCTGAGTAGCTGAAACCTGATGCCAGCCAAGTCCATTTCATCTACCTGTGAGGGGGATTAGGGCATCTGACCCCCATCAGTGGAATCCTAATGCTCTAGGGAATGGAGAGAATTTTCCAGAACATTCATTTGCTTAAATGAAGAATTGTTTGTTTGAACTCTGATGCAAGTAAGAATGAGGTTTTGGGCGAGGCCGGGTGGGTGGAGGCCTGGAAAACAGTTTGGTCTCATGGAGACAAGGCACAGATGTAGATATCAGAGTGTCAGCAGGTATCCATTGCTAATACCTAGTTAACCACAACATCTGTCGTTTGTCTCTCATTCCCCAAAACACCAGGATCTCAGTTCTGCTTATCCTGTCTCATCTCTCCTAGGCCATCTAAGCCCTCTCTGCTCTCCATACATCCCGAAAGTCTGAGTTTACTCTGATGCTTGCCAGTCTCAAGCACCAGCACCATCTCCACGTGGAGTGTGAGGTCAGACACTTATATGGGGAGGATAATAGCTCTTGAAATGCACACAACTCTTGAAGCTTTATAAAGCCGTTTTATGTGTGGTATTTTATTTGGTGTTCACAGTTACTCCGTGAGGTAGGCGAAGAAGCTATGGACCCCATCTCATTAATAAGAAAGTTGAGGTTCGTAGAAGTGAAGCCAGTAAGTGGCCAATCTACCAGCATCTGCTGCATCTTTAGGACCTTTCCTTCTCAGCAGAGATCCATAAACCTCTGCACCAATGGCTCTTAAATAGCTATGAGGGTAACTCCATACTGATGATAAAATAAATTCCCTTCATTGTAAAGCCATTTAAAAAAACCCATAAAATTATATTAAGTCTATTGAAGCTAACACTGTATTCAAATGCAATAAAGTAACTATATAAATGCTTTGCTTAAAGGACAGTACCCTAATTAAGAAGACTGTTAAAAGGACAGAGCATATGAATACATCTATTACACAGGATTTACTAGAACTCATTGTACCCACAGCAATAAAGTGGGACCAGCTGTTGCCTGAAACATAGAAACAGACTTATGAAGTGGAAACTGGATATTTTCGTGATTTTTGTTAAAAAAGAAAAAAGAAAGGGAGCCCGCACGTTCCCTTAATCCTTCTTACATTGTATATCATTCAACCATTAGTTTCATAGCATCTTCTGTCTTCCAGGCTCTGCACTTGTGGGCAGCCTGTCCTTGAATATTCATTTCAGGCTTGAATTTGTAAAGGCTCTTTGCAGCTTTGGCTCTGTCCACCTCTAAAAATGACATGTTTGTATGAAAAGCCTTCTTGCTTTTAACGGCTACAACTCCAAGTGACTCTTGATTTCCCGAAGTCCATTGCTTTTCTCCATTTCTTGGGGATAGGATTCATGGGGCCTGTAAAGTATTCTTCTTGTTCACTATGCCTTTGGCGCCTCCAGCTTTAGCTGACACTTGGCCAACTGCCAACGGTCTTGGGCTTCTGCACATCTGCTTTATCAGAGATGCACCTTGTCAATAGAGTGCACCAGGAAGTGCCCCGACCACTTGGTAGGATTTCACACCCTGCCTCTCCGAGGGTGCTGGGTCAAAACGGTGGAGGATAGGTCTACGCTGGCACCAAGTGTCATGGTCAGAAAGGTTGTGTATTATTATCCAGACAGCAAGATAGGACTCAGTCCATGTGCTCCAAGAAGCAATCCCCAAATGGCCCACTGTCATCTGTTTCCCTGGCAGAGTCATCTCGCACTTAGGGATTTGATTTGTTCTGTTTTACTCTCCCAATAAAGAACTTCTTTCTCCAGTTGTGTTATGTGTTGGGGTGTGGGAAGCAAAATCAGTGACTCTGGCCTCCATCTTGGGGTGCTATGTGAGGTTCTGCACAGGAAAAAGAAAACCATGGTAAGTATTTCAAGCAGAAAAAGCCATTGGTTTAATATAGGAAACTATGCTAACAAAATGTGTGGAAGAGCTGGAGAGATAAAAATCAGGGGGCAGATACCGGCCTTTTGGTTTCAAAACCAGCCACTGTCACTACAAACCGGAGGTCAGGAAATGGCTGTTGCTCCTGCCAGCTCTGCTCCTGTCACCGGTGACCAGACAGGAGATGTGGTATCTGGCTGCTGCTATTAACTTTTGTCCACTATCCCAGTTGTAGGAAAAAAGTCTCCACCTCTCTTCTGCCTTCCAAAGATCATGCAAGTGCACTTCACTGGCAGACCGTAAATCTCACCCAGTACCCTAGCTGCCTTGCAGACTCTGGGAGGGAACAAAAGTGAAGGAGGCGTAGATGCTTCATGCCAATAAATAATACCCAGCATGGGACTTTGGATGCTGGTTTGCTGTTTAGTGTCCCTCCGTATTTTTTTTTTTTTTGCACTGAAGTGTAGGGTAAGACTCCTTCACAAATGGTGGTTCCAAGTGGATGCCAGTGTCCCAAATTTGAGCTAAACTGAGAGTTCCTGAGAAAAGCTTCCAAAGCAATGTGTCTCAAAATCTTAAAACTGCTTGATCTTACTCTAGTTCTTGGATAGTTTGTCCCTTAGGCTTTGTCTGTTCTCTGCAATTTTCCATAATACAAACAAAGAAATAAGATTTGGAATCTTAAGAGTAAGGTTTGAGTTTCATGCCCAACACCTTCTAGCAGTTTATTAAATATTTCTGAGTTTCGGTTTCTTATTCGAACTATGAAAAAAATAAGCGCTTACTAGATTCCAGGGGAGCAGTGGATTTCCACACTGTAAAGCTTGTTCTGGAGACTGGGCATGCTGGCTGACAGTTTCTACTGCATCCCTGGCTCTCAGTCTAAGAGTCGCCTTGCCCAAGGACATGCCTCCTCCATGGGCAGCCTGTGTCCAATGACCAGGCAATGGGGGGAGTAGGGGGTAAAAAATCTCAGCCTCTTGGCTCAATTCAGGGCAACTCTGAAGGGCCCCCAGCTCTAGAGGGGATCAGATGAGGATTCAGTTTCTCCCACTGCCCCATCAGCACCCTTCGCCCTTCACAGATGTTGATCTGAGGCTGCTCCACCCAAAACCCTTCTGCACACAAATCTCCATCCGTCCGTTTGTTTCCTGGGAAACCCAAACATCAACACTGGTTTCTCAGAAAAGGAATTTATTAAAGGTGGCTCAAAGAATCTCAAGGAAGGCCAACAAGCCAAGCGTGGAGAATGTGTTCTAAAAAAGAAAGTTCCAGATGACTCCACAGACAGCTCCAGTGGAAAGGCTCCCGCTCCTCACTGTGCAAAGACACAACAGTCATCACTGACGCTGCTAGGACCCCTGCCACTCCCGACCCTGGACTGAACGTGACTGCAGCCACCTTCTCCTGAATGGTTGTGGGTCAGCATCTGCTACTTTGTCTCTCTAGCTTCCTGCTCAGAGTCTCAGAGGGGCATATCTGGTTGGTGGAACCCAGATCACCTGCCTGCACCCTGGGAAATCTGCAGAGGAAGGAAGAACTCACAAAGTGGGGACTTCTTCCAAGGTAGGAAGGAGATTCAAAGATGCTAGACTCACCAAAAAAGAATGGTAAATGCCCCATGGGAGCATCATAGTGATGTTAGTTATGGGAGTGCATGGGAACAGGTCCTTACAAATTGGATAATTGTATTTCTCTCAGAAGACTTATGAGGTCACATCTTAACACACAGTTTACCAGAGGAGCAGAGGTGCTATTTTGGGTTGGAGGTACACCCTAACTTTATTACCTCAGGAAGCACACACTAACCTGAAAACTTAGACCGAAGACAGGGTGCACAGGAAATAATTAAAAAAAGAATCCTAAATACTTGCTTTCCCCAAGGTTCAGACCCTGTCCTTTCTTTTCTGTACAAACCCTGTTCTTGTTTGATCTCACTCAATCCCTGGCTTAAATACCATCCCTGTGATGATGCATCGAGTCTTTATAGCACTAACCTCGACTTTTTTGCTGAGCTTCAGATTCATGTATGCAAACACCTCTACTTCAACACCTAAAAGGCATTAATACAACTAAAATATGTCTTGATTCTGTGCCAAATCCACCTCCCCCCCAACTCTTCCTGCTCCATAAATCACGCTGCCCTGAGTCACTCTGGGACTGTTTTCTTTCCTTCACGATCCTAACTGTCGTTTATCAGTTCGACCTGGAAATATGTCCTAAATTCATCCACTTCTCTCTGTTGGCATGATGACTTTCGTGGTCACCAGCCACCATCACCTGATGCTGCTCCAATCACCCCAATCCTTTTTAGCTCTAGGGCCTTTCTATGTACTGTCCCCAAGCTTGGAAGGTGCTGGCTCTAGATGTTGCATGGCTGGGTCCTTTCATTCAAACCTCAACTCCAATGTCACTTTTTCTAGAGAACTTGCTGATCACCCAATCTGAAATAGCCACTCTCCCTCCGAGTCGCTTTCTATTAGATTACTCTGTTTCGTTTTCTTCATAGCATTTACTGTCCCCTGAAACAATCTCATCATTGATGCACTATCTTTCCCCTCCACTGACATATAAACTTGTTAAAAACTTGCAGAAAAATTCTGACTTTGTCTGTCTTGCTCACAACTGCAACCCAGGCATCTAGAACAGTACCTGGTATATAGGAGCCATTGTATAAGTATTTCTTGAATTTATTAACCTTACTCATCAATCCATCTTGTTTATATAAGTCCAGAGCAGGGATTTTTATCCTGGATCCCTGTATCCTCAACAGATCTGTGACGAGAACTCAGAGAGTTACGTAAACTTGGATGGGAAAAAGTTTTACATGTTTTTTTTTTTCCCACTAACTCCTAACTGAACCCAAACCATAGTAGTGTTAGTAATGTATGTGACTTAATCACCTATATAAACCACAGATATTTTGATATTACATGACGTTGCATCAGATATCTCAGAATATTACTTGTGCCCATCACTACTTCAAAATTATGATAATTAGGATCACAGCTAGATTGATATTTAATCCATTAATAAAGAAGTCCATGGAGTACTATATTACCAAACTTTTCAAAAATAAAATGATTAAAAATTATTATTTAAAATTAAATAACAATATAAATATAAATAAAATTGGTTTACATTATACTCCCATTTACTTTATACTTTAGTCTGAGGAGGAATTCATGGATTTCACCAGAATAACAAAGGGGTTTGGGACACATATAGGTTAAAGTATAAGTTATTTAAATTTAACTTTAAATTAGTGAAACATGAAATTAAATTAAAAATGCAGGTCCTTAGTGGCATCACCCACATTCCAAATGCTCCGGAGCCACATGTGGCTAGTGGCTACCATAGTGGATGGTACCGAAGCAGAATATGTCCATCCTTACAGAAAGTCCTCTTGGGTAGCACTGGCCTAGAGCTAATGCTTGATTTCTGGTTTGTCTTTTCAGTGTCACCCTTTGCCCTCACTCTGGATCTTGTGGACTACCTTTTCCAGCAGAAATGCTGGGGTTGGGTTAGGAGCATGGTGGCTTTCTCTCAAGACCCTCGCTGTCTTCTTTTTACATTTAAGCTTTTACTCCATCACCAGAACTTGCCACCCCACCCCTGCCCTGGCCCCGCCTCGCCATGGTTCAGAGACTTGAGCTAGCCAGGGCAGTGTGACTATGCAGAATCTCCTTTACGTCATTCTCAGGCTCCTGCCCTGTTTCTGGGCAGAGAAGGTAGCTGAGGATGATTAAGGGCAAGCGCAGTTGCCCAGAATGGGACAACCAGAGCCATGAAGCTCTGTCTTCTCGAGGGCCCCCCAGTAGCTGTGCTCTGGCCCTAGAGGGTTCAGTAGCCATGCTTGGACATGTGGTGGGGCCCTCTGCCATGCTGGGGCTCTAGAGGGGGTCCCAGTTAGAGTGCCATGAGGGCTGAGGCAGGGCTGAATCAGCAGGGAGGACCTTGAGCCTTGTCCAAGCAGGGAGGGACCAGACCACGAGGGCCCGGCCACACCCTTCAGCAGTGAACTGCTTCTGAACAGCCTGGGCAAACCGTGACCCATCAGCCCTGCAGGAACCCACGAGCTCCTAGCTGCAGTGTAGGCCTCCCTCTCCCCAACCCTCTCGCCCAAAGTCTCTGAGCGTCCCACATGCCCAGATACCATCCTGGAGAGGAACAGGGAGGGTGACATGACTGGGAAACACTGACTCACTCAAAAGAGACTGCTTACTGGAACAGCCTGAGTCTACCACACTGGACTGCAATCCAGTCCCACTCGTACCGCTCACCAGTCAGTGGCATGGCGGTCAGGGGACACTTAAGGACAATTGGGACAGTTATAGAAAGTTAAGAACCTATATTCTCTTTGCACACCTGAGCCTGGAATGATTAAGTCTGAGACTGGGCATTATCTGTCCTGAGTCATACAGACCACTTGCTTGGGCAAAATACGGCCCCAGACATTTTTCAGCACTTGGTGCATGAGATTCTTGTATGACTTGCTTAGCTAGGACACGGGGAGTCATCTACTGGAGCAGCAGCCCAACGTCACCATACCCTTCCCATATTCCTGTGACCCCATAACAAGATATCCGTGTGGCCCCTGGTTTTCCAGTCCTCCCAGCACTCCTTCTGGTCGATTCTGAGATATGTGCATTGCAGAGACCCCACCTCTGTGTGATGCTGGACACCAATGGGGCTTCTCCAAAAAAGGGAAAGCAAAGTGCTTTATCTGCAGGTACTGGAGGTGGCAGGTGTAGGGAACCACCAAGGTCTCCCTTCTCCTGCTTGTGGTGGTGGTGTGTATAGGATGTTTAAGAAAGAGACGGTTTGGAGAACAGGGTCAGCAAAAAGAGATCTGCTGGCTAGAAAAAGATTAAAGAATTTGACATTTTCAGATCAATTCCTTCCCCAAGCAGAGTATTACTGGCTTTGTTTCCGGACTAACTCATTAGAGCATAAAGACTAAATTTAATTGGCTAGTAGCTGTGTGTGTGTGTGTGTGTGTGTTTCTCTATGTTCTGTTTTGTCCTGGGTTGAATAGTGTTCCCCTGCCAAAACTCATGTTCACCCAAAACCTCAGAAAGTGCTCTTATTTGGAAATAGGGTCTTTGCAGATGTAATTAGCTTAGATGAGCTCATACTGGGCTAATGCTGCCTAAATCAAGATGACTGGTGTCCTTATAATAAGAGGAGATAACGCACAGAGGACACACACACACACACACACACACAGAATACGTGTGGTGACAGAGGCAGAGCATGGGATGATGTATCTGCAAGCCAAGAGATGCCAAAGATTTCCAGCAACCACCGGAAGCTAGGAAGAGGCAAGGGAGGATTCTTTTATAGGTTTCAGAGGGAGCATGGCCCTGCTGACACCTCACTTTTGGACTTCTAGCCTCAAGAACTGTGAATTAACACATCACTGTGGTTTTAAGCCACCTAGTTTGGTGTTTTGTTATGGCCGCTGTAGGAAACCCACGCTAGGGGTGGGGGGGTCGTACTAATACACGCTTACATGTCATAACACAGGCTTTCAGGGGGGCAGTGATGTAACACGTCAATAAGCCCAGCCTGAGCAGGAACTCTAGTCTTCATGAACAATTCCCTCTAACATTTATAAGCGTCCAAATACACAGTTTAGAGCAACTGTTACTAAAATCCCCTGCCTTACCCTAGCTTCCCCCGCCCAGTTCCTAGCCACCCCCTGCAGACTTTTATCTACCTGCCTTCTGTATTCTTCACTTTCTCTTTCTTCTTGCTGGTCAATGTGGAGCTCAATTCCCCAAACACAGTCCCAGGCGAGATCCACTCCCACCACCCTCACCTTCTGGGGAACCTGCCTCTACTTCCCAGTCAGGTTTCTTTGGTGAGTCCGCCTGCAAAGCTTTCCCTTTCCTTAGAGAAGGGGGCAGGGCAAGAAGCTCAACGAGGCCAGGGAGAGAGGATAAGCTCTGAACACCACACATTAAGCATTTTTATCCCCCTAGCACCATCTTCACTGTGCACACACCACATTTAACTTTGGTTCCCTTTGAAGGAATAACTTGATTAATGAAGCAGTTACAAAGAACTCAGCCTTTGAAACCTCTGCAGTGTCCATTGTGTGACTGAAGCTGACGATCCTTCCCAGTCATTTGTCACACTCACCAGTGGACCATCACAGTTTGTTTTTCTCTAAGTGTAGGTCTGAAAAGGGAACCAGTTGGAGGAAGAGAAGGAGACAAAGGTAAGTGTCTTAAGAGATCTTCTTCCCTTCCTTTGCCTGCAAGGTTTTTGGATACAATCTCAAAGGATGTTAATTGTGAGCAATGATGACAAGATACATGAAATACACAAGGTTTTCCTAAGAAAGTGTTGTGTCATAGCTGCTTTACAATGGAGGCAGTAATTGACTAAAGAGAAGATATAAAATATAGAACATAAACTCTCCCTAGAAGTTTAAAAAGGAAGATAAAAATGCAGACATCAATAGGGAACTTCTTTAGTGCCCATTTTTAACAACATGATTCATATTACTTTTTTAAAGAACACTTTAAATGGCCTGCCTCCTTTTGTATTTTTTAAAGTTTTCAAAGGGCTGTGGAGGCTTAAGGCTGGATCTTGGGGGAGACGCGGTAATTAGAGACATAAGAACAGCTAGCACAATTTCACATGGAAAATGTCTCAACTGTGGTCATCGTGACATCGGCTTGGGAAGAAGCCACTTCATTCCACAAGACAAAATTGGTAGAAAATAACTTAGTCATAAGGATGTGGAACTGAATTCCCAGGAAAACATGAAACACATGCTCCAGGGTACACCTTTGAAGATGCTACGTTTATCTTGGGCCTAAGATTATTTATAGAATGTTGTGTTATTCACCTCCAGTTGAAATGAGAGACATAGAATGAATATTTTTAGGTCAATGAGTATTAGATTTTACATCTTCCCAAGTCTTCAGCCCCCTTGATTACTCATGTGGAAAGCACTTTAAGGAGAGGGCGTTCAGAGATGTTTACTATGATGAAGAAACTCCTGTGGCCCTCATGGTCCCTCCCGCCTGGTGTTCGTGCCCTTGTGTGATCCCCTCCCCCTGAGTGTAGCTGGGACCTATGACTTGCTTCTAGCCAATAGAATATGGCCAATGTGATGCGATGCCTCTCTTACCATTACATTCTGCTATATGACACAGTAGATGGGATAGTGCCACCCTCTCTATGATTACATCATGCTATGTAAGGCTCTGTCTTGCTAGTAAATGCACTGTAGAGTCTTGCTCTCCTCACCAGGCTTTGAGCAATCAAGCTTCTACAAGTCCTACAGCTGCAAGAAAATGAATGGTGCCAGCAAGTGAAATGAGCTTGGAAGCACACCCTTCCCCAGGTGAGCCTCTAGATGAGAACCCAGCTCTGGCTGACACCTTAACTGTAGCCTTTTAGAAGACCCACATAAACTGTGAGATAGCAAGCGTGTGTTGCTTTCAGTCACTAAGTTTGTGGTAACTGGTGGAAAATGAAGACACTTACTTTGATAACTTATTTTTCTGACCAAGGATTTTGGACTGTCTTTATTTCTGTAAGTCTGAACACTGTTGGGTTTTGGTTGCTTTCACCATTAATAATATGATGTCCACATACACATGGATGTTTTCTCTTTATGGTAGAACTGACCTAGGTCACAGCATCCAACGGCCTTGTATGAACAAGAGTATTTCCCATTTTGCACATATATCAAGCCAGCTTGTGATTTTTAGCAGCAAGTGATTCTCAAACTCCTTTATAGAATTGAGCTTGGCCTGAAAACTGCTCAAAAATCCAATCTGACTGCTGGTGGAACTGTAATGGATTGAAACTTTTTGGAAGGTATGGTTGCGGTATGCATCTAAGCTCTGAACATATGCACGCCATTTGATCCATTTGACCCAGAAATTCTTTTTTAGAAAGTTATGTCAAAAACATAGTCAGACAAATGTTCCAAGAAGTATGTACAAGGATGTTCATTACAGCATTATTTATAATAATTAAAAATTGAAAACAACATAAATGATCCAGTAGGTTAATTAACTTAGAGATGAGCTGTACAATGGAATACCAGGTAGCCATTTAACATTTTTCTGTGGATGTATAATTTTTAGTCACAGGACAGTGTAAGTAAAAATAAGAAAGAATATACAAAAGAATCTGTAATACATCCATGTTTGTGTGTGTGTGTGTGTAAAATATACATACACATTGAAAAATAAAACTGGATATACATCAAAATGTTAACAATGATTATATCTGGGTAGTGAAATTAAGGATAATTTTATTTATTAATTTCTTGGCTATATTTTCTAATATTTTCCTACAATGTTCACACACAATTTGTACCATTTAAAAAACTCACAATGTGTTTTTTGGTTTATTTTTTGTTTTTTAAGTGATGCTGGCTGTTTTTAAATTCCTGATTTCTTTGTGGATTAGGTCTGGCTGATGGTCCAGAGACCCTGTGGACCTTTCTACCTGACATTGAGAACATGGTCTCGGCACACAATGTCTGCACCCTCCCACTTCTGTCCCACAAACAGGTTGCAGCATGCATCTGGCTGTCACTCAGTCTCGGCCCAAGGTCACCCAAGTGACTCACACTTCAACAATAACACCTCCTTGAAAAGAAATCTTTTACCATAGCATCATGTTATTACTGGTCCCCAAAATGCTAAACAACAGATCTAATCTAAATCACAACAAATTAATTCCATGCTGGGTATTGGTGGTAGAGATAGCTTTGTAAAAAAAAGAAAGCATAAATGCTCAGGGAGTGGACTGCAGAAAAACACAAATATTTGTCCTATAAACACTTATTAGATAATCACTGTCATTGGTAAAACCATTTACAAAAAAGCACACATTATGCATTTTTATTGTTTGTTTAGAAAATAAAATTATGCTGTATTAAATGCTCTTTAGTCTCTGCTTTTATTTTCTTCCTCTAGATTCTTCGTAGATGTATTTTAAGAGTGAACAGAGATGCGGAGAGTGTGAGAGAGTGGGAATTTATGGTAACTGAGTGCCTGCCAGGCGCCAGGCGCCAGGTGCCAGGTGCTGCACCAGGGGCTGGGGTGCACTCCCCACTTGTGAAGGAGGCACAGGGGAGGCTCAGAAAGCCCCAGGCAGCACAAAGAAAGATTAGGGCAAAAAGAAGAAAGAAAAAACACAGCATATGGGGACATTACAAGCCCACGGCCGTTGGGGAATCACTGAACAGGAGTGCTCTGTGGGATTAGAAAGGGAGAAGGGAGCCACAGAGGCAAGACTCCCCCAAGCTCTCCTTTTTCTAAGCGCATTTGTGATCACAATGGGCACATTTGGCAGGAGGTCAAAAGTACAGTCTGCTGTTCTTGTTGAAATGGGACGTGGCGTTGAAGCAATGGAGGAACTGGGCAAGGAGGGAAGAGAATGGAGTTACTAGGTAATAAGTCAGGCTGGGTGAGGAAGAGAAGGGTTGGAGGAGGCAGTGTCATTCCATTCTATTATAGCGAGACCTCCCGTGCTTTATTAAGGAAAGACAAAAAGCTAAAACAAACAAACAAAAAAACTCTTTTAGCCTTTTTGCCAAGCCTCAAATATAGAAATTGTTGAATAACCAGGCTTCATCAGGAGAAAGGCAGGGTGGTCTGAATGCTGTGTCCCTCCAAAATTCATATGTTGGAATCCCACCCCCTAAATGGTGGTATGAGGAGATAGGGCCTTCGGGGTGATTAGAACATGAAAGCAGGACCATCCTGATAGGGATTAGTGCCTTTGTGAAAAAGAGCTGGCTTGTCCCTTCTGCCCGGTGAGGTGACAGGGAGAGGATCATCAGTGAGGAAGCTGATTCTCATGACACTGAATCTGCCGCCGCCTTGATCTCAGACTTCCCGGCCTCCAGAACTGTGAGAAATAAATTTCTATTGCTTCTAAGCTGCCTACTTTATGGTATTTTGTTACAGCAGTCCAACAAGACTAAGACATGGAGAAACCTTGAGGTCAGGGCTCAAGGAGACAATGCCACAGGTTTTCTCAATGTCCCCTGATAGACAGGCCCGCCCTGCTCTTCTAGTGCATGCCATTAGAACCACCTCCTCTAACTCCCTGTTTCACGGGTCACTCCTGGCTGCTTCCACTACTGTAACTGACACTTCTCTGCATCATGGTTCAGATTCCTGACACAGAGGATCTGATTGGTTCACTTGGTCATTATTGTCACCAGTGGACGAAGCTTGCATGTTAGACCACCTCATGGCCCACTAGCCAGCTTATAGATTGTCCGCCTTTGCTCAACGTGATGTCCAAGCACAGGATCATGTGGTGGAGATCTCGGCCCCCTACTCTCAGAGAACCACCCAGTCCCTCAGCAAGGGACTGACAGTAGGAGGAACCCAGACTGTAACAGTTGTGTCAAGAACCTTGAAGGGTCTGAGATTTTACCCTACTTGCAAACAAACAAATTAGTCTGCTACAGTTTCACGGAAGCTGGGAGAAGACATGGGACTTCTGGGTCCAAGACAAAGGCCAGTTGATGACTCACAGCAAAAGCAGCAGCCAGAGTATAAGCATTTGTGTCAGCTTCCTAGTCCTCAGTTCCCACAGGGTGATGAGAAGAGGGTCAGGTGACCCTGTTCCAGCAGGAATTTCATTACAGGAGAGGAACCTGTGCTTAGGGAACCTGAGTATTTTATAACGGCAGTAAGCGTTCTGCCCTTTGAACTGGAGGGAGAGAATACTTCTACCTTCCAAGTCTGTTCATCATACAAATATCCTTAAAAAGAAATTCTCAAAGAGGGTCAGTGTCGCTGCTCACAAGATGTGCCAAACTCAAGAGACCCATGGCAGCACTTTCTCGCGACAAGTTTCTTTCCTGATACACATCAAATGATGACAGATTTACTCTGGAGGTGGTTGACTACAGTCCAGAAGGCAGAATCAAGAAGGTACAGGATGCCACATTTAAAAAAAATCTTTTAAGTAGTCAAAATCAATCTTTGAATTTCCCTCTGACCTCTCCACTTGTCTTCCAGTGCTTCCTGCTTCATCTGCTGTTTGAGTCAGGCCCCCTGAAGCCCCTCAAAGTTCACTTGCTCTGAGTCATAATTTCTTTGACTCCATCATGATATTTCAACAAACTTAATTTTTATTTATCAAACACACAAATCTCTGCTGCATTCTAAGCATTTTTCTATGAACTCATTTAATGTTTGTACCAACCCTTATTGTCCCCATTCTTCAGATGAGGACGTTGTGCTATTACAGTTAGTCTAATAAAACACATGCACTGTTGTGGAAATAGGCAGTAATAGCTAAAGCTTTAAATGATTCTAGAAATGTTTAAAGGACCTGTAGAAAAACAGGAAGCAACACTAGTTACTGTAGCGGTCCTCTCCGGGGAGGAATTTCAGCACAATGGAGAATATATCTTTGAGGAAAGGGACCCATTAACATTCTTTCAATCATTGTCCTCGAATTCTCATATGTGGTCAGGATGCAGGGAGGGTCCAGAACAACTGGTTTCAACCCATCCTTAACTGCAGTTCAGAGCCACTCTGAGTAACTGGCTGGTTATTTGTCCGTAGCCAGGATGATGTCTAGTTCACTGCTGTGTCCACAGTGTTCAGCCAGTGCCCAGTTCCTCACGGGAGTCCAAATGTGCACTGAGGGACTGGCTGTCTAAATGAATGAATAAGTGGATGGGAACCAAGAAGTTTTGATCTTCACTTAAGCAAGATCTTCCTGGACTAGAAAAAACTGGTGCAATTGGTTCTTTTTTTTTTTAAATTTTGTTTTTGTTTTCTTTTGTGGGGGTAAGTAATTAGGTTTATTTACTTATTTATTTTTAATGGAGGTACTGGGGACTGAACACAGGACCTTGTGCATGCTAGGCATGCACTCTGCCACTGAGCTATACCCTCCCTCCTGTAACTGCATCTTAAATCAAAGGATGAAGCTGTGCCTCAGTATATAAAGGGAGGAAGTTATTCCAGACATACAAGACAATAGAAGAAAGGAGAAATAAATGGATATTTAAAAAAAAATTTGATCGGACAAACAAAGCAAAACAAAACATGGATTGGAGGGAGAAGAAAGAGGACATGGTTGAGGGCAACTAAGAGATTGCCCTCAATTTTCTTTTTTTTTTTTTTAACATTTTTTATTGATTTAGCCCTCAATTTTCTGATTGACTTGGGGAACATAAAGTAAAAGGCAGTAGGTAGAACTATCAGGCAGCCAGAAATGCGGGATGCTCCACTTCCAGGAAATGACTAGAGAAAGAAGTTGCTGGAAGGTGGGAGGACAATACTGATAGTGGTGATGGCTACAATTTATGGATCACACACTGTTGTTCCGAGCAGGATTCTCTGCTTTGTGCTTATCGATTCATTTCAGTCCAACTCTGTGAACTAGGTTCTATAATTATCATCACCACCATTTTATGAATGATAAAACTGACTAACGGATGTTAAGTAACTTATCAAAGTCACACAGCTTGTGCGGAGCAAATTGGAGGTCTGAATCTAGGCAGTTTGCTCAGAGTCTGTATCATAGACCGTTTACCATTTATCACCTCTCCTCTAATACAGACTACCTCTGTGTAAGGGCAGTAGCCATGTCAGATAAATCAACAATTTAAATTTTTTAAAGTGTTTTTGTTATGCAAATGTCCTCTCACCCTTATAACCATATTGCACATGCATGTGCACACACACAAACACACACTCCCCCCACTTCCCATCCCTGCTCAAGCCACTCCCATATGGAAATTCTAGAGCTGCCATCTTACTAGCATCTGGCTAAGAGTTGACAGTAGGGACCAGAGGAAGCCCTTAGGAAAAGGAAGCAATTCAACTACCCCAAAACTGGAGGGATTCTCAACAACTAAATGTAGTGTAGGGAAAAAAAGTAAAGATGGGGAGGGGGCTGTTTTAGATGGCAAGTGGCTAAAGAGACATTACCATCAATACAACGCATGAAACTTGATTTAAAAAAAACCCACTAGAGACAGTTGAGGAATGGTTAAGAGATTCACCACTGAACTAGGTAGTACATGATACTGAGGAATTATAGTTAATTTTCTTGGGTCTGATCATGGTCATGTGATTATGTAGGAAATGCTCCATATTCTTAGGAGATGCAGGCGGAATGATGCTTTTGGGGCTAAAGAGTCATGATTTCTGAAACTAACTTTCCAATGGCTCAGAAAGAAACATAGAAAGGTTGATTGATTAGTCAGTCAAATAGGGCAGAATGTCAGCAATTGCTGAATTTGGTGGAGGCTAGGGCAGATGTGCACTGAAATATTCTTTTAGGGTTTTTGTATTTTATTTTCATAATAATAAATTTGGGAGAAAGGAACCTAGAGAGAGGAGGCAGTGATTACTTACAGATTGGCTGAAGAAGGCAGGGAACTTGGCCAATGTGAAGGCCTTTGGAGGGAGTTACAAAGCTCAGGATTGGCCACACAAGGTTGAATGCAAATACTTTCTCAATAAAACAGAATCTGGACAGAGGACCGGATGGGAGATTTGGCAGCCTTTCCAATAAAGATAGCAGGGGCAGCTGTAGAAGTAATAAAACTGCCTGGACTCATCTGTAAAGGCAAGAGGAGCAGACTCAAGACAGAGAAAGATGCATGTTCCAGCGATTTTCTGTGAACAGCTGGAGCTGGTCGGCCAGAGTGGAAACCCTTGCTCCACAGCTCACTAGTCATGTGACCTTGGACCAGTTATCTTCTCTGATATACAGTTCCCTCGACTAGTCTAACTCATGGAATTGGTGTGCATAAAGATTAAAGAGAATGATGTGTATAAAATTCTCAGCACAGAGCCCCACAGTGAGTATTCAACAAACGTTGGTCTCATTTTTATCATGTGACGGAGAAGGATGCAGTAAAAGAGAACACTTACTTGCCACCAACTACAGCAGCCAAAACATCCCAACCCACATCTCCTGCAACTTTGTTTACAATTGCATATATGTTCGGGTTATTTTAATTTCTTTCTTTTAAGTGAAGTTGTGTGGCCCGGGGTTAGCAGTGAGGCTGCTGAAGTTAAACAGCAGAGGCGATTAAGCTGCAGCATGGAAAATAAACATTGACGTCTCTGCTTCAGTGTTTATCTTCAACGATACCTCACCTTTTCCTGGGTAATTATCTCTCTAGAGCAGACAGTTATCCAGCATCGACAGGTAATTCCATTAACCTCACCACTTCAACCCAGCCTTTCGGGCCACTCCGGGTCTCCTGGCTGCCTGTGAAATCTTACGGACCTCATATCATTTTGAAATTAAAAAGAGAAAGTAAATTATTCAAGCACATTAATTTTTCCCTGAATAAACCTCAGTACATCCTTGACTCATTGTTCCTAAAAAAATATTACTGCCAAGAATCTTATCTGTAACGATTCAATGCTAACTTGAGTATGGGTTGGAGGGATGGTGGTAGTCGAACATTACTGGTCACTGGTGAGCTGGCTTCTAACTGAGGATGAGAAATAGGTCGGGGAACATGAGGTGGTCTCTGGAGACTTTGAAATGTTAGCGAGCATTCTGGAAACAAAATCCGGATCACATATACACTTAGCAGACATGATGGTGACCCAGAGATTTACCAAAGAAGATAAATAAAGCAAGTTTCATGAGAAATTCCACCTCTGCTTCCATTATTTACAATAAGAGTAGACTGTCCCTCCAGGCCTTTGATCTGAAGCCTTGCATTTTGATGGTCTCATGGTGGATTGGCTGTTTTAGCAGAGCGTGTGTGAGAATAATTAGCGATAATCTCCCATGTGTGAGGAGCCTTACAGTTTACAAGGCACTTCCCTCCACAGTATGTCCCTTAATCCCCAAATCCTCACAGTAGCCTTGCAGGTTAGAGTTGTTACTCCCTCTCCTGGGATCCCCCAGGCACACGCTCCTCATCACAAGGTAAGGACCCCGAGGCTCAGAGAGGTTAAGAAGCACATCTGACATCGCATGTCGAAGACTTGAATGGAAGTCTTTGGGCAATGAAGATCCTACGTGGCTTCTCCTTAAAAGAAGGGAAGTGTTTATCATTTCATTTTCCTGTGTGCAGGAGGCTTCAGGCGTTCTGTCAGTGCTAAAGATTTATCTTCTTTCAAAGATAGGAAGTCAGGGTGTCTGCAGAGCACACGTTTCCCCCACTGGACTGACCCCAAGGTGACCTTTACACTCATCTTCACTATCTGTTAATCCCTTGTGTCTGGGTTCCCACTGAAGTGTTGACAGAATGAACGAGTGGGGTGAGATAATGGATGCATCTCCCAAAGCTGACACATAGTAGGCATTCAAAAAAAAAACTTCTTCTAATGTAAAAACAATATTTATTTACTAGCTCTGGCAGCAGATTTGGTCAGGAAAGAGGTCAAAGGGTTGACTTAAATTAGGTTGGAAGGTTGGCTGGAATTCAATTACCCAGAACACTCTAGTCTCCCCTGCCAGCCATGATTAATGGAAGCTGGCGAAAGCAGGCTGGGGTTGGTAACACTGCAATCAACCCCTGCTGGGGAATGAAGATGTGGGAATTACCTCACAAGCATCCTGAGGCTGGATGAGATTTCTTAGGTTGGAAATATCCCTGTGGTTTAGCCTAATAACAGCAGGGCTCAGATTTGGAGACAAAGGGCACACACAACAAAGCTGGCCGATCCTTGCTCCTAGTTTTTCTCACAGTCATGCTGGCTGAGGCGTCCCAGTCGGACATGAATAAATCATCATCGAGGGCTGTGGATGGTTTGGATAAGATCTTTAAAGAACAGCTTTGCTCTTGGTTATTTAGGACATATATTAGGGGAAGAGGCCAACTGAAAATTAAAGAATGTTAACCATTAAAAGAAGAAATCTACATGTTCCTCTTTTCCAATATAGATTTCCCTGCTCAATCTCACCCTGAAGTTTATCTAATCTCATTTCAGTGATGGAGAACCCAGGACTCAGCTATATGTTTCTTCTCATATAAAAACATTCTTTTGGAGCTGATCTCTGGAAAGGTATTTTGAAAATATGTTGATGATAATAGTTGTTAGCGTGTTTGCTTTTTCATTATTATCCGCTGACTTTTTGGAATTGGTTTTCAAGGAATTCCAGGCTTCTTGCCTTTGTCTAGCAACAGCACATCTGTTAGTAGGTGAAGGAAGCCCAAAAAGACACAACATATATTTCCCCTTGTTGTTAAATTCTAACTCTGCACTTCAATTTCTGTGCAGTCATGATTTCAGAGCCCAAAGCCTGTAGCCGGTCCTGATTTGCATAGCTGGCTTCTAGAGGCAAGTTAAGGAATCATTAAGACACCTACCCTTTGCCCCTTCCTTGGCCAAGTTGCTTAATTAACTTAGTTAAAATGCAGTTCAGTGTTAGGAGAGTAATTGCATTTATGTGTGTTAATAACTTATCTGTTTCTGTGCCATTGCCCACTTCACTCTAATAAAAAATATATGCCTGTGATGTGACGTATGGATCTTCAAGCTCACAAAATGAGCTCAAACTTGAAAGAGATCCAGACTACAACAACGTTTATTATTTTTAGAGCATTACCTCGTCATTTTGATTAATTTGCTTGGAGTGCTTTTCCCTGCAGCTCCCCAGGGAGAGGTGGGGGAAAAGATGGTAAAACATAAATTTCCTTTGGTGACGAGTTCACATCTGTTTAGAACTGCAACATGGCAAATCATTGTGAAATCTTCTAATGGATGCCTGGCCAATGCCAAATAAGCCCAGGACCAAAAGCACAGAAAGAAATAATTGAAAGACACTGGACTGAATCCAAGAGGCCGTGGCTAATGTTTCACCTAATCTCCCTCTGGGTCTCTCCCGCCTGCCACGGTGGCCCTACCTACAAGATAGGCACTTCAGAGCTTTCTTGCAGCTGCTTCTTGGTTGTTTGCACCCTCTAACCCCCTGGCAGAAGAATGAGAGCTGCTATGAAGCCAAAAGCATAAAATGGGGAAAGAGTAGGACTCACAGCAGGAAGAGGGAGCTGCTGGAGGTTAGCACACATCTTCTGAAAGGGTTAATTCCCCTCTGATGGCGTTGGGGGCTCATCTGGGACAGACCTCAACCTTCATAGAACTGGCCCACCGGCCAGGGAGAGGTCCCCAGGTGGCACAGATCACATCCCAGATTCCAGGACTCTGCAGTTTAGGGTGGGGTGGGGTATAAGAGCTGGGAACAAAAGTTTCAAAAAAGAAAAAAAAAAAAAACTGCCTGTTTTGTTTTTGATTCTTTTTATCTTGGCTTTATCTCTTGGCTGCCAACTCCAGAACCTTAGAAGCTAGGGGTGGGGTTGGGTGGGGCTCAGTGATGTTTTTTTTCTTAAAGGGAAAGAATAGGGAAGTCTCCTGGAACATTTACACTTTGCTTGAACCTGATTACAGTCAAGTAAAAACTGTTGAGCAATGTCCGGTTTTATCTCTTTGGAGCCGGCATTTGCAAAGGTGGCATCAACACATCAGAGGGCAGAAGGGAATTCTGCTGCCACTCAAGGAAGAATTTGGACCTGTGAGATATATTATGCTGTCTTGATGATTTCAACCCGTCTAAGCCAGGCTTTGAGCTTCAAGACAATATGCTTGGAATTGGCAACAAAATGATCATTTATTGCTAGTAAGGGCTACCTAGCTTTGGGTATTTCTGGACACATCCTGTATTTAGATACTGTATTCTGCCCTTCAAAAAGAACAAAACAAAAACCAAAAAAACCAAACAAACAAAAGGCAAAAAAAAAAAACCAAACCCCAAATAACCCCAAATGCTCAATACCACTCCTTCCCTCCCCTCAAAAGAATTTTAGCTAAGTTTGAGGCTTGGAGTTTATTTTTTGAACAATAGAGATGCAGTATATATTCTAAGAAAACACAATGGGTGAACATTCGAATTTGCCAAATTAAATATAGAGAATTATGCATTTTACAGAAGGATTTGTTATGGGGATTTTAAAGTAAAAACTCCTTAAATGTCTGTCAACTAGCGATATGTATGTTATATATGTTTACCTTTTAGGATCTTGTACAGGAAAGTTCTACTGTGTAAATATCATTCTTACCATGGAATGAACAAGGTCCCTGGGGTTGAATCCCAGCTCTACCACTCATAGGCAGGTGACTGTGGCCTAATTACTTCACCCCCCTGAGCCTCAGTTTCTCCATCTGCAAAAGGAGGGCAGTATATGCCTGCCTTGTAAGATTTAAATGAGCTGCTTGCTACACCACCCAGTAGACGTTTCATGTCTCTTAGCTTCCTGGGGGTTCTCCTTCTTTCCCCTCCACCGAGACCACGTGGGGCAGCCAGCAGGGAACAAAAGAAAATTCAGCTTTAGATATTTCAGATTTATATCAAATAAGATGTGACCACAATCGAATAGGGACCAGACAGCAATGGCTGTTTCTGCCCTTCTCATTTTTTAAACAAATACTTACCTAGCACTTACCATGTGACAGGTACATTCTAAGCACTTGACAAACACTGACTCATTGAATCTTTCATAACAGCCCTATGAAATCTATACTATTATTATTCCCATTTTACAGTTGAAGAAGCAGAAGCAGATTGCTTAAATAACTGGTCCAAGATCACATATCAAAGGTAAGCGGTACAGCCAGGACCTGAACCCAGGCAATCTAGTCCATTCCCTCAGGAGGTGTCATGGCCACGTTCTTTATTTGGGAAACCCTGCTGAGACCACAGCAAGCTGGATGAAATACCAGGGCCAGCTCTGCACACTATAAAACAACAGCAGGGCCAGAAGTCTTGAAGCTGTAAATGTCTCTGTTGATAAGCTTTGTGGAGCCACAGCCTCAGCCAGAGAGACTTCGATGAGGTTGGTTGAGCAAGCAGCAGGCTGATCTCCCCAGCCCCTGGCGCTCTGCCCATCTCTCCACTCCCACTGCCTAGGAGGGTGCAGCCTGGGCTCAAGTTTCTTCATTCTTCCTCACCCTCTTGGCTCAGTGAACATGAATTTGCTCGCTGTTGCGGCTGGAGTGGATGGGAGGGTGGCAGAGGGACGGAGGCGTTAAAGTCATCAAGAGGAAAAGAAATAACTTGTCTGAAACTTTTAGTAACTTTCATTTTTTTTTAAATTACAAAAGCGATATGTGTTTGTGGCAGACATTGCAAAGGGGCTGACTCACCCCCGTTTCCCAACCCCCTTCTCTCTTCTACTTTCCAGTTAGGGGTGGTCATGTGATGCAAATCTGGCCAATTAGGTACAAGCCTATCGTGGAGTTCCTGGGAACGCTCTTGTTTTCCTAAGACAGGCGCTGATCCTTCTGGTCCCCCTTACTACTCTAAATGCACATGTGATGACGGGAGGGGCAGTGGCCCCACGTTAAGGCCATAAAGGGAAAGTCACGGAAACTTCAGACATCAGTCCTAGACTGGTTGAGCTGCTGAGACACAGTAGTTTGGATTTTTGTTACAATCCTAGCTACACAATATTCTATATAATGTGCATTGTAGAAAAGTTAGAAAATACAGGAAAAAAAAGAGAAAAACATTACCTATAATCCTACCATCCAGGTTTGGGATTTGCAGATACTAGCTATTATATATTAAATAGATAAACAACAAGGTCCTACCTTATAGCACAGGGAACTATATTCAATATCTTGTAGTAGCCTATAATGAAAAAGTATGAAAAGGAGTATGTGTGTATATGTGTGTATATATATATATATATATAACTGAATCACTATGCTGTACCCTAGAAACTAACACAACATTGTAAACTGACTGTGCTTCAATTAAAAAAAGTCCTGCCATCCAGAAATAACCAAAATTACTATTTAAATATATAGGCCTTCAGTTTTTTCTCTTTTTATGGTTTTACGAAAATAGGGAATAAGGCTATAAACACTCTTTTGTGACTGACTCTTTTCCTTCCAGTGTGCTATTCTCATTTGTCTATATTCATCTTCTTGTCACTGTATAAGTGTTCCAAAGTTTATTTAATCTAATCCCTATTGTTGAACATTTGTATTTCCAATTTTTAACTGTTGTAAACAATGATACTGTGAATATGTTTGTAGATGCACCTTTGTCTGATTTTTTTCCTTAGGATTATTTCCTTTGGATGAATTCCAAAAATTGATGTGAATTGCTGGATCAAAAAGAATGTATTTTTTTAAGCTTTATATACCTATAGATAAAATGCTCTTCATAAGGGTTTTGTCAAATTTTACACTATCACTTGCAATACATGCCTTTCCTCCATCACTGTCAATACTGGGAATGATCACCTTTTTAAAAATGTCTCAGTTTAGTAGGCAATATGTAGATTAATTTAAATTAATTTAATAATTGATTTTAACATATTTCTATGACATCATTTCCCATTTCTAATTCTCTTAATCACCTGTTATGTGCAAAACACTGGGCTAGGTAGTTTATATATGTTAATTCCTTTAATTCTCCCAAATCCATTATCTTCTGTTTTGTGGATGAGCAGACTACAGCTCAGAGAGGTTAACTTGCTCAAGATCACACAACTAGTAAATGGTCAAACTAGCCTTCATAACCAGGTCTTCCTGACTCCAAAGCGATCCTATAATAAATAAAGATTTTCTTAGAAAGGGCATGGCGGGGCAAGTATAAGTTCTCAAGTCCTAGTTGAATCAGCCAGGAACCAGTAGGAAAGAGATGGCATTCCCCAAGGGATAACTGAAGAGGGTTCATGGAAGAAACTATTCACAGGGGTGTGGGGAGGGTTAAGGGACTGATCAAGGGCTGATGAAGCACTAGGGGACTATCAAAGGCAGGAAGCCATGGTGATTCCAGGGCTAAAGGGGCAGGAAGAGAGATGTCTTATGGGAACCTGGTGATATCCGTAGCCAGGGGAGAGTGGCTGCCGGACAGTGGCCGTGGCCATTGATAGAGGAGCACAGCCAAAAGCACAGAGCAGTGAGGGCATAATAGTGCACCCAGCTCTGATCTGCTGCTGACTCCCACTGGCCAAATCCAAGCAGAAGCCAGAGGACAAGAAAGCCTGCATGAGTCATCCATGGAAACCAACCTCAGGGACACCTGACAAGGGAAAGAAGGGTGGAGAATGGACCTACTGGGGCACATGAGCTCTTTATTACCTTTAGAAGAGCAGAACTGTATCACCCTGTGACTAACTGTTGATACACTTTAAAACCCATGTGCAAGGCTGCCATGGGATTAAATGCAATCATGTAGATAAAGGGCTTAGTGCAGTCTGGTACATAGCAAGTACTCAGTCAAAATGAGTTATTACTGTTTTCACACTTAGAATTAGCACTGGACCTGGATCACTCCAGAAGATTCTTCTTATTCTTTTTTCCAATTGGCAACTCAGCCTTCCAACCACTGGCCATGAAACAAGAACAACAAGCTTCAAAAACAAAACCACCACAACAAAAAATAAAAAAAGAAAGGAAAAGAAAAAAAAAAAACCAATTTCTTCTCCTTGGGTACCCACCTGGGCACATTTCCCAAACTCCCTTGCTCTGAGCTATAGGACTGAGCTCCCCCAAAGGAGCGTGAGTGGCTGCAGTGAGCAGAACTTCCAGGCCTGGCGCATAAAAGCCTCTTACACGCATCCCTCCCTGCTGTCTCCTCTTTTGCCAGCTCTGTGAATGAACGAGATTTCCTCAGAATCCTTGTCTGGAGAGAGACAGAGCCCCTTGTCAGTCCGTGTCTGTGTTTGAGCAGAGCCCCCACCCCATCCAACCCCCCTCGACCTGGAATTGCCTTGGCTCCTTGTGGAAAGGGGAACTATAAGTGGATGGTGTTAAGCTACCGATACAGAGAGCTTCTTCTCAGTAACATCTAATGCTGTCATCATCAAGACAAAAGACCGAACATATTAGTGCAATATTCAGACAAGGACCCAGACCAGCACTGATGGAAACTAATCAATGCACGGTGAGGCTTCTCAGGAAGTTGAGGAAGGGCCTCAACTTTCCTTTCCCTGTTGAGAACTTAATTGTGGTTTACTTGAATTATTATGCTCTACCAAGAATCTCTATTAAAAATCCCTGAAGACGAGCAAGTATTTCTAGAAGTGAGAGGCCTGGCACTGTGTGTCATCAGTTTGATAAGGTTTGGGTTCACATCCAGTCCCCATTCCTTGAGAGCAGTGGACCTTGGACAAGTGACTAGACTTCTCTGAGTTCATAGGTACAAGGAATGGAAAAACCATGTCAGACACACAGGTGGCACGCAGTGCAGGCTTGATGAGTAAGAGAATAAAGCGAAAGGAAGAGATGGATATTCCGTCTCTCCTCTCTCTTCCATTCAGTGAAGGTGATCTCTGATTCCTGTGGTTCCTTCTCTCTCAGAAGGAGACTTGTGGACAGTAACTGGGAGGAAGAAGGGGACAAAGGAAGGATAACGGCATGGCAACGGCCAGCTTCATGTCTCACTGCTTCTTCCTCTGAGATTGACACAGACCCCGACTCCCTCAGAGAGAGCCCCTCCGGTCCACCGGTCCTCCCGAAGTATAACATGGAGGTAGAAACCAGACTCTGGGTCAGACTGCCTGGGTTGTAATCCAGCCTGTCTCACTTACCACAGAGCTCCTCGGACAGTGCCTGGGCTAAGTAACTGCTACTGACGTTAGCTATTATTACTGTTAGAGCCTGTCAGCAGACAGAGGCGTTCTGGACAAAGTTCCTGCCTCTCCTCCTTGGCAGATGCTGGCACTGGTCCCACCCCAAGGAGGCATCTTGCCTTGAAGCTCCTGCCCAGATCCACATCCTCTTTGACTGAATGTCACTAAGTCAGAAAAAAAATTTTTTAATGATTCGTAAGTCTCAAAAATAGACTGGAAGAAAGGGAAAAGCTTCAGAATTACTAGGGCAACAGCCCCTGCTCTAGTCTTAGGAAGACAGTAATGGATGTGTGGATGATCTGGTTATATCAGCTTTCACCTGCATGGCCAGGCAATGCTGCCAATATCAACTTTTCCATCAGTTACATGAGGAATCATCCCACCCCATAACAACAAGACAGAGAAGTAATGACTACAGAACATTAAAATATATAAAGCTAAGAGCATCCACAACATGATTGCAGTAGGTAAAAGGACAGATTTTTAGGTATATATTCCATCAATTTAAGCTCCTGAAAACCTAACATCTCATACAATGAAATGACAATATAACACGGTTAGTAGATAAAGAAGACATGACTGCGTAGCTGCTGGGGTAAACTTGAAATTCCCTGACCTGAAGTCATGGCATCCTGTCACAGCAAGGGCCAGGAGGAACGTTCTAGACAAATGAATGGAGACATAGAGATTATTCAGGCCCACCTACTATGTGCCAGGTGCTTAATAGATGTCACCTCATTTAATTGTCACTAAATCTATGTTTTACAGACAGCTTGCAGGAAACCATCTGTTCCTGTGACCAAAGCATGCCTCAGGAATTACAATGACCTGGATTTACAACTGCACTTTGCCACTTTTCAGCTGTGTGAGTTTTAGAAAAGTTACAGAGCCTCTCTGAGTCTGGGAGGAGAAAAAGGGCTAACATATGTAAAACTCCAGTAAATAATAGGTACCTAATCAATAGGATTTTTTCTCCTCTTGCTTCTGTTAGTGGTTTTCAACTTTGGCTGCACGTTACAATCACTTGAAGAGCTTTAAAAAATACTCTTGACTGAGTCCTTCCTTCGGAGGGTTAGATTTAATTAGTCCAGGGTGCCTCCTGGCCATGGGCATGGGGATTTTTAAAAGCTCCCCCAGGGAACATCTAAAGTGAAGCCAAGGTTGAAAACCACTTGTCTTAATTGAATCCGGTGTCCAGAGAGAGTTAGTGAGTGATGCGGGGACCACAAGGTATCAGAACCGGGAATTCTGGGAACTGCTGACACTCCCTCTGCCATTAAGGGAGAGGACACAGAAAGCCTGGGCTCCCTCCGCTGAGCGTCCTCCAAGAGAGCCAATTTATGCAGAGGAAGGAAAGGCCAGACTGGTGGTTTTATCTTGATAAAGGATACCGTTTGGGGAAACCAATTCTTTGGAACAAAGTATAAGAGTCAAAGAGCCTGTGGGTGTAATTCTTCAAACCAAATGCACATTCCAGAAACCAAGATAAGTCAGTCTTGCTGTCATAACGGAGGTCTGAGATTCTGGATCCTGCACAGTGGCTGGGTGACACTTCAAGCAAGTTCTCTAACCTCACTGAGCTTCAGTTTTCCCATGTCTTAAGGACACGACTACTTTTTTTTTGGACATATAGTTGATTTTCAATATTGTATTAGTTTCTGGGGTACAGCAAAGTGATTCAGTTATACATATAGACATACGATGTTTCATATTCTTTCCTGTTATGGTTTATTACAGGATATTGAATATAGTTCCCTGTGCTATATAGTAAGGCTTTGTTGTTTATTATGTATTCGTTGTTTGTATCTGCTAATCCCAAACTCCTAATTTATCCCTTTCCCGTCCCCTTTACCCTTTGGTAACCATGAGTTTGTTTTCTAGGGACAGGGCCATTTTTAAGGAGAACTACCTGAAAACGTGAACTTCTCAGGAAAAAAAAGTTATATCCATTTTACATATACCAGAGTTCATGAACCACATTAATTTTTTCCTAAATAGATAATCCCTAAAAACCTTCCAAATTTATAAAATTATTTTTCTCCAATTAAAAGATTATTTAAGGTTCTGCTGTGTGGGTGGGCTCTACTGGGGGGCTGCTGAAGGGAGAGGGGCTTCGAGGAGGGGGTGTATCTGAGCAGGAGCTAACAGTGCTGGACCTCTGCAGAGAGGGAGTCATTTCAAAGACCTTGGGTCTAGGCAGCCCCATCAAGTAACTAAAAAACAACTTCTCAGAAAAAAGAATCGGCCAAAGAATTACAACCCTAACTCTTTTTTTCTGGAATAAATGCCTTTAGAATGTTTTTCAAAGTCTAGGTTAGAAAATCCACATTTCATTATCTTGATGGAAAGCACACAGCTCTTCGGACCAGTGAAGTTGGCTGGAAAGGGGAACCCGAGCATTTGAATCCCATTCCTTCCAGCAGCTCATTGTGGATTCCCCACCGGGCCAGGGGCTTCACCTCTCAGTGCCCCCGCCTGGAACAGGCAGATAACAGGGCTAACCTCACAGGGCTGGTATGAGGAATGGCTAATAAAATGTGATAGCGACACGCCCAATTTAAATGCAAAAGGCTGTAAAACAACAAAAAGCGTATTTAAAGATTTCCACTGCTGGGCGATTACGGGGGTGGTGAAAGGGAGAGACAATAGGGCTTTGAGAGTACCTCATTTACTTTGCTCTCTAGTGTACACTTCAGTTAGTCAATGAAAATATATTATTCCGTGTGCCAGACACTGCCAGACTGGGAAACACAGAACAGTCTTGGTTCTCACGTGACTTGTAGTCAGTCGCTCCAGGAAAGACATATAAAACCCCACTGAAAAATATTCTAAATCACAGCGATCCCCTCCACCCCACCCTGTCCAATATTTACCAAATTCTATCTGCATAAGACAGTGCTAGAGCTATGGGAAATGCAAAGCTTGTAAGATGGATCACTACCCTTGAAGAGTCTGAAATCTCACCTTAAAGAGAAGACTTTGGAAAAGGGGGAAATAGCCCAACGTAAGATAAGATCCGATGTCAAGTGAATATTCAGCCTCTTCTTTCATTTGTGTTTCTTTTCCATTTGAGTGGTTCCCTTCTCCACCCTTCTCTTCTTAAGAATCTCTTCTACACTTCTCTCTGATTTCTAGATCTCTCTTAGGACTGTTGTAAACCAACTAACATATTTGCAACACTATAAATGGCAGGACCTAGAAAGTGCATGCCTTATCAAAGCATTCAGATTCATTTTCTGTATTACACGGTTACTTACATGCAATAAAATGCTCAGATTCTAAGTATACAGTTGAATGAGTTTTTAATCAACATATGCACCCTTATTAACATATAGAATATTTTTATCCCTGGGGAAGTTTTTCTTGCATCCCCTTTCATCAATTTTTCCCCATCTAGAGGCAATTATGTTCTGATTGCCATCACCGTAGCTTAGTTTTACCCACAGGTCTTCATATACATGGAATTACACTGTGTGTACTCTTTATGTCTAACTTCTTTGATGCAACATAATGGTTTTGAAATTTATCCTTTTTAGTTGTATGTATCAGTGGTGTGTTTGTTTTTACTGCTGAGTAGTATTTCTTTGTGTGAGTATACTGGACTTGGGTTTATCCATTCAATTGTTGAAGTTTTGGCCATTATGACAGAGTTGTTGTAAATATTCTAAACAAGTCTTTTTGTGGACATATGTGGTTTCCCCCCACCCACCCAGCTTTACTGAGATATAATTGATGTAATATGGTGTAAGTTTAAGGTATACAATGTGATAATTTGTTACACTTATACATTTTGAAATGACTATCACAGTAAGGTTAGTTAACACTTCCATCACCTCACATAATTACTGGTTCTTTTTTTTTTTGTGTGACGAGAACATTTAAGATCTACTCTTTTAGCAATTTTCAAGGATATAATAAAATATTGCTAACTAATATCACCATCCTGTACATTACACTCATAGAACTTATTCGTCTTATAGCTGGAAGGTTATACCCTTGGACCAACATCTCCTCACTTCCCCACCCCCCAGTTCCTGGTAACCACTATTCTACTCTCTGTTTCTATGAATTTGGCTTTTTAAAATTCCACATATAAGTGATATCATATAATGTTTGTCTTTTTCTGACTTATTTCACTTCCCATATTGTCACAAATGACAGAATTTCCCTCCTTATCATGGCCAATTAATGTATACCACATCTTTATCCATTCATCTATTCATCTGTCTAAGAAATTTTGCCTACCCCTACCCTGAGATATTCTCTATATTCTATCTTGAATTACTTTTAGTGGCTGATATGACAAGAGTCTTCTAGCACCATTTCTTAGAAAGACTATCCTCCTTGAATTATAATGGTCCCTTTATCAAAAAACAATTGGTTGTAAATATGGGTCAGGTTCTGGATTCTCCTGTTCTCCATTGATCTACTTGTCAATCCTTACATCAGTACTACGCCATAAGTTAAAAGTAAGTCTTTGTCATCTATTGCTGCATAACAAATTATCCCAAAATTTAGTAGTGTAAAACAACAAACACTTATTATTCCACATGGTTTCTGGCAGTCGGGAATCCGAGAGCAACTAAACTGAGTGGTTCTGCCTCAGGATCTCTCTTGAAGTTGCAGTCAAGCTATTGGCTATTGGCTCAGGTTACAGTCTTTTGAAGGCTGGGCTGCAGGGTCTGCTTCCAAGCTCACTAATGTGGCTGCCGACAGAGTCCTCAGTTCCTGACTGGCTGGTGGCCATGAGCTTCAGTTCCTCATCATGTGGGCCTGTCCCTACTCATGACAGAGAGACTGGCTTTTCTCAGAACAAGTGATCAAAGACAGAATAAGAGAGAGGAAGAGAGGGAGAGAGAGATCACCGTGTCTTTTATAACTTAATCTAGGAAGCAACATACCATCACTTCTGCCATCTACTCTTGGCCACACAGACCAACCCTGATACCATCTGGGAAGGGACCACACCAGGATAATGCCAGGAAGTGGGGCTCATTGGGGGCCATTTTATATGCTGCTTATTATCCTGAAATCACAGTCTTGGAAATATGTGGTATCAGTCATCTACCTTAGTTTTTCTTTTCCAAGATCATTTTGTCAACTCTAGATCGTTTGCATTTCTATATAAATTTTAGAATAAGCTTGTTGCTTTCTAAAAGGTATCCTGCTGGGATTTTCATGGGATGGCACTGAATCTATAATCAATTTGGGGATTGTTAACATCTCATCAATTTGGAATCTTCAAGTATGTGAATATGGTATTTCTCTCTATTTATTTTTTCTCAGCAATATTTTTTCATTTTCAATGTAGAGGGACTGCATTAATTTATGATGACTATTATTAATGCATATTTCATTAATTTGTTTCTAGGTATGTTATGTTTTCTGAAAATATGTTAAAAATTTTTAAACGATTTCTACTGATTATTGCTACCACATAGAAACAAAACTGATTTTTTTACATTGTTATGGGTTGAAATGCATAACCAACTTGCAAATTTGCTAAATTCACTTATTAGTTCTGCTAGTTAGTCTATAAATTCCTTAGGACTTTCTAGGTGAGCAACAAACTATGTTGAAACTAGTTTTCTTCTTTTTCAATGTTTATCCCTTTCATTTCTTTTTCTTGCCTTCTAGTACTATCTAGCACAGGAGTCAAAAAAGATTTTCTGTAAAGTGCCTGGTAATCCATATTTTAGGTTTTGCGGGCCATGTGGTCTCTGTCCCGACTCTGCTACTGTAGCCCCAAAGCAGCCATAGAAAATATGTAAATGAACATAAGTGACTGTGTTCCAATAAAATATTATTTCCAAAACTGTATGACCAGGCTGGGCCAAGAGCCATTGTTTCACAGTGTTAAGGTCATGAAAGTTAAGGAAAGACTAAGGAACTTGTTTTCAATTGAAGATGACAGAAGAGACATGACAATTCAACATATCATGTGATCGTGAATCAGATCCTTTTGCTATATAGGATGTTATTGAGATAATTGGTGGAACTAGAGTGGGTCTAAGGATTAGATGGTAGTGATGTGTCAGTGTTAATATTCTGATTTGTATGTTGTGACTCATGTCTTTGTTTAGAAGAAAATTGCACTCAGATATCAAAGGTGATGGTACATTATGTTGGCAGCTCACTTTCAATCGGTTCAGAAAAAAAAAGTTCTTTGTGTTGTTGTTGCAAAACAAAAATGTATTATTGGGCCAGATAGTGTGAAGAGCAATTGTAGGTCCAAGGCGTACAAGAAAAAGCCAGAGACCTGTGAGAATATCTCAACATCCAAATGTGAGATTTGGGTTCTGGGTGGAGAACTAGGCATTGCCTATACTCTCATATACTTTATATATATTTTACCTTTAAACCACTAAATAAAAATATATTAGTGCCCTTGCTACATATACTAAGTATCCTGACCCTTTAAGGTGAATTATGAGTAGTCTCAAATTAGGCCAAATAAACAGAGCTCTGAATTAGTAAAAGATCTTTTATATGTCATATATCACTGCATCCCTGCAATAACCAGGAAGAATTATTAACCCACTTTTACAGATGAAAAACCCAAGGTTATTAAAGGCAGAGAAGCAGCTGTCCGGACCCAAACCAGAACTCTGATGGGAGACCTGGGCTTTTTCCATTAATCACAAATGACCCAGTTTTGCCCAATATTTACTCCTCTGGGTAAATTACTTAAAATGATACTATCTCTACGGATCAGAAGTGACCTTCAAAGTTCTGTATGTAGTTCAGCTTCCAATCAGAGAGTTTACGGCCCCCATATGTGCATAACGTAGTGTGGAATGCATACTTAATAAAAACTATTTCCTTATCTGGTAGTGATAACCTGCTGTGGAAATATAACAAGTCTATGTGTGGGAAGGACCTCTGAAAACACTTAAGCTCCAAACTATAGTAACATACTATTATTTAGCTCTCCAACTTAGCTACGCTTTCATTTACTTCTTAAGAGTACTTTCATGGGTTTCTCCTAATTCCTTACTAATTGCCCTCAATAATCCCTTTATTAAATCCTCATTTTTTTTTAATTTTGGTAAAAATATGTAACATAAACTTTACCACTTTTAAGTGTACCATTTGGTGGTGTAAATACAGTCACATGGTTGCATAACCATCACCACCATCCATCTCTAGAAGTTTTTCCTCTTCCAACTGAAACTCTGTACCCAGTAAACAATAACTCTCCATTCCCCCTCCCTCTGGCCCCTGGCAACCACCATTCTACTTTCTGTCTCTATGAATTTGACTACTCTAGATAGATACTCACATAAATGGAATCGTACACTATTTGTGCTTTTGTGGCTGGCTTATTTTACTCAGCATGTTGTCCTTAATCCCCACGTTGTATAATGTGTCAGAATTTTCTTCACAAGTGGACAGTATTATATTGTGTGTATATATACCACATTTTGTTTATCCATTCATCTATCGATGGACTTTTGTGTTGTTTCACCTTTTGGCTATTGTGAATAATGCTGCTATGAACATGTGCAAACAAATATTTGAGTCTCTGTTTTTGATTCTTTTGGATATACACCCAGAGATGGAATCATTTTCTATGGTAATTCCACATTTAATTTTTTGAGGAAACATCATATCATTTTTCATAGTGGTTACACTATCTTACATTCTCACCACTGGTACACAAGGGTTCCAATTTCTTCACATTCTCACCAACATTTGTCATTTTCTGGTTTTTTGATAAGAGCCATCTTACTGGGTGTCTCATTTTGATTCTTAAATACCTACTGTTATGGGTTGAATTGTGGAATCTCAACAAAGAGATGTTGAAGTCCTCACCCCTGGTACCACAAAATGTGATCCGATTTGGAAATAGGGTCATTGCAGATGCAGTTAGTTCAAATGATGTCATACTACAGCAGGATGGGCCCCTAATCCAGTATGATTGGTGACCTTATAAGATGATGGTCCTGTGAAGACACACAGATAGAACGCCATGTGGCTACAGAGGCAGAGACTAGAGTTATGTAGCTGCAAACCAAGAAATACCAAAGATTGCCAGCAGTTCACCAGAAGCCATATTGCGGCAAGGGCAGATTCCCACATAGCTTTCAGAGGGAGCACAGCCCTGCTGACACCTTGATTTTGAACTTCTAACCTCCACAACTAGGAGGCAGTGAATTTCTGGTATAAAAAACTGGTAAGCCAGTTTGCAGTACTTTGTGGTAACAGCTCTAGAAACTACTACCGACACCTTACCCTTGGGGTCCAACTATCGTATCCCCTCGGGTCCTCTACCACCTCCTTCTCGGTTCTCATGAAATCTGGTTCTTTGACTGCTTTGCCCTGACCTTCCCACCTTCTCCTCTTTTTACACTCAAAAAATTCATTCAATAAATATGGATGGAGGCCCTACTATGTGACAAGTGCTGTTCAAGGGGCTGGGGATATTGTAGTATCTTTAAAGGCTTTTTTTTCCCCTCTTAATGATGATGCAAAGTTTTGGCTGCTTTTCTTACTATTTCTCCTAAATTGTTAATAAATTTCAAGAAAACGTTTTATATTTCCACCATTTCTTTATCCTCTTTCCAAAAGTCTAAAAAATATCTTCCTCCACTTTTAGTCCAGGTTTAGAACATTCACACATAAAATGACACTTTTAATTTCATAGCTCCACTTCATCAGATGGAAATTTCAGCATGTTAGAATTATGGAAATAAGCTCTATTATATCTCACATCTTTTCCTCAAACATGATGTGCTATGACTTCATGAAGCCTTTGATTAGTATTCATGTGAACAAAATTGAACGTTTTTTAAAATAGATATTAATATTTATTTCCTTTTTTATCTCCCTTGCTAATTAAAGTTCAGGTGGTCCCTCGCTCCCAGATTAAGCCTGTAAGATGGAAAACTCACCGTCTGACTACTTGTCCTTTAGGTGAAGCAGCAGTGAAGAAACTGGGCGTGGGGGACCAGAATGGGGATGAAGTGTGCAGAGATAGCTTGAGATTCAAGATCTGGGTGGTCTGCTTTTCCCGCTGTTCCTCTTACACCGTTTTGAGTTCCCTCTGAAATTTGAACAGAAAGATAAGATACTCAATCTGAACACTGGACTTTCTGAGGTAACAGTGAGAAGTCAAAATATTGAGAAGGAACTTGCTATAGACTGAAAGTTTTTGCCCCCATCCCCCAAAATTCATATCTTGAAATTTAATCCCCAGTGTGATGGTATTTGGAGGTGGAGTCTTTAGGAGGTGATTAGGTCATGAGGGTGGAGCCCTCATGAATGTGATTAGTGCCTTTAGAAAAGGGACCCCAGAGAGCTCCCTTGGCCCTTCCACCACCTGAAGAAACAAGGAAAAGATGTATATCTATGAAGCAGGAGGTGGACCCTCATCATACATAGACTTGACCAGGTCCTTCATCTTGCACTTCCCAGCCTCCAGAACTGTGAGTAACAAGTAAATGTTTATAAGCCACCCAATCTGCAGCATTCTGTTACAGCAGCTCAATGAACTAAGGCAGAACACTTTCGTGTTTTATTTTATTTATTTATTTTTCTTTTTTTTAATTGAGGTATAGTCAGTTACAACATGTCATTTCTAATGTACAGAAAAATGTCCCAGTCATGCATATACATACATATATTTGTTTTAATATTCTTTTTCACCAAAGACCATTACAAGATATTGAATATAGTTCCCTGTGCTATACAGAAGAAATTTGTTTTTAATCTTATTTCTATATATAGCGGCTAACATTTGGAAATCTCAAACTCCCAAATTTATTCCTTCCCACCCCCTTTCTCCAGTAACCATAAGATTGTTTACTATGTCTGGGAGTCTGTTGATAAGTTCATTCATGTCTTCTTTTCTTCTTTTTTTTTAGATTCCACATATGAGTGATATCATATAGTATTTTTCTTTCTCTTTCTGGCTTACTTCACTTAGAATGACGAACTTTAGGTCTACTCATGTTGCTGCAAATGGTATTATTTTATTCTTTTTTATGGCTGAGTAGTAGTCCATTGTATAAATATACCACAACTTCTTTATCCAATTATCTTTTGATGGACACTTAGGTTGCGTCCATGTCTTGGCTGTTGTAAATAGTGCTTCTGTGAACATTGGGGTACATGTATCTTTTTTTAGAATTAGAGTTCCCTCTGGATATATGCACAGGAGTGGGATTGATGGATCATGTAGTAAGTCTATTTTTTATTTTTTAAGGACTTTCCATACTGTTTTCCATAATGGCTGTACCAGGCTACATTTCCACCAACAGTATAGGAGGGTTCCCTTTTCTCTCACATCCTCTCCAGCATTTATTGTTTGTGGACTTTTGAATGATGGCCATTCTGACTGGTATGAAGTGATACCTCATTGCAGTTTTGATTTGCATTTCTCTGATAATTTGTGATAGTGAGCATTTTATCATGTGCCTCTTGGCCATTTGTATGTCTTCATTGGAGAGTTGCTTGTTTAGGTCTTCTGCCCATTTTTGGATTGGGTTGTTTGGTTTTTTTTGTTTTGTTTTGTTTTGTTATTAAGTTGTATGAGCTGTTTATGCATTCTGGAAATTAAAAGACAGAACTCTTTAGAATAGCTCTGTGAGTCAATCAGAACTCTATCTCAGGCCCCAGGCCTAATCTCCCGGTAAGAAATAAATGAACCCAGAATTATGTTCAATAAAAGCTCTTGTCAAAAGCTCTGTCAATAGATGGTTGAATCAATAATTTCATAATGACTGTTTTCAATAGGTCAAGACAGTTCAAAGTTAAATATTCTTCAAACGATATCTAACATTTGATGTTATTTAAAAAAAAAAAAAGGACAGAAGAATGGAAAGGGAAGATAGATAGAAGAGAGAATAGGAAGAAGGAAGGGAGAAAAACATGTAAAATTTCCATACTTTAATTCTTCAAGGTGGCTGCAAAGCAAAAATCATTTGCCCCCTGTAACTAACAGCAGGTATCTCATCACCATGGTTTCTGATAAGCAAAAGCATCATTGAGGCTGTATATTCTGGGACCTATGTGGGTAACAGCAACTTTCCTTGAGACACAACAAAGAATTTACTCTAGAATGCAGAATCAGAATAGTAATATTTTTTGGTCACTTGCTAAGCAGAGTTGATTACCCAACCACACTGCTGCAGGGTGTTCCTTCCAAGGCAAGGATAAAGGGGAAGAAGATTTAAGCCCAGTATTGTCCCTAAGGTGTCTGAGACCTGCACAAGGTAGCAGGATTCACTTTTGGGTAGACCGGAATGTGAAGGCAGAGCCTGGGAAACACTGATCCTGCTCCTTTGAACTTCTCCTCCCTCCCTGGCCCACTGGCGTAAGTCACTCAACTGATCTGAGGCTTTCCTTCCTCTCCCATAAAGGGGAGGTTATAGTTCCTGCCCACGAGGGTCACACATGCCCCCCAACAAAGCAGGCATCTGCTCTCTATGTGTTTCCCTGCCCTGCCCCCTCTCACCTCCACTGCTCATCATTCCCACCCAGGGATGAACATACTCCCTCCTCAGAGTAGATCTGGGAGTGGACAGCCAGGAATGGATGGTGGATTTTGGGGTGAGACAGAGAAAGAGATGATCTCTTCTGACAGCTTATTGCTCATGTGACTTTGGGCAAAATACTCAACTTACCCAAGGTCAGTTGTAGGTGTAATATGACGACAATAATGGTATCTGTCATAGGTTTTTTAAGGCTTAAATGATGTAACACATTTAAAATACTTGGCATGTATGCTCCATAAAGAGTGGATATCATTATGTACTTGGCACAGAGTAAATGCTCAAAAATGAGAGCTATTATTTTGATTTATCCATGTAAAATTGAGTTACGGAGTTCTGATCATCTCCACCTCTTCAGGAGTACCATGTCATTTTTTGAGACCCTGTGTCCAGCAGCAAACTCTTTGTATCAATCAATATGTGTCCCAGGGAATAGCCAATCAGAGCTGTCATTCTAACCTGGTGTGGGAGTTCCTCACTGCTGGGAGAACCGGGGTAGGAGGTGAGAGGAAGGCTTACTGGAGCAAGTGAAACTTCCTGCCTGAAGCAAGGATCTACAATAGCAGCCAAAGGAAATTAGTAGGTGTGTTTTTCTATTCATTCATTTGTCTGTTAATTCAGTTAATATGTATTGAGCACCTACAAGTTATTTTTGAGATTCTGAATAAAGCATAGAACAGACATGGGTTTGTCTCCATGGATTTTATCATCTAGTTGGAGAGACAGATAATAAATAAGAAGGAATTTGAATAAGCCTATAATTACCAATTGTTAGGTGCTGGAATGGAAAAGAATGGGGTGTTCTGGGAAAGTGATAGGAGTGGACAAATTTAGTTCAAAGCACAGGGGAGACCTGTCTAAACAGGTGCCCTTGGAGCTGGCAGGAAGAGGAGGAGCTGGCCAGGGGCAGCGGCCCACCCACTTCCTGCCCTTCAGCCTGCACGTGGTCCCCACCTTGGTCTTCCCTCATCCTTCCCTCAGCCCTGCGCTGGGTGCTAGGAACCCAGGTGAGGAAGCCAAAACTGCTCCCCTGGGGCATGAGGGTGGGCACACAGGCCAGCAGGTGTCGACAAAAGAGTGGCAGCAGGGAGGCTGCTAATAATGCTGGGGTGTCCACCCTAGGACCGTTCTTGAATTTTACTGATTAAAGTCTCACCGTGTGTGAGGGCAGATTGCAGTGGCAGTGGTATTGGGAGGGGAGGAAAGAGATGAGGGTGGATGCTTCTTCCCACGCTCCGGCCCCTCAGAGTAGGAAGGTTGAGCCCTGGCTTCCAGAGCCTCACTGAGTTGCTGCTCTCAAATCCGTCCATCACTGATGGGGAGACGGTTTAAAGGACTAACGCAGTCCAGCATTCTCACTGGCTTTGGGGTGAGGGTGGAGACCACAGTTGCCCTCCTGAGGCAGCAGGCATTTCAGGACACATAATTTCATACGTGGAAAATGAAGAGCAATTCTAATCCTTGTGTAATAAAGAGCCATCTATTCTTTAAACAAATATTTATTGAGCAGCTACAACGTGCCAGCACATCTTCATTACTGAGCATGTAACAGGGAACACATCAGGTAAAAATGTTTGCTGCCAGAAGAAAGCTTGATATATTCTTGGATGTTCCAAAAAAGTCTCTGGAAGGATTAAATGAACAAGGCATATGACCAGCACCGAGGGCCCTACCAGGCACTGGGTGCACGGCGGTGCTGTGCTGAACACGACAGATGTGGGTGCTGCACTTCTTGAAACTTAGAGCCAACGTCAAGATTTCTCAAAACAGCCCTTTTGGACACTGGATCACCTGGTATGATTATGAATGTGGATTTCCAGCACCTCCCCAAGCCTGCTATCGACCCTCTTGAGGAGAGACCCCAGAATCTGCATTTTAAGTGAGCTGCCACAAATAATTCTTCTGTCCACCCTGATTTGAGACGCGCTGGTGCAGGACTTCTTGGTAGACGTCACTCCTGCCCTATGTGCAAATGTGATCATTTTCTCCTTTTTTCACCAAAGCATAGGATTGATCCTAATTCTATTGATGCTTTAGGATAAAGATTGATTTTGCAGTGACCGTGATGTAGATCAAATAAGGACGTGAGATTTTTATATTTATCAAAAGGGAGACGGAGTCAGTTGAAATCTTCCATATACCTGAGTAAACAGAAACTCAGATGCTAAAAGACTTGCTCAAGGTCACATACCAGGGCAAGATGGAATTTGCCCTGACCCTGAGCTAAGACCTTTCTACCGCTCCTGTACAAGGCACTTGGTCTTGACTACAGGACAGATTGAGTTGCTCCTATTCTCAGCTCTTAGGACCAGACATGTATATTCCTCTTGTTGGATGGGATGCAGCCCTGATTCCCAGGACTCCAGCACAAGTTCCAAGAGATAAGGAGCCAGGAGAGTCCATATTACCCCCAGGCTAGGGCCACTGCCAGCTGTCTCCGCGGCTGGGCTGACCCTATTAAGGGTGCTGGATCATTTGAAGTCAACGGGCTTTTTAAAAACAGACTTCCTGAAGTGAAGAATAATTATTTTTGTTTGTGAACCCGGAAAAATCTAGGTAGTAACGACAGTGAACAATTCCAGGTTGAAAAACCAAATTTTCTCGCTGCCCAAAGGATTTCAAGATCCTCTCATATTTTCCATGCATTTCCACAGCAAAAGAGTTTAAGGCAAGGCAAGGCAACCAAGATAGAAGAAATGACAGTTTAAATTTGCTACAATACAACCTGGACCCCAGATTTGTTAACATGTAATGACTCTAAGAGCACTCTGCCCTCTTAGGCTCCTGGAACTGCAGTAGGCTCTTGAAAATTAAAGGGGTGTGTGTGTGTGTGTGTGTGTGTGTGTGTGTGCGCTGAGCTCTAAGATGAATATTTAATGACCATGCCTGCATAAATGAAATGGCTATTTATCCTTATCTGATTTAGAATTGTCAGACAATTCAAGCCAAATGATTCTCTCAGGTCTGATTTGCCTCAATTGACTTCCTGCATTGATCAAATAAACTCCATCACTGTCTGTTCTCACTTGTGTTCTGTGATTTATGGGAAGAGCCAGAAGGTACCCTATCCACCTGTATCCTAACAGGAAATTAACTTTTATCTGGACAGTTATTCTTTGATTTCCTCTTAGTTACTCTCATCAAACTTGGTCCCTTGGGTTCTGTCCCGCCACCCCATTGGGTAACCATAGTTGCAGATGACAGGAAATAAAGTTTATTTTTCTATCTTTTTTCCCTGTAATGAAGAACTCTAACTGAAACCCACTCTTCTTCTATCTAACAACAGTTTTAAGACATCATTTACATATATACAATCTCGGTAGTTCTCACATCACTCCTTCCTTTGCAAAGAACACACACACGCACACAACTCAAGATACTTCAGTGAGTCTGTGATCAACGGAGATAGGCTTCAATTTCCACCATTTACTCAGAGAGCTTTTCAGACAACCTAACATAAATATTGTGCTATGGGAGGTACAAATAGAAACACCTGAAGGATGAGGCAGGCAACAGAAAGGAGTGGGCTGGCCCGGGGAGAGGAAGCAGTGACTAGTGGGGACACAGGCTGTCAAGGCAATGCTGGCTGGTAGAACTGTTTGTGATGATAACTATGGTCTAAATGTGTGCTGTCCAGTATGGTAGATACCAGCTACAGGGAGCTATTGAACACATGAAATGTGGCTACTGGAACTGAGGAACTGAACTTCTAATTTAATTTTAATTATAAGAGACAAGTGGGTAGTAGCTAGCCTGAGGGACAGCGCAGGAGGGGCCCCCGCTCATTGGCGCTGACCAACTGCTGCCATGTCTGAGTGCAGACTCAGAAGTGCCAGGTCTACTGATTTATCTAGAGAACTGGAAATCCCAATTTTTATGGGTATGTCTTAATTTTTTTTAATTGAAGTATAGTTGATCTACAATGTTGTGTTAGTTTCTGGTATGCAGCATAGTGACTCAGTTATACATACATATATTCTTTTTCAGATTCCTTTTCATTATAGGTTATTATAGGATATTGGGATATAATTCCCCGTACTATACAGTAGGACTTGTTTATCTATTTTTTATGTAGCAGTGTGTATCTGCAAATTCCAAACGCCTTATTTATTCCTGCCCCCTTTCCCCTTTGGTAACTATAAGTCTGTTTTCTATGTCTTTGAGTCTGTGTCTGTTTTGTAAATAAGTTCATTTGTGTCATTTTTTTTAGACTCCATATATAAGTGATTTATGATATTTGTCTTTCTCTGTCTGACTTCACTTATTACGATAATCTCTAGGTCCATCCATGTTGATGCAAATGGCATTGTTTTATTGTTTTTATGGCTGAGTGGTATTCCATCATATATATACCACAACTTCTTTACCCAATCATCTGTCAATGGACATTTAGGTTGCTTCCATGTCTTGGCTATTATAAATAGTGCTGCTGTGAACATTGGGGTGCATTTGTCTTTTTTTTAGAATTAGAGTTTTTTCTGGATATATGCCTAGGAGTGGGATTGCTGGATCATATGGTAAGTCTATTTTTTATTTTTTGAGGAATCTCCATATTGTTTTCCATAATGGCTGCACCAAACTACATTCCCACCAGCAATGAAGGAGGGTTCCCTTTTCTCCACACCCTCTCCAGCATTATCGTTTGTGGACTTTTTAATGATGGCCAATCTGGGGAATGTCTAAACTTTTAAAATGCCAGAGCAGTCAAAGCAAACATCCATGGTTCAGTTTTGGCCAATAAGCATCTAGTTTGCTATTCTAGACCGGTTCTCCTCACCCTGGTCCTTCGTGGATTCTGCTCCTTCGCACCTGCCAGAGAGTGCTACCACAGTTTGCCTTCCTCAGCCAGTGCAACTTGGGTCTTTGTTCTCCCAGCCTGTGAGGTCGGGACTGCCCCCATGTCATACCTCCTTTGACTCTGACCTCCTTCTTCCTAATTCTTCCTTGACTTCGCTTCAGAAATGCACCCTCACTAACAGGAAGAGTAGACCCACTTACTTCTATTATCATGGATCCCTCTTAACATTCCCTGTAGAATCACCTGTATAGAATTCCCCTAACACTTTTAGAACCTCACAAATTGTCGTTTTTGCCTTGTAGTTTAAGTTCTCAGGAGGTAGAGAAAATGTCTGTGGTTGGGTGCTTCTATTCTATAGGGCAGTATCTCTCAAACTTTTTTGGGAAGGTAATACAATAGTCAGAGCTACATTTTACATTGCACCTTAGTCTGCACATTCTGTAAATACACACACATTTAGGAAAATTTCATAAAACTCTATTGTTACTCTGTGTCATTCATTCTAATATTTCCTATTCTCCTCTACCTTCTAATTTTTTTTAATTTCTTCTAACACAGACATTAAAGTCCACTAGCAGGTCCCTGTCCATAGTTTGAAAATATTGTATGAAGAGTCCAGCCCATGTTCTATAAGCAAAAGTATTCATTGACTAATCTAAATGCTTTTCGTCACTCCCTCCAACAATTCTCAACTTCCTTCTGCCTCCCTGATACATATCCCATCAGCGGGAGTGAACCAGAGACCAACACTAATGGAATTATTCTCCAATAAGCTGGGGGGTCTTTATAGTCTCCACTTAAAGAACCTCAGTAGACTCAGATTTTTCTTCATGGGGTGTGATTTCCATTTTTTTTTTAAAAAAGGAGAAAGAAAAGAAAAGAAAGAAAGATCAAACAGCTATTTTCCCTGCATAATATATTACTTCCTACAATTCATCAAAATTCTTTTCACGGGTAAAGGTCACCTTTCATTTATGCATGGCATCTGTGTGTATTTTGTTGAAAAGGGTGTGGCTCTCAAAACACAGATCAGGCCTCTCATGTTGATGAAACAACCCCTGAAAACCTACGAGAGGGCAGTGATAGGAGTAACGAGGTGAAAAGAAGCCCACATGCCATCAGACTTCCCAGGACAATGAACTCAGCCCGCCTGGCTTTGCCTTGAAAAGGGGAAGATGCAAATAACATACCCGAGCAGGATTACAGAACTCTGCGTGCATTTGCTATGAGTCACAATACTTTTCATAAAGTACTTTTAAAACAAAAACAAAGCACTTATGTCTAACGTAAAGAGAGACAAAATTGGTGTTAGTCCTGGAAACATTGAACTGACTCATCAGAAAGTCTTAAGAGCAAAAAATTCATGGCCATTTTTTTTTCTCCTGATGTAATGGCTAACAGTCCGGATATAGGATCTGATTGACTAGATTTGAATCCCGACCCCCCTGCTTACCAGACGTGTGTGATTTTGTACAAGTGACTTACTTTCAGTGCCACCATTTCCCCGACGACACAATGTGAAGACTCCCAGCACCGCCCTCAGCAGGTTGTCCTAGGCACTGAATTAGTTCGTATTTGGAAAGCACTGAGCACTGGCGCCTTGGGTATAGTAAGTGCAATACAAATGCTTGTTAAACAAATTGTCTAAGAGAAGATTAAAACATATCAACGCTTCTGTTCGCCAACTTCAGGGCAGGAGAAACAGACATTTAAAAAGTGAGACTGAAGAAGTCACGTTACTTGCTGTCCTGTTTTCTCATCTGCACACAGGCTCAATAACCAAGGTGATGATGTTTGAATGCCATCCTCTGTGAAAAATACGAGCCTTTAAAAAAGAAGAAGACAAATGAGGAATAATATCTCAGTCCTTAAGCCAAGATGGAAAAGGGAACTGTGTGAAAAACATGAAACAGAGCTGCTTGTGATACCTAAAGACCAGACACGGCAGAGAGACCACCCAGTGTCAGCCGAATTAAAAAGACCTGGGTAAGCCAAAAACCCCAACCCCGGGGAACATCACCAAACCAGACACAATTTGGGAGGACAATTAAAAGCCACATGGGCAAAATTTGTTTTAAACAAATTCTCTGAGTAGAGCTTACAGAATGAATGATTATATGTGCAGAAGTCAACTGAAAGGGGTAAAATGAAAAACCACAAGGCGGGAGGGTTCCATCTAAGCGTGGTCCCAGTGAATTTTCTGAAGAGCTAAGAAATGCGTCTTATTGTGAGACGTGCCCTTTAAAATAATAAAAACGGAAATGAACAAGGGACTCTGGATTATTGAAAAGTACCCTGCAATGCTTTCTTCTTGGTTTCCTAGAAATTGAATATGGAAGCTTTATGCGGGTGTGTGTTTGTAGACATGTGAATGTGTGTGCATACCCACAAAATGCTTCTATATTCAACATATTTATCCTCAACATATAAATACATATGTACATGTAAAGAAATACCTCCTTTAAAAAAAATGTCTTAAGTGACACTAAGAGGTGAAAAGTTCATCCAGAACCAACTGACTATAGGCATTAAACCAAACAAAACCCACGCTGTAGAAAACATAGAAATGATTACATCTTTGAGCATAAGGCCTAATCTCCTAAAGATAACTGGCTCAGACAGTTACAAAAATGGCCTGAGCCTGAAACACAGGCCTCTGAGCTTGAGCAGCAAGCATCGTGGGTCATAGGGAGCCACTCTGACGTCAGTAACAGCCCTGTGTAAAGAGAGCGGAGGAAACACAGCCTCGGACTGTGCATGGGAGCGCCTTCATTTCTCCAGCTGCACTTTGCCCTCATCCCGTGTGTGCTGTTCCCACTGACCATGGCAGCAGGGTGGGGCTGGGACTGATGGTCGCAGGTGGCTTCTGGCCTGTGAAATTCAACTCTGCACTCAGCGTTGGTTACGGAAAGAAAGGAAGTTTACTTTTAGGGTCACTGCTGGTTTTGTTTTTTGTCTATTTTCTTCTTCCCCCACCTTTCCTCTTGCATCCCTCAAATCTCAGGCTGCTTCCTTCTTTCCTTCCTTCCTTCCTTCCTTCCTTCCCTCTTTTCTGTAAACATCTCTTTCCATTTTTGCAGCCCCCCCCCCTCCCCGTCTCTGTTGGCGTCTTCAGGCCTGGTAGTGCACTTGCCTCTTTCCAGTTCTCCCTTCTTGGTCTCCATTTCTCTTCTCAGTCCCCAGCTGCTGCTCACCCCCTCCCACAGGTAGGTTCTGCAGAACCATCCCTTAGCTTGTGGTCCCTCCACCTCCAAAGCCGATGGAATCTTACTCAAGCTGCATCTCTCCGACATTCTGCTTCTGTCATCACTCTCCTTCCCTGACTCTCGATTTTGAGGACCCTTGGGATTCTATGGGCCCACTCAAATAGTCCAGGATAATCTTCACCTCTCAAGGTTCTTAGCTTAATCGTGGCTGCCTGTTCTTTTGGCCATAAAAGTAACATAGTCACAGGTTCTGGGAATTAAGGTGTGGACATGTGGGGAGGAGGTCATTATTCTGTCTATCATAGGGCTCATAAAATGTTCCAATTTCTTTTAAAACCACAAAAAAATTTTAGGTAGAAAAAATAGTTTAATATAGAATATTAATATATTTGTCTTTATACCAATGAAACAAGATATAATTTTTAATATTATAGAGGAAATGGGCCCCCAAATAAAAAGTGCTTGTCCCAGTGAAGTATACAGATCCATTTCTGCAATGGGGCCAAAGCCACATCTGTGACAAGGGTGTTGCAGTGGAGATTACACACCTCGGAATCACAGGAGGCAGTCCCTGGTCCTAGCACTACCATTAATAATTCATCTCGGCTAAGTTTTTATCAAAGAAATAATGGGCTGATTAAAAAAAAACAGCTGACTAGCATCCTCTGGGATGCCAGAGTGCTTACAGTAGGGGGTCTGTAGCCAGAGAGAACTGGATTCGCATTATGCCTCGTTCACACACACCTGTGTGACCTTGTAAATTCCTTGACCTTCACAATCATCAGTCTCCTCATCCAGGATAATACCAGCGAGGAGCCACAGATTAACATGAATAAGTGGGATAAGGTACACAAAGCGCTTCTCACAGTGCCATGTACGCAGGAAACACTTAAGAAGTGGCTGCTATCCTTGTTACTATTTTCGTTACTTTTATTATTACTATGGCCATAATTAAATAATAGTTATTACCATTTTTAATCCATATAGTTCAAAATCAGATACTCTGCTTCAAGCAATTTTTAGTTTGTAAAAACAAAGATCCGTGGGGTTAAGACCCTAGAGGGTCCACATGTAGGAGCTGGATCATTTGTCTCTAGCAATAATATGGACTCAAAAGAGGTGAACTGTCCCCAGCAGACTGAACATTGGCCTGCCTTACTCTTTGGTGTGCAGTGCCTGAATTTGATGCTTCTGTCAGGCCAGCGGATGTTTTAGTGCGGGAAACAAGAAAAAAATAGAGCCAACCTTCTTTGAAGGCACTCATTCTCATGTCTAGAGTTACGTTGTCCAATATGGCAGCCACTACCAATATGTGGTTACTTAAACTTAAATGAATTAAAATTAAAAATCCAGGTCCTCTATCACACTGGTACATTTTAAATATTGAAAAAGCCACATGTGGCTAGTGGCTGCCAGATTGAATAGTGCAGGTGTAGAATTTTTCCATCATCACAGAAAGTTCTATTGGATGGTGCTGACCTAGTCTAGAGTATTTTTGCCCTAAAAACCTATGTAAATAAATCCAGTTACTGTCCAACTTAAAACTATAAAACTAGGCAATCTAGTGGATCATGGGTCTTAGATCATAAGTCTTATAAATACTAAGATTGATCCCTTCCTCCATTTCAATTAGATGCTTTAGTCCTTTATTATAGGTCTTCTATAGGCACTCATAGGGATCCATGTTAGCATGTTTGAATGAATTCTGTGGTTATGGTTATAACAAATAATGCTTGCCCCCACCTCCGTGTGCATCCAGGTAATTTAAGGGAAAACAAAACAAAAAGAGTAAGCAAATATGGCAAACTACATGTTTTAACCAAAAGGTTGAATTATTTAAATTTTCATTAGTCTTGGCTTTGAAACATTTTATTACAACTCACAGGAAGAAATATATTTTGTGTTGTAACTAGTGCAAACACACACAAACACAACTGAAACAAAAGTTTCATCAAATAGTACTATCCCTCACTACAGGTGGTATATTCTTTTAGTGCTGGTTATCCACTACACTGATTTCATGACTCACAAAGGGGTCATAATCTGTAGTTTGAAAACCACTGATCCAGGTTGTAATCTCAAGTGCTTAAAGCTGTTGAGTGGTCAGCGTAGATGGATGGATGGGCTGTGTGGGGACTCTGGAACGTGGAAGGCATATGCCCTCGGAAAGGGCTCAGCTGCTACCCGACTCCAGCCTCCCTTTTCCATATAGGTATGTAGGTCTCTGATGCTAGAACTCATTGTTCAGGAGAAGCCACATATCCAGATATTTCTTGTGAAGCTTCCCAGTTAAAAGTGTGGTAAGCAATTTTTAAAAATGTTAAATGCTTGTCAGCCAAACAAAACAAATCTCTCACATGGTGTTGGTCTGATCAAGGTTTAATTTTCTTCTTTTTCCTCTAAAGGAGAATCCAGACTTCCTGCAAAAGGATATAGCTCAATTGTCTGTCTTCTTGTAACCTAGTAGGGAAGAAAGAAAAGGATCTCAGCTGAAGAAGAGAGTTGAAAGTGATCATTTCTCCTGGAACGAGGCCATGTCAGGCACCCACTGCCTGCCGAGAAGGGCAGAGGGAGTCAGCTGTTCCAACAACGTAGAGTCCTCAAGAATCTGGGTTTATCCTCAATCAATTGGAAGAGAGAAAAGCTTCATCCGCTGATCTTACTCAACACTGTCCCTCGGTCATGGTCTTTGGGCCGTCTTTCATTGAAGGTCAGCATATTGAGTTCCCTTGTTTAGACTGGCGAGGCATCTAGGGTACACATAGTCAATCAATCATTTTAAAACATCTAAAACTAAAACACATTTAAATTTCAAACATAAATTCTACTCCTATATAATTAAGAGTTTGAATCAGCCTGCTTTCTATACAAGGCCTCCAGGCTTTATTCAACTATGTAAAATTGCCAATATTCAAATATTTAAAAATATATTTTATTCTGGAAACATTTTAGGTTTATAAAAAAGTTGCAAAGATTGTGTACTGAGTTTCTGTGTATTTTCACCCAGTTTCCCCAAATGTTAACGTCTTCCTCCATAGGCATGATATGTTTGGCAAACTACAAAATTAATATTAGTATATTACTGTTAACTAAACTACTTCATTTAGATTTCATCAGTTTTTTTCACTAATATCCTTCTTCTGTTCCAGAATGCAACCCAGCACCCTCCATTGTTTTAATTCAACTTTTTTGACCTATCAAAAAAAAGCAATTTTATATGGTTCCTAAACTTTAGGAAACAGTCAAGCAACCAAAGAAGAAAAATTTGTTACAATGTCATCATTAGGTCCTAGTGAGAAGATTGTCTTGGGGGTCCCATATCAATGTGTATCCGTTGCCAATTTGAGATGCTAATCTCGTCTAGAATCTAAACAGAGATAGCGACTCCTGATCGTTGGCCTAGCACAGTTCCTGGCATGAAATAGGTGCCCAGTAAACACAAGCTGAGTATCTACTGATTGTCAACACACGAGAATTCCATGTCTGCAAACCAACACAGGGACAAAGAACCACTTCCTGCTCAGAAATTGCTCTCTGGTGTATTCCATCTAGAACTAATGCCATCTTGAATTTTAATATTTGGGTTGTTTTGCTAGAGCTGCTTAACAAAGGACTGCAGACTGGATGCCTTAATCAAGAGACATGGATTTTTCTCACCGTTTTGGAGGCCAGAAGTCTGAGATCGAGGCGTGGGCACTGTTCGTTTCAGCCTCTCTGCTTGGCTCACAGGTGGCCGTCATTTCCCTGTGTCTTCACACGGCTTTTCCTCTGTGCATGCCTGTGTCCAAACTTCCTTTTCTTATAAGGATACCAGTCATCGTGGGTTGGGGCCCACGCCAATGACCTCATTTTAACTGAATTATCTCCTCAAAGACCCTATCTCCAAATACAGTCACATTCTGAGGTACCTGGGGTGAGTACTTCCACATTTGGATTTGGGAGGGAACACAACTTGGCTTATAGCATATCTAAAGTTTAGGGGTTAAAAAAAAAATGTCAGAGGAAGAACTTTCCTGCATCCAAATGTCCCTCGTGCCAAGGGGCCCAGTCTCTTCTTCTCTTTCCTGACTCTTCTGAACGCTTTGCTGCAGGACTCGACCTGTGTTAGCTCCCAGCAGACAGTACTGCCTTACTCTCTGAAAATGCAGTCCCCTGGGTCTATAAAATGCCTTCAGCCAGCATAGTCCAATGCTGAAAAGCCTCGATGAGTTACTTTCTGCTTGTTTGTTTGACTGGCTGGATAAAACTAAAGCCCCTTCCCAACCACTTGCAAAGCAGGAGAGCAGGCATTAGGGTTGTGTTGCTGTCAGGGCCAAAAGCCAGTGTGTTGAAGCCCTTTCATCACTGAAATTCGTGTTTCGAAGAATGTGGGTGGGTCCTAAGTGCATTTTTCTAACGCGTATGTGTGTGTCTTATGTGCGCAGAAGCGGGAAAACGTTACAATGTTTTAAAAGCTTCATCTACAAGGCTGTAATCTGTTTGGAGATTTTCAAAAATGAAAACAATCACAGCATGCAGACATTTCCTGACAGGCAGGGATCTGAAGAAGGAAGAAAAATTAAATAATGAACAGGCCAAGGGCACCAGGGGCAGGGATCTGAAGTGCACGCTTTCGGTGCAGACACTTTGAGAAAGAAAGGCTGCGGGGGCGGAAAAGCGAGGCACCGGTGAAGGCAGGACCAAAACGGGCCCGGGGAAAGCTGCTGGGGATGGGGGCAGTGGGAGAGGCCGCCAGTGTGCTGGCCGGGCTGTCACTAGCCCAGAATCATCAGGCACCTGAAACAACAAGGTCAAGAATGTGACCTGAAGGATACATGAAGTATTTGTTTAGGAAGCCATACTGGGAAAAAGATTCAAAGAGTTAAATCAGGGCGCTTATCTCTTCTGACTGCAGAATGAAATAGCAAATGTTCAAGCAAAGCCAGTGGGACTAGGGAAGTTCTTTTTATTAATGTGCTGAAGAAAACTGATAGGAGACTGAGGGTGAGGAGTGGGCAAGGCTCTGACCGGTTTCTTGATGTGGAACCAGCAGAGGGCTCGGGGCAGGTCAGGCCTCAGCCCATCCCCACGTGGTCAGCAGCCCTGCCCACCGAGGCATCCGGATTCCAGGCCTCCAGTCCTCCAGGACAAAGGGCCCTTCCCCCACTTGTCAGCCTTCCTGTTCCCAGGATTGTGTGGCCTGGCCCTTTGATCAAGCTAAGGGCATTCAGTCTGCGCTGCGAACAACTGCTTTAAATATGAAGGTTTCCGGGCTGGCCCTCGAGTCCCCGTGGTGTTCCCTGGCGACGGTGCTACGCCTGGCCACTTCAGATTTCCACTGCTCCCCCGAAGTGGTCAGCGGTCTCTCCAACAGAGCTTTCTGGTGCTGTCCCAACCCTCAGAAAGCATTGCAAAGAGGTGGGCATGGTGGATGTAGCCTCAACATAAATCCATCTTAAAAAGTGGCTGTGGCTCAAATGCTCTTTTACAAATTCCTACAGTGGACTGAGAATCCACCCACGGCCTAAATGACTCTCTGACAAAGACGCATTTGCAATAACGGACTAGGAGCCAGGAACCCTGGGTTCTAGATCCAGCTCTGCAGCCTTCTTGCTGAGTCATTTTTAGTCATTTTTAGTCATTCGGGCCCTCTGGGTCTGAGTGTTCTCTCTTTTAAAAAAAAAAAATCAGTTTAAACTTGGCAAGCTCTTGGAGCTAGATTTTAAAATCCTACGATTCCTACACTGTGATGTACTCCCGAGAAAGAATGTTCTGTTCGCCCCTGCATTGACACAAGTACCATGTAGGTCACTGGCTTCAAGAAATAAGTAAATAGGAAGCAGAAAACCAACAACCCCTTCAAAACTGTTTCCGACGCTGACACATTTCTCCACAAGCCACCCATTTACTAAAGACCTGGTGTCTAACAAAGCTAGGTATGTAAAGTCTCTGTGTGACACTTTTCTGATTTTATTTAGAGAAAATATGATGATGACTCTACTCTAGAAGGATCCATTCCTCTTGCTCCATGAGCACTTCTCTTCCTACCCGAGAGGACTCCCCTTCCTCACAGAGGTGACAAAGAAATTGCAAGAGAAGAGGAATAGATTGACTCGAGATTTACTGAGAATTATTTAAGATTTGGCATAAGATTGTACTTACCTAACAGAGCAACAAGTTAGGATCTATACCCCAAGGGAGCTTTGCTAAGTAATGACTGAATTAACCACATTTGGAAAAGTCCTGAGAGTGTCTTAGAGTTGTTTTGTTATTATTATTGGTGACAAGTTTCTATATCTTCTGTTAACTGAACTCAACAAGATTACTCTATATCGGGCTTAGGTATCCGACCTTTAAGAGTTCTGGAGTTCATACTCAGTGTCTTTCCTTCAGGATTGTTTGGGAGAAGTTTCTGGACATCAGAATCCCAGGGTTTACCTAATTCTTTTCCTGATCCTTATTTATAGATGTTTTTAAAGTGCTGTGAGTCTTTGACAATCTCTCTGCTTCTGTTACAATAATATTTGTGATGAACTACAGAGACACTTTTGGATTTCTAAGCAAAGCCCTGTTCTCTGACTGTCCCCACACCACATCCTTATTTTGATCTTTAGGGCTCACCCAGAATCAAAGCTTCATCCATTCCCATGAGCCATCACTTTATGAGGCGGGTGTCTAAATCTCTGCTTCCTACTTTAATCTTTCTTGAGCCCCTCTTACTGCACTAAACATGTCCACTTGGATGCCCCTAAATCAGAGACGCCAGGTTCAAGCACTGAGGACTAATTCATGTTTCCTCCAAAAGGCAGCCTGACATACTTCGTTCTATCATGGGCAACGCTGTTCCCCCAGCCACCCAATTTAACCTTGGCATCATTGCTAACCAGTCCTCTCTCTCACCTGTAGCCTAGTCCTCTGGTCACATCAGTTCTTCCTCCTCAGTGTCTTTGTCCTTTCTGGCCAGTTCTAACTGCCATCACCCTGGCCTGAACCCTTATCTCCTGATCTTTTGGCTGCCATTTTCTGCCCAGCCATCAGGCAGATCACTTCGGATGAATTCATTCATTCAACCAATCCCTGCTGTGTGCCCCGTGTGCTCTCTTCAACAATCGTCAGGAACACATTGACATCCATGGAATAAGATGCAAACTCCTGAAGCTGACATTCAGCCCCTCCCATCCCCACCTAAACTTGACCCCCAGGTCACCCCTCTCACCGCACTCCCTCTTCCTGGGCAAACAGTTCCACTCAGCTTCCTCTGAAGAGACTCAGAGTGTTCCCCTTTCTTTAGATTCCCCTCCCTGGAAGTTCCTCCTTCTCTCCTCTCTTAACTGTACCCATGTCTCCTATGGCTGCTGTTCCCATCAGTCAGTCCCTATAACTTTGCAGTTTGCTCTGTTCCCCTCACAACTGGCACATGCAATATTGTGTTGCTGCCTATATTTTCTATGTCTTATCTCCCCGACTGGACCCATCACCTTAATGGAATAAATTGCAGGAAAGAAGGGGAATGAACAATTATTAAGTGCCTACAGTATACCAGAAACCCTTATATGTTTTTTTTTTCTTTCAATATTGCATTTAGTGCTCTAAACTAGGGGTGGGCAAGCTACAACCTGTGAGTGGAATCCAATCTGTCGGTTCTTATAAAGCGTTATTGGAACAGAGCCATCCTGATCATGCACATTTCAGCTCTTTGATGTGCTAAAATGGCAGAGTTGAGCAGTTGTGGCAGAGACTGAATGGCCAGCAAAACCTAAAATATTTACTATTTCTCTCTCTCTTTAAGAAAGTTTGCTGACCCCTGGTCTAAAGAAACCAGAGAAGTTAAAATCTGTTATCATCTGTTTTTATAGGTGAGGAAATAGAAGTTCGGAGTTTGAGTAAATTGCTTAAGGTCACACAGCTAGTAAGGGACTCAGCAAAAACTTGAAGCCAGGTCTGTGATTCTAGAACCAGAGGCTTTCCTTCCATCTGACCACAAGACATCGTCCGTGATTGCTAATGCTTGATGATAGTGGGGCCCTGGTTTATGTAAAACCTATGTCTTTTCTTCATGCTTTTGCAGGAAGTAAGAAATCCAGCAGCTGGAATTAACTGGACTTTCAGGCACATATCAAAGTCCTCTGACGGACCACATTAACATTGTTTTAAGATATTTTCTGTAATTCGCCACCATAGAGTTAATTCACGCTACTGCAACTATCTTCAGAAGGACATAAATACTTGAGGGCGGAGCCCTCCAACATCATAAAAAAAAAAAAAACCCCAGTGTATGAATGTTGCAGGATATCAATTTTAAGAATGACTTATTGTGAGAATGAGAAGTTCTTTTCACTACTATCAAATTTCAGTAGAAGTTTGTACGGAAAATCTCCCACTGTGGGGTCACCGACCACCTAGATTTCAACCCCTGGGCCATTACTGACTAGCTCTCCTATTGTGCGTGAGATGCCTAATCCATATAAATTTTTGTATTTTTATCTGCAAAAGGGAACTCATCCAGTTACTTCGAGGAGATGAAATAAGACAAGTAAAGCACTTACAGCAATTCCTCGCCCACAGTAAGTAATCATCCAAACATATGTTGTTGTTATTACTGGCTGAAGTCTTTGCACCAATGCTCAGAAACTTAAATTCATTTTTGAAACTCCATAAAATCACACAAAATGGGAAAGGCAGCAAAAACAAATAGGCAAGGAAAGGAGACGAGAAGGACAATGAAGAAAGCAAGTCAGTTCCTCCTCTGCTTTATCTCTGCAAAATGTTTCCAGAAAATAATTTTTTATCAATACATAAGGATATTTGAGTCAGGTATATATCCTGCCCTACAGAGGAAAAGGAAGGGAAGGAAACTTTGCCCAAACAATAGTTTTGGGAGGCAAACCCCCAAATATTAGTACAGGGAGGAGAGTAAAAGAGTTCATAAAGCAGCATACTTAACCATATTAATTATTACACGTAATAGCCGGCAATGCCCAAACTGGCCCCTCACTGAGATTCGCATCATTACGCTCAAGTAATTAAACTGCTGCCAACATCCCACATCATGCGAATCAGTTCTACCTGGAATAGTTATTAAACTTATAATCACGGCCCATTTGAAGTCTTGACTTCATGAATATGATTGAGAGCTTGTTGAATGAGGCGAAATGTGCCTGCGCCTCCGAGGGAGGAAAGGGACGGACCTGCTGCTGATGGCAGGCATCAGTCACTGGGTTCCAGATGCAGGTCCTTTCCGCCAACTGTCAGAAATCCAACACAGAGTGAGCCCCTTACGGATTCTTGCGCCGTTTTAGAAAAGCTGTCATTAAGATGTGATTCCCATTGATTTCCTGTTTCCTTTACTCCTTGTTTAAGTTCAACTATAGAAATCCACAGTGTATCTAAAAAACTGTTTAAAAGGAAAAAATGGTGAAGAGGAGTGGGGACAACTTCTCAGACTGAATTTCTCTTCTCTGTAGGTTTTCTTTTTCCTCCAGAATATCAAATTATCCTCTTTGCACACACTTGACTCTTTAGTAATTTGGTTTTATATCTTAATTAAATCATTTCAAGTAACATAGGAAACAGAGGTCTCTGTTTCATCTAGTTTTGTATAATTTAATTCTTAGTTGGGAAATCCGTTTGTTCTCTAAAGTGGGTCATGAATATTTGGGGGTGGGCTACCAGCAAAAGGAAGTGAGGTTTGCCAATAGGGTGGCTGCTCTGTGCTCATGCTGTGAGTCTTCATAATGGGCCTCTGAGAACCCCAGAGGGATCCACAGAGTCTGGTACCGGCCTTCCCACACCCTCTTCCTAGGACATTGGTCACTTCGGTTCCTTGTAAGTCACTGTGTTTGTACCATGAGTCTCTGCCTCCCTAAGCGTCACAAACAGGCCTCAGCCAAAGGCAAGCAGCAGGAGATGAGACGCCAGGAAGGCCTGTGGCCCATGAGGATATTCTGGCCTGAAAACTCTTACCAGTATGGGTGTTTCCTGATGGATGTTGAGCAACCCAACCACAGCCTGACTGGGGTCTTATGATGTTAGGGAAGGAAAAAAACCTAAGGCACAATAAATATAGGGACAGAATTAATAGGATCCATGGTGCGAACAGGAGTAACGCTCTCAGAGAGTAACTGAAACAGATAGAAGTAATGGTGGCTGGGAACACCAATATAAAGAATGTAAAAGTCACTGGAGTCAAGAGTAGTGGCTGTTGTGACATCATATAACTGTTGTTTGACCTATGCTTCAGAATGCCTGCCTGCTCCCAGAGTATTTTTCTAGTAAGCTGTGTGTGTGTGTTTGGTGGTAGGAAGAGATTTGAGGGTACAGTTTATAGACTAAGAATATGAAGCTTTCTATGTACCAAACACTTGTTCTGGTTGGATTTTCATAAGCATTGGACAAAGACAACTTCAAAGAACACGAGAGAGCTACTTACCTTTAATTTCTGATCAGCTCAGCTGGTCTCTTGGCATAATCCTGAAGAAATAGTATCAAGCTGACAGAAAGTTTGGAGGGACAGCCAAGCAGAAAAGGTCCTGTGCATAAATCTCTGTAGTGAAAGGTATGAAGGGTGGTCCTAAGGAGCAGGTCCTTGGCAGCTGGAGGCCAAGATGGTGTTGTGGGTTGAATTGAGTCCCTCTCCAAATTCTTATGTTGAAGCCCTAATCCCCAGTACCTCCGAATATGACTGTGTTTAGAGATAGAGCCTTTAAAGAGATGACTAAGTTAAAATAAGGCCACTAGGGTTGATCCTAATCAGTCTAACTGTTGTCTTTATAAGAAGATGAAATTTGAACACACAAAGAGATACCAGGGACGTACACACAGAGGAAAGACTGTGTGAAGACACAGCGAGAAGGCAGCCATCTGCAAGCCAAGGAGAGCGAGGTCTCAGGAGAAACCAAACCTGTTGGCACCTTGATCTTGGGCTTCCAGCCTTCAGAACTGTGAGAAATAAATTTCTACGGTTTAAGCCACCCAGTTTGTGGGATTCTGTTATGGCCGTTCCAGCAGATTAGCACAAGTGACTAGTATAGGAGGAGTTGGGAAAGTCCAGATCCAGCTGCAGTGAACTGGGGCCATTTTGATCCATATGGGAGCACGATGATGGGAGGCAAGGGGCGATGTTTGCATTTGAGTGCCTACTGTGTGCGGGCAGTGAGATAGATGCTCTATATACCCACCTTTCATCTTCACAATAAGCTGGCGAAGTGACTTACTGCCCTTTTGTAGATGAGGAAGTTGAAGCTTAGCAAGTGTAAAATCATGCTTGAGATTACTAGAGAGGGTCAGGGGTGTCAGGGTCCCAGGAAGACACCAGGCAGCCTTACAGGAGCCCCTGATAGAAAGAAAAGTTCTGGGTCTAAGCTAAATTCCAGACAGACTAGTGTTGAAGCCTGCTTAGTATTCCTAAGTCCAAAAAAAAAAGTCAAGCACTGGCTATTGTGGCAAAGCAAAGTGTCTCGGCCCATGAACTTTGGGTTAGAATCATGGCTCTGCCATCTGCTATTGGAAGATCTTGTGCACATCACTGTCTCATGAAGCTTCATTCCCTTACCTGTGAAATACTAATATTTCTTAAGTATTGTGTTCATACATCACAGGATTGTTGAGAAAATTAGATGAATTAGCACATTTAAAGTTATTGCCATGTATATTTGTCAGGGTTCTCCAGAGAAACTAAACTAGTAAGATGTGTAAAGATAGAGGTTTATTTTAAGAAATTGACTCATGTGATTGTGGAGGCTTGGCAAGTCAAAATCTGATAGGGGAGGCTGATAGGCCTAAGAGTCAAGAAAGAATTGCAGTTCAAGTCCAAAGGCAGCTCAATATAGAGATGATGTTGCAGATGAAGTCCAAAGGCCAACTGCTGGAGGATCCCTCTTGCTGGAAGAAGGTCTGCCTTTTGTTCTACTCACGCCCGCAACTGATTGGGTGGGGCCCACTCACCTTATAGAGAGCAATCTTCTTTAACAAAGTCCACCAATTTTAAATGTAAGTCTCATCTGAAAACACACTCACAGAGGATATGTGGCCAAGATGGTGCAGTAGGAAGACTCTATCTCATCTCCTCCCACAGGCACATCAACATTACAATTATTTACTGAGCAGCTGTCTATGAGAAAGACCTGAAGACTAGCAGAAAAGGTTTTCCACCACTATATGTTTAAAGAAGGAACCACAACAAGATGTATAGTAGTAGAGACATGGTGCAGTCAAGACCCACACTCCCTGGTAGGTGACCCACAAATGGGAGGATAATCATAATTGCAAAGGTCCTTCACAAGGAGCGAGGGGTCTGAGCCCCATGTTGGGCTCCCTAGCTCAGGGTTCCTGCACCAGGAAGATAAGCCCCCAAACCTCTGCCTATGAAAGCCAGAGAGGCTTACATATGGGACAGCCAAAGGGTTGTAGGAAAGGGCGTGTGCAAAATCTCGCATGCTCTGAGTCCCAACTCAGAGGCAGTGACTTGTAAGGTGTTTGGGTCAGACCCACTTACTGATCTTGGAGAGTCTCCCAAAAGGCAGGAGGCAGCTAGGGCCCCCTGGGAATACAGACGCTGGCAGCAGCCATTCTGGAGCCTTCCTTCTAGCCTCTTGCTAGGACTTACCTGCCCATCCCCTGCCAGCTGCCCCAGGAACTGGTCGCACTTACCAGCAGGTTAGCAGTTGCTGCATGAGGCAGGCCTTGGCTGCCCATCAGGCTGGGGCCTGGCCCTACCTACCAGCCTGCCCACGGCAGTCGGACCTCCCGTGACAGAAGGGCCTGCACAACCCACATGGAAGCACCCCTGGAGTATATAGCTTTGGTGACCAGAGGGGAAGCTCTGTGCTTCTTGGCCCCTTAGAACATCTGCTACATAAAGTCACTTCTCCAAGATCAGCAAACATGACTGACCTACTTCATACAAATAAACAGAGAACTTGGCAAAGTAAGGAGACAGAGGAATACATTCCTAATGAAGGAACAAGACAAAACCTCAGAAAAAGAACTAAACAAAAAGGAGATAAGCAATCTCCCTGATATAGAGTTAAAGGTAATGGTCATTAAGACCAATGCGCTTGAGAGAAGAATGGATAAACACAGTGAGAATTTTAACAAAGAGTTAGAAAATGTAAAGGCGAACCAAATAGAGCTGAACAATACAATAACTGAAATGAAAAAACACACCAGAAGGAATCAACAGTAGGTTAGATGATGGAACAGATCAGGGAACTGGAAGACAGAGTTGTGGAAATCACTGATGCTGAACAGAAAAACAAAAAAAGAGTGAAAAGAGGACAGTTTAAGAGACCTCTGGGACAACATAAAGTGCACTAATATTTTCATCATAAGGGGTCCCAAAAGGAGAAGAGAGAGAGAGAAAGGGGCTGAGAACATGATTGAAGACAAAATATCTGAAACCTTCCCTTGTGGAGGCTAACCAATAAGCTACTAAACAACCAGTGGGTCACTGAAGAAATCAAAGAGGAAATCAAACAACACCCAGAGACAAATATACACAAACCTGTTGCGTTTCTATACACTAACATCAAACTATCAGGAAGACAAATTAAGAAAAAAATTCCATTTATAACTGCATCAACTGGAATAAAATACCTAGATATAAGTCTAACCAAAGGAAGCAAAAGACTTGTACTCAGAAAACTGTAAGACTTTGATTAAAGAAACTGAAGACAACACAAACAAATAGAAAGATATACTGTGTTCATGGACTGGAAGAATTCATATTGTTAAAATGACCATACCCTCCAAGGCAATGTGCAGTATTCTTCCTCTTATTGACTCAAGTTTGGTCAAACATAATTGGCATGTTCAGGGTTAAAGGGAGGGGGAAAAGAATGCATGGTCTAAAGAGAAACAAAAATGACCAAACTGTTATTTAGCTAAACCATTATTTGGCGTCTTTTTTTTTTTCTTTCTCAGAAACCAAAAAAGAGAAAGGACTGGAACATCTGGATAAATAGTAGCTCTATGACACTCCCTCTGGGAAAAAATTATCAATGTTATAATTCCAGGATTCATTTGCAAAGAATGCAACTTCCTTTTCTATTACAAATAAGTCTACTTTTTCTCAGATGACTAAGATGTGGTCAGACCTTCACCTCAACCCCCTCTCTAGCTAGGGTGATTTGGATGAAAACTTTCATGGCCCTCAGTCACTCTCATTGAAACTCAATGTTTATAGGATTTCAGAGTTGGAACAAATAAGAATCGTCTATCCAAGGAGATGCTGAATGGCCACAAAAGTAGGTAGAAATGGGGCCAAGTAGGCAGGACTCTGAGCCCTCGAATTTTTTCAAAAAAGTGCCTCATTGTCTTCTCTAAATATTTGTCTTCCACTTAAGATTTCATTCATTTGTAGAAAGAGTTTTATGGTTTAAAAGGGAAAAATAAACAAACTCAAAATCCACTGATTTGGCCTAACATCCCATCTGATGCTCCTATGTCCCTGTCAAGGGTTCATTTAGTCTCTGCTGGGGGAGCCCTGAGATGGAAGCCTCCCTATTTCATGAAACAGCTTATTCCATTACATCTTCAGAGGGCAGAATTGTCAGGAAGTCCTTTCTTATATTGAGGCCACATACAACTTACACATGGTAGTCTTATATAAACTGTCATCACCTATTCTAACTTGGGAAGAAGAAAGAGAAGGGCAAGAACAAGAGCATAAAGTAGGAAAGATGGATATTGAATATAGTTCCCTGTGCTATATTCAATACCCATCCTATAATAAAAAAGGACATGAAAAGGAATATATGTAAGTACATGTATGACTAAAACAACATTATGCTGTACACCAGAAATTGACACCACATTGGAAACTGAATATATTTCAATAAAAAATATTAGAAGGCCAAAAAAAAAAAAAAACCAAGGAGGAAAGATGGGTAAAAAGAGCAAATAGGATAAGCTTGAGCTGTGTTTCCAAAATTTCATCATTTAGCCTTATTCAACTTTGCCATATCCAACTCTGTTCATATTTTCTTAACAGCTACATTGAGGAATAATTAACATACAATTGACTGCACATGTTTAAAGTACAGCTTGATGAGTTTTGACATGGATATATACCACATCACCACAACTGACATGCTAAACATATTAATCACCCCCAAGTTTTTTTTGTACAACATTGCAATCACCCCCTCTCACGTCTTTCTGACCTCTGTCCAAAGACAACCATTGATCTGCTTTCTATCACTACAGATTAGTTTTCGCTTTCTAGAATCTTATGTAAACGGAATCACTCAGTATGTACATCCTTTTTGTCTGGCTTCGTTAACTCAGTAAATTGTTTTGAAATTCATCCATGTTGTGTGTATCACTAATGCGTTTCTTTTTATGACTGAGAAGTTTGCTATCGTATGAGGATACCACAATTTGTTTTTCCATTCACCTGTTGAAGAACGTTTGAGTTCTTGTCAGTATTTGGCTATTCCACATAAAGCTACCAGGAATGTCTTTGTACTAGTCTTTGTATGGACGTATGCATTCATTTCTCTTATACATGCAGCAGTAAAATGGTTGAATCATAGACTAGGTATATATTTCACTTTTTAAGAAACTATCAAACTGTTTTTCAAATTGATAATTCATTTATTCCCACCAGAATTTATTCCCACCACCAGTGTATGAGAGGTTCTGTGGCTCTATACACTTGACAACATTGTGTATGGCTGGTCTTTTACATTGTAACCATTCTGACAGTGTACAGCAGTACCTCATTTTGGTTCCAGTTGGAATTTTCTTACTGACTAGTGATGTGGAACTTATTTTCATGATCTTACTTACCACTCATATATGTTTTTTGGTGAAATGTCTGTTCAAACTTTTGCCCAGTTTTAATTGGGCTGTTGATTTTCTTATTGAGTTTTGAAGAGTGTTTTATATATTCTGGACACAAGTCCTTTACTAGATATGAGATTTTTAAATATTTTTTCTAAGTTTGTGACTTGTCTTTTCATTCTCCCAATTGTGCTTTTCTAAGAGCAGAAGGTCTTAATTTTGACACAACTGAATTTATCAATGTCTTTTTATTAATTGTGATTTTTGTGTTGTATCCAAGGGATCTTCTGTCTAATCTAAGGTCACAGAGATTTTCTCCTATGTTTTTTTCTAGAAGTTTGATAGCTTTTTGATAGATTCATTTTGAGTTGATTTTTGGATCTGGTATGAGGCAGAGATCAAAGGGTTGCATTTCTGTCTGTTTAGTTTTACTTATAGATAGTCTGGCTTCCCTGGACTCCCAGCTCTGCTCCTGTGACCGAGGGAAACTATTGCTCAGCTTTGCTTGGGGTCCCCTTTCCTGTGCCACAACCTGGAAACTCTCCAGGTAATAAGAGCTCAGGCAGTCAGAGGGCTCACCTCATTTGTCTCCTGTCAATCAGGGATCACCACTCATTCCACTGCCTCATGTCCAATACCTTGAGTATTGTTGCTTCATATGTATATTTTTATTTTCAGCTATGACAGACAAAGGGGTAAATCTAGTCCTGGTTATTCTATCTTGACTAGATTTGGAAGTTCCTATATTCTTATTTAACCTATTTTCTGATTTTTCCTTTATTCGATCTAAGTATTTATATTAATGTAATCACAGATTTACAATGCTACTGCTGTATTGTTTTAATTCTAATGCACATTAAAGTAAACATCACGCTATTAACATTTTAAAATGTGCATTTGTATACCATCTCAAATTATCATGCTTATTACTTCAGTGGTTCCCATATTACAAGGTGGGCAAAACCAGTCTCAAGCATTTACCTTGATGGCCCTACCTCATCTACCTCCCTCCCCCAAGTCATACCATGAGCGTGGAAAATTCTCGGGGAAGTCAGTGATCTACTTTATATTCGTTGTTTTTTTTCAGACTTTTGGAAAAGGTTAGGGATGAAGGAGGAATGTTGGGTCTGTCCACAGAGGAGCCCCTGAGTGCCAGCTGATTGTGATGTGAGTGTGGCTAACCTTTCCATTTGTAAAATAATCTGGAAAGGCTTTTTTTTTCCCATGAGAAATGGTGAGAAATTTCCTAATATTGAAAGAAAGAAAGAGAAAGAGAAAGAAAGGAAGAAAATGAAGAATCCAACAGCATAAATCAGTGGATTGCACCACTGGCCACCATTTGGCAAACTTGTGGCAAAGCTCTCTGGAGGGTAGTCTGCAACTGAAACTTCTCTGACACTGTTGTATAAAGAAGTGGCTCCCTTCTTATCGGTTGGGCTGGATTGTGCAGGGGTCAAAAGAGGGTGAGGTGGAAGGAATCAGATTATCTTCTATTGTTTTATGCTGAACTATTGTAAAGTTCTGCATTTTTTAGTCAAAAAGGATGGAACATCTGCAGTGTCAAAAAGTTTAGCCTAGTAGGGTTATTGATAAGCACCATGACCCTGAGGACAGTCCCGGGATTGAGTTAGCAATTCTTGATATTTAGTGGCTGAGGATGGAAAGTATTAGAGAGGGTAGGCTAACTGCTGTTACCAATGGACTCTAACATATAAAATGGCTCAAACACAGTAAAAATGTATGCCCCCCTCACTTACACAGTCCAAAGCAGTTTTGAATTGCCTGGAGGCTCTGTTCAACAATTTGTTCGGGAACCAAGACAGGAAGAGAAACTCTGCAGTCTTCAACACTCAGTTTTCAAGGTCACTCCATGTGCCAACAACCAGCAGCAGCAGAAGAGAGTATATGAGAGGCTTCTACGGGCCAGATCTGGGAGTGGCCCACATCATTTTAATCACATTCCACTGCAAGGGAAACTGGACATTGTGTTCTCATTGTGTGCCAAGAAAGAATAGAAAATGGACTGGTGAATGGTTGGCAACCTCTGACACAAAGAAAGAAAGCTTGAAGTAAATCAGTGACTAGGTTAAAACTTAGGAGACTGGGCACATCAACCGTTAGGAGATGTCTGGCTCTGATATCTCAGAATTCAGGCAAAAATTCAGGAAAGACAGTTTTCCAGAGGACATACAGAATTTCAGGCTTGCAAGAAATTTTAAGCCAATTTGTAAGTCAGCTTGAATAGCAGTCGATAGAAAGAACGTGGACTGTGCCATTAACTAGCTCTGTGACCTTTGACAAGTCTTAACCTGTCTGAGATTTAGATTTCCTTTAAATTATATAATTTTTAGCATAGTTCTAAGAATTTGAGATAAAGTGTGTAATACACAAGCATGACACGTAGTCGTGAAACCCAGCCAAATGGTTATCCAGGTTCCATTAGGAAATCTCCATGGGCAGGGAGCTCAATGCTTCCAGGGTAGCCCTTTCCATGTCTATGCAGAGCTGACAGCCAGGAATATTCTTTGTCTCAAACGAAATCCGTTTTCACCTCGAGTCTTACTTCTATCCACTAAAACCACACAGAGTGAGGTGAATCACGTTTCTGCATGACAGTTTTTTGGACACCTAAAACTAGCACTCATACCCTGGGACTGTTCTTCCAGTTCCTTCTTCTTTGAATCCCTCACCATTCCTGTTGCTCTCATTAGAAAAACTTCTACTTTGTCTTTAGGTGCTTAAAATGTGATTCACTTACACTGGCACAGAGTACCATGATAGGGTCTTCTCTCATTTAAGGAATGTATTAGTCAGGGCTAGGGTATCAGCTATGCTACTGTAACAAAAATACTTCAAAATATACTTGTTCAAATAAGAGAGAAACCTCTTAGTCTGGAGGTAGGCAGGTGGCCCAGAACAGGTGTGTGGCTTGTCTAGGCACTGAAGTTTCTTTCACTTCCAAGCTCTTCTTGCCCCCTAAGATGTTGTTGCCGTGTATGATTACAGCTGGCTCACCAGGGCCACATCCAAGTCCCAGCCAGACTCGAGTGGAGGTGAAGCAAAGAAGTGAAGGAAGTGGAGGGCAAGCAATGTTCTTATACGGAAGCAAACACCACTCACGCTCATCGTGTCTGCTCCATCCATTAGTGAGAACTGAGTCACGTGATCACAGCTAGCTGCAAGGGATCCTGGGAAATGTAAGTTCTACTTTGGGGGTGAGAGGCAGGGGCTGGAACACTGTACTTTGCTATAATGGAAGTGCATTCTATTGCCAGGAACAAGGCGAGAATGGACACAGAAGGAAAACTACAAGTCTCTCCATGAGAAACTGTGAAAAACTGAAAGTCCCCCAGATTAAAAGAACTTAGGAATAATTAGCAAGAATCAGTACAAATTGCTAAGAGGAAATGGGGGGAAATATTAAACAGGGTATCTGTAGCTCAGCTATGTGGCAGGCTAGAAAGTGACAATGACAAATGGCTAAATAAATTGAATTGCTGCAGTTGTTGCCCAGAAAATGAATGACTAAACAGAGTAGACGCTTCCACCAGAACATTAAGTTAGAAGTTAAAAAATTTTTAAGTCGAGGCTGTGGAGAAAGGGGAACCCTCCTACACTGCTGGTGGGAATGCAGTTTGGTGCAGCCACTATGGAAAACAGTGTGGAGATTCCTCAAAAGACTAGGAATACACTTACCATATGACCCAGGAATCCCACTCCTGGGCTTGTATCCAGAAGGAAATCTACTTCAGGATGACACCTGCACTCCAATGTTCATAGCAACACTACTTGCAATAGCCAAAACATGGAAACAGCCTAAATGTCCATCAATAGGTGACTGGATAAAGAAGATGTGGTATATTTATATAAAGGAATACTACTCAGCCATAAAAACTGACAACATAACGCCATTTGCAGCAACATGGATGCTCCTAGAGAATGTCATTCTAAGTGAAGTAAGCCAGAAAGAGAAAGAAAAATACCATATGAGATCGCTCATATGTGGAATCTAAAGACTCATGGACAGAGAATACAGACTTGTTACCAGGGGGGTAGAGGGTGGGAAAGGATAGACTGGGATTTCAAAATTGTAGAATAGATAAACAAGATTACACTGTATAGCACAGGGAAATATACACAAAATATTATGATAAATCACAGAGAAAAAAATGTGACAATGAGTGTGTATATGTCCATGAATGACTGAAAAATTGTGCTGAACACTGGAATTTGACACAACATTGTAAAATGATTATAAATCAATAAAAAATGTTAAAAAAAATAAAGGTGAATCAATGCCAGCAAACTGAAAAAAAAAATTTTTAAGTCCTACATGTTACAGTTATGAAACAATCTAGGAGAAATCATCTTTCCAAGAAAAAAAAGAGTAGGAAATCTTCATATAAGAAAAGTAAGAAATGAGAAAAATTACTAACTTTCCTATTCTCTGAGGAAGAGTGAGGCTGACTGAACTGAACAGGACTTTCCAAACTCTGATTTCAGTCTTCCTGCCCTGGGTAGAACGGGCAATTTAACCTGGAAGTTCCCGAAATGTCAATGAACGAAAAAAGCAGACAAACTGGGGAAAACAAACGTTTTCATTTTGGAGTGGGGTGGGAATAATTGCTATGAAATATGCTAAAGGCCTAGCTCGGTTTCTGGTGGTTTCTTGGGGCTTTAAGATTTCCTTTTCATGATTCATTGGCCACAAATCATTGAAAGTACCAAGAAGTAAAATATGCTTTAGGCTAAATGCATAAATCTCCTTCAGCTTTTAGTAGGACTCCAATATTGACATTTAGAAGGAGGAAATTTTTTCCCCATACGGTAACAGCCATCAAGCCCCAACATTATTGTTGGAAAATACAACTCCAAGTGTATACCCTGCAGAACAGAAGTCAATTGGGCAGGATCATCTCATTTTTTAAAAAAAGGATACTCCACTCATTAATTTAATTGCTTTTACAGGAAATCAGCGATGGCTAAAGTGACCACAGTCTACACCCTCCATTATGAAATTCTAGTTGGCGGTTAGTACAATGGGGAGAAGCAACGCCTGAGAGTGGACGGTGTGCTAGGCTGGGATCAGAGCTAGCCTGGGTCCTGCTCAACAGCCTAATGTCTTGCCAAAATTTCCCTGTGTAAACTTTATTAGAATCACTTTCAGAAAAGAATAGGGGTTATTAAACCTGAAATTATTCTTTGGAATGGAAAATCCCTACTCTTGAACAAGAGCACGAGAGAAAGATTTTGGATTTTTACATTAACGTGAAGGCAGTTACTCAAAGGGGGTTTAGTTCACTTCTCTCAGCATCTGTTCTGTGGGATTTCTTTTCCTTTTTTCCCTAGAGGTAATTCTCAATAACCTCCTTCTAGAAGTAGCTTTGAAGTCCTCTGCGCACCTGTGTAGATTATAGAGTAGGGAGGCAGGGCTTCCACACCCAAACTCTAAATTCACAAGGCAGCATGACAGCTTAGACATGCCCCCTAGGATCTCGTCTAAAAGGTGAACCCGAGCTTGGTGTAGTCTCCTGCAGTGCTTAACCCTTGCCCGGACTGAGCACAGGGCCCCCATCCTGGGGAAAGAGGACAGACCCTGCTTCTGTAAGTTACAACTCTGTCTTCAGAAACATACCTCACCCGGTAGGTGGGCTTTTGTGATAGGCGCTCTCAGAACATTATAGAGAATTTCTGACTGTCCCTTATTCTTTCTTTGAGGACACAAGAGTGATGAAATGTGACCTCCTGATAGGATCCCACCCCCTTGGCTTGTTGGATTTTGAATTAACATGTTAATGACACTATTGGGGAATAAAGGAAGGGGAAATCTCTCTTTCTAACATTACCTGAGCCACTGCCTTTATCCTATTCTCTTTCTCCTGTATCACCACCCCTTATCCTGAGTGAAAGCATCAGGGGCTGGCCTTATTTCCTAACGGATGGCATGGGATTGAAGGATCAAAGGAAGAGTGGAAGAGGATGGGTCTGGAAAAGCTACGACAAAACATTAGGGCTTGGGTTGGTTGGGTTGGGAGAATTCTAAGACCAGGGTCAGGAGCAGTGTTGGTCATGGAACTGGCCATGCTAGGCAGGCAAAGAGAAGGGGAGGATAGTGAGGAGAACTTGGCTGAGAGCCAAGCGTTTGCCCTAGGCAGGAAGTTCCTCACATCCCTCCAACTGCGGTGGGACCGACCCTGGGCCCGGCCAGCCTCGGCCTTGCAGGTGCAGGCAGGGAAGAGGCTGCACCTGGCTTGAGTGGGCGTGGAGGTGGAAACTGCAGATGGGCACTTGGTTTCTGGCTACAGATCTGGTTCTGCTCCAGTGCCACTCCCTGACCTCCAGGAACAAGGAACTCTCTGGCTCCTACCTTGCAGTCCAAGGAACCCTCTTCCTAGCCGGCTTCTCAGTCTGGCTTTTATCTTGTGGTTTTTGGCTTTGTCATAGTTCCGGGACTGTTCCGAGTGGTCCTAATTTCACCCTCTGTGTCTAAGACCAATCCTACTCCTCTTCCTGACAGGCTGATAAGGACCCTTCCAGAGTTCTTTCCTCTTTGGGCCCCAGACTATTTTCAACCTCTAGCTCAGATGAATCTCTAAGCAGTAGGTACCATCTTTCTTTTGGTATTTATATATATATATATATATATATATTTTTTTTTTTAATTGAAGTATAGTCAGTTTACAATGTCGTGTCAATTTCTAGTGTACAGCGTAAAGTTTCAATCATACATGAACATACAGGTACCATCTGTTTTTAAAAAAAGTCTTTCTCTCAGTTAATTATTTCAATCCCTGGTTCTAGCCTTTATGCATAGGAAGAAATCATGACACGGAGATTTGGCCAGGATCCTAAATCTTGCAACCATCAATCAGCTCATACCACAATAAAAGATCCCCAAGACACCTTTCTCTTTGTCCCCCTGCCCTTTTCTGGCCTCCCCTCTCTGAGTTGTTAGCCTGTTGACCCTCAGATGGAGGTAGCCTGGGAAGCTGCTCTAAGTCTCCTTTCTTCTGACCCCCAGGTTGGTTCCAGCACCACAGCCCCCACCCCCCACACCAAGCTGGAAGTTATTTCCATCCAGCCTGTCTCACTGCATCTGCCCAGGGACATGGACTCAAATAAGACACAGTGAAGACAAAAGCAAGATTATTCCACATCCTATTTTTGCTTATAAATTACATCTCCTCCTACCATTGTATGTTCTACTCTTTAGAATAGTATAATCTTACAAAATCTGTCATCTATTATATCCCTTTCAGAATTTGCCATCTTTATGAATAGAATTTCACTCCCTAGAGAAAAAAAAAACACAAAATGAGTGACAATTTGCATACAATTTAAGGGTGCTCTTGTAGCCCAGGGAGCCCCTGGGTCAAGCCCCTTGAACCCTGGGTCAAGACCCTGGCCCTGAGGTTAGTATGTGCCTTCTGACCTTGATGAATGGACTTTCAGACACTTTCATGAGGACTTTCCTGTTCCTTTTAATCCAAAACAACTTTCCAAACTAGTTCTCCAGGCTCTGTGCAGCTCTTCTTCCCAGCCCCGCTCCGTGCATTCACACCTCAGAATCACCCTCAACAGCATCTTTATTATTAATGTCATTCCTCCTGAGCTCCACCTTACACCCTAGATCTTTTCTAGGAGACATGGTGTTAGTAGAAGAAATTCAAATTTATGGATTTGAAGCTTAAAGAAACCCTCTTTAAGAAAGAGAGTATAAAAATATCTTACCATTGCAAATTTCACAACCCCTCCAAATATATATATATATATATATATATATATGGCAAACATACACTGAGGTCCCCTACCAGGACCTTGGTAAGGCCTATGCAAGTGAGAGGCTCAGAGGTTAAGCTTCACTGGCTCCATGGTAAGTCCATCTCTGTATGTTAGCCTATGAGAGGTGATCCCGGGCTGGCCCACTAGAAGATGCCTTGCTCAGTGATTCCTTGTCTATCTGGAGGGTTGGTAGATATGTCTTTTACATGCAGCTCAGAGCTCCATGTCCTCAGAAAGCCTGCACCTTACTGCCAAGCATGACAGCAGCAGCTTGTGGTGATTAATTAGATTTTTAATTAATGCCTCACCACTTAATTAAGAAGGATCCCTTGGAGTAAAACCCCAACTAAAAATTCTTTCTTTTATGAATCCTCCCTGCCTGATATCAGAGGAAAAGATGAAACAAGGCCGTGTGATGTGTGTTGGGTTTTATTCTCCCACGGGGTCACAAAGATAATATCAGAACAGCTGTATAGATTCCAATTTATTTCTGTAAAACTTTCTCACTCTCTGGTTTGCCTGGTGTCCTTTCTCTGGGATTCATTTCCATTTTTATTATTCAGCTCTTTTTAAGGCAGCAACATTTACTGAGTAGCTACTACGTGCTGGGCATTGTTGTAGGTGCTCTGGAGACTCAAAGAGGGTAACTGCCGCCCCTGCCCTCCAGGGAACCCCGGGCTCAGAGAGGCAGTGAGATCTGCCAGGGTGAAAAGATAATTAGGACAAGCAAAGAGGAGGCAGGATAATAAAGAAATGACTGTCAGTGGAGCTTGAAACTGACTCTGGTGACAGTTCCCCTAGAAGACTCCCCAAGCTGGTTTGAGCAGTCATAGTGTCATTGTGGACCAAGCCGAGTGCTAGACATTTTACACACATTCTCTCTGATTCTCACAATTTAGAGTAGAGGACAATGAAGCAATGAGCACCTTGTCCACGACCCTCACGCTGGTTGAACTCCCTTGCTATGTCCTCCCGCAGCACTGGGTTGGTTGCCTGTGGTTACACCCCAACCCCCAACTATAATCATTGTCCAGTGCCCTCTCCACTGTAGGCTCCATCAGAGAAGGGATTGTGTGTCTGCCTTTGTTACCGCTGCATTCCCAGCACCCAGTACAGACCAGCATAAAAACTCAAGAAATATTTCGTGAATGAATTGACAGAATGAGAAGAGGGAGGAGAGAGGGAGAAAGAGAAGGAGTGACAAGGAGAGGATGGACGGAAAGAAGGAAGGAAAGAAGGGAGAGAGGAAGGGAGGGATTGCAAACGCAGCAGGGCCACAATTCTATCCCAGCTCTGGCTCCTTTAAAGGTCCAAACTCTTCCTCCTCCACAGCACTATCCTTCAGGCTCATCAAAGCGTGTGCACAGCCCTGGAAATGACTTCTGGGAAGGAAAATGCATACCCATGTGTAGTCTGCTTGGGAAGACTGTAAATCCTCCTCATTCTGTGAACAGTTCCCCCTTGGACATAATGACGTGCCATCGAGAGCAAGTAGTCTAGGCCAGCGAGAGCAGTACCCACAGTGGAACACATCCCCAGCCTCTGGGGTTCCCACACCCCACCCCATCTAGCCATGCTGATCCTCCCCACCTAGGGCTGAGACAGTCCCAGCCTTCCCCTGCGCTTGGCCTCTAGGGAGACACTGAGGCCTGTCTGTCCAACTCAGTGTGGAAAAACTCCTTGTCCTCTTTGCTTAGCCAGATCAAGATTGGCGGCACTCTAAAGAAATTTTTACTAATGAAACTAAGAAAGGAAACACAAAAATAGCTTCCCAGAAGACTAAAATTGGATGAGCTGAGTATATTCTGCTAAACCACACTTACCTAAACTGAGACAGGTAGCGCAGCTTACGAGGTGAACTTCCACATTGTGCTCCTTTACCCTGCCCACCTGGGCTGAATGCTAAACTAAGAGTCAGAGTTTTCCTCCCAAGGAGATTTAGGTTGGCAAGATTTCCCAATCTCATGAGAGTCCTAATCTCTCTCAGAACCCCTCCCTGGTCCCCCAGCTCACACCCAAACTGTCTTCTCTGACTCTGAGCGGTAGTAAGTTCTCTCCTTCGCAACCAGGGCCAGTTTCATGGGGGTTTGACCGGTGCAGTTGCTCAGGGCCTCGTGCTCAGAAGGGCACCTTGCTTGGTTGGGGTTGAACTTTCTGCAGTCGCTGTCTTGAAATCCTTAATGATTTGCTGTTTGAATTTGTTTTTTGGAAGTGAAGCCATAAATATTTTATACACAGTTACAGAGCAGATAAGGAATAGACCCAGGATTCAAACCCAGATCGGTATGTGCCCTTAACCAGTACGCTCAGAGGGAGAAGGTCTCAGAGGAGAGATCCCTTAGAGGGAGCAGGGCAGGGGAGAGACCCCAGAGAGGGAGGGACCCAAACAGGACATGGAGAATGGATGGGCTGGAGGAAGAAAAGAGGAGAGAAAGAGCTACTGAATCAGAATCTCCCAAAGTGGGGCCCATTTTTTAACAGCCGTGATTCTGCTATAGGCTTAAATTCAAGAACGGCTGAATTAGTTACTGTGTTTCAAATGCTTAGAGAACTGTGCTTGCCACACGCTAACTGCTCCATCAGTGTGAAATATTATTAATAGCTGCAGGCCCACGGATCTTCACCTGAGGCTATGACCCCACCCAGGTCCTGCCCTGGTTTCCTGAGTCCCTTAGGAGTCTCCACCCTGACCATGTGCGGCGCCTGCCTTCCTGCCTGTCTCTTCAGGCCTTCGGAAACCTCCCCTGACCAGTTTGCCCAGCCCAGGGAGATTCTGGCCCAGCTGCCTGCTGGGCCTGGAGGCTGTCCTGAAGCACAGCTTACCTGGTGGGGCCCACATCCTTCCAGGTCCAGTCTTGGCCAAAGAGGTTTTCCTGGGGTGAATCTGGTTCTTGTCTAGGGTTTTGAATGGGAAAATGACTCCGCCTTACTTAAACCACCCTCTGGCCCCTGCTGGAGGACTCAGTCAGGGTGCTGCCTCAGAAGTGTTCCTTCTCATGCAAACAAAGCTGTTTTGAATGAACTGAATAAAATAAATGGATGTGGTTTTTGTTTGTTTGTTTTTAGCTATTTTGGGAGCCATCAGGTTGGACCATTTCAGCTGCAGAATCCACTGACCTAGCCATTGTCAACTATTTACTTAGAACAAATAAAAACTAAATGAACTGTTCAAGTTTAAAATGTGCATGGCATCACTTTGCTGCCACGGTGATTATGACAATGTGAACTAGCTCCGTTGACCTGGGCCACAAGAAAATACAACCAATGCCAGCTCAGCAATGTCTAGATCTAGACATCTCCTTCCTGGAGTCATTCTTCTGCAAGGCCTCCAGAGGGGGTTTAGAGAGTTCTGGAGACAGAATGCTAGGAATAGCCAGCTTAAATCAGGGCTAGATGAGGAGCCAGCTTCATGGTCACCATTTTGAAATTTGTAATAATTTTTGAACAAGAAGCCCTGTATTTTCATTTTGCACTGGGCCAAATTATGTAGCTGGTCTCACTGAGACCTCTGAGTTGGTGGATGGGTGTGTGTGTGTGAAGAACCAAGGAACAAAAGTCAGGGATGTGAGTCATGCCCTGCAGCAGCCTCCTCCATTTGCTGAGTTCTGGACTTTAAGCTCCATGGCCCTTAATGGACAATATCACCTCATGAGACTATGGTGTCATCTTGTAGTAAGAAGAGTACAAACTCAGATAGACCTGGAGCCTCACAGATCTGGTTGAAAACTCAACTCTACAATGGATCAGCCCTGGTGACTCTGGACAAATGCCCCCACCACTGTATGCCTCTGTTTGCTCATCTATAAAATGGCAAAACCAACACACGTTGGATCTTGCAGGTCTCAGAGGGATACGTGAAAATCAAGTAAGGAAATGGGTAGAGTGCCCAGAAGGGTACCCAGGACACGGTGAGTGCCTGGTGAACGTCTGCTTTAAATACGTAAGGTTATACTTTCACCAAGAGTTCTTTAACAGAATATGATGAGACCAGAAAATTTGTGCTAGATTATACAAAAGGGCAAACACTGGTGACTTTGACTTCTCTGTCTCAGAGAAGGCTCTGTGAGAAGTGACTCTTCTTTATTACCTCGTATTGTTACTGCTGGTTCAAATGTTTTGTTGCTGTTGTTGCTGTTTTTATTGTAAATCTACTGTAATGGGAGCCAAAGCTTTTGACCTTACATTCAGAGTGAGCAGGATTTTGTAGGAAAAAGGAATGGGGTGGGTGGAGCTGTGGGGACAGGCCCTGTAAGGGAGGCCAGGTGAGCCAAGCTCTGCCCAGACGTTGTCGGGTCAGCATGTAGGATCTGGCCCCAGGAAACGTGACCATCTTCACGGTTTGCATTTTCTTTCTGTACTAGAGAGTTGGGGAGAGGTTGGAGTGTTTATCTTCATTGGCTAAGTAAAGCCTCTTTTGACAGATTTTTACAGCAGATTGAGATTTGCCTTATTCTGCATCAAGATGGCTGAGAGGTCAGAGTGAGCCCAGAGGGTAGAGAAAATGGTGACAGCTATTGTGACCCTCTCCCCCTACAACCCCCAACCACCCCCTCTTCCTCTGTGGCCAGAGGAAGAGAGGGATGGGCTAGCCAAAAAGACTGATTCAGCCAACTCCTAAGGTCTTCTCTCAAGGGATAAATTTGGCTCAGTCCATCACAAATAAAAAATCCAAGCAAAAGAAAATTTTACAGTCCTCAGCTTTCCCTCGTAGTCGGGCTAAAGGTCTGCAGTATTCTCAGTCGCATCCCCTTTGCCAGTGAAAATTCTTAGGCAAGACCGAGGCTATTTTAGAAGATGTTTACGCCGGTCCCTCCCAGGAAGTTACCTGAGGAGTCAGGCTGAGGAAGCTCCCCGTGTGCCAGGTGGCCACGCATTATGCTTGTTAATCACATCATTCATGGCGAGATTCTAAGGATATTCATGTGGATGACATACTTAGTTCTGATACAATCGCCAGTGATTTGGTGAGGACGTTTTAAAAGGCACAGTAAAGCTTTTTAGACATAAGTAGAGCCAGTTTCTTTAGCAAGCACTTCAACTGCTAAATACTACCTTAGTGACGCTAAAACAGTAGACATTTCAAAGATTCCCAAACTAAAACATCCAAGTGAACCTTAACTGGTGTTAAAGGAAAAACAACCAGTTAATACCCTGTTACTGACTGTCGGAAATTCTGGTGATGTAGCTTCCCTGTCCCCAGGCACCGAGGGCGCTATCTACAGAAGATAAGTGACTCAGAGCCAGCCCAGCCAAGCCCTGATTCATGATCCCCCCAACTCCACCCCTCTGGCCCCCCAAAAGAAAAAACAGAATTTCCTGGAGCAGCTGAACTCTAGCTACTCTGTATCCCACTCAATCACTCAGCCTTCTGGTGCGTCTTCTCCTTCTCTGCATGTTGTTCCACCAAGCTGGGTCACGTATATCATGCACCTTTCAAGTCAGACGTGTGATCCTGTGGCCCTGCTTGATTTACATCCATGTTCATGGCACTTTGCTTAAAGATGCTTTCTGACAGCATTGGGAGTGGCTGAAGTTCCTTGAAACCCAGCCCATTTTTCCTACTCCTCTCTCCCTTTTCAACCGAGAGTTGTCTATTTTTGCTTATTTTTAGCAAAGATCTATTTAATGGGAGCTGAAGGACTGGGTTGCATAATCAAGAGTCAGAGCAGGCAGACTCCATCCAGAAAGAAACAGCACAAGGGAACCCTGCTCAAGACCAACCTCCCTGCACATGAGGGTATCCCTGCTCCTCCAGGGATTGGCACTCAAGGTTAAACTGTTTGCTAACATCTCCATCTGGTTCCCTTAATATCCTATTTGCCCCAGGAAACTTGGCTACCTTAAAACAAAGTTTACATTTCCCAAGAGACAGGTTATAAAATGAAATCTTTTTCACTTTGGGCATTTGTTTGGCACAGGATCCCCCCACCACCCCCTCACCCACCCCACCCCCAAACCTTGTTTTTCCACAAACATCTAGCGGCATTACTAATTAATTATCCCACTGAAGCAAGAACAATGTGAGGAAGATGTACTTAGATCCAGCAGATAATCACATGGCCAGATTAAATTGAATTCTGCCTAGAACTCTTTCAATACAGCACTTAAGAATCTAATTCTGGCTTCAGAGTAAGCCATAAAACAGGTCATTTAAACAAATGAAAAAAAAAAACACCTAAGATATTACACACCGTTTGTGTGACATGGTGTGAGCAGTAAAATGTTGACCAAGTCTGGGGCAGACGAGGGCCACGATCTCAGCAGACCCTGACACTGCGATGCTCAGTCTGCCACAGAAGGGACGCAGACACCACTCTCTGCTGTCCCTGAGTCGTAGGTCCTCTCTTATAAAATGCAAAATAGCAGCTGATGACCCAAGGCCCACTCTCGTAACATGGCGGCTGATTACCAGGTGCCCTGTTTATGGTTCTCAAACTGCTTTCCTTGGCTTGAAGTCCAGTCACCTCGCCAGCATAAATGAGTTGAGTCTAGCCAAGCCAATGAAAGGCGGGCACTTAAGAGACTGTCACACCCAGTCCCAGCCCCACCCCAGGGCAGGCTTGGCCCCGGCCCCACCTGATCAAGCTACTGATTTGTCCTCAGGCAGGGACCTACAGAGCGCTCTGCGAGGCGCCCTTGTTAGGACTTGTCACTCCCGGGGACTAAGCGGGCCACCACTGCTGGGGTTTGTCTCTGGGGGCTATAAGGGCACAAGAATTGCAACAGCTATGGCTTACTGTGTCCCTAAGCACCTCACTGATCTTGATGGTAATGACAACAATGGAAAAAAATATTACCAATATATCTGAAATGTTCAAGGATGTTTCCCCAAGGTTCAGCTGGGTGTGGTTTTTACTTAATCTTGTCAGGATTACATGAAAACCTGCTTGTTAATTTTTAAACGTTAAGAATGACAGTTGATTGGTTACATAAGGGTTGTTTCTTAAGAATTATTGTTTCTAAGCATGTATTTATTTAATCTTTTTAAAATTAAGCTTGTGATTTTCACAACTCATAATGTCAAATACAAGTTACCTGCTTTGATCTTAATATGGTACATTAAGGTGTTTCTAAGAGTTGTATGCATTTCTGAAGTTTTATTTAATTAAATCAGGTACTGTATTTTTGAATGTTCACTTACTGCAAAGTTTAAAAGTTTTAAGATGCATAAAAATAGCTGATCCATATGTTAGAAACTGTAAGAAACGCAGAAAAAAATTCTACTGAAGATCCAATGAATTCTGACTGCAATGCTAGTCTGCAAAATGGAAGGAAGGCAGAGAACTTTGAAGAAAGAATGGAATAACAGGAAATAGCAAAAGCAAAATTGGGAGGATCCTGAAGAATTAGAAACATGAAATACTAATGATGCTCAAGTTGTAATCAGTGAGGAAGGAGATAACATAAGAAAGTTCCTTATGAATGGGAACAAGATATTGGAGAGAAATACTAAACATATCAAATAAAATATCAAATTTTTACATGATGGAAGTGTTTCACTCAATTCATTGTAAATCAGAGACTAGCCAGATATTCACCAAACCCATTTTCCTCTTCTTCCTGGCACACAGCTAGACTACATTTCCCAGACTTCCTTGCAGTTAGCTGTGACCATGTGACTAAGTTCCAGTCAATGGAATGTGGGTCAGAAGATCTGTTCAGCACACCAAGGCTTGGCTGTAAGGCCTCCCATGCAATTCTCTATGCTCTTTCTCTCTTTACTCATCTCCAAGCCAAATGCTGAGGATTCAGTGGTGGACTCTTGGCCTCAAGAGCATAGTGGAGCTGCTGGATGAAAAGCACCGATCCTGCCAATCCAAGTTGGACTACAAGGCAAACATGAAATGAACCTCTGTTGTATTAGCCGCTGAGCTATGGGGCTTGTTAGACTAGCCCAACTAACACACACTGAGGAAACACCTCTTTAGGCTAATGAGTGTAAGATACATCCAAGGCAAAGTCACTAGGCTACTTGTATCAGGGCACATTTTGGGCACCATCACTGGTGCAAGGTTATTTCACCCCTTGTCTTTAGCCAGGGACAATTTTAGGTTGTTCTTGTGAAGGTTTGATTATTGGACCCTTCAACATCTTGGACTGGTGAAGAACAAGATTATTCATTACGCTTAAAATAAAGAAAATAAACTAATAAACAAATTGAATGAGTGAATGAATGAATGTGTGGCTATTTTATTATTAACAATTAAGGATACTAGTATAGTTATAGTTTTGTTTTTAAAACCATTAAATATTTATCAAATAACACAGAAGAGGGAAACATGAAATTTACCAAAGACCGTGTTCTCTCAAACCTGTATACTGTCTCCTGTGGGAATTTTCTCCATCCCCTAGACTTAAAATAATAATAATCTATGTGTTGGCAATACTCAGATCTCTATCTCTAGCCAGATCTGTATCTCCAGCCCAGATTCTTCTCCTCAAAGTTAAATTATATACACTTCCTGGAAAATTTCACTTGTGTGCCCAACATAACAGGCACTCAAATGAGTGAGTTATTGAGCTACAAAGGACTAATAGAAATTACCTTTAATAGAGACTGTTGATTATCTTCTCAGCATCAGCCCCCCTCCACCCACTTTTCCTTCCAAGGAAAGCCCAGATTTGTGCCTACGGTTTCCCACACAGCAATGTCCCTAGGGGCAGCTGACCCCATTCTCAACTCCTGGGGTGGTATGTTTGGGCTAAGGGTAATCTGATTGGTTCAGGAGCGGGCATCTGCCAATGGGATGTGAAGAGTTCTCTGCTGGCAAGTTTCTGGGCAAAGTTTCCTTATTCTTTAGAGAGAAATACAAGAGAAGACAAAGAAGGAAAAAAAAATCACAAGAGAATGCATATCTAGAGTAGAGCACAGAGATTAAGTTAGGGCTTTGTTCTGATTTATTTTGTTTCATTCCTGTGGGTTTTTTGGGGGTTTTTTTTAGCTTTATGATTACCTTTTTTCCTTCCAGTTTTATTGAAATAAAATTATTGCACTGTGTAAGTCTAAGGTATACAGCCTAATGATTTGATTTTCATATAGCATGAAGTGATTATCACAGTAAGTTGAATGAACCTCTACCATCTCTTGTAGATGCAAAATTAAAGAGATAAGAAAATATTTTTCTCCTTGTGACGAGAATTAGGATGAACTCTCTTAACAATATTCATATACAATGTACAGCCGTGTTAATTATATTCATCATGTTGCACATTACATCCTTAATACTTACCTATCTTATAACTGGAAGTTTGTACCTTTCATCCACATTTATCCAATTTCCCTTTCCCCCACCCCTGCCTCTGGTATCCAGAAATGTGATCTCTTTTTCTATGAGTCTGTTTGTTTGTTTTTGAAATATAACTGACCTATAACACTATGTTAGTTCCCGCTATACACCATAGTGATTTCATATTTCTATACATTTCAAACTGATCACCATGATAAATCTAGTTCTGATCTGTCACCATACAAAGATATTATAATTATTGACCATATTCCCCACACTGTACATTTCATACTAATGAATTATTTATTTTGCAGCTGGAATTTTGTAACTTAGTCTCCCTCATCTACTTCTTTCCTCCCCTTTCTAGCCCCCTCCACTCTGGCAACCACTTGTTTGTTCTCTATATGTATAACTTTATTTATATTTTATTATATTTGTTCATTTGTGCTTTTTTATTCCACATATAAGTAAAGTAATACAGTATTCATCTTTCTCTGTATAGCTTATTTCACCTAGCAAAATACCCTCTAGGTCCACCCGCAAATGGCAAGGTTTCATTCTTTTCCATGGTCGGGTAATATTCCATTGAATATACACACCACATCTTCTTTATCCATTCATTTATTGATGGACAGTTAGGTTGCTTTCGTATCTTGGCTATTGTAAATAATGCTACAGTGAACATAGGGGTGCATATATCTTTTCTGTTTAGTTTTTCATTTTCTTTGGATGATACCACCAGGAGTGGTATTGCTAGATCAGAAGGTAGTTCCATTACTAATTTTCTGAAAAACCTCCATACTGTTTTCCATAGTAGCTGCTTCATTCCTGTATTTTCAATGTTTCTCTGTTATTTTGCTTTAAGATATTTCTTTTAAAACACATGGCTGGATTTCTAAAAATCTAATTTGATTATACAAAACTTCTCAACTTATGATGGGGTTACATCCCAATAAGCCCATCATTAGTTGAAAATATGAAGCTGAAAATGCAGTTAATACACCTAACTTACAGAACACCCTGGCTTAGCCTAGCCTATTTGATCACACTCAGAACGCTTCTATTAGCCTCCAGTTGGATAAATCTCCTAACACAAAACTTATCTGACAATGAAGTGTTACATATCTCATGTAATTTATTGACTACTGTACTGAAAGTGAACAACAGAATGGTTGTCCAGGTATAGAATGGTTGTAAGCATATCAGTTTTTCTCCTCTGTGATCACGTGGCTGGTTGGGAACTGCAGCTCCCTGCCCAGCATCATGAAAGAGTATCATATCAGGTACTACCAGGGAAAGATCAAAATTCAAAATTCAAAGTACAGTTTCTACTGAATGCTCTATCACTTTAACATCATAGTAAAGTAAAAAAATCATAAGTTGAACCATCGGGAGTCGGGGACTGTCTGTACTTGATTTTCAATGCAGTCGTGTATGTTTTTCAATATATTTTCTACCAATTGCATCGCTTTGGTATGAGAGGCAGGTGCTCAATTCACCATCTTGAAACTATGAGTCATATCAACCATGAAATCTTTATATATTTTTAAATTTTATGTAAACTTTATCATTAAAAGTCACAATAATATGTGTGTATTGAAATGGTGTCAGAATACATTTTATCTTTTTTTGTGTAGGAAGAATTCCAAAGTAAATAGATTATTAATGAAACTATTAGGACAGTGACATTGGGATAACATTCTAGGTACTTATAAGATTTTCTCTTTTTCTCAAAGATTTTAAAGAAGTTAATAAAGTAAACCCTTAATTTCATTGACCATTAATGAAGTAAAACTATTGTCTGATTTCATTTACCAGAATTTTATTTAAGCAAATGAAATAAATTTACCAAGTGATGAAAAATTTCAACCCTTGCTTTCTTGATACTTTGGTACACTTAGTAACAACTGTGCCACTAAAGGGGGAATATAAGGATGCCATTTGACAAAGCTTGAAAGAACAGAACTTGAGTTCAGAAATAACATCATCTCACAAATTTGAACCAGGAAAAGAATTCAACAGTTTCACAAAACCCTCAAGGCCTAACTGACGTTTGAAAAAAGTCTCCAAGCACCCACAGCTTTCTGTAGAAAGTCAGGAAGCTCTTTTTTGGTTCTAGTTATTTTCAAGCTGATTTTAACGGGGTCCTTGTGTCTCATATGGTGACCTTTGGGGCCACTGGGGTGTTAAGGGATGGGAAGAGAGTAAGTGTCACTTTGGCCACATCACCACTTCAACTCAGATAACATCACTTTTCATTCATCTGTTTTATATAAGGTTTTACTTGAAAAAATGACTGTTACCAAAAAAAAAAAAAGAGAGAGAAAGAGAAAGAGCTGGTCTGGTCTAAAATTTCTATCTTCAGCATAACTCAACCTGTTTTTATAGGCTTATAAAATGTGTTCTCTTTCAAACAGCTTCAGAAAACGGATTTTCCTTCAGGTTCTAGAGACTCCCATTTCTTGGTGGGGAATTCTTTAGTGTTTCCAGCCCAGTCTATCTATACTCAGCTATCAACGACCATGCATCTTTTTCATAATAACCCTCATTTATTTGAATATGATTATTCAACTACTGCTTCGCCTTCTCTGTTTCAGGTCAGATCACTCCCACGTCATTTTATCCCTTTGTACAGATCTCACTTCACTCATTTAAATCACCTCTGTCAGATCCTCTTCTCTCTGAAACATCTCCAAATTTTTTATCTCCTTCTTCAATTTATTGAAGTCACAATGACATCCCCTGAGGCTCAGTAGGTGGAAAGGAAAAGCCATCCTTCTACTCGGCTCCTTCAGGCTTTAATTTGATTCTCTCACCCTTCGAGATCACCTTGATGATGGCAGAGGGTTAAAGATGGAAACAAATTCTTTGACTCTCTTCCCATTGAAGTGTGATTAATTTCCCCTCCTCTCAAGTCTGAGCTGGGCTGCAACTAGCCAGTGACCCACACAGAACAGCAGTGTGATACTTTGCCAGGTTTGGACTCAGCCTGCAACAGGACTGGCAACTTTCATCTTGGCCTCTTGGAACACTTGGAACACTCAAGCGGAAGTTGGCCATCACGTAAAAAAAAAAACAATCAGGCTACCCTGAAATGACCATGTTGTAAGGAGGTCCCAGCTGTCATGTGGAGAGGTCACATCACCCACAATGCCCCATCACCCCTAGATCTTCTAGCCATGTCAACCCAAGGCACCATGAAACCTACTAATGAATTGCTGTGCTGTGTCTAACTTTTCAAGCGGTTTATTATGCAGCAAGATGACCAGAATGGTGGGACTTTTTTCACCTTTGTGTTTACTCTCCTTTCCTCTTCCCAGGGATCTTCCTGGATGCTGACACTAGGGCCCCCATAACCAAAGGGGATCATCCTAAGGATTCCAAGAATTAGCCCTACCTTATCCAGCAGCATGAACTTGTCCTCCTTCTTGCCTTATGTCTTTTAAAAATCTGTTTTTCAAGAATACCCTGACATTTGCAAAGGTTAACCACTATATATAAAAATAGTTTAAAAAAATACAAATTTCTTCTGTATAGCACAGGGAACTATCTTCAATATCGTGTAATAACCTTTAATGAAAAATAATATGAAAATGAATATATGCATATATGTGTGTGGCTGGGATATTATGCTATACATCAGAAATTGACAAATTGTAACTGACTATATTTCAATAAAAATTAATTAATTAATTAATTAAAAGAACAAAAAATAAATAAAAAAGAATACCTGATAGACAGTCCCCAGCAGTGAGAATGTCTCTGTGAGTATATATTCTATTGCCATCTTTCCTTAAAACAGTGTTTCTGGCATCCAATTCATAGCTTGTTTTCCAAAGCTATTCATGTTCTGTGATGTGGATGAAGTTACAAGGTCCAGCACATTCCAAAATAAAATCATAGGTTTCTATTATTTGGTATTATCAAGTCGTTTTAATTCTATGAGATAGATGTATATACGTTAGGGGTTTTTCTGGGTTACAAAGGAAATCATAGCCGGGAAATGGTGTTGCCAGTTTAAAACTCAGGCATCTTAATTAATTCTTAGAAGGCAGAAGACAGTACCGACAAAAGCAGGGAATTTGGGAGCTTTCTCTAAACTGAGCTCATTTAAGTTACATACTTACATAGAGGCATTCAGTTTTGCATGGAGGTATAATAATCCTTCCAGTCCTATGTGACTCAGAGCCAGGGACACATGGGAGCTGATGTCACCATTCCCCACTGGGTGGTGGTGTTTTGTTGTACCCTAAGAAGAGCAAATAACATAAAACACATTTACACGTTCCCATCAGTTGACACTATCTGAGTGTCCAGTTTGGAGCTAATGTATCATAGAAATGACAATAGAAATTTCAAAAACAAAATACTTCACTTCCCCCACAGTTTTAGAACCAAACTGTTTTGGGGGATTAGTTGCTCGGAGAGAGCAGAACTTAAGACCCACAGGCTAATAGACACTCAGTCACCTCACAGAAGACCTCCTCTGGATCCACAGACTGCAGAAGGAAGGAGGCATACACGTTAATGCTCAGCTATAGTGGACAGTGTCAAAAATGTCTATTACGAGGACTTATTTTAGTTTCTGGTTTGCCTTATAATTTATTTATTAACTTACAGAAGTTTTGTTTTTTTTTTAATTAGGGTAAGTAATTAGGTTTATTCTTTCAGGGTTTTTGTCTTTAATACTTAGATGGTCAGTCAGCAAACAGCTATCCAGGCTGGTATAATAAAATACCATAAACTGAATGACTTATAAACAACAGAAGTTTATTTCTCACAGTTCTGGGGACTGGAAAGTCCAAGAGCAAGATGCTGGCAGACTCGGTGTCTGGTAGGATCCACTTCCTGGTTTGTAGACGATGCTTTTTCACTGTGTCCTCACGAGGTAGGAGGATTCAGGGAGCTCTTTGAGGTCTCTTTTATAAGAGCACGAATCCCAGTCATGAGGAATCCACCCTCATGATCTAATCGCCTCCCAAAGCCCTGCCTCCTAATACTCCATCTTGGGCGTTAGGATTTGGAAGGGACAAACATGTGTCCCATGATGTCCTCCACAGCGGCGACTTCTTGGAGGAAGTCCCTCTACAGCGTGAGTGAATGAGGCCCAGACTTCTGAGCTGATATTATCTGGAGCAGAAAATCCCCAGCAAGGGCCATGTTATGACCTCATTTATTTGCAATATACGTAAGTCAGATCGTTATACTGTACACCTTTAACGTATGTAGTGTTATCTGTCAATTATATCTCAGTAAAACTGGGGTGGGGGAAGATCTCATTTATTTCATTAGCCAAGATGGGTGTTAATTCTTTTTTCAGTTTGAGTGCCTTTGGCAGACATGCCTTCTCATTGGCCCTCCCCAGCCCCGTTTTTTTGCATCTGGGCCCTTCTCACTGAAGTTACCTGTCTGGCCCCTGAGGCGTCCACTTGTGGAGCCAAGGCCCACAGAGCCTCCTTCCCAGAGAAGAGAGAGAACCTAATTAGGAAAAACTGAGCAAGGGCTTTGGTCGGACTTGATAGCTATGTCCAGAAGCGGGGGTCTGTTTCCAGAAGAGGTTCAGAAAAAGAAGCTGGAGACAAAATCTATAGCCCCTTCAGTGGCTCAGCTACCCTCCGCCTCCATCTCTACTGCTTCTGCTACCTGACCCTCCAAGTCTGCCGTGAGTCCCAGCTCCCCAAGAGAGCTGATTGAGGGAGGGAGCCGCTTCCAATCCAGATGGGCCAGGATACAGGACTGTCCTCAGGGCCATTGCCCACCTCCAGTCCCATCTGCAGTAGCCAAGGGGACAAGACCTTGGAGGGCAGACATGGCTGCACTGCTACCTGTTTCAGCTTCAACCACAGAATTTTACTTGGTAATATTTGCCCAGTCTGGTGTAACTTATGTGACTATGCTTAACAGCTGCTGTTGAATCAAGCGTTCTTACCCAGTTCTGCAGTGTTAGGATACCTTTTGTTGTTGAAGATGTGAGTGAGGCGTGCATGTACATCAACCGAATTCACTTTGGAGCCATTTTTGTAAATACAATGGTTTTGCACAAACTCTCAGAAACATCTGTATTCAGTTCACATATTAAAAAGTAGATGATGTACCAGCCAGAAGCACAAGAGTTCCCACACAGAACTCTGTATGTCATTGGAACTTCTGTACAGTGAGAGTAATTTATCATCTTATAGAATAACAAACTGACACCATTTCCCCGTCTGCCATAGACAAGCTTTTCGTCACTAATATCTATGACATTCCATGGCCTTGTACAAATATGATATGCTGTTTCAACATATCTTTTGTCCTATGCAGAATATTTCATTTTGACCTTGATGAAAATTGCAATTCATATAATTTATATAAACTTTTAAAATGTAGAAACTTGTTTCTTCCAGTCAACTTGGGGAATGCTAGAATAAAAGGTTTCAATACTTGAAAAAAATTTTTTTGCTTAAAAGCAAATATCAGTTAATTCATTTAACTAAGAATATAATAATATATTATAACAAGTGTATTTGGAAGCCTTGCTCTAATGTTCTCCTCAGTCTGTCCTGGGGAAACTCAGTGGGACGCTGAAGACAGAATTCTCACCGAACACATGGTATCAGAGGGCACATTTCAAAAGAAGAAACAATAAAGTCCTTTTTAAGTTTCTGTTTCAGAATTTTCCTCTTATGACCGTTTCCAACTTTGTATTCTACGCACCCAAAGTTTTCTATTTCTCTCTGATAAAGAAGGTTTTGGGCTATCATTCCTCAAAAATAAAAACAAAAAACAAACCCCCCAAAAAACCCTGTTACAGACTCGGTACTTCTGAAGGAAACTGACTTCAGAAGTTCTTCATAGTACCTCATAAGGAAGTGCCCAGGAGGGCCTGTGAGTATTGTAGGCGTCCTTGGCTTCCTCCAGGCGAGCTCTGTAACTCACACACACCTGACTGCTGGGTCCAGCAGAGAACTTACCTGCGGAACACTGTGCTCAACACTTCACACGTGTTTCGTTTAATTCTCTGAATAATTACATGTATCACTGTCCTAGCTTTTAGGCTATAGTATAGAGAAGTGTGAAATGGTTACACATCAGCACAAACATGCGTGTGAGGCTGTTAGGACAAGACTTGAACATCTGGATGATATAAGATCACACTGAGTAATGCAGTCCACTCAGCTCTGTGAGACGGGGGCGCTGCAAGTCTCAGCAATGCATCCGCTCAACCCTAAACAGGGTCGTGGCCAGCAGCAGCATAAACATCTGGCAGATCCAGTGCCAAAAGCAATATTGTGAGAAGGAGTAATCAAAGGCTCCTAAGGATTTTCTGTCTTAACACCCAAACATTTGCAGAAGAAAATATGGATTTCATTTTTTAGGTGGCAGATCCCCTTCATGAATTAAAAATCTTAATGAAATAAATGATTTGCTACTAAGCCTCCCACATTTGTCTCATTAGTGAGAAATAATCAGTCATCTCCTCCTGTATAGCTACTATAAATCCCACAGGCTGGCCAGTTCCAGACTTGGTGAAATAAGGTGACCATTCAATTTAATAGTGTTATTTTCAAAACTAGTTTGAAAACTAGAAAAATTGAAAAAGAAACATAACCAGGAGGAGGTTCTAGGAAGATACTAAATATGGTAGAAATTGGTTATATGCTAAGGAGAACATGTAGCCAAAACCTGCTGCCTCTGAAAGCGTCTCTTAAATTCTCAGAATAGCAGGGCCAGTCTGAGTTTGACAGAGGACATGTTCTTACCCAGAAGAGGGCTGCTGGGACCTCTAACAACATGTGCAGTGAAGTCGAGCCTGCCTGGACTCCGAGACCATCCACATTAGCCAAAAAGTTGGCATCACAGTCTCCTCCCCTCTGTCTATTCTGGGAAAGAATTCTGCCAAGCCAAATTCTCTTTTTAGCATGTTCCCTTTTTCATTAAGAAAATAATCCAAGTTAGTATAAAATTAGAAAATAATAGTTGAGGGAAGAATAAAAGAAATCACCTGAAGTTCCCCTGCTTAGATAACTACTGTTAATATTCTGGTGTATTTCCTTCCAGTCTTCTATGTAGATAAAGTCTTGTTTGGTGTTAGCTTTGTTTCGTTTGTTCATTGCTGTGGTTGTCCAAAATACTCAATTTGGGTTTGGGGTCTTTTTAATAATTTTTTTTGGTAAATTTTTTTTTTCATTTTTTAAAGTTTTTTGTGGGTGGGGGTAATTAGGGTGATTGAGTGAGTGAGTGAGTGAAAGTACACTTATCCAGAGAGATGCACGCTCCATAGACTGAGTATATGCTGTCTCAGAAGGCCAGAGAGGTCACGAGGTGTTGGGGGGTTGGTTAAAGTAAAAGTAGATGTACATTCCACAGACAGAGTGGGGGCCAACTTGGAAGGTGACGGAGCAGGGGGCTTATTTATGTATTTCTAGTGGACGTACTGGGAATTGAACCCAGGACTTTGTGCCTGCTAAGCACATTGTCTGCCACTGAGCTGTACCCTCCCCCTCAAAATATTCACTTTGCATGCTTCTTTATTTATTTTTTTTCCATTTTAAATTGTATCACAAGCACTCTCCTGTGTGCACACGCAGGCTTCCTAAATGTAGTTTTCACGGCTGCCTGAATTCTGAATTCCAGGGTGGCTCCCCTGCAACCCCTGCCTTCCCTGCTGGCTGCCAGTGGCTCCTCCTAGAGTCAGCTGCTCTGTGCTTAGAAGAGGCAAGCTCATTTTATCATAAAATAGCTTTGGCTGGTAAAGGAAATCTGCTGTCCCCAAAACTCATAATGCATTTCATTACCTCTGGATTATCAGTGTGGAATTATTCACATCACTGCCCTTTATTATCCACCTCACTGCCTTCTTCATTAGCATGGAGGGCGGAACCCAGGCAGGACTGTATTCTCTTCAGAGCCTCAGTCACTTCTGATTAGTGAGTGGCTCAGTAAACGGCCTCAGCTCAAGCAGGGCACTGCCAGTTAGCGCTTTGCCCCGGCAGGGCACATCGCTTCTTTTCTCTCTCTGGGTCAGTAAAAAGGTGATGGGGTCGGGGGTGGGGGGAAGTAGGGAGGGACAGTCAGGTCTCAGGGCCACACCGGCTTCTCTCTCTCCTAATCCAGCTTCCCCTCAACAGAAGAAGAGAGTCTGGTTGTCCAGAAGAGAGCTTGCTGGTGAGACAATAGCCACCTACAATCCTATAATCCTTGTCATTCCTCCCCTCCTCTGACTCAGGATGGCCCCCACAAAAGGCCCCAATGTGACCCTCAAGGCAGGCAAAAGCCGATTCAAAGCAAGGATTTGAATCCATTTACACCGAGCAGACCAAAAAGCCCACAGACCTGCCACTTTCAATACACTAACCTCTAAGCCAAGCAGAAACACCGGCTACCTTCTTCCTTTTTGAAAATAGAAGCCGAGTAAACTAGTACCATCTCAAACGTGTATATAGAATTTGTAAAGGCTTGAAGCAGGATCTAAGCACAGCCTCCAAAGTAAAACAGAACCATAACAATCCTCCACCATTTTTCAGCACGAGCTCCCATCTAGAAGCTCTTTATTTGGAAATGACACACCTTTGCAAACGCTCTACCACTGAAAGGAGTAGATAACAGGAATTTTTGTTGTATTAAATGCTAGCCTGTGAACACGATTGCTAAGTGCTGCTTTTAAAAAAGCTGGCAATATCATAACCTATTGGTTTGCTTCCCATCCAGAGCTCAAAAATATGTATGAAAAGTCTGCTGGCCCAGGGCTGGGGTTCCTCACTCACCAGCTGGGACAGTCAGAGGCTGTTTCCTCCCCAGTCCCAAGGCGAACAGAGGCTCCTTGTCTGGAAGGAGCCTGCCAGGAAGTGCCTGCTGTTCCACTGTAAACGTGGACATTCACTGAAGAAGTCAGGCTGTCTAGAGAATGAACTCTGATCAGACGGGATGGAGCAATTAGGGCTGGGAGCTGCGACAGTGACAAATAGGAAATTGTAGGTAATATCTGAGCTGTTGGCTGCTTCTGGGGCTATTCTTCACCTAAGCTTCAGCAAGACTGTTTTGGGGGATTGAAAGACATGACTGATTTATATGACAGAGTATTTGATCTTCAGGAAAAATTCTCTCAACTTTTCTGAGTCACGCTTTACTAATAGGAACCGCTGTATCATTCCATAGGCTACACTGTCTTTGATCCCAGTGGAAATATATTTTCCAATCATCTCACCTGTATGTTTACATACTTGCTTGTTCTATTTTTAAATAAAAACTGTATTTTAGAGCAGTTTAACATGGACAGTAAAATTGAGGGGAAGAGACTTCCCATCTCCCCCCTGCTTCTGAACATGCAGAGCTTCCCACGTTTTCAAAATCCACACCCTCCCAGAGTGCATTTGTAACCATTGATGAAACTACATTGATTGACACATTACAATCACCCAAAGTCCTTAGTTTACATTTGGGTTCACTCTTGGTGTTTGAACAAATGGATAATGACGTCCATCCATCATTATAGTATCACACAGAGAACTTTTATCGCCCTAAAAGTCCTCTGTGCTCTGCCCATTCCTCCCTTCCCGTCTCACCCCTAGCAATCACTGCTCTTTTAATGTCTCCACAGTTTTGCCTTTTCCAGAATGTCATATAGTCGGAATCATACACTATGTAGCCTTTTCAGATTGGTTTCTTTCACTCAGCAATGTGCCCTTAAGGTTCCTCCACATCTTTTGCATAGCTTGATAGCTCATTTCTTCTTAGCAGTAAAGAATATTCCATTGTCTGGATGTACCAAGTTTATTTTACTTACCTACTGAACCGTATAGTTCAGCATGGTACTTGGTTGCTTCCAAGTTTTGGCAATTATGAATAAAGCTGCTATAAATATCCACATGCAGGTTTTTGGGTGGACATAGGTTTTCAATTCCTTTAACTGAATACCATGCAGTGTGATTTTATCATAGAGTAAAAGTATGTTTAATTTTGTAAGAAACTTATTCTTTTTTTAAGCAAACATTTATTATGTATAAACTATGTGTTAGGCATCATGTTGAACTGGAAATGCCTTGAAGATCACGGTAAATATGAGCTCTGGTCTTGGCAGAGCTCTCTCTCACCATATATATAGAGAGAGATTATATATATATTATATGTGTGTGTGTGTGTGTATATATATCCTACCACTTTGTCTAGCACTTTTGAGGTGGCAGGCATGCTGCCCAGTACTTTACATGAATTATCTTTTTTAATCCTCAGGACAACCATATGGGATGGAAATGATTTTTTCCATTTTCCAGATAAGAAAATCCAGGTTCAGAGAGGTCACATCATTTGCCCAAACTATGCAACTCACAGATGGCAAAGCTAGGATGCAAAACGAAGTCTGACTGGCTCCCAAGTCCGTGCTTTTAATCAATGTATGATGCAGCCTCTCTGGTTGCTTACTAACTATCCGGATGACCCCACTGATCCAAGATCAGGCTTCTGGTGATCTCCCACACGCCCACAGGGTACCAGTGGAAAAAGTGAACACCTGAGAACAACAGGAAAAGTCAAAGATGTTGCTACAAACCTTCTTCAGAAAAATTCTATTTTTATGCCAAATCCTAGAAGGTTCCAACTGGAAGGAGGACACCATAGAATTTCTCCATTCTGAACAACTGAAGATCCAGCAACAAAAGGTTGGCTAGAGCAAATGGTACTTTCATTTAACAGGACGTTATACGGAACAAACCAGAGCCACGTGCATCAACATGAATTAACCTCCAAACACGGAATTACATTTTTAAAAAGCAAACTAAAAAAGAATAAGACTAGCTATTGCATTCATTTCAGTGCAAAAACAAGCCAAATGAAGTGAGACGTTGTTTGCAGCAGGTATAGAGTATAAGAAATACACACAGAAATGATAAATCCCATTAAAGGGATAATGATAGTTTCTGGGGATGAAGAGAGGAGAATGGGACTGGGCCAGAGCTCAGAAGAGGCTTCAAAGGTATCTTAAGAATCTATAAAGAAGCAAATATGGTAAAGTCATAGGATTTATTAGAGACGGTGGCGGGTACATACTTAATTGTTATGTTATCCTATATGAATTTCTCTTTAAAATAGCTCACTGCTTTTTAAACTCTCTAGTCCATCTCCCTTATTTTGTAAAGAGACAGAGGTCCATGGAGGTAAAATATCTCGTCCCAGATCACCCAGCAGATGAGACAGACAGTATTAAACCCAGGTCTCAGTAAGCTGAGTTTTTTCTCTTCTGCCTTTTGATTCCTAAATACCCTTGGCTTTTTGCTCAAACCGTACAATTGAAGAATTGTGAGGCTGCCATGTGCCAAATGGTCTGACCTACCCTCTTTTCCATGTTTTGTGTTTCTGGGCTCCCAGTTCTCATCCCCACAATCTAAGGACTACAGACATTTTAATACTGGGAGACCTTGAAACTGAACATTCAGAGGACCAAAACGCCACCAGCCAAATGGCTAGAATGATCATGAACCAAACTCTGACAAGGCTGGTTAGCAGTTTCACCAGATAATATGAACATCATTGGAGGATGCAGGTCAGAGCACAGAAGAGGAGGAGGGAGGAGAGACAGCCCCTACAGGTCGAATGGTGGACCACAGCAGCAGAGAAAGAAAATGTTTAAACAGCAAATAAAAGCATGGTAAGTCCTGACTGTTCAGAGTAAGTGGCAATCAGTTCATTAAAAATTAGTTAAATTTTAAACGTTTGGGTGCAGTGGGTCTCTAACCTGGATGCACTGAAGGATCATCAGGGGAGATTTTTCAAAAAACTCTCCTATCTGGGATCCACCCCACCAACTTCTGTTGAACTGCTGCTGGTCTGCGCCCGGGTGTTGGCGTTTCTATGGAGCTCCTCAGATGATTGCCGAAGTTGACAACTGTCATTTTAGAGTATTAAGTACTAAAATTCAGTTATTAAAAAACAAACATCTTTGAGAGGCTCTTGACTTCCCAGTGGAATTGGGTATGGAGGCTGTACTCTGTGTGTGTATGTGTGCGTGCACGTGCGTGCACGCGCGTTTGTGTGGCTCAGCTTGGCACTCTCCATACCTCCCTCATCCAGGCTGTCCAACCCCATCCTCCCAAGTACAGGTATCCTGCAGCGACTTTCTAAGGTCCTGGGGAGTTTTCTCAGGCCTCTCTCTTCTCTCCATCCCAAACCTCCTACTTTGTCCTCAAGTTTTCCACTGATTCTGTTTTCATGCATCCACAGCTCTGTTCACCCTCCTTACAGTGACCCTTCATGTGGGCGTCCACTTTTCCTTCAGTCTGGTTTACCTCTCAGCACTGGCTTGCAGATTTCCTCCACCCTCTCCCCCTTGCTCCCTGCCTCTTCAGCCCAGATGCCCAGATCTCTTGTCCAAGACTCACCTTCTGGTCCCCTCAGACACTGTATACTCTTCCTTACTCATTCTGTTTGGCAAATGAGTATAACTTTAATAACTCCAAGTTTTCTTTCTATTATTCTGTATTGAAGTATAGTTGATTTACAATGTTGTGTTGGATTCCAGTGTACAGCATAGTGATTCAGTTATACATCTATATATATTCTTTTTCATATTCTTTTCCATTATGGTTTATTATAGGATATTAAATAGAATACACTGTGCTATACAGTAGGACCTTGTTGTTTATCTGTTTTATATATAGTAGTTTGTATCTGCTAATCTCAAACTCCTAACTTATCCCTTCTTCCCCTCCCCCTTTTTCTTTGCTAACCGTAAGTTTGTTTTCTATGTCCATGAGTCTCTGTCTAGTAAATAAGTTCTTTTGTATCATTCTTTTAGATCCACATATAAGGTGATATCATATGATACTTGTCTTTCTCTATTTGACTAACTTCACTTAGTATTAATCATCTCTAGGTTCATCTCTGTTGTGGCAAATGGCATTATTTCATTATTTTTATGGCTGAGTAGTATTCCATTGTATATATCACCACAATTTCTTTATCCAGTCATCTGTCAATGGATATTTAGATTGCTTCCATGTCTGGCTATTGTAAATAGTGCTGCCATGAACATTGGGGTGCACTTATTTTTTTGAATAGAATTTCCTCCAGATATATGCCCAAAAGTGGTATTGCTGGATCATATGGTAACTCTATTTTTAGTTTTTAAAGGAGTCTCCCTGCTGTTTTCCATAATGCCTGCACCAATTTCCATTCCCACCAACAGTGTAGGAAATGCCACGTTTTCTCGAGCAGCAGCAGTGTTAGGCACTAAAAATGACACCAATCTGTGATGTAGGACGTGCAGAATGGGCTGGTCCACCATCACATCCATGACACCTGGGTCTGGGCTCCGATTTCAAACCCTCTGACATAAGATCTATACACAAAATCTGGAGTTCTGACACTAAAGTTAACAGGTCTGAAGATTCACTAGCCAAATGGGTAAAATAGTCGAAAGCTATAGAACTGCTAAAACTATGGAAGTGTGCCATGAGTTCCATAAAATTTTTTCTGAGCTTCCATTAGACGTAATGATGAACACTGTCATTCACCGAGTACCTCCTCTGTGTGCTAGTGCTAAACAGTGAAGGTTATGCCCATTTTACAGTTGAAACAACTGAGGTTGTCTAATTTGTCCCAAATCACTTGATAAATGCTGAAGTTAGTTAGGATTTTAACCTGTGCCTGATTCACAAATCCTTTATTTTTACATGAATCCCTTATATAGCAGCAACTCTCATTCATACACACACACACACACACACACACACACTCCCCTTTCTTTTTGACCACTTCTTCCAGTTCATTTTTGTTTGATTAAAAAATCTCCAGAAAGCATGATCTTCACTAAAATAGGAATAATAATACAACAGTAACTTACATTAAAAGAAAATGAAATGTCCCTGAAAAAAAAGTTAATTTCTGCAAAACAGTTCAGATCTTCCCATTGGTGAGTCCAGAGCTATGTACTTCCAAAATGTTTTGAACTCAAGAAAAAAATATAGTTCAAAGTTGAAATGACCTCCATCCCTGAGAAGCGTTGTGCTCTGTCAGCCAGTGAGAAGCAGAGCTCAGCTTGCAAGAGGACAGTGTGAAGTATCTGTAACCACCTTCTCGTGCCAGCGCAACATGCCACACATAGACCCAGCCTCTGCAGGCATCTGATCACCTCGATCTATTTCTTTCCCTAAAGTGAGCACCTGTGGCGTCTGCTGGTTCAATATGGAATAAATGATCAGATCTGTCCAGGAGGGAGGACGTTTATGATGCCTCCCATGCTCCAGGACACTGGGGTCACACTGTAGCCCAGATCTCCTGCCAGGGTGTTGTCTGGATGATCGTGGGGACGACTGTCAGGAGGTCATCTGCAGAGAAGCTCTCGTACAAATCATTGCCTGGACCTCAGAATTTCCCAAGTCGGGAACTCCTCCCACAGCAAATGAATCAGACTCATCTGTCCTTCTGTTCAAATCTTTATAAGGTGTGCCTTTATACAGCGGGAACTTTCTCAACCAAATAAAATAAGAAACCTATCGACGTGCTCTTGTTCTTTTTTTTAACATGAACTATTAAGAAACACGTCCTTATACAAATAAAGGATATTAATTAGCCCTATAATGTCTCCTGAATAAAGCCCCATTCTGATCGGCAGAATGTTGAGTCTACAGTAAGTTGCAAAGTTGTATTTTGAGGAAGTGTTCCCAGTTCTTTTCCACTGACCTCCCATCAGCCCTGGAAGCATGTCGTGTCTGTCTCATCACTAGTATACATAGCAAGTAGACGGTAGGAGGGCATTAGAAATCTAGAACGCAGTAGGTATTTAACGAGTGCTTTGTGCTAGATTGATTTGTGATATGACGTCCATGCTCTGCCTTCCTTGATCCCCCTTCTCCGTTGGGTTTATGGCATTTCCTGTCTGCCACAATTGTGCCCCTCCCCCAGACAGCCACAGGCCCTCTCTTCTCACTTACCTTGATCTTGACAAGATGAGTCTGTTCTCTACCCAATTAGGTAATGAAGCAGTTCAAAAAAAGAAAAAGTCTTCTATTTTTAAAAAACAACAAAAGCAGCAATAGCAAAAGACTCCAGGAACAAGCAAGCTTTCAGCAAAACAGTCTGTTAATACTTGAAAAAAAAAAAAGAGGGTCTGACTCTACTCCCTGCCACCCCCGAATTACCGCAGCTTATGATAGCACTCACTTAGACGGACCACAGAATTACTGACGTTGAACTGCGCCGGCCTCTGGCTTGACATACCCCCTCTCCTGTAAACAACATCCTCTTTGAACCAGGAGGTACCAGTGTGGGGTTACTTCCGACTCATTGCAGTGGGGAAAGTGCCCCTGGTTCAGCCATTGTGGTGACCACGGGAGAATTACTGTTTCTTCCATGCGGAGATCCTGATGGAGCCTCAGGAAGCCTCGCTGAAACCATCGCCAGATACCTTGAGAGGAGTGGCTTCCAATGGCTCTGCTGTGGCCAGGTTTCTTGGGAAAGAACCCCGGCCCTTTCATCAGCAGGGTGAAGCCACACCAGCCATGACTTGAACTCTAACCTTGACTGCCCAGACCTAGAATTTCAGTTGGAGCAGCAGAACCCAATGTGGTTTCTACCCACAGGGATAAACATTTGTGATGTGAGTGACCTGAGTATACGCACTCATCTTTTAACTTTTTGATATCATTAAAATTTTGAAAGTAAGAAACCTTGGAAAAAAAGTGAATTCATCTCTATTTTACATTTTGGGAAAAAGCAAGGAAGAACAGAATAGAGAAAGGGCTGGCAAAGGACAGCCCGAAGGCTACATCTGGCCTGCCACATGTTTTTACATGACCCACAAGCTGTGAATGATTTTTACATTGTTAAATGGTAGGGGGGGAAATCAAAATAAAAGTAATATTTCACAACATATGAAATTATATGAAATTCAAATTTCAGTGTCAGTAAAGTGTGACTGGAACTCAGCTGTACCATTCATTTATGTACTGTCTACATCTGGTTTTGCACTGTATGGCAGGGTTGAGTTGGTACAATAGAGACAGTATGGCCCGCAAATGATAAAATACTCTCTGGCCCTTTACAGAAAAGTTTGTCAATTCCAGAAAGAAAGAAAGAAAGAAAGAAAGAAAGAAAGAAAGAAAGAAAGAAAGAAAGAAAGAAAGAAAGAAAGAAAGAAAGAAAGAAAGAGAGAAAGAGAGAAAGAGAGAAAGAGAGAAAGAGAGAAAGAGAGAAAGAGAGAAGGAGAGAAGGAGAGAAGGAGAGAAAGAGAGAGAAAGAAAGAAAGAAAGACCCTAAAGTTCCACTTTCCCAAAGAAACATCTTTTCTATATTTTTTCCTGTTTTGCTTCTATTGGTAGAGGAGGTCTTGCATTATTTTGTGTTTTCTTAAAATCATATTTTTTCTCTTAAAAGAGTATAGCTTGATCACTGTAGAAATGGAAAGTGGCACAAAAAAATAAAGAAGGTAAACCTCCCCCAATAAATAATCTTAAAATCCAGAAAAAACAAATGCTAACGTTTTAGTATGTATTCTTTCAATCTTTTTATGGTGCATTTTTCCAATTTTTACAAAATTGGGCTCATAATAGCTCATGTTTAGTTTTCTTTCACTTAAATTTAAATTATGAACATTTTCTGCAAACTTTTCAATATTAAAATCAACTAAATGAAATGTTTCTCTCTATTCCTTGAATAACATCTTATGAGCTATTCTATCACATCACAGAAAATGGTTTTTTTTTTTGTCTAGAATAAAAGGAAAAGCAGTTGAAGCCAATTTCTGGGAGTTTAGAAGAGCACTTCTTGCAGTTTTTTCAAATTACCCAGGATCTTTACATCTGTATTATATCTCTGAAGAAGTAAGACCTTTTTTTTAAGTAAGCAAACCATTAGAAATATGTATTGCTCTTTTCTAGGCTTTGTCTTTTGAATCTAACAGGAGAATGAGAAGCTTTCCAATTGAGGTTTTATTGGTTTCTATGTTGTTAAGTATAGGATTTCTGCTCGTCTGTAAGACTCTCCCTGTATCTATGTGCAAGTACTAATATGAAACATAACTATGCTTGCAGAGTTATGCCAATTCCTTCTGTGAGAGTGATTATTACAAAGCATTGCTAATTGCTAGAAGGGTCATATTATTTTATTATCAAAGGACATATATTGAAACTAAAAATTGTTTTGAAACCACACCTAGCAACAGGCTCTGGTAATGCATAACTATTATATTTAAGCCAAGTCATTTCCTTAGGCCTAAGTGGCAAAGAATCAACAGAAAAAGGTTAAAGGATTGGGGGGGTGGGGTGGGGTGGGGCAGAAAATCTTGGTTACCTTGTGTTAGCTCTCCTTGCTATCACAGACGGATATTCTCCAAACTGTTGGAAACTAAGCTACATTGAAAAGGAATGGTTTCAGTTCCACACATGGTCCTTATTCTATGCAGAAACCAGAGTTGCTTTTGTTTTACATTACAACTTCTATTATCCAGCTGGAATTGAGGGACATTTAATCAATTTGAAAAACCAAAGTTTTTACTGTAAGTGAAGCGTACAGAGGGATAGGTCCAGGGATAACCAGAGTGTGGGGTTGGATTCATTTTGGTTCCCTGAACTATGAAGAGGGCATCAAGTCAGCTTATTGCAGTGAGGACAACCTAGTGATTATCTACGATCCCTAAACCTTAGTTCACTGAAACCCCCATCTGGGCTTTTTATTGCAATCACAGTGACTTACATGCACACCCCAAAAAAGAAGGAGAGCAAAGAAAAAGTGGGGAAATGGAAAGAAGGAAGGAAGGAAGGAAATAAGAAAGGCTATTGACTTACCTTTGATTAGCATCTCTGTGTATTTACAGTGGAACCATTGCAGCTGAGGAATTCTTTGATGATTTACAGCCAAAAAGAAATTCAACCCCTGTCAACTGAAAATACACGCATGTTTTCAACTGCCCTGGGCTTTCAGTCTTTGCTGCCAGATGTAGTGATGAAATTAAGGAGATAATTCTTTCCATGAGGAGGAATGGAACAAGGAAACAATGTCCTGAAATGCAGTAAGAATGACCACAGAACTCTGAGGTTGAACTGTGCTTAAGTGGTCAGACTGCTCACTGACAAGCAGGATGAGAGTGTCCCCCTGGGAAAGAGGGAGCCCCAAGGGCTATGGAAGAGCCTGGCATGAAGAGCCCGTTGCAGTAAAACTGCAACAAGTTGCAGACCTTGAATTGAGGATGTTCAGCAAAACTGGCTACCTGAAAACACGAGTGCCTTTTAGGTCACATGTAAGGAAGTTATTTACAAGCCACAGCTCTAATTACCCACCAGAGAGGTTCAGGTAGCTTCTCGTAACTCTGGATATCTCACAGGGTCTTTTAGGATTGATTCATTACATCATAGTGCAAATACATTTTCCAACAAGTTTCAAAGCCGTACTTCTTCTGGAAGGAGGAAACTTCTCCCTCCTGTCTGATTTAGCACCTGCATTATTACCCGGCCTCTTGAAACAAAGCCAGCAAAAGGCAAACTGGGCGATCATGAAAATTATTTTCTAATAATAATTCATTGTTAATATCGAGCTAACTGCGGCTGGCTCTGTGGTGGGCTGGCTAGGGGCCAGCCATGCTATGGAGAATGGAAGCAAAAGCCCTGTATGGGGAGTTGGCATAACTCAACTTGAAACTGGATTGCTGGGCTTGGGAGATGAACGGTAAGCCCGGGGCATGACTGGGCATCTCCAAACTCTGCTCCTCACCTCCATCCCCCACCCCCAGTCCACGGTCCTCCATGAGCTAGTGAACAGGGAAAGAAATCATAGCTACTGCCAACATCTTTTCTCCCAGGAATAGTGTAGGATGTACCTCTGTTTATCACTGTTAATTTTTTGGTCGTTAAACCCTAACCAGAAAGGTCTTTAGAAGATCCCAAAACGAGCTTACACTGACAAGAAGTGGCAAGGTCAGGATCCTGGCAAGCCGGGTGGGTGGTACCACAACTGCTCTCAGCCTCAGGAGGACAATAACAATCCTAGCTAGCTTTATTATGTGCTTAAACACATTCCTCTTTAATCATCACATCGACTCTGTAGGTAGGCTTTTATTATTCCCATTTCACAGATACAGAAACTGAGACCCAGGAGTTCATGAACTAGCCCAAAGTCACACAGCTGATCCTATGGTGATCATACCTCTGATTTTCTGGGCGTATAACCTTTTAGAATAAAGGCTTCATTTTCCAGAGTCCCTTGCAGCTGAGTACAGACACAGACTAAGATCTGGCCAATGGGCTATGAAGGGAAAGGTATACTATGGGTAACTTCCTGGACTTGCCTTCCCCACCTTGTCCTCTTCTGCCATCCTGCTGCTTGAAATGTTGATGAAGCAGTGAGATATCTTGGGCCTTACAGTTGGAGGCATCATCCTATGGCTGGTGAAACAACAAGATTAAAGGAGACTGATTCCTGATTCTTGACATCCTCCTAGCACAGACCAGCTCTACCATTCCTGGGCCACCTACCTCAAACCATTAAGTAAGGGAAAAAATAGCCTTCTCTCTTGTTGAAACCTGATATTTGGATTTCTTTCATATAGCTAACCTATACCCTAACTTAATTTCAAAGCCGAGCTGGAATTTGAACCCAGTTCTGCCTGATTCTAAAGCCATGTTCTTGTCCACCATGCATCAGATGAACAGTGTGAATTCCTCAAGGGAGAAGGATTTGTAATTCCTTCTTTAAAGCAGAAGATCACTTTTTGACACTTGATTCTAAAGAATAATGTTGTCCAATTAAGAGACTGCCTCAGTATAATACATCTGTAAAATAAAGTTTGCGTGGCATTCCTGGATATCAATGATTCTTAGGCCCAACGATCTCCATGAGATACTCACATTCATGGTTTCTATCAAACAAAAGAACCCGAAGACCTTCCCTTTTATTTTTCCGATATGGTTGGAAGTAAGCAGGGTGAGCCTTGAGAAAACGTTACATAGATGGACTTGAGGGAAGTTTTTGCTGCTTACCCACCTTCTGCACCTTTTCACCCTTCCCAGAGGTGATTTCTCCCACAGCCCTGGTACCCCAGCCCCTTCCTGCTGGCTCACCCTCTGCCAAAATAGGAAAGGATATGATATCTGGACTCCATCACTGTGACAGCCGAGCCTCCCTTTTCCTGTACTCTTCTCTCCTAGCCCAATAGTGCCAGGAAGAGGCGGCCAGGAGATTTTCAGGACAGAAGCACCAAATTTCCTTCCCTCTTAAGACATGCAGTCAAGTTCATGCTCTACCACTTAACTAGCAGTGATTACTAGCTATGTAACCACCGCCAAGTTCCTGGTCTCTACCAGGAATAGTAACAGATCTTGCAGGGCTATTGTTTGAATTGAGCAAGATGATACATGTGAAAGACCTTGGCTCATAATAGATGTTCAATGAATGACCATTCTCTGAACTTAACTGGCTCTCCCCTTTTTCCTCCCATGTCTCTCCTGAGCCAATAAATACACTCCACATTCCTAGCCATAATTCCTCTTATTCCACCATTCTCAACAACCAAGGTAGTTTTTAGATGATGCCTTATGTCCTGTAATTGTATCTTATATTTTAAGTATCCCAGCACATTAGTGATTCACGGGCCTGAAAGATTAGGGGATGGTGGTGGTTACAAGAACTCAGACCCAACTGTAACTGTAGCTCGAGGAGAGGCCATCTGACCACAGCTGTGGCCTTTCACAGAGCAACAGAGTCACTGCCACCTCCTGGCCCAGCAGCAGGGCAGCCAGGGGACTAGATGCCCCCTTTCCTCTCCCCTGCCTTCTGAGTTCAGCTGGTGCCTCCCATTGGCTGGTCCCAGCCAAAAGCTGGAGGGCAAGAGGCACCCACTGACCCACTTAAGTATCTACAGGGCTTGCCTCCTGGGGCCAGAGCAAAGCGGAGAAGGAAGGAGAGCAACTCCCAGCAAACAAAGCCTGCAGCACAGGAACCTGGGTGCCCATCATGCCTTGTCACACTAGTGGGATTGGGTAGAGGCCACATCAGCAAACACGTTAATATGTCTATAGCGAAACATATGAAAAAGTACAGTGTGTCAAATAAATAAAGAAGAAACAGCCCCTCATCAGGTCAAGTACTGTTCCCAAATAAAGATGAGCTCCCCAGCCCCACCAGCGGTGCAGGTAAGGAACTGAGACCTGTGCTGGGAAAGACGGGTATTATGGTAAGTGCTTCCCCAGTTTCTCCCGTGGGCGGGTCCCCTCTTCCTCTCCCAGTCCTGCCAGGGATCTCCCCTCCCTATTCTGGTGGCCACGCCTAGCACACCTGAAAATGCTCCCGGGAACACAGTCCCAGCAGAGAGGAGGAGAAGGGTGGGACCTGAGCCGCCTGTCCTCACTGGGAAGACCACGGGAAGCTGGTCTCCAGACCCTGATCAATAGGGCAGGGGTGCTGGTCCCCCCAGAGGAAGGCTGCAGTGTCTTCTGCTTTGTATGGCCGTATGGTGCACACAACACAGTTGACACTCAATAGATATTTGTCGAATAAGTGGATAAATTAAATAATAAGTTGTATCTTCTTCCTACATTGATCAACCCCTGTGACCACAGATTAAAAATAAGTAGCATAGTTAGAATTTGGACTAAATAGCATATGCAGGGTAGACGCCCTTAAGCCCTCTTTAATGCCTCCGTCACAGCCTAAATCACCATCTTACTTAAACACAGGGAGTTCCTGATTCAATTCCCGATGCTGCACTCCTGCCCGTTTATTTCTGGGAATCCTTGGGAGTTCATATTTCACAAGCCTGTTCTGGTTGGTGCATGTCCCTTTGATTGGCCATAACCCCGTCTTCCCTGAGAGCGTTATCTCAAGATGAGTATCTTTCACAATATTAAGAATGCAGACTTTGGCATCAGAAAGCCTGGTTTTGAATTCTGGCTCTACCAGGTACTAGCAGTCAATGTATTTAATATCCCTGTGCCTCAGTCTCCTCATCTATAAGATGGGGATATCACATCAAAGGGCCGTCTGAAGATTAAATGAAGTAACAGATGTAAGTCACTTAGAAGGGTACCTGGCACACAGTGAGCACTGCATGTATGCTAGCTGTCATTATGGTTAGTATCTGGGCCTGATACCAGTCCGTACCAAAGACAGACTGCAGGCTCCATCAAACAGGAATCAGGAGCTGTCAGTCTTCCAAATGGCATTTTTCCAGGTTGCAGGAAGTCAAGTCCCCATCAGGCCCCAACTACATCATAAAAAGAAGAAAATAGTTCAAGAGATTTACCGATAGTAGTGAATAATTAACATTTAGAGAATTTCAAAAGAACAAAAGGAGAAACTGACCCTCAAGCCACATCACTTCTCTCAACGTATCTATCAAAGGCACAGTCCTTGACCCAGCAGAAGTCTAGCAATGATTAGCAAGTGATAGATTGAGTCTGTGTAGGTGTTTGAGTTTTCTCTCCTACAGCTTATCTATTTAACAATTGACTGCCCTCCCTTTCGGCAACTGGAAGAACATTCAAAAAGCATTTGTTGATTTACCAATATTTGTTCTATTCATTCCAAGTCCAATTTGTATTAGCTTTCAGAAAGTAGCAGCCTTCTCGATGGGTAAAGTGTTACTGCAAACAGACCCATCAACAACGTCCAGAAGGGCATAGTAATCCCTTCTGACACCGATAGTCAATTTAAATCAGGCAATTTATGGATGTGCACTGTTAGATCTCCACCTACCTGCAACCAGCAGGGCATCGTACCACTAATACGGCACAGTGCACCAATGAAACTCTTTCACTAAGTTGAAAGAAAAGGTGAACGGCGCATACTAGGACTAAAAAGTTATAGAAAATTACCTACATATATTTTTACAATTGCCTTAGATATTTTATATAGAAGGAGAACAAAATTGGATGGAGAATCGTTTATTAAAATGTATCTGCTCTCCACTATTTACAATAGCCAAAACATGGAAACAACCTAAATGTCCATCAACAGGTGACTGGATAAAGAAGATGTGGTATATTTATACAATGGAATACTACTCTGCCATAAAAACCGACAACATAATGCCATTTGCAGCAACATGGATGCTCCTAGAGAATGTCATTCTAAGTGAAGTAAGCCAGAAAGAGAAAGAAAAATATCATATGAGATCGCTCATATGTGGAATCTAAAAAACAAAAACAAACAAACAAACAAAAACAAAGCATAAATACAGGACAGAAATAGACTCATGGACAGAGAATACAGACTTGTGGTTACCGGGGGGTGGGGGGTAGAGGGTGGGAAGGGATAGACTGGGATTTCAAAATTGTAAAATAGATAAACAAGATTACACTGTATAGCACAGGGAAATACACACAAAATGTTATGATAAATCACAGAGAAAAAAATGTGACAATGAGTGTGTATATGTCCATGAATGACTGAAAAATTGTGCTGAACACTGGAATTTGACACAACACTGTAAAATGATTATGAATCAATAAAAAATGTAAAAATAAATAAATAAATAAATAAAATGTATCTGCTCTCATCTTGTTTAATTCAGGGATGATGATATGAAATTAAAATAACACATACCCTCCAATAGCTGATGTTTTATCCTTTCAAGGAGCAAGTCACTGCTAGCACTCTTTACCCGTCCAGAACTTTTAAACTTCATTATCATTTTCTCTATTGATAGACCAATTTTCTAATTCCATAGCAGTCCGTAGTGTGACATATTTGCCAGTGGGAAGTCAGGACTAAAAATAAAATGTAAGGTGAAGGTGTTGCATGGAGACACTTAAGTCAGGCCTGACTCCTCCACCCATCGGGAGATGTGAGGGTCTCTGTACCTCGTGTCTCCAAGAACCTGCAGCAGCATGACGTTCAGCATGGAGGCTTCCAAGTTAATATAGTCACCCAAGATTTCACATTTAGTCAATTCCCCTTTGCTCTCAAAAGCATATCTCCTTTCTGTAATTTTTTCTTATTTTACTCAAATCAGGAAGTGTTCACTTTACACCAAAACTTCCCCGTCATTTCATTAAGGAGAAGGAGGTGGTAGTGAGGAGAAATCGAAAGTGGGGAGGGGAGTTGGAGCCGTGTGACAGGGGTACCTCCCTGCCCCTTGGAAGGACAACCACTGTCTCGATTGCTTATTTGCAGTTTTACCTCTAGGAAGTCTACTTCTATAAATATTTCTTCTCCAACTCCCGAAATCCCAAGACCTCTGAACAATTTCTTTCTTTCTTTCTCGCTCTCTTTTTGGCTTTTGATGAATTTGTTACCTGTACAACAAAATGATGCAAGACACTTTCTACAATTACCTTAAAAAAAAAAAAATAGCAGTACCTGTCAGAAAGCCAAATTGGCTTGATCTTCCAAGCAGACCTGAGATAAAAGGGTAGTTCCGTTTCTCTTACTAAGATTAGGAACTGAGGTGTCAAGGGTGACAGCAGTGATGCTCCCTCTGAAAGCATTTCTACTCTTCTGTAGACCACCTTGCCTTCAAATGCAAATTTAAACGGTCTTCATTAGGAAGTATTAGTTCCCTTTTTAACCTCAAGCATCAATGCCATTTGTTATAGGCAATTACTATAATTGGACCCCGGGCTAACAATACATCAATAGAGTAGGCTGCTGCCTCATGGGTGTGGTTGTTAGGGTATCCACCCCCTGAAATTCCCACCGCTTAAGGTACTTTCCTTGAATGAAGACACAGTTTTTCTTTTAATATGCAAATATATAGGTCAGCGAGCTTCATTAACGACTGCTCATCCTCTGGCTCCCCTTCAGTTCCTTTAATTAATTATCATGAAAATGAAGACACTTGAAGATTCTGTCTCCAATTCCCATTGCGCCCCCCCAACACACACACATTGAAGCCTCCTCATCTCTGACTATTGCCCCAAACACCTAACTCATCTCCCATCACTCAGGTCTCATTTACTAAAGTTATTGGTCAAAGATGTGATCACATCACTGCAGGATAATGGCCAGGTTCCACATTTGCAGTCAAAGTCTTTGTAAACTACCTTCTAATTTTGCAGCCTTTTCCCAGACACAGGAACCCTACATTGAGATTATAGAAAACCATTTAGCCTGAATCCTTTTGCTCTTACTTGTTCATGTAGTTTCTCTGACCCAGAATTTCCTTCCCTGCAGTCTAACCCTCTACCAATCTTCCATCCTTAATATCCAACTGATCCTTCAAGATCCTGTCAAAGCGCCTTTGTAAGCCTTCCTGAGGTCCCTGTTCTTCTCTCTCACCATCATCCACTCATAAATCTGTTTTTCTAGACATTCAATAAAAATAATGGTTTAAACCAGTTGTTCTTAACTGGACAGTCCTTCACGTCTTCCCCCTGCCCTGCGACCAAGGGACATTTAGCCACGGCTGGAGATGTTTCTGGTTGTCACAACTAGGGGTGGGGTCTATTGGCATCCAAGGATGCTGTTTAACATCTTTCAATGCACAGGGCAGCTCCTTCCCTCCTATAAAGAATCATCTGGCCCAAAATATCAACAGTGCTGAGGCTGAGAAATGCTGGATGAAACAAATGCATTTATTATTGCTCTACTGCCAAGCCCCATTAAATTGACAGCAAAGGTATTTAGAAAGATCAAAAATGGAAGAAGACTAAAGTTTAGAAGAGGAGACAAAAGTGGGCCAGAGCTGTCCAAATTTTATATGGAAAGCAGATGGCGAAGTTGAGGACTGCCTTAGGGTAAAGAAATCATTTAACCTAAATCACTTTGCTCTACATTTGCTCATGTGGCTTCTTTGACTTAGAATTTTCTTCTCTACATTCTAATACTCCAGCCAGTCTTACAAAGGTCAAAATCCAACTGATTCTTTAAGACTCCATCAAAATGCCAGTTCCTTTGTAAAGCTTTCAAACCCCTGTTCTCTCCTCTCTCCATCATCCATTGATGAATTTATTTGCTAGACATCCAATTAAAAAACAGAGATAAAGAAAGTGAAAAAGTGAAGAAAGCTGAAACCTAATTCTCTGGGGTCAGGGGATGGTGCTAATAAAAGCAAACCCACTTGTATCACAGCACCCTGGAAAGACTCAGAGACTGCAAGCCCAATTTGCAACCATGCAGTGATGGGTAGGGCTGGAAACATCAGGACTGGTTCAAAACTTTAATGAAGGACAGTCAGATACCTAGACTACTTCCTTCACCCAGAAGAACGAGGCAGCTGCCTTTCTCCCACTGCGTTTATTCTACAGAGAAACCAAGTGGAATTTTCTGTTTGGACAGAAGAGGGCAAATGCGGAGCTCCCCGTTGAAGTCTAGGGGGTTAAGTGCACACTGAACAGTGAGACACCTACGCCTTCCCCCGTCTTGACCCCAGAGAATTCTTCTCTAGAGAAACAGAACTTCAATTAAAAAGACTCAGAAATACAGGCACTTGCAAGTCCCCCCATTTGGGTCCCCTCTAGCTGCCTTTCGGTACAGCCCACAGATCAGTGAATCCTGTGCAGACACAGAGCTTTCATCACCCACTTAGTGCCTCACTCTTACCTGTAAATGGGCAACCAAGGATCATGAGACATTTGAGGGAAACTAACATGAAAGGCAGAGACCAAAAATCAAACCAAATAAACAAATGGAAAAGAAACCCAGAAGAAACAGAATAGTGAGGGTGGAGGGAGCAGAAGAGCCTGGAAGTGCCTCTAGGAAGATGGGAGGAGACTGGAACAGCACTCCCCACAAATTTGACCTCGCTGGCATTTATGGAAGACTCCATCACACAGCTGCAGAAGAGAAATGTGAAAAGAGGGTTCAAAGAGCGGACTGGGGTGTGGGAGCCAGGGAGACCAAGCAGTTGATGGCTGAGGGGGGAAATGAATGGGCTGGAGGTGTGAAAAACCAAAGTAGTCGTGGAGAGTTTTGTTGTTTGCTACCCGGTGTGTAAAGCAAGCCCTTTTCTCCTCCCCCATCACATTCTCAGTGTAATCTACGTTACTCTACATGCTTTACATACTACTCTGCTTTTCTATTTTGGAGATGTAAAAATGTATTGACAAAATTTGTGGTTGGCTTGGGGTGAAACCAGGGCTTCCTGTGAGAAGTTGACCATACTTGGGCTATGGTTCTCAGTCCCACCCAGGATCTTTAGGGCAGAGGAGCCAGCTTTAGCTCACATGAAACCATCCTCCAAGAAGACAGCCAGGTGGGTACCCTCAACGTGACTGCTGGACAGAGAAGAGGCCAGGCTGGCACCATCACTAAGGCCTTTAGATCTACCTTGCTGGCAGAGGGGAGGTCTACAGTGATGCTGGCTTTGGTGTGACAGCCTTTAAATCTCATCCAGAAATGCCTGTGCATGAGAAATGCCAGTGGACACAATGGTAGGTGCACTTTCTCCAAGAAACTCCCTCCAAAAATCCCAGGCCAGTGGATGGTGTCTCAGCTGGCCTTGACGGAGATACCTTAGTCCTTGGGAAGTCGGATTCTGTCCCAGAAGATAAGAGGCAATCCACTGCAGAGATGAATTCCACTCAGCCTCAGCCTTGCCTGCTGCTGCAGGTTTACCTGGAGCCTGGAGCCTGGAGCCTATCTGTGGGGCTGACTGTCCAGCAAGCGCAGCCCACGGCTACGGACACTTGGGGGGAGCAGCAGGCCGAGGGCTGCAGGTTGACTGCAGAAATGCTGCAGACCTGGCTGACAACCCCTGGGGTGGAGAAGCAACAGATCTATGGAAAGTTTGCAAGGTTCTGGTATTAGGGATTATACAAGGCCTCAAAGCCACAAAAACCTCTCTGTGGTCGAATGCCTGCTGGCCTCAAATAAGCCTACGGGGTGCGGTGAGAGGCCAGCTTCTCCACAGCAGGTTTCTGACCGCACAGCAACAGAAAGGCTGAAGACCCTCTGCGGCAGGCTCCGAAGACTTCACCCACTCCTAGCTGAGTCAACACAGTTTTGAAAATCAAGCCTAAGGGAGTGTTTATAGCAAAATAACAAAACCAAAGCAAACAAAACAGAAACTTCACCAGGGAACAGGGAGGCTCCCAGATTCTCCCCGATAGGGAAGTTAATTTGGGAGGAGGCAGTGAGGGTGGGGGGGACTGGCGGTTTCAGGGGACACCACCAGCAGTGCGTGGGAGGTGAGGTGTGCGCCTCGGTTCTCTGAGATCTGATGCTTGGAGTGGAGCTGTCGGTGGGCCCCCTGCCTGCTGCCGACCCCTCCGGCCTCCCTGCCTTCCCTGCGTGCTCACCGCTGTCCCTCACTCCCAGCCCTGCTGTTCCTCTCAGCAAGCCAGTGTATTCGCTCCTCAGGGCCTTCACACTCGCTCTTGCCTCCTCAGAGTCATGGCCAACCTCCTCTCTCCTCCTGGCTGGACTCCCTGCTTCCTTATGCCGCCCATGTGTTCAGCTTCCAGAGGGGCCGCTGCCCCTCCTGCCTGAGCCCCTCCCCCAGGCGCCCCTCCACATCTAGACGGAGCTGTGTTTTGCGTCTTGTTTTCTCTTCTCGCACTTCTTACAGAGAAAAGGCTGAGAGATTAGTCAAAGTTGGCAAATGCTAGCCCAGCAGAAGATGGACACACAGGAAAGGACCGTGGTTTCCTCAGCAGCAGAATAAGCTCCCAGGAAAGACCCACTTTTGTTGAGTTAAAGCTTTGTAAGCCAGTGGAGAGGAGGAGCCTCCCAGAGCTGTGGGCTGGCGGGCCCTGGGATTGCAGAGCACCACAGCCAAATGTCGCTGCACAAACAAATGGAGGCCCCGGGGCTGCTTGAGGAAGGGGTGGAGAGGCAAACCCAGTGTGGGGAGGCCTCAAGGGGACAGACACCTTAAAGGGTTACTAACTACGTTGTTTACCATTTGATGTGCCATCGAACCATCCTCTGCCCCCTCCCCTTACAGTCCTCAGTGAAATCTCAACTGTTTGCTTACGTGGCACCTGCCTCGAGGCTGCCACAGCAGGAACCACGCCCAGTGACACAGGTCACCCGGATCAGCTGGGGAAGGAAATTCCTTGTCTTCATTTTTACCGTGGACAGAGTCCTGAAAAAGAAACATGTAAATCTTTGAGATGTGTGGCCTTTTGGGAGCATATTTCAGATAAATGAAAAAGAATCAACAAATTAAACAGACCAAATGGCATCAGGGCAGAGTGAACAACGTTCACTCACCCTCCGCGTTTGTTTGCTGGGGCTGCTGTAATGGACCACAGACTGCATGGCTTCAGTGACAGGAATTTATTTTCTTAAAATTCTGGAGCCACAAGTCTGAGATCAAGGTGTTATCAGAGTTGGTTTTTTCTGGGGCCTCTCTCCTTGCCTTGTAGATGGCCATCTCTCCCCTCACCTCTAGGTAGCTTTCTTCCCTGTGTCTGTGTTCTAATAAGGACAACAGTCAGTGAATGAGGGCCACTCAAATGACTTCATTTAATTGAATTCCCTCTGTAAAGACCGTATCTCCAAGTACAGTCACATTTTCAGCATCTGAATTTTGGGGGACACAATTCAGCCCATAGCACCCTCCGTGCAGAACAGCTTCCTTCCACCCATGTTGCTGGAGAAAGCAGTTATTCTCCATGGCGAACACTGCATTTGTGCCCTTTCTTCTGTCCTTTCCAGAGATTTTCCCCCACGTAATCCCCTCTTTCTAGAAATAAAAGCTCATCCTTCTAAATCTCCTCTGAGCATGCAGGACCATCTTTTCAGAAACAGACCTTCTGAGAAATACATGCCTCCAATACATGCCACAGGCTGCTGTGTTGTGTTTTGTTTTGATTTGATTTAGTCCTCTAGAGAAAAGCCAGAAAGCCTGGAATGTGTCCATCTTGGACACAAGTGCTGTTGTGCCTGTCTTTCTCCAGACAGCCTAATCCTCTGTCCCATCCTGTCAGCAGGGGCTTGGGGACTCATCTGAGAACAGCCTGGGTGGGGGTGGGGGGGTAGAATGCAAGCCTGGGGTTCCAGCACACGGTGTAAGAGGGATGAAGACGAGATGGCAATTCACAGGGTCATGGGGAGCAGCCCCAGGCAGGAGAAATGACAGGTGAGGCAGTTCTTGATGGACACCCACTGAGAGCCCAGAACTGAGAAGACAGTGGAAGCAGCTTATGAAGGAAGGGTTCACGTCATGCCTTCTAGAACACCACCATGTGAGGCTTCCACTCATTCCCGCCTCATCTCCACCCGTCCCTTACAAGAAACCTACACTCTAACCATCAGTAGTTACCACTCCCCCATTCATTGTGCTTTCCTGATTCCTTTCTCCTCAGCTAAAATCCTTCCCTCTGCCTGGAATAGTCTCCCCACCCCAGCTTCAACCTACTGAAAGTCTATCCTTTCAAGAAGATCAAGTTCCAATGTGGCAAGAGGCCTTGATTGATCGTCCTCATCTCTGAACTCTGGAAGCATTTCATTAATTTCTCCTTCCCCTAAGGATTTGCCTAGAAGTAGAAGAGGCCACCTGTTACGGGGGAAATACATGGGCTTTGGTTTGGTGGTGATAATATTTCTTGAGTGTTTACTACGTGTCCAGCATATCTCAGTGCTTTTCTCATTTAATCTTCACAGCTCCCACAGATGGATGTTATTATTAGTCCCATTTTGCAGAGGAGGAAACGGCAACTCAATGTGTCACGCAACAAGCCAGCGGATAGCAGGATTCAAGCACAGACTTGCTGACTCCAGAACCCATGCTCTTAGCCTGGGTCCTGAGATCAATTACAACACCTACTGGCTTTGTGACTTCGCACAACTCAGCCTCTCTGAACCTCACTTTTCGCACCTGTAAAATGGACTAATTATAATAATACCTCGTTGGGATTACCATGAGGACTAAGTAAGATCACATGTCTAAAGCATCTTGATAGTGTCAGTTCTCTGAAGAGAGTGGTTTCTTGGTAATTCATGGTGCATATAACTGGTGGTCTCTCTAGAACGTAAGCTTCCATAGAGTTGGAAGAGAGTCTCATTTACCTACTGTGTAAATGTGACTGGTGCATGATATATATCAATTGAACACGTTATTTATTTTCTTCCCTTATAAGCTTTAAAAAACAGAGTCTGCGTGGGGCAGATTATAGACCCTACTGTGTGGTGCTGGAGCACGGGCTGTGACATCTTTTCTACCCCTGAAGTTCTAATCTAGAAACTGTGCATGGGGAATTTTCTCTCTTCCAATTACTTGCTAAATTCCAAGAAAATTCCTTGCAATAATGTCACTATTTTGTCTAGCCTAGATCTAGAGTCAGATAGGGTGACCAACCATTTTGATTTGCCTGAGTCCCTCCCAGTTTCAGCACTGGGAAACCTGTGGCTCCGGGGCACACGGGACAATTGGCCACCACAGAGTCAAGCAACAAGATTCATGAGAATAATAATGATCATTTACTGAACTCCTACTACATATCAGGCATAACGCAAGTGCTTTATGCTTGCAGTCTCGCCAAATCCTGCCTGCAATTCTAGAAGCGAATGGTTCTGCAGAAACAGATGTAATCGTTCACAGCACAGACCTTAAAGACATTCTTTGGAAAGGACTAAACCTCAGATAGAATCTAAGCAGTTTTCCATGGGTTCCTCTCACATGTGGCTTTTGGAGGGGCACAGGTGTTCACGTCTGCTTTCTCCGGAAGTAGCAGAGGGAGGAGCCAAGTTTCCTGTTGATTACATTTAATCTCACTCAACTACAAGTTCACTTTCGTACAGCTTGGAAGTGAGGGCTTTGCATGGTAGCACGGGACCATAAAAATGACTGTGCAAGATGAAACTGTGCTGAGCAACCTTAATAATCAATGGGAAATTGTGTTGGTTTTTTGATATTTAAAATTTTTGTCAAAACCTTAAAAACATTTAGTGTCAACTATAAATGTATAGGGAAAAACAATAATTAAACTAATATTTGTTTTAGTCGATGGTAATTTAATTTAGTTGTTGGTGTGAACAGGGCTTGTCTCCTTATCATGTAACTTACGATTTGGAGCAAGCGTTTTTTCCCGCACGCCTTGGCAAATTGTCGTACTCCTTTCTAAGTCTGGATCATCTTCCAACATTTATTCCTTTGCATTTTCAATCTTACAAAATACATCTGAGAATTCCTTGAACGTGGGGGGTTTTGCTAGTATCACTTCTTGGGAATCTTCAGTCATCTTTTTGATCACAACCACTTTCCTCATTTATGCCAATAAATTCACCTTCACTGAGTTTCTCTGGCTGCCTGTCTAACCTCTCACCTTCAGCTATTCTGTTCATGTGCAATTCAAATTCACTTTCAGCATTATTTTTGTTATTGTGTTCTTACTTCACTTCCATTTGTGTTGGCCAACTCCTTCTTCTGACAATCCATTTTTGAGAAATGTCTTATGAGTTTATCACTGGGAGACAAGGAAGCAACATGACTACAGACTGCTGTGAACTTCATAACGGATGCGCATGCACCACAGACTTTGAAAGAAGTGATGTGATTATTCATGATCATCCTGCACATGTTACTTATGTAGGGGTTTGTAGACTAAAGGGCTAGCAGCAAAGTTTTGCCCACAGTCAATGCAGAATGTAACTGAAATTTAAACCATGCTGAGGGGAAGTGGGTTTAGCTCAGTGGTAGAGTGTATGCTTAGTGTGCACGAGGTCCTGGGTTCAATCCCCAGTCCCGCCATTAAAAAAATAAATTAATATAATAAATAAATAAACCAAATTAACTCCCATCCCCCCAGTGTTTTACATCATTACCCCTTCATTCCCTATACGAGCTGGGCATCTGTGATTCTGTACTTTAGTGCTATTTGTGATCCAAAGCAGCATCTAAATGAATAGGTCTATGGACTTACCCTGGAGTTCTGGAAAACAAATCTCCTTTGACATGTAAATTTTAAAAGGGGAAATACCTCCAAAGATATCCCAGATTATTCCCTAAAATTCTCTTGATGGCTCTGAAGAAACCTGCAACAATACTTCCAAATTATCAGAGAAAAAATGACAATAAAAAGTGATTTGTCAGCTTTTCTTTTTGGTGGTGGCCATGAGAGACGGGCAAGTTCCTCTGACCTGCCTGAGCAGATGGAGTTTCATCCCTGGGAGCCTGGATGAACGATGAATTCAGACCCTCTCTAAATGTGGATTTGAAGGAGAAGTCTCCAGGAATCAGGCTTGAGGAGACAGGACCAGATCTCTCCTAAACCACCAGTCCTCAAACGTGGCTGCACATTGGCCTTACCTGGTCATCTTTTAAACTCCTGATGCCTCCACCCACCCCCAGAAATTCTGATTTCATTGGCCCTGAGTGAAGCCTAGGTATTAAGACTATTTTTAAGTTTCCTGGTGAGTCTAATATGTAGCATAGTTGAGAACAACTGACCTATGCAATCTAATAAGAAAAGGTTGTCACAGATATTAATGGTATTAATTATTAGTACTTGGAATGTATTTTACTGGATGAAGTTATAGCTGTGAACGGTAAGGGCTAACACATGAATCACTTAAATCAATATGAAAGGTGTTTTTTAATCAAAGAGTATATGCTGAAAAATCAATTGTATGCAATTTATTTAAAAGCAAATACAAGACGTGTGTGTATGTGTGTGTGTGTGTGTGTGTGTGTGTCTGTACATGCAAACTCAGTGTCCTGAGATTGAGTTGATAGTCATGGGGACATTAGGCTTATCTGTGAGAGAATATATTGATGTGTTACTTTGTAATTAAGAATAAAATACACTTTAAAATTTATTCTCTGAGAGGTTTGGGCTTTTTTTTTTTTTTTTTTTTGGTTTGGGCTTTTTTGAGGGGGTTGTTTATTTATTTGTTTGTTCCTAAGAAAGGTGTTTTACTCTTTTGAGCTACAACCTCTGGGTGAAGCAAGGATGCTTCACTCAGCGTGGGTAGAGTCACCAGACAGTTGGAGATAACAAGGGAAAAAGGAAATAAACAAAGAGTAACTTAATTTTATCCCAGACTTTGGCATAGGCACAAAAAAATAAGTCATTATTTCTCCCAAAAGAAAGGGCACTATTTGTATCTTTAGAGACTGTCTTGTTCTGGATCATTTCCCATCTGTGTGGGAGAGACACAAGCTGATTTTTATCCCCAGCCATCATGGAGATTTTATTTAAATTAAGGCTCTAGTCAAGTGACTAAATAAAGTGCAGGAAAACCTCCTGAGGTTGCAGAAGTGAGCAAAAATATGGCAAAGAGGCTTTATTGTATACATAAGTAAGATCATAAATTATTAGGGAATTATCTAAAATGTTTGCACAGGATGGCTGGCCCAGAGTGTCAGTCATTGCCAAGAAAAAGCACCTTGAAGACATTGTCGACTACAGAACTGGAGGTGGCCCAAAAGGACACACGAAAAATAATAATAACGAATGTCAGTTATTGAGTGGGTATAATCTAGTTACTGTTCTAAGCACTTCCTGCTTCAGTGATCTCATTGTGCCCTTATAAAGCAATATATTATGATCAGCCTGATTTTACAGATGAAGATGAGATTAAGTAACTCACCCAAGGTGATTCCAGTAAGAGGCAGTACGATTCCCGATAAGGCCCTCAGCCACGGTGCCGTGTTTCCCAAAGCGGGCACCGTCGAACGCCCGGCAAGATGCCGGCAACGATGGCAAAAACAACTCCACAGGCAGATTTACAGAGCAAAACTTCTTTCTTTACTAACAGCATGTCTTTAATATGTTAATAAGAATCTGCAGGTGAGGGAGATCATGTGATTTGACTGCAGCGTTCTGTTTTCACAGATCGTATGGTGGAGTACACTATGGAAAATGCTGTGTGAAGAGATAGAAGGGTTTCCTTTTGGGGAAAATGAGTTACACCTTTGGTGGAGAGGTAATGATTGAGGGGATCTGGTGACCATAGACCTATATACCTGCTCCTAAGGGACTCAGCTGGAGGGAGGAACAAGGTGGGGTCTGGCTAGTGTGAGGGGCTGGAAAGGAAGACGGCACAGAAGTGGAGACTAGGGAGGAAGGGAAGCTAGCAGGACCAAAGCAGCCGCTGAGGGCGACAGCCAGGAGGAGCATCAGTGAGCTGTATACCCGGCGCAAGGGGTGAAACAAGGATTCAGGGAAGAATCGAGTTTCTAGGACAAGGACTAGAGCTGGGGTGCAGGTGTCAGGAGCACGTTAGAGGACTCAGATCGGGGGCTGCTGCTGAGGGCTTCAACCTGTTGCCCGGGCTTAGGTCCCATCAGCCAGGAAACAGGTCATTTCTCAGATCTCCCCTTTTACCTGCACCAGGGTTCACTCCCCTAGCGCAGAAGAACCCCCCAGGAGCACACTGAGGCCATGGGCAATTCTAAGATGTGACCCCATCTGGCTCCACCAAGCCTGACCCTGAAGAGCCCTGGGGCAGCCCTGAATCTGGGTTCCCGTCATCCCAGACCTGAGCGATGTCCCGCATCTTCTGAAAGCGTGTGCACACGGCCCCCGTGCCTCGTCCTTTCCCCCATCTGTCAGCACATACTTGTACTCACCCTTGGAAGTCAAGGCTGAAAAATCTGAATCGGTTACACCTGGCTTACTGGCACTGTTTACTGGTGTACACAGCAGATCTGATTTACGATAAGTTATGTCAAACACGTCAATTTGGTGCTTTGAAGTGTGGTGGGGGTAAGGGGGTGAAGGCTGCACGGGGTGTGGAGAAGATGGGAGAATTTTGTCTGTTTTTCACCTGAGGAATAATTCAATTCCCAGTTTGATTCCAGAGAAACCATAAAAATCAAGCCAGATAAAAATGATACAAACCAGCAATGAGAAGAACCCAAGCGTTTTGTTTTTTTTCTCTTCCAGGAGAACCTCGTTAGCATTTCGGAAATGAACACAAATTTCCAAGAAAGGAAAAATGGGCCTTCCTTGCGGGCCCTCCCTCTTCCCCATACCCTCTTCCTCTTCTCTCTCCTTCCCCTTTTCTTTTCTCATCAGCCCCTGAGTTGCCAGCGACTATAGGAAAAGAGGAAAAGACGGAAGCTAAATCAGCACTCTACTCCACCCCTTATAAAGCACAACAAAACCCTTTTTTAAAGGATGGCTTTGCATGAATGTATGCACACCCAGCCCTCTGCTTCAACCAGGCTCTAATTTCTGGTAAAGGCAGAGTTTTCAGAGCTCATGGGATAGCCCGAGTCAGGAGATTTAAAAACCCTGACAACCACCAGTCTTGTTTCATGTCATGATTGCACCACTGGTTACCCTGATGTTGAATCAGCATTCTGCAGACCACATAAAGGTCAGGTCTCTCTTCACAAAGTGAAAGTGCTGAATTATATTGAAACTGTAGAAAAACACAAACCAACCTTGACTCGAGTGTCTAAGTGTCAGCTCTGAAAGTTTTGTTTTTATCTGAAATTACAGTAAATTCATCTCAGAATGGTTGAGGAATGTGGTCTTCTGCGTAACTGACTTGCCCACTTAATTGCAAGTTACCGCGTTTACGACCAGGCCCTCCCTCCTTTCCCAGGCCTTTGCCTACCCTGGGCTACTTCTCCAATTGGCGCCATCAACGTGCAGGCCCAGGCACGCCTCTGTTTCTGGTTGGGGCAAGAAGTCAGTGGCCTCGGATATACCACGGGACTTCATGAACCAGAGCTGCCCCCTGGGTGTCCTGGGGCCCCATGGAGCACTGCTGCCCACCCGATGCTGGGGGAGGAGGGTTAGGCAGGTCTGTGTTCACATTTGGCCTCGGCCTCGGCCACACCCTGGCTGCTAGTTTCCGGGCTGACTCCCCGTTGCTGAACTGCACTCACTGTTGCCCATTAGTGCCGACACGGGTCTACATTTGGCCGGAGCCTGCACTGTCCTTGGACCCACTGTGCCTGGGCCATCCCACCTCCTTCCCAGCCTGGTCTCTGCAGCTGGAGCAGCACCCCAGGTCACGCCCTGTGCCCAGAGGAGCTCCACATCTCATCTCACCTCCCTCCCAATCAGTGTCCCCACCCCAGGCTGGAGCCTCCCACCCTTGTGCCTGGACCTGCTTTCTACGGTGTCACATGCCCTCTATGGGTTTCTAACTTTCAAAGAGTGAAAAACATTCTTATAACTTAAATATATTGAGTCTAATCATCTTCCTGATCGTTTCCAAAGCACCTCGAGAACTTAGCAGTGCCTTAGCATTTCTTCCAGACTACCAGGGCTTTTGGAGGGTGGAAAGATCCAGGAGTAGAATTAGGAGAGTGATCTAGATGGTACAGATTCCAAGACCCCCCTGAAAACTAAGTGACTTCAAGCAAATTGCTTAACTTCTCTAAGCCTCAGTTTTCTTATCTGACAAGAGGACAATTATATGTAACTCATGAGGCTTCTGTGAGGGCTAAAGATCGTGGGTATAAAGGGCTTGCTTAATTAAAACATTCTTAATATTGGCTTGAGATTTACATTTCCATAAAAGTAGGAATTTGGATTGATTTAGTGGTTCACATCCTAAGGGGGAATAAAACCATTACCTAATTGTCATTCCACTGTAATGTTCTGTTCCCTCTCTGGCTCCCCCAGTAGACAGTTAGCTTCTCAAGGCCAGGCCAGGTATCATGTCTGGTTCTCCTGTCTCTGTGCCAGCACTGCACCTGTCAGAGAGTGTCTGTTAAATAGATGAATCCATCAGCTATGTCACTCTCCCAGCCAAGCCTGGGGATCATGTCTCTAACGTACACTCCTGGGTACCTCTGACAGAGGAATTGTGCCAACCTGGCAGGAGCTACAATGAGTGGGGATATTTGCTCCCCTCCCCTACTTCCTACTGCCAGTACCAATAAGACAGGGTGAAAATGTCTGGTAAATGTGGGCAAGGTCAATAAAACCCAAGCAGCTTCCTAATGCCTCCTGTCGCTGCTCCCACAATTATGCTGTGAGCTGGGCAATGGCATACGCCAAGCAGCAGGGCCAGCTGAGTGGCAGAGACCCCTGATTCCCACTACACAAATCTCTACCACTTGGACCTCCCTCATTAAGGCACTGTGTTTCCACGAGGCCTGATTAAGTGCAGTGCTGCTTCTAAAAGACAGCTGGGGGATGATGAGGTGTTCATTCCTTCCTTCACTGGCTCATTCATTCTACAAACTTTAACTGAACACCTACTATGTCCCACTGACTGTATCATATGCTGAAGAGGCACAGTCCAGGCCCTCAGAGAACTCTGGGACTCCTGAGGGAAACAAACAAGGAAACCAACAATGACGCTGCAGTGGGACGAGAGCTAGAACAGTGGAGGCACTGGCTGGGAGGACACACGGGACATGTGGCAGGACTAGGTAGAGTGTGGGATTTTGGAGGGCGATGTAAAGAGAGCTTTGGGCAGGTGGAATTTAACGCCTTGAAGGATGAGTAGGCATTAGGGCATTGGGCAGGTACCTCAAGAAAGTGTGGAGAGCAAGGGGAGATGATTCAGTAGGACATGGGGATGGACAACAGCACGACCAAGAAAGAATGAAGGGTCAGGAGGTGGCAAATGGGGATCTGGTGAGGAAGAACCCAGAGATGTGAGTTCCAAGCTCCCAGGGATGGGGAAAGAAATGTCCTTTGGTGTAGACTTAGGGTACTGGAAAGATAGATGATGTGAAACCTTTATCCAGCTCTGGCTTTACACGCAAGGAAGCTGAAGTCTGGAGATGAGAAATCATTAAGGTCACAGAGCAAGTGATCAGCATAACTGGACCTGGAACTGGGCCTCTGGACCTACAGGAGTGAGAAGAAATGAGCTCCAGGCCCCTCTCTGTTGGAGTCCACTTTCCCACCCTCCTTCCTCCAAAGAGCTGCCTTCTACCTCAGTCAAAGGTAGTGAATAGAACCACTGATTGCTGGAGATGGGGGCGAAGGTTCAGAGAGGCCCTTGATCAGAGAACTGGAGGACCGCCCAGCTGCCCTCACAAAGCTTACTAGAAGGTCCTTTATAGACCTTGAAAGCTCAAGGCCTGGATGATGTCTCTCTCAAATGGTATCCTTGAGTTTATGAGCGTCATGTCTCCACCTTACATCTTTTTCCTTTGAGATTCATTCTTTCCTCTGGTATCACTTTTACTACCCAAGGGGGTATCCCTGCTGATGGGTACGCACCCCAGAGAGGTGGAAATCTAGGAAGCATGCACCCTGCCGAATTTTTCAGCTCCTTTGTCTTACTTTTTTTAAAGAAGTTAGACCCATCTTTCCAATCACTATAATGAATCGGGCACAAGAGAAAGTAAATTATTGTGAAAATTCATAAACGTTGTGGTTGAATGAAAAGCCATTTTAAATGAAAATACTTCTCACAAAACAGAGAATGCATATCTCTTAGGCATTGCTTCTCTTTTCTCCTGTGAACACACAGTATGTAAAAAACAGCCAAATTGCTCATAAAGATATCTGTGGTATACACTGCAACTTTCTTCTAAACTATTTTTTCTTGTTTGAAATGAGGACTTTGGAAATCTTCATTTCCTGGGTTCAACAAATTGTGAAGATAGATAGATAGATAGATTCATGAATTCATTTATTCATCCCCATAGGATCAGCCTTACAATTTGTAAGGTCCACTGCAAAATGAAAATGGGGGGGTCCTCTTATTGAACATCACTAAGAGTTTCCAAGATGGTGATGGCAAATCATTAAACCAAGCATTAAATTCACTTTACTGAGCGGGACGCCCTGTGCAACTGCACTGGCTGCACACCCACGAAGCCCACCCTGCATCCAACAAGTTTTGGGCCAGGCCCTGGAATGTAATGGTGAGCCAGACAGATGGGCTGTGCCCTCTCTCTCTGGAATGTACAGAAGAAAATAGGGAAGGGAGTTCAGTGAGGACTAAGATCAGGGACATGCTGGGTCATCCAGGCGCTTCCTCACTGCAGGTCGATGAAGAACTCTCTAAGGAGGTGACATGTAAGCTTAGGATGATGAATGACTAGGCTTCAGCCAGTCCAAGAGTAGAAGGGGAGACTTGAGGCCAAAGGAAGGGCATAAATAAGAGACTGGAGGAAAGACTGGAGAGTGCAGCATGCTGGATGGAGGACGCAGAGGGAGCATGGCTGGAGCAAAGACATGATGGGGTGCCCCTAGGGAAAAGATGGAGAGGGCAATGAGGACCAGCCCTGAAGGAAGGCTAGATTTTATCCCAAAGGCAGTGAGAGGTTCTTCTGGGTTTCTTAGGCTATGCTTAGCCACACAGTGGGCCAGAAAGGAGAGAAAGCAACAGACTGTCAGTGGAAGAAAACCAGGCTATCCTTCCTGGTTCCTGATGTAGAGTATGGGGAAAACAGGAAGTTAGCTGGCAGAGTCGTGCTGGCAGGAAGTCCTGGTTTGACAGGTCCCTCAGCCTTTGCCCCAGGCCATGATCTTACTACCTTGGAGTTCGTGCTTCTCCACAGCCTGATCAGCAGATCGGGAGAGTAGCAGCAGCAGATCTTTCCTCTTCTACCACCAGAACTCAGCCAGTGGAAAATGTGTTCCAGACCTCCTGTTTTGTCCCTAAGCCATGATGCCCAGAACTTGATAGGTTGGTAATCACTGCTCTCTGTGAGGTTTCCGGGACCGACTTAGCACCCATGGTGCCATCACCTGTTTACCGGTTTGCCTGCACTGCCAGGCTATCAGCTGTTTGAGATCAAGGAATTGGTCTTGCTTAATCTTTGCAGTCTAGTTCCTCACAAGGTAGGCAATAAATGTATTGGTAAACTGAATTAAATTATACTTAATACAGTTATACTCAGGGAACAGTATGCATTCAGCCATTTTGGGGAGGCTGAACTTGAAAACTTTTAAACGTGTGTAATTTTCACAAGGAAAAAAATATTTGGGGTTCTGAGCCATCGGCTTTAAAATACATTTTGGGGACTCAATTTTTTTCTAATGTGGAGGTTATTCAGAAATGATCAAAGCACATGTTCATTTGATTATAAGCTCCTTGGCTGACAGGACTATGTGTTTTTAATGTCTGTCTCCCACAGGGCATGGCATCTAGTAACATGGCTCATTATTCAATGAATGTGTAGATCACACACGTATACACACACACCAACTCATGCATTTTTTTGCACATTAAAGGGTTTTAAAGGCACAGATTCAGGTAATTTGCCTTGTTTCACTGTACAATAGAAGTATAAACAGGAAAGCACACCATAGTATATATGATGCATATCAAAGGCATGTGAATGTGTAATTATTATATATCAAAAATCATAAAGGTGGATGACAAATCACTTATTTAGTAGAAGCATTTCTCCATGAGTCTCCATGTGATGTTTAATAGAAAAATATATAAGGAGGGAAATGGGATGAAACGCTCCATTCTTTCAAACTTTATAAAGAAGTGTGAAATGATTTAGATAACGTGCTATAACTGTAAAATCAATTCAGGGAGGAAATGTTCAAGAATAAGTGATTTTCAAGAAGTATGAGTTTATGACCTGACATCAGAGACATAGTTGAACACATAGAAGAATTGCCTGACCCTGAAGCGATATTAACGAGCCAATGGGCTGGTGTTCGGTGAACCACTTGTAACTAGAGAGCCGGCCGGCCGGAAAGAGAGGGGGTGGAGTTTCTGAGGAACCAGGCAGAACTGGGATTTTCTCAGCTGAGTCTGCAGTTTCACTTAGGTTCTGATCAAAGTTATCGCTAACATGTAACAAAAACAGATGCAATTTTTCTTATAGCTCTTTGGTGTCTAGAATACAAATCCCCTCTCTTGTCCCTGACCAGCTCTTCCATTCTCAGGAATACTTTCTACTTCTCCTTCTTCGTTCCTGGAATCCATGGTCATCACCAGACTTTGCAGAACTTTCTTCCTGATAAGTTACCCCCATCTGTCCATTCCTACATCCTCCCCACGAAGAATAGCGTCATGGGCCCCTCGAACGCCTGCCCTCCATGGAAGACAAACGCAACCATTCCTTTAAGCTGGAAGACACGTTAGAGATCAACTGACAAAAGAGGCCAGGAGACTTGCAGCGACTCTCATGACATCGCGGAGCTGTTCTGGTCGCAGAGCCAGCATAAGACTCTTACTCTGTCATGTCCTGATGCCACCTCTACAAGTTCTTAATGTCTAGCCCAGGAGCAGCAGGTGCAATTGGCTTCCCCCAAGACAGTTTTCAATAATTTCATGTACTAGTAAGTGAATGCTAGACCACTCTGAAAGGTCACTTTTAAATCCACCTGGTGTATTTACTTCCCTTGTGGAAATAATTTTAATGCTTCCTCGTCCTGACTAATCTGTATCCAGGCATGGATATGATTTTTGTGTTGGTATAATCAGTGCGTGTACTTTTCATGCTGCTTTTGTTTCATTTGAACAGTCATGTGTAAACACTTGTCCAGCTTTCTAGAGCACCACTGTCTAACCGAATTTTCTGTGATAATGAAAATGTCCAAAATCTGCACTTTGACAGAAGCCACTAGCTGTATGTGGCTCTAAGCACTTGAAGTGGAGCTAGTGTAACTGAGGAACTGAATTTTTATCTTATTTCATTTTAATTCATTTAAATGCAAATTTAGATAGTCACTTATGGCCAGATGACTCCAGTATCAGTCAACACAGTTCTAAAGACTCGTCCTATGTCTTCCTTATAATGGGTATGTAATATTTCATTGTATTCCTGTCTTGGTTTATTTTATTGTTTCTCTGTCCTTGTTCATTCAAAATGCCTTTCTTTTTTTTTTTTTTTTTGCAAATGCAGCAAATACAGCATTGTGTATGGTTATATGAACATTGCCTTAAAAATGGTTGCTCTTCTGGCATTTTTCTTCTTTTGATTTATTTGTTTCATTCAATCTTCTGCAAATAAAATTACAGCTGGGTAGTGTTTTGACTGAGATATGCCTCAGAATCCCCAAAGAGCCCCCAACCCTCCCTTATCCTCCCATTACATACCCATGGGAGCAAGAACTCTGTCAAGAACCCAGGTCTTCCATCCCCAAATCCTCTGGTGGGGCCTCAATCTCACCCCTTTCTCCCAGCGCCTCCATCATCCCTCACTCATGCTTTAGGGCTCCTTTCCCACAAGCCAGCTTTATCCCTTTTTTTTTTTTTTAATCTTTAGGAACAAAGAAACAGGTCATTTTGATTTAAGGGATTAGCTGCTAATCCAGACAAAATAGAAAGCACAGGGATGTTCCAAAAGTTCAGAGTCTGGGATGTATCCCACAGCCCCAGGCCCAAGTCCCCACTCCTGGCTGGGGAGTTGGTCGGGGGGCTGCAAACACAGTGGCACTAGTTTCCCTGAGCAGCCTCAGCTCATGACGACACTTGCTGTGTTTCTCGCAGCCTCACATGCCACAGTCGCCTCCGCAGAGAGGATGCTGGTGAAATGCAGCAGAAGGGATGTAAACCCAACCCCTCAATCAGGAAGGGTGGACAGACCACTCTCCAGAGCACCTTAATGATGAAAGCTGCAAAAGCTGAGCGATTCCACCATGATTCTCGGGTTGGACAATGTTAGAAATGAAGCCAGCACTATGGGGACCCAATATGGAAGTCTAAATCACGAGGCACTGGGAAGAAAACACCTCAAGTAATGCTTAAGCAGAAAAGGAGGGATGGAGAAAAATAAGGAAATTTATCACTAGATCGTGTAAGATAACCAAGTTAAGGAGATGCTTTTAAAACTATGAGTGCACACAGGCATGAGTAAACAACATTAGGCAGACACCAAGAATACAAGGTAAGTGTCCTTCAGAACAAAGACAACTTGCTACAGTTATTGGTTCCTAGTGGACCAGTCAGAGCAAAGGTGGGGATTATTTCATGATTTCAGGGTTCTCAGGCTTATCCCCTCAGACAAATACCACATGGGGATCCAGACTGAGTTAGCCCATGGAAGAGAGCAGAGCTTACAGAATGAAAGCCTTGATCAAACCAAACCTAAAGTCCATCCACCTCTAGAATATTCAGTTGCATGAAGTCTTTTCTCTCTGTGATTGGGGTTTACAGGCCTGTGGTTTTCTTAGTGTAAGGTTCCTGGATGTAGAGCTCCTGTAAAGAAATCCAACCTTACAGAGATGAACATTTGGAGGAAATCCTCTCTTTCATAATCTGTGAAAACTGAGCATTAATTCAGGAATAACAATATACCGGTAGCAGGAAGGGAGGGTATTGGAGAGCTCAGCCGTAGTCTGTCGCTTGATCAAGTCATTTGAACTTTGCTGGGCGTCAGCTTCCTTAGTTATAAAATAGGATGCTGGGAGAAGTAAGTAGTTTTTAAACTTAATTTTGACTAAACGAGTAATTTTAAACTGCATTTGACAACAGAAACCTTCTCCACCTTCTCCTCCTGAATTAGTTTCACAAGGAGTCCCAGTGGAGGGTGGAGGTAAAAGTGGAGGTGTTCTGGTTAAACTGGGGTCAGGGCTGGAGCCAGTCTACTCAGCTTCCTCCCATCCCTCCAAGGCAGCCCCGGAAGCACCTCCAGGGAAGCCCGAGGATCCTGGTGAGACAGTCTGAGACCCTGCAGACCAGAAGCTCCCCACGTCCCCTTCTCGCTTGGATTCTAGGAATAGTGAGATGCTAGATGTAGAGGTCATTTCCTCAAATTGTCCTCAGTCTTCCAGCATATGCATCCCCACCCCCATTTGACATTTTAGCTGTATAAATACATGCTTCAAAATATAAAGTTACCAAGTTAAAGAATATTTAACTCCAAAAGCATCCATTTGCCTTAGATGTCAGAAAATGTCTACTCAAATACCTGTCTCCAAAAGAATATTTTAAAAAATTAAATATAGCTCCTGATAACCAAAACTCAGGACTCTAAGATTCTGACACACAGTGTCTTAGTTCATTCCGGCTGCTACAACAAAACACCGTAGACTGAGTGGCTTATGAACAACAGAAGTTTTATTCTTCACAGGAGGCTGTGAAGTCCGAGGCTGACAGTCCGGTGACAGTGAGCCTCCTAGCTCACAGACGGCTGTCCTGGCTATGTTCTCACATGGTGGGAGGGGCAGGAGAGTTCTCTGGGGTCTCCTTTAGGGGGGCACTAATCCCATTCGTGAAGGTTCTGCCCTCATGACCCAATCACCCCCAAAGGTCACACTTCTTAATATCATCACCTTGTGGGGGTTAGGATTCAACATATGAACTTTAGGGGACACAAACATTCAGATCATAGCACACAGAGTGGATCACACATCATTTGGGGATCTTTGAGATAACCGGTCCGGATCCTATAAAGGCACCCCACCAAGTCATCAGGGATCCAAGTGCTTTCCAGCTCTGCTCCCCATTTTTATTAGGGGGCCCCTTTTAATCCTTACATGAGTTGCTTTCTCATTGTTGCTCTGGAACTCATCTTCACATTCCAGGCAGGAAGGTGAAAGAAGAATGAAGTGTCCAAAAAAGTTTCTCCTTTAGAAAGGCTCTGCCTTTTAGATTAGGAATGGCAACCTCTCCAGGAACCAAAAATGCCACATGGCCATCTCTCATTGAAAGATGATCAGGGAGAAAGACAGTGGAAGGGGACTGGTCAGCTGACCAGCAGAGAGCCATGGAGCTGATGTACCTGGAGGCAAAAGAGGGGACTTCAGCCTCTAGGAGGTCTCTGCCTCTGTCAGAGGAGCCAGGGGATGGAGAAGAGGAAAGCTGGAGAGATGGGAAACAGTGCGTCTGCAGACCACGGGGCGCTTCCCCTACGGTTCTGAGTTGATCTCTGTGGGGGGCAGAAACAGATGAGGGAACCTTACTGCTCACTCCTGACGTCTCCTTCAGGAGGAGGGACACTCCTTGGAACAACCTCAGTCTTCCTCTAGGAGGTGGAGCAAGTCTTGGTCCAGTCTATTGGCCAGTTCCTTCGTCCCACAGGTTTTACAAGGTCGGGCCCCGTATTGACCACCTATGGCCATTAGCATTGCCTCAGACTATGTGTGAAGCCTGCCGAGCTTGAGGGTTCAGTATTAAGAAGCCCAACACTGCCCTACACCTAAGCCGCGTCCTAACATAGCCTTTATCAGTAATAAGGATGATATTTTCATCATTGTCTGCTCTTCTCCCTTATTTTGTCTCTGAATTGGTTCTGAACTCAGCTGTGAAAAGAGGTGTTATTTATTGGCTAGGTGGTGTCTAGAATAGTGAGAGTTTAATAAGCATTTTGTCAAATGAAAAAATGTTCGATCGTCGCTCCAGGACTTCTGTGATTACGTACATTTGTATTCCCAGAATAAGGATCAAAGTAGGTGGTAGGCATCTAAAGCCTCTGACAAGTAAACAAGAGCACAGACTTATACCACCATTAGTGCCACTAATGGGACGCCCAGCACAGTACCTGGAATTTTTTATTGAATGAATGAATGAATGAATGCTTACAGTTTTACACAGTCCAGCTCGGATTTTGGCACAGTTTAAAGGAAAGAGTGAGCAAGTAGGAAACTTTTTCTCTCATGGCTTCTAGTCAATGGTTAAGCAGGAGGAAAAATAATTACAAAGAAAGCATGAAAGGATGCCTGTTAAATAGTCCTCAATAGCAGAACCCCTTCTCATATTAGTGTTAAAGGGAGAACTAACCCCTGTGTAGCACACATATGATAATGTCAAGCTTTTGCTTTCTGTCATGTTAGATTTAGAGCTCTAATTTGCTTTATGAAATGTCTGAATGTATAGTAATAAGCAACATTTTCATGAAGTTCTTCTGAGTTGATTGTTTAAGACAATCTGAATATTTCTGGATACCAAAAAACATAAACTTCTAATATTCACACAAATTATGGGAAAGCAGTTGAAAATGTGACATCGGCAAAACCTGTGATTTACACTATTCCCCATATTTATTCTTTCTTCTTCCTGAGTTTTGGCTGGACACATGGCTGCCCAGAATGGAGACTACGTTTCCTAGACTCCTCAAAGCTCCAAAGCAAAAGCATGAAATAGAACTGGTGTGTGTATTCCTATTTCCTAGAATTCAAGTGTGATGACTGGTGCTCTGGTAGCCATTTTGATCCATAAGGTGGTTTCAGGAATAGAAACCACACATTGGCAGAGCAATAAGATAAGCCTGAATCCTTAATAACTTTGAATGCCTTAGCAACTCTGTACTGACTCTCTCCACACCCCTTAAACACAAGGGAAATGCATAAACTAACCTGCTATCATTTTGAGTTTTTCTGTTACTTGTGTCTAATCCTAATGATACATATGCAAGTCTTTATAGTCATGTTTCATTGAAACAGGCTCCGGACTCACACAAATCTAGGTTTGGAGGCAGATGTACATTCATTAATTAATAGTCGTAATACTGAGTAAGTTACCCAATCTCTTTACCTCTTGAGAATCTCATTTGTAAAATAGGGAGAATAAAAGTATATACTTCTTATGTTAGGATTAAATGTAATAATGCCAGTAAAGCACTTGGTACAGTGTCTGGCACAATTAAACGCTAAACAAATGTTAGCTATTAAAGCTGAGGTTTACGAAAATGAGAAAGAGTAACTACTATAATTAGCCAAATTGAATGTACTTTCAACCCTATCACTGGACATTTTATGATCTTTCTGGTATACCATATTTTTTAAAGTGTTGGATGATTTTTATATTTGTCCTAAGACATTTTAAATTTAACCTATGGGTCAGGTAGAATCCTGAGACAAAATAGCTAATATTTCTACAACAGACACAATAGACATTTCTCCTGTAATATGTAACAGATTTTAAGAAGGGTTGGAAATAGGTAGCATTTTAAATGATATTAGGCTGTCCAGACTTACTGCTAAAGCCCATGGAACTCTTTGTTACAGATGCTCTTAGCAAGTACACTTGATTCACTTGAATAGGACATCTGTTGCTTGGTGATGGGAAATGGTTGAACTTAAACATAAAAGATTGAATGAAAATCCACATAATAGACAATTATCTTTGATTTTCAGGCTGATAAGGGCAGGAAATTCAGGTGGTTAGCAAAAGGAAGCATTGTGCCCCTGCTGGAGGAAAATCTCTAACTGCCAAATGATACACCATCATGTCAGATTCAAGATCTCCTGGGCTTTCTCTGTAAACAACAGAGAGGCATCTCCAAAAATAGCAGTGCTTGACAACACTCAAAACCAACTGAAAATATCATCACTCTGGAACAACTAAAAGAAACAAAGAAACCAGCAGACAGACATGGATTCAGGAACCAAATTTATAGTTACATGTAGAATGTTTAAAGTATATTAAAAAAAGCTCAATAATTTATCATTATTCATATTCATAGTATTTTAATAATAATAATTGACTAGGCATATTCTGAAAGTATCCACAAGGAAGAAATTCCAACTTAAATTAGGTTAACCTTCAAGTTGAAGCCCAGTTCTTGGACAAATGCATCTCAGTCCTCAGGCATTAAATCCAGGACGTGAAATAGACACAAATTTATATCAGTCATGGTGGTTGCCTGGCCTCTACATAAAAGTAAGATTGTGATGACCTGTTCTGTCTCTATAGGAAAGAATGCTGTGATCCAGTAGTGATTTCTCTTATGAGTGAGTACAGGACAGAGATGGTGGGTGTAGACATTGACTGTATTTTATATCCTCCTAGTTGAGTACTGTGCTTCCAGTCCTAGCAGACCAGATGTCCCAGGTATCACAGCAAAGCATCTGTCTTCTTCCCCTGGGCCCGAGTTCTTATTTTGGCAACCTGCCTAGTCACACCCCTCTCTCTAGACTGGAGACACAGAGCATTCACTGTTTTCTAGTGATACAAACCCAACTCAAATTATCTGAAGCAGAAAACATAAGATGTATTGTCTCACTTAACTCTGGAGTCCAGGGATACAACTGGAGTCCAACACAAGATTCAGAAGTTTCATCATGTTGTCGGGGATCTATCTCTCTCTCTTCCTGAAGAGAAGTTCTCTTAGACAGGCTTTCTATAGAGAAGGCAGGATGGCCACCAGTAGTGCAGCCTCACATCTCCCCACCTCAGTAACCACAGTGGAAGGTACCAATCTTTCCTGATGGCCCTTGAAAAAAAAAATCGCAGGCAGGATTCTGATTGTCTCTGATTCAGTTACATGGACATACTAAAACCACTAAATCCAGGAGGGCTGTTAGCTCTGATCAGCTAGATTTGTCTTCAGTGTCCACCTAGGTAGCTGCTAGTCGGCACCAGGCTCTGTGAAGGAGAGTATCTAAGCACAGGTGGTTTCTGAGGGAAAAGTACCTGTGTACATTGGGGATTTGGAAATTACCTGAAAGTCATTGTGGTTACAGATCCTGAGAAAGTCTTCACCTACTGACGTGTACACATCCTATGGTTGGGCCATTTTAAAATCGGTTTAAATGATTCTGTTAATCAGCCAGGTTTTGCTGACTTCATTTGCTTGCTTAAGATACAAGAGGAGTTCTCATTTCTCATTTCATAGAGAGGTTTCACTCTCCTTTCAGGAAAGAAAATCTTCTTTCAGTTTACCAGAAAGAGAGAGAGATGTCTACTCTAAGGAACAAGATCTGGGAAAAGTACTGAAGCCGGGGAAGTGAGTCTGGCACTCACACTACTTTTGTGGAAGGGACACTTGCCAGTCTGGAGGAAAAGGCTGAGAGGATGTGTGCACTACTGATAGACTCTTAGGTACCAGGAGTTTAAAAAAAAATCAAAGAACAAGGTCAGCCCTGTTCTCTAATAAAATATATCTTCTCCTCCTACTTTGAGGCAGGACCCTAAAAGACTGCACCCTAAGTGTAAAGGTAAACTAGAAGCAAATCAGCCCTCACACAGGCTGTATTTCAGTTTTATAATATCCAGAGGCTAAAAAAAATGCCAGTTAAATGACTGGGTAAAGAAGTTGTGGTATATTTATACAACGGAATTCTACTCAGTCATAAAAATAATAAAGTAATGCCATTTACAGCAACATGAATGGACATGGAGATTGCCATTATAAGTGAAGTAAGACAGAAAGAGAAAGAAAAATACCATAAGAGGTCACTTGTATGTGGAATCTAAAATAAAAAGACAAACAAACTTATTTACAAAACAGAAACAGACTCACAGACATAGAAAACAAACTTATGGTTACCAGCGGGGAAAGGGAATGGGAAGGGATAAGCTGGGAGTTTCAGATTTGCAGATACCAACTAACATATATAAAATAGATAAACAACAAGTTCATACTGTATGCACAGGGAACTATATTCAATATCTTGTAGTAACTTGTGGTGAAAAAGAATATGAAAATGAATATATGTATGTTCATGTATAAGTGAAGTGCTGTACACCAGAAATTGACACAACATTGTAAACTGATTGTACTTCAATAAAAGTATGTATTTTTTAAACGTCAGTCAATGCACACTTGGATGAAGTTAATCCCAGACTGCTAATGTACTCACATGATGCAAAAACAAACACAACCTGTCTCATGATAAAGATAATATCATCTCAGACCTCAAATTGTTTCTACAAGTTTTTAAAATAAGATGTTTAAGACACAATCAAGAATAACTAGGCACACAAAAAAGAAAAGAACACCATAAGCAAGAACCAGCAGAAAAAACAAACAGAAACATACCCAGAGAAACTCTAGATTCTAACAGATATGACATAGACTATAAAACAATGTTTACTGTGTTCAAAGAAATAAAAGGTTATTTTGGCAAGAATCTGTAAACCACAAAAATGATGCTGCCAATTTGAAAAGCACTCAAATGGAAATTCTAGAACTAAAAATACAAAGGCCAAAACTAAGAACTCAGGTTCTTAATTCAGGACAGTTTTAACAGCAGATTAGACAAAGCAGTAAAGAACTAGTGAACCAAAGATAATATGAGAATAAAATGTCCAGAGTGTAGCATGGAGAAACAAAAGGTTGAAGATGGAAAAGAAAACATAAGACACAGAGGGAACAGTGAAAAATTGTAACAGATATCCGATTCTAGTCATGAAAGAACGGCCAATACAGTCCTGAACAGAATGAATAAAGGCGTATTATATCAAAACTGGAAATTTTTGGAACAAAAGATGAAAATTCCCAGAGCTGAAGAAAGTCACAAGTCTTCAAATTAAGAAGGCCCATCAATCATAATTTCTAAAAAATTCTATGTGTTCCTAAATGTTACCTCATCTTAAGGAACTGTACACACAATCTACTGTTTTCACTTACTTTCCTTCTATTCATAGTAATTACTTTGTTTATTCATTTGTTTATAGTCTTGTCTCTCTGTTCTCAAATGTATTCTCCATGTAGACAGAGACCATGTCTACCTCTTAAATAACTGCTACTGTTATTTCTAGAGAATATACATGCACTGACTGGCTTCAGGGCTGGACCTCGGGCAGAGGTGTAAGGAGGTGCTCTCTCAGGGTCATGCGTTACACCATGAAAATAAAGCCTGAAAGATTACAGAGAAGGGAAAAGTCACTTGTTTTAAACAACAGCAACAAGGGTAAATTTGATGGGCAATAGCCTTCTTATCAACAACCCTGGATGATGAAAGATAACAGAGGAAATCTTCAAAATTTTCAGACAAAAGAATTTTTAATCTAAACTTGTATACCCCATCAGCCAGCATTCACATAGGAGGACAAAGTATTTTCTTAAACATGAAAGTACACCAAAACTTTATCATGCTCAGCTCTATTCTGAATTACTTGAGAACACATTCCAGAAAAAAAAAAAACTTGTAAGAAAGAAAAAAAATGGTGCATGTTTAGAAAGATGGGTAATTAAGTGTAAATAGTTATGATACATAATGTAAATAAATGAGTGAAATCTGAAATTAAAAGCCCAAGTGATTTCCTTATGGTAGGAAGTGGAGAGAAGGGGGAAGTAAAAACTTCCTAAACATTTGTCTTACATTTGGAAAGGACACAGCTATGGTTTAACTCCAGCCATTGAGTGAATAATACATGTAAATAAGATTTTTAAGAATTATTAGCAGACTAGAGATAGTATATATAATTTCCAAAGCAAGAATAGAAAAAAAGAAACAAAAAAATCAAGCCAACAAAAATTACATGTCAACATACATAAACATAAATCCATAAGGATTTTTTAAGCCTGATAGGACATGCACTAAAAATTCTATCTCTGGAGAGGGAAGAGCAATTGAGAGAGGGGAGGGGAATGTGGATGAAGGGAGATTTCAAATATTTAACCCTTTTTATATTTCTGATTTGATTTCTTAAATTAGAGTGTACTCATGTATTACATATGTAATTTTTAAGCACCATAGGATTTTTTAAACCCAATAAAAATCTTAATGGGAATTATTTAGTTTTCTTTTTTCCCTCTTCTTTTCTTCCCCACCCCTTCTCTCTTCCTCTCTCTCCCTGCCCCCCACCTATCACTCTTTCTTTTTCTTTGTATTTAGTAAAATTATTCTCAAGATCATTTGGAAAAATCATAGGAGAGCTTGAGAGAATGAGATATCACTTAGCACTTATTATGCATTTAATCTCAGTAAAGAGTAAAACAATTCTAATAATTAATGACAGGTGAAATGATACTCCAGCATTGCTGGGGATGAGGAGGAAATCCACAAGTGAACAGAAGATGAATTTAAAAATGAATTTGCAATATGTCAATGTCATTTTAAAGATCATGTTTTTTTTTCACTGTAATTCCATGCTGTAGAACCTACCCTAAGGAAGTAAAATTAGTATGGAGACTAAATATTGAAACAGTCAATATGAAAGGGCTCCAAATGTAAAGTTTAGAAATTACAAATTACAGGATACATTTAAGGTCTGATATTATGTAAACACGAGTAATTACTATTGCAAGTAGTTTTTAATAAAATGGAAAATATTTAAGTTCTAATGTAGGTTTTCAAAAATCCACAAGACGCATAATTGTACATATATTGTTTGGCTATAATGCATTGAAAAAACTGGGGGGTATTGAATCGAAGTGGCCACCTAAGTTCTCATAAGTATTTTTCCATTCCAACCAACATCTCTAAAAATGATAGACTGACAAAGCATTGTAAACTGACTATAACTCACTAAAATAAAATTTAAAAAATAAAAATAAAAATGACAGAAAAGTGGGTTATTTGGGGTGGGTTGGGGATGGGAGGAGATAAAGGTAGGATCCATAGTAATGCTATAAAAAACATGCTATCAGATCAGAAATTTTAATTAATCCCTTGAAATAGAGAAAGTGGAGAAGACTAAATTGACAAAGCAAAGTACATTCAAAATCATGTTCAGAAGAGACAGGTGCACAAGTAGAAGAGGCCCCTGCTATGCTCCAAACACAGAGGGAACAGATTCAAGAAACAGGAGGTAGCTGTATGGCAGCCGGTGGGGAGGTTATAATAACCCAATCCTGGTTGCCAGATTGGTGAGTCCCTCTCCTCCACCAAACAGTTCCAAGAAGTAGATGGTGGGGTGTTTGCCTCAGGCTGGAACAGTGAGTGTGAGCCCTGGCAGGAGGAGTGAAGGAAATGCCTCAGGGGGTTGGCCACACCCAGAAGGAACAGGGAGCCCCTAAACTTGGGAGATGAGTGACTCGATTCTGCACCATGGCTCCGACTCACCCAAAACTGCTGGAGGTAGAAAGAAAGGACACTCATAAACAGGCAAAAACAGATTTTTCTTTCTCTTTTGTTTTTCACATAGGAACTTTTCAAACATACACAAATTAAAACGAATATCACAAACAACCAGTACTTACTTCCTGGCTTCAACAACTACCAGCACCCCATCACTCTTGTTTAGTCTGCCACCACCACCACTACCTTTAATTTTTTTCTGGAGTATTTTAAAGCAAATCCCAAATATTATATCATTTCACTCATGATTCTTAGTGTGACTCTCTGGCACGTAGAGGAATTTTTAGAAATCAAATCCATGAAAACATTACAAGAAAAAAAAATGACAATAATTTATTAACATCCTCTAACAGCCAGCTGTGTTAGATGATGTTTTCCAAGAATAATTGCAGCAACACTTCCCACCTCCTGCAAGGTGAGTTGCCATCCAGATACGAAGTCTACATCCCTTCTCTTGACTCAGTGCTGGCCTTAGTCACGGGAAGGACAGATGTGAGATGCTGTCTGAAGGCCAAGTTAGGGAGGAGGGTCTCCTCACTTCGACCTGGTCCTCTTGGAGCACTTACTCTACAGAGCTCCTCTCCAGATGGTCCCTCTCAGAATCCACCCACACAAGGGGCCACAGGTAGGTGTCCCACCAATATTCTCAGCTGAGCCTGGCCTTTCAAGTCTTCCCACTGAGGCTCCAGCCATCTCCACTGTGTCCTGACCCACAGAACCTATGAACATGAAAACAGTTGTTGTTTCATGCCACCAAGAAGTAGGGAGGTTTGTCTCATATCAGAAAAGTGAGAAACACTGGTTCATATTCAATTTTCTCCCATTGTCTCAAAATTTTACTTTATAGTTGATCTGTTTAAATTAGGATCCAAGCAAGGGTTGCACAATGCTTTTGGCTGTAATTTCTATTAAATATCTTTTAATCCACATGAATTTCTCCTTTTTTTTTCATTTTTATGCCATATATTTGTAAAAAAACTGAGTCTTTTGTAGAATAACTCACATTCTGCTTTGGTTGATGGATCAATCAGCCAACCATTGTTTACTATGTTCCTTTCTGAGTCATATTTCCTGTAAAGTGATGGCTAGAACTAGCATGGTTGCCAAGCTTTTTCCATAAAGGATCTGATAATCAATATTCTAGTCTTTGTGGGCTACTCAATGCCGCCATGGCGGCAAAAAAAAAAAAAAGCAGCCACTAGTTATTTAAAGATGAATGAGTGTGTCTATGTTCCAAAACAACTTTATTTTCAAAATAGGGAGCAGCCAAATTTGGTCCATGGGCCGTGGCATACAGGCCTTGATCTAGAAAAAAAAAAAAGATTATAGAATACAGAGCTGAGTACACAATCCGGAATCACCAAGTGTGTAAGGAAAATCAACATCATGAAAGGAAAACCAAACTAAACAAATCTAAGAGCCAATACCAGAAGAAACAGTAAATAAAATAAACAGAAGAAAACTTTGAAAGAAGTGCTGTACATAAACTACCCTAGAGAATTAAGAGATGCTATGACATTTCCTAAGTAAGAAAAGGTTGTTGTGACAATAAGCATTTATGGGTCTAGAGTGCAGCACTTAGGCAGCCAAGTATGCTGGGAATTTTTCCAGAACACCATACTAAAGGAAAAAGAAATGGAAATGCTTAAAGTTTGAAAATATTAGAAATTAGACCCAGAAATTCCAGTATCTGTCCAATAGAAGTTACAGACAAAGAGACCAGAGAGATGGAAGTGAAGAGATAAGCAAAGACATAGTAGTAGAAAGTATATTCTCTAGGTTGAAAAAAAAGTTATTCTTTGAATAAAACTGGACCACTAGGTAACAACCAGGGAGAATAAGTGGGGGAAAACTCTCATGCATGAACACATAATGATGAAGTTTTATCACTCCGGGTATAAATGTTGCTGAAACACAGCCTCCATACCCCACTTAACTGAACTGACACTCGCGGACAGAGTTTTGAATGAAGTAGAAAAGGCAGCTTTATTTCTTTGCCAGGCAAAGGCAGCCACAGTGGGCTAATGCTTCCAAGACTCTGAGCCTGCTGGGGAGAGAAGGCAGGGAGTTTTGTAGTAAAAGTTCAAGAGTTCAAGGAGTGGGGCTAGTTTCCACAGAGACTGCACACAGGGTAACAAATCGTTGCAAAGTTGTTCTCGTTTTTGCAGATGCCGCCATCCACTTCCCTCTGCTGGGTGTGAAGTTCACCTCTGGTTTGGGGACTCTCTTAGCATTCTTGTGCCTGGAACAAAGGATGCATAGGAAGGGGCTCCCTGGAAAAGAGCTCTAAAGAAAAACTTGTGCAGTTTAAAGTCAGGTTGATAAATGCTTTGAGCAGGCTGAGGCCTGGGACCTCCTACTGTAGGCTGAGGCCTGCAGCTTGAACAACAGGATGTAAGGAAAGCACAAGGGTCATGAGAAGGGCACTGGGGTCGAGAGCAGAGCACTGGGGTCAAGAGCAGGGCACTGGAGGCAAAATCAGGGCACTGAGCATGATCCCTGCCTACAGCACCAGCACCATGAGGGGACTGGGTGGACCACCCAAGCCTCCCTCCTCTCTAGCCCAACCCTGGTCAGCAAGAGCTTGAGAAAAACCCTCTAAACCACTATACAGTTAAGCAGTTACAAACACCATTACAGATATTAGATGGTCATCAATGACAATAGTGTCCTGCTCAGTTACATAAAGAACTCTGAATTTCCTTCCACACATCCAGAGTCTCATTCAGTGACTCTGGGGTGGAATTTGGAAATTTGACTTTTGTTTGTTCGTTAGCTTTCAAAACACCATGCCAGGTGAGACTAATTTGCTGACTGCTTCTCTCTAGAGCAATAACCTGGGACTCAGTGCCAAGCGACTCTTTTCTACTCTGATGCTGATTATATGGCCCAGAGCTTCCAGATCCCTCTTACACCAACTGTCCCATTCTCCTTCCTTGTGCAGGTGTCTTTGCCTTGATGCGCCACTGTTAACCCCTATCCCTTCCACCACCACAGAACAGGATCCTCCTTTGACCTCATGCCCAGTGACCAGGGTTTGGTTGACATCTCCCCCGAAGCACCCTGGCACCTCCAAAATTTCCCAGCCCTGAACTGCTGCTCTCCAGGCCTGCCAACCTCTGCACTCGATACGCTGGTCCCTGACTGCCCCATCCCTCCCTTATCCTCTAGATACTGGCTCTGCTGTGATCCATTCACTCACTTAACAAACACACATCAAGCTCTCAGTGTGTGCAGAGCACCATGCCAGATCCTGGGGAAACAAATCTGAAAAAGACCTGTTGCTTGCCCTCAAGGAGTTCTAGCTGGAGGCAGATGTGAAAAGAAAGACATGGACTACAGAGTGATAAGTGTTATCATACAGTGTTTCTCTAAGGACAGCCTGAGGACAACCTGCACCTGACTTTGCCAAAGTTCTTAAGAAATTTCAGATTCCTGGACTCAGTCCTCTGGATCATAATCTCATGAGAATGTAGCCCAGGAATCTGTATTTGAAACAAGCTCAAGTAATTTTTAGGACCATCAAACTGATAACCACTGTCCTTGAAGATCTATGCCCCAGGTCTCTGATTTGATTAAGAAGGAACTTGGGGAGGGAATGAAAGGGAGGTGGGAGAGAAGCTGGATTGGATGTGAAGAGGACAATGTGAGGGGGTTGAGGCTGGAGGCAGAGAGACTAGTCCAAGTGAGTGTAATGGGGACCTGAGCCAGCACAGGGGCAAGGCAGACAGAGAAAGGAGACATGGGAGGTCTGGATGGGAGGTAGAATCAACAGTGCTTGACGAGAAAAATCAAGGCTGAACTTGCAGCTCTTGTCCTCTGGACTTGTCCCAGCCCCGTGGGAGGGTCAAGTGCTCAGTCCCAGTCATTCTCTGTCTGTCCTGACCTGCCATAGTCCTCAAGACCATACCAGGTCCTGTCCCAGGATATGCTAATTATTAAAACAAAAACATAGATAAAGTATATTTATTGTACTTTTATTTTCATTGCCCTAAAATGTTATATATCTTATCTAATTAGGCTTGATAAATTAATTACCCTTAATATTTTGTTATTACAAAAATCTAAACACTGGGTGTTGTTTCCCTGGGGGTTCTTAGTTTTGAAGCCCTTTTAAAGATTCGTGCCTGAACCACTCTCGGGTTACCAAACCACCTCAAGGCAGCAACTCCAAGAAAGTGCAAGGGCAGAACTGACCAGCTGGTCCTTTTTTGGACATGCCCGAACTTTCACACAGCGAGAGGAATGTCACACACCCACTTTCACAGGCTGCTCCAGATGGCAATGAAAACCACATGTTTTACAAGCGAGTTATGTGTAGTCACGCAGAGGGTTACTCAATTTATGTCCACTTGGCAGAGAGTTTTGAGGTGAATCCTTTCAAGATGACATATATAACCTGGGACTTGAAAAGGAAATTATTTAGGGCAAATAGAGTGAAATAATGGTTATTACTGATTAATCTTGATGAATATGCACACTACAGCAATGGAACAGGTATAACAGAACTTCGGCTTGATAAAATTGATTCTTCATATGTAGGAGAGATTTAAAAACTGTATTAACAATAGAAATAAATTACATGTGTGATAAGATTCAAACAATTGCTTTGTACATTATAAATTCTCATTAATTACCTCATTTGACCCTCAGAAAAATTCCTTAAGATAAATTGTCTTGAGAGTTCCATTTTATAGATGAGGACACTAAAAATCAGAAACATTCAGTGATTGGCCCCAGGCCATACAGTCAATAACACATCAGTTCTGTGTCTCAACTAGCATGCTTTTGGTTGCAAGTAACAGAAAATCTCAATCAAAATATACTACACAGTAAATAGAATAATGAAACTCTGTAACAGAAAAAGATCCAGTGGTTCAATGGGCTTCAGGCACAGTTTGATCAGAAATCCTACTGTTTTATTTTGGTTGTCTCGAATTTACCTTCCTTTTTCTGTCAGCTGTATTCTCAAGCTCTTTTTCCATTTGGTAGCAAAATGCCCATCATACTATCTAGAAGGAGAAAGTACTTTTCTTTCTCCAATCATCAAACTTGAGACCCAGGCCTCACTTTTATCACATCAGGGGCCAGGGGAATGCCATATACTGATTGACTCAGGCCTTGGGTACATACTGATGCATGAGCCAATGACCAGGTCCATCAAGACCATAACCCAAAAGCTGGAGGTTGGATTAGTCCCCTCCAAACCCCACGGCTGCTATGGCATGCGGAAGGGATGGAATGGAGGCTGCAGAGTCAACCACAGCATCCACCACAAGTCAGGACATTAATTCATGACTTAGGACTGTAAATCCTGTGGGGTTTTTTTTTCCTCTTTAAGTTACATATTGTTACCTTTCACTTCTGGAGCCAATAATTCTAAATAAAATTGTTATTTGTGTGTGTGAATGTGCCCAAAGAGGCCCTTCCATGACCAGAAGTCCTTTCCAGCTGTTGTGCACCAAGACTGGACGCACCTTTGTGTGTGTGTGTGGGGGGTGCACCATGATCTGTTGTCTTTTGGTTCTTTTGGTTACATCTCCAACTCACGTTCCTCTCAAATGTTTTGTTCCATTGGTTTTTATTTTAAATGCATTTTTGTTTCTTTGTGTCAGGGACCAACCAAGAAGACAGAAATCAGTCTAAATATTTTAAACAGAGGAAGTTTAATGTACTGAAATGAAAGACATTTAGAAGCCAAACAAGGGATGGTGAGGCAATCCAGAGACTAGCCGCGGCAGGAAGTCACCGCCACTCCCAGGCTGGAGGGACAAAGGGAGGAGGTGATGCTACCCGAGCCCTGTGCCTGGGATTACCCAGAGGAAGCGAGAACTATAGCAGGTTTCCTGTGCGAGCTGGAGCCAAGGAAGAGAGGCAGCAGCTGCCAGAGATATCACCCCAGTGCCGAGGGAGAGGGAGAAACGCCCCGCCTTCTCCCTCCTTCCTTGTCTCCAAACTCCCACCAGAGCCTCCATGGGCCAAACCCAGTTGGGAGCCGTTGCCATGGGGCCCAAGAACATCAGCCTGGAGGGGTCAGCCCCCTGAATACACAGCCTGGGAAGGGAGGGTGAGGCATGGATCACAGGTCAAGCAGACCCAGAACCAGCCCATTTGCCCAATGACGTAATACATGTTCATGGTGGAAATTTTAGAAAATCCAGATATGCAAAGAGGAGAAGATAAAAAAATCATGATCCTATTAGTTCTCAAGAAGTAAGATTGAATCACCCAGTCCCAGGGAACTGCTGAGTGCTACCTACTGCTCATTAGTCATTAGGGGATCCATGTTTTGGTCCTTCCCTTGTCAAGAGGCCAGACACTCTAGCAGTTTGACATTTTGTAATATACATACATCTTGAGAAATTCAGTTTCTCCCCTATATCAAGTCAAATGTGAAAAAACAAATTTTACAACTGCAGTTAAAAAAAGTTTTATTTGCTTTTTTTTTTTTTGCTTCTTTTCCCAGATGATATGAGCCATATGACTTAGGTTTCTTCTTTTTGCCCAAGCTACCAGGAAACTCAAAGTCACATCTCATGTTTAAGACCAGTAACTTTTAACCTTCATGGTGGGCATGTACTCTCTCCCTCCTCTCTGTGTTCCAAAGTGTGTTGCATCATATCAGCTCTCCAATGTATGTGTACACACGAAGACAGGGACAAAACAAATATAAGCACCTAAGGGAGAGGCCCTTGAGTTATTTCCCCAGAGGACTGCTGGGGCATCCCTGACCCTGTCCAACTTCGTCCACTCGGAGCCAGCTGGCCAGCGCTGGGAAGTCGTCTGCCACCAGGGAACAGATTCTATCACCCTCCTCAACAGCAGATGGCTGCACTGCACTAATCCACGTCATACATCATTGCTGAGCGAGACACCGCCATCCACTGTACAAATCACTAGCACCTTTGCTCCAACTCAGTAGGCTGGGGATTATGTGCATGCACTTAAATAGACCCCGGTTCAATAATTTTTCATCTAAGTGGTCCTATTAGCATCTTAACAATGGAAAGGGGTGGAGTGAGGGGCCACCCAGGGAATTATGGTGGATTTTTAATTAGGTTAGGCATTTTAATTAGGTTGGGCAAAGTTTTTTCAAAGGTGAAAAGTATTGTCTCTTCCAGCGAGCACCTCTCTGGCCTGTTTTTATCTTCCTGGATTCACAAGTCAGTCCCTCTTGAAATGCTTCTCTTACACTTTGTTTATCTGAGGCTGATGGTCTGCGCATTGGGCCCAGTTTAATATAATTTTTACTATGGCTATCGAATCCGTAATTCTATCGAGAGGGTTATTATCATGTTGTCTAGGACACCTTACCATGGCAATTACCAGTCCGGGTGCACGCCCATCCCACCCCACTCCACCCACCCTCCCCAACCCTATCTGCCTCAAATTTCAGAACTGAAACTGCTGCTCGCTCCCATTCCACTGAGACAATGAGGATTTGGGACTCAACAGCATAACAAAGTAGGTATTTGGCAATTATCTAGATAATTTGATTAAGATAGCAAATAGTTGATATCACTGAGGCCCTAAAGTATATCAGTGGTTCTAAAGAACATGGAAAATCCCTCAATTGCTTATAATTGGTTCTGAGTTCTATAACCACACAGGCTGCTTTTACAGCAACTTTGCCTTCCTGATTACATTTTACATAATCAAATGCATTCATATTAGTTTGTATTCTCTGAGCACATATGCTCATCAGAGTAGAGTTGAAAGTTGGCAATAATAATAAAGATGCAACGCTGACAAAAGAAGGGAAACATTGCAGTATTTGGTTTGAAAATGGTGTGTGTGTGTGTGTGTGTGTAAGTTCCACTCCTGGTTTCAGTGCAGAGTTGGGTCAGACTCCAAGCATGGCTTTAGAACACAGGCTTTGAAGGTGAGTGATTGTAACAATAACCCATTTCACAGGTGTGGACATTAGCCAATAGGCATGCACCTCCCTGGCTTCGCACCAAGACCTAAGGTGGGGCCCCAGCCTGGACTTGTCCAGGAGGTTCATGCCTCCAGCAGATAGAGTCTTGCTGCAGAACTGTATCTCACTAACAATGAGACTTACTGGAAAAACAAATAAAATGCTTTAAATGTTTAAATGCATTTTCAAGTATTCATCCTCCAAATATTTAGACTCTGAGCTGACTGGGCCAAGAGCCCAAGATTCCTGTGCATGCTGAATGGTTCCAACAATCTCCCCAAGATCAGCAAATATATAATAACCTAAAATATTATCCTCTTGGAGCCAAAAATAATTCCCCAGGTATTGCTCCAGGAAATCAACAAGGTGTCTCTGTCCAAAGTCCCCCTTCATAGTGTCTGCAAGAGTTGATTACTTGTTAGTAAGTTTAAGAAATTCTCATGAAAGTCTCCCTGGCACCACGGTCTGTGTCCACAGTGAAGCTGCAGCATAAAAAAGAGTGAGACTGGAGACTGAGGAGTAGAGATGGGTAGGAGGAAAAGGGAGGAGGCAGGACAGAGATGCAGAAAGAGCAACAAACAGCCCATTGAGAACAGAAGGCTTGGATGCCTGAATCAAGCCATAAAGAGCGCATCTCAGTAAACCAGGGATATGGGGTTTGTTTTTAAGAGAGAGGGGAGGAGGGTGAGAGTGGCATAGGCTGACTGCCTTTTGCAGTTAAATTTCTCTAAGTTCAGTCATCTTATAATGTATTCTCCTTTTCTCGGACATATCCATACTAAAACTTCCTCTTTTTTTAAGCCTCCACAGCAAAAAAAAAAAAAAGCATAGCACTTCCAGTGAATTTATCTAATTCTACAGTTTAGCCATCTCATCTTTATCTAAGAAACCCCATAGGATAAAACAAATACCTTTAATATAGATTTTGATTCGAGATACTTTATCAGTGCTTAGTTCAGCCTTCCCAATGGACTAGGTAGAAGAGTGGAGTCAAATCTTATACACATTAAATTTTTGTAAGCTTGATTATATGTGAGAATGAGAGAGAGAGAGAATGGATATTGGTCTTTAAAAAGCATGTGCCCCAGAGTGAATATGAGACAGGACCAATAAATCTGTTCTGCCCTAGGTCTGTCTCCATGCCTACAGACCATCCCCTGTGCAGTCTTTTGCTTGAAAGGCACACTTTTTAGACACATGACCCCCAAATTCAAGCTAACTGCTTCACTGCTCAGACAAGAAAACAGCCACGTGCTCCAATGATGGAGGGAACCTGGTTGAGAAACAGTATTCCAGGCTCCAGCATGGTACCTCCCTAAGAGAGTTTCAAGGGCAGGTTTGATTATCTGTGATTTTTATCTTGTGGCTGACTTTAGAGCCTGTCCCACTCAGCAGATGCATCTCTGCTGAATGATTCCTTCCTTGGCAAACAGAAAAGTAATAAAGAAGTGGGGTCATTTTTCTGATGTCTCTGTGCTGGAACTAGAAACTTTGTTTTCTCAATCTCTGTGCCCAACTACAGAGCACACCACAATCTCTTTTGGCTTTTTCTTAATTTGGGGTACAAAAATGGTCCACAAACAAAAGGCATGAGAGATAGAGCCATTCATTCATTCATTCATTCATTCTTTTCTTCATCAAATATTTGCAGGGCACCAACAACATATCAGGCACAGGAGTCTACAGTGAGCTGCTGCTGAATCAAAAAGGGGATCTAAAGACCTGATCTCGACTTGGCTAGACTTAACTCGCATTGTGACATTGGAGGAACTGCTGATCCTTCTGGGTCTCAATTGCCTACTTGAAAAAGTTGTGCAAATAAGTTCTAAGATTCCTCTCGGTAGTAAAATTCTGTGAAATCAATTTAGAAACTGTTTCTAAAACCTGAAAAGAAATAGAACAAACTTCCTTACGGCAACTTTATCTATTTCTAACAAGCATCGTGTCCTCATCTTTGCTTTTCCAAGTTATTGTCAATTTCTCTCTCTCTCTCTCTTATTCTCACATCTCTCTCTCACACACACAATTGTACAATGTAACAATGTACAAAATAATATAACCATCAACTCCTCCCCTTCTTGGACTCCTACAGCTTCCAAGTAGACACATAAACAAAATGAAGGGATTTCTTCTGAAATCCTGTTCCCTGTCAAAGGCACTGTTGTTCAGGCCCTGTCAGGGTGATTCAGGCTTCAGTGTTTTGATTAAAAGTAGTGATAGCTACGTTGTAGACAGAAGATATGGAAATAGATCTCTTGTAAGATTAATCATACTTTCGGATTGTGCAAAAGCTTCATTTCCAATGACTGCATCATTTGTAACATGGCTTTTTGTGTCATATCATCCCTCACGGGGACCTGTTCACGCCTGGTTGTTGAATTTGGCAGAGCAATGGCTTGAGTGTCAGTTGTCTTTATTCAATCTGACCAAAAAAATAATAAAACATTTGTTTAGTCCAAGAGGAAAAAATCCTCTAAAATGCTTGAATGTTTGGGATATTATATCAGAGAATGTTTACCAATATTCCTTTAGGCAGTATCTACTTCTCAGTCATTCTAGTCAATCAATAACTACGTATTTGAAGAAGTCGTGTTTGATCAATAGTTGTGCTTAACACTCTCCGTGAGCATTAAGGAGAAGACTAAAAGTGCAAAATTTCCTGGACTTAGGGGAAATATAGTGAAAAGCCAGGCGGCTTGAATTTGAATCCCACTTTTACAGCTTACTAAATATTTGATCCCAGGGAAGGTGATCTGTCCTTCTGAATGTTATTTCCCCGACAAGGGCATTAATAATTCCTGCTTAATCTTGCTCACAAAAATTTAGTGAAAATAAACTGATGGTCTATAAGAAGAAGCAGAATGTATTACACTTAGATAATGCTTAATTGCCAAGCACTTCACACATTCGCTCATTTAATCCTTACAATAATCCCATTTTACAAGAAACCACATCACAGAGAGGTTAAAGGATTTGCTTACAAGAGGTGGAGCTGGCATGCAAACCGAGGCAGAATCCACACATTTACCTCCACAGGATAATCAATAATACAAAGGTAGCTACTAAAATGTTGTAACGCATAAAGGAGGGGAAGTGAACTTTTCTTCACCTTCCCCTACTTTTAATGGAAATGTAGTGGGGCGGGTGAGGGGGGAAGATAAATGTCCGCAATATTTTTAGTGCATGTGATTAAGATGACTTTGCTAAGTTACTAGCATTAAAATTTCACATTTGGTGGTTTTCTTGCAAAATTATAATGCTTCTGACTTATTAGGCTTAAAAATATCATGGATTTATGCACCAATTCCACATTTTCCTCTTGAATTTGCATTCCAACAAATTAAAATAATTTTTTAATATCATGGTGAATTCAAGAGAATGTAGCCTCACTGGCTTTCTGCCCGCCTCTACAAAGCAGGCAAAAACTTGAAAACCAAAGACACTAGCAACCTTCCAGCAAACAAAGGCGGTCATTATGTTTTCTGCACTTAGGAGCTTTTAGTCTGCCAGGCAGATACAGAGAGCACTCATCTCCTTCCAGCTCCCAAATCTCTTCACTTCCTCTTTCTCCTCCTATCCAGAGCCCTTTGAGCGAGATGGCCAATAAGCCCCTTGTTCCCCATCTCTGCAGGAACAAGTGGGTGCTACCCTCAGTGTCCACTAAACCATAAGTCCTTTGAGGATACAGGAAGACAGCCACCAATCTCAAGATCAAAATGCAACAAGAGGGAGGCTGCAAGCAGAGAAGAGGCTGCCCACTGCCACCTTCTCTTACAAAAGTGGTAGAATCTCCGGGGGTCGCCAGCAGTTTACTTTAGCATGGCATATACACTTCCCAAAGGTTCAAGATCACTTAGTTTTACTTTTTAAAATGTTCCTCTTGTACAGTAAACTACACTATTAGGTATCGGATACTTTGAACCTCATAGAATCCTTCTGTTCACATTAGTAGGAGCCAACGATAGGATTTGAACCCATGTCCTGCAGACACCAGTGCGCCTGCCCTTTCCTTTACAACAGGCTGTTCCTGAATGGATTCTGGAGATCACAGAGTAGTCACTATGATCATACTTTCTTAATCAGTTTATCCTACATTCTAAAATATGTGTAAATCTGTATTTTCTAGAAAACAACACAAAGATCTAGAGAATGGGAGAAACATTTTTTTCTTAATTTTTCAGGCTTTAATCATGAAAAGCAACACACCCACTCCGGGCACACTCTCCTTCTTTGATGTTATGACTCCTGCAATGTTTCCCTGGCCCCCAGCTGCCAGGAAGGGGCAATTGGGTAAATCCAGTGAGGGCTAGCAAAAGACAACCAAATCCACAGAAAAGGGCAATTTGAAAATAAAATGGCATAAGATGAAATTGACCACTGGAAAAATCAGAGTAGCCATCTCTTTTTAACACGTCAGCACATGTCCCAAATAGTGTCATCCAGCCTATAACTTGCCTGCGTTGTCCAACAAAGTAGAACTGCCCAGGGAAATAGGACCTTATCGCCTCTCTTGCCAACCCTCTTCCCTACTCCCAGTGACAATCCAACAGAATTCAATCCCAAAGATAAGAGTTTAGTCTTGATACCTCTGGACTGGCCCTGGGCCATCCCAACAACTAGTATCTGTATTGTCACTCTCCTCTAGAAGGTTGTTTTCACAAAGAAAACATTCCTAGTCATTCAGTAGGAACTGGGTCATCACAACTAATTACCCACCAGTCAAAAGAATGAGCTCTGCTAAACAAGTGTTCTCTTCCAAGTGTGAGGATGGCTTGCCTGGGAGACAGGGTGAAGTGGCCACAGTCATAGTCTTCCTCAACAGGTAGGTAGTGGGGTGAGGTGCTTGATCCCCAAGAAAGTCCATCAGGAAAAGAAGGCCACTTTAAGAGCATTTAATGTTGCCCAACAAGTCCAACTTACATCAGGAGTGGTTAATACTTGTAGGTATAACATCTATCATTAGTTATTCAGGAAAGCAACACGGAAAGTCACTACCAGGTCAGATAGCCCAAAGCATGCAAGTCAATTAAACAGCCCGATGAAGGTGACACGAGGCATGAGCGATGCCCCAAGAAGTTGACACGCCCAGCGTGGCTCTGGATGCAAAGCAAGCCTCCTGATAGCTGAACGTGTTTTGAAATACTTGTAAACCCTTTATGACAAATGGAAACTACCAAAGAAGAAAAGATACTAAATCACTAAGCCAAAATGAAAATTAATGAAGAATGGTAACATCCACAATACTGAATAGCCTCGGAGGCTCTTTGATCTGGGGATTTATTTCTTTCTTTCTTTCTTTCTTTCTTTCTTTCTTTCTTTCTTTCTTTCTTTCTTTCTTTCTTTCTTTCTTTCTTTCTTTCTCTTTCTTTCTTTCTTTCTCTTTCTTTCTTTCTTTCTTTCTTTCTTTCTTTCTTTCTTTCTTTCTTTCTTTCTTTCTTTCTTTCTTTCTTTTTTATGGCAAGGGAGGCAATTAGGTTTATTTATTTATTTTTAGAGGAGGTGCTGGGGATTGAACCCAGGACCTCCTGTATGCTCAGTGTGTGCTCTACCACTTGAGCTCTATACCTTCTCCCCCGATCTGGGGATTTTTAAATTTGGCTCAAGGCTCCATGAAAAGCAAGGAGTTTAATGTTTGAGCCAATAAATAGAGCTAATAAAAGTCACCCTTGGACCGGCCTCTTTGAATGGGGGGAGCATGAGTCACTTATGGTGCTTGGTGATTGGGAATGTTGACAGCAGTCCTGCTAAGTGCATGCAGTTCCCTTTACACCCTAGATGAGAAGGGACTGTTGCACTTAGGAAGGAAAACAAGAGCAAAACCTACCCCCAAGCCATAGTATTGAAATCTCATTTGACAGATATGCACTGAGCATCTACTAGGTGCCGGGGTTTAAGCAGGAAGTACACACAGTCAAATAAGCAGCAGGCCCACCCCATGCACTCCAGAGTAGAAGGAAGTCATTCATGTAACCCCAGCCATAATACAGGTCAGACTGTGATGAGGGCTACGCGGAGGGAAGAGCAACTAACTCTGCACGGAAAGAGTCTAGAAGCCTTTACAGAGGAAGTGCTACTTCGCTGAGCCATAAAGAATGAGTGAAAAAAAAATAAACAACAAAAAACACAGCAGCTAGAAAAGGGTGGTATTCTGAGCAGAGGATACAAGCTAAGTGAGATTCAGAGGAGCTGAGGGGCAGAGGCAGCAGGGGTGAAGAGCTAGAATTCTGACATGGAGGGAGTTCAAGGCCCGAGGCTGGAAAGGTACATCAGGACACACAGCAAATGCTCTGTCATGGCTTGATACCCATGCATGTGACCTTGTTTTGTAGGCTGGGGATTGTAAGCACTTTACATACTGATATTTCATATTTACTTTTTCGTTTTTATATTTCAACAGAGCTTTTGTCAAGTGATTCTTACAAGGAACTTGAATATATATAACAAAGAGAAGTGATATTTTATTAGCACAAGCTTACTTCTATAATCTCAGTTTTACTGCACTTGCTAATTTTTAAATTAAACTGACAAGAAAAATTATAATCGTTTGCACATCAGTCGAGATTTTTTTTCAAGTGCAAGTGACAGAAAACCCAATCCAAGCTAACTCAGAGAAGAAAAACAAAAAGTCGGGGAGGAAAAAGATTTTTTTGACTCATGCAAATCCGAAAAGTGGTTCTGGGGTTCGGGAATCAGTTGATTGAGGAGCTGAAAGAATATTATCAAAGCTTTCTGTCTGTTTCTCAGTTTCATGTCCCTCTATTCTGGTAGCTCTGTTCTCGAGATGGGCATCCTTCCAGTGTAGGGTCCACAGCAGCTTCAGGCTTATAACCATCTTCACAAGTTGCAGTCTCCTTCTTAACAGAAGCCAACACAATCTCAGAACTCAGCCTCAGTGGCCTGGTCTGACTCACACACCCATCCCTGGAACAGTCACTGTGCCTGGACCACGGTACACGCTGAACAGTCATGGTGTGACCTGCATCCATCCAGAGTCTCCATCGGCTGATACTGGAGGCAGATGGCATTTCAGGGGAAAACCAAGACGCTATTCCCAGAAGAAGAAAGAAAGATGTGGGGGGAGCGGTAGGACTGCATGCCTAGCATGCACAAGGTCCTGGGTTCAATCCCCAGTAACTCCATTAATAAAAATAAATAAATAAATAAATACAAACCTAATTACACTGGGCAGGTTAAATACAATGCAAAAATTTTAAATTTGGATTAAGGAATAACAATTGCAGGCTTACATCCATCTTCACATCCACTTTGCTTCTGTATTTTATCTGTACAATATTGAGAAAATCCTGATTCACACAGGTGAGCAGTTACAAACAGTAACTTTTTTTTCAAACAGCACACCTGGAACACTCAGGATACTCTTTAATTAAATTTGTGCCAAAGTTTGAAAGCTTTCTTTCAAACTATGTGCTTTCTCCCCATAGAGCTTAGGATAACGTATACTAAGAGCTTAGTGTCATGTCTGATATGAGGCAGACTCAATAAATGTTTGGTGAATAAATATATGTATTTTAAATGTGTTTTATTTATAATAAAATTAAAGGAGAATGTTTACCTAGCCATTGTTTCAAATCCAATTCATGAGATTAAAAGGCTTGATACCCTTATTAATAGCAGACAAAACAAGAAAGATAGAAATGTATCTCCTTTAGAGAAATGTTCTCTAGTTGAGCTTTCTGTGTTTCAAAGGCTGTTTTGGCCACATGCACACCCATACTCTTCACCAGTGAATGACTGACTATTCATTCACGAAGCAATTAGGATGCACTTACTATGTGTCAGTGTATGTCTTAGTTGCTGAGGATGTTTTAAAGAGGCATTGAACACAGTTCTTGACCTCAGGATTTTAATCAGGGAGAACCATAAAAACAAGTCATCCTAACGCTGCCTGATACGTGCCATAGTAGAGAGGTGAGTATTACATGGCATTAATGAGGTTCGTTCAGGCTGCCAGAAAAAGAGACGTGCTCTGCTGATTGGGGTGATTGTGGTGCGGTGCAGGGATACACGAGGAAGTGGGGAAGAGCAGGAAGCAGTTTTAGCAGCTGCCTGGCGGAGCTGGGAATGTCATTCAGGACACAGTATACCTCCAGCCACCTGTTTTTCTTGACACAGCTTCAGCAGTAGGCATCTGTTGCTCCCTCTCCATCACTCTGCCAATATGGTGACTCAGCTACACTCTGCCTCTGCTTTCTCTGCTCATGCTGCCAAATCCTCTCTGCATTCCTCTTCTCTACTCCATCACTCCTGCTTTGTCCTGGCTCCCACTGCTGTGTAGACAGGGCTTTCAAATTCCTCTCTGGGTGTCTGTCCATCTCTACCTAACATTTTGGCTTAGTTCCCCCAATAGGTCTCAAATTCAAATTGTGAGATAGAAGCTTCATTTGATTGGCCAGTCATCATCTAAGATACAGTGACCATGCTGGGCGGGGCTCTTGCATATGCCCGTCTCATTGGCTACTTGACATCCCAGGTACAACTGCCTTTGTGCCAGCATCAATTCACAGTTCAGCCTGCTGTAGCCAGGGAATCAGGGCTCATGGCTTACATCCTGTCAACTCATGCATAGAGCACTGTCCGCAGCAGCTTGCATCACAAGAGGGTGCGGTTCAGGCAGGCAATCCTATCAACTGACTTTTCTGCAGTACAATGTCCTAGTGTATTGTTTGCCATCTTGAATTTGACCATGTCAACTGCTCAGTTTCATACAAATAACGTCAGAGTTAAGAGAAATTGTTTAGTACATTAAAAAGTTATATTAAATACATAATAATTAAAAATAATTTGAATACCCCACAAGAAGAAAATAGTTGAATATATTATATTTGTAATAAGGAAGATTATACAGCCTTCCAAAAGATCATGATTTGGAGACTATTTCATGACAAAGAAAAACACTCACTGATATAATGTTAAATAAAAATCAGTACATATAATGTACAGTACATATAATGTATCATAAAAATCAGTACATATAATGTACAGTACATATAATGTATCATGAATTAATTATACACTCACTTCTAGAATGGAGAGAGAATGAACTGGGAAGATGAATTGACAGTGACTCTGGATGGCGGGGTGATGTGTCAGTTTTATGTTCTTTCATATGCATTTTTGTATGTCTCAACCTTTCAAAAAGGAAAAAAAAATCTCAATTATAAGATACACAAAGCAGTGTAAAAGACCACCCTTTCTGAGTAGGCAAAGCCTGTAAGTTGGTTTGACAAAAATTGCACTTTGAATCCTTCTTCCAGTAAAAAGGGGAGATTTCCTTTCTTATTTATGACCCAAACAGCTAAGAGAACAAAGAGGACAGTGATATCAGAGCACGGCAGAGCACCGGGAGGCATGTGGCTAATCCCGGGTCCTGTGCTGTATGTTCTCAGGAGGATGTCTCAGGCGTCAAAATATAGATCCTGCTTGTCCTAATCATTTACTCAAAAGCCACAATGGGATGGGGTTCCAGGGGATTCAAAATCGGACGCAGGCAGCCTGGCAACAACTGTAACCCCGAGAAGAGTTCTCACAGAAGAGAATACGGAGGGTGAAGGCCCAGAAAAGACAGCTTCCCTGCCTGTGAGGGCGAGAGAAGAATTTAGAAAGCTGCTGACCTTGGATCTGAGCCTTAAGTAATATTAACTGAATTTCCAAGGGAGCTGAAAAAAAAGGGCGCCTTACTTCTGTTCCTGAGTTCTAAAGTAATTGAGATAGACGCAAGAATAGAGTAGATTGGAGACCAAACTACCACCTTTACTCGATAAAGCTGATATTGCAGAGTAAGGCTTTGCGGCTGCGGGTAAGTGGATTTCCAGTTCTGAACCCAGAATTAGACAGATGTATCCACACAGTCACAAGGACTGCATAGCCTCACGGGCCTTCTGACGGAGGGCAAGACGAATAAAACCTACAACAGAAGAATTAGAGCAGAACACATATTCTCGCCAGGCAGGCTCACCCCAAAGAGAAAAGGACAGGAAGAGGCTGAAACGCACATGGTTGGTGCAGCAGGTTGAATGGTGACCCTCCCCCCAAAAGATACGTCCACCCAGACTCTGACTATGGCCTAGTTTGGGGGAGAAAAAAAGTTTCTTTGCAGATGTAATTAAGTTAAGGATCTTGAAATGAGATCATCCTGGGTTACGGCGGGCCCTAAATCAAATGACAAGTGTCCTTAGAAGAGAAGGGCAGAAGATAGAGAGAAGGCCATGTGAAGATGGAGGCAGAGAGTGGCATCTCCAACGCCAAGGAACACTGAGGATCGTGGGCACCATCAGAAGCGAGGGGCAGGTTATTCCTCAGAGCCTCCAAAAGGAAACAGCCCTTTCCAAACCCTGGTTTTAGACTTCCGGCTTCCAGAACTGCAAAAGAATACACTTCTATTGTTTTAAGCCACTCAATTTGTGCTGATCTGTCACAACAGTTCTAAGAGACTAACACACTCTGTTTCTTCTTTTAAACTCAGCCATCTGTGACTCGAGAGAGGAGGGAGAGGCCAGATTATTTCCCTAGTGGAGCTTTCTCCACACAAAAGGAAATATTATGGGCGGAGAAGACACATCTTCCCCTAAAATAATAATCAAAGTTGCTAACATTTTTTGAGTGCTTGTCATCCCAGCTATTGTTCTGAGTAGTTTCATGAAGAATACGGTAGAGGACTGTGTAAGGGGAGGGAATTCCAGGCTAAGGGGAAAGCTCTGCGGGGTTTCCCCACCCCACACACTTCCTCCTCTGTTCCACCCGGTCCACGGCGTCTGGTCTGGGGCTGCTGGGATCTACAGCTTTGGGTCCTCAGGGTCCACACCTCCTCTAGTCACAGAGATAGGAGAGTGTTTGTTGAAACATAAAATTTCTGTAAATACCATATATGCCTATGAAAAATATAGATGTATTAGTCTCCAGAGAAACAGAACCAAAGGCCACTAATTTAAATGTTAATCAGATCTAAAAACTATCTTCACTGTGGGGAAGGTGCAGCTTGGTAGTAAAGGCATGCCTAGCACGCACAAGGTCCTGGGTTCAATCCCCAGCACCTCCATTAAAGATAAATACATTTTCAAAAACTAATTACCTCTCCCCACCAAAAAATAAATACACACATTAAAAAAAGTTTTTTTAATATATCTCCACTGAAACATCTAGATGGGTGTTTGACCAAACAACTGGTGTGTAATGGCCTTGCCAAGTTGACACATAAAATTAACCCTCACAATGGGCTTTTTAAAAAATACTATGGATTTTTTAATGACGGTAAAATATATATGACATAAAATTGACCAGTTTAGCCATTTTCAAGTGTACAGTTCAGTGACATTAAGTACATCCACATTGTGGTGCAGAACTTTTCTCATCTTGCCAAACTGAAACTCTGTGACCATTCAAGAATGTTTAACTCTTCATTTCTCCCTCCCCCAGCCCCTGGCAACCACCATTCTCCTTTCTGTCTCTATGAATTGAGCTATCTATGTGCCTCACAGGAGTGGAATCATACAGGATTTGTCCTTTTGTGGCTGGCTTATTTCACTTGAAGGTATCTCTGAGGTTCACCCATGTTTTAGCATGTGTCAGAATTTCCTTCCTTTTAAGGCTGAATAATATTCCACTGTACCTCTACACCACATTTTGTTTCTCCATTCTACTATCAAAGGACGTGTGGGCTGCTTCTCCCTTTTTGGTTATTGTGAATAATGCTGCAATGAATATGAGTGTGAAAATTTCTGTTGGAGATTCTGCATTCCATTCTTTTGAATATCCAGAAGTGGAATTATTTGATCATATGATAACCCTGTTTAATTGTTTTTTTTACTGTTTTCCACAGTGGCTGCACCATTTTACTGTGATCTAGTCAGCATTTTCAAACTGGTATCAGAAGACAGGATTATCAGTTGCTTAAGAAAACACATATACGTTAATGCTCAGACTGCAGCCACACACCCCAAAGTGAACAAAGCATTCAACAAGCAACTGGAATGAATTGTAGATTCTGCAGGTTCACCACTCAGCCTTCACTCAATCTTTCTTCTTTCCTAAGAGAATTCTAATTTTATTTAGTTACTCTTCTCTCCTCCACAGTGTCATGTGCCTCAGGGAGAACTAACCTCAGCTCTAGGAATGGGTCTAATTGGTCTCAGAAGAATACTGCCCTTGTCAGGAGTCAAGCCATCCTTAGGCATGTGACTCAACTTGGGCCAATAAAATGACAGTGAAATTGGTAGTGGGGCTTCTAGAAAATTGTGCCTCATTCTTAGGAAAACATTGTAAGAAGAGACCCTTTGTCTTCTTCTTCTAGACATTGTCATTTCTGCATGTAATTCTTGGAATTGCTACAGCCAGGCTGGCACTAACCTGAGGATAAAGATGACATCAACCATGGAACAGTGGAGAGATGAAAAGAATCTAGGTCCTTGATGTTAACGTCACTGAATTGCTGAAGTAACTCACTCTGGATCCCTCCCTACACTTTTTGGTCTACCTGATAGCAGAACAAGTTGATAAAAATATTTGGTCTTCTATGAAAAAGTAATCTAGTTATAAATACATGAAACTTGAAAACAGAGAAAAGGATAAAGGAGGACAAAATATAAATTGTTCACAATCCCACTGTATTAGTTCTTGGTTGCAAGCAACAGAAACCAGCACTGGTTCACATAAGTAGGAAAAAAATGTGTTAGAAGGATTCTTAAGGAGTTGACAAATCCAACGGCAAGAGAACCAGGAGTCCTTCCCACGGAATCCAGCACCAAGCTCATCCCAATGTACGAGACACCACCAGTGGAGTCAGAAGCAACAGTCATTGCCACCACCATCATTGTCTCTGCTGTCACTAGCACCAGCCCTGTTATCATTCTCCTATCATCACCTCCACCCTTACTGTGATAACCTGCTTGCTGACTATCCAAATGTCAAACCACGGCTGGGACTTGAGGATGCAAATCAAGAGCCTAGGGAACCAAATATAAGGAGGTACATACTCTCAGGTTCAGACAGATGCCAACAGGCACTTCCATGACTTTGAGAATGAGTGCCTCCTTAAATTGTACACCCTAGCACCCTGGATCCTTCAGTTGCCTCACCTTACTCCAGGTCCTGTGTCATATGCCCGAGTTTTGCAGTTTTAGGTGGAAGCTTCAGTGTATGAGCCCAGTGTGTATGGCCACATCCCAGCTGCTAGGCAGTGAACAAGGAAGGGGCTCCCCTTTCAACTTCCACAGACAGTTAGGACAAGGCACTCCACCAAGACTTAATATGATGGAAAATTGTCCCCAAACAGGAGTCACCTTAGAGGTCATCACAGTTCACAGAGTTTGGGGCAGTGCCTTCAGGCTTTCTTCCCATACATATGCACTAGGGGTGGGTACAAAAAATGATTTTATATTTCTTAGTGCAGTTTTTGTTCTTAGGAAAAAATGTTCTAAGGTGGAAATTACCCAAAATTTTCTCCTAACCAGAATCATACCCTGGTGTCTGAAATTTATCACCCTTGCAATATGTGAATCTGAAAAAAAAATTGTCAATCATATGTTAGAGTTACACTTTTATTACTAACATTTGATCATTGACCAATTACCCATGTTAATTCTTTTCTAAAATCATTGTGGTCTGAAAGTTCCATCATGGATATTTAAGTTGTTGTAGGCAAAAGGGTTGACAACCACAAGCCCCCCATACCCACACGCCAGCTTATGACCAAGTCCTACCAAAGGATCAAAACTCTATAGAAAAAAACCCAGAGTATGGATGGGATTCACTAAACGCACTGGTTGATTCCACTTTAATAGTGATACTTACAGAAAGAGGAAAAGCTTTTGAAGTGTAAGCAGTTTAACATGGGGAGAAAATAGACAGTCAAACAAATCACAAATGGAAGGAAACTGTACAACAATGCAATTTTCAAGCTTGCTTTTCAGGGTAACTTCTTTCTTTAAACTGTGTTTACTTTTAATTTAATTAGTTTAATCTTTCTCAAAGCGTGGTCAGAAGTCACGTTTTAAAAAAATTTCACTTTCTTTAATGGTAAAAAAAAAAATTACCCAAGTCTTATCTGCACATTTACTTACAGTTTTACTCTGTCTTCATAAAGCTGATTTGTTGACAGTTGCTAAGGTGATGGCCTTTTTACAAGACACTTTATTTATGGAGAATAGTTAAAGGAGAGGCATCTTTTACTTGAGAAGTTTTAGAAAAAACGAATTTCATTTGCCATGTATGTCTCTCCAGGTCAAGTTTTAAAGACAAGAGAACTAAGAGATGTTGTTGAGACTTAATGAAATTAAGGACAAATGTACTCTGGAAACAAAAGCTTTAAAGGTTCCTAGCTGGTACGGCTGTTGCGTTCAATCCCTTTACTCTTTTTATTTGACTGTTTTAGCTTTGAAACTCAGACTTCAACTGGCCTCTAAGATTTAGAGAAATATGCCTTCTATTACATGACTCAAGAAGCAGACATAAGTAGTCAAAATAAGAGTCACTTAACAAGAGACTTTTTTAAAATTTTTGTTCTAATTTACTAGAGCTGTCCTTGAACCAAAGACATCAGCTCCCACCAGTTGAATGAGCTTTGTGTCACACAGATGTTTACCATCTATTATTATTGTCATTATAATTATTATTATTAAAGGAATTACTGCAAATGGTAAGAATATCCAGAACAATAAACCCAAAGCTATTTTCTGGGGAGAACTGCTTGTCCTATATTCAACATCCCTAAGCTGCTTTATTTCTTGAGAGAAATGTCTACATAGCTCACCACCTGTAATTCACCATCTTCCTACCCAAAAGCTAGCAGCAGTATGAAGCTGACAGACAGAGACTTTCAATCTTCTCAGGCACAGAGAAATGATGTGATGGGACCCAACTATAAGGGCTTCTGGGTAGATTGACCCCATTTCTAAACAGAGACACAAGACAGAAATATTCCATTTTTCTCCTCTCAACTTTGTCATCTGTAAGTAAAGCCTGAAACAGTCATGGACATCTTGTTAAAATGTGGACAAAAACAAACATACTGGGAATGACAGAGTGAAAATCTGAATAAAAGAAATACAGGACCATGATGGCATTGCTGAGCAGTTGAAATAACCTTGCAATCACTTTTCCTCCAAACTTCTTATTTTGTGAGATAATGTATCTCTATTGTTTAAGCAACTTGGAGATGAAATTTCTGTTACTTAAGCCATAAGCACCCTAACTGATGTTGACAGATTGCAAAAAGGGTCACAGTCTTCACCCCTCCATGTATCTATGGCTTATACAATGCAACTTTGCCTCTCCTCCCATCAGGAGGCAATTTCTCCACCCCTTGAATCTGAGCTGGGCTTGTGACTTGCTTTGGACAATGTGAAAAGTTCAGAGCCTCAAGAGGCTTTGCATAATTGCTTTCTCACTTGTGGAATCCTGCTGCCACCATATAAGGAAGCCCTGGCCAGCTGATGGAGAAACACCGTGGAGAGTAACTCAGTTCTTCCAGCCACTTCAACTGAGCCATCAAACCATTCAGCCCAACCAACCCACCAGCTGACCACAGGTATATGAGAAGACTCAGCCAAGATCAGCCACACCAGCCCAGACCAGATCTTCTTAGCTATCCCAGTCTAAGGTGCCGAACTACAGAATTAAGAATTAAATTAGTGGTTTTGATTTGCATTTCCCTGATGTTTTGTGATATTGAGTATCTGTTGGCCATCTGCATTTCCTCTTTGGAAAAATGTCTCTTCTTTTGTGCCCTGTTTTAATCGAGTTGTTTGTTTATGTTGGATACTAACTGCTTATCGGTCATATCATTTGCAAATATCTTCTTCCATTCAGTAGGTTGTCTTTCTGTTTTGTCGATGGTTTCCTTAGCTGTGCAAAAGCTTTTAAGTTTAATTAGGTCCCATTGGTTTATTTTTGCTTTTATGTCTTTTGTTTTAGAAGACAGATCCAAAAAAATATTGCTACGATTTATGTCAAAGAGTATTCTGCCTATGTCTATGTTTTCCTCAAGGAGTTTCATGGTATCTGGCCTTACATTTAGCTCTTTAATCCATTTTGAGTTTATTTTTATATATGGTGTTAGAGAATGTTCTAATTTCATTCTTTTACATGTAGCTGTCCAGTTTTCCCAGAACCACTTATTGAAGGACTGTCTTTTCTGTATTGTACAGTCTTGTCTCCTTTGTCATAGATTAATTGACGTTAAGTGCATAGGTTTATTTCTGGGCTGTCTATTCTGTTCCATTGATCTATGTGTCCATTTTTGTGCTGTACCATACTGTTTTGATTACTATAGCTTTGCAGTATAGTCTGAAATCAGGGCATGTGATTACTCCAGCTCTGTTCTCCTTTTCCAGATTATTTTGGCTATTCAGAGTCTTGTGTGTTTCTATACACATTTTAAAATTATTTGTTCTAGCTCTGTGAAAAATGCATTAGAGGGCATTGTACTAAGTGAAGTAAGTCTGACAGAGAAAGACAAACACTGTATGATATCACTTATGTGTAGAATCTAAAAAATACAACAAACCAGTGAATATAACAAAAAAGAAGCAGACTCACAGATGTAGAGAATAAACTAGTGGTTACCAATGGAGAAAGGGAATCAGGGAGGGGCAATATAGAGGTAGGGGATTAAGAGGTAAAAAGTATTAGGTATAAAATAAGCTACAAGGATATAAGTACAACATTGGGAATACAGCAAATATTTCATAATAACAATAAATATTTTATAGTAACTATAAATAAAACCTTTAAAAATTGTGAATCACTATGTTGTACATCTGTAACTTACATAATATTGTACAACTATACTTCAATTTTCAAACGAATTTTTTAATTTAAAAAAAAAAGGTTTTTTTTAGAATTAAATTAGTGGTTGTTATTTTAAGCCACTGTATTGTGTTCTCCTTAAGGCCTCTGTAGGCTCTATGCCCTCTGCCTGGAATGCAGACCCATAGCATTCAAGCCTCTTCTCAAATGTCATCTCCCCTAACTATCTAAAAGAGCCCCTACTTCCATCATCCTCGATCCCTTTAAACTGCCTTGTTTTCTGTCTAGTATTTATCATTACTGGAAATTACATGATTATTCATTTGTTGGCTTATTTCTTGTCTGTATTAATATGAGTTTCCTATTGCTGTTGTAACAAATTGCCACAAACTGGGTGGCTTGAATAACACAAATGTTTTATGTTGGAGTTCTGGAGGTCAGAAGTCTGAAATGGGCCTCAATGGGCTAAAATTGACATATGGGCAGGGCTGTGTTCCTTTTGGAGAATTCATTTCCTTGCCTTTGTCCTCGGGTGGAGGCCACTTGCGTTCCCTGGCATTTGTCCCCCTTCTGTAGTCAAAGTCAGCAACAGCAGGTCAAGTCCTTGTCACATGGCATCACTTGGACAGCCACGCTTCTGCCTCCTTCTTTGTCTTTTAAGGACCCTTGTTATTATGTTGGGCCCACCTGGGTAATCCAGAATAATCTCCCTATTTGAAAGCCAGTGTTTTAGCAACCTTACTTCCATCTGCCGCCTTAATTCTTCCTTGTCATGTAACCTAATATATTCACCAGTTCCAGGAATTAGAACATGGACATCTTGCGGCGGTGGGGTGGGACACTGTTTTGCCTACCAGTCTCCACACATACTGAAGTATAAGTCTCACTGGGGGCCAGAACCAGGGCTTCTTCACCATTCCCCTGCACCTGCCACACAGCAACGTGTATTGCTTGATATGTGTTTGTTAAGTGAATACTTGAACGCAACATAGTTATAAGAGCTTTGCCTGTGTTACCCCAATTTCATCTGCACAGCTACTCTATGAAGAACAATTATCCCCATTTTACATTTGAGAAAATGAAGGCACAGAGAACTTAAGTAACTTGCCTAAGGTCACACAGTAAGTGCCAGAGGCAAAGGAACAAACTGAAACAAACTCTAAGGCCTTTGCTCTAATCACTGCGCTACAGCCCCCTCCTAAGGGAGTCATGGAAAAGGAAAAGTGGGGCCCTTCTAGACTCTGCCTTGAATAAACCAAGCAGGGAGAAAGTCATTCTCCTTAACACATGGCTGTTCAGTGTCCGTCTAGATACTGTTAGTGAAGACACACTCACTAATTTGAGGAGGAAGCTATTTCAGTCTTTCAGCCAGGTTTGGTTTGGGGCCAACTAATCACAGCCACCCACAGGTTCCTGAGGGTCCTTTCAAGTTAAATGGAAACTCTTTTGTTTTTCCTGAGCAGGCCTCCTGCATAGACTCGCTGTCTGCTTTTGTGAACTGCGCTAGGCTTTGAAGAAACTCAGGGACCAACACCCTCTTTGCCTCAAGGCCAGATCAGAGCCAGCTTCAGCAACCTCCTTCTGTAGCCTTTCCCCTGAATGTCACCCAGGTCTCACCCAAAGACCAAAGACCCAAGACCCCTCCACACAGATAACACCCCTTGGCCCCAAACTCAGCATTCAGGATGCTCCAGGGAAGAGAGAGTAAGTGAGGGGCTTTTATACTCACTTCCCTCCATTCCTCCCCAAATTTCCATCTCCCAGACCAAGAGAGGGGGTGGGTGAGGCATTGTTCTAAGAGGACCCTATTGTATATTTGATGAATACAGGGCCCTTCCCTCAGGAGGCTGGGAAGGGGAATGGAGAGTGGGTGGTCAACACACAATACTTTTCTTTTTCTGACAAATAATCCAGAAAGGGGATAATTCCCACAAACATAATCAAGTTAGCAATCCATGTGTAATTTGGCAATATGCTTGCTAGTCAAACGATGACTTAAATTGCTGGTGGGATTTTGAAAGGGAAATTTACTTAGTCATTTTAATAAGAGTGTTCCCTGGAGACAAGTTTTTCAAAGAATGTTGAGGCAAATAAGACTCAGGTCAAAGAATTATCTGTAGGTCTGTGTCATAACAGCTGCTCCCAGTACATTATCTCCCCTTTAACGAACCAGTTGCCATGCCCACAAAACCCCGCTCTCTTCCCCCCACCCCCCTCACACACTCACACACACAGCATCTCAACTATATACACACGTCCGTTTATATAGACACGCCTAGTATTCCCCAGTTACTCAGGAACTCCCCCAGCCCTCCTCCCACATGCAGTCCTGCTCTCCACTTCCATGGATAATTCCACTTCACGTAATGGCAACACTGGAGTTATCCAGTTCAGTTATAATTCTTCCATTATTCATCAAATGCTATCCATGTAGGCTGTCAGTATCAGTCCCTACGCATAAGTTCATATCCCAGCTCCACTCACTATCTATGTGACTTCAGGCAAGTTATTTAACTTCTTTGAGCCTCTGTTTCTGCATCTGAGACTGGCACAGTGATCATCCCTAGCCCATGTGCCCATGCTCAATACTGAGCATCAACTATGCACCTGACCTTGTTCTAGGTGCTCAGGATACAGCAATAAAAAATGATAAAAACCCCTGCTCTCGGGAAGCTTATGTTCCAGTGAGGAGGAAACAGGTCTCCAGTAAACAAATAATGTAATTTCAAATAAGTGCTATTAAAGGTAATACACAGTAATATAACATACATCTAGGGGGAAGGTGAGATCCAGCCTCAAAGGTGGCCACTGACGATCCTCGCCTCCTGGTGTTCCTGTCCTTGTGTTGTCCTCACCACACTGAATAGAGCTGATCGAGGTAACCAAAAGGATGCTGTGGAGATGACAGTGTGTGGCTTCAGAGGACTGATCATAAAGACATTGCAGTTCCTACCTTGCTCTCTCTTGGATTCCTTACTTTGGGAGAAACCAGGTGCCACGTGGTGAGAACATTCAGATGGTTCGAATAGTCTGAATAGCCAGCGCTGACCTTGCTAACAGCCTACCTACCATGTTGAAAGTGATGACTGCAGCCCCAGCAAACTCATAAAAAATGACTCCAAGCCATAATCAGTCAGCCAAGCTGCTCTAGAATTCTGACCCGTGAAAACTGTGAGACTATAATTTTTATTGTGGTTTTAAGCTACTAAGACTTGAAGTCATTTGTTACACAGCAATAGATCACTAATGCATGGGGCTTTAGATAGGATGATAAGGAAAGGTTTCATTGAGCTTCATGGAGTTTGGGTTATTGTGAGGATTAAATAAACAAGGTGTACAAAATGCCTAGCATGGGGTCAGGCTTTTAGGATGTGCTCAGTAAACATCAGCTATGGTTATTTTTATTATTTGTGGTAAAATTACTCTTCACCCAACACCCTCATATTACAGATGAGGACCCTGGGATCTAGGGACTTTGAGACATTTGTCCATATCGCACAAACCAAGTGTCACCCAGCCCAAGTCTGAGGGCTGGTCTCCTAGCTTCTGCTAGAACCTAAGCCAGACCTCTTTCTTCTCATACACCCTGTCTCTTCCTTCCTTGCACAAAATCTGTTGAAGTGAGAACATGGCAAGTCTGCATACAGATTAAGACTCTACTGAGTCAGCTCTGCCAGCCTTGGTTAACAGAGCAGGGACAGAAAGCAGGAGATGCTACTCAGTGCCTCACCCATGAGGGCTCCTCCAGAAAGCAACAGCCATGGCCAGATGAGCATTTCTGAATTTATGTGAAATGCTCTCTTCTTTGCTAATTGCTACTCGGAACTCAGGAGCTGTTTTTAATATGTTGACGCCAATCACCTGAAAGGTTGTAGGGAGGAGGAAAGAGACAAAGGCAGATTGTCTGCACAGCCCATGTGCGGATCGGTGCCTCAGCCTAAAAGGCCTTAGAGCAGGCTGGCTCCCATATGCTGCTGTTCTCGTCCTGCTGTGGGGTCACGGACACAGCGTGCTTTTCTCTCTTGGTGGCCACCACACCCATTCTCTCCGTGGGCGTTCTGTCCTCCCCTCCACCCCATGACCAGCTGTGGAGTAGCAAATGTCCCACATACCTCCCTCTTTCCTTGTATCCTTCAAAGATAAGCTCACAGGCCCTGCTCATTATGAAGAGTTCACTGCTAGTCACTATAGAGACACAGATTAACAGGCAAAGAAAATAACCAAAGCCAGGGAAATCCCAAAGACTACACACAGAATCTTCCAATGTGATCATATCACTTCCTTACTTAAAATCTTTGGATCACTCCACATCATCTACAGAAAAAGTCCTAAGTTCTTTAAGGAGGCACACAATGTTCTCCAAGATCTTGCCTGGGTTCAAATCCCTACTCTGTACTTGGCAGCCATGTGCCCTTGAGCAAGTTACTAATTTCTTCATGCCTCATTTTCTTCTGATGTAAAAAGAGAATAATAATAGAGGGCTGTTGTGAGAATTAAATGAGTTAACATACATAAAATCTTAGGTCAGTATCTGGCACAGAGTAAAGGTTCAAGAAATGTTATCTATTACTATTGCCATGATGATGATGGTGGTGGTGGTGATGGTGATGATGGTAAACACCTCGGCAACCTTGTCCATTACTCCTGGTCTTACACTTGCTTGAAGTCCCTTCACATGTGTTCCCATGCTGTTCATCACCCCCTGGATCTAGACACTCTTTACCCTTCCCCAAGCCTGACTCACATCTCGGTCTTTAGAGAAGATTCTACACAAGGAGCCTCCTTTGGGAAGCATTCCATGATCATCTTCTCATCACCCAGGCTGGCTCAGGTGTCTTCTTCTGTGCCCCTCTAACATCCTATGCATACCTCCATCAAGAATATATGTATGTACATTTTAATTATCTAGAGCTGTGTAACAACAGACTCCAAAACTTAATGGGCTAAAACAACAGCCATTTAATTATTCACAATTCTGTAGGTCAAGAATTTAAGCAAAGCTTGGCTGGGTGGTTCTGCTCCATATGGCATCAGCTGAGGCCACTCACTCAGCTGTATTCATTGAGCCACTAGACTGAATATAGCCCACGAAGGGTCCACTCACATGTGCAGTGCCCCTGGGCTCCTCTCACACTCTTGCTCCACGTGGCTAGACCATCACAGCATGGTGGTCTTGAGGTAGACAGGCTCCTTTCATTATGGCTGGCTTCCAAGAAGAAGCATTTTAAGTGGCAAAAGCTGAATCTGTAGATCTCTAAACACCCAACCTTGGAATTTACATGACATTGCTTCCACCATACTCTACTGGTCAAAGTTAGTGACAGGACAAGCTCACATTCAAGGGAAGGAGTGGAAAGAACTTACAGCCATCTTGAAGTCACCACCACAGGTCTCTCTGCCAGTAAGATTCTGAGGTCTTTGAAGGCAAGGAGAGAATCCTATTAGTCTTGGTATCCCTAGACCTAATTGGGAGGAGTGCCTGGTATAGAGAAGGTGCTTAACAAGACATTGTGTGAACTCCCACACAATCACGGGAAGCTCTAGAAGAGGATGAGCTGGCCTCACAAAACTCAAAGCAGCTCCTCCAGGAGCTGCCAAAGCCTCCCATCCACTACCTCTGCTTCTTGTCAAATCCATCTTCAGTTCATTCCTGGCACAACAAGAAGTACAAGCAATACCGAAGTCACTGATCAAGCACCAGTGTCTGTAACTGGCTTTAACATGGAGAAAGGACAGAAGTGAAAGGAGTTAATGTGGCTGGAATGTTCTACTTGCCTATCCAAAGGACAGCTAAAATAAGAAATGTGTCTGTGTAAATATTTTCAACCCTCGTGCTATAGGGATCCAGAGCACCCTCAAGTTGAAAGACTTTCAGTTCTCCTTGTGTGGGGAAACCCTCCCCCCAACCTCATGCAAACAGTGATAACAGCCAGTGGCTAGCCCACGAGGCTCACTCTTAAATTCCCTGCAGAAAGCCCTGTGGTTTTTGCCTACGGCTCATGGCAGCAGCCTGAGACTACTACAAGGATGCCAGCCTTCCAAGACCAGGCGCCTGGGGCAGAGCCATGAGGCGGTGCGGGTATTGAGGTGAGTCAGCTCAGACCACCAGCAACTGTAAAGAGAATGTCCAGGCCTTATCTGCAGCCAGCACTGGCACAGGCACTTAATTTTTAATGAGCAAACCACTGAGAGGAAAAAAATTACAACTTTAAAATATCCGAGTGAGCAGGTTTGCTTCTTTGTTCATCTTTGTGGCCCATGACTTCTCCAGTGGGATAGCTCAGGTTCATTCCTAACCTGGGATCCCAAACAGCTGGAGGCCACTGAGGGGGGCAACCACAGACAGAGCCCACCTGGACCTCAACAGAGGTAGGGAAGCAGCTCTTATTCCCTCCCTGTAGCTGGGGACAACTTGGCAGAGGCCAGGCATCCTGCAGAGAATCACTTATACAAGTTAGGAGTGTTCTGGCTGCTTGAGAAAATGACCCATTTAGCAACTCCCTGGAATCCCTGACAGTTAAAGTATCGCCCAAGTCACCACCTTGTCTTCTTATGAGGCAACCAAGGGTGTAGAAGACACCGCAGGGGCGGGGAAAATACCCCACTTCTTCACCTTATAAGCCGGGTAGAATCCTGGCACCTGTGGGAAGGCAGGCAGGGGAGGAACCATATTTCATTCTCCTCAGGTTACCATGGTTCTTTTTCAGTGCCCTTCTTTTCCCCTCAGAAACAGGTTATAAAGTGAAAGACCCACGCCGAACATCAGTGTTTCCAACCACCAGTATCCAGCGAGCACCTACGACACATCAGACCCTTTCCAGGCTGGAAGATAGCCAAAGGCGTCTGCTCTAGTGGGATTTTCCAACACGCAAACAAAAAGGCGATTTCAGATCATGCTAAGTAACATGAAGAGAATAAACCACTTCTTCACATAGAAAACACCTCTCTGAAAAGGTGACATGTGGAGCTAGGCCTTCAGCGATGACCCAGAGAAAGTCATCCCCTGGGAGGGAAGAGCCCTGGTCAGAGGGAACAGCAAGCACAGCGCCTGGAGACAGAAACGAGCTCGGTGTCTTCGCGGCGCGGAATGAAGGCCAATGCGAAAACAAGAAGCACGGTGTGAGAAGACGTGGTGAGACAGACAGGGGCCACATCATGCGGGGCCTCGAATATCACAGTAAAGCATTCGGATTTCACTTTACTCCATATTCTGCCCAAGTATTACTACTCCCAGTTCTTAGCACCACAGTGCTTTACGTATCAGAGATGAGGGTGCTCCAAAGGAAGAGGTCTTCAAAGTGTGCTGCCCAGACGGACAACATTGACAGCACTCTGGGAATTTGTTAAAAATGCAAACTGCTGAGTCAGAAACTCTGAAGGTGGGGTCCGGCAATCTGTGTTTGTAAGCTTCCCAGGGGATTCCGATGCACGGTAGTTCGAGACGCACCGCTCTGGAGAAAACAACTTTCTAAACTGCCGCAACTTCCTAAAGCGCAACACATTGTTAAAGAAGGAAATGTGCGTGGTATGTTTTAGTGTGGTTCCTATCTTCAAAAAAATTGAAATGGAACAATACACGACCTTTTCTCTACAATTCATGATCCTCAGTGTGCGGACTCTGACACCGTCATATTCTTTGGGTCTAGGAAAGCTGATAAAGCTACTTGTTCCTATACTTATTGGCCCAAGATGGCTATTCTTTGTGAGTTTTTGTGCTTGGTTTTATAGCTGGTCTATGGCTTTTTCTGTTCTTAAGCACTGGTTTTGCTTAATAGTAGGAGAACAATGAAATAAGAAATAGACGTACCAAATACAAGCCCAAATTTTTATTAGGTTCATGAGACATAAAATTACTCTGCCAGTTACTACAAAGCTTTCAAAATTCTTACGCTCAGTTTTTGTACTTGTCTTCTCTCAGACCACGGAAGTGTCATGAAAGATTGATGGAAAGTTTTATGCATGTTTAACTGAAGTTCTGGAGGGTGAACACAGAGATAATGGAACAGAAACAGGACCTGAAGAATTAATAGCGGAGACTTTTCCAAAACTAATTAAATATATCAGTCGACAGATCCAAGAAACCCAAAACTGGAATCAAAGGAAAACCTAGGTATTTTAAAGTAAAACTGCTAAAGGCCATAAACAAAGAAAATATCTTAAAAGCAGTCAGAGGAAAGAGATTGCCATCAAAGGAGCAATAATTAAACTGACAGCTAATTTCTCAACAGCAACATTGGAAGCCAAAAGACAATTGAATAACAGCTTCAAAGTACTGAAAGAAAATAACTGTCAATTTTCACACCACTGTGAAGTCAAAAAACCATTAAATCAAACCATCATCAGTCAGGAACCATCTATATACTTATTACATTGTACTTATTAAATCAAATGCTCAACCTCGTTAATGATCAGATAAATGCAATTGATACCTCAGTGAGATTCTACTACAAACCCACCAGAACGGCTAAAATTGAAACGACTGATGACATCAAATGTTGATGAGGATAATCAGCACATATACTGTTGGTAGAAATGTAAACTGGCACAATCACTTTGAAAAACTACTTGTGATATTTACTCAGCCGGGATATATATATACGTGCATTCTGTAAAGTCCAGGAAGTCCACTTCTAGTTTTATATTCACTAGAAATGCATAAACTTTCACATCCTGAAGGAGAGATATAAGTGCCTTATGATTCTGAGGGTACACAGTGGGGACAGAATCTTTGAAGAGATAACAAAGTTACAAGATGCTTTTTCTCTACTATTGAGAGACTTTGAATAGAAAAACTTTGTAACTGAATGCGTTAGAAGTGCTTGGTCATCTGAGAGCCTCTAAGTTACAGGTCAGCACTCTGAATATTGGGTCTAAATTCAAAATCCTACTTTTTAAAATTTTCTAGCTGTGTGAATCAACTTCCCTGGGTCTCATTTATAACATGGAAATGATATAAAGCTGAAGTTAAAAAATCAAGATACTAACTAGTGCACATGTTAATACACTTTTCCCTTCTCCCAAGGCAAGTACAGCAAAAAGGAAGTAGGATTTGCCCAAAAGTTTGGACTTTTAGGCAAGAAGGTGTCAAGCAATCTATGAGAGTACAACAGGTATAAAAACAGAGAAGATATTTAAAAATCTGAAATTGGAAGACCAGAGATGGGTCACAAAGAACAGATTAAGAAATTATGTATAGATGCTAAGAACAGTAAGGAAGGTTGACTTCATAGTCCTCGGAGCTACCCAAGCAGCATCCTTTAATGCTCCCTGACCATCAATTGTGGTCAAGTGGCTATAGAAATGAGGAATGGCAGTGTGCCAAGACAAGAAACTAGACAAGATACTATGTAACTCCTCCTCTGTGTGCACACATACCAGTCAATTATGTTTTTTATTTCATCTGGACTCCCATAGCACCCTGTTGGTTCCTCTCTTCTAGCACGTGTAAGGTGATAAATGGGAAGTCACATTTCTGTCCGCTTCCCATACGCTCCGAATTTCTGAAAAATAAAGACAGGTTTGTCTTTGAACCAAAGCACCTAGCAGAGTAACTGACTACCATACAAGATGTCCAATAAATGTTGAATTAATGAATAAACAAATGAAAGAATGATGTGTTTTCACTTGCAAGAATCTGAGTTCTGGAACTTCCGAGGCCCCTATGAAAACGCACCAAATGGAGCACACTGAGCCTCCTCCCCACGGTCTCTTCCAGCCTTGTTCACACTTTGCCGCCACCAACTTCTTCCCAGTCCTGCAGGTAGGAGCTTAGAGCCTGAGGGGGAATATTCCTTGACATCTCTTATTTCATCCAAAATATCCCATTAGTTGACTGACATTTACCCGAACGTCGCTTCTGTTTTCTTCTCCATTCTGGGTGAGACTGGATTCCTGACAGTGACTCTGGCAAAGCGATGATGCCTTCCTCAAGCCCTGCCCTCCCTCCGTTCACTGCTTCTGGACCAATAACTGGGATTAGGTCTCAACGCAGCCCAGGTGGAGGAATACAGCACCTGAGCCAGAAGGAAACGTCTTACCCTCAGAAAGAGCTGCGGGACTTGGCGAAGATGTATCTGTATGAACTGGGGGTCACACGTGGGAGTGAGTTCAAGGATGATTAACAGGAGAGGGAGGAGTGGAGCAGAGTACAAGGTGAGGGGGTCACACGTGGGAGTGAGTTCAAGGATGATTAACAGGAGAGGGAGGAGTGGAGCAGAGTACAAGGTGAGGGAGGGAAGCCCCGTAGAGTTAGGACTAGCACATTTCTGAATGGCTCCTTGAAGCTTGGACATGGTGATGCCTCACGGTAAATTACAGGGAGAGGGAACAGTACCGTGGCAGAAGATCGAGGAAGGGGTTAGAACGCTCAGGGAATCAGAAATGTTAGAACAAATTTATGTAAGACTTGTGCTTCCTTGGAGGGTTCGGAGGACATTCCCCGCATCAGGCCATAAGGAATACGTCAGCGAGGGGCAACAGCATCTCTGAGAAGCTTAGCGATGACTGTCCGCCATAGGCCAGGGTGAGACTAGGTGACTCTGCCGTAGAACTGGGCTCCCTCGTCTCACTGGGAGTGATGGGATTTCAGAGTAACAGAGGCCAGAGATCAGGGCTTAACCATCAGAGACAAGATGGACACAAACTGCAAGAGGCAACAAGGCCAGCGGGACAAGCAGAGTGCCTCCACCCACAAAGGTTTTGATGGTGGCTAATGGACCATGGTGTTCCTGGGAGCGGGATCCATGACCAGCCAACAAAGGCATGGCATGACTTGTACAACAAGAAAAAAAGTCAAGAGCTATCAAGGAGAATGCTGATGTGCTCACAATTTCCAGATCTGAGCTAGTTCTCAGACCCCAAACCTGGGTCTCCTTGAGACAGGATCCGGCAATGTCCCCCACATTAGTGAAGTTCTCAGGGGCTCAGTGATCGAGGCAGGTCAGGACATCCCCTGTCAGATAAAGAACAAGTTATGACACTTTGGGCTTACACCTACTAGAAGGAAACCGGATGCCTGTAAGTCCCTTTGGGTTTTGGAGAAACATAATACATAACAGGGAATACTGCTCCAACCTATGTATTTTGTGATGTAAGACATTCGTAGTTTGGAGTGGGGCGCAGAGCAAGAGGGGGGTCTGCAGAGCTCCAGGCTGTCATGCAAGGTGGCTCATATGACCCGGCAGATGCAACGATGCTAGAGGTATCTGTGACAGACAGGTAGAGCCTTCGGCAAGCCCCAAGAAGAGAGTCACAGGCTAGACTCCCAGGGTTCTCCTGGAGCTGCTTTCTTGAGAAGAGAACAATCTCTTTGAAAAGCAGCTCCTGGCATGCCCTGGAGCCGTGTGAGGGGCTGATGTTTCTCTCCCTCCTGCCACTGCCTCAATTTTTTGTTGTTGCTCCTGCTTCTCTTCTAATAAACACTGAAACAATTGAAAAAATTGTCAACATCTTTGCCATCTCCACTTACTCTTTTCCACTCCATTTTGAAACTACTCCAAATCAGGTTTTCATCCCCACAATTTCACTAAAACTGCTTTTCGTGAAACTCACCAAGGACTTCCGTGTTCCAAATCCCATGACTAATTGCAAGTCCTCTTCACACTTGATCTCTCAGCTGCATCTGACCCGTATGGACACACCCTCTTTAAAATAGCTTCTCCCGTTGTTTCCTGAGCCTTTACTCTCTCTGTCTTCCTGTCTCTCTGGTTCCTCGTCAGCACCTTGGCTGGTTTTTCTTATACCCCTAACCACTAATGCCGGAGGCACCAAGGCTCAGTCCCAGGTTGCTTTCTGTTCCACCTGTACTCTGTCTCCCTAGGTGAGCTTATCCCATCATTGCTTTAATTTTTTATGTACTTCCCACTCCCAAATGTATACCTCTAACCCATCCTCTCCCTTGAACTCCAGGCACAAGTAGCCAACAGTCTGTTAGACTTCTCTACTAGGCATCTGATAGACTTAACAATTCCAAAACCAGCTTCTGGCTCCCCATCTCCAAACCTGCTCCTCCACCAGCCTTTCCCACCTTAGGAAACGACAGCTCTAGTATTCCAGCTGCTCAGCCCCCAAACCTTGACTCATCTTTGTTTTTTTTCTCTCCAAGCTCTGATGCCATTCATCAGAAAATCTTGCCACTTATTCCTTCAAAATATTTAGAATCTGGTAAATCCTTAGTCTAAGCTACCACCATCTCTTGCTTAGATTACTGTATCCTGTTCTCATGTTTCCATCATTGCTCTCTTCAATTCATTTTAAAAGCAGAGTGAACCTGTCCCACATCTACTGAGAACCCTCCACAAGCTTTGCATCTCCTTCGGAGTAAAATCTAAAGTCCTGACAGTGACCCACCAAGCCCCACATGGTCTGCACCGCCTCTGCCACCAGATCCCCTCTGGCCTCACCTCCCACCACTTACCCTGCGCCCTCTTTGGACACCCCTTTTGTCTTGGACTTAATGCCTCAGTTGGCCTCAGGGCTCACTTCCTCACTTCTGCTCCAACCGCACTGGCTCAGAGACACTGCCCGCTCTACCTCCTGTAGCCCTCTTTATTTCTCTTCCTAGCATGTCTCTCTACTTGATGTATTAACTAACATATTAATTTTATTGCCTGGCCCAAGCCAGGAGATTGTAAGTTCTGGCAGAGCAATACCTTGTTTGATTTCTGTGTTGCCAGCCCTTAGAATAGTGGCTGGAATAAAATAAATGCTCAATGGATTTGTGTTGAGTGCGTGAACAGATAGCAGGTCCTTTGTTAACCCTAGGGTATAGGAGGGGAAATGTAGATTTAAAAATGCTTAAGACCTGTATACACAATGGGATATTACTCAGCCATAAAAAAGAATGAAATCTTGCCATTTGGGACAATGTGGATGAACACAGAGGGTATTGTGCTGAGTGAAATAAGTCAGACAGAGAAAGACAAATACAGTATGATTTCATTTACATGTGGAATCTAAAAAATGAAACAAATAAAACAAAACAGATACAGTCTCATAGATCCAGAGAAATTGAGGGTCATCAGAGTAGAGGGTATGGCAAAATAGGGGATCCAGAAGTACATACTTCCAGTCATAAAATAAATAAGTCACGGAGATGTAATGTCCAGCACAGGGAATATAATCAATAACATTATAATAACTTCATATGGTGACAGATGGTTGCTAGACTTAAGTGGCAGTCAGTTTGTAACGTATAGAAATGTCAAATCACTATGCTTTATGCCTGAAACTAACATAAACAACCTCACTCCAGTTTAAAAATTAAAAGGAAAAACATTAAAAATTCAAAAATAGAAGTTACAAAATTATTTTTTAAAAAAAGAAAAATGATGAAGACCTTTGAAAGCTCCCAGCTGGGCACCCTTCCCCATAGCAAGGGGTATATACCTTTGCAGGCCACAACAAATAGTTTGAAACAGAAAAATGTACTCAGGCAGACCGAATCACTGGCTTTATTGTTTTTGCTGGTCTGAATTTGGGATATTACCTTATTTGGGAGATTTGACACAGATCAATTTGCTATAGCAAATCCAGATGTAAACACCCGAATCTGCATATATTTTCTTCTCTCCTGTAAATGGGAGTTCCATGCGGCCAGGTCTGGTCTTTCAGACAGACAGCAAGAGTTTCCTAGATGCCTAAGTGACACCATCCACACCACTCAAGAGTTCTCCCTGCCGTGCTTCAGCGGAACCTGAAATTACACAATTTACAATTCATTGACCTCTGAAAAAACAAGTCTTGCCCCAAGGAAAGCTGCAAACAAAAGCTTCCAGAGCCAGATTCCTTGTTGACACTGGTCTCTGGTTACACCCCAGGCAGAAAAAGGGAGGAAATTCAGTCTTCAAAGCCAATGTACCCCTACTTTTGTCTGTCCCCGGCAGAATCCCTTCCCCCACTCCATCCTCCTCACGAGGACACACTGGGAGTTTAGAAACACCAACGCTGCTGGGGCGGGGGTTGGGGGTGCATTTTCAGGTTACACAGTGTGTGTGTGTGTGTGTCCCCAAAGTAACTTACAGGTCCTGTCTCATGTCACTCGCCTTGGCGAGGACTTAAAGCCTTAAACAGTTCCTCTCAAGTATGCCCTGTTGTGAATCCCCTTTCCTGTTCAAAACCCTTTACCCCAGGAGACGCCTTTCAGAAGCATCTGCCACTCCCAGCACGCCCTCTTTCAGCCTCCTCACAGAGCAGAGTCTTCTCCCAATGGCCCAGGACTGCCCCAGAGGGGAAAGGCCACAAGGCTGACATCTCACAAGCGATTACCTTGTCCCCAGAATTCCAGAGAGACCTTTCTTCAGACCCTTCGCAGTCCTGGGTTGTGCGTGTCCTGTCTTTTCGGGCCTGGGCCTGAGGCCTGGACGAAGCACGGCCCCTCCACACACCACCAGCACGTTTCACTCATCCAGCCCGACACCTGTCCTCCTGGCCTCCTCACCGCCCTTCTCAGCACAACGTTCCAGGCCCTGGACGAGGGGTAAGATGTAGCGGCACTGTCACTCCCCGCTGGGGCTGCTTGGTCCATCTATGCGAACCAAATGCATGATGCTTACAGAGGCAAAGACTGAGGCCCAGATGTAGAGGCCAATGTGCTGAAGGGCAAGGAGTCTGCTAGGGTCAGAGGTCGGGCAGTAACCCCTGATTTACAGACCCAGACCAGGCTCCTCCTGGGGCACCAGCCTCTTCACTTATATTCTTCGGAGTTTATCCCTCCCTATTCCTCTCTCTTGTGCCACTTTTAAATCTTCCTTAAGGAGTTATTTCTTCCAGTTATTTCTTTCCATCCAAACCCAGACCACAGGCGCCTCTCACTAACTTCCCCTTTGTTCTACTGAAAAGCTCAGCTCTGCTCCCCTGGCATCCTCAGCCCACTGGCAGGGTTCAGACCCTCCACTGCTGCCCTCCTGCCTCCATACACATTCTACTGTAAAGGACTCTGGCATTTTAAAGGCATGTTTATGCACAGCACCTCACTGATGACCAGAAAACATCTTGTGAAGTTGTCTGGGAAAATGGGTTGTTTTCTTCATTTTTATAGATGCAGAGGTTGAGATGCCAGGTAAGGGGCTTGTCCCCGGCTACCCAGTGGATGAGTCACAGAGTCCAGGGGTAAGGACTTCATTCCCCACCTCTGCATCTAAGGGTCCCACATGCTCAGTCTCATCTCCCTCCACTGAGTGGTTCCCAGGACACCATCCTCACCAACTTTCTCCTCTACACATTCATTCCCTTGGACTCTGTCATCTGTCAACTTCCACGTTTCCAAATGTATACATTTCTGTTTTTTCCCCCAGACATCGTCATACTTGGATGGCACCTCAGGAGCCCTACACCTAAGTATGCCTGTCTCACTTACTGTCACGTGCTGTCAGAGCTTAAGAGTTAAGAGTCTGAAATCAGACAGACCCTTATCCACATCCTGGCTCTGCCTCTTACCTGCAGTGTGACATTAGTCAAGTTATTTAACCTCTGAGAGCCTCAGTCTCTTCATCTGTACATTGAGAGTATGACTATTTCATGGGGCCAGGGTGGGGATTAAATAAGGATATGATGGCCCACGGTAAGCACTCGGTTAAACAGTAACTAGCATCTTCACCATCATCACCAATATCTCCTACCTGGGATGGTGGTGGTGGTGGTGGTCTCCTAACCATTCCCTTGCCCCCAGGCATACCACCCCAACTCCCTAACACCCCCATTACCCCCTCCCCCATCCAGGCTATCTACAGGTTATCTTCCACAAATGCACGTGCCCAGAAGAAAAATTAAGGAAATTTTAGGGAAATTTTTGCTTCTGTACAAAAATAAGCAAAGGAACAAAAATTAATTTTTAAAAATTGGAATTTTACTACATACTCCCACTCCTCAACCCCCCCCCCCAAAAGTCCATTTCCAAATTCTGACCAGATTTTCACTAAGAAACATATCACTCCCTGGATAAAAGTGAAACAATCTCCCACCACACCTGCAGGAAACAGACTGGACTCTGACTCGGCCAAGCCGCTCAGTGTTCCTCAAACAGCAGATCCTTTCTGAAAAGGTTAAGAGCCTGGGCTCTGGGGTTCAGATCCCAGCTCTCCCACTCACTCCCCATGCAACTGCGGGCAAGTAGCATCACCTTGCTCTGCCTCAATTTTCTCTTGATTAAAATGAGAGAAAATCTGCCCTACAAGTTTTATGTGAGAATTCAATGAGCTAACCCATGAAAAAGAGTCAGCAGACGGCTGCACATAATAAACTCTCAACAGGTGCAAGGCGCTGTTATTAGTGTTCATATGCTTTTCCCCCTTGTCGGAACTAGTTCCACAGGATCCCATCCCCACCACTCCCTCCTCACTCCCTGTTTGTTTTGTCATCTGGAAGACACCTCCTCCTCGAAGCCTTTCTGGATTGATGCATCTGAATTCCTTTTGTGGCAGGTACATACCCTTTCTCTACAGCCCTCTGCATTTTTTTGCCTGGATGCTGACTTTACTACATCATGAGCATCTTGAAGAAGACAGATTTCCTGCCCATCGCAAGCAAGAAGAGCAGGGGAGGGAGAAGGTGGTGGTGCGGAGGGGGAAGACAGGAAGTAATGCTGATGCCTGGGCTGTAAACTCACCAAATGTTTATGGTTAACCTTAACCAAAATGTATAACGTTAAAAGTCTTCCATTGATGCATAGATTCTCAGTACTACCCTCCCAAGAAACATTTTAAGATATTTAAGAATCCCCATTTACATCATATGACGTTGGCCTCCAACTCCACCCCTCAATCCAGAAACCATTTGAGAGAGGGTGCAGGTTTGCTCACACTCTTTCCTGACATTCTTTTCTAATGGTTTTTGTAAAAGAAATTGTTAATTGTTACGAATTCATTTAACATATCTATTTTTCTTTATCCAAAGATTCTGTTCCATCAGCAAGCCACTCTGCCTTGGAATTGCAAACTGGGCAGGGGGAAGAACCACAGGAACCAACACCGAGAGAGCCATGAATACACAGCCCACACCTAGCCGCTGCAAGACACACAACACACACACAACACAAATTCTGGCCCCAAAGACCAAGACATTTTATTTGCCATTATATGCGTTCTCTCCAGGAACTAAATGTCTCATGTCAAATGAGAAAGAAATAGTTTTCCCACATCGTTTCCTCCTCACCCCAACGTCTCCACCAAATTCGTACTTTCTATATGTCTATTGAAAACTGGGGCAATGGTTTATAACAACAATTCTAAGTAAATGAGGAAAACTCAACATCTGGAATTGATACTTCCGCATTTTACAAAAGAATAAACACATCTCATATCCTCTTTTGTTTGCCATGGCACCAAAAAAAAAAAAAAAAAAGAAAGAAGAAAAGAAAGAGAGAGAGAGTCTAGATTCGGTTCGTTTCAGTCTGGAATGCAAATACTGGACACCAGCCTGCCTGTCTCACAATGAGTGCCTTGGAGAAATGGTGAGGTGTCCGGGGTACGGGAAGAGCTGTTTTTAAAGAACTAAAACAAAACTGCAGAAACTGGAACGCCCAAATGTTTGCAGTGTCCAAACTGGCCGAGAAACTGTGGCGTGAAAGCCCTCAGCCTGAGCTCACAGGTACCTGAGTGGTCCAGAATTACAGAGCTCTCTGGGCTGAACTCTGTGAACTGCAGGTGCAGGTTACAGATGGGAGCTTCGGTTGTAGGAACGTGCCAAGCACATAGCAAAACTCAATTGAAAAGAGCCAAGTTTATGATTATCGTCCGAACTTGAATATGAGCGGGAGGCAACAAATTCCATAGGATTCAGAAGAACTGCTATATTTTTCCTTATGAGTCAATTTAAATACTGAGTAGGAGAAGGTAGCACCATATTTTACTTTTCACTGAGAACATTTTCAACATTTTCATGAACATTTTCAGCGCTATGGAAACAAAATTCTCCTGCCTGTCATTTAGTCCTGCAAGCATTAAATCAATATCAGTCCTATCTTCATCAAAATAAAAACAGATTAGCTTTGTTTAAAGAATGTTTATAGAAACTTGTATACTTAAAGTTCAAGTATAAAGTGAAGCAGCAAGGGATGGTCTAACACTAAAACAACACAATTCTAACTTACATCACATTTCTGCCTATTTTAACCTCCAGGTTGATTTATACTGATGGAATGGATTGGGGATGATGACAGAGGAAAATTTTTTAAGCCTTTACAATATCCTAGGCACTGTGAGATGCCTTACAAACATCTCTGATCCTCACAGCATTATTATTAGGTATTATTATTTCTATCTTACAGATGAGGACACTGAAGCCCAGAGAAGATATGTAACTTACCCAAGACCACACAGTTAGTGAATGGCAGAGACAAAATTCAAATTCTTATTTAGGATTTTTTCCTTGCCACATTTAGAGAGAGCTCTTGTATATCACTGGGTATTTGAGAGAATATGATGGGAACTTTGGTATTGATGAAACCTTGTTAAAGTGGTTTGGGATCAGATTTTAGAGAATAATTTCTGGGGAGATGTTTATGTATTGTATTTTCCTAGGGGTCAGAATTTGAACTTGGAATTTATACTGAAATTTGCAATACTTTAAAACTACTGTCTTCTCTAATCTAAGGATATTTTCACTTCTTCTTTTTTTTACTTTTTATGACCAAGTTTTGGAATTATAAGTGAAAAAAAGAAAACCTCTTTTAGCATGTTCTCTGCACCTCCAATTTTTCTAGCTATTACTAGTAACTCCTATAGACACAAACACGTGAGAAATCTCTAAAGTGAAATTTCAGTTTAAAAAAAAAAAGCAGCTAATCACATCAAAGAAAAGTAGGCCCTGGAAGATACTCTCTAGAAGACAGTATTAATATATAATTATTTTAGGAGAAACTATGAATCTGTTTAACCCCCACCACCACCAAATTAAATAATCTAATCAGATCACTTAGAGAAGTAAGTGCTTTCCGTGGCCCTACCCTAAGATCATATTGCTACTTAACCTGCTTTTAAACAAACAAGAATTTTTTTAAACATTTTCTATCCTTTAAGCAAATGCTCTTCACTTGGCCAAATGACAGTGTTCAAGAAATGCCTACCACAGAAGCATAAAAAACCCTTGGCAACATTCCAGAAGAAATTCACCCAGCATAATGTGTTCCAGCAAATGCTCAATAGCTTTCTGGTGAACATGCTGGCTCTGTGTGCACTTGAACAGGATCTGAAAAGAACAAAAGAAAAACTGATAGACATTTTCCTTTTTGTTAGTCTGGTGAAGTAGCCCTCAGCTCGACTGAGCCAACTTTCCAAACTTGGAAAAATGAACGCATGTATGGCTAACTTCTAAACCCGGCTCTGGGCGCAGATGTAAACTTTCTTTTACTACATTTGATTCCCTGAAATTCAAGTATAATTATATTGTTTGTCTTGTCATCCAATAAAATGGGCATTAGCATTTGGTTCTCTTTGGAGTGTATGATTTGTTTAGATGGATGTATTCTTTCAAATGATTAGTAGTGCTATCATAATGAGAACAGTTTGGATTATACATCACCTCTCGATATAATATTAAAAAGAGGGCGACTGGAGGGATGAGCCTCTTCAAAACATGTCAAAAGTGTGCTTGTAATTGGCTAAGGCTATTAACATCTCCAGCTATTTATCAGAATTTCACCACACACAAAATTAAGACTTTAAGATAAAATCCATTTCCCTTCTATAAAGTGAAATAGATGCACATTTTAATATTTTATGGCCCTTTGCAACTTTTTCTTAGGATGAACATTCCCTACTTAAAAAAACGAAATGGTTGGACATTTTGCAATCTATGAAACTGTAACAATACATTTGGTCCCAGTTCTCTTTGGACCCGGGGGGAAGCCAGGGTTGGGCTGGGCTGGCATAGAGTGTGTACTGAGAGCCTGTTTGACCTTGAAAGCCCTGAATAGAAAAAGGGGGCGAATGGCTGGAAAGATAAACTTTCCTCCATCTGATGTTCTAGAACACATGCAAAGAACTGAAACTCAACCCATTTTGCAGGCAAGAGGCTATAGATGCAAATGCCAGGCTTGGGGGAAACTCAGACCCTGGCGAAGGACTGAGGCACTAGAACTTGCCTTCACAGGGCCCTCAGCTAACAGTCCATCAGCCTGCTTCACCTAGGGCCTTCTTCTGGTTCCCTGGGGCCACTTGCAGGACTGTAGTGGGAGGACCACTGGCTCAGGACCTAAAATAAAGGCTTTTGATGGCATCACAGAGATACCCCGACCGGACTGACAAGAAAGGACTCATCGCACAACTTTAATGGCTAAACATAAACACTTAAAATGTGCTGTGCTGGTTGTAACATTCTTTTGGCATTTCTTCATTTATTACTGTGCTGGAAGCCTCAAAAAATGGAAGAGACCCAACTCTTGGGACCTCTGAGAGGCCCTGGCTACCAGGAAGTCATGTGGTGTGTCAGAAGAAGGCAAGATATTTACAAAACCCTCAGCTGCTTTTTGCAGAAAAAAGCTGAGCCTCTAGACTTCCCGGTCACCAGAGTCAATAACCAAATGTGAAACCAGCACAAAACAGATGAAACCAGAAAGATCTTTGACCGGCATCCTCATCCTGATCTCTCCATCCTCAAAAAAGTAACCATGATTATGATTCAAAGCATTTCCTTCCAGATTTTAAAAAAGACACACACACACACACACAAAGAATAAATGATGTTATTTTATGTGTTTTTCTTCCATATGTGGTATAACGTTTTACACACACTAAGAATTGCTTTATTCACTCAAGAATATTTTGAGACCTATCCGTGTGGCTTCCTGTAGATTTATTTCAATAATTGTGGCTGCTGATTATACTCCATCATTTGAAATCACCACTTTTATTTACCCGTTCCCTCACTGAAGCACATCAATATTTGTCTGTTGCTGATCTGACGTCTTCCTCCAGCCCACGTAAGATCTCCCTTCTCTGAAGTCTGCTGCACTTTATTCTCCTTAGCTGCTCCACGTATGTGTGGTCTATTTCCCTGACTAGAAAGTAAACTTCTAGAGAGCAAATTCTATGTCCAGCATCTAATAGAATCATTGCATCGACGTAGTAATTTGGTGAATGACGAACTTAGGGCTTTTCACTCTCTCAGAAAGCTTACCAGCTGCTTTGGAGTTTCAGAGGCCCAACAAATTCTATCTAGTTATTTATTTCCTCCTATTTCTTAAAAGAGAAGTTCTGTATTTTCAAAACAGGTTCAAAGAAAATTCACTTCCTTTCCCAGTCTAGATTTGTGGTGATCAGCATCTCTATAAGGTGTTCCAAATCCTAACACTGGTGACACAAAAAAGATCGTACCTTTTAAAGATCTGTGTGTGTGTGTGTGTGAGAGAGAGAGAGAGAGAGAGAGAGAGAGAGAGAGAGAAAGAGAGAGAAAGAGAGAGAGAGACAAGGAGACAAACACAGAGAGAGAGGAGGAGGAAGCTGTACGATCCCAGACCCGCCCTGGGGCGTGGCCCTGTGGCCCTGCTGGCCTGGAGGCCAAGCCAGGCACAAAGGACTGATTCTCTCTGCAAATGAAATCTGGGTAACAAGCACTTTTCCTTTAAAAATCTTATCCTGCCACTTTTACTTCACCCTTTTAGGTTACTATAATCAAAATCAGTTTTCATTCCTTCCCTGGAAAGTAGTCTCTAACACTTTAGGTTTCCTAAAAAATAATAAAAAACTTAATGCTCTTTCTAGGGACAATGAAGAGAGTGCAAAGTCTCCACATCCACTCATCAGAAATCCTCCAGGCCATTTAGCCAGACACTGGGTCATGCCATAAAGACTGCTCTGAAACTGAAAACCTTGCCAAGGAGACTCACCCACTGCATGTTCGTTAGAGGAAAGGAGAAGGCGTGGACATGTTAAAGCTGCAGAAGCAAACAGGTAGGCTGGGACCTCTCCGTGTTTGTTAGATCATTTTTTTCATTTTGTGAAGTTATTTCAATTCTTTCCTCGTCCAAGACATTTTCAGCCACAGTGTTTGACTTTTTTGAGTCTGATCCCTCTGTTCCAGCCAGGTCTCCCCACAAATGCATAGACGCTCATACACATGCAACTCTGCAAAGAAGTTCAAGGGCTTCAAAAATCCCCTGAGACCAGTGGAGCCAAGGTGAAGAAGATCTAAAGGAAGGTGAAATTGCCAAGAATCCAGATGTTGGCAGAAACAATAAAAGTGACAGGCATGATATGCATTGATAGTAGCTACAGAATAAAATCAATCACCATTTGGGGTTTTGAGAAAGAACTGCTGATCCTGACTTGGTCTTTTCAGACACAAGAGTAACAATAAGTCATCAATGGACAGCCATCGTTGAATATAAAGAATGACTCTGTGTCTGGAAGGTAACATGCTGGGCAAGGCGCAGGACGATATTGATCACAAGGATATTGTCTCATCAAAAGTGTCCACACCTATAGCAAGTGCTAGAAGTAACTGAATAAACAATCTTGCCCCTAAGTGCTCTTCACCTCAATTTCTTATCACCGTGGCAACATTTTTTTCAGTAGCTACTCTATCCTCAAAATCAGTCTTAGTCCTACTGCAATTTCAAAGACTTCATATGCTATCTTCCTTAGATCTAATCTTTTCCAAACCTTTAACTATTTCTAAACCCATATATTCCTAAGATTACCGTCATCAGAGCAACTTTCACTGTTTATAGAGTGACACCATTTACAGAGCTATGCCTGTAGCACTAAAAATACACCATGGATGTGTATTAAACCCATACAACAGCTCTGCTAGGTTGATAGTAGTATTTCCATTTTAAAGATAAGATACAAGTTTCAAAGAGAAGTCACTTACTGAAGGTTACAGAGCAAGGAACTGGCAGAACCAGGTTTATCCTTGATTCCATTTGACGGCAAACTCTATCTCAGTCCTATTGGCTGGTGTCACCATCTGTTTTCCAGAAAATTCTTAAAATTTCAGAATTCTCAATTTAGATGTGTTCTCAGCTTTCTTTGGCTCATAGAATATTTGAGCAGAAAAGGATGTTAGAGGCACTCTCATCTAACCCTCACACTTTACAAATGAGGAAACTGACACCCAGTGAGACTGGGTTACTGGTCCAACCATGATCTTCCCTTTTCTGGTTCCTGAGGGGGCAGGACCCACATCCTTTGGGAAGTAATTTCACGCTTCCCCTAGCATAGCTCTAAGTGCACCAAAAGTCGCTGTGTGGACATTTGATCACCATTCCAAAAGCTGCAGAAACTTAAGTCCAGAACGTCTGAATGACCAGAGCAAAGGAGGGCCAGACTCAGATGTCACTGACCTCAAAGGGAGTAGAACGATCCAAGGTGCGCCCCTTCCCACGCCCCCAAGGAAGCCAAGGATGTTGCCTGGTCCTCGAAGTTAGTGTAGCAATGAATACGAGACATGTAAAATCACAGCAAAGGGGGCTCCCAAAACCAACACCTGCATCTGAAAGCCACTTCTACAGACAGCAGTGACATGCATCCCAACTAAGCAGATAATTTCTTCAGTCTGTAGTAGCTGGAATGAGGAGGGAGAGGACAAGTCAGCGCTTGCAAGCTTGCCTTTAGGTTTGTTATCAAGAATAGCAAGTAATTGCCGTATTTCAAATGTGTTTAAAAGTCCTGAATCACGTAACTATCCAGCCTTGTGTTGTCCTTGAAAATGCAAAAATAGAAATGGAAGAAATTATCTAAGGGCAATAAAGCAGGGAAGCAGACATCAAGCAGGGGTGTGGGCTCCCATTCATTATTGCCAATGCTTATAAACACTTACTGTATGACAGTGGCTGACAAGCCCTGTTAAGACCAGGGTAATAAATATGGTTCCAATCTCTCTCCTACAGAGATAAATAATAATGCAAGAAAATAAAGAATGTAATAGTTTAATAGGCATTCTTATTTTCTAACGAAGGAAGTTTAGGTGACCTTAATGCTTTTTATACTCATTTTGTCACTTCATTACATTGTTAGGTTACATCAAAAACGCAACAGGCTTTATTTAATAGGTTACATGTAACAAAGAGAGGACACACAGGGTGGGTCAGTGACCTGGGCTTGCCTGAATTAGCTTTAGTTGATTCACTTAACGTCTTCAAGCTTCCCTGGGCTATTTTGTGAATAAGTATGGTTAAACACAAGGTGCTACGTGTATATTCAATGTAAATACACACACACACATTCACATCTGTATATGTTGAATATATTGCGACCATTTGCTACATCCCGGTACAGAGCCTGCTGATTAGTTGAATAAGTTAGTTCGCTGGGCTCTCAAAGTATAAATCCTGAGCCCTCTCAGGGCACATGCACTGTTTGCTCAATCCGTAAACACGTAATTATTGAACTTGCCTTCTAAAGTAACACCACACCCTGGATATGATGCAAAGCCCAGCATTACCAGATAAGCTCTGTCTCAAGTTTCTGCTCGTTGTAGTGCCTGAAGTATTTGCTCATAGGCTCAGGGACTGAAGCAGAAGTAAACAGTCAGGCCAGTATTATAGGGACACCTGTGTTACAAAATCGACTTTCTTCTATTGTGAAAGCAATGAATGAAGTTCAGCAGGACTCCTGTAAGAATGCCGATTCATTCCCCATCACGTTGGTCAAACAGGACTTCGACCTTATCACCTGCCTCCCTAGCCCGCCCATGGCAGTCTACTTTCCTGGGGTATCAGATCCAAGCTCCAAGTCTCAGCGGCCACGCCTCACCTCCCGCCTGGCCTCTGTCGGCGCCCTCATGCAGCTCGGTTACCCAGGCCTGCTCTCCCACCTCTGGCGGGGGCTTTGCATGATGCATTGAATCTGCCTGGACTGATGACTCTTTTTACCTTTAAAACTCTACAAAATCACTTCTTTTGTGAATCTTTCTTCTCTAATGAAACAGAACCCAGTGTCCCAGGCAAGCGGCTCGGGCACCACCTGGCACGGCGGTTAGGTATGATTTTTGATATCCTTCCCTCCCCACCAAGATATGATATAGCTAGAACCTGGGAGCCAGATGTACCCACCACGCAGGAACTGTGCCTCAGTGTCCCTTCCTGTAATACAGAGGTAGATTTCTAGATAGATAACCAAAGAGCTTAGAATAGTGCCTGATATGTGGTAAATGTTCAAAAAAAAAAAAAAACTACCGAAGTGCAAGCATAATGGCAACTCCCATCGGCCCTGGTGTACAGGAGAGGACAGGGAGGGACAGGGCTGCCTCTGGGGTGGCCTGACGAGGACACGCCTGAAATGGTTGCATTGCCAGCCATCCCCATGGAGGGACCTGGCCGGGCGTGACCAAGAGAAAGCAAAATCCACATTTCTGGAGTTTAAATTATTTGTTTTACATTTTAAAAAATAATGTTTGAGCCAAAGAAAGTATGTCTACAGGCAGATTTAGCCTTAAAGCCACCATTTTGTGACCTCTGACATTAACGAATCTATAATTTGTATGTGTGAGTTTTCATTTTTCTGTGTTTATCCTCTATACTCCTTCCTCAATTAAATATCCTAGGGGTAACAGAAATCTGCAGAAGGTACTTGATTAAGGTCAATTGACCAAGGAAGGTTTATTAAGGAACAGACACCAATGGAACTTTTCTGAAAGAAAACAATAAGTAAATTAGTGTCACCCAAGTTTAGTGCCCTCTTTCAGTTCAGGTCAACAATCCAAGCCCTGGGGATACAAATATGAACAAGATGTAGCCCTTGATCTTAAGGGATGTACAGACAACTGTAATGTTTTCAAAATATATTCCATATTGGGGGGGGGCTAGGTAGAGCTCAGTGGTAGAGTGCATGCTTAGCATGCACAGGGTCCTGGGTTCAATTCCTCAGTACCTCCATAAACAAACAAACAAACAAACAAACAAACAAACAAACCTAATTACCTCCCCACCAAAAAACAAACAAACTAAAAAAGTGGACACCAATTATCGATATAGCATGTGATTCTATACCCAATGTATAGAAGAGAAACTGAGGTTAAGTGACCAGTCCAAGGTCACTCCACTAGTTCGTGGCATTGTAACAAAAATCCAGTTCTGCTGCACTCTAATATTCGCGCATAAGACGCCTATTTCCCAGTGCCTGTGATACTGGGGAAATCAGGCTCAGGAAGAGGGTTGATATCCAGTGTGTTAGAAGGAGGCACTGATAGCACCACGGAAGGCAGGCTTTGAAAAAGCACCTGTGAATAATTAGGGAGATTTTTTTTTCTTATTAGTTATAATTTTCCATCTACCAAAAAGAATTTGAAACTACTTTCAACAAAGCATAATGCCATATATATATATTTTAAAGTTTAAAAGGACAAAGTAATGAAGGGAAACAGAGATTAAATTCCCGTTTCAGAAAGTTGAGGGTAAGAATAGGTAGCACAAGTGGGCATAAATCTAAGCTCTGATCTTCCTAAGAGACAAGAATGGGGAAGTGACAATGTTCTTGTTTATCAAAAGAGGCAGACTAATTTTAATTTTAGCATATATTATCACCGTTTGTTCTCTGATTTCTGAATTACAGGAATGCAGAAAAATTTAGGAAAAATCAGTATTCTTATGGGAAACATTGATTTGAAAGCACAGCATTTTACAAAAACAAACAAACGAAAGGAGTGAAGAAAAGAGTGAATTAGTTACATTGTAAAGTCTGTGGGTTGATCAGAAGATTTGGAAAATTTGTAACAACATCCTCACTCGCACACACATGACACACGTGGTTTGGCCGGTTCTGCAAAGGAAAGTAGAGCTTTGGCACCCAGTTGAGGGCTGTGCAGCAGAGTATTGGAACTGGAATTTAGAAAGCGGGGGAGGATGAGCAAAAAGTTGCCCTCTTCATAAACAGCACACATTTCAAGTTCCTGACTGGGTGAAATATAGTCAAAATGGCGCATCAAACACGAGATGCACAACATTGTAAAATGACTATAACTCAATTAAAAAAAAGTTTATATAAAAAAAGAAACGCACAAGATGACATTCACCAGCTATGAGGATATTTCATCATTCATTCACTCTTCAACAAATAGCTACAGAGTGTCCGCAGAGTGGGCATGCAATCACTGTCCTGCGGGATGGAGGCAGAGCAGCCAACAAAACAGACAAAAATGCCTGCCTTCGCCCAGCTCTCTTGAGGCAAAGCCCAGTGTGTTGCACAAAGTAAAGAGGGATGTATACCTTGTTGATGAGAGAGCTGGGGTTCCCACAGTCACACTGTTGTCCAAATCAGTCATCTAAAAAGGCAACAGCCCTGTGTTACTGCAGATTGTGAAACAGATGCTTGGCTTTGGTCACACAACTGTCTAGAGCGTAGGAGCAGTTAGGAAGGGAGGTGCAAACACCGATTCTAACCACCGCGAAACAGGGGTTAAGCCTAGGTCCCACCTATTGAAGCTCGCAGTGGACGCTGGGTGGGCCACCCCTCCCGCTGCAGAAGTCGCCAACAAGCACTTCCTCTAGTCTGGTGAACTGGGTCCTCTCCTGTTCTAAAAATGGCTTGAAGCAGCAGCTGGAAGAAGGCGGGGCCAGGTGGGGGGCAAGGACTACAGCAGCCATAGGAGCTGTTAGATAAGGTAAAAAAGTAAAGGGGCTTTTTAAAGACCATGCATGCATTTACTCAACTAATATTTATTAAATCCTTCCTGCATATACACTGAGCTCAGTACTGGGGAAAGCGGGATGGGAAGCAGAGACAGAGTTCCTGCCCTCATGTCGCTTACCTTCTAGAAAAAGAATCAGACATTGAACAACTAATTAATTAGTTAAAAGTAGAACAACTGCTAGGAAGAACTACTGGAGTCTATAAGTCTATATTTCTTTTTTTATTTTTATTTTTTATTGAAGTACAGTCAATTACAATGTATCAATTTCTGGTGTACAGCACAATGTCCCAGTCATACATATATACACATATATTCATTTTCATATTTTTTATGGACTCTGATATTTCTTAAAACCTCACTAAACACTGACAGCAATGTCATATGGCTCTAGATGCTTCTCAGAGAGCAAGCCTGGTCAGATTGTAATACAACAAATATGTTAACTGATTGCCTCATTTCTGAATTTAAAATGCTGAATGGAAAACCAATCACGTCAAATATACCTATAAGATTTTAAAATAAACACAATTGCATTACACACAACAGCAGAAGGACACCAGACTAAAATGTTCATTTCTTGGTTTGGCCATGGGCAAAGTCACAACCTCTCTGGGTCTTAGTTCTGAAGGGAAAGACACAAATACTGAAGTCTCCAAAATCTTTGATTTAATAAAATAATTAAACTTAAAAAAAAACTACTGGCTCATAATTCATATATAACCTTAAAATAAGAGGGAGACATCTCAGAATAAGAATGTATCACTTAAACTGAATGCACTTAACCTGATTCTTTTTAAAAGATGTGTACCATTGCTCATATTTTTCTCATTTCACCTTGGAGTGTGAAAACTTGCCCTCGTCTACTGACTGGATTGAAAACAAGTTCTCTAGATAACTCCTAAATCCTTTCCAGTTAGAAAATGCTGTGGTTTTATGATTCTAAATTTCAATTTAAGCTCTGTGTAAAAAAGTAATTTGCAAGAAATTTAAAAATTCAGTCTCTCATATTTCTTTGAGGATCTCATCAAAGGGGTGTGGGCATTTTACCATCCAACAGCCATTTAGTGGGGGCCTCCTGTGACCAGACACTGGTCAATGGGGACACAGTGACACAAAGCAAAGCTTCTGGCCTCAGGGTGTTCGCACCTAGAGGAAACAGATACTAAAATAAAGAGGCAGTGGGTCAGTGGGTATAAGATGGGAGGTATGCCGCGGGACATGGGGCTTCTAGCAGCACCCTGCACTGCTGGGGAGTAGGGGTGGAGAAGGCTAGTGGGCCAGATCTTCTGGAGAAGGTGACGTTTAATCTGAGTCTTGATGGATAGGACAAATGTTAAGCAGCTGAGGATGACGTTGCAGGCAAATGAACAACCTGGGAAAGTGAACATGTATCAGAAACCACAGAGAATCCCAGGAACTCCATGCCCTGGTGAGTTCCAGTTGAGGGCAGAGACTATGAGTTGGAGGACAGCTGAAGACATTGTGGAGGCAGGCAAGGGGCCAAATCAAGGAGAACCTGCAGTGCTAAGTTAAGGAGTGTGGACTTGTTCCCCAGCACAATGGGGTGTCACTGAAATATCCCTCCCTTGACGGCTCCCCAGCCCCAGCCACACTGGGGCTACTAACTCGTAGTTTGGGCACACTTCTTAGAAATATTTGTATACATATCACAGAGATTGCTGACAAACCACTCAACTGCTTCTTTATTTATATTTTGGTTCACAGAAACATTCAAAAACCTTATACGTACAAGCTTTAACCTATTTATTTGAAACTATGAAAAAGCCATTGACTTCAATTTTATCTCATAAATATTTCTCTAATCTACCCATGACTTTTCGTTTCCACTCCAACCCTCTCGCTCTCACCACTGCAGCACTTTCCCAACTTGCCTCCCCTTATCCTGCCATCCTTTCTAATCCCCTGTCAGCATGTTAGCCTGTACCATCTTTTCATTTCAGCATTCCCCAGTTTACCACCTGCTCACAGCTCCACTTTTCTCTTGGGCTGAAAAGCCAACCCCTTGACGTCTGTACCCACCTGGATCTACCTGGTCCACTCATCTACCTCTTCTCCTGTGCTAAGCCCCTCCTCCCTCCCTCGGGCTCTGGGGCCTCTCCTGGAAGATGCAGGCACTCTCTTTTCCATCTGTGACCTTTGTTACTCTGTTTCTTCTGCTGGAAAGCCCTCTCTCCCACTCCTCTCTCACTGAACTTCTACTCAGCTTAAAAATAACTTCCCTGATCTCCCAGGCCAAGCAAGTCATGTGCTGCTGTTTCATGCTTTCATAGCACCCTTTACTTTTTTTCTTAGCACTTACCCCAAATTGGCAATTATGTAGTTCATTAACATCTGCTTCCCTCTGGCAGGTGAGCTCCAACAAGACAGAAATAGGATCTGTTCTATTCTTCTCTGAAATCCCAGTGCTCAGAGCAGGGCTGACAACAGAGCGAGTGATCAATAAACACTATTGAAGGGAGGGAGGAACAGGATGCTATTATGGTCCCTTGTAGGCTTTTATTTTCCTATACATTTTCCTTCAGATCTGAGCAGATACTAATTCTGTCCTGGATACAGAAATTGGCTCTTTTAGGTCTTTCCCATTGTTTATCAGGGACCAACTGTGTAGGTACCAGGCACTTTTCCAGAAGCCGGGGGCGAGGGGCATGGGGAATATCACAGTGAACAAAATAGACCAAATCCCTGCCTTCCTGAGCTTACGTTCTAGGAGGAAGAAACAGATAGTAAACATAATAGACAAGGAAATTATATAGTATATTTAGAAGGTGAAAAATGTGAAGAAAAATAAAGGCGGGTGAATTGGATCGGAAGAGAAGGAGAAGGGGGAGCTAGCACCGATTCACTGTGTGTTTAAAAAAACAGGTTGCGGAGACCAAAATAGAGGGGGTGTGAGTATTTTCATGAAGATTAAAATACATTTGAGAAACACAAGGGAAACAGGTACAGCTGCAGATCAACCGGGTACCGTATTCGCCTAGGAAAGCCGTATGGAGGGCGTGGCCGCCAGACAGCAGCAACTCCTCTCACCCTTAGGGCTTCGCTGTCTTCGTCAAGAACTTCATACGTTTAAATGTTACTCCTTTCCTCCGAACCCTCTCCTCCTCCCTGGCAAAGTTGGTGGGTCTGTCTTCCACGTTCCTACGACCTTTTGGTCATCCCTACACTATACCACCCATCTCTCTCTCTCCCGCAATGATTTGTCCACGCAGGCGTCAGCCCACCTCCAACATCTGAGCTCCTTAAGAACGTGGACCATGTCCCGGCGCCCAGGATCTGACTATTTCCAGCACTTGGTAATATGAAAGGTAATCCAAATATCTGATAAATGACAGAATGAAAGAATGGATAATGAATGAAAGAGCAGAAAGAGAGTTGGAATGAGTGTGGCTATGGCAATCAGAATGGATCTCGTCCCACACCTGGGTTCTCCAGAGATTCTCCAAATTTGAGTATGCTAACCTTTAGCACTTTTGGATCCAGGAATACTGGAATGGTCAGATAAGTTACTCTCTACAGCTAATCAAAATGCTTGAGTAGGGGCTCATACGTGGGTTACAAAATCTATTTAATAGACCTGAAAAGCATTCTTCTTTTCATTGAAGTAGAGTTGATTTACAATGCCGTGCTGAAAAGCATTTTTTTTAATTAACTAGAATACATGATAAAATAACAGAGTGCCTCAAAATAAGTAAAGTTAACTGGTTTTGTGACATGTGGCCCAATTTTCCTGGAACAGCCTGGTTTATTCCTGTTGGCTCAGCACAGTTACTTCCAAAAGTAACTTTCCTAGTCTGTAAAATAAACTAGGTGATCATTTTTATTATATATACGTATGTGTAGCATGTCTACTGGTCTTCAAAGTAACGTTATTTCTTACTGTGGACTGTGGTCAAAAAATTTTGAAAAAGGCTTTTCTGGAAAGGAAGCATCATGGAGGAGAAAAAGCAATGGAGATGCAGAGACAAGAAGAGATCAGGATGCCTTCCTGATCCTCAGACTATCCCGTGCGGGAAGCAGAACCATTCCATTTTACAAATCTGAGAAGTAAAGCCCTCAGGGCTTAAAGAGCTCGCCCAGGTTCAGATGCCATCAAGTCGTAGTGCCAGCATTGAAGTCCAGTTCTACAGGGGGTAAAGAAAAGGCATTTTGTTCTACACGTGAGGAAAAGTATTTTTCCACTTCTTGGAGATGGCAGCATCTGTAGCCATGCACAAATTCAGGAGGGACTCACAGCACATCTCCCACTCTAGTATTACAAGTTCTACAATTTAATAGACATACTTTAATTTCAGAACTATTTTGCATTTGAAACTCCTTAATATTTTGGCTCAGACGGTGATTCTTAATTATGGACTGAAAAAGCAGATGAATGTTCAGGATGAAATAAGCCTTGCTAGGCAAAAGCACAGAAATGAGCAGTTCTGGGTAGAGTGTACATTAGCAAAGAGGGCAGGATCTGGAGACAGACCGCACAGGTCCACATCTTAATAGCCATGGGATTGTGGGCAGCTTTTCAGTTTCTCTGTGCTTTAGTTTACTTATTTATAAATGCCTACAATCATGGTACCTACTTCAAAGGGTTCTTGCAAAAATTAAACGAGAGAATTTACATACAACTTTGAACATGCTTCCTGGAATGTGGTCAATGCTCAGAAACTTCAGCTGCTATAAATAAGAATGGAAATCAAGACTATTGGAGCTCATGATGTTCCCTTTTTATCTTTACTTCCCATTGACATACACCCCCACCTTCAGTGGTATTCCTCTAGACTTTTTTACATTCCTGAAAAAATCCCTACCTCTTTGGTCATGATGCATTATTTCTTTAAGAGATTGCTAGGCTCAATTTGCTAGTATTTTGCTGAGGATTTTTGTGGCTTTTTTTTTTTTTCATGAGGCATGTTGGTCTCTACTTATTTTTCTTCTTTTCTCTCTTGTAATGTTACCATGAGATTTTCATATCAAGGTGATGCTGGCCTCTTGAAATGAGTTGGGAAGTATTCCATCCTCCTATTTTCTGAAAGAGTTTGTGACACATTGGTTTCTATCTTAAACATTTGATAGAATTCACAAGGGAAGCCATGTGGGCCTAAAGTTTTCTTTGTGAGAAAATTTTAATTTACACATTTAATTTCTTTACTAGATGTAGGGCTATTCAGGTTTTCTACTTCTTCTTCAGTCATATTTGGTAAATTCTGTCTTCTAAGGATATTGCCCATTCAGCTAAGTTGTTGAATTTATCTCCATATTATCATTCATATATTCATTTTATTATCATATATTATCATTATCATCATCTGTAGCATCTGTAACACATCTCACTTTCATTCCTGAAATTGACAATTTGTGTCTTCTTCTTTTTTTTTCTTTTAATGAGTCTAATTAGAGGTTTATACATTTCATTGAAAGTTTCCAACCAGTGTTTGGCTTTATTGACTTTAGTATTTTTGTTTTATATGTCATTAATTTCGGCTTATATCTTTATTTTCTCTCGTCTGTTTTCTTCAGGTTTAATTTATTCTTCTTTCCTTTCTTTTTAAGGTATAATCTTAGATTATTGATTTTAGATCTCTTTTGAATTAATTGAGTTTTAATATTCCATTTATATATAGCACAGTTCTTAATTTTATTAAACTTAGTGATTGCTGTATACGTTACAATGTGTTTTTACTCATGATACGGGTTCAAATAATATTATACCACTTCATGTATTATATAAAACTCTTAGAACTGTAGACTGTCATCTCCCCAACCCTGCCCTTCAAACTGTTGTTATGCATTTTATTTCTACATATCTGATAAATCTCAAAAATATATTATAATTTTTTTCTTTATGCATTGGAATTCCTTTTAAAAGAAATTTTTGAAGAAACAAAATCTTGTTTATTTGTGCACATGTTTAGCATTTTTGGCACATTGTACTCCCAAGTTTGCATCTGGCATCATTTTGCTTTAGCCTGAAAAATTTTCTTTAACACTTCTTGTAGTATATATCTGCTGGCAACAAATCCCCTCAAGTTTTATTTGTCTGATAAAGTTTTTATTTCACTTTTGTTTTTGAAGGACATTTTCATTGGATATGGAATTCTAAGTTGACTTTTTACTTTCAGCCCTCTAAAGATGTCATTTCATTGTCTTCTGGCAAAGTTTCTGAGGTGAAGTCTATTCTTACGTCTGTTCTGTGTGTAATGTGTATTTTTCTCTAACTGCCTTTAAGGTTGTCTTCAACACTGGTTTTCAGCAACTTGACTATTCTGTACCTTAATTTCTTATTTTTTTAATGAGCTTTTAAGCTTTTGTATTTATGAAATATAGTTTTCATCAAATCTTAAAGTGTTTCAGCCATTATTTTTTCCAGTATTTTTTTCTGTCCCACCTTTCTTTCCCCGTTTATGGTAGATCATTTTATATTATCCCACAGATCACTGAGCCTCTTTTCCTTTATTTTTTTCAGTCTTTTTTTCTCTGTGGTTCATCTTGGATCAAGTCAATTGCTATGTTTACAGGTTTACTAATCTTTTCTTCTGCAGTGTCTAACCTGCTGCTAATCCTATCTTGTAAAATCTTCAGTTCAGATATTAAATTTTTCACCTCTAGATGTTTCATTTGGTTCTTTTTTATTTTTTTCTTCTGATTCTTTTAATGTTTTCCTTTAAATATTTATTTATAATAATAAAGTATTTTAACACCCTTGTCTGCTAATTCTATTATCTTGTCATTTCTAGGTCTGTTCCTCTTAACTACTTATTCTCCTTGTTATGTATATTTTTTGCCCACTTTTTGTCATGTCTAGTAATTTTTTATTCAATGCTGACAATTGTCTGCATTGTGTTGTCTTCTTTTAAAGAGTATTGGACTTTGTTTTGGTGAGTGGTAAAGTTAATTGCTCATCAGTTTGATTTCTTCAAGACCTGTTTTTAAACTTAACTAGAGAGAGGCTGGAGTTGTGCTATCCAATGTGGTAATCAATCACTATGTAGCTATTGAAATATGACTAATCTGAATTAAGATGTGCTGTAGGTATAAAATACACAACAGATTTTGAAGATTTAACATGATGTTCTCATTAATAACTTTTATATTGATTACATGTTGAATTGATAATATTTGGGATATATTGGGTCAAGTAGAAGTATATTATTGAAATTAATTTTACCTTTTTTTTTACTTTTTTACTGTGGTTAACAGACGTCTAAAATTACATATATGGCTTGCATTATACTTCTTTTTTTTTAATTGAAGTTTAGTTGATTTACAATGTTGTGTTAGTTTCTGATGTACAGCATAATGATTCAGTTATACATAAATATATATATTCTTTTTCATATTTTCATTCATTACAGGTTAATATTGAATGTTGTTCCCTGTGTTATACAGTAGGAAATATACATTGCATTATATTTCTACTGGTCAGTGCTGGTCTAGAGCAGAGGTCAAACTACAGCCTTCATTGGCCACCTGTTTTTGTTAGTAAAATTTTATTGAAGCACAGCCACACCCATTCAATTATGTATTGTCTATGGCTGCCTTCACACTATAATGACAAAACTGAGTAGTTATGGTAGAGGCCATATGACCCATAAGCCAAAGATATTTGCTCTCTGTAAATTTAAGAAAATGTTTCCAATCCCTTGTCTAGAGGATCTTTCACTACAGGGTAGTTCAGACTCATTACTAGTGTATGATTACTTCAGGGTCTCCATTGAATGTTCCAAGGATGAACAGGGACTCACCTTCTTGGCTAGTCAACTCCAAACATTTTCTCACTTCATGTGTGCCCTGGGATTTATTTAGCTTACAACTCACCAGTCTTTTCTGCCCAGCCTTGTGGACTATCATTCTATACATTTGTGTCATGGCATTTCAGCTGAAACACAAGAGATCCTTATATTACTCAGTTCTGGGGCTCTTTCTGCACAGCTCTGTCCTTCCCAGAATTCTGCCCCACTACTTCTAGCCACCTCGGCCTCCCCAAACTCCAACCTCCATCTCATCAACTCAGCAAGGCTGCCAGGATCTGTTTAGATCTGCAGTCTAGAAATTGTTTCCAGGCAGAAAGCCAGGGCAATTATCAAGCTCACTTTGTTTCTCTTCTCTCAAGGATCACAGTCCTATGCAGACTGTTGTCCAACATCTGAAAGCCATTGTTTCATATTTTATCCAACTTTCTAATTATTTATAGTGGGCAGTTAAGTCTGGTCCTTGTTACTCCACCATGCTCGAAGGGGAAATCCCCTCTACTTATCCTTTCTTGATAGGTAGAATTTTCTAGATAGTGTACCCTAGCTCTTCAGACTTTCCAAAGGACATTTGTTAGATTTAACTGACTTGTACAGAAATAGAGGGGTAAGTGTGAAGCCTTTCCTGGTAGGTTTGCTTAAGTAGTTTCATGATAACTATACTGTTGCTGACCTGGATTTCTCATGCCCGGTTTATGACAGAAAGGACAGAGATGACTTTATAAAGACCCTGAAAGCAGGTTAACCTTGGGCTGTGCATTTCTGAATTCATTTCTGCATTTGTATAAGAGGTAAAACAAACACATTAAAGAGGATGTGCCTCTTTTAAAAGTTTAGGAAGTGATTACCACGAGTTCCAGATGCTATAAACAAATAGAACTGACCACCTCCAGGAGTTACAGTTAAAAGAAAGAACTGATCCAAAATACAGATAGGTGATAGATGCAGACAGATATACAGATGAAAAAAGAGGTTTGTTTTATATTAGCCGCATTTCTTTATTAAGGGATGAAATTACATCCTCAGCTGCATACCTCCCATCTTACACCACTTGCTGTGCCCCACTGCCTCTTTATTTTAGTATCTGTTTCCTCTAGGTGCGAACACCCTGAGGACAGAAGCTTTGCTTTGTGTCACTGTGTTGACTACACACACAAAACTCATGAATTTTCTTGTACTTGATTAGAAAAAATTTCAGAAAAATGTGGGGAAAGAATCCATTTGTTGAAAATAGGATGAGAAATGATAGTTTAGTCAAAGGGGAAGGAAGTGACAGAAAGGACTGGGAAGGGTATAATACTGACAATGTGGATCAAAAACAGGAGAGTCAAGAATCAGAAGTGGGGGCGTGGGTAGGTTAAAGCAGTCAAAGGAGAAAAAGGTAGAGAGAGAGAAGATGGAAAAGTAAAGGATCGGGGGTACAGTAGTGCCAGGGGTCACGGTAGACAGATGTTCAGTGAAGGCTGGATGGATGAATGATAAATTGATGAATGAATGGATGGATGGATGGTCAGAAGACTATAATAGAAAAGGATAAATGTGATGGCTGAGGGTGAGAATTCGATCTAGTTGCAGACAAAGAAGGAATAATGGAGGTACAGGGAATTGTAGGGATGGGTTTTGCAGGATGGGAATTTGCAACTATTTTAAGTACAAATAAGTTTTCCTCTAAAGAAATCATGTTTAAACCTCAGATTAAAGGTCACTTTCTTAAAGAAGTCTTTTCTGATGATCAATCTAAATTATTTCACCTGTTTCTCCTCTCATGACACTCTTTTTCCCTTTGTAAAACCTATCACAGTTTATAAACAAAAATTTTTGATGATTATTTGTTTAATGCCTGTTCTCCCACTAGACTATAGGCTCCCTGAGGGGAAAAACTATGCCTCTTTTCACTAACCATTGTGTCTTTAGGGCCCAGCATAAAGCCTGGCACATGTTAAGCTGCCAATAAATATTTGTTGATTAAATGCACAAATAAGTGCATGAATCTATGAATGAATGAGGTTGGGACATGGGGAATGCAGAGCTGGGAGGCCTCCTGAGGATTAAGGCCTATTCATCCAAGGAGTGGCCGCAGTACAATATGAAATGCCCTGCAACTGGAGTTAGGAAGTCTGAGTTTAACACCTGCCTCTGCTGTTACTTGTTGTCTTAACTAGGGCAAGATAATTTATCCAAGCTTCTGTTTTCTGATCTCTTAAATAAGGACAGTACACCTCACATGGTTACTATGAAGCTTGAATGAGTATAGTGTTTGGAACTTCTCAAAGGTTTTCCCTCAAGAACCCCTCAGGAAGGGGGGAGGGGGTGTGGTTCACATCTCTGTTGAACTAAAGGCACACTCAGAACAAAAGCAACTTTTTTGAAATAGGTGTCATCTTGAAAGTTTACATAAAGTTTGCGTTTTATACCACACTATACACGTATATGTTTCAGTATTTAAATTATATTTTAAATTATTCACTGGTAATTTATGTAACACTTTTGCCCCTAGAATAATTGAATAAAATGGATGCTCATTAGAAACGCACTATATTTGCCTTTGGTTTTCTGTATTTATGGAGAGCATGGGTTTATGTGAAATGGCCAGCCACGTGATGGTTGTCCTCTGTAATGTTTGCTGAATCTCAATCTGTCCACCAGAGGATCAGCATGGTTGGATCAACAGGCCAAACAGATACTATAAAGAGGATTCCCTCCCTAGAGGCAGGGCCAAGGCAGGTTTGCTGGTCTGGGGCTAAATCAAGGGTACAGGTTAGAAAGGACCTGTAACTTTATTTGAATCTAGATAATCAAAAGGAAAATGACCATTGCTATATAAAAGGAAAGAGTTATATACTAGATAGTTACATAATTTATAAATCATTTTATTATATAATATAACCTATAAATGTTTACTTATAATAACATATCATTATATATATAATGTTATTACATAATATAATGTATTGAACTATCTGCAGAGAGAAAAAGATACTTAATTATCAAAGATTACTCCTTTCTTTGGTTTTATTTTTACAGCCTAATGTAAAAAAAAAAAAAAAGACAAAAACCCCTTCCATTATCTATACTAACATCCAGAAATTGGTCAGTTCTAAATCTGAACTAGCCATAAATCTATGCCCTACACATTTAGCCATGGCTCACTTTCCACTTCCAAGGTTTCAATCCAGTGAAAACATTAAATACAGTATCATGAAAGTAAACCCCCATACAAACTACTGTGGTCTGCCTTCAGAGTTCCCTCACTGCAAGGTGGGGATAGCTAGACTTCACGGGCTGGTTACAGCACGAAACGCAGTGATGCACACTGTATGCCTGGTACAGTGCCTGGCACACTGCCACCAGGACCGCCTGAGTTCTAGGCTTCATTCACTGCTCTGTCATCAGTGCCTACTTGTTATGCGCCGAAGAGTGTCCTGTGCCCACCCCACCAGCCAAATCCGTATGTTGAAGTCCTAACCTCCAGTACCACCGAATATGACAATATTTGGAGACAGGGTTGTTAGTAAAGTAATTAAGTTAAAATGAGGATTAGTGTGGGCCCTAATCCAACGTGACTGGCATCCATATAAGAAGAGGAACTTTGGACACAGAAAAGTACAGAGGGAAGACAATATGTAGACATAGGGAGAGACCATCTACAAGCCAAGGACCGAGATCCGGAACAAATGCTGCCCTCACGGACGTAACAAGGAACCAGTTCTGCTGACCACTTGATCTCAGACTTCTAGCCTCCAGATATGTGAGAAAATAAATTTCTATTGTTTAAGACACTCAGTCTGCAGCAGTTTTAGCAAATTAATCTACCACTGGAATAAAAGCTCCCCAAGGACAGAAATTTTTCTTTTTGTTCAGTGATGTACCTTGGGTGTTTAGAATAGAGCCTGACACATAGGAAACACCTAATAAATAATTGTTGAACTATTTAACTGTGCAGTCCTGTACTTAGCACAAGATCTTCAGGCTGATGTTTGAAGACTGAATAATGATCTATTTCCCAAATACCAAAGCAGGACATAGTCTGATATTTGAAGACTGAATAAATGACTCTATTTCCCAAATACCAAATCAGGACATAGTCAGAAAAAAAAAGTTATGTAAGTATATTTATATAAGCATTGTAAAACTTTAAATATTAAGTCACATTAAACAATCACCTTAATTGAAAATGGCAAATGAAAAAAAAAAGAAAAGGGCAAATGTCATGAAATTCAAGCTGGTCTTGGAAAATCCAGCTTTGGTACAGTAAGTTGCCAACTGTTTGATGTCCCCAACTCTTGGCCTAAACTGAAGCACCGTCCATACAGCTCTCACTTCCTTTTCCAACCTCTTTTCCCCTGAGTTGTCCGCAGGGTCCATTTGCTGGAACCACAGTGGTCTGTGTATCCCTTCCAGATACACCAGGCTCAGCTCAAATCCCTCCTCCCACAGGAAGCTTTCCATGACCCTCTGAAGCCAAAGTGACACCACTCTTCATTTGGACTACTTTAAAAATATATATATCATCTACTTGCTCATACCATCAGTTATCTTTGCATGAAGATATCTGTCTGGTTTCCATTTTGAATTGAGGAGAGAGACCTTGTAATTACTTAATTCTACCCTTATCTAAGTAGGGGACCAGCAAATATAATAGATTTTTCATTATATGGTTGGAAAACAGCAGAGTCAGCACTCTCACCCAACGGCAGCCCTGACAGTACAAAGAGCCAGAGAAGGCACTGGCAAATCCAAGTCTCTTTAGCAACTTGGGCACAAGCCCTACTGAATGTGGGAAATGGAGAACTGCAGTTACAGAGCGGCGGTGCTGTTAATGTCACCATTAACATCAGTCTAATAAACATGCACCAGCTGTATTTTTGAATAATGTCTGTTAGAATTAATGCTGGGTGTTTCCTTTCCAAGGATTCTTACTATTCTTTCCTCTGGCTGTTTTTTTTGATTGAACAGACATTTACCTCAGGTAACCAAATCAGCAGCAGGATGTGGAAATAACATTTGATCTCTGCCTCTGTGGGCTTGGCAAATAGCTGCAGTGTGTTTATGCAATCACAGGCATAAGAAATACCACATAGAATTAATTACTTTTTTTAACTATCATTTTTCTGATTTCCTTGATATGAAACATGACCCAGCATATATAATGCAAAACCTTTAGGAAAAATGAGTGTGATATTCCTCAACTTGTTTACTCACCACTTCATCTCATCTTCATATGACCTTTAAAAAATCTTATTGTTATATTTCTTTTCATTTAATTGGATCCAAGCAATGATGATAAAGATAATTGGAGAAAGGAAAGTCTTACCTCACACGTAAGCATGAACGTTGCAGTCTTTGACTATATTAATCAGTGTCCCTCATTTAATCCACAGTCTAACTTTCTCTCCATTCTTATGGGGAACATTTTGAATAAAATTTTAATTATAATAGTCTAAATATAATATTTAATTATAATATTTTTCTTGGAAATTAGACTTTAATAACACTATTTTGAGTAAAGCTTATATTTTCAGGAATATAATTCAGAGACACTAAAGCAATAAGGTATAAAGTGTAAAAATACAAATCAATACCATATAAATCAGAGCACAGAATCTTTTTATAGATGAATAAACTCAAATCAAAAAAAGTCATTTATTTGGTCAAGGAAATTAGTTCTTGGAATAAAATAGAATTGTCTATCAAGTATAAAGAGTTGAAACAGGAACTATAAAAAAGATGAAGCTCTTACCCAAATTAGCTTACAAACAAGTACTGGAGTTCAAGCTAACTAGGAATATAAACTGCAGGGGGAGTTGAGAGAGGAGGTAATTCTACCATAGAAAAGCAATTTTTAAAAGTTTTGGAAGATTTCTTTTTTAGATTCAAAAAGAAATTTTGAATTATAATTAAAAAAGAATAATGATACAGGAAAGGTTTTCTTTCAAATGAGCTAAACAAACGTTGCCTTCCTTTTCTAATTTCTAAAGACTATGGAATAGAAAGATCACTACCTAGAATTGAAATAACATCATCCACAGTGTTGTTAGGGAGGGCATCAGGCATAGCGATCACTGTCTGAATTAGACAGTGCATCCTTGTTGGGTCATGTGGATCAAATGGTCTAGATTCAATGAACATTTTTTTAAAGGATCTAAATGTCCTAGATGAGCTAATGTACTTTTGCTTGAAGTACAGAAGAAAGTAAAGGGAAATACATTAAGAAATATGACACATTTTGTCATCCAAATGGCACTGCTCACTTGCTAGCACAACCATCTAATCAAAACCACAAAATCCTGAGGACCGGATTTTGGAAAAGTACTTTCAAAAGTAGCAGAACAGGGAATGCCTTGAGATACTTGGTGAGGGAAAGCAAACCAAGATTCTAACAACAGTATCTCTCCTGAAACATGGTAAATAAATCCTCATCAAGACCATTCCTGTCACCTCCTGAATCTTGAGACCTTCTTTAAGATGCCCTCATCTTCTCAGGACTAAGTGAAAGATAGTGAATTATATTTGAAAAATTTTGCCAAATAAACAAACATATAAGAAAGGAGAGAAACTTGTGTAAATTTGGGAGAAATCTTCACTTTTCAGACATTCATAAAGTATTAAAAGAAATGAGTTTAACATGTCACCATCATCAATTTCTTTTTCTTTTGAATCTTCATCTTTCTTCAGCACAGAAAAGGAAATTCATTAGATAAATTATTGTATAGCAAAAACTGTATCCAGTGAGTTTCAAAGTGTTTCCCTCCTTTTTTTTGAAAGTGAATTCCCTCTCCTATGAAGATATTGTGAGTGCTAGGCAGAATTCTATGTCCAGTGGTACTGACAATTTCTTTTATGATGATCTTCCAAAACTTTAAAAGATATTTCTCATAAACCTGCTAAACTTGAGGTGCTAGAATCCATAACATTCAATAACTATGAGATCCACTTGCAACAATAATGCACAAAATTGAAATGTAAGTGTAAACAGTTCATGTAAAACTGTTGACTGGCTAAAATATTCTGTAAAATGTAATAAACTAAAGATTATACTGATTGGAGCATAAACACAGTGTACACTGTAGATCTATTTTGTCCTTATCATAACCATATAACCTTAAATAGGCAAAAAGCACCCAAAAAGCCCTGTACATAGTTCAAATTTCCCCATATTTCCTTTTATCCCCTCCTGGGAAATACAGTGCCTTCAAGAAAAGGGGTGGAGGGAGACCGGGACATAATTTAGAGGTATTCACAATCGAAGAAAGCACAAATCAGTGGATTAAAAATTGAACGTATGGCGTGTCTCCTTTGGTATGAGAACACTTACGAAAACAGAGATTTAAAAGCAACTAACCAAGGGAAGAAAAACATGGCTAAAAGGGCTGGTAGCTGAGTGGGGGTGGGGATGGGGCGGGGGACAGAGTCAGGGAGACAAACAGGATGCCAGGAGGTGAGAAATAAGGGTGGGGAGTAGTGGGCAATCTCAAGAGGAACTAACAAGGTCTGTTGCTTATAGTTACCCAGAAAACTTTAAGAACAATAAGAGACAAACAAATGTAGCTTCAAGAAACCTGAGAGAAGACAGACCAGCTGGCTGGGACGACACAGTCCCCCGGTACTGGTGGTGCGTGGGGAGGGAAGCTAATCTTCCCCAAATTCACATCCAGTACAACTGCTGACACTTTTGTTTCCCGTTGAATCAACAGATCCTGGCGAAAGATCGCGGGGAGAGGGTGAGTGGACCTTGTGCTCCAGGAAGCATATTTCTATCTCTTGAGAAATAGGAACTTCGGCTCTATTCAGTCCAGTGTGCTAGGTTTTCTGGTTTTGCTTTTTTTTTTTTTAACTTTTTCTCTTTGGAGTGGCTTTTAAAGTAAATACATGTTATTTTGAGGAGGAATTTCAGTTCCAAGAACCTGCACAGATCCAGCTCTTCAAGCAGCAGTTAAAACCCCAGAGTCAACCAAGGAGATGGTCACCCACACCCTTGGTCTCACCTCCTAGACCCCCTTCCTTCCTACCCCCCCAGAACTCACAGGCACAGAACCACACCTCTGAGGCCACCTTGTAAAACTGTGCTTGAGGTCCTACATTTAATCACACACAATGTACACATTTCTTAGCTATTTTTAAAAAATGCTTATTACAAAAGTAATATATGCCCACTAAAGAAAAAACCACCAAAGAGCATCGAAAAGGAAAAAAAAAAATCACCCTCACTCCTATCACTTTCATACGACATTATTGTGACTTTAGTATTGTGTGCTGTTAGCCACTCATTTTGAATTATAAGGGCAAGGAAGAATTCTTTCCAGTTCATATGATCCAACCATATGCTAGTTGTTTTTTCTAGACACATCAGCAAAACTTCTAGAGCATTCGTGAGTGTGGACAGGCTTGCTAGGTTGGGAAGTTAAGGAATGAAAAGCTGAAGTCTTCCTCCCCAGCGAGTACCAGGGAAACTGGTGCAACTGGGCTTTCACAGGGAGGGAGACGCATCCCATGTCACACAGCAGGGTTTGGGTGCCAGCATGCAACACACTTGGAATGGGCAGAAAAAGGAAGGCAGCAAGGCCACTGTCCTAGAGCATAATTCACACACCACCTCTTTGCTGGCTTAGTTATGCAGGGGGAAAGTGTGTGAGTGTGCGTGTGTGTATTGAGAGAGATGATGTATGTATATATACATGTATATATGTATTTCTCCCCACGGTACACGTACCATAGTTCCTGCCTCCTGTCCTGCACTACTGTAACTTTCTATTAGTTACATTTAATGCCATTTTATATGCTACCATGCAACTCACTTGTTCAGAAGCCTTCCATAGTTTCCTAGCGTCTGCTGGAAAAAGTTACAGCTCCTCAGTGTCGTATTTTCCCCACGGCATGGCCTCAGCTGAACTTCCCGAGCGCCTTCCACCACTCCTGAGTGGTTCGTGCCCCTGTGGACCCTGGGCCTCCGGGGCCCTCCGCAGACTCTGAAATGCTGAGTGGAGTCCCCTCTCCCTGCAGCAGTGAAGTTCTAGCACTGTATCACCTCCTACACAAAGATTTTTGGGGATTTCCTGACTGATGTGATTTCTTTTGCAAAATCTGTAAGCTCCTTGATGATGAGGCCTAAACCCCACAAGAATACTCAGAGCTTTCGAATAAATCAATTTACCTGTTTGTCCTTCTAACCCTCATATCGTGGTTCTTTTCCAAGTTTTACTCATTATATTCTGCATTTCGTCATAATTAAGCAATTACATATGTTCTCTCATTGAATGTTTCTTGGGTTCCTACACCCACCCCAGATCTACAGTAAATGTTCAACCAATATTTAACGAACTGACTTAAATGCAGGGATTTAAATGCCAATAAATTTTCCATAACATAGAGGAAAGGGTTGGAAATCTAGAGTCAGCCTCACTCCAGAACAGGATGAAAACTGGGAAGTTCTTTATCTTACTTTGTGGGTCTCCCCTTCTCTATTCCTTGCCTCCCAGCACTGGATAAATCTAGGTCATCCCCAGCTTAGAAATAAGTTACAGTCTACATCTTTATATGTGTAGGTCATTGATTTTGAAATTATAATTCGTTTCCCTTTCAAATAATACTAAAAATAATGTTTAAGATCCCTAAAAAGTTCCCCAAAGCCAAGTTGAACCCTCCATGAAGTAGAAATACTATATTTGCAATAAAAAGTAAAAAATAAAACTATTGACATATTTTACTGGTAAAATGACCAATAAAAACAACTAAATACAAATGGTTATTTTTAATTTGAATAATCATGATTCAACAAAAGCAGATTTTAACTATAGAAAAGGAGGGTATATCTAATCATTCTCTCCGAGTTGCTGTCATTCACCAGTTTCTTAGAGATTCTTTCTCCAGGATGGAAGATGTGGCCAGAAGACCTAGGTCTTACTCTTGATTCTCAAGTTTGGCTACAGTTCTGAGTAATTTCAGGATCCACATGGTACCACGTTTAATACCCCATTCATTCTATTTCTTCGTCTTCTTGTTTTCAGGGATATTGTCCACCCCACTTCTAGTTTTCCACTCCCATAGGCACACCCTGAACCATGCTAACCTTGGGACTGTGTCGCCTGTAAATGTTAAGCTCCCATATCCTCACTCTCTGGCTACTCACCTCCTAACCGTCCAGGTCATTCACTACATTATTCCCAACACACTCACTCTTCAGCCTATTTGAAATGTCCAGTTCACTGATCCTTCAGCCAGATTTCTAGAGTCTCTTTCGGTTTCAGCTCTCTAACTTAGATTCCAAGATCCAATGTTTCAACTATTTTTGTACCACAATCCTTCAATTGCATTGTTCTGCCAAACATAATCCAGAACAATTCCAGCTGTCCTTCTGCTCTAGAAATGTTGAGAGCTCCTAGGGTAGGGGTGCAGGACACATTTCCAGTTTCACCTTTATTACAATTCTTGGTCACCTAACTCAACCTCAGTACTTTCCGGCAGTCCTAATTTGGGTGGTTAGATGGATGGATGGATGGATGGATGGATAGAGGGATAATATAGATGAAAACTTGTAGAGATAACTAAAGAGAATCTCTGGGCCCTTTGTAATGCTTTTGAGATGAGTGGCCTTTAGTCTAGAATTTGTAATTTTACTTCAAAATATATGGCTTTGTAATTCTAAGAAAGAACAAAGTTGGAGGCATCGCAATCCTCGATTTCAAATTATATTACAAAGCTATAGCAATCAAAGCAGCATGGTACTGGCATTAAAACAGACACATAGAACAATGGAACAGAATTGAAAGCCCAGAAATAAATCCACACATATATAGTCAAGTAAGTTTTGACAAAAGAGTCAAGAATACTCAGTGGGGAAAGGGTAGCCTCTTTAATAAAAATGGCATTAGAAAAACTGGATATTTACACACAAAAGAGTAGACTGGACCCCTATTTTACACCACCCCAGAGACTTATATGTAAGACCTAAAAAATGTATAACTACTAGAAGAAAACATAAGGGAAAAGCTCCTTGACACTGGTCTTGGTAATGATTTTTTGGCTATAACACCAAAAGCACAAGCAACAAAATAAAAAATTAACAAGTGGGATTACACCAAACTAAAAAGCTTCTGCACAGCAATGGGAATGATCAGCAAAATGGAAAAGCAACCTGTGGAAGGGGATAAAGTATTTGCAAATAATCTGTTTGAGAAGGGCTTAGTATCTAAAATATATAAGGAACTGATATAACTCAATAGCAAAAAAAAAAAAACCCAAAAACCAACAAACAAAAATGATTTTAAAAATGGGCAAAGTACTTGAATAAATACATTTCCAAAGAGGATATACAAATGGCCAACTAGTACATGGAAAAAGTGCTCAACATCACTAACTATCAGGGAAATGCAAATTTAAATCACATTGATATATCACCTCACACCTGTTAAATAACTACTATCAAAAAGACAAGAAATAGTGTTGGTGAGGAGGTGGAGAAAAGGGAACCCTTGTGTGTTGTTGGTGGGAATGTAAATTGGTGCAACCACTATGGAGAACAGTGTAGCGGTTTCTCAAAAAACTAAAGACAGAATGACCATATTATTCAGCAATCTCATTTCTAGGTATGTATCCAAAGGAAATGAATCACCATCTCAAGAGATATTTATATTCCCAGTTGATTGCAGCATTATTTACAATAGGCAAGGTATGGAAACAACCCACATGTCCATCAATGGATGAACAGGTAAAGAAATGTGAAACACACACACACATTGGAATATTATTCAGCCACTAAAAAAGAAGGAAATCCTGCCTTTTGCAATAACATGGAGGGACTTCAAACGCATTGTGCTAAGTGAAATAAGTCAGACAGAGAAAGACAAATACTATATGATCTCACTTATGTGTGAAATCTGAAAAAGCCAAACTCATAGGAACAGCAGAATGGTGGCTGCCTGGAGCTGGGAGGTGGGGGAAATGAGATCTTGATCAAAGGATACAAACTTCCAGCTATAAGATGAATAAGGTCTGGGGATCTAATCTACAGTAATAAACAAACAGTATTATATACTTGAAAGTTGTTAAAAGTAGATCTTAAATGTTATTACTACCGAGGGAAAAAAAGGTAATTATGTAAAGAGATAGAGGTGTTTAACTTTATTGTAGTTACCATTTTGCAATATACATGTGTATTTAATCATCATATTGTACACCTTAAACTTACATATATTATAGCTCAATAATATCTCAATAAAGCTGAAAGAAAAAAAAGGAGGGAAAAAAAAAACCCATATGGCTTTGTTATCCTTTAATGTAGATGTGTCTGCATTGCTAATAATTTCATGAGCACATGATACTTTTCTTCCTCCGTAACTTGGTCCATGATCACATAAAGAGGAGAAATTTTCTGAAGGAGAGATTGGAAAAGCTCTGAAAGAGTGGAGGAGGAACGAGGAATCTCAAGAGTATGTATTTGTGTATTTGTGTATCAGAAAGAGATTGTTTGAAAGGGAAATAACTGATAGAAGCCCTGAAAGAGAAAGTGGAGGTTGGTAGCGGCTTGTGTCCACTAGGCTCTGAATCAGTCTCAACATAGTGTTACTGTTTAGTTGTCATCCATTAATAAAGTACTTTTAGAACATCTTGTATCTGCCAGACACTGTTCTAGCTTGGGAAACAGGAGTGAAGACAATGTTCCTGCTCTTACAGAGCCCAGGTTCTAATGGGGGAAAATGATAAAAAAGAAAAAAAAGAACAAGGATGACTAGACATTGAATGGAGAAGGGAGGGATATTTTAGATTGTGTGCTCAAGGAAGTCATCCCTGAAGAGGTAATATTTGAGCTAAAAGCAAATGTTGGAAAAAGAGCTATCTGGTAGGAAATCTGAAACCTTGCTTTTCCCTCATGACTACAAGATGGTTGCCATAGCTTCAAGCATCACACCTTCACATAACTTCTTAAGCAGGTCTGGGGGCTTACCCTTAAAAGAGTTTCCTTTCATCAGGAAGAAAAGTATCTCCAATAAGCCCCATCACTCTTCCCTCCATGTCCCCGTGGCCAGAACCAGGTCACATATCTACTCTCCAACCAGTCACCAGCAAAAGAGACCGGGACTGCAATGACTGGTTAGGAGCAACAATGCTGAGGCCAGGGAGGGGAATCCTTCCCTGAGCACATGCTGCCCAAACCAAAACCAGTCTGGCCTGCTGTCCTCAGAGAACAAGAGTGCAGCAGCTACCACAAGGACCAAGCTCAAGATATTTCATTTACCAGGATTTATGGATTTATCTAGTACCTAAGCCTGTACCAGGCTCTGTGCTAGGGTTAGGAATAAAAAGGAAGATCTAGGCACCACTTTCACCATCTCACTCTACTGTTTAAAAACAGTTAGGGGAACTTCCCTCCTCTTCACTGTTTCAAAGGTACAGTTCACAGCCACTTGCCACCCTGAAGCCTCCTCGCATCCTTTTAGCTTGAATGACTTCTTCTCAATTCATAGCTCACATTTATTCATTTTACAAATATTCATTGAACACCTGGACCATAGGGATGCAATTTTGCTAAAAAGATAAGTTCCCTGACTTTGCAGAGTTTCTATTTCAGTGCCATAGGGTTAAACAATCAATCACAAGAAAGAATAAAAAGTGTTACAAGAGGTGAAGCATGGGTGTTATCAGAGCACCAAGAAGGAGGCCTCCACTCTTCCAAAAAATGAGGTGAGGGATGGTGGTAAGAGAAGATATATTTTGTTGAAAATGTCATTTATGTCACCATTTAAAGGAAATGAAAGCGGAGGTCAGGAGTGGGGGAGAAGGCGAGGAGGCTAGTCCACCTAGAAAAATGAGCACGTGCAAAGGGCCAGAGGTGGGTAAAGAAAAGAAGCTCAGTGTTGCTGGAGCAAAGAGTGGGAGAGGAAAACTGAGTGATGTGTCTATAAGGATAGGTGGAGACCAGGTCCACACTGGGAGAGGGGAGGGGAGGTGCTGGTAAAATCTTGCACTTTATCTGGAGAGAAGTCATTGAAGAGTTTGACGTGTTTTTGAGGTTTGCATTTTAGAAAACGCATTCTTAATCCTTTGCTCCAACCCCTTACCCACACTTCAGCCACACTGCAAACAGGCTGACCAACGAGACATTGTGGCAATAGGCTGGACCAGGATGGCAGCCAAGGAGTGGGTGGTGATTGAGGAGGTCCAGGATTCAGTGAATGACAGGACTGTGGCCAGCCATAGAGGAGGAGGAGCTAAGGATGACTTAAGGCAGTTCTGCTTTAGGGTCTCAGAGGGATGGTGGTGTCCTTTACTGGATGAAGTCCTTTCTGTACAAGTTGTGTTTGAGCTGCCTCCTACAGGGCACTGAACAGAGCATGTTTATTAATTGACCTCTTTTATGACTCTTCTCTTCCCTCCCCCACCCGTTCGTATCAAAGCCACTCCCTACTTATCTGGAATCACACTTTTCTCACATAGACCTACTCCACTCTTCTCCTTTGGGTCCACACCCACATGAAAATTAAAAAAACAAAACAAAACCGTAATTTATGTGCTTCATCACTCTATGTCCCTTGAGTGAAGCCTGTATTTTTTGAGCCCCCAGTATGAGCCAGGCACCGAAATGCAAAACAATTCCATCAGTCATCGCTAATGTTTTTTCCGTGAATACAAATCTAAGGTATCCAATCAAACATTTAATGGTGTCAGTGATCAATGAGTTGCAATTAGTAACTGACACAAACCCAACTTTTTCCCTCGCACCCGTCTTTATTCATTCACAAAAATCTCCATCCCTTTACATCATTTTAAAGATTAATCTTGTGAGACCTAAGATGCACATGAAGCGGTGGAGTCAGGTGGTCTCCACGTGGTCTTTTATGTATATATGCATGTTTCACAATCAGCAATTTCACGACTTGAGGTTACCCGGTACTAATTTTACAATACTGAGCGACATGAAGGGGCTCGGAATATACTTTATCTCTACGTTTTAAGTAGTACCATGCCTGGACGAAGCACCAAAGTGAGGATGGTGAACTTAAAGGGCCTTTAAAACATCTTGAAGCAATAACAAGCTATAGACTGAAGCAGGGGCGTTTTCCAACATTACACAGGACTAAAACAATTGAACCAATTTGTCCTTTGTTCTTTTTATTGCATTCTTTATTACATTAATACTGTAAAAAGAAATTCAAAAAGCATTAAACTCGGGTACCAAGCTATACAAAGTCCTCCCAGGGGCCTGGATGGGGCAAAAAGCGAGTTTCCTCCCGGCTCTGAGAGCTGTGACGGCCACCGAGGACGCTCGCGGTTGGTCCCAGGGAAGCGACACGAAACGAAGAGGTCGCTAGGCCGAGCCCTCAGCTCGCCCCGAGTTCTCCCTCCGGGCGGGAGGATCCCGACCGAAGTTTGCCAAGTTTTCCGGCAGGCCGGGCTGAGCAGATGCAGCTGCTCCCGGTAGCCCTGCCGCTCCAGCGGCGGCCCGGCCCGTGGGAAGTTTGCTCGGGGGCCTCCCGGCCTTCAAAGAAAAGTCCCGGGAGGCGGGTGAGCCACCGGCCAGGCCATCCCCACCTGGGGCGGGCGACAAGGGGGCCTCGGGGCACAAAGAAAGAGCGCTACAGGATGGCGGATGACCTTGGAAACTCTGGACCATTTTAGGGTTTGTCCCCCCAGCTGTCATCCCCCACCCCGCTTTTCTTTCTCTCCCGAATCCGCCCAGGTCCACCCGCTCCTTCCCCATCGGTGCCTTTTCTGCTTTTTCTTTAAGAGTTGTCTGCACTGGGCCCAGGAGGGGCCGCGCTGGCCGCGGGGCCCAGCCCTTCCCGCCGCGCCCGGAGCCGCCCTTCCCGCCGGAGTCGGCTGATTGATGGCCCCGGCCGGCCCGGGTCCCCCGCCCCAGCTCGCCCGCGAGCCCGGCTGTGTGTTTTGGAAGCGGCGCAGCGGGCTGCAGCCCTGTGACGCCCCGAGCGGCCAGCGCCGCCCTTCCTTCCCCCCGGGCTCGGGCGGCGGCGGCGGCGGCGGCGGCGGCGGGTCCGGGCCGGGCGGGGCCGAGGGCTCCCGGGCGGAGGGCGCCGGGAGGGGGCGCGGGTGGGGACTCCGGGCAGAGCGGGGGGCGATGGGCGGGGGCTCCGGGGCGGGGGCCGCGCCGTGCACGCCCAGCCCCACGGCCGCACCGCGCCTCGCGGGACAGGTTGGGCCGGCGGGGCGGCGCCCGGCTCCGGGGAATAATGAGTGTCTGTCAGGCCGTCCCCGGGTGACTGGGCGGGGCGGGGCGGAGGCGGCGCGGGAGGCGGGGGTGGCGGGGGAAGGGCTCAGGGCGGGGTGCGTGTTTGCGCGAGTGACTCGGCCGACCCCTCCGGCGGCTGCCTCCACCCAAGTGGGTGGGGACCCGCCCAGCCCGGGCGGCCGCGGCGGCTCCCTCTCCCCTCCCTGACCCTCCCACCCCGGGTCCCAGCCTCTACTTACCCCGCCAGCCCCGGGAGGCTCGCAGAGCGAGCGGCGCCGGCGTCATGTGACTGCCCGGAGTTGGTGCCAGGAGCCAGAGGGGAGCCAGGAGCGGAGCCGCGCGGAGCCGGGGCCTGAGCCGGAGCGCAGCGCGAGCGCCCGCCGAGCCGAGCCGCGCCAGCCGCACGCGCGCCCGTTCCCGTCCCCTGCGGCCGCCACCGCCAACGCCACCCGGACTGGAGCGCTGACACCACTGCGTCCGCGGGGTTCCAGGCAGCCCGGATCCGGGCCTTTATTCCTTGCCTGCAGCGGTCAGCACCGCGCCTCGAAAAGTAAGTCCCCTCTCCCTCACCTTTCCTTCTCGCCTCGAGTCTCGTTGCCCCCCTTGTCGGCTCGTCGGATTTCCCTTTTTTTCCACGGTGGGGGCGCGCAGTAAATGGGTTGGGGGTGCAGCGGGGAGGTGGGGGCGCCCGTGGGCTTGGGAAAGTGCAACAGCTCCTCGGAGCCGGGGGGTGGGGGTGGAGAAGAGGAGAGGGGGAGGGGGGCCCTGGGTTCAGCGGTGGAAAGTGTGGGATTGGGGGGAGTCACCGTGCGGCTCCGCGGGCGCGGGGAAACCAGGCCGGCGGCGCCCGCCGCGGCCCGGGATAGGACGCGGGCGGGGGCTCACCTGTGTGGTCCCCTGACCGCCACCCGCCCGCCCGCTCGCGATTCCCTCCAAAGCCCAGAAATCTCAGAGCTCTCCGCGTGTGGCAACGTTGTTTGGAGAAAGGTAGCGCCGAGGCCGCGCGCTCCTGCTCCTCCCCCTCTGGTCCCCCACCCCCCGCGCCCTCCTCCTCCCCGCCCTCCGCCGGCGCCCCCCGCCGCCCCCCTCCTCTAACGGGGCGCGCTGTCGCTCACCCGCCGCCCGAGCAAACTTGGAGCAGCCTCGCGGGCCTCTGGGAAGAAACTTGGGGCAATTGGGAGTGGAGGCAGCATCCAGTTCTTGGTTCTGGAGGCCAGGAGCAGGCAGGGCGTCTGGATCCCCGGGGGCAGGAGAAGGAGCTGACGGGGTTTGGAGAGTCCTCCTCGGGGGCACGGAGAGAACCTGCCGCAGTGTCTGGAGCGAAGATTGCAGCGTGGCTGGAGGCGGAGAACGCCTTAGGCGACTGCCTGCAGTGTTAGGGACCCGATCCGGGTGGGGACCGAGGGACACGGATCCCTGGACCCAGGCCCTCGGGACCTAGGATCTACCTTTCCGAGTGACTTTCTTGGAGATGGCATATAGTACCTGGAATTGTCATAGCTACTTCTTTGGCAAATAGCAGGGAGAACACTCTATTTGACTTTAAATTTTACAGCAATATACAATAACACTAGATGAAGAACGCTGAAAGGGACTTATTTTTTTCCTGAGGCAGGTTAAACGGAAATTAGTAATTGCTCTCCTTGTATTTCACTAAGATAAAGATTTTACTGAATTTTTTAACCAACTCAGAATGTATTTTTCCATTAATGTCACCCAAGACACTTTAAATATTGATTATATTCTCACAAGAGTCTGGTATACGGAGAAAAGTATGAAGTGGTATTCTGACTTCATTTAGATTTAGTATCTGTAATTATGAAGCAAAATCAAGTGGGGAATAGGGCAGTTCGTTACAGGTTATTCCACAGAACAATTTTGTGCTGTCTTTTTCTGAGTGCTTTAGTTATGAATTTGAGAAGAATTTTTTTTAATAGACATACATCTGGATGATAATCTGCCTAGTCCAAGAGAAGACTTGCTTTTAGGGGAAAAAAACAATCTGATAGCATTAGCATCTCCAAAATTTTGCGAGTTAGTATTTTTAAAAGGAAGGGTGGATGAAAGAGTTTCTTGTGGCTTGAAACATGGAGTATGTGAGTTGACCTTATTCTGTTAACAGAAAGCTGAAATGAGATGTTTGATTAATTTAAACTCCTCAGAGAAGGTGATACCTCAATTTCTACCGGCAGTGGGGTTTGCTGCAGAACTGTTAGAAGAAAGAAGTATAAATGGGTGAGTTCAATGAAGATAGACTGTAAGGAGCATTCTGCTTGCATGAAGGAGAATGCAAGTACATATATCCTAGTGGGAAAATAACAAAGAAAAGTAGCTACTTCGACCACAGAACCTTGTCAGATGTGAAATATGGCAACACAGCTTTGGAGAAAGCTATTGTTTTTTTCACAGCAAAGTTTCTAAATTAAAACCTAATCTTCTGGTCGCTATGGACACAGTGATGCCTTTCTTTTCTTTTCTTTTCTTTTTACCTGTAGTTCTGTCTGTACAATCTCTGCTAATGGAAACCTGAGTTAAATAGTCCTACCTAACAAAATAAAGAGCAATAGTGGGGAAAGGATTATGAGTGTATTTTACTGCCTTAAAAAATACCTAACGGAAAATAGACATTTTAGGATATCTTAGAAAAATTGATACTCTGTTGTACAGGTTGTATAACAATTTTGGATTAAATGAAATGTCAGGAACAGAATCACATTCTCAAAAAATGTAGATGTGTGTGCATGTAGAACAGATGTGCAGCTGTGTGCAAATAGGTTTGTAATTATGCAGCTGAAAAAGACTGGACATTTGGGGTGACTCTAGACATCCCATACTCTTTGTCTTGGAATTTAGTTCTGTGGTTACAGTTGGTCCCGTTTCAGTTATGTGGTCCCCAGTGTCTTCTAAATTCTCAGCAGCAGAGCGCTCTCTTCATTTGCCTCCTGATGCTCTAAGGCTGAACAGTAATCATCACCCTAACCCAGAGTTTGATCATGGCTAGAGACCAGACATTGGGATGGGGGAGAAAGAGACAAAAGAAATCGGTAGGAGGCTGGTGTTAATTAGGAAGGTCTATGCTGCTTGAATATGATAAAATCACATGTTCACTTTTGATGTTTACTGTATGTGGAAGCACCTATTTGTAAATAGGGCAGATCCCCTGTATAAAGCTGGTGTTATTATTCACACCCATAGAACAAACACCTCCACCCCCCTGTTGTTGTCTTAAAAAACTCCAGCTGCTCATGAATATAGGGTCAGGGAGGGCCGGCTAAATGTTTCTCTGTGCTTTCTCTCCAGCACAGCCAGCAGAGCTGTTTCCTGTTCTTTGTTTCAAGGCTGGGGTTTGCGTCATACATTCCAAGTGGCATATGTGTGCTCTTTCCTGTTTCAGGCTGTTTTCTGGTAGATCAGTAGCCCAGACCAGGCCATGCTCCCTGCCCCTCAACTCCCTATCCCCACCCAGGGAGTTATCATGTCTCTACACACTTGTGATTGCTTAAGATGCCTGTGTTATGTCATAATGAGAAGTCAGTTAACCTTCTTTTATACACCCTTGCTCCAGTGTATTTATATGGTGAATAAAATACTTTTACCTTTTTTAGTTCATCATTGCCAACTTGTGATTTTAAGAAATGTGTGTGCATATTGGCTAGAAATCTGAAGAAGGTTTTTTTGTTTGTTTGTTTTTCATTCTTGTTTTGAGATGGGTAGAGTGTTTTGAGATAATCATTTTGCCCTAAGCTGTCAATTTTAGGATGGGGTTACCACCTTAGAGTTAGAAGACCTTGCGTTATTTGAAAGATGTGGCATTTAACACAGGACCCGGAAGGCACAGGAGGCTTCGTGGGATGGAGATCTCAGGCAGTTCTTGGCAGCATGGGCTGACTTGAAAGTCTTGCTTTTGTTTTAAGGAAGAAATCTTGTATTGAAGCAAAATATGAGATACATTAAGAGCATTCCAGGATTATTTCTTTTTAAGGACAAAGATTTAAATACTAGATTTTTTTTTAAGGAAAAAGATTTTTACTGTATTCTCCATCTGATTTTCAAACTGTTTTAAGAATAAAACCTCAAAAAAAAAAGGAGAACTGGAAATAAGTTCATTTAATGGTAGTTTGGAAATTTTTAGTCTTATATTTTGAAAACAGGAGAATGCTCTTATTTTTATTGTTTTACAATAACAACTTTCTCATACTCCTCACTCCCCCGCCCCTTTGGGTATATTCTGTCAGTTGTGAGTTAGCAAATTTCTGGGTTAACTATTTAAAGCCTTTAACAAATTACTTTTCTCTTGGTTCTCCAGCAGTTAAGTTTTAAGAAATGGTTGGAAAAGAAAACTTGTGGCAAGTTTGTTTTTTTGAACTTCTTATTTGGGGATCTTCTCTAAAATCTAAAGGAATTAACTACAGCGTCCCCTAAAGTGGAGTCAGTTGGAAGAGTTGCTAAAGGGAGCACGTCAGACCCTGTTCTTCCCAAAATTGATAGTAACACTGCTTTGGTTTAAAGTCTCGTCCCACCACATTTTTTCTTTATGGATAAAAGAACATTATATTAATTATTATTGTATGTTAATTACTATTACATATTAATATCAATAACATCATAATAGCATGCTAGTAAGAAAGCTACTAGGGTTAAATAGTAAGATATTGATAACCTTCCATGAAAAAAGATAGGAGTATTGGAAAGTTTCAGTATGATTTTTTTCTTCTTCTTCTTTGCAGGAAGCAAACTTAAAATAATATAAAGCTGCTGGTAGGACAAGAGGCCTTTAAAGCAAATTCATAAGTAACCCAAACTAAAGCAAGATTTTTTGTTTTAGTTCCAAAGTTGTTAATAATCCAACTAGATTTGGATCTTTGATCTTTATTCTGCTTACCCCAAATCATTTTTTCCTCCCCATTTTTGGGGAGAGGGAGGTGGTTAATAGAGATGATTAGAATCTAATATATTCTATCAGAAAAAAATTCTGCAAGCTTTTAAATGTAATCTAAACACTTGGAGAAAAATGTACCAGTCTGATAGTTACTATAATTACAAAAAGGGAATGGGGACAATAGTTTTCATCTCTTAACCATGTAAATCATTTTTCCTAGTTCAATATAATTTTATCTCCATCCCCCCTTTAGATATTTGCCTTCTTAATGTGTCCAAATCAACATTTTTTTTTGCTGTAAAATGAACAGTTTTCTTAGGGGGTATTTCTTACTCTCTGTTTTCACACCCAGATAGCTGGTTTGCTAATATTCCAGTCAAAATTCATCTTGAGTGAGTTGGAAAGGAAAGATTATGGTGGCTTTTAGCATTCTCATTTTCAAGCCTGCTCTGTCCCTTTCTTAGACCCCGTCTCTCCTCTGAAGCAGTAATGCCAGAGCTCGAGACAGGAAGCCAGACAGCAGTCTGCCCTGATAAGGGAGAGCGTTGTCTAAAGGAGGTAGCCCTGCTCCCCCTACCCGTGCCCCACCAACTCTCCTTCCTTGGAATTTAGTAGTAATAAAAGACACAATGCTATAGACAGTTTCTGAACCAGAACTGGTACTGTTGTCTCCCTAAGCAAAAAAATATATATAGCCTTTTAATTGGCTCTGTGCATTTTGTGGAATGTCATCATAGTTCAGTGGAACAGAAAAAAAAATTGTCAGTATATTTTGTATCTGTCGGTCAGAGTGTTTAACACTCAGAGTAAAGTTCTTTCTCTAGCAAAGCAGGTTGCTGGAGCTATTTGAAACTTACTCCATTGTGTTGGCAGGCAGAATACATTATCATTTCCCCCATCTCATTATTAAGGGAAGCTGGAGACCGAATGGAGTAAGTTAAGTGGCCCTTCAGCCCATGCATCTGTGTGACCCTGGGTCTAGCTCTTTCCCTCTTCCAGGAAGGGGGTGCTTTCTGAAACAGTCCCCTTCCAGGAGGACTCTGAAGAGCCCACCTTAGCTTGGAACATGCCCAAGATGGTTTCCCATCTCCGGAGGCCTGGGGATCTCCAGGGATGGCCTGGAGCTAGTCTCAACCCAGATCAGTGGAGTCTGGCCAAATCTAGAGAGAAGCAATCCAGTGGACTTGGAGGCAGCACATTCTACCCTGGAGAGCGACCCGTGATCAAGTGTGGGTCCTTTCTCCTTTGGCCCACTCGGTCTTCATTCTCCCAACTACCGTTCTGAATCTAATCCCTGAAATCCACTCCTTTATCTCTTCTTGTACTTTATACCTGGGTACCTTCCAGAGCTTTGCACCCTAAAACCATGTTCATTAGTAAGTTCGAGTTCCTGTTCCACTTAGTTCTCCAAACAAGGGAGTTTTGTCTCCCAAGCCTCCCGAGCAAACTTTTCACAGTTGCTTTGTGTTTCAGGTTTTAGAATATGATTTTCAGGCTAGCTGCACTAATTTTCCTGGTGCAACACCTGTCGTACAGTCACTCCGAGGCCCCTGCCTTTTGTTTTATCCTAGCAGGTGAGAAGGGTAGTTTGACATCCATTCATTTATTCATCTCACAAGTATTTATTGAGCACCTACTCATTAGCGCTAATCTCAGATTGCGTGCAGTCATTATGCTTAGTTATGCCACATGATGGAGGAGGTCCAGGGTGATCCAACCTGAAAAGTCATTTTGAAATCTTAATTGTCCGCTGGAACCTCCCCATGGCACCGCCTCCCTTGGGCAGTATGGCCCCACACACGTCCCACACCCTTGGCACTGGGGGAGCAACCCACGTATAAGACAGTTTTACTTAAAAGCAGGTCCCATGGCACAGTGTTAAGCAGAACAGAAAGAGCCCTGGGTCTGCAGGCTGACGCACTTCTGTTCTTGGCTGCAGCTCCAACCAGCTCTTTGAATTTGGGCTAGTCATTTCACCTCTGTTCCTCCATTTCCTCATTTCTAAAATGGGGATGAGGACCTGACCCTTCCACCTTTGTACAGTTATTATGAGGATTTCCGTATTTACTTGGGTAAAGCTGCCAGTTTTTTCTGAGCAGTTTTATGGACCAGTTGCAGGTGCATTGGCTAGGAACAATAATAGCCTAATTTGGGGGCCTTCAGAATGTGTCTTTTGATGTTGTGTCCAAGCGTGCCCTGGGGGAGAGGGGGAGAAGCTGGGGCCAGTGGGGAGGAATTGAGATCGCCGCTGTTGTAAATCCACTGCCCCGGCCCCAGTCCTCCCTGGACAGATCTGTCTGCAGAAATCTCTATCCCGCTGTTGTGGAGTGTTGTCCTCTGCAGGGGCAGGTAGTAGAGTGGAGTGCCAAGTTCACCACCAGCCTTGAAGTCAGACTCCTTTGGGTTCGAATCCCAGCTCTACAGCTTTAACAACTGTGTGCTCTTGGACAGATTGCTTTACCTCTCTGTTTCAGTGTTCTCATCATCTCATCAGTTAAATAGAAAAGTAGTACCTCCCCATCTCATAGGCGTGAAATGACACAGTCCATATAAAGAATAGCACCCAGAGATTGCCAGTCATGAAAGTAGTGATGATCAGGAAACCTGAACATCACTGAGCCCCTGGCTTTCCTTGGTCAAGAGAAGTAGCCTTTAAAAAAGAAATAGTGTTTGTCATGCACACACACACACACCTTCTTCTTCTTCTTCTTGAAATAGCTTCTTCTTCTCTCTTTGCTTTTTTTTTTTAGGCCTTAAAACAGTAGGAACCTTGATACTAGATAGTTCAGAAGAGCTCTCTGGGTAGGTAAAAAAAAAAAAAACCTCTTTGAGGATGATGCTTGATAAGGTCTCTGGAGAACGCGGAACAGGCAAGGTTAAGGTTAGGAGCAATACCTTATTCTGAGGAAGTTTGGTTTAATAGGTTTCCTTTAGGTTAGGCCCCCTCACCCCTATTACTTGTTTCAGGGAGATTTCAAGTGCATTCTAAGGGAAAAGGAAGTGACTAGAACTCCTGGGCCCCAAGTACTTTTGTATTTGATCTTTATGCCTGACAAAAACAACCTTCGTGAACATGCCTGATCTCCTTTGGGAAGTGGGAGGGAGCTTCTCTAAGGAGGTGTAAGGTGCCCCTGCCCTTCACTCCAGCGGGGCCGACCTTTGAGAAAGTTAAAAGCCCAGCCTATCTAGGTAAGAAGGGCAGCCTCAGAACGGCCAGGGAGCGGTCAGCTGGCTGCAGAGAGTGGGGAGGGCCTTGAGCTGGTCTTTGAAGAATTAGGAGGATTTAGATAAGCCGGAAGGGGACGGGCATTCCACACCGGTTGCCCAGCATCTGGGCCAAAAATGAACAAAGGCATGGAGGGTGGGAGGGGGACCCAGGGCCGCCAGCGTGGAGGGTGCCTGCTGGAGCAGGGGCAGCTGGTAGGGAAGGGGTGCTGCGCCCAGGCACTTGAGCCCACTCTGCAAGCCCTTGGGGTCCCATCGGAGGGAGGTTTGGGAGCTTGGGAAAGGCTAGCTGAGAAGAGGACTTTGAGGACTGCAGGTGGCAAAGGGGTCAGGATGGATCGGAGGGGCCACGGGACAGGCTTGGGGAGACCCCAGTAACAGGCTTGAGGCACTGAGGGTCTGGCCACACCTGTGGCAACAGTAGAAATGGAGAGAAAAGTTGGTGAGGAAGACTTAAAAGATGACCTCTAGGTTGCCATGACAAGTGACCAGAAAACAAGGCAAATAAAGGAGGTGGGGGCAGCCTTTTCAGGACAGGAGCAAGAGTGGAGAGGGGGACTTGGGTTTGGGATACTTTGGATTCGTTTTCCTTACACAGCGGTGGCTCCAAATGCTTTTCTGTTTGTTGACTTTTGAGGGGGAGGGCAGTTCTATCCAGAGGTTCTGTGGCTCGGCAAGAGGCCCTGGTAGTGGGGCATCCTCAGGGGCTGCGGGAAACACAACCACCACTTCTTTCTGGTTATTTTTGAGGTTCCAGCCGCCTCTGCTCCTGCTCAGGCTGGAATTTCCAGGAACTGGCAGCTGACCAGAGCCAGTGGGTCCCTCCCAGCCTCCCACTCCCTGCAGGGTGCGGCCCCATGGGTGGAGGCCCCTTAGGGCGGAGTGGGGTGGGTCTGCAGCGATAGGGCGCCCGGCGGGGAGGCAGATGAGGCGTGGCCCCGCGCAGCCCTTCTGGATTTGATTATATAACGCTCCACGGAAGAGACTCGTGAGGGCTGAGGCCGGCCTTGTAAGACATGTGTGCAGCGGGGTTACACAGGAGGGGTAATTTTCAATTGGTTGGGGGTTACTGGCCCTTAAAACTCAAATACAAAGTTGTCAGACAGGGTGAAGGAGGAAAATGAGTAACCTTAGTAGGGGAGATCATTAGTGTTTGCTAAGATTTCTTTAAGAAAAATGTGGAATGCCACTCGCCGGGTGGCCGTGGACTTGAGAGGTTAGCTAATGGGTATGGGTTTGGGTTCCCCTCCCCCCACCCCTGCTTTGCGGGGCCCCTGTCTGGAAATGTGGAGGGAGTTTGCTTGGTGGCTACCTTTGCACCTGTCCTTATTGACATGCAAAATCAATTGCTTCACTTGGTCTTTCCGAAGTACAGGGTGTGGGCAGAATCTTATCTGAAGCCATGTCCTGTTTGGACAAGTTGGGCTGCCTTGGCAAGTCTCCATAGGGTGGAGCAGATGGGTGGAGGCAGGAAAGTAAAATTGGGTGGCTTGTTAGGCGGGAGAGGAGAGAGGGCGGATTGTTTGCTCATGGATCATTATATTTAATCTGAAACTAAATAATTAACTTCTTTCCCATTTACAAAACATTTTGATGCAAAATAACTAATTTATGAGGGGTACAAAGACTTAGAAATACTCCCTGGAATTTTCTCCCTCAAACCAACAATAGGAAACCGGGGTAGGAGAAGATCATCACTGAGTGACATGAAAACGTGACTCTCTTCCAGGTAGCTGCCAGCATTTGGCTCTTCTGAAAGGAGGTTCCCACTTAGAAATGCCTGCTTACATCTGTTGCCCGGCCCTTTGTATTTCTGGCCTAGGCAACTGCCATTAAATATTCAACTCTTGGAAGAGTTTGGGTACGGAAGTGAAGAAAAGTTCCTTTTGGAAAGGAAGTTGAGCTGCAGGGATGTTGCCTTCCTGCCCTGGCCCTCCTTCTGACCAAGAATTACACACACATACAGCGATTTTTATTTTTATTTTTTTAAATTTTCTCCCTGAATTTCCTTGGGGAAATAAGGGGTGGGGGGTGGCAACATTCTCCCCTCCTTTAACATCCAGACACTTGGGAGAGTTGAAAAGGGCACTTACAGGTGTGTTGGTTTAATCATCTTGATTTTCTCCTTACACCTGGCTGAGGTCAGCTAGAAAATAAAGATGTGCAGGAGGGAGGCAGGTAGTCTAGAGCCTTAGGGTCAGGCTGGGCTGTGGGAGAAGAATGCAGGGGCCCTTTGAGGAGCTGAGGAAAGAAAGACATGCAAAGTGCAATAAAAGAGAGATGAGAAGGGAAAATGTCAGAAGCAAATCCTGATACATCACCCAGAAACTTTGCTTCAGATACACACACTGTCTCCTCAACCCGCACCATACACCTCTGTCTGTCTGTGTCTCTTTGTCATGCTTCTTAAGGAAGGGGCCGTCATTTATAAGGTTGTTTCTGTAATAAAACAGAATGCTGTAGCTTCAAGACAAACTACTTTCAAAGGAGGCTGGCCACATCATAACCTCCTCTTACATGAAGGCCTGTGTGTATTTCTAAGCTCTGCAGCTCCTTTGTACCCTCATGAAGCAGCTGTGGAGTAGGCCTCGTGGAGGGCTGAATAGGACAGTGTGAGGCTGAACAGTATCGCGTATGAAACGTCATGTAAATGATTCACCAAAGCTTTTTAAGACATAAGCACACGGTTGTGCATCTTAGCAAAAATCTGATCCTCATATGTCAAAAGACATCTGAAAAGTCAGAAGTATAAGTGGAGAGAGTGTCAAGGGAAATCTGTTTCTTCCTTTTGGAGGAAAATTCAGTTGTATTGGCCCTTCCCAGCAAAATAACACAGTTGGGGAAGATGAAGTCTGCTCCAGGGATGGAAAATTATTTTGGCAATGGTGATGTTCATATTTTTTTGCTTTTCAACACTTTGATGAATTGTGTTTTGTTTTGTTTTTGTTTTTTTAATACCAGTGTGGCTCCGTTTTTCTCTTTACAGTGCGGTTGTGTTATCCTTGGGTTGATTAGTTTAGAATGTTATGTCTCCTAAGCTACTGAAACATAACTAAGAAGTAAATGTGTTAATGATTGGAAAATAGTTGTAAGAAAAACAGAATCGCATTTGGGGGCCTCCTCATCTGTGTGATACCCACATAAGATGGTTAACAGAATTCCTGAGCTTAGCTACAACCCACTAGGTTTAAAGACCCTGACATTGGCAACTCAGTTTACTGCCTGGGTCCTCATCTTTATTCCTGTTTTAGTGCGCCACCTACTGGTTCTACTTAGGATTGCGATCAGTATTGTGCAATAATTAATTTCTATAGCATTTGTAGTTTACTTAGCATTCTTTTAATGTGATGGTAATATCCCCTTAGCACTGAGTTGCCCATGTATGACAAAAGCCACTAGGTTTAGGAACGCCAGTTCTTCCAGTGTGTGACTTACTTCTCAGTTATATGGGAGGCATTTTGGAAACATTGCAGTCACCCTTTTCTGATTCTAGAACAGAACCCAAAGACAAGATCAGTGCTGGTGGCAAAAGTGGTCTATTCAGAGGTAGACACAGGTACAGAATCTGGACATTTTCTGCAAATAAAAGCCTGATTTGTGTTAATGCATTTGATTCTCGTCCTAATTTGGGTTTCCCTCTAGCTTAACTTCCCTCTCTCATTTTTATTAAAAGTTTTAATCATAGATTTAATGAATTTTAAAATGGGCAATAGGTGTGTATAAAGCTGCACTCACCCCCCTCCCCCACCTCTCCCAAGAAGCTCTTGTTAAAGGTTAGGGTGCATTTTTTTTTCCACAGCCTTCTTGTTCCACATACTATAATTATCCCTAAAAGTATGATCAGTCATTTTAGAAGCTATCAAATTGGGGACAAAGTGCTGTTTAAGCTTGTGAATGGACAGTGAGTTTGGTTCTGTTCATAGTGATTCTCTTCCTAAATTGGGTTTTGAATTTTACAAGGACTTTTTATTGTCCAGTGATGCATTATTTAGTTAGGAGTTTCAAAATGAAGTGTTCTAAATGAATATATATGTATATGCGTGACTGGGGCATTGTGCTGTACGCCAGAAACTGACACATTGTAACTGATGGTACTTCAATTAAAAAAAAAAATCGTGGTCAAATACAAAAAAAAAAAATCAAGTGTTCTGAATTCTATTATTACTTCATTTATTAGCTGAAATACGTCCATGTGAGAAATAGTCCTTCATCAGTGATTGAGTTACGCTTTGAGGTACAGTCCTGAACAAATAAATATACCTTTACAATTTTATTTTTGATAAAAATGAAAAAGGTTTTGTTAGAAGGGATGCTTTATATTAGACTATTTTTTTCTCTTATGATTGCAAGTCTTTCAAAGCACTCATTTCCTTCAACTTAGATAAAACAGAAAAATTAAAGAATAAAAGTGATTTAAGTAATGTCTTAAAATGACACAAACTATAGCAAGTTAATGTGTAATTCATTTCTAAATGGAGTCAGAACTCATTGCCATAGACATCAAAAAAGTCATTGAAGGCTTTATGAGCTAAATGGTGGGGTTAGAATTTAAACCAAAATGAGCCACAGAGCCCATCATCTTACTGCACGGAGCTGCTCCTGCTGGTGGTAAAGGGTCCCAGGTACGGTGAGGTGTGGCGATGCCAAGGAGCTGTTGCCGTGATGCAGTCGTCAAGTGGCAAGGCCCTGTATGAGATCCCATACAGGTTGTAGGCAGCTCTTACCTTTTAAACTGAATTTAACCTAAATTTTTTTTTAAGGGGAGAGGAGATTGACCTTTAGCAAAGAGGCAGATAAATACCTGACATTGTTCCAGAAATCGGGGACAAACAAGTTTAGTGCAGTATGTATAGCATGTAGATTTGAATATTTTGTGCATATTCATTGATGGAAATGATTTCGAGGGGAAAAAGGATTTTGTTTGTTTATTTTTAATCTCGTTTGATTTCCCAAAACCTTGAAGGTGAATGAGATCTGCTTAATCTCCAGGCCAAGTCTCTTTCCTTACACTCCTGAGAATATTAGTGCTTTTATTTAGAAGGATTTGCATCAAGATCCTGACTAGCAGACTGAATAAAATCTGTAAGAGTAAATTAAATTTAAAAGGCTTGGAGGAGGATGGCCAGCCAGGGTCGAGGCTGCTGAATTATCTGACCTCATTCATATAAGCAGGCGATCTCACATCCTTTGTTTACGGCCCGCTGTGGGGCCCTGGACAGCAATTCTTAGAACCATATCCATCTGTACAGCTGCTAGGCTGGGAACTGGTTAATAATAGATCTCAAGACACAAAAGGGGTTTTCATCCTTAATTATGAATTCATCCATTTTTCACTGGCTGTGGGGTTTGTTCTTGCTGCTATACAGAAGAGGGTGGCAGCACCATTGATTTGAGCAGCCTGTTATCAGATTGTGTCTGCAGATTATAATACGTCCTGTGATGTGGCAAGTATAATTTTGAAGTCATGGCCTTATGTTGAGTTCATGGTGACATTCACGTGTTGTCATGAGACCCAGGACAGCCTTCAGCAAAGCAGCGATGCACAAGAACGACACAGTATTACTTCTGTAATTGTGTGTGAAGATGTCTTAGTTGAACTCATAGAGCAGGGACACCACTAACTACAGGATTGTTGGCATGGCACGGGCGATGGGGAGTTTAAATACTGAAACGCAGGAAGTGATCTAGAACCAGGGGCCTCTGCAGCTTTTTCAGGTAGAACCCAATCTAGATCTTGTTCACTTTTCCACCCAAACCAAAGTGATCTGTAGACTTCACCTTTAACCAAAGTGCTGAGCACTTAAATCAAACTTGGATAGGAAGTGCCTAGAGCAGGTTGCTGAAGATCTGGGTGGTGCATGGGCAGTGATTCTGTAACCTGTGAAATGGCGAGCAGACTGGATATTTTCCTTGTGAGGAAGCAGTTGGTTTGATGTATTTTAGCACTAGAAGTGGACTAGTACAAAACACAGGAGAAGAGGGCTCACAAATAATGAAAGAGGGAGACCAAACAGGATCAAGATGGACATTGTATTTACTTTAGGTTAAAGATTGGCTTATTTCCTAAGGAGAAATTAGAGTGAATACAAGCTAATAGTCTTCCTGTGTAAAAAGTGCTAATAGGAAGTTGGTGAGGGGGGTGGGCGTTTCTCAAAAGAAGAAATGTAAATGGTATTTTCAAAAAAAGATTCGGCTTCAATAATGAAGTCAATATAGAAATAGTATCAATTTTGATGCTAACAAATTGGCAACATTTTAAACTTTTTAGATGGAAATGCACATTGCTGGTAGAAATGTTGGGAAGCAGGTTCTATTTTATTGATGGAAATAACAGAGTATCTTTGGATGATACAGCAGATGCTCTGGAAAAATGTACATGGCTTCTCATTCACCCTTTCATAAAATTTACCCTAAAAATTAATTAAGAATGTGTAGGAAGGTGTAAGTATAAAGATGCTCATTGCCGTCTGTAGTGGTGAAAATTTAGAAGCAACCTAAATGCCCGATGAAAGGAATTTTTTTAAGTCTGATTGGTTTACACAGTGGCACCTTGAATTTGATGGTATACAACCAAACTTAGTGAGAAAGAAACATTTTCCCACTAAATTGCCAAGTGATGTTATGGTTACTATACAGTATACATACTATAATCCATATGAAAAAGAGTTTGGAAGGATTTTTTTTTAAAAAAAAGATATTCATGGTGGTTGGTTCTAGCTTGTCTTTTTGCCTGTCTTGTTTCTTTCTGATTTTTCTGTTATGAACATAAGGAGACAAGGAAAGGTATTTAACATTCATATATAGTGTGAACTTCTGTTGAGATGCATGGTAATTGTAAGCAAGCTTCACTGCTCAGAAGAGGCTGTCCCCATTGTTCCAGAATGTCATGGTTTGTGTATTTGAGTTAGAAACGCCAGTTGGTGCTTACCTGGTTATGACCATGGGGTCTGGCTTTCGTTATATAAAATGGCATCTTTCATAGGTACGGGAAGCAAATTCCAGCCATCCCGGGGGCAGAGGAGAGGAAGGAGTTGGGGTGGCGGGGTGAGGAATACTATATTTTATTTTTACTGTTTATATTGAAAGTACCCTTGGGATTTAGGCAGACACCTTGTTTTGTTTCCTAGGCCAATCACCAGAGCACCCTAGAAAGCGTAACTAAGAGAATGCTCATGTTTGACCCTGTCCCTGTCAAGCAAGAGGCCATGGACCCTGTCTCGGTGGTAAGTTTTCCAAAACTGAACGTCTCTCCTTATTCATTCCAAGTGTCGATAACCTGACTGTGGTGGCATTATTCCTTAAAGTTACTCGACAGGCATTTGGTGGGCAAACTTTTCTGAAAGCCTCTGGTAGTAAGTGGGGTAAACACCCTCCTGGTGACTGTGCCCCATGTAATGGGATTCGTGTTTCCTTAAGCGCCCTCCCCACGCCCCAGAGATGATCAGCGTAGAACTTGAACCACAGGCGAGTCTAGTCGTAATAGAAGTCAATTTACAGAAACCTCTCAGTTACCAGTTTTTTAGTTTGAGCTCTCAGGATTATTGGTTTTGGCAAAAAAAGAAGAAAGAAGAAAAGAAAACGGTTGGCCAGGTTGATTTTTAAAAATTAATATGCATCTAGGGACATTAAAAAAAAACCTGTATGCAGTGTTTATCATGATTAGGAAGCAGTTTCCAAATGTACTTACAAGAAGTCTGCATCATGAACATGTTTACTTAGAGGTGTTTTACTGCAGATCACTGCCCAGACTATATAGAAGAGTTTTTTAAACATGTTTGTGAATGTCATTTTTTTTTTTCATACTGGAGAAAAAAAATATTCCATTTTGTCTCATGTAGTGTTCAGGATGTCCTTCATGGGGCTGATCAAAAAGATAAAACCTGAAGGGGAAAAGCTCTTCAGTTCTTTTGCATGTAAAAATATATTAAGAATAAAATGATTTGCTTAAAATCACTGCAGCCATATGGAGCTGTGAGGGTATGAGAGGGACCTGGGAGGAAGCTAGTGAAAGAACGAACTTGGTGTGAGGGTGGAATGAATCCCTGCTTCACTTGGAAGAGTCCTGGCTGGGAGGGAATTAGGTTCACTGTCATTTTCAACACCTTAGTGCTAAGCTAGCCCCTCCCGGGAGCCAGGCCCCTCTACCTGCTTCTGGGCCACCAGGGAACCAGTGGTTAGTCCAGGTGTTTATGTAGGTGCGTCACTGCTGTGCCAGTGGGACACAGGGGGCCACAGAAAGGTGTCTGACTTCAAAGCAGGGAGTGGTTGAGACTTGAGGGGATCTGAGTTAGTAAACATGAAATAACAAAGCCACGCTCCCAACTCTGCCTTGCTCTTTTCTTTTGCGGGCTTGGAAAATACTCACGGGGAAAAACTTGGCCTGAGTTGTATATCTGAAGGTTGGTAATGACACGCTTGCAAAAATTAGATCATCCTTCTGCATTGGCTGTGGAGGTTCCTGCCAAAACTGTTTATACAAGACTCCGGGGTCACTCCAAGGCCCTTGGAACTGAGTTGCCATAGAGATTACTAAGCCAGTGAAGTGTTTACCACTGTGTGCAGTGAAAAGTTAAGTCAGAGTACCTTTAAGGAAATAACATTTACATTCTCGCACGATAACTGGATAACCGTGTGTCTGAATATGATAATAACAACAATAAGAATTATTAATCAGAAAACTAAATTGACTTCTAATGTTACTCATGTTGTCATCATAGTCATCAACTCCTTTCCCCCAACTATTACATAATCACATTGGAGGAAAATTAAGGTATAAAATTTCCCCATTAATTATATCCTTGAAATATGAAGTTTTTTAGTATTGAAGAATATGATTAATTTTATAAATGATGCAGAACCATCAGTGATGCATTTTACTATTCATTATACTTCCAATGCTTTTAATCAAGCATGAGAATGTGGCACCGGAGCCTAATTTAAAGCTAAAATGAAGTTGGCAGGATACAATTAAGGCAAGGAAATGCACTTTGCTGAAAAAAAATGGACATAAAATGAATTTGAAGTAATAGTAAGTATAAGTTAATACTGTAACTTATATTAATACATGAAGTTAAAATATGTAGAAGTATTTTTGCAATTTAATGGTCTTTTTCTCCTTCATGCTCCAGTTTTCAACTTCAACTGATGCTTATAGAATTTAATTAGATCATTTCACCAAAAGATAGTTTCAGTCCTTACAATGAAGTTTCTTCTTAATTCAGCAAAATCTCAGTTAACTGAAACATTTGGGGGAGTAGTAGGGCATTGGGATTATTTTTCGTAACAAAATTACATGAAAAGCTTTTGTTTCCACTCTTAAATCTTCAAATTTCATCTTTCCTGCCTTCATAGGTGGAGTGTATGAAAACCTGATTTATTGTTCCTTTATTCCTTTCTTTTTAATTCCACCTTTGGCCTGAAGGTTGAAGTCTTTATTTATTCAGGCCAGTGTCCTAAACGTTAAGGCAGTGTAGGACATTTGAAGATTTTTGTTTTAATTCCACATGAATAAAAATATTTTATAGTGACTCATTTATTCCCCTTTTTCTTATAAGGTGAGAGAAGAGCAGAGGCAATCTACCTGTTTGGTGTTTTGCTATAGTTTAGAGAAAGAGAGGAAATGTCTTTCTCTCTAACGAAATGTAAGCCTTCACACTGTCCTGTAGTAAATCGTGTGCCCTGAGGCAAATGGTAAGACTCTGGGTTATCCTGTTAAAATTTGCAAGAACTGGGAGCAGAGCACACCCTCCCCTCTGTGCTGAGGATCTCTGCTTCCTACTGTCAGTGCCACGCCAGCAAAGCCACCCTAGCTCCCTGAACCTCCAATTTTTTCTCATTTGTAGAATTGGAGATTATAATTTGTAAAATATGAAATGGCAGGTGTATATAAAATATGTATGTAAAGGAGTTCTTTCTACCAATACACTTCCAAAGAAGGTTGAAAGATTAAAAGAATTTAATTCAGGAAGTGAGAAAGAAAAACTTTTTAAAATTACTCTTCCTTATTCTAGTCCTACAGAAAGATTACTTTTGAAGAAAGTGTATTTTTTACTTTTCTGTAGTGAAAATTGTGATCTTATAGATTGAGAAGTACTGAAAATCAGTAGTTCTTCTGCCCTGTTGTAACAAACTTTTCATGACTTTTCTGAGCCCGGCAGAAAGAGAGCTTTCTACTTTTGTTTGCAGAGAGGGGCATGACATTTACTGTTTCCAGAGAGTTTGTTTATAAATGCACCGCGCCTTCCTGCACTTGGAACCCCACCCTTGGTTTGAAGATTCCTTTGACTTGCCATGGCCCTGTCACGGATGTCCACATTTTTTTCGTATTAATGAATAGTGAAACAGAGACTCTTCCATGTTTCGTGCAGTCATTCCATCCACTGGAACCAGCTTGTAATGGAAAACTCACCAAAACTGTTCCCAATAAAATAAGAAACTCTTAATTCTCACTTTCATATAAGGTGATAGCCTTGGAGAAAAACAGATGTTTTGGAAAAGCAAACCCATTACCACCCCTAGTGGGGGTCGTGAGGCGGGGAGACCCTTGCTTGAGTCTCGCCTCCAGGCTGCTCTGTTCCAGCAAACCGGGCTCCTCGGGTAAACAGTGTGCGTGGGGGGCCGTGGATGCCCAGAGCCACTCTTTCTGCAAGAAGACTTGCCTCTGTTTCTGATTTCAGGCTGGTGCAGCCACACTTTGCATTGCTTTGTTAGAAGACAGGAATGATCTGGAGCAGAGAGGAGGCAGCTATTACCAGGGCGTACCCACCCAAGGCACACACCCCAGCAAGCCCCGTGTCAGTCCTTACACTGGAGAACCAGATTGTTGCAAGCCGATTGCAGTAGCTCATGTGCTCCACCCAAACAGTTGCAGTAAACACGTCTCATAGAAGGTTCTGGTAAACATTGCTCTGAAATTTGCCAGACAGTTTGAAGAACCACATTTCTTTACCCTTAGGTGAGGCAGTCGGACGGGAAGTAGTTAATAGTGTACTCAGTTGTTTGGACCTCTGCTTTTAGCCCTGCCTAGAGCCTTACAAAAGCCGCATGTCCAGTCTAGGGGACAGGGAGCGTTCACGGCGGGCAGGCTCTCTGCAGAGCTGGGCATAATGTTTACAAAACTTAGCTCTGTGGGTGGCTGGTTCTTTATGGCTTGAGAAACCTGAGACTGTTATTAAATTTGCCAATCTCCCAGGTTCTAAATCCCTGCTTTCCTTAAACTCACCCCACAGATAGGAAAATCCAGCAATGACAGCAGTAGAAGTATGTCCCCATTTTTGCTTCCTATGTAGCTGCCAATAACTTGGCATTAAAATCTAGGTCATAGGGAGGTCTTTGAAGATTAGGGCTGAAAATAAGGGAGAAGCTACATTTCAGTGAGTAGAAACAATGAACACTGCCTCCCATTTCCTGGAGTTTTTGTTTCTCCTACCAGAACTTTTGCCTTTTAGAAAATTATATCAAGCTGGTTAAACTTTAGAGCCAGGAGTAATCATCTTTTTCCTCCTGTAGTTAATTACTTCCTTAAACCCTCATTGTACATAATTTATCATTTTTTGTTAGTAAGCCTGGTGCCTCTTTTGATTTTGCCTATTATAATATTATTTAATTTTAATATTACTGTCTGTTTTGGGCCTCTGACCTTATGTTGTACCAGAGTGTATCTCCTTCTAAAGAAAGGTAGAAATAGTCTTCTCCTCATTTGATCTCGGATACATCACTCAAAGCTATTTTTAAAAACCATAATTTGTGTAGTTTGTGTTTCCTGATTTTATAACCTCATGTCCTTGTTTTTAAGCAGTATTATTTAAACAGTGAAAAATCTTTTCCCACCCTTTAAATTGTGTTTAAACAGTTTACCAAATTTTATACTAAAAATTAATATTTGTATTGTATACCTCTGTCATTTAGGGCTATGCTGTTCCGAAGGTGGTCTATGGCACCTTGGCTCACTCCCCAGTAATTCAGAACCTGCATTTTAACAAGATCCCCAGGTGAATTTGTGTGCTCAGTAAAGTTTGAGATGCCCTGATAGGGAGTATCAAAGCCATGACAGTGTACCTGTTATGTAAGGAAGGAGGAGAAGGGACCCCCTGGGACCACAGTGTGTGTTAAGTTCATCTACATAGGAAGCATCTCATTGAGTCCAATTTTAGTCTTAACCCCACAAACTCTTAGAAGGTGGGCATCCAGTACCATCTTTGACAAGTTTTGCCATATCCTCATGCACCTGTACTTCTAATATTTAGGAAGTCATTTTTCTTGCCTTTTTTTAAAAAATTAAAGTATGTTAATTTACAGTGTTGTATTAGTTTCAAGTATACAGCAAAGTGATTCAATTACACATATACATGTGTATATCTATTCTTTTCAATTTTTTCTAGAATTGCTTTTTTAACATAAAATTATTTTTAAAAGGAACTTTGTTACTACTGTTAAAAAAACATAGATTTTTTTCTTATGCATTTAAATAAACATGTAAGTATTTTAAAGGGCTGTATGTTCATTGTGTACCGTCTGTAAGTATCTGGGGTACCCTCAGAGAGATGTGCACCAGACTGCGGGAACCACTGTTCCAGGTGGTTATACAGATTACGATGACACTGTATCAAGAAAGAAAGGACAAAAAACAAAACACATAATCTTAATGATGAGAAACTAATGTCAGAACCAGATAAAGGTTTGCTTGGTCCCTTACTTTCCAGTACTCTGTCCAGTACTCTGGTGCTCAGTTGGCCCAGAGAAGGAACCAGGCATCTAGAGTTTTAAAAGCTGCACCAGGGATTCTGATGCATAGCCACATGGGAGATTCTCCCAGAGAGGAAAGGGTGTGGTCTCAGTAGCAGTCCCAGTCAAAACCACTGCTATCCCACAATTATTTGTAACTTACATTAGTGGCCACTGGAGGAGCTCGGGAGGCTCAGAAATTAATAGTACATTCAAGCTGTTTAATTATAAGGCCCTGTTGGTGGGTTTTCTTGGGTGCATCATGAGCTAATGTTGCCTCAGAATCACGAACCATACAGGGTTTTCGAGCTGGAAGAGAGAGGCACAGTATGTTTGTTGCTTATCACTTTGATTGTGAAACATTCAAATACAAGTCATTTTCTGCAGACAGACTTGACATATTATGACTAAAACTTTCAGTTTCTCTAAAATGCTTACAGGTAAAAAAAAATGGCTTATGTTGAATTTAATTTTTCAAAAAGCATTCTACAACAGGGCTTTTCTTTTTAGCTTTAGTTAAGGAATGGAAGTAATTTTAGTGAATTCCATGGCCAAGGACACAGCGTGCAAACATTATGATTGATTTGTATTTAAAGCTGGTAGATGAGAGGTTATCCTGATATTATAGGAGAGAAAGGTACTTGAAGATAAATTAGGTCAGTTGTGGAATAGATCTTAGACTTGGGTGGGAACAAACCATTTTGTCTCTCCTCCAGTATCTTGTTAGGTTGTCCTCCAGCCTCTTTTGACGAGGGGGTAGCAAGGAGTCAAGGAGAGAAGGCTGGGCCTTGTGTGCAAGTCGCTTCCAGCATCACATGTCCTTATTTGAGTCATATTATATTAGCTCTTTCTTAAAATTCTGTGTCATCCACAGGGTTTGGAAATTAAGTCATCCTCTGCAGCTCCATTCAAACTGTGAATAAGTCCGTTGAACAAGTTGGGCCAAGGATGTAAACACCCTAGTGTGGGTGGCCTCCCACATATAGGTGTGTAGGGTAGCTGGCCATCCTAGTTTGCCTGAGTCTGGGCCATTTCCTAGGATGTAGGACTTTTAGTGCTAAAGCCAGGACAGTTCCAGGCAAACCAGGACTCTTGGTCACCCTGGGCATGGATTGGTCAGTGGCCAAAGTCCAACCAGAGGCACTGCCTTGCAGCTCTGTTTGTCTGTGGTACACACAAGCATGTGGGAAGTGTTCGGTGTCTTTCTGCTGAGGTGGAAGACACTAGAGCCAGGGAGAGTACTTCCTGCCAATTGAGAAACCCATCAGAAAGGCAGCAAGATTAGTTGGCTTGGCTGGTTCTTGGTGAACCCTAATGCCAGCTCCCAGTGGTAAAGGCCCATAAGCCTTCTGTCTCATATATGACCTGTTTTAGAATCTTTCCAGGTGTCATCCTCATCCTTAACACCGGCATCATCCTAGAACTGAATTTGAGATTTTTCATGACACAGTTAACGCATCAGCCTTAGTGCTTACCTTGATTAGACCAGCTCTCGTAGCGTTTTTTAGGGTCAAGTGTGTATCTAAATCCAAACCACTTACCAAAGTCCACGTACCTGAATGAGCCTTGCTGTGTATGTTCACCTCAATTTGTGTTTCAAGCAAATGTGCTTACTTGGCTGTTGACACGCTTCTGTCTGTCTTTGCCAATAGTCATACCCGTCTAATTACATGGAGTCGATGAAGCCCAACAAGTACGGCGTCATCTACTCCACACCATTGCCGGACAAGTTCTTCCAGACCTCGGAAGGCCTGTCGCACGGGATGCAGATGGAGCCGGTGGACCTCACTGTCAACAAGCGGAGTTCACCGCCCTCGGCTGGGAGCTCTCCGTCCTCCCTGAAGTTCCAGTCCTCACACCGGAGAGCCTCGCCCGGGCTGAGCATGCCCTCGCCCAGCCCGCCCGTCAAGAAGTACTCGCCGCCACCGCCGGGCGTGCAGCCCTTCAGCGTGCCGCTGTCCATGCCGCCCGTGATGGCCGCGGCGCTCTCCCGGCACGGGATCCGGAGCCCGGGCATCCTGCCCGTCATACAGCCCGTCGTGGTGCAGCCCGTCCCCTTCATGTACACCAGCCACCTCCAGCAGCCCCTCATGGTCTCCTTGTCGGAGGAGATGGAAAATTCCAGTAGTAGCATGCAAGGTAAACGCCGCTGCTCTCCCACACTGCTGCTCCTGCTTTGTGTGTACTTGCTGGTCTTCACCAGATAGTCTGGGTGAGGGAGCAAAGGATGCCAAGAGCTGTTGAACTCTTAAAGGAAATAGTCAACTTAGAGTCTGCCTAAGGCATTTCCTTTCTTTTTTGTAAGTGTTGATACTGGAAGAGCTCCCAAGAATCAGGCTGTCTGTTTAATACTATGAAACAGTTAGTTTCACTGTGTAATTGTCAACTTTGGGATAACAAGAGATTTTGACTTTATTTTGCTTTATTGAATGCCAGCATGGTTCTTGGTGCAAAAAGACACCAAAAGACATTTAAGAAATACCATTAAACCATAGTGATGACTATTAAGAGCCACCTTGTTCACTGACTGGTCAGAGGCAGAAGACGGGGGTTAAAAGGAGATAACCAAAATCATAAGGAAGAAATCCTCTGGGGGCTGATGTCTTAAAAGTCCAGCTTCCGACATACAATGCTTGCTAGCAGAATTATGGTCAGGAGAAAAAGAATGCCCCGCAGATTCATTTCTGCTGTCATTTTGCCAAAGACACATACATACACACACAACGGCGTAGTAGGTAGAAGCTGTGCAGTAAGCTTTTAAAGGCTGAAATTGGTGAACTGTACATAGAGTGACTTTTCTGTTTTTATTTTTTTAGTACCTGTAATTGAATCATATGAGAAGCCTATATTACAGAAAAAAATTAAAATAGAACCTGGGATCGAACCACAGAGGACAGATTATTATCCTGAAGAAATGTCACCCCCCTTAATGAACTCAGTGTCCCCCCCGCAAGCATTGTTGCAAGAGTAAGTATCCTGAGGCCTGCCCGGCATTTGCGTAGTGGTGTGCATCTTGGAGCCTGGAATGGAAGCGCGGGCTTCCAGCGCGGGATGTGGTGTGGACTGCCAGGACCACCTTGTCGTGCGGGGCAGCCGCTGGGCCAGATGGGGAATCTCTCCAAAAAACAGTGTGCTCTGTGACACACACAGCATTGAGATAACTACATCACGTTTTCAGTTAATTGGTCACCCACGGTATTGCCACTTTACCTCATAAATCAGTGTTATGTTGTTTTTTCTCGTCCTTCCAGACTATGTGTGTATAGTTTCCCATCCTTATCCCTACGTGGATTGAGGTTGGTGTTCTGGATACTCCACTTAAGGTTAGATCCTGAAAAGGGTCCCACATCATCCTTCCTGTTACTTCTCATAGAGTATAGTGTTTATCTGACGGGGGAGGGCTTTAATCAGCGTTTTCAGGCCGACCACATGCACGAGAAAGATCCTCCAGAACCAGTCCTGTGGCACAGAAAGTTGACCATATCGCTCAGAGAAGCTTGGCATTAAAGAACTCTTCGGTCTCGTCAGTCGTGTCTGCCCTAGAATGTTCAGCTGCTTTAGAACTGCCCCCCAGTAGGAAGTTGACACTGTGTTGGTTGGCGTCCACGCACCTGAACAGCAGTTTGTAATGTGATGGTGTTACGCACAGGCGAAGGAACTTCATGAATGGGATTTGTCACTGTTGATACCCTTGACTTCTGCCGGGGATTTCACTGGAGGCTGTGTTTGTAATGGGTACAAATGTGACCCTTGGACACAACATCTTGGATCCCAGCTCTGCTCTCGGCTGTTTGTATGACCTTGGCCTGTCATTTAGTCTTGCTGCTTCTGTTTCCTCTTTATTTGCATTATTAGTTGCGATTATTTTTCTGGTGTTAAGGTGCTTTTGACATTGGATTTAATGGCCGGCTTCTTAGCACAAAGGAAGTACAATTATTGTCTCCTCGGCCTCCCTTCCGTCATATTCCTCCCCATAGCACCTTTTCGCCAACTTTTCTGCTCACCTTTCTCTTTTACTCTCTGCCCCCTTCTCCCTTACACAGTTAATTCTGCAACAGCATGTGAATTCTCTGGTTTTAGAATAGCTGTTTTGTGGAACTTCATATATATTTTAGTCATATCCACATTCATCCCAAGTAGGTGCCTTCATAATACCTCATGTGTTGTTATTTGCACTGAATTATAGTCAGTATTTGGGGGAGGAGATGTTGTCATCCTGACAGATGAAGAGAATGAATCTTCTCACCCAAGAACATCAGCAGGGAGAGAGTCTGATGGACTTGGACGTCACTGCCCTTCACAGTTGCATAGTGCTCTCTTGCCCCCTAAAAGGAAGCTTCTCCAAGTGTTTTCAAAGGGGCCATCTCTCTCCCAAAACGCACGTGGGAGTCAGAGCAGATAGAGAACTGATGAGCCAGGACAGAAATAACTCGCCTGTAACCTCACGGTTAACAGCAGAGGGGGCCTGGCCTGATCTGCTTCCAGATGAGTGTTCTTCCCGCCATGTTCAGCCCACATCTAGCCAGTTGCATCTGCTCTGCACTTGAGTGAAAGGGAAAACAGAAAGACCTGACCAGAATGGACACATCTTGGGGGCTGAATTACCTCTTTTTTAGGATGGTGGGTGTCTCTGGCAAGGTAACTGTCAACTTGGCTTGCACCTGAAGTTGTCCCTGCACAGGTGATGGAAAAGATGCTATAAAGCCAACTGCCCACAGAGGGAGGGGCCCACTGGCTGAAAAGGGGTTATTCCAAGGTCTGGGTATGCACAGCAGCGTAACACGGCAGGGAGGCAACAACTGTGCTCTCAGCACTGCTGTGAAGAGGATGCTGCTTCTCTCTTCTGTCTTATTTCACGCAGTGTTATTTTGATGATCTCAAGCTGAATGGCCTTTAATGATCAATGAGTAATGTGCTTATTCTAATGCTGACCTAAGAATGCATCTTGCCTCTCAGAAAATTCACAAGATTAGCCACAACTGGGACATGTACTCTTCAAGTAGCTCTCTCACAGATGTGATTAAGTAATGCCTTGGAGTGTGCCCAGTAGCAGCCCACATAGGAAGCCAGCTCGCCAGGAAAGAATCCCTGGAAACCAGGCTTCTGGTATCACTTTGATGAGACAACCCCAGTCACATTTGCCATAGGAAACCCTTTAGAGGGCGGGCTTTAACATACAGCTTTGAAATTCGTTTGGTTAATCATAGAATTATAGCTTTAGAATTATTTTTAAAGGCACTCAAATGTATATCAGATTTCTTTTGTTATCTATTTCCTTGTGAGAAAATATATTTAGAACAGGAAGCTGGAGGATCAGATTTTCCCATTGAGTTGTGTGTGTGAATTGTAGCAAACTTAACTCAAAACAGTGACCAGGTCTCTGATATTTAATAGCTGTTCTAACTTATGGGTTGTAATGATCCCAAACAACCTCCTTAAAACTGAGCAGTGAGACCAAAAAGGGCGAGTGAGGTTCCAGGATTCTGATGTCCAGCCGCAGCCTGTACCAACATCCGGCTCTTTAGAGATGGGCTGCTGACCACTCTTGAGTGATGCTGGCTTTCGAGGGAGATGTTGGCTGGAGTAGAGATTTCCTGATCTGATGTTGGGACATCCCCAAAAAAACCCTCATGAAATTAAATAGCTGCAGGGGCAAAGTATGCAAATGGGTTTCTGAACCTTGAAATATTAGCAGCTACCGTTTAGTAGATTTGCATCTGGAACAGATAACATTCTTGTAAGTGCTCTGCGTGCATTACTCACAAAGCCTCCTGAGGTCATTTTATTCTCATCCTCATCTTACAGAGAGGACACCCTTGCCAAGGGTCACAGGGGCTATCTAGTGGCAGAGCTGGAATTTAAAGCTGGGTACCTTGAGGGTAACATTTTCATAAAATGAGCAACTGAAAAAGCGATTGTAACTACTGCCCAGAAACTATTAAACAGATTCCCAACCCATAAAACCTAATAACTGGGAGAGACTTCTAAAGTCATGTGGGATTCTCTCTGTGTGCCAGGGGCACATGAGATACCTTTAACCATTTATTTTTTTCCCCTCAGCATTTTATTTCCTCAAGTTCTCTTAATGAAGATGAAACATTTTCAATCGATGGCATTAAAGTTGAAAGTTAAAAATAAACTGATAACTGTTCTTTTATTGAAGGATCTTAAATTAATAATTCGACTTTATAAAAACTCTGTACATAAACCTCTCACTTCTGTTTTCTCTGCTCTTTGTACATTTCTATAATTGAAGTCCTGAAGTCCTTTTTCTTCCCCAACCCCTCCACCCCCGTCACTAGTTCATGCGCACTTTTCCATGTATCTAAACTTGGCTCTTTTATTCTTTTGTATCATCTAAGCATGGGGTAGGAAAGTAAAGTGATACTCAAAACTGAGTTTTCTTTGCTAATAATAAGTGAGAAGTAAGGTTACTTAAGATAAAATGCACTTGTTATTCGCTTCCTAGTCACTTCTTAGGGTGCCTGAAAAAGTTGTTGATGAGGCATGTGTACTTCTTAACATTTTTACCAAGATAAAAAACAAGTTTCGTTTCAGGGACTCTCTTGATTTTTATGGCTAAATTTTATCTCTTTTTTTTTCTTTTTTATCTCACAAGATTGCTTGTTTACCTCATCAAATTCTTTTTTTTCTTTTCACCAGTTTTTTCCCCCCATACTTACTTGTTCAAAACATTCATATGTTATTTGGAACATTTTAAGAGCTTTAGATTTTAGATTCAAAAGAAAAAGAAATCGGTTACAGTTAGAGGCCAACTACATAAGCTTGTGGTGTATCACGTAATTAGGCATTAGGAAAGCAAGTGGGTGAATTGGAGCTTTTAAATTACTTACATCAATCAGCAAGGAAACCTGAAAAAACTACAAATTTTTTCCCATCTCTTCCCCATCTGCCTTTTCTCTCCACCAGAATTTCCTGAAAAAGAAAGTTCATAGCAATGATACTTAATGTAATTTAATTTCAAATCCATCATGGGAAGGTGTGCAGATGTGGGAGTGGAGTCTGGGCGAGAGCAGTCAGGAGTGGGAGGACGTCAGGCAGCCAGTGGGGGAGTGGGCCCTGCGTCTGGAGCCCACCTGCGTCCTGGGTGAGGGGCTTCCTCGCCTGGCCGCCAGCACTGCCTGAAGTTCCCCTTGGAGCAGGGATACTAGTGACAGTAAAAGTTTGAGTTTATGATGACAGCAGTGCCAACCTTTTTTTTTTCCTCTTGGAAGAGCCAGCATTTGAAAACCAAATGTGAATTGAGTCTCTTTAAGACTCAAACGAAATGCCAATTATATAAAGGCTAAAACAGATACATCCTACAGTGTGGTTGCCTGAGACTTAGGAATTTGACCTTGTACATCTTCCCCTAAAGAACAATAAATGGAAACTAGGGCAACCTGTGAGAAAACACAGTACAGAGTTCAGCATCGCCTAGGAGCACGAAGTTCTACAAGACGGCAAATTTTTATTGAGGGGAAGAGACTCTCCTAGCACTTTGCGCCTCCCTCGAGCGTGGCACCTAACCCTTCTTACTGTCCTTACTTATCTACATGTCTGTCTCCCCCTAGAGTGTGAGCTCCTCCAGGGCAGGAACCCTGTTTTTATTCATCTTTGTGTCCCGGTGCCAAGCACAGTGCCTGGCTCATGGTAGGTGCTCACTCCATGTTTGTTGAATGAATATAGCAGTGCTTCTTGGGTTGATCAGCTAATTTCTTTTTATTTATTTTGTTGGGTTTGTTTGTTTGTTTGTTTTTTGCCCAGTGTTGTTAATGCTTTTGGTAGACGGAAGGGAAGGAAGAGTCTTTCACTCAACATTTTGCATTTGACATTGGCTTTCCTAGGAATCACCCTTCAGTCATCGTGCAGCCCGGGAAGAGACCTTTACCTGTGGAGTCCCCAGACACCCAGAGGAAGCGGCGGATACACAGATGTGATTATGACGGATGCAACAAAGTGTACACTAAAAGCTCTCACTTGAAAGCACACAGAAGAACACATACAGGTACTAGAAATATATACAAGACTCGCTTCATCTTTCTTCGGAAGGACTGTAGTGGACTGTTAAAGACAAGCGTTCTGGCTTTCAGAGGTTGTTATGATGAAAGTTTTCCAGGCATCTTGAAAGTTACTGTAGTTGGCTACAGATGTCTCTTGTCAGTTGTGAGAAGTGAAGTTTTTGCTCATGATTTGCTTTGGTAATAGACTAGACTCAGGGTTATCCCTGTCACAAGGCCCCTCACACCTGCTTGCAGTTCTGTGGTCACTGGAGTCAGGGAGAGAGCAGGGCATGGAACTTCCGCTGGGAACAGAGGAGGAAGTGCCCTTACCCTTGGGCTGTCATTTAATAAATGTTGTACGTTATCAAATTTGCAATAGTTAAAAAAACAAACAGTTCTTTATGCAGAACAGTTTATAGAAATGGAATTCAAACGGAAGACAGTCACTGAAAGAAAGAAAAGTGAAGAAATTGGGATAATTATCCTCTTCTAAGACTGAGGGAACTTTTATGTGATTGTCTGCCATATTTGTTTAAGGGTATTTTTCAACCTGCCCAGTGTTGAATGTAGAGCGAGCTGTGCCACCAGACCTTATAAATATTTTTAAATGGGTGAAGAAAACATAAAATTGTTCTGTGAGCTCATGAACATTTTGTAGCAAAACATCTTAAGGAATTCGTGCAGAAATGTTTTCAACAACCTGGTTAATTGCAGTCAGTGTTGGTGCTTAATGTTCGTGGTAGGACTCATCTGACCTAACCTCACACTCTTGGATGTGTAACAGCAATTTCCGCTTCTGTACATTTTCCTTAACTCAGTGGAGAATTTCTGGCGTCTTGTGAGTCATTCTGACATAGAGAAGAGTGTGGGATTTAGAGGAGAAAAGGGGAAGAAAGTGTCTGGCAGAGCGGAAGTAAAGACTTCCCAGCGCCTCCTGGGGAGGGGGCAGAGGACGCCGAGGGAGTTCAGCCCAAGTACAGCTGTCCTTTGGCTTCCTGATGTGTTATAAAGCAGAGAGCTGCTGGTGGTGTTTGGAGGAGCAGCCAGGCAGCAGTGCCAAACAGAATCATGAAAGCGTCCCCAGGGCATGAACAGGACCTGAGAGGTGGAAGTTGTTACCACAGTCCAGCCCAAGACTAGAAAGGCATCGGCTATTTGGACAACAATTCAGAGATGTAGGAAGAATAACCCTTAGCTTTTATACTCTGTGCAGCAAAGTAGATAATTTAAATTCTGAAATATCTCATTGAAATGCCAAGGAATAGCATCCTTTAGGGTTTCTAGAAAACAAGGAATAGTAAATGGGAATGAATCTGTGATGCCCACTACCTGGTATTATGAATTTAAATATGTAGGGCTTTCATTTACAGCCCTTTTATTTGTAAGGAACTTCATGCTGGCTGTCCCAGCGATTTCCCCACAAGGGTCTCCTGTTCCGCACCTGATATGATCAGTATCCCACAGGAGAGGGTTATAGAAACCCGACTTCTTATGGTATGAGAGGAATTACTGTATTTTCTGTGCATCTGAATTAAAGCATTATTAGGCATTGTCATCACTGACTAAACAAAAAATAAAATGTTGAAATCCCTGACATATTTCAGAGACTTCAAGTTTTTAGAAAACTATTGAAAAGAATAAGAAAATCTCTCAAACTTTCCAATTGGACTTCTCATTGAATGGATAGCACGGCATAAAACTAAGCAACTAAGTAGAGAGCAGTAGATACAGATCACCAGGTGCTAAGTTATTCATCCCCACTATTGAGGGCAAACCTGAAATTATTTAGTAGCCCCTCAGAATGGGTTTCAGTGCCATAAATATGAACTCTTAAAATATACACCCACCCCTCTTTGGAGACAGAGAGCTCATTAAATATTAAGACAATTAATGAATTTTTGTTTGTCCCGTAGTGGTTTATAAGGCACTGGTTTATAAGGGACAAACGTATGAACATATTTTGGAAATAATAATTGTCAAGAGCTATAGCTCAAAAATATTTACTGTCTTTGGTTATTAATATCCTATTGCTTTCAGAAAAAAATAAACACTTTTCCTCCTCTTTCTGCAGGAGAAAAACCCTACAAATGTACATGGGAAGGATGCACATGGAAGTTTGCTCGGTCTGATGAACTCACAAGACATTTCCGAAAACACACTGGAATCAAACCTTTCCAGTGTCCAGACTGTGACCGCAGCTTCTCCCGCTCTGACCACCTGGCCCTGCACAGGAAGCGCCACATGCTCGTGTGAATGCGTCCGTCTCCCGCCTCCGCGTGGCTCCCCACTCACCCAGCTCTCTCTCTGCCCTCTCTCCCATTATCTAATTCATTTTTTACATGTACATTTTAATTTGGATTCAGCTGGTCTGAATCTCTGAATTTCTATCATTCAAACTTCCATATGGTCAGTAGTAAATATTCTCTAATCCTCCCTCTCCTTACCACGGGTCAGACCTAAAGAATGTGAACACTTTTTTTTTTTCCTTTCCTGGGGATGCTAAGCAAACCCTTCTTAGAGATACGTTTAATGTCATGAGAACAAGGGAACATGTAAAGTAACAACCAATTGTCGGTTTCTCCATGTATTCCTCTAAAGAACGTCAAAGTAAATGTATTAGAAATATGGTATCCAGCCTGCTAGTCCTTGCCAGAGACATCCAGACCTCTGAGCCCTGCAATGGCCTTCAGCTCCACGGTGAAAAGAAAGGTGGAGCCTTCCACAGCCGAGCAGCAGGATGTCAGACTAGTGCAGTCAGCTCTTCCATTGTCCTGCACAAATCCGGCTTGTCAACTTGGATTTAGCACTTCATCTACATTTACATCTTTCCCTCCTTTGTGCCTGCAGCTACTAAGGAGGTCTTTGCCACCACTGGGAGGTGAGCCAGAGCTGCTGATTTAGGTGAGCGCTGTCCTCCATGGAGGGGATGAATGCTGTACTTGCATAGCATGGAGTCGGAGCACAGGGGCCGAGCAGGGCGGGTGAAGGGGGAAGCCAGCCTCTCCTGCTGGGCTAAGGCTTTTCAGTGAGAATTCATCATTTGGTTAGCTGGGCAGCACGCTCCTAGAGCTTTGATCTCCATGCAGATTTAGCTGTGCGGGACCCCACTGCAAAGCCAGGTGCTGATGGGGTTATCCACGCACCTGTCTCCATTCTTACGATGTCCTTAATGTGGATCGCCAAGCGTTGATCGTAGGGACACCACAAAAATATTTGCCCAATAATGGTAATAAAAAAAAAAATCTTTTGGGTAAGGGTATGAATGACCTCTTCCCCAACCTGCTTACCACCACTTTTGCAAACAGGGAAACGTTGAGTGGCCATTGTATTCCCATATCAAATTATCATAGAGCTCTCCTACGGTGACTCTTGCATGTGAGCTGTCCAGTGCCAGACTGCCTGTCATTTCTGTTCATGACACATACCTGCTAATGCTTTAGTAGTTTCCTTCCATTTAAGACCTGAGTGACACTATTTGTAAATATATAGTTGTGAAGCACACATAGCTTTCTTTGAGGGACAGATTTCTGAAAAATCTAGAAAACCACAGTTCAGGGATTCATATATGTAGCTCAGAAATTCCCAAACGTTTCCCGTTGGAGCCGGCAATCTCCTTTCATTATCTGGGATCCTGTCAGAGGAACAAACCGAAAATGACTCTTGTTTATGTGGAAGATGAATAGCACCATTATTTGAGGGAAGTTTTTCAAAAGCAGGCTTTTGAGCACCAGAGTATCAATTCCAATAAAAAGAATTCATGCGTAGAAATGCCATTGGTCCTAAATTTGAAGAAATTGGGCGACAGTGGTCTAAATGTGGTGCATATAAGCAGACGCACCTTCATCCCTCGACAAAGAGTGGAGGAGCAGAGAGAAGAATGGAATCCTGAAGACTGATCCCAGCCACAACTCAGGATCCAACACAACCCTACCTGGGAGGAATACAGTCACTGGTTTCTGAGACATCGGTGCATGAGTGACTCTGGAGGCCTGCAAACCGTGTGGGGAGCTTACTCTGATGGCGCTGTGTTAATAAAAGGTAGTTGTAGGGACTGCACACCTCAGAGACCCCGCTTATCAGCCCTCGGAACCAACTGAGAGGAGATGTAGTTAAGAAATGCAAAGTAATTTGTCATCTTGGCACTTGGTTTTTATTTTCTTTATTTTTTTTTCTTTTTTAAGCACTGCAAGATTTGTTTAGAATATTAAAACATCCTTATTAGGCTCTTTTTTTTTTTTTTGCAACTATGACATGAATTGAGGGATTTAAAAAATGGCTCTTGGGAACGTAGGTATTGTCTGTATTGTAAATGTTAGTCACCTTCATGCCAAAGTGTTTATTGCTTGAAATGGTCCTTCCACAACGCACCGAAGAATTATGTTGGAGTAAAAAGAGCATCTTTGTTTTAATGGAAGTAACCAGTTTATGTATGTTCTAACCCACCTAGAAGGTGGGGAAAAGTGGCAAGAAAGGGTCAAGTTGATATTTGACTAACGAGCTTTGAGTCTAAGTCCAGCTAATAGAAAGCTTCATGAGTTCTCATGGAATTTGATGTGTTTGCTATGGCATATTTAAATTTTTTTCAAAAAAGCAAGCAAGACCCTGCCAAGACTATTACATTACTATTCAGCTTGCTCAGGTGTTGCTAACAGTTTGTTAACAAAGATTTCATTTTAACCCTGAAAAAAGAGCAACCAGGGAAGCTATTCTCTGTTCCCATGCTGGTCTGTATACTTTAGTTACCAATTGGCTCGTAACAAATTTTCCTTTTTTTATATATATTTGTATTTTACTATAATAGTTGAGAAATTTAGTCTCTTAGTAATTTTTAGCTGTTATGGTGGAAAACCTCCAATATAAGATAAGGTGCCCTTGAACGTGTGGTTTCGATAATAAGCCATGTTAACTATCAATGGTGATTTTAACTGCAATATTTTAAATTGATGAGAATGATTTGTAACACGAAGTTAGTGTTGTAAATTCTGTTTGTTATAGAATTCTTTGATTATTATCCAAGTGTCATCATGGGGAAGAAGTCAGAAAAATGAAAATCCGCATTCATTATGTTCTAGAGTTCTAAAATGCGAATCTACATCATAAACGGGCATTAACATTCTAAATCGCCTGGCTTGGAGAACGTGTTAGCAGCATAGCTATGTTCAACTAAGGAAATGCTAAATACCAGAAGTTTCAAGAGCCTTGGGACGGATTTACAGGGGAACTGTATACGTATGTGTGTATTTTATTCAACACCCATCTGCACTTATCAGTGTTGCACTAACATGGAATTTGAAAAACTATTGCTGATACCTGTCTGTCTGGACATCACTCCTGATTAGATTGTTTCAAAGACAATCTCAGATCTCAGTTTTTAAATACTTTGATTGGTTTGAAAATACACCATCATCTTGAAGGAATTGCTGTCACACATGAAGTTGCTCACAGTTGTCTTTAGTCTCTTTTTGGTCAAGGTTAACAATTTCTAAATGATTGCAAATTCACTTAATACATTTACAAAGCCATTTTACATGCATTAAACGAGGGCTACAACAATATTATGTTTTACAAATACTAGCACTTTTTTTTCTTTTTTTGCTGTTATGTATTTAGTGTTAGAGGGTCAAAATAATCTTTCTGCTTAGCATCTCTTAAACCATACCTGCAAGTGTAGCAGGATTATTACATTTACAGTACTTTAATACTTGTATAAACTATGCAGAAATTTTTAATAAAGTGTAATATATTTTATAAGCTAATAAGACTGAATGGGTAAAGGTTTTTAGCATGCATTAGTATACTTGCAAATACTGAAACATTTTGGTAATCTTTCTTACTAAAGATGTGAATGTTTAATGTACCTTCTCTGTTTCTACTCTGTAGTCCAATGGGAATTCAGTAATGACATTTTGTCATGTCAAACTGTGAACATAAATTTGTACTGTACAGTCCTCATATACTATATACAGTATGCAATATATGTATTATATACTTGTTAATAAAACCATCAGAATATTAAATGTGATCATGTGAGTACTATGTATGCAGTGATCACTCGGAACAAAACTTAGCAATGTAACATGTAGGAGTCCCTCCATTGACTTTTCAAAGTAAATCACCCTTGGATAGGCAGTCACTAGTGAAGGGAAAGAAAAACAAATCTAACTGGAAGATGCACTGTATGAGTTCAGTCTGCGCTAAAGCTATGTCTCTGGTTTTCTGATAACGGGAAGTCTAAGTACAAACCATAAACTTGTAGACAACCCAGCATAAACCTGCAAACTCACCTAGTGCATTCTTGAAATACTTTGTTTATGACCCTATCTCCTTCCAAAAGGTATTTTCAGTGCCTTGTATGTAATATTTTGAATTTTCGAATGAAAGATCAGGAATCACAGCTTGAGCAGTAGGGAATCAGGAATAGGACAGTAACCATTAAAGTAAGTAATTCCAGATAAACATTTTTCAAGCCGTCAGTCAGCCATCTCCATGGACGCTAGTATCCTTAGCATCATAGGAACAAGTAGTTTCTGGTGGGCATTTAGAGTTCTTGTTAAAGGCCAAATGTCCCCCCTCCCTCCCCCTAGATGTAACCAAGGCTGAGACACTGGCTTTTCAGGTCTCAGCAGCTTCCTCCAGCCAGACTTCATCTTTGCATAACATGAAGTGATGTCTGGCTGGCACTTGTCCCATGACTCACCTTCACAGGTTAAGGGGAAGTAGGCTGAGGAGGAGGCTGAATTCAGCTTTCAGAGTACTCCATCAACTTTCTCCTGTTAACTTCTCTGCTTCTATACTATGATAGTTGACTGCAAGCTCAATGTTACACACGACTGTTACATCCTAATGGAATATATCATCTTGGACGAGTCCAGATGATTGGCTGGAATCCTCCCACCACACTTCATATATGGGTGAGATGGCACCTGCTGAGTTCACAATGAGAGCCAGCCTTCTAAGGAAATACTTCGTGAAAGTTGGATGCTCCCTGGGTGAGGGATCACAATGGTGACAAATAGAGATTTTACAAGAAACAAACTTCTTTGAGGGATGGTTGAAGAAAGGAGGGATGTTCAGCACACACATGCACAAAATACGCAATCATTGCCTGATATTTTAAATGCTGTCGATCGAAGAAGGGACTAGGAGCCTTGCTGGGGGCAGGATATCGAGTCTGCTGAGCCTTAAAGGAAAGGCTCTGTTTTCGAATTCTCAAACGTATTACTTTGGTGGGGGACGGTTCTCAACAAATCTAGACATCTTTATTGCTTTGAGTGTTTCTGCTCTTTCTGTCCCTGGTTTTGCATTCCCTGCGGGCATCCTGAGTAGTCTGTGCTAAGGCTAGAAGCCAGAAACTGCACCTGAAGTTTCCTAGACCGGATCTCTTTTACATTGAGCACACTCAATGTTTCCTCCTTCTCAAGACTGTGTATCAGTCAGGGTTCTCCAGAGAAATGGAACCAATAGGATACATGTGTATGTATTTATAGATATTTTTTGTATGGAATTACGGATTATGATGATGGAGGCTGAGAAGTCCCATGATCTGCTATTTACAAGCTGGAGACCCAGGAAAACCAGTGATGTGGACTATCAGGCTAGTCCAAAAGCCTGAGAACCAAGGGGAACCAGTGGTGTGAAGTCCAAGGGCAGGAGAAGACTAGTGTCCCAGCTTATGAAGACAGGAAGCAAAAGGGGCAAATTCTTCCTTCCTACATCTCTGTGTTCAGTGCAGGCCCTCAGTGAACTGGGTGATGCCCACCCACATTGGGGAGGCCATGTACTTTACTGAGTGTACAGATCCAAATGCTAATCTCATCCAGAAACACCCTCACAGGCACAATCAGAAATAATGTTAACTCTAGGCACTCTGTCACCCAGTCAAGTTGACAAAATTAACCATCACACTGGAGAACTTCATCAGCCCAAGGACTTGGCTTCTACAGAACTCTGTCTGGAAGAGGAGGCCTTTGAAGACCTTCAAGGCTCATGGATCTGCTCCAGATTTCATCTCCTGCTGCAAAGTCCAACTGCTTCCTGGTCAGTCTCACACCTTCACAGCTATGCTCCTGCAATCCCTCAGTGAAACTGAAACCCCAGCACATGTTCAACCCAGCATCCTCAGGCCCCACTTCTTGATCTACACACTTGCCCCTGCCTCCTTGAGTTCACTCATTACACTCTAATTATTTGTCCACAACTCTCTTCTCCATCAGAATGAGAACCCTGTGGGTTGGGGTGGGACTTGTTCACCTTTGTGTCCTCAGAACCACACATTAGATAGTGGTTGAAAGAACAGGTGAATCTGAGTTCTTGTCTTAGCTTGGATGCTAGCATCTTTCTCACCCCTTCACATCCAACAGTCACCTCTGAAACTTCTCCTGAATTTGTCCTCTCATGTCCATTACAATTCCACTGCTCCAGTTCAGGCCTCCTAGACTATCCCAGAAGTCCCCTCACTCTCTGACTTCAATCATCCTCCTCCACATCAGCCACAAGGACCATCCTTCTAAAACAAAGATCTGATCATGTTATTATCCACCTGTTTAAAATCCTTCCATGGCCATCATTGCACCTGAAATGGTTCTTCTTAATTCAGCCCTATTCCCTTTAAAGCCTCAATCTATTATCATAAAATTTTTCTATTTATCTTTTTCCCCAAGAACCTTCAAACACTCTTCAGACTCTATGACTCTGATATTTGCACAAGCTATTCTGGGAGATACTCGGCCAACTCATCTTTCAAAATCCCACTCAAATGTAACTGCTTCTTTGGGATTTCCTTGGGGAAACTCCACTCACCCTCTCAATAGAGATAATTTCTCCCTAATTTTTTCTGTGTCCCCATAACCCTTCTGTTTCCCTCAATTATTAGCACTTACCACTCTGCATTTTCAGTTTACCCATCTGTCTCCTTCCCTCACTAGATCTCAGGTCATCCAAAGATGATTCTATTCCAGATGTCCAAGGTCCAGGGCCAGGCACAAAGTGATACTAAGGGAAGGTGTGTAGAAAGAGCAAATGGGTAATAACAACTAACATTAATTGAGCACTTACTGTATGCTCAGCACTATTCAAAGCACTTTGTGAGTCTTAATTAGTTTAGCTCTCAAAACTGTAAAATATGTAATTATTGTCATTCTCTTTGTACAGATGGAAATTGAGCACAGTCGGGTTAAGTAACTTACCCAAGGTCACAAAGATAGGCAGTGGAAGAGCCAAGTTCAAATTCAATCTGTCTAATGCCAGGGCCTGCTCTCTTAACTATTACATGGGTTTCCAGTCTGGGTGCCTTCGGGCCACTTTAGTGCCTCCTCTCAAAATGTGACTCACATGTGCCTGCCTTTGCTTATACAAAGCCATCTTCCGGGATGCCCTCCCCTACCATCCCAGGCCCCATCCATCCCTTAACTAGAAAAATACTACTCATTCTTCAATGATTACAGAACTAGAACTTTCTAAGGGGTGAAGGAGAAGGAAATGTTGCTGATTTCCGTAAATGAGACTTAATATTTTTTTTAGTATGGAGCGCTTCATGAATTTGCATGTCATCCCTGCACAGGGGCCATGCTAATCTTCTCTGTATGTTCCAATTTTAGTATATGTGCTGCCGAAGCCAGCACTTAATATCTTTTTTTAAGTGTTAGGTACATTGACATATAATTTACATAAAGAAAAAATATTATTTTTAGTGTACATTCCAATAAGTTTTGACAAGCATGTACAGTTATGTGGTCACTACAGTCAAGACATAGAACAAATCCATCCTCCCGAATACTCTCTCAGACCCCTCTGCAGTCAACCCCCTCCTCCAGGCCTAACTTGTTTTCCTATACTTTTGCCTTTTTCAGAAAGGATGTAGCTTTTTGAGTCTGGCTTCTATCACTTGGCATCCTGTATTTGAGATTCATTCATGTCATTACATGTATCAGTAGTTCATTCCTTTTAATTATTTAATATGGTTGTGCCACAATGTATTTATACATTCATTGGGTAAAGGGTATTTGGATTGTTTCGCATTTGAGGCAGTTGTGAATAAAGCTGCTACAAATATTCACCTACAGGTTTTTGTGTGAGCATCAGCTTTCATTTCTCTTGGACAAATGCTTAAGAGTAGGGTTGCTAGATTGTGTGGTCAGTAAATGCTTAGTCCTCCAACAAACTACCAAGCTGTTTTCCAGAGTCACTGTCCCAGTTTTGTATTTCCACCAGCAACGTATGAGAGTTCCAAGGTACTCCACAACCTCGTCAGCCCTTGGTACTGGCAAGTGTCTTGTTTTGTTTTATCCATCCTACTAGGTTGAACAGTATCTCATTGTGCTTTTAATTTGTATTTCTCTCATAACTTATGATGAACCTATTTCATGGACTTATTTGCTATCCATATGTCTTCTTTGGTGGAGTAAGATTTCCTGTTCATGTATTTTGCCCACTTTTTATTGGGTTATTTGATTTCTTATTATTGAGTTTGAGAAGTCACTCTATATTCTGGGTGTAAGTCCTGTTTTGCTAATATTTTCTCCCAGTCTGTGGCTTGTCTTTTCATTCTCTTAACAGTATCTTTTGAATAGCTGATGTGTTTAATTTTGATGAAATTTGATTTATCAATTTTTTTCTTTTATGGATCATACTTTTTGCATTCTAAGAAATCTTTGCCTAGCTTAAGATCACAAGGATTTTTTTTCCTTATTTTTTCTTCTAGAGGTTTTATAGTTTTATGTTTTACATTCAGGTCTATGACCCATTTGGGGTTAATTTTTGTATATGATGTATGAGTCAAGGTCAATTTTTTAATATACATGTCCAGTTGTTCCAGCATCATGTTTTAAAAGATTAATGGAGATTTTTTTTCCTCCATTAATTTGCCTTTGCGTCTCTGTCAAAAAGGTCAGCTAACCATATATGCATGGGTTAGTTTCTGGACTTTGTGTCTCATTAATCTATGCATCATCTTTTTACCAATATCACAAGATTCTGATTGCAGTAGCTGAAACCAAGACCTTCTACATAAATCCCTGAACATCAGCAAAATGCAAAATGCTTCTAGAAGAACATATCCTTAATCTATGACAAGAGAAAGCCGTACTTTGATTTAAGTTCACATGCCAAACTAACAAACACTACAAACAAGAGTCAGCAGTCACTGCAAATGACACACTCAAGAAAGTCATATGGTGGAAGTATCAGAAAAAACTATAAAATAAGTACATTTACAGACATAATGAGATTAATCAAGCCCTAAGAAAAGGGCCTCTGGTTGCAGTCAAGCTATGAATAAGCCCATTCCATTCTATTTCTCCTGCTAATTACAACTGAAAACTCTAGAGTAAAACATAAAAGCAACTATAAGTAGACTCTAAAAGGTGGAGAGAAGATGGTAGACTGGCTGGAGAGCTTAGGACTTGAGGGACAACCCAGAAGTAAGTACCTTGGGGTAGTGTTTTGTTTGTTTGTTTGATTTCCTGCCATGTATCCTGGTCTAGGGGTGTAGCAGCCCACAACCTGGAATTACTACTAGGTACAAACAAACAACCAATAACAAAAACAGCAAACCAAGAAAAACCTATTCTCTCTCAACAACGGACAAGAAGTAGGTGGAACATTTTTGACTACAGCTGTCCTGGTCCAGGCAAATGCCATAAAAGCTGGAATATCCCCCATTGGCCATTGCCCACCATGCTGCAGAGTCTCTGGGACAGAACCCAGTCACCATCTCCACTCTGCACTAAGTGAATGTCAAGCAAAGAAGTGGCTCCCCTTCCCTTTCCGCTGTGGGGAGGAACCCTGTCGAGTACCCTGCTCCACACTAAATAAACGTACAGAAGCAGGCTTCTCCTCCTGCCACCAAGCATGGTGGTGAGAGACTGTGGGGTGGAGCCCTGTGGACAATGCCCACCCTGCACTCAGCAGCAAAGAGGCAGTGTCCCCTTCCGCTTCCAGCGAGAGTTGGGAAAGGATTATGGAGAAGATGGAAAAGAAGAAAGAGACATTTAAAATCTAGGTATGAAGTCCTAGGTTCATCTCTGAGTGGCTCAAGCATTAAGCTGACCAGAATCAACACATCAAAAGCTTTTGAGAACGGAACCACAGTGTGGAATACCACCCAGGTTTCAGACTAGCCGCTCAGTGGTACATGGTAGGGCAGACCAGTACTGCAAAAGCTCAAATGTTAAATTAACATTCAAACCACAGCCCACAAAAGTGGGCCAGGATGTGTGTTCTAAATCTAAATGGGTTGACTGCTTGCTAAAATAGTACATTTAAAGAGGAACCAGAGTCTCTTAACATAATGCACAGAATTTCTAAGACACAATCCAAATGGCAAGAACCAGAACAATCTTATCTTGCATGAGAAAAGGAATCAAAGGATACTAACACCTAAGGATAGAACTGTTGGAATTGTCTGACAAAAATTTTAAAGGAAGTATCATAAAAATTATCTTAAAAGCAATTATGAACATTCCGGAAACAAATGAAAAACTAGAAAATCTCAGCAAAGGAATAGAAGATATTAAAAAAAATCAAATAGCAATTTAGAAATGAAAAGCACAATATCCAAAATAAAGCTATTCCCTAATGAGCACAATAACAGATCACAGAGGAAAGTGTGAACTCTGAGACAGATCAATACAGATTATCCAGTCTGAACAACAGAGAGAAATGGATTGAAAGAAACGAACACAGCCTTGGGGACCTGTGGGAGATAACAAAAGAGCTAATGTTAGTGTCATTGGGGTCCCCAAAGAGAAGAAAGTATAGGGCTAAAAAAATATTTGAAGAACTAATGTCTAAAAACTCCCCTAATCTGTCGAAAGGCAAACAACCCCCTTCCCCCAAAAAACCCTACAAATTCAAGTAGCTGATTGAATCCCCTAAATGATAAACCCAAAGAAATCTCCACCCAGACACATCGTAATCAAACTGCTGAAAATGAAAGGGCAAAAAAAAAAAAAAACCCACAAAAAAACCAGGGCTAGACATAACCTGCATGAAGTATGATACTGAATTTTTACATTAGCAACTAGATACACATGAAATACTAGACTTGTAAATGGTTTCATTTCTATGAAAGCATTTAATATGTTCCATTAGGTTTTCCAAAAATTAAATGAAGCTTCTCATCTCTCTCAGCCCTATCCTGTTCCCCACACTCTCGTGTAAGGCTCACTCTGTTCTACAGGTGTTGTTCCCCATTACACCATGTGCATGCAAATCTCTGTCTCTGAATGTATTTCCAGGAAGCCTGACCCAGACATGTGCTAGTGGCCTGGTGGCAGAAAGAAACACCGTCTCCTCTCTCAGAGGGTGATGTGGTGAGACAAGCAAGTGGTGAGCTCGCGGATAGACGTCATTAAGTGTACCCCTATTTTATAGCTTAATTTAAGTGGCTTTGACTTCTTTTTTTTTATTGAAGTATAGTCAGTTCACAATGTTGTATCAATTTCTGGTGCACAGCATTTACTTTTAATTTTAGATATTAAATATATGATGAGGACTTCATTTGTATTCTTGTCCCAGGTGCCACAAATGTTTCGAGTGGGCCTGCTCATCCCTCTTTATTTCTGTTATACGTTCTAGTTTCTGTTATAGAGGGACACTATTGGTTTTAAAAAATGATCTCGTATCTGGCAAACAGGCTGAACTATCCTATTAGTTCTATTCCTTTCCTGGTAATACTACTGAGTTGTTTTTTAAATAAGGATAATTATAATAGCTGCAATAATAACTATTTAATTTCCCCCTTCAGTCCTTATATTTCATAAGCTTTTCTCCTGTCTTACCATGTTGACTAAATTCTGCAATATCATGGTAGGTATTAGTGGCATCCTTGTCTTATTGTGATCTTCAAGGAAATATATCCAAAATTCTCCAGGAAGCATGATTTCCATTATTTTTAGTATACTCACCTTTATCTAAACAAAGAAGTTCCTTTCTTTTTCTGGTTTTCTGAGTATTTTTATTATAAATAGGTGTTAAACTTCGACAAATGTTCTTTCTTCATCTATTTAGATACTCTATGGGTTTTCTCCCTTAGACCATTAATACGGTAATTCACAGTGATAGATTTCTTTAATATGAAACCATTCTTGCATTTCTAATGTAAAGCCTGCTTGTGCACAGGATATATAAATATGCATGTTTTAATAAAATGTAAAATTTGGTTAGCTGATGTTTAATTTAGGATCTTGTATCTATGACAATAAGTGAAATGAGCTTATAATTGCTTGATTAAGGTTTCATTTGCTCCTAAACTGTGTGGAAATAAACGAAGACCAGCCAGATGAGAACAGGCAAGGCTGTTATTCAGAGCTTGCTATAGCAAGAGAGTCAGCCACCATCGCTAACCTTTGGGCCAAGACTCAAAGGTAGGCAGAAGAGGGGGAAAGGCTTACAGTGGAAAAAAGGAAAAGCTTCAAGTGTGTCCTGATTGGAGGCTGTTGACATGGGGAAGCTGTAGGGGGGCCAACTAGAAGTAGGGCATTCAGTGTGATTGGTTAGGGGTACATATTTGGCTTCCTCTGGGCTGGTCTTAAATTGGAAATGGGGACAAAAATTAGGGAAGCTGTGGGTTGTTAATCAAGTTCTGGCTATTTGGGGCTGATTGTTATAAGAGTTATTGTTTGGCTTCCTGGATCCTTTGCTAGAGATAGTGATCTGACTTTCCCCAAGTCTGACCTGGAGGCAGTAAGTTGGCTTCCTAGGTTGGCGAGCATAGTTAATGGATTAGTTTTCCTGGGCTGATTATTGCATGTTGGGGGTCAGAGTTCTATTTTTTTTTCAATATGATCTGGCCCTATATCTTTGTATAGACCCTCAACTGAGTCTGGCAACTTTCTCTCTTTTTCAATTTTCTGGAACAACTTTACAAAAGATAGAGCTTCTTGAAAGTTTGGTAAAATTCCTCTGGAAAACTGCCTGGGCCAAATCCTGGACAGTGGAGGTCTTCGTTGTCAATAATTATTAAATAATCATTACTCTATTTAAATTTGCTGTTTCTTCTTCTTCCAATCTTTGCCTTTCATATTTTTCCAGAAATGTATCTGATTCATCTAAGTTGTCATATTTATTTGAAAACAGTGAGTCATAATAGTGTCTCACAGTTCCTTTCATCTCCAGGTCTATAGTGACCTTTTGCATATTTCTGTCTTCTCTTTTCTTTTCTTGATCAATCTTTTCAGAAGTCTATCATTCCAATCATTCAAACAGCCAAGTATGCTGTGTTAATTAATCTTCTGGAGTGCTTTGTGTTAGGTTTGTTAGAATCTGATTCCATTAACTTATTTCTTTCCTTCTTGTTGGATTTTCTCTGCTGCTATTTTTTTAATTTCTTGAGAAAACTGCATAACACATTTACTTTCAACCTCCCTTGTTCGTTTGTGTTTTAAAATGTATTTAAAGTGACACATTTCCATACAGGGTCTGCTTTCATCGTGTCCCATGTATTTTGGCACCCAGGCAGAGAGCCAAAGGGTGAGATGCACTGGGCTCAGCGCACCATCAGGCTGGATGGGGAGTGAGTGGAGATTCTGTGGATGATGATTATATCTTCTTTTTAAACACATAGAAAACATGGAAGCACCCTTGGGTTCCAGTAGGTATGGACACAAAAAATTGGGAGATCTGTGCTTACAATTCTTGGTGCTGGCTTATATTTTCCATGATGGAAAGTCTCCTTTAAAGAGAAGGACAAACCTAATGCTGCTGAAGGCTTCTCAGAGCCATCATACATACAGATTATTCATATATTATGAATATATCATAAAGGCTGATTTTGGTACCCATTAGAGTTTACCATTGAGCACACACACATGTATGTGCTGAAAGTTCACATAATTTTAATTTTTTTAACCCAGGTTACTTAGTGAGTATTTTATTCAGTTTCCAGGTATCTATGATTTTCTTTCAGTAATACACTAGAGTAGGAAGAGGCAAATAGACCAACGGAACTGAGCAGGCAAGTCAGACATACATCCTTGTATACATGGGCTCTTGATATGTGAGAAAGTTAGTACCACACATTAACAGAGGAAAAACTATCTAGGAAATGATGGGAAGGAACTGGATCACTATTTGGAGAAAAGTAAGCTGGATTTTTCTACTTATACACAAAAATGGATGTCTGGAATAAAAGAAAAAAAAAACCCTAAATGCTAACTGAAGAAAATGTAGGAGACCATTGTTGTGAGCTCCATGTTAGGGAGATTTCTTGAACAAGACTGAAAATGTATAAACCATATGGCAAAATTTTGATGGGTTTGACTGCACCAAAATTCATTTCTTTCAACAAAGTTAGCAATAGTTAACAGAATGGAAGAAGACATTGCCAATATCTACACAAGGACTGTCAGTGAACACATGTAAGCCATATATACATATATATATATCACATGCCATTCATATAAATGAGACACATATATGCATACAAAACAAAATTACGTGTTTTATAAGAACACAGACATATTTAAAGCCACAACTTAAAGTGTGTATAGAGGAGACAGGAGAATGACAGTAGAAATAAGGTTGAAGGGGAGAAAGGAAGGAAGAAAGATGACTTACACCTCAGCTCAGAGCATGTCATCGTTACTCTTAACATGAGCAACTCAATTCTATGCTGGAAAAAAATTAGACTAGAAAACATTTGTAAAATGTCCAGTCTGGTAACTCGTGTGCCAGCTGTGCATTCATTAGTGGCCTCCCCAGCACTCCCTTAAAAACTCATGTCAGATTGTGCAACCAGGCCTCGGTTTATTGCACATATTTTTTTCAATAAGCAGAATCTTTCACCCTTCCTGATCAGAACTCTCTTATTATTAAAAATAAAATAGTGAGCCAACAGCTGAGTTGAATATTCTAAATGAGAAAAAAAGTCATCTGGTTCATTTCTTTTCAAGACCTCTCCTCCCTAATAAAAAATGGAGGGAAATAATTGGTTGCACTTGAGTTTTTAGTAGATCAAATTTAATATGCCTACAAGAACTTTGCCTGCTGGGCATTGCAAAGATCTCTGCTACTGATTTTATAAGAATTTAACACCTGGGAAGATGTGTTGACTAGGATTAAATAAGAGATTATCTGGGTAAGTGAAAATGACCAAAAAATTCAGGGAGAAATACAACCTTATTGGAAGAGGTGGTAGGAAAAGAGAGATGAGCTGGCAGCTATATGGGAAATGAGTCTCAGAAATGCCATGTAATTTAGTTAGGAGTAGATAGTTCTGTGGGATCTGAAGCTTATCCATTTGAGAAGAAAGAGGCTCTTACAAAAAAAGAATATAAAAATATGAACACATAAATACATAATATAAAAATATGAAACTGGTTATGATTATGAACATTTATTTCAAATTAGAAAAGAAATCTGAATAAACTATACACTTAAAAAGCTTATAGCTGCATTAAACATTACAGAATCTCTAAAAATTTCATACTATCTGTTAATGAACTGCCTGATCCTTTCAACAATATTTGTTTTTTGCATTTTTTTGGCTGCAGAGCCTCTTTTTATGACAACAACTTCATAAAGAGAAAGAATAGAAAGACAAGTCAGTCTTTCCTCTAGTACGCTTGATTAAAATTTGGTTTTTATTATTAATAATTGGATGCATAAAATGTGACTTCCCACGCACATGTTCTTGCTTTTGTAGGAACGCTGCAGTTTGTGCCCTAAAAATACAGAAATCCTGAAAAAAAAAGTCTACTTCTTGTGATCCCATCGAAAAGGAAAGATGTGTATGCTTCATTTAGAATTATATCCATTGCATTAAGAGTAGATATTTGACAGAAAAGATTGGGTGTTGATGAGGCCCGTGCTTATGATTTTACATGCCTGATGACTGCGAGCATTTCCCATGGCTGAGCTTCTGACCCTGTACATTTCAAACCTTGCTTTTCTTCCACTGGCACATCTGGACCAGATGCCACAGGATGGTCTCTTACTGCTATACAACCTCTGGCCCTGCAGCTTCGTGTTTCCACCACATTGAGCCAGCCCAGTGGGTGATAAAAATATTCCTGGATGTTATTCCCACACTGACAATAACGCAGCAAGGAAGTAATGTGAAAACTTGAATATACCCTTCTAAGCCCAAAGTGAAATTCCCCAGTTAATATCCTTTAAATGAATCCCCAAAGTGTCCAAAGCTGTTCTAGTCTCATTAATCCAAGCAGAAATCACCAAGGAAGCAGAGAGGAGTCTTGACCAATTGCAGTTGAAATATCCTACTTCTGCAAATACCATAGAAACAGATGGTGAGGGAACGTGGCGCTGGCGCCCTCCCAGACACTGAGGAGCCCATGCAGTGAGGCCCTTGAAGCACATTAGCTTCACAGCAAATCCACCTCAGATCCTATTGGGCTGCAGACCTGGTTGACAATCCAGCTCATCTGCAGACCCTGTCAGAGAACACAGACTCTAAGGTCTGTGGGATGGGAAGTTTCTTGCTTCTGGTGTCTGTCCCCTGCTGGGTGAGGCTGCTCTGGAGGCTTGTGCAGGCTTCCTGGTGGGAAAGGCTGGTGCTTGTCACTGGTGGGTGGATCTGGTTGCTGTCCCTCTGGTGGACAGCACCCTTTCTAGGGGCGTGTCTAGAGGTGGCTGTGGGCTCAATAAGCCTTTAGGCAGCCTGCCTGCTGATGGGTGGGTCTGTGTTCCCACCCACTTAGTTTGGCCTGAGACATCCCAGCACTGGAGCCTACAGGCTGTTGGGTGGGGCCAAGTCTTGATGCTAATGATCCAGGCAAGATGTCAGCCTCAAGCCACAGCTGCCCCCTGCCTCCCCAGGGGACCCTCCAAGACCAGCAAGTAGGTCTGGCCCAGGTTCCTATGAAGTTACTGCTTTTGCCCTCGAGTCCTGGTGTGCATGAGATTTTGTGTGTGCCCTTTAAGAATGAAGTCTCTGCTTCCCCCAGTCCTGTGGAACTCCTGCAGTGAAGTGCCTTTGGCCATCAAAGCCAAATGCTCTGGGGCTCTTCTTCCTGATGACAGACCCCCGGGCTGGGGAGCCTGACGGGGGCTCAGAATCCTCACTCCTATGGGAGGGCCTCTGCAGTATAATTATTCTCCAGTTTGTGGGTCGCCCACCCGAGGGCATGGCATCTGATTATATCACAAGTGCACTCCTCCCACCATCTCGTGGTTCCTTTGCTATGTCTTTAGAAGTAGGTCTTTTTTGGTAGGTTCCAGTCTTTGTTATCAATGGTCGTTCAGCAGTTAGTTGTGATTTGTTGTGTTTGTGAGACGAGGTGAGCTCAAGTTTCTTCTGCTCCACCATCTTCGAGGTACTAGTTGAGTAATCCAAAACCAACTAAATACTGTTTTTAAAACAATAACAGCCCTCATCATTAAATTTGTCCCTTTTTTTAAAAAACACACAGGCTTCTGAACAGACACCTTTGTTCAAGTTCCTGCTTTGTCCCTTACCATACTGAACATCTGGGAAGCTTCTAAACCTCTTTGAAAAAACCAAAGCAGTTCATATCTACCTAATAAGGTTTCAGAATTAAACAAAATCGTGATCAGTGCAATGTAGTACTTTGCCCAATAGCCCATAATGTAATTCACTACATTACTATCTGTGCTTTCAGAATAAGGAGAACAGGCAAACGAAATGAAGAAAGAGACCCCAGAGTTGTTGGGGTTACAGGAAAAGGACATTCTCCACTCCTGTGAATGGAGGATGGATGAAGATCTTTTAGAAAATAACCTAATAGTTTTTATCAAAATTTAATATATACATATGTAATTTCCAGGAACCTGTTGCAAGCGAATCTAAACTAATTTGACTAGGCAACAACTGTCAGATTCTCCTGGTAAAATTCATTTGACTCCAGTGAATAGAGGCAGATGACATAACTTTAATATTTGACCACATAAACTGTGGGCTTCTAATTAGGGTGCTTCAGATACCAACAGCTGTGGGGGGTAGATGGGAGATAAGCTATCATATACACCACTGATGCTCACCCGGATGTGTGGAACCGGCCTCTGCACTCCAAGCTACTTCCTAACGCACCTTCCTGCAGTGCTTACTACAGAGCCTAGAAAACGAACGTTACATTTCCCATGCTCTCTTGCAGCTGAGATTCGGGATGAGAATTAGGTCTCACAAAAGGCATGTCAGATGTGGTTCAAAATATCCCCCCCCCTTTCCTTAACTGATAAATGCTAAGCTGGAGTGCATACTTGGTGTGTGGTTCCAATGGGCTAAGTCCAGGATTGGGTTAACTTACCTGTGCCATTGGGGCAACATACGTCTGGAGTGGCTTTCCCACGCTGGGGGGGGGGGGGCTGGTAAAACTTAGGGCAGAGGAGAATGTGTGTTTCTTGCAGGCAGCTCAGTCTCAGGAGGGAGAGAGGGAAACCCGAGCTGAGCATGCCCAGTAGTGTTCTCGAATCCGCCAGCTAGGCCAAGCCACCCCCTTCCTCCCCCAGCCACTGCAGAAAGTGAGAGGAAGGGAGGGGAAGAGGACGCCACAATGCCGCGTGGAGGAGAGACATCAGGGAGGGTAAGAAGGGTCCACTTTTAACAGTTACCTATTGGCAGAAAGTCATGACAAGGGGCTAAGACAACCGTCACAGTTACTCCATCTACTCCCATCGTTTAAAATTAATTTTTATAAAGAGCAACTTACATAGTTAAAAAGGAAAGAAAAAAGGGTATGAAAGTAAAAGTCATGTGACTTCCACTTCCATGCAGAGTAGAGTAGCCTACAGCAAACCAAAGCTGCTGCCAGGAAAAACTGGAAAATCTAGATACTGTTAAAAACAAAAAAATCTTTCAACAGCATCTGAGGCTGGATGCAGCAATAAGGCTTGGGCAGTGCTGACTCTGGAGATGGGAGCACTGCAGCGAGGCGCACTGCTAACCAGCAGCCACTTTCCCCAGGGGCCCCACATCCCACAAGCTGCAGAGGAAGAGTCACTTCCTAGAGAAGGAGGACCCTGTCTAAAGCAGCTCTCCTTTATTCTCTGCCACAGCGGTCTCACGGCGTGCACTGCAATTTGTGATTAAATGTGGATTTAATTGTACTTTTATCTGCCTCTACTTTTAGACTGTAAACTTCTTGCAGGCAGGAGTCAGCCTGTCTTGTTCACTGTTGTATTTCTGGCTTCCAGTACAGTGCGTGGTACACAGTAAATGTTTAGTTGAATACACTGAATTCAGCTAGGTTGAGTTGAGTTGAGTTTAGTTAAATTGAACTGAATTGAATCAAACTAAACTGAAACCATGAATGCTTTCTGGCTCTTTCAGATTTCCTGGATTCCAGAGGTACCTTTCCCCCAAACCTGGAGGCCCTATTCTTAGAAGACTTTGTCAGTAAGGTCAAATCCAAGCTCCTTTCCGATTAGAACTGCATCCTCTGGGTCCTGCTCTAATATACCTCTAGGGCTTGAAAATGAATGGGGTCAGGAACCTTGTCATCAACCTTCTCAATTCCCAGTCCACATCCATGTCCCTAGGGCCCCAGGCCCATCTCTCCCTAACCACACAAAGTCCTAAGGCTCTAACAGGAGAAGTCTAAGACCTTCCCTGGATTCTAAACCTGAAGACTCCAAACCAGACTTGTCCACCTTTGGTCCCATTCTCCCCATCTCCCCCACTCTCATGAGCCCTGGGCTCCCACCCGCTCTGCGAGCCCCTCAAAGCTCCCACCCGCTCTGCGAGCCCCTTAAAGATCCCACCCCGAGAGAGCCATCCCTGTGAGTGAGGCTGCTGATAGGAAAAAACTCCACGGTACCTGTGCAAGTCCTCAATCTTGGTTACTTTAAAAGCATGCTTCTAAGTGTGGCTTAGACATTCTTGAAACTCGATTCCTGTGCATCTGAAGTCCTCCTTTCTTTTCCTTTCCAGGTATAAAGAATCACGGCTGAAGCCAAGGAGACTGGGTTCTACCCTTGGTTCTGCTGCTGTGTGACCTGTATTACCTGTTTTCTAATGGGACCCGACCCCATTTGCCTTGGGGTTTGGTGCTCTGAGGTTCCTAGTAGGGAATTTTATTTCCTTTGAGTACCTTGAGGCTGTCAGCCTCAGGGAAACCAATGTATGGAGCCCACATTTACATGAGACTAGGGTATAAATCCGATGCCACATAATTAAGTTGCAATGAGAGGCCTGCACACATTGTGCGGCACCCACCCGGGATCAAGTGACCAAGGAACCCAAGCCACTCATGAAAAGGCTATTTTGGTGCCGGCAGAAGGACTGCTGGTGCTGTGGGTGGGAGCAGGGGCCCCGGTGCCAGCGGCTCGTCCCTGGCACCTGAGGAGCTCTCTGAGATATTCACCTTCAATCAGTTACTTAACCTCTCAAGGCCTCAGATTTGGGAGTTGTTGAGGGGACAGTACATCTGTCTAATCCATAGGTTTATTGTGAGGATTAAATGGCCCATCCAACGTCAAATGCTTAGAGCAGCCCTGTGACCAGAGGAAACCTCTGTAACTGCTAACATGACCAGTTCACGCAGGTGTGGAGAGTCCAAAAAAGGCTTCTCTGGCCCAGGCAGCTCACACTTCTCCTGACGGGAAGGAACCTGGGCCCTCCTGGGGGCTGGGTAAACACTACAGGAGTGGGCTTGAACGCCTCCCTTCTAGGACACCGTGCTGGCTGCACACTTCCATTGTCACGTCAAAGCTTTGAACACCCAGATCAATTTAGTTGATTAGGTCAAACCAGTCTTTGTTTACATTTAGTTCCAGGTTATACTCTGTGGCACCTGGAGTCCGGGCCTGGGTTTGCTTCATCTTGAAATCCCCACTGTTTCACAGAGTGCCTGTAGGGTATTCCACAAATATCTGTTTCATAGACGCATGGATTTGATCTTGGTGTTTCACATTTCACCCTGGGCAGCAACCTACAGCACATCTTGGGGGTGGGTAACCCCTGTAGAGACCTCATTCATCAATGACTTTCTTCTCAGTTTCTCAGTAAGTGACATATTTCTTGATCTCTTTTGCAAAATCTGGGAGCAGTTTCCCGAAACTCACTACTTAGCACAGACCCATGCCCAGAGGGGTGTGTACACTATAGAGGTCTTTCCTCAAACCCTTATCAAATCTTTCTAGTCTTTCAAGGATAAACTGATAACTGAGGAAGAAATGATTGACACCTCTCCCAGTTTCTTCCTTTCTCTTTAACAATCCACTTCATTTTTTTTAATATTGGAAATCTTCCAACTTTTCTTTTTAGTTTTTTAATACAATTTTTAAAGGTTACACTCCGCTTACAGGTATTACAAGATACTGGCTATAGTCCTGGAGTTGTGCAATACATCCCTGAAGCCTGCCTTACACCCAGTAGTTTGTACCTCCCACTCCCCCAACCTCTGTTTGGCCCCTCCCCCTCCCTCTCCCCATTGGTCACCACTAGTTTGTTCTCTGCTTCTGTGACTCTTAACTCTCCGCTTTAAACCTCGACCTAGAAATGGGAATTTCAAGTAAAGTAGGGGTAGATGGTTTAGTTAAGTCCCTCAAAAGAGATGAGGAAGCTCAAGAAATTCTCCAAATGGTGCTGCAAGCAGAGAGAGTCATTGGACTTACAAAGGTGCTCGATGCCAACGCAGGGGCTCTTTGCTTGCAGACTGGCCCGTGAGCTCCTTGTAGGCAAGGCTAACATTCTGGAGATGGATCCAGGGCCCAGCTCAGTCCCCGTCAGAAGAGTGCTTCTCTTCTGTGCTTATAAATTGAGTGACTGGAACTTCCAGTGAATTCAATAAGGTCACAGCAGCTCGGCTCATAGGAAGGGGCTCAACTAATGTTTCTTCGCGTGGAATTAGTAATAAAGGGCAGTTAGGCACAGTGATTTTTGGACCTAGAGTTTGGGATTCAGAAGCAGATAATCCTGGGATTGAAACCTAGCTTTGCTTCCTTTGTTTCAGTGTGCCTAAGCCTCTCCTCGGCAGAGGCCCTCTCTCCCAGGCTTGCTACGAGCTGGCATGAAATCACACGTGTGAAATCTACAGTAGTGATTGCTAAACCTACTCACATTGCCTGGGGCCAGAAGCTATTCCAGGGCTTTCCACTTGATCCTTGTACAACTGGAGGAGGAAGGCGCTTTTCTTCCCCAACTCCCTCCTGCGTACTTTATTTACTTGATTGAAAGCCTTCTTATGATCCATCAAATGTTTTATGTTGTTAATCTCAGTTTCGTTCACACTGATGTCAGTGAGTCAGATTTTGGTTTTCTATGCTCCAGACTCTGCTCCGTTACTGCCTCTGCCAGTTGGTTTACTTTATCTCAGGATCCAGGTGGGTACTTGCCTCTCAAATCTTATTTTTAATTCCTTCTCTGTCAGTTCTTTTCTGGAGGCTTAGCTTTGCCTACTGATACCTACAGAGAACCAGTATCCTCAAGTCACCAAGACAAATCCGCCTTCTCTGACATCGCATGATTTAATTCTCCCTGCCCTTTCCCGGGCTCACCAGGCTCCAGCACCTTGGCCATGGGGTGGGGTGGGGGCCTCCAGCTCCGCCCTCGAGGAAGGTGCTTTTAACACCCCCACTTCTTAGAGGTGAGGATGTTGAGGAAGAGAAAGGTAAGTAAAGTCCCCAGGGTCACTCAGCTAGTGAGTGGTGATGCAAGGCTCACACCCAGCCCGTGACATTGGCAATCAAGGGGGAGCTGCAGGGTGCCACGTGCTGCTAGAAGAGTCTCGGTAAAGATATGCTATTATTATCGCCGTTGCTGTTGTTGTGTCTGAGGAGCAGAGAACCTGCGTTCCCACAAACGCTCCACGCCGAGCAGGGACGCTGGGGCCTCCACGTTCAGACCTGGGCTGTCCTGGCTTGTTTCTGGGCTGCTGTCTCCAAGGCCTGGCCCGGGCAGCCACACCCTGCGTTCTCACCACACCCTGGTACTGTGCTGTCGCCACCCCAGAAGTTCTGGCCACACCCTGCCTGCTCCCGGAAGGTAAACAGGCCTGCTGGAGAAGGGCTGCATTGTTGTGCCTGCGGTCTTGGCCCTGGAGGCCGGGTGCTTTGGCTTATAAATGCCACAAACCAATAAGCAGTAAAAGTCATTATTCAGGCCCTCTTGAACTTCCACTGACCTCAACTCCAAGCCAGTTAGTCACGAGGACAAAGTCCCAGGAACCCGACTCCAGGATAGAAAACTTCTGCGTGGCCTCTAGTTAATTACCTTGAAGGATGGGGTTTGCAGTTTGGAGGAGATGAGCGGGGCGTGATGTTCTCGGGGGAAGACAGGAAGCTTACCAGTGTCACCCAGAGCAGAAGAACCTACCCTGGTCCCCATAATCAAGTTTGCGGTAGTGAAGGAGAGTGAGTCCTTTCTCACAGACTGCTGCCTGCATGAGTGGGTTTAATTACAACAGCTAAGATTTACTGAGGGCTTCCTGTGCACCGAGCCCGGTGTTTAATTTTTACCTGCCTTAATTCATTGGAGATGCTCAACGACCCTATGAGGTGGATTTTATTATCTTCACTTCACATATAAGAACACCATGGTACAGAGAGAAGGTAAATAAACTGCCCGAGGGCTGCTCAGCAGATCTAGAATTTGAACCTAGGCAGATCTATAATCTCCCCTAGCCCTTCCCTGGAGGCTAGCGGTGGGGTGTCTCTCTCTCTCTGTTTTCCCTCTCTTTCAATTTGAAATCAGATTTCTTCTACCAAAGTGTGTGTAGAAAAAGGACCATTTGGAGGGGCTGATGAGGGACTCTGGAAGCCTGATGGAGCCCCTCAGGGCAGCTGGGGAATTTGTAGGATGTCGGAGAAACTTGCATTCCCAGAGCAGTCAACTCTATTGCTGCCACTAGACTGAGGCCCCCATTTCAGGTGCGGCTCCCCACCGGGTCTTTACTGCAGAGGATTGCAAGGGCAGAGGGAGCGTCTGTGAGGGGGACAGATCCTTTACAGCATAATAGCCCTTATTTGCTTCCCAACACTGTGAAAGGTACAAATTCTGCCGAACCTGGTCTCCTGATGTTTCTGTCTATGGTGCAGGTTGAAGTCTGGCTTTCTGGGGTAGCTCCTCTGAGCTAATTTCCTGCAAAGGGTGTGACAAAGGTCACTCGAGAGAGAAAACACCTGGGTGCAAGTTCCAAAGGGGACAACGCCGTGAGCACAGCATGGTACCCTCACCTGACGGCCAGGCAGGAGGACCAGTGTGGTCAAGCCCACCCCGAGAGCGGTGACTAGTTTTCTGAGTGTGTTGAGAAAAAAATCGCTGTCTCTGATGTCTTTGTGGTCTATCATCTAGCAGCAGATGGTTATCCATGCCTGTTGCAGGTCCTCTGAGAAACATCCTGGATCGCCTTTGATTGTTTCCATGTATTGGATCCTTGCTTGGATTCGTGAGCTATAACCATATCAAGAATGATGGACAAAATTTAAGACCAGGGCTTCTCCTGATAAGGGTCAGGAGTTGTGGTTCTCAATAGCTGAGGCATCAGTCTTGATGGGGGAACCCAGAAAATGTGTACTGTGGGCGCCTCCTGCTGGAAAGGGTGACCCAGAAACCTGGGGCCTCAAGGTCAAAGTCTTCTTTGGGCTCTTGGAAACACCCCTGCTCCCCTCAGCTAGATGGCTCTTCTTGTCCTGCCAGGACTGAACTGAGTAAGAGCAGTGAAAGACAGCACGGCTTAGTGACCAGCAGGGTGGATTCCAGAGCTGGACGGGCTGACTGGGTTTGAATCCTGTTTCTGCCACTGCCGTGTGACTTTGTGCCTTACTTCCCTCGTCTGTAAAATCAGGATGATAATACTAGAACTTACCTCACAGGACAGTCACAAGACATAAATGAAGTAATATAGCAAACACTGAAACATGAATGAGGTAATTTGTGTAAATGGGGATTATAATTGTGCATTATATACAGGTTGATTGTTGCTCTTATAAATGCTATCATCATTATTCTCATGGTTACTATTAACAAAAGAAAACTTCCTTCCTCTTTCTCAAACCTAAGGGTCCCTCTCGTGGCCGTCAAGAATTCTAACAATTTGGGAATCATTAACAGGGAGATACCACAGAGAGAGAGCTCGGTGGAGACAATTATACATATAAAACACATCTCCCATCCCACCCCTTAGTCAATAGTCCATTACTGTCGGCTGTTAGTAATTCAAACCTTGGCATGTGTCACAGGACATGTTATTCTAGACACGAAAGGAAGGGAAGAAATCATTAACACTTTTCCAGTAAGAAAGCTTTCTCAAAGGAAAAGGTAGACTAACTTTTGTATGAGCCAAGCACTTCCAAAGCTGGTTGGTTCTGCTGGCTTTCTTTGGCTAGCAAAGTAAGCTGGAGGCTGCCTTTTATTTCTGATTTTGGGGGAATTTAATAAAGTTTAGTGTCTTAGGTAGCAATAGGTAACCCCAACTAAGCAATTTGTTTTCTTGGAAATTTGGAGATTATACATATGTATATTCACATAGGTAAATATGCATTGTGTGTGTGTATGTATACAAACATGCATACCTATCCATTGCACTTTAAGGCTCTTGCAAATACACGCATATATTGTGAAGATTTTAATGATTATACATACCATGTACATACAGAATGCTTTAAAGATGTTGATGCCTCTTTGGATGCAATGTTGATGGTCATGGGGTGGGAGGGAGGTCTGAAAACATTTTCAATAGTTGTAGGGCTACAGAGAGCACTATATTCTTAAGTTTGGAATCAGGCAGGGCAGGGCTTAGGAAGGGAGTGGTGGTGGTGGTGACAACAGCGCATCTCAGTGATGCAGCTGGTAAGTGGAAGCCTCTAGTAGCTTGATTTCAGGGGTAGCTGGTAGCTGTGGTAGAAAGACCTTTCCCATTGCTTTGTCTGGAAGAGCTTGTGCTTGACGTCACTACTTGTGGGACGCCTTTCCTGACCTCAGCGCCTGAACCGCGTGCCTTCTCTGAGCTCTACAGCACCTGGTCCTGGCTGTAGCACTCATCACTCTCATGGGCGTGAGGACACGCATTTCCTTCTCACTTCTGTATCTCCAGCACGCAGTTGGCATGCAATAAATATTTGTTGTTTGGATGAATGGATAAGCAGACAGATGAACGCGTGCATGAGTGGACAAACAAATGAATGAATGAGTACATGAATAAGAGACACTGAGGCCTGTGAGCCCAGGACTGAGAGTTATTCCTACAGGAGAGGTCCAGAGAGGGGGAGCCAGAGCCTGGGATTTAATGTCTGCTGGGGTTTGCCTCCCAGGAGAAAGAAGGACCAGTGGCCACAGCATCTTAGCACAGCCTAAGGACATAATTTAGTGTTCTGAGTCGGGAAGGCTTTTTTCTGAGACTGAGGAATCTCCTAGCTGACAACATATTCTTCAACATAGCCAGAGCCACGCAGGAAGTCATTTTTGGTGAAGTCACCCTGTGGCAGTTTAAATAAAACACAATACTATCAACATCTAGAATCTACAACACAATTAGAGTATTTTCATATACCCTCTATAATTCAAACCTTATGTCAGCCTTGTGAAGTAGTGTGTGGTCAGGCCACCCTTGCTCTCTGTACATCCCCTGCTTGAGCAGTCCCTGCTCCACCTCCACCACACTCTACTCACATGACTATCTAATTCTCTTAACCATAGGGCTTAATCAGTAACTGCCTACCCCTGCCCCAGCTGCTGGTTTCCCTGGTAACTGATGAGCCAGCTTGACATTAATTCCCCCCTGATGAGCCAGCCAGGAGAGTAAGGAAGCTCCTGCCAGCAGGGAGTTATGGGGAAATAAGGATGGAGAATGAAAAATTGGGGGGAAGGGACAGTAATGCCAAGAGCTACAGGGAAACTATTTGGATGGCTACCTACTAGCATATAGGTACTATGGTGTCTGTCCTTGATGAATGGGGGCCAGCAGGAGAGTCTAGATGGTCATAGCCCATTCAAACTGAGACCCCAGGGTATGGGAACCTACACAGAGCGCTGATTAAAAAGAGGAAGAAGAGTGGGACAAGGTCATAGACGTCCCTTTCCCATAGGATATAGGTGAAGAGCAGCTCCCTCCTCGAGAGCAGAGGCAGCCAACCGCTGTGACAGATGTCTTTCTCTTCCATTATATTGATGATATTCTGTTAACCTCAGAGTCTCTTTCCAGTTTAGAAGTAGCAGCCCTGTTGCTCACAGCTCATCTAAGTGCATGGGGATGGCTGATAAATACAGACAAAATGCAAGGACCTGAGCTACCCATCAAATACTTGGGTGTTATCTGGTCAGGTAAGACAAAAATGGTACCCTCAGCAGTTGTTGACAAAATACAAGCTTACCCCTGACCTGCCACCCTTGAACAATTACAAGCACAGGCTTTGGGACAGAGACAGGTTTGTGAATTGGACATGGCCAGTTACCCATAAGGGTTTGGTTGGGGTCTGTAGCAATGGCAAAATAATTAAAAAGTACCCTTGGGCTTCCGGCCCCTGCTATGGGACAGAGCAGTGATGCAGTGTGATGGAACAGCTGTGTGCAGTCCACAGTGCATTGTAACAGGTGGAACATTACACAAGGCCTACCCAAGTCATCGAGCAATGCAGAAAAGCACTATCATGGGTCTAGGACAGCTGTGTGAGACATACGGGACCCCCGAGACATTGACAGTGACCAACGGACTCACTTTACTGGCCATGAAGTTCAAGAATGGCCAATAAAAATGACATACGCTGGCATTTCCACCTGCTGCCGGGCTAATGGAGAGGACTGAATGGACTACTTAGACATCAGTTGAGACTGAAAAACTGCTTTCCAACATGGGGACCAGGAGGCTAACTCAAGCCCTACAAACTATAACTGAACATCCCAGGAGTGATTGTCACAGTGCCCACACCATGTTAACCCAGGGGCAACTAGTCAACACAAGCCGGGTTCAAGGACCGGTGCCAACTGTAGGTCAGCACAGAGGACACTAACTCACGTCTGCCCTTGCCACGGGATGGAACCCCCAGGGAACACATTATAAGATGGCCCTGGACTGGCAGGTAAGTCCACAGTGGTTTGAGTTTGCTGCCCCTTGGAGAATCGGATTAGAAAGGGATTTGCAGATTTCACCTGTCTTCTACCCGGCCCCACCTAAGATTACTAAAGTCCTTCATCCGGGCCCCCTAGTGGACAAAGGCGCAATTAGGTTAACCCTGTGGTCTGTAGCACTGCCTCTCCAGTATCCCCTCCGATCGTGGGGACTGAGGGTGGACAGGTGGTATGGAGCTGCAGGCCAGGACAGAAACCACAGGCAGGGGTGGTATTATCTCAGAATGCTGTTACTGCTTGTATTTTTTCAAAATGGTCGTGATCGCTCCTGTGTTGTGCCTGTTAAACATCTCACATTTTGTCCCTAGCCTGAGGGGAGGGAATCTGTTAGCAGACTGGGCGACAACAGTGACCTCATTGCGAAATGAGTCTGATAGCTGGGTCTGCAGCGAGATGCCGTGGAAAATCAACCCGGCTAATGCCACCCTGTGGGGACCACTGAAGACTCTCACCTTCCTCCTGTCCTGCGTGCCAAGCGCCTGGCTCAAACTTTGCCCACCTCTTGGCGAATCCCTGTTTTTATTGTCCTAGGTGTCTTACTCTTGATACTCCTCAGCTGCTGTTGTCTGTATTGCGTTCGTGGTATTTGGTCACAACGCACCTCTACATACCTGACCCCAGTGATCATGGAAGAGGGGCCGACCAAGGTTGTAAGGGTCGTGCTGGGTCTGTGGGGATGGAGTGTGTGGTCAACATGGCTGTTCTCGCTGTACATCCCCTGCTCAACCAGTCCCTGCTTCACACACCCTACTCACGTGACTATCCAATCTTCTTAACCACAGGGCTTAATCAGTAACTCCCAGCACACCTGCCCCGTGCCCCAGGTGCTGGTTTCCCTGGGAACTGAGAAGCCAGCCTGACATCAATTCACCCTATAAATGGTGGTCTCCACCTCCCCCAGTACCAAGACTGCGGCCGCATCCTGCCTGCTGTCTGCTGCGCACTGTGGGGGATCGCTATAGGACTTCTGCCTTGGACTTGTAAGATTCGATAAGTCGTTGACATCATAAGGCTGGGTGATTACAGGCTTGCGGGGTGCAGCCCAACAAGTTGGCGTGATTATCCTACAGATCAGAGAACTGCACCTCAGAGAAGGTGGGTGACCTCCATGAAGTCACACCTCTGGAAAGTAGCAGAATCAGGATCCACCGAGCTCTGTTGTTTCCAGGATCCCCCGCCGCTATTTGGGAAAACAGGGATGGTGAAGGCAACGGCAAGGGAAGGGAAGGAAATCTACCCATTGGTTAGGGCAACCGTCACTGCTATATGCGACTCTGAAATTTGTAATCATTCCAACAATAGAAGTTTGTTCTTCCTCACGTAAAGTCCAAAATCACATAAAAGGCTGCTAAGCAGATGACTGTCTTCCAAGCAGAGATTCAGGAATCTTCCATCTTGTGATCCCACATATTTCAGTATGTGATTTCAGGCTACCGTGCCCATCTGCCTCAAGCTGGCAGGAGGGGAAAGAGCATGGAGGGGAGCAGGCTGCATGCGTCCAACTTGGAAGTGGCCTACATCCCTTGCAGTCACAGTCCTTCAGCGAGAACAGTTACTTCATCGGTACTTAGCAACGGTGAAAGGCTGGACGTGTAGAACAGCTCCGTGCCCAGGAAGAAAAGCAAAGGCATCTGGTAGAGCCAGGCAGTCCCTGCCACAACCCACCGCCAACAACTAGGAACATGAGATTCCAGGACAGAGCAAAAGCGCCAGTCAGACTTGGCCAGGGACGTGAGCCCCCAGGCCAACTTGCAGGAAGATTAAACTTTAGTTGCACCTCAAGCTGCAAATGTGCCCAAAGCCCTTCTATAATGAGCCTTGATTGTTTTATCCATTTGTTTGGGGACATACTTCCCTCCAACTTCAACCCCGCCAGTACTAGCATCCCTAGACCCATGGCTGGAGTGGGGCACACGCCCCAGTTGGACCCAAGCACATTTCCTCATCCCCTTAGAATCAGGGCCTGGTTTAGGGAAGGTCATGTGATCCAAGGAGAGCCTTTTGGCCTCATTCCCTAGCCAACTAGGTTCTAAATCCTCTACTTACAAGACTACAAGAAGGGAAGTGTGGGTTGCCTGGTATCATGCCTACAGCCTCATGGAGACAGCTGGGGGTGTGAAGGCAGCCCTCGGAAAAGGGCAGAGACAGAGGAAGAGATTGACTGCTCCAGAGTCCCTGGATCCTTAAGGCTGTTCCTGCCCTGCCATTTCTGTAGTTTGATTGTATAACCCAATACTTTCCCCCTTTGCTTAATCTAGTTCAAGTTAAGTCTGTCACTTGCAACTCAGAGTCATGACTTCAGACTTCCAACATGCCAGAAGACATTCCAGAAGGTAGACAAACTCAACAACAAATCCTTTTTGCCTATTGCTGTGATCATAGTGAACAAGCATTCACTAGCCCCGTTCATGTGTATTCTTACACACACACTCACACTGTTATGGGCTCCATTGTGTCCCCTCATAAAGATACACTGAAGTCCTAACCCCCAGTACTTTGGGATGTGACCTTATTTGTAAACAGAGTCTTTAACAGAGGAAATCAAGTTAAAATGAGATCATTAGATTAGACCCTAATCCAGTAAGACTGGTGTCCTTATAAAAAGGGGAAATGTGGACACACACAGAGGAAAGACAATGTGAAGAAACAGAGACATAGGGAAGACACCGTGTGAAGAAGGCAGAAATCAGGGTGATGCTTCTGCAACTGAGGAATGCCAAAGATGGACAGCAAACCCCTAGAAGCTGGGAGACAGGCATGGAACAGACCTCCCTCACAGCCAGCAGAAGGAAACTTGCAGACACCTTGATCTCAGAAGTCTAGGCGTACAGGACTACAAACAATAAACATCTGCTGTGAAGTCACCCAGAGTGTGGCTTTGTGGCATCAGCCCTTGGAAACTAACGCACATTGAGTATTGACATATAACTTGGTAACTTTGCCAGAGTTCTCTCTTCTAGGAAGAAAAGCAGTAAGTGTCTTTCTTTGTCACTGTAAGCTCTCTGGAAAGGCCTTGAGGAGCTCCACTTCTCCTTTCACATTATAGATTTACACACATGAGGGGGGAAATGAATAAGGAAGAAGGTTAAAGCAACGCAGAATACAGATTCTTTGTTATTTCACTCTGTGTGTGTGTGTGTGTCTGTGTCTGTGTGTGTGTGAGTGTGTCTGTGTCTGTGTGTGGGTGATTTGGACACGGAGGAGGTTGCCATAATAATGATAAGCAGTAACTGCCATTTATTGATCATTTACTTGTGTCAGATACAGTCCTGGGTCATTTAAAGATATTATCCCATTTAGTTCTAGGAAGAAAGTGTAGTGTTTCTTGATGTGAGGTCAATTCAGACCTGAGTTTGAATCCCAGTTCTGTTGCCTATTAGGTGTTAGGACTTGGTCATGTTCCTTAACCTCCGTGAGCCCTTTTTTCTCCATGAAATAATTTCTATTTTGTGGAATTTCTGTAAGATGAATGCAATAATATATAGATATATTGATTAGCCTATAGTAAGCCCACTAATACCCTTGTATTGTAAGCCCACTATATCCTTGTTGAAAAGAGAATGATCCCCAAAGCAATCATTTGTCAGTAGCACAGCTACATTTTATGTGAATTTGAGTTACATGTTTTTGAAATTGTGATACAAAACATAAGGTCTCATTTTATGCTCAAAATGAAAATTCACACAAATCTCCCAAATTAAAAAAGAAATCAAGAATTGCTCAACTTCAAAGCTGTTCAAACAAGTGAATTGCAAACCATGCCAGTTTGGTTCTAAAACAGAAATCCTCTCTTCCTTTTGTTAGTATCTTGTGAACTATGCTGCTGGTCACATGGCTCAGAAGTTTATCAACTTATTTTGGTGACAATTGTGCAGTTATTATAATTTAAATATGTTTTTACTATTCTATGACCATGTCATAAGAGCATTCATAATGTGGTGATGCAGAGAACACCAAAAGCAAGGCATTTATTCCAGACTTTAGATGTCATCAAAACAGGCCAATGGGTGTCAATTTTTATGCTCTGGGAACATATCCCTCCATATCTGAAAGTTATTAATGTGGGATATATTGCTTTGAATTACATGAGTTTCGAATAACGCAAAGTCTTCAGGAATACACCCATTGCATAACATGAACCCACACTAAAGATAGCATCACCTACTCCCAAGAACTCAAATATCCCAATGCACGTGGTGGCTGTATCTCTTGTTATGATTTACAATTGAAAGTTGATTTATACATCAGTCTCTAATGAGTTTGATTATTATAAGTCACCTCTGGAAATACTGAGGAAAATCGGTCTCCTGGTTTGTAAGAGGAGGGCCTGCCATTCAACACAGCAACCCAGTCCCTGGTAGGTGACAGCATCCAGCACATCCAGGTGGACCTCAGTCTCACTCTCCATTTCTACCACAACTTGGACAGAGAGGAGAGCCTCTGTGAGGCTAGTGGAAGCTGTACCGTGGCTGGCGCTATGAAGCCTGTAACAGCAGCTTCCTTCCACGTATTAATTATCTCCATATGTCAGGCACGATCCTAAGTACTTTACAGACGTTATCTCATTTTATTGACCCAACAATCCATGTGTACAGACAAAGGAGAAAACTAACGCATAGAAATGTTGAATAATGTGTCCAGGGTATTAATTAGGATGTGACAGAGATAATTGTTTCAATGTCCACACTTTAGTTTTAAATATTTCCATATATACAGTGTATTGCTTTGGTTAAGCAACAACTCAGATGGCCTAGTCTAGTGACTAATGGACAGTCTGGGGGTGGGGGGTGGTCAGCACCATTCGCATCAGGAAGCCTGTGCTCCGGGTTACTATACTGGCTTCAGCTATTTGTATCTTGATCAATATCTAATGTGTTGCCAATCGGCATAGCAGGTGTCAGAAATGGCTTTCATTTGTGATCATAGTGAACAAGCATTCACTAGCCTGATGGATTTTAGAAATGGGCTCTGATGGGAGTAATGGAAGGTATTTAAAACATGTGACTTGGCTAAAATATTTCAGAGATTACACCCTACAATTGCACAAATGAAATAACCTAGACCCTTGACTCTTGTCACTTTCACCTTTAAGGATAAAGCTCTAGGCTAAACCCTTAACTGGTTCCATGCACAGCAGTGGATTCAGAGGATCCCGGCTCACTCTCCATCCAGTGCCAGCTCTAAAGGGAAGAGAACCCTGTGTCTGGGTGCTTGGTGAGTCTGCTTTAAATGACCTGGTCATGTAAGGTGGTGAATAAAGCACCTAAAGGGACAGAAAGCTGGGGCTTCCTTCAGGCTGAAGAACAGTTTACAGACACAGTTCTGGGCTTGTTTGTTAACAAATGTTTGCTTAATAAATATTTACCTTTGTGGTGGAATTATAACCTGGTAGTGAGGTTGTGAGGAAGAGAGTCACTTATCCTCGCTTCAAACCCGCTGAGACTACAGAAGAAACCCAGTGTTGTATCTGATCAAAGTGACTCAAGTCAGTTTCATCACTGGTTTTGAACCCAGAACTGTCTGTGTCCAGGAGCAGTGCTCTTAACCACTGGGCTAGAGTAAGACCATGACGGTTCAAAACCAAAATGAAAACAAAGCCCCCAAAACACCATGGCTATAATTTTTGGAACAATGAGTAGGTAAAACAGAAGAGAATAACCCAAGATTTTCAGAAATAACAACATAAAGTTAACTACAAATAGGGCCATACCCAAATGTTGCTATCTCTCAGAAACGACTGGCATGATTGAGGGGAAGATTGAAGGTCACCTCTTGTACTTTGCTCCAAGCCCCTACTGCCCTCACCTCTTTGGGTCAGTGTGTCAGAGATGACCATCACCTTGAACTCTGGGGCAAATGGAACTGGGCCGGCCCCAGCTCAGGTGTCATCAAAAGAAAGTTGGATGAGGTGCTTGTTATTAAGCATTGGCTACTTCTTGGAAAGTACTGACATATTTTGAAAACCAGAACACACACTCTCTTCAGGAAGCCTTCGTATTTATTGGAAGGGAGGGGAATTTGTTCCCTATTGAGAGTCGTTTCCCAGCTGCCATGGCCTCTATCCCTGCCCTCGGCTTCCTCATCGCCCAGGTCTGGGTCCAGTCTCAGAACTTTCCAGCTTCCCCAGTTCTCCTCCCCAAGCCCAATGCACGGGGCCTTGACTAGATTTTGGACAGAATCTCTTCACTTCTGGTTTGATCAGTATCTTACAGAGAAGACTACCAAGTTATTCAAAACTCTGCTTGACAGCAGAGACTCTAAAATCGTCATTTTGACCCAGCTGTTGCCTTTCTTCTGCTGAGGTATTGAATTATATTGATTTTTGAAAGAGAAATCAACCTTGAATTTCCAGAATACACCCTTTTAATAAATAAACTTAGTCACGATGTTTTTATATTTTTCATACATACATACATGACTGGATTCAGCTTACTAATATTTTATTTTGGGTATTTTCTTCTATGTGTGGGATTGGCCTATAATTTTCTTTACTTTTAATGCCCTTGTCGGATTTGGATACCAAGGATATGCTGGCCACTTGAAACAACTTGGGAATTGTTCCATCTTTTTCTGTTCTCCGGAATAGTTGGTGTAAAATTGGTCTTATTTCTTACTCAAAGTCTTGGTTAGATTTTCTGGTGAAGCCATTTCAGTCTGAACTTTTCTTTGTGGGAAGACTTCAACTAAAGATTCAGTTTTAAAAAGTATTTATAGGACTATTCCGATTCCTCATGTTCCTTTGGGAAGGTTATTTTTCTAAGAATTCACCCAATTCATCTATAATTTTTAATTGTATTGTTGTTTATAATATCATCTTGGATCTATTTAGTATCTAAGGAGGGGCCTCCATTTTCATCTCTAATATTAGTCCTTCTCTATTTTGCTCATGGTTAGTCTTCACCAGAGTTTCACTCTGGACCTTGCTGAATTTCTCTTTTGTACATTGTTTTCTAGTTCATTTTGATTTTATCTTTGCAATTTCCTTACCTATGTTTTCTTTGGGTATAATTTGCTGTTCTTTTCCTAATTCCTTGGGACCGTTTATAGATTTTTAGCTTTTCTTTTTTTCTAATATAAACATTTAATAGAAATAAGACACCTAAGGAGATATAAAAGTCCTATAATAACAACCAAATTTAGTACCCTAAGGAAAATATGAAACTCAAGACTGAGTCCAACAGGAGTTAATGCAGGTCAGATTATATTTTACCATTACCTTGTTTGAGTTCTACCACTCAGACATCCTGTTAAGTACATCACTTACAGTTTTACCCCTGCCTCCACCAGTCCCATCAAAATGGCAGTGAATGGGCTGAGAGAAAGCTATAAACTCACAAGGACCAAGGGAAAAGAAAGAAAAGAAAAGAAGTATTTCGGAAGCTGAAAGCATATGGACAAGTGACTATGGACATAGCTGATCAAAGGAAGCAGGAACTAGTGCTTACATTGGGACAGCCTGGAAGCAGGCTGATCTGAGCCACAGAACCTTGGAAAGAATTAGGAGTTTGTGGCTTTGGGGTTAACAGTGAGGCTGAGAGCAGAAGACTGGTTACCAGGCTATACAAGAAACAGAGACACCCTCCCATCTGTGCAAGATCTGTTGACCCTCTACCCCCAATCTCAGAAGTCCGGAGGCTGACTCTAAAGAATAGGACAGAGAGACTCTGACAGCAGGGCAGGGAACCATATGGAAAACTGGGGATCAAGTGGAGTTCTACTTCCTAAACTGTGGCCGCCATTGCCTTCCCTCCACTCCAGTCTCAGAATGCTGGTAGTCAAATCAGAGTCTTCTCTAGACTAAGAGAAAAGACCCAAGGAGACTAACAAATGGGAGTCTCCCAATGAAACAGCCCAGTAAGACCACCCTGCAGAAACTTCACCCATTGGCAAGCTCCCTGTAGCCCTCACTAGCACATGTGTGTGCACACACTCGTACGCACACGCGTGCGCACGCGCACACACACACACACAGAGCTTCCAAGCAGTTTTGTAGTGCGTCACTCTTAAATAGAAGATGGGAACTAAGAATGACCAAACATCTGGGAAAACTTTCTAATAAGAAAACTGAGATTGGAATAGTTTTTCAAAGAGTTCAGTAGAAACAGAAATCATGCAAGGAGCAGAAGAAAACATTAAAAAGCTATAATGAATATCCTTAGAGGAAAAAAACAGAGGAAATTAGGAGGTTACCTAAATCCTCATTGAAAGACCAAAAATTGACTTCTTGGAAATTAAAATTATGACAACAGATATGTAAAATACAACAGAAAGTTTGGAAGATAAAGTTTGGAAAATATCTCAGAAAGCAGAAGAAATATCAAAAATGGAAAATAGAAGAGGAAAAAATAAGAAAATTTGAAGACTAGGCCAAAAATATAATATTCAAATAAAACAGGAGTTCCAAAAAGAGAGAACAGAGAAAATGGAGGGATTGAAATTATTCAGAAAATAATTCAAGAAAACTCCTCAAAGCTGAAGGACGTGAGTTGTCATATTGAGAGGCCTCACTCAGTTCCCTGCATAAGGGTTTTTAAAAATCCCACACCTGCACATATCATAAAAGGTTGAAATCCCAAGGACAAAAAGGAGATTCTAAACACATTCAAAAGGCAAAATATCAGACTTCTCAACAGCTGCCCTAGATGCTAGAAGAGCAACGCCTTCAAATGACTACGGGAAAAATGTTTTCAACTTAACATTCTATACCCTGCTCAACTATCAACCAGGTATAAAGGTGAAATAAGTTTTTAGACATTCATGATCTGGAAGCTCCTAGAGGAAGGGCTCACACAAAATTAAAGTGTAAAGTAAAAAAAGAGGAGTTTTGTAGAAAAATTTGTGAAGGAAAAAAGGGGGATCCAATATAGAGGAGGGATAAAAGGAAATTCGAGTTTATAGCAAAAGGAAGTCCCAGGTGACAGCTGAGCAGCAGACGCACAGACTGAGGCAGCAGGAGGTGGGAGAGGACTGGGAAGGACACCTCCCTCCCAAATGTTTATGTTGTTAGAACGTATACAGAGGAGGTTTCCATTCCTGATGGAGGTTTTGGGAATGATTTAGGTAGAAATACATAAAAAACTAAGCAAACAAACAAGAAAGAAAAACAAGATAATGATTAACTCCAGTAAAAACAAATAGCTGAACAAGAAAGAAACGATGATCATAACATTCTTTGTGGCTCAACTATAGATAATTACAAAGTCATAATCATATAAACACTAAATATTGATCATAAACATTTATGATAGAAAAATATTGGTCAGGAGGGGAAACTGTGTGTGTGTGTGTGTGTGTGTGTACAAAGGGGATATTGTAACAGACTGAAACCTAATGTTTTTGTAGTAGGAGGACAATTAAATAACAACTAAAATTGAAAAGTTAATATAACAACAACAGTGCCAGGAACTGCCAAAGTGTTTTCTATGAATTGATTCCTTTTAATGCTCACATCAACCTTATGAGGTTTTTAAATTCATTTTACAGACGAAGATGTGAAAAACAGCAGTATAAGCATGTGCTTTGGAAGTAAGGAAACAAACTCCAGAAGAAAAGGCCTCAAGAAAGAGAGCTCATCACCTCTGTGGAGAGGAAATCAGGGATGGAAAAAAGCGTATTGAGTTTTCCATAGAAGCCTTATAAACCATCTGACTTGTAAACTTTGTACACGTTGAACTTTGATAGATTAAAAACTAGTTAATAAATGCATATTCATAATAAATTATTTTTAATTAAAAAAGCACCTAACTGTCATAACCATCTCTCTGTGACTAACTCACAGAAAGTGGCTCTTAGACTTTGCTCCTGTCAGCCTAGATTCTGGCGATGTCTTTCCCTGTCCCACAGATCCCCGGCCCAGGGAAACTGCCATCAGCTGCCCCCCTTCATGGAAGCTGGGATTGCCATAGATTGACAACCACTCTTCTCCCAAGATGTTTAGCAAACGTGTGCACATACCCACGTGCATATCAATCAGATTCAAGATAGCTTAACCAAAACCAGCAATAATCATCATTACAGATGTTTTTTAAACTATGAAAGCCCCATGTAATCACTTTCCACCTAAATCATCTCTCTGGGAACTACGTGGTCACCTGCTTATTTTCTGAGAAGAAATCTACTAAACAAATAGACATAACAATAAAACCCAATTATAACATCTAGTTTTAATTAAAACACAAAATTAAACATTACATTTATTTTGGTCAGTTTTAAGGATGATATCCCATTGATTATTTTTATGGAAAACAGTTGCTAATTAATAAATGCCAAAGAGAGAGAGAGAGACTAAGAATAATGAATGCTGAATTCATTATTCAAACTGCCCTGGAGTCCTGGTTTTAATCTCATCCTAAGCCATTCATTTAGGGCTGTGCCTTTTAAGGCTGAAGTTTTTCACTGTCACTCAAGGCAGAAACAGAAGCCTCTTTAAATTATGTTAGAAACAGATCAGCTTCCAGATAACTTGCACTCCACCAAAGACAGAAAGGAAGGAAAGAATAAGTCCCGAGGTAAATTAACCCCTGATGTACGTGGTCAAATTTTATCCTCAAGCTCCAGTGCCCTGGTGCAAATCCTAAAAATTCCATCAATAATTGCACAGTTTATTTGTGAAGAGGTTGGGAAGGGGGAATCCCCAGGCTTTTTTAAAAATACGATATTTAAAAGACCTCCCCTTTAAAAAAATAGTCTTTGTTTTTCAAAACAGGTTTAGGTTCATAGCAAAATTGAGTGGAAAGAAAAAAGAATTGAATGGCAAGTACAGAGATTTCCCATATCCCCTCACCCCCACACAAGCACAATTTCCCCCGCCATCAGCACCAGAGTGGTACATTCGTTATAACTGATGAGCCAACTTTGACACGACATTACCTCCCAAAGCCTGTAATTTACATTAGTGTTTGCTCTTAGGGTTGTACATTCTGTGGGTTTGGACAAATGTATAATAACATGTATACACAACTGGAGTATCATGTAGAATTGTCTCAGTGCCCTAAAAATCCCCTGTGCTCTGCCTGTTCATGCCCTCCTCCCTAACTCCTGGCACCACTGATATTTTTTAATGTTTCCATAGTTTCACTTTTTTCAGAATGTCATATTAGTTGGAATCATATAATCTAGAGACTTTTCAGATTGACTTCTTTGACTTTTTAATATGCTTTACATTCCTTCCATGTCTCTTCATGGCTTGATAGGACCCTGATTTTTGAAAGTATCTTTTCTACTATAGTGTAGTAGATATTTATAAATATTTATGCCTTAAAACTAGATAAACACTATACACTTTCACCCATTTCCTGGAATAGTTCTTCTCTTTTCCAACTTCGAGGGAAGGTACAAGGATCTGATAGAACCCATGGCCAACCTTTACTAACGTATTTAGTGTCTGTTATTGACCACTGTTTCAATGCTATGGCTGCGTAACAAATATCCTTAATATTTCGTGGTGCAATACAAACATTTATTATGCTACAGAATCCGTGGGTCAGGAGTTTGGATATGGCCCATCAGACATAACTTGTCTCTGCCCTGCAGTGTCCGAGGCCTCAGCTGGAGGACTTGAAGGCTGGAGCGTGGAATCTTCTAAAGGCATATTTCCAAATGTCTGGCAGTTGAAGCTGGCTCCCTACATGGTTTAGTTTAGGCTTCCACACAAGCTGGTGCCTGGTTTCCAGGGTGAGCATCCCAAGGGAGAGAACATCAGGCAGAAGCCTTATTCCTTTTTATAATCTGGCCTTGGAAGTCAGTCGTTCTGGAGACTCCTATTTATGGAGGCAGTCACAGGGCCCACCCTCCCCAACCCAAGTCTCAGGCGAGGGGAAACAGATGATGCCTGGTGGTGGGGAGTGGAAAGTTTGTGGAAGAACACATGAAACTGGAAATATCACGGTGGATATTTTTGGAAAATACAATCACCTTTGTGTGGCAGGGGCTTTGCCAGGTCCTGGGAATTTGTAGTGAAAAAGCCATGGTTTCTGACCTCAAGACCAGAGAGTAGGTGAACAGGCAGTGCCACAAACATTTTAAGTTCTAGGGCAGTAAACAACCCAGCTGCTTCAGAAAAATGTCACAACCCAACTTTGGAGCTCAGAAAAGGTTTCTCAGGAAAATTCTTGCAGAATCTTATGCAAAATCTCCCCTGCATTTGTGAAAATACAGTTGTATATCTGCTAGATCCCACTCCAACCCAGGCAACAGGGCCACATCTGGAAGCCACTAGCAGAGAAACTGTGGGTACACACCATCCACCTGAGCTGTCACCAGTCTTCCTCAGTCTCCCTGAGAAAGACACGATGCTGGCAGGAACCCTCCACATCTCCTTCAAGGTGGCAGTTGGACCCAAGCAGCGCAGAGGCAGTGGCTCTGAACTCTGGGGTCACCTGGAATTGCTGACAGAGTCAGCATGTCATAGAAACAGGTATGTTAGAATGAACTGTTCAAGCAGGTTGTGTTGAAAATGGTCCGAGGTCAAAGATGGCAGAATCAGACGTGGGGTAATGTTTCAGTTAATACTTCCATTTCCGTTCCTTCAACATATTCCAGGCTTCAGAGAGACTCAGGAGAGCACTGTTTGGAAGAAACTAATCTAGTCTGCACCTTCATTTTACAGAGAGAAAACTGCAGCCAGAGAGATTCGAGGGATCCCCAGAAGATGGCCCCAACCCCCAGGGTTGCTTTGGGGGTTTTTTTACACAATGCAAAGCACTAGAAAACATTGCTTTGAAATGTGTGAGCAAGTGTCCAATGAGCAGGGGTTCTCGGGGGCGGCTACCAGTCAGTCAGTTCCCCAATTCATGAATTAGCATTTGAGTGGGATGCCACAGATGGACACAGAGGTGGGTGTCCCCGCTTCTCCTGAAGAGTCACCGCCCCACATGCTGAGGGGCCATTCCCCCCCCCCCCCCCGCCCTGCAGCAGACTCAGTTCCCTCAGGGCTGAGGCAGCCAAGGCTGAAAGAACGATGCAGCCTTTTAATTTGCTGTTAATTATCGTGGCCTGGTAACCCTTCCAAAGACCCTTCACGGAGAGTAGTTTCATTTTTCCACTTATTAACCTCATTCACTAGACTGAAGAAAGAATTCCCATCCCTCAAGATCTCTCACTTTCATTCTTCTAATTCTTTTTTTTTTTTTTCTCCATCACCAGGAAAGTAATGTGTGTAAAACTGGAGCCAAGTATATTGTGGTTTCAAACACAAGCCTGTTTGGAGCAGCAGCCCGTGGGATTGTTGCGTTTCAGCCTCGGGGGCTGCCCCAGTGGCCTCGGTCTGTGAAAGGGAGGGGCCTGAATGGCCCTTTGATTCAGCCCAGATCTGGGGGCGGAGGGCGGGGGAGCAGGCCTGTCATTTGACACTCTCTGTTGGGCTTGGCCCTGGGCCTCTTTTCCTATTCAGCCCTCCCTGGAGCCTGCTGGCCTTTCTGAGGATGCCCTGACTTGGCTAGTTGCTGCAATGCCAGAAATTCCTCGCTGCTCGTGAAGGATACCAGCCATCCCGGGGGCTCGGTGAATTCCGAGCTTTGAGAATGCTGCTCTTCTTAAAGAAAGTTCCTCCTGCTATTCTACACACACACACACACACACACACACACCCCACACACCCTGTCCTGCTTTAATAGGCCATTAACTGTGTGTTCGTGAGTTGATTTTTAAAGTATGTATTATTCTTGATATTTGCATGGAAAACCTAAGACAATAAACAGACAAATTATTAGAACTGATGGAAGGGCTTAAAGAGGTTAAAAGACAAATACAGTGTTGCGGTTATAGCTTTGGATATTGGATGAGTTTGAACCCCGGCTCTATCACTTACAATCTTAGACAATTTACTTAAGCTCTCTGCATGTCTCTGGAGTTCGGTTCCCTCATCTATAAATAGTTGTAATAATAAAACCTCCTTCACAGAGTCATTGTGAGATTGAATGCATTCCATACATATGAAATGCCTGGAACAGTGCCCGGTACAGAGTGAGGATTATATAAATGTTAGCTATTATGATAAATGTCATGGGCTTTGAGATCAATACACAAAATTCGATTATGTCCAATACGTGGCAGCAAATCGTTAAATGATATTTTTTAAAGATTGTATTTATATTATTCAAGATAGCATAAAGTAAGATATCTAGGAATATGTCTAACAAATGATGGCACACTTTAAGAAGAAAATTATAAACTTTTATTGAATGTAGTTAAAGACGAACCAAATAAGTGGAGGGATATTCCACGTTCACGGAGAGGAGGAGTTATTATCTTGAGGACTTTTTTCTCCCCACATTAATCTAATTCAAAGAAATTCCAAGCAAACACTGATGGGTACTTTTAGTCTGTGTATATATGGAACTTGACAAGCTGATTCTAAATGAAGATTAAAGAGCAAATAATTGAGAGGCGGAGTATCAGCACAGAGGCTGACAAACAAAATAGTGACACAGAATAGAGAGCCCGGAAAGACACTCCTGTATTTATGGAAACTTGATATATGGCAAAGATGGTTTTACAGAGCAGTAGGAATAGGATAAGTTATTCAAAAAACAATGCTGGGAAATAGATCCAGACAAAGAAAACAAACTGTGGTTACCAGGTGGGGGAGGGGCCGAGGGATAGATTAGGAGATTGGGATTAGTAGATAAACATTACTATATATAAAATAGATAAGCAACAAGGACTTACTGTATACTGCAGGGAACTATATTCAGTTTCTTGTAATGAGCTGTAATGGAAAAGAATCTAAAATGTATGCATACGTAAAAATGAATTGCTTTGCTGTGCACCTGAAATTAACACTGTAAATGGACTACACTTCAATACAAAATAAAAATTTTAAAAAAAAACAACGCTGGGGCAACTGGTCAGCCATTAGCAAAAGCTCAAAATTGGATCCCTGCCTTACCTATACTCTGGAATAAAGACTTAAATGTGAAAAACACAATAAAGAAGAATATCCCTATGACGTTCCTGGGTCAAAGAAGAACTTTTATTTGTTTTCTTTATCAGTTTTATTGAGATATAATTGACATATAGCAAAGAATTTCTTAAACAAGAGTTGGAACACACAAACCATAAAGGAAAAGGTTGATACATTTGACTATGTTAAAATTAATTTTCTGCTTAACCAAGGTAGGTTAATGGTTCCAGCTTTACACTCTCTCCAGGTAATGGAAGAATACAAATACATTGGTGCCCTTTCCATGGTGACTTAGCAGTGCCTGCTTATAGAGCAGGCAGAATAGGCATGTCTGTACAACCAAGTCAAGCTTGACCATAGGACTTGCTTTGGCCAACAGGATGCAGAGTAACATACTTGATACATAACAGGGTAACATACCAAAGATACTAAGTGTGCTGGTGTGGTTTGCCTTATAAGTTACCACCTATCATGAGAAGAGCATTCCCTCAGCAGTGGCTGCTGTCCTCAAATGAGAGCCATGTAGAACAGCCCCAATCAGACCTGAGTCTGAAAACAGAACCAGCGTAGGCGACCAACAGACTGTCAGTTATGAACATAAAATTCTGTCACCACAAACCACTCAGATTTTGAGGGTGGCTTTTTATAATTATTCTAGCAATAGCTGAGTAGCACATTAACTTAATTAAAAGAAAAAAATGGGTGAAGGGGAAGATGCTGGGGCTCACAGATTCAAGGACAGGGTGGAAGCGTGGAACCAGGCAGGAGCTAGGCTATTTCTGGAGGTAAGGATTCCAAAACCAGTAAGCTGTCTAAAAGCAGGTTCTGGAGGCTGGGACGAAATAGAATTCTTCTCTATTTCTTTGATCCTCTGGTCAAGATTCAAATACCAGGAAGAGAGCATGTAGCTGTCCTAGCCTGGGCTGCCCAGTCACTAGCTGTGCCAGAGTCTTGGTCACTGTCTCCCAGCTCGTGGGAGAAAAGAATGCCTGAGAGGAAATAGACGGGCTTGAAACTGGGCAGCCAGAAATAAGAAATGGCCAAGACTCATACTAACCAAGCAACCTTCTGCTTACACTATTTCTTCCTGAGGGCCTGCAGAAGAGAATGCCCACCAGCATGTGCACTTACCTGGTCAACTCAGCAATGATATTTTTCACAGAAAACTGGTGTTTGGTCTTGAGAGGCTGTCGAACTGTTACCTGCCAGAACTGTTAACCTGTGTCTGTGTAGGACCTAACTCTGCATTCCAAGTGACAGCACTTCGTGGGGAGGGTCACCTTTGCCGCTAGCTGGTCTCCTAGAGGTTTCCTCTGAGGCCACCATTTTCCACTGGCAACACGGAGACCAGAGGAAGAGTCTAGACAGAGCAGAAAGTAGCAACAAGCAGGTTGGTGGGTATTAGATTTTCACCTTGAAAACCTAGGTAATCAGAAAAGTCTTTCTCTCACATAACCAGCCGGGCACAGTTGGAGGTAATTTTGTGATGGGGAATAACTCAAACAGAACTTTGTTTTAAGAAAATTATTCTTTCTAGCGGGTATAGGTTGGAGAACAGAAGGGAGAGGTTGGCCGTGGAATCTGTTTGTCTCCATAGTTGTAGTTTTTCAATCTAGAAGTGTAACCATGGGGAACCTTTTTGAAATCCGTTTCCTACTCCCCAGAAGTCTCCCATCCAAGGCCAAAGCAAGCCTGAGCCTGCTGATCACCAGACACTAAAAGAAATCAGCTGTGTTCAGCATTACACGGTACGGCGTCAATAAAGTACATAGGGTGTGCTTCTACATCGGGGCTCCCAGACTGCGAGCTACGAATCCTCTGAGAGCCTTGGATCTGTTCCAAGAGGCCCCAAGTCTAAATACACCCCAACCGTAGTCTGAGGCCAGGTAGATAACATATCTTATGTGCCTGCACTACTCTTCCCAGAATATATGCAGAAGTGATTGGGTTTAATTCAATGCAAATTCATTTCCAAGAGTTACTAGGGTCATAATAACCATTTCTTGTCAGTGTAGATTTTTCTCAACCAATAAATATTACAAACAAAATTACTGTTAGGGCTTTACAAACTAGAGATAATATAGTACCTGTTTCACTGAACTGATGTGAGGTTTAGTTGACTAAATGCATGCAGGTGCTCAGAACAGTATTATGTTCAGTAAATTCTAACCGTTATTATAAAGCCAGCCTCATGTTTGAAAGGTGGGGACCACTCATCTAGATGATCTTTAGAACCATCCTTGTGACACTGAGTTTTACCGTCTTTATGAATTTTATGATAAATCTTGTGAAGGGGAAAGAAATATTTTGAGATCTGTTGATCCTGCAGTTTCTGATGCAGAAAAATAGCTATGGCTATTCTTCTACTCGGGTAGAAGTCATCCTTGGAAGAGGGCTCATATCTCTTTGATTGACAGCGTGGTGGAGAGAGGCCGAACTTGGAGACCTCCGGGCACTAGTACAACCTTCATCTGTTTCCTCCAGCGATGAATAATTATAACTGCTGTCCTGTCAGCAGCTTGCCCACTGGAAAGCTCGACTGCAACTACTATAGTAACCACAAGGTGTCGCTGTGACCCCAAGATTTCACACCAGGGCCGGTACCCGGGGGCAAGACCTCGGATCATTTTCAAAGCTTTCTTTCCCAGCGCTTCTGAAACCCTACTGTGCATACAAACCAGCTGGATCTGGTTAAAATGCAGATTCTAATTCAATAAGTCAGGATGGAGCCTGAAAGCCTGCATTTTTAACAAGCTCTCAGGTGATTCCGAGGCTGGCGCTTTCAGCAATTCTCCATTGTTGTTTTGATGTGGGCCAGGAGTAAGAATTAGGCAGACCCGAAAAGCGGCCCCATTTTACCCTTCCGGAGGAAGTGAAGAGGGAGGGAAAAAAGAAAGAAAGAAACAACAAAAGAAAAAGAGGGCAGCTTTCTTTGAACATTCCCATCCCAGGAGCCTCCTGCAGTTCCATCCTCTGAAGAGTGATGGATGTGGCAGGTGCCCCGGTCAAGGTGAGCTGTGGAGAAGGTCAGAGTAGATCCTCCCGGTACGTTCTGACACAAGGGCTCGTTAAAGAACTAATTGCAGAACTTGCAAAACACCAAGTGGCCCAATGCTTCAGCATACACGCCATAGCTCCCCCACTAAAAGCCAAGTCAGGCTGAGAGACCCTGGAAGCGGATTGGAGAGAGCCAACCAGAGGACTGAAGAAGTCGCCCGACCGGAAGAGACGCCGTGCTTCTGGTTACTCTTGTGTGCACAATGGGATCTATTTTAACCGTGAACTGCTTTCCTCCCCGGAAAAGCCCCTGGAGGGCAGCCAACCGAGTGAAACTGCTTCTAACCCGACTTCTGCGTGGCCCTGGCTTCAACGTTAGACGCTGCAAAAGGAGAAGTTGCAGTACAGCTGGTTCCCGCTATGCTGATCTTTCTTTCTTTCTTTCTTTCTTTCTTTCTTTCTTTCTTTCTTTCTTTCTTTCTTTCTTTCTTTCTTTCTTCCTTTCTTCCTTTCTTCCTTTCTTCCTTCCTTCCTTCCTTCCTTCCTTCCTTCCTTTCTCTCTCTTTCTTCCTTCCTTCCTTCCTTCCTTCCTTCCTTCCTTTCCTTCCTTTCCTTCCTTTTCTTTCCTTTCTTTCCTTTCTTTTTCTTTCCTTCCTCTCTCCTTTCTTTCTTTCCTCCTTCCTTCCTTCCCTTCTTTCTTTCTTCTCTCTCTTTTTTTCGTTTGCTGTGATCTTCATATGTCATTTGTGTCCTTTTTATTTTCAGACCTGAAGCTGGGTTTTAAGACAGATTTAAGAATTAAAAACAAATTTCTATCTGTTCAGTTTTTATTTATATTCGTTCGGTTTAAAGCTTATCCAGCTTCCTGCTTGTAAAGTCTACGGAAGAGGTCAGCTCTAAGTCTTTTCTAAGGTTCTGACAATGGAGTTAATTTCCCCTTCCATCCTGGCCTGGGCCTTCTTACCGGCAAACCTCCGCATCCAATTTGCATGAAAGATGCAGCAAGGTATCCTAGCTAAGCCCAAACTGGAAGAAGAGTTTGGCTGTTGGGGTGATGGTCACCCCTCTCCTCTCCATTTATATGCATAAATTGACATGCATAGTAGGGGGAGAGTATTTGGAGAGTCACAAAGGAGGGGTGGGGAGGAGTACCGGAGGGCATGGCACGCTGTTTCATACTCTTTTGCCTCCTGGACTGGTTTGGGGCTCCCTGGAAGGGTAGGAGTGAGTGCTAAACAAATGAATTTCATGAAAGACTCAATGAGACTTCAGATCCCAGCAGAGCAGCTTGGGAACGCTGAGATGTTGACGCCCAGTTTGGGGTTTTTTTGTTTTTTTTTTAAATCTTGCATAACATATGTAGTTCAACTATTTGTTTCAATTCTATAAACCACACACTTGGCTTGGAGGAGTTGATTTCCTGAACTTTTTTTTTTCCTGTGTTGCATTTTTTTTATTGATTTATAATCATTTTACAGTGTTGTGTCAAATTCCAGTGTTCAGCACAGTTTTTCAGTCATTCATGGACATATGCACACTCATTGTCACATTTTTTTCTCTGTGAGTTATCATAACATTTTGTGTATATTTCCCTGTGCTATACAGTGTAATCTTGTTTATCTATTCTACAATTTTGAAATCCCAGTCTATCTCTTCCCACCCTCCACCCCCCTGGTAACCACAAGTCTGTATTCTCTGTCTATGAGTCTATTTCTGTCCTGTATTTATGCTTTGTTTTTGTTTGTTTGTTTTTGTTTTTGTTTTTTAGATTCCACATATGAGCGATCTCATATGGTATTTTTCTTTCTCTTTCTGGCTTACTTCACTTAGAATGACATTCTCCAGGAGCATCCATGTTGCTGCAAATGGCATTATGTTGTCGGTTTTTATGGCTGAGTAGTATTCCATTGTATAAATACACCACATCTTCTTTATCCAGTCACCTGTTGATGGACATTTAGGCTGTTTCCATGTTTTGGCTATTGTAAACAGTGCTGCTATGAACATTGGGGTGCAGGTGTCATCCTGAAGTAGATTTCCTTCTGGATACAAGCCCAGGAGTGGGATTCCTGGGTCATATGGTAAGTCTATTCCTAGTCTTTTGAGGAATCTCCACACTGTTTTCCACAGTGGCTGCACCAAACTGCATTTCCACCAGCAGTGTAGGAGGGTTCCCCTTTCTCCACAGCCTCTCCAGCATTTGTCATTTGTGGATTTTTGAATGACAGCCATTCTGACTGGTGTGAGGTGATAGCTCATTGTAGTTTTGATTTGCATTTCTCTGATAATTAGTGATATTGAACATTTTTTCGTGTGCTTTTTGATCATTTGTATGTCTTCCTTGGAGAATTGCTTGTTTAGGTCTTCTGCCCATTTTTGGATTGGGTTGTTTATTTTTTTCTTATTGAGTCGTATGAGCTGCTTATATATTCTGGAGATCAAGCCTTTGTCGGTTTCACTTGCAAAAATTTTCTCCCATTCCGTAGGCTTTCTTCTTGTTTTATTTCTGGTTTCCTTTGCTGTGCAGAAGCTTGTAAGTTTCATTAGGTCCCATTTGTTTATTCTTGCTTTTATTTCTTCTAGGAGAAAATTTTTGAAATGTATGTCAGATAATGTTTTGCCTATGTTTTCCTCTAGGAGGTTTATTGTATCTTGTCTTGTGTTTAAGTCTTTAATCCATTTTGAGTTGATTTTTGTATATGGTGTAAGGGTGTGTTCTAGCTTCATTGTTTTCCATGCTGCTGTCCAGTTTTCCCAACACCATTTGCTGAAGAGACTGTCTTTATTCCATTGTATATTCTTGCCTCCTTTGTCGAAGATGAGTTGACCAAAATTTTGTGGGTTCATTTCTGGGCTCTCTATTCTGTTCCATTGATCCATATGTCTGCAATACCATGCTGTCTTGATGACTGTAGCTCTATAGTATTGTCTGAAGTCTGGGAGAGTTATTCCTCCAGCCTCTTTCTTTCTCTTCAGTAATGCTTTGGCAATTCTAGGTCTTTGATGATTCCATATAAATTTTATTATGATTTGTTCTAGTTCTGTGAAATATGTCCTGGGTAATTGGATAGGGATTGCATGAAATCTGTAGATTGCCTTGGGCAGTGTGACCATTTTAACAATATTGATTCTTCCAATCCAAGAGCATGGAATATCTTTCCATTTTTTAAAGTCTTCTTTAATTTCCTTCATCAATGGTTTATAGTTTTCTGTGTATAATTCTTTCACCTCCTTGGTTAGATTTATTCCCAGATATTTTATTGGGTGCTATTTTAAAGGGGATTGTTTCTTTACTTTCTTTTTCTGTTGATTTATCGTTAGTGTAAAGAAATGCAACTGATTTTTGAACGTTAATTTTGTAACCTGCTACCTTGCTGAATTCTTCAATCAACTCTAGTAGCTTTTGTGTGGACCTTTTAGGATTTTCTATATATAGTAACATGTCATCAGCATATAATGACACTTTTACCTCTTCTTTTCCAATTCGGATCCCTTTTGTTTCTTTCTCTTGCCTGACTGCTGTGGCTAGGACTTCCAGGACTATGTTGAATAGGAGTGGTGATAGTGGGCATCCTTGTCTTGTCCCAGATTTTAGTGGGAAGCTTTTGAGTTTTTCACCGTTGAGTACTATGCTGGCTATAGGTTTGTCATATATAGCTTTTATTATGTTGAGATATGTTCCCTCTATACCCACTTTGGCGAGAGTTTTTATCATAAATGGGTGTTGAATTTTATCAAATGCTTTTTCTGCATCGATTGAGATGATCATGTGGTTTTTGTCCTTTCTCTTGTTGATGTGATGTATTACATTGATTGATTTGCATATGTTGAACCAGACTTGTGTCCCTGGGATGAACCCCACTTGGTCATGATGTATAATCTTTTTTATGTGTTGTTGGATTCTATTTGCTAAAATTTTGGTGAGGATTTCGGCGTCTATGTTCATCAGTGATATTGGCCTATAATTCTCTTTTTTTGTAGTGTCTTTGCCTGGTTTTGGTATCAGGGTGATTGTAGCTTCATAGAATGAGTTTGGGAGTATTCCCTCCTTTTCAATCATCTGGAAGAGTTTGAGAAGGACTGGTATGAGTTCTTCTTTGTATGTTTGGTGGAATTCCCCAGGGAAGCCATCCGGTCCTGGACTTTTATTTGTAGGGAGGTTTTTAATTGCTATATCTATTTCCTTTCTAGTGATCGGACTGTTCAAGTGTTCAGTTTCTTCTTGATTCAATTTTGGTGGACAGTATGTTTCCAGAAACTTGTCCATCTCCTCTAGGTTATCCAGTTTGGTTCCATGTAGTTTTTCATAATATTCTCATATGATATTCTGTATTTCTATTTTGTTTGTTGTAATTTCTCCACTTTCCTTTCTTATTTTGCTAATTTGTGCTCTCTCTTTTTTCTTCTTTGTGAGTTTGGCCAGAGGTTTGTCGATTTTATTTACTTTTTCAAAAAACCAGCTTTTGGTTTGGTTGATTTTTTCTATGGTCTTGTTAATCTCTATTGTATTTAATTCCTCTCTGATCTTTATTATTTCCTTCCTTCTGCTGCTTTTTGGGGCTTTTTGTTCTTCTTTTTCTAATTCATTCAGGTGGTGGGTTAACTTGTTTATTTGAGATTGTTCTTCTTTTTTGAGGAAGGCCTGTATCGCTATAAACTTCCCTCTTAGCACTGCCTTTGCTGTGTGCCATAGGTTTTGAGTGGTTGTGCTTTCATTATCATTTGTCTCAAGGTATTTTTTAATTTCAGCTTTGATTTCCTCATTGATCCATTGTTTTTTCAATAACATATTGTTTAATCTCCATGCTTTTCTTTTTTTTCTCCTTTGTTTCTCTGTTGTTGATTTCCAGTTTCATGGCATTGTGGTCAGTAAAGATGCTTGAGATAATTTCTATCTTCTTAAAATTGTTGAGGTTTCTTTTGTGCCCAAGTACATGATTGATCCTGGAAGATGTTCCATGTGCACTTGAAAAGAATGTATATCCTATTTTTTGCGCATGTAATGCTCTGAAAATATCCACCAAATCTAGTTTTTCTATTGTAGTATTTAATTTCTCTGTTGCCTAGTTTATTTTCTGTCCAGAAGATCTGTCTAGTGATATTAATGCAGTGTTAAAATCTCCAACTATGATTGTATTCCCATCAATATCCCCCTTTATCTCTATTAGTAATTCTTGTATGTACTTAGGTGCTCCTATATTGGGTGCATATATATTAACGAGTGTAATATCTTCATCTTGTATCACTCCTTTAATCATTATAAAATGTCCTTCTTTATCTTTCTTTATGGCCTTTGTTTTAAAGTCTATTTTGTCTGAAATCAGTACTGCAACACCTGCTTTTTTGGCTTTTCCATTTGCATGGAATATCCTTTTCCATCCTTTCACTCTCAATCTATATGTGTCCTTCTCCCTAAAGTGGGTCTCTTGTATGCAGCATATTGAAGGTTCTTGCTTTATTATCCAGTCTGCCACTCTATGTCTTTTGACTGGAGCATTTAGTCCATTAACATTTACAGTAATTAATGATAGATGTGTGTTTATTGCCATTTTGAACTTATCTTTGCAGTTGAATTGGTATATCTTCTTTGTTCCTTTCTTCTTCCTTTTGTGGTTTGGTAATTTTCCTTTGTATTATCATGGATTTTATTTAATTTTTGTGACTCCCTTGTAAATTTTTGACTTGTGGTTACCCTTTTTTGTAAATCTATTAACCCATTACTATAACTGTTTTTATTAAACTGATAGTAACATGATCTCAAACCCATCCTACTGTTAAAAAAAATTTTTAAAAGAAAGAAAAAAATATTCTATATTTCCCTGCCTCCCTCTCCCACTCTCAGTGATTTGTATGTCTTCTTTTATAATTTCGTGTTTTCTTTATTTGTAATTCATGAGTTATCACCTTTCCAGTTGTGAGTTTCTCATTTCTGTAGCATCCTGCTGCTTTTCTATTTAGAATAGCCCTTTTAATATTTCTTTTAACATGGGCTTAGTGTTGCTAAACTCCTGCAGTTTTTTTTTTGTCTGTGAAACTCTTTATTTCTCCTTCTATCCTAAAGGATAGCCTTGCTGGATAAAGTATTCTAGGCTACATCTCTTTTTCATTCAGGGCTTTGAATATATCTTGCCACTCCCTTCTGGCCTGTAGTGTTTGTGTAGAGAAATCAGCTGAGAGCCTTATGGGGGTTCCCTTGTAACTTACTCTTTGCTTTTCTCTTGCTGCCTTTAGAATCATTTCTTTATCCTTGACTCTGGCCATCTTGATTATGATATGTCTTGGTGTGGGTCTATTTGGATTCTTCCTGTTTGGGACCCTCTAAGCTTCCTGTACTTGGGTATCTGATTCCTTCTGTAAGTTTGGGAAGTTTTCAGTCATGATTTCTTCAAAAACCTTTTCAACCCCCTTTGATCCTTCTTCCCCTTCTGGGACCCCTATTATGCGAAGATTGGGATGCTTTATATTATCCCATAGGTCCCTTATGCTATTATCATTATTTTTTATTTGCTTATCTTGTAGTTCTGAATGGGTGCTTTCTATTGCCCTGTCTTCTAGATCACTAATTCGTTCCTCTGCATTATCTAGTCGGCTTTGCACAGCTATTAGGTCATTCCTCATCTCTGTCAATGAGTTTACCCATTCTACTTGGCTCTTCTTTATAGCTTCAATTTCATTTTTGACATATTTTATATCTCTAAACACTATCTCTTTTAATTCCTTCAGCAATTTGATCACTCCTTTTTTGAAATCTTGATTTAGTAGGCTATCGATGTCTATTTCATTGATCTTTCTTTCAGGGGATTTCTCTTGTTCTTTTAATTGGGAAAGGTTTCTCTGCTTCTTCATCTTGCTCATACCTCTCTGGCACTGTGGTTTATGGAGTATCAGTTGTCTATTTTGGATCTTAAGGTTTTTATCTATCTAATGCCTATTTAGGAATAGAACTTAGGGAAAAAAAGAAAAAAATAGAGAGAAAGAATTTTAAAAGAAGGGAGAAAGAGGGTTTGAAAACAGTGTATAATGAATAATAGAAGAGAGAGTTGAAGCAGAGTATTAATCGGATTGAGACGTCCTTTAAAAACCTTAAAAAAAAAGTGGGGGGAGATGAATAGATGTATTTGAAACCTGTGTCTAATCAATAACAGGACATCAAAACCCAAGAGAAATAGAAATGAATTAAGAAGTAAAAATTAAGAGAGTAATAGAAAATAGACAGGTAAAAACAGGTTTAAAAAAAGGGGGGGGGGGTTGTCGGTGTTCTCCTGGAGTCTGTGTGCTTTTAATGTGAAGTCTTTCTGTCTTCGTCCTGTTTTGGAAGCTCAGCTTGTTTTCAGAGGCCCTCCGTTGGCGCCCTCTTCTGTGCTGCTCCCAGCACCTGTCGGCAAGCCGATCGCGTCTCCTCCTAACACGGGGTCAGGTGCAGCTCTCCTCTGCTGCGGGCGGGCGGGTCACTGCCCCTCCGGATGCCGCGGTCAGATGTTGCAGACCGGCCAGGCAGGAGGGCAGGTCGTGCCCCCTCCCAGCACCTCGGTCAGGGGCTGTGTTCCTGCCCAACAGGCGGGGGGCCGCTCTCCCTCTGCCTGCGCCGCCGGTAGCTCCGCTGCTCTGTGCGGCTGCGCGCTCCGCGCTCCGCCCTGGTCGGCGATCCGCGGGTGGGCTCGGGGAAGACTGAGGGACAGCCTTGTCCCTGCTCCGAGCCAAACCCCAGCTCCTTGTTTGTCTTTGTGGAGCAAGTTCTCTGAGGGACCAGGATGGAAGGATCCCACCTGCCCCGAGCTGTAGGCCCATCTCCGTCTGGCCCTTGAGGCTGCTGAGCCCTTCAGTGCGGATGCAGGTTTCGCCCCTGCCCCAGCCTGGGTGCTCAGCGCCGGAGAATACGGCGGCTGTGCCTGGGCCCCGCCTCTCTTCCCCTGAAAAGTTTCGCGGGTTTTCAGAGATGGGGGTATGCACCCTTCCCCCGAGAGCACATCAACCTTGCTGTTTTATGGAGGGCCCAGGTTGTTCTGTCCTGTACATCCACAGCCACGGCGCCCAGCCCCTTGCAGTCCCCCAGGGCTGCCTCCGTGCAGCTGCCCGCGTCCTCCGCCCAGCTTGCGCAGCCTGGCCCTGCCCGCCGCTGCCGGCCCGCGTCTCAGGCTGGGTGTCGGGGGGGGACCCTCTGTGCCCGTTTAACTTGGTTCTGTCAGTCAAGGGCTGCTCTGTACAGATCCGAGCCTCGGAGGCTCCCCCTCCGTCCCGCTGGCCTCTCAGTTGGAGAGGGGAGACCCAGCGAGCGAGCGCCAGTCCTCCTTTGCCGCTCCCTCCCCGCGGGACCCGTCCCGCGCTGCTTTGCCTTTTGTTCTTTCTTTTTTCCTTTTCTCCTACCAGATTTTTGGCGTCTTTATCTTTTGAAGAGGGCGATGATCTGTCGGAGTTCCGCAGGTGCTCTGGTTGGCTGAGTGGGTCTGTAGATGTGGGTCTTGGTGTATTTGTGGGAGAGGGTGACTTACGAGTGTCCTTCTACTCAGCCATCTTCTCTGTCTCTTCCTGAACTTTTTAAAGAACAAAATATTTTAAATTTCTAACCCAGACTTCCTATATAAATTGTAAAAGCTAAGGAAGATGATACAGTTTTATGGTCTTTGCATAATTGTGAATCCTGAACCGATCAGGTACAAAAACTGGAAAGAAAAACACAAATTTGCCCAATTGGCTAATTATACACAATTTCACCCTCATACATTTATTATTAAGCATCAAACAATTCAGTGATTTTTCTCTAATTTTCAGAAGAATATTATAGAAAAGAGCCCAAAAGAATGTTTGACAATGTTTTAAAAATGAGCAGAAATTTATATTTTCATGTTATAATAGTTACAGAAAAAATCCACCAGATTATTTTGATTATACATATTTATGGTACTTTTTTTATTGGAATGAATATGCAGTGTTTTCTTCTTTCCTTAGTGCCTCTTTAATTAGGAGGGTTTCTGAGATTGTGTACTTAGCCATAGTCACTTTTTATTAAAAAAAAAAGTTGTAGAGAGAAAAAAAAGAAATACCAGAACTGGGCAATGAGTGGGCAAGGCAAACAGAAATCAATGTGCTCATGAACATTTCTGTCCCACTTTCCCCCTTGGGATAAGTTCTGCCCAAATTATCTTTTCTCTACGTTTGGTCAGAATCCATCAATAAATAAGACTACATGAGAAAAAAAAAAAGTTGGCCGATGTTTTATAGATTTGGTAGTTTACAGTGTATATTTTTGTGCACCCAAATTAGTATTAAGTTGTGTTTTTGAAGGTTTACTTATCTAACAGGGTGATTTAATATGACATTAGATTTTAAATTATTAGTCATTTTTAGATAAACTATAAGCACTAGTGCAATTGTCATATATGTTTCCAGATTTTTTATTGAGGTATGATTGACATATATTACACTAGTTTCAAGTGTACAGCATACTGATTCAGTATTTGTATATATTGCAAAATGATCACCACTGTAAGTCTAATTAACGTCTGTCACCATACACAGTTACAAAAAATTTTTTCTTGTGATGAGACTTTTTAAAATCCACCCTTTTAACCACTTTCAAATATGCCATCCGGTATTATTAACTACAGTCACCATGCTGTATTACATCCCCATGACTTGCTTTATAGCCAGAAATTTGTACCTTTTGACGCCCTTCACCCATTTCACCTACCCCCCAACCCCTGCCTCTGGCAACCACCAATCTGTTTTCTTTATCTTTGAGCTTGGTTTTTGGGTTTGGCTTTGGTTTTGTTTTAGATTCAAAATGTAAGCGAGATCATGCCTGACTCTGCCTGACTTACTTCATTTAGTGCAGTGTCCCCAGGGTCTGTGCATGTTGTCACAAATGGCAAGATTTTATTCCTTTTTTGTGGCTGAACTGCATAGCCATTGCATATACACCACATTTTCTTTATTCATTTATCCATCGATGGACGCTTAAGTTACTTCCAATTTTGGCAATCGTAAATAGTGCTGCAATGAATAAGGGAGCACATGTGTCTTTTCAAATTAGTGTTTTGTTTTCTTCAAATAAATACCCGGGTGTGGGGTTGCTGGGTGGTATGGTAGTTCTATTTTTAATTTTTTGAGGACCCTCTCTACTGCTTTCCATAGTGGCTACACCAGTTTACATTTCCACCCACAGACAACAAGTGTTCCCTTTCTCCACGTCCTCACCACCACTTGCTGTTTGTGGTCCTTTTGATGACAGGCAGTCTAAAGTTGTAAGAGGATATGTCATTGTGGTTTTGGTTTGCACTTATTTCCCTGGCGATTAGTGATGTTGAGCCTGTTGATTTGGCGAGACTCTGGGCCCTGGCTTTGCAGCTTTGGAATGGCGAGGTGTCGACACTCAGTTCTGAGGAGACAGATGTTGAACCTACCCCGGCGTGGAACTCAGCGTGGCTCCTCACCTTGAGATAAATGGATCTGGGCTTATTGGAGGAAAGCACCTTTGCATGGACATTAACACCATCTAGAAGGCACCTCATTCAGCAATGTCAGTTGTGCGAAGCTCCTTCAAGGACCTTGAAAGGCCCCAGGTCTAGCCACTTGAGATAGCTGGAGTGGACCAGACTGGTGGCACCAGATGGTGAGTGTAGCTGACAGCGTGGGGGTGCGAGCACACGCCAGGCTCCTTGGGGTCTCATAGAAGTAGTCACAGGGACCAAGAATTCGGGGTCGCTGATGTTCGTTGCCTTCTGTGTAGCCACGGGCAGTGAGGACTGGCAGCTTTGGGGTTACACACTAAATCATGATAATTGCTCTTATGCAACAAGATACCTTCATCCAAGAACTGGGTCTAACAGGAACAATGGTTGGTTTCCAAGCTCTTGGGAGGCAGCATTCTGGACAAGATATGAAAGCAGGCCCTGTCATCAGACTGCCTTGGAATTCTGGCATTTACCTGTCATAAAATCTTAACTTTTTGGTACCTTGGGTACTTTGTCTGTTATATGAGAATAATAATAAAAATTTAATTCACAGATCTATGAGAATTAACAAGTAAAACTCATGACAGCCTTAGAACAGTGACTGGCCATAGACACCCAAGAAGGGTCAGCAATTTGTTTTGTTGTACACGAGACCAGGATGCTTAAAACAGCATCACGGAGACTGAGTCAACTCTTTTCTAGAAATAAAAGAACCAGGAGGAGGTCAAGGGCTGATGGGTCTCTGGATCTCCTCAGGGCTAGTGAGTCTAGGAATCCAGAGAAGGCAATGGTCCTAGTGACAATCAGAGCTAACCTGGTCAAGATTCTTCCAGCATCTTTCTCTGGCCGGTTTTTGCTCCCAGAGCCAAAGGTACTGCTGCCAGGAAGTCAAATGCTTCAGGTCCTTAGGATTAGAGACTTCCTGGGCACAACTAAATATCTAGCTTCCTCCCTGGGGAGAACAGATGTTAATAATGCATGATGTAAAATAAGAGATGCCTCTTTTTCTTTAATTGTTTTTTTTTTTAAATAAAAGCCATAGGAGGGACTTCCTATAAACTTAATAGCTTGGTACTGGGATTTGCCTGTTTCAATCTGTCAGACACATCAGTCTTAGCACTGAATTTCACATCACCCATTAGCACTTGAGACAAAATCTGTCTTGCTACCAATGACTTATTTTGAAACTGAAATAAATTGGTGTGCCGCCAAGAAAGAAGAAGCAGTGTAAGTTCTGGCTGCTAAGCCGGGATCTTCTCCTTCTCAGAGCTGCCTCGAGGGTGTGTAGAGCTGCAGGAAGAGAATTTTTTTTTTGTAGTAAGGGCTCCTGTCTGTATAAATAATCTGATTATTAAATGTCTCAAATGGTAAGGACTTACATGCAGTATAGCGACTTCTTCACGGAGACAGGTGGAGAAGAGTTACTTACACATTGTTCCTCGTCTAATTGGCGCATCAGAAGGTTCTTTGTAGGGTCCAAGCATCATCTCTTTTGGTTCAAATCCAGAAACCATCTTTTCAGGCATTTTATTGTCCCATGCACTGTTCCTGGTTACTTTTGCACTTTCTACCAGGAAGAATGGTAGCAGTGCTGTAATGAATCACAAGGACCATGGCTCTTCAGAACCTGTTTCCATTGAACAGTATAGATCTTTTTGTCTCCACAGGTCCCCGATAGCATACCTGTAATGCTGGTTGTATTATTACTCATGATGCTGCAGCATCCGTCCATGATCTGGGCAGTACCAGGCCCTAAGAGTGTAACCATCATTACAGACATGCCCTCAGGGAACTCCAGAGGCATGGAGACCCTTCAGAAAATTCAAGGAAGTCTCTCCATAAATCTGGGGGCGAGGGAAAGGGGAAGGGGCCTGAGGTGTGGGCCATGGCAGAAGCATTATTAGTCCAGAACTTCCCCTTCTTCTCCTAAAAAGCAGATACAACAACCAGAACAGGACAGAGATGGGGGGGTAGGTATGGGAAGGGAAGTTGGAGGAAAGAATCCGTAAAACCCATTTCTGGTGATTCATATAATCTGCAGACTCTGAAACAGTTCAGGGGCTGTCCTCAGCAAGCCCCTGGGGTGAAGCAGATCCCAACCAAAGGAAGTAAAGGGAGGAGCCAGTGAGGGGGGCTGGGCAGGGGAAACCACTCAGTGACAGCTGGTCCCAGAGAATGTAAGCAAAAATACACTTATTGAAGGTGAAGAATGCTTGCTGATGAGTAAAATCTGTGTGTCTGGTTTACAACAAACAACAAGGGCTGACACTGACGTGGGTGGCCTTGGCTGCCTGCCGAACTTCAGAAGAGGCCAGTCAATAAAGGGCCCACAAAGTATCCTTGGGAGTGGCTGTGTGCCAGGCATGTCCTGGGCAGAGGTGGAGACAACATCTGTGAGCAAACCACACAATATCTTTTCCCTAAAGGAGTTTGCATTCTAGTGGGGGAAGACAGAATAAACAAGATAAATAGAAAAATTTTACAGTAATTTAGAAGGTGGCAAATGCCATGGAGAAATAATAAGCAAGGAAGGAGCATAATGCATGCTGCCATTTTCAACTCAGTCATCAGAAAGTCATCACTGGAATGGGATTAGGGCAAAGGTAATACTGACATGTTTTGGGGAAATGTGAATGAATTTAGAATCCACTTGATTGGATTTTCTTTTGAATATTTCAAAAGAATTATTATTATAATTATTAGAATGTGCATGCATTTTTATTTACCCTTCAACTAGCATGGATACCACTGACAAGACACATTCCACGTGTAAATGAATGGATAAAGGAGATGTGGTATGTATACATATACAACGTATATGCATATAATGGAATAGCACACAGCCATGAAAAAGACTGAAACCTTATCATTTGCAACAACAATGATGGACCTAGAGAGTATTATACTGAGTGAAATAGGTCAGAGAAAAGCAAATGCTATTTGATTTCACTTATATGTGAAATCTGAAAAACGAAACAAACTAATAAGCAAGACAAAACAGAAACAGACTCATAGTTACAGAGAATTGGTGGTCACCAAGGATGGGTATTGGGGGGAACAGATGAAATAGGCAAAGGGAAGTAAGAGGTACAAACCTCCAGCTATAAAATAAATAAGTCCCAGGGATGTAAATTGCACAGAGGAAATAGTAACATTGCAATGACTCTGTATGTTGGTGGCTGGTAACTGGTCTTATTATGATGACATTTCATAATGTATATAAACATTGAATCACTGTTGTACATCTGGAACTAATATAATATTGTAGTCAATTATAACTCAATAAAAAAAATTTTTTAAAAAGACACAGTCTGAAGGCAAATACCTCTCATTGTAAACAGAGACATGTCTGGGTGCTGTTAGGAGTTGTACTAGTCAGATGGCCCCACCCAGCCTTTCTAATATCAGCCCCAAATAGCCCCACCTTTGCCTTTGGACAACTGTTCTACAGCAACTCCATGGCCCCCTGTCCTTTCAGAGGAGCAGTGTGTCAGCAGCTGGCTGTTAAAACAGACGTCCAGGTGCAGGCCACCTTCTAATCCACAGCCACTGGGAGTTGTCCACTGAGCTTGCCACCACCGGTGAGGACGTCAGGACGCACTATCAGACCCACTCCCTCAAGTGGCTTTTCAAGGAGCCCCATAGAGGGCTGAGATCAATGCCATCAGCACATGTTTCACAGCACAACAGGTGAAAAACAGAGCTAAAGGACCATGGAATGTTTCCCCAGCAGAGTACCAGTGATAAAGTTGTCCTCACAACCTCCACAGGAAACCAGGATCCCACTCATTCTCTATCCTTTATGTAAAGAACACATTCTGGCTTGTGGACAAAGGGCAGCTCCTTTAGGAGAAACCTTCACTGGTGAGTTACTGATAGAACAAAAGTAAGTTGTTAGGAGTGTGAATCAGGTTGTACATTCAGGATGCTTTGGCAAGTGGGGAGAGACTGCAGACGGAGTCCAGATCTCAAATAATTGTGGGCGGTATAGGCAGGATATGCAAATGACCCAACCCAGGGCTCTGATTTTGAGAATGGAGATGAAATGGTGGAGATACTGAAGCCAAATGCAAAATGTAAAAGCTACCTGATGGCATGTGAAATTCATTTCCTCTTACTTGAGCCATAACAGTCAAAACCAAACAAATTTTTGAATGGTATCTCAGTTTCTGAGAAAGGAACAGTACAATGGTTTGATAGGAAGGAATTAGGGGTTGTCCAACTGCTGAAATAAGAAGTTGCTGTGAGCTAAACCTAACGTGTTTTTTTTTAATTCTTATCTTTTATTGAAGTGTAGTTGATTTAAAATGCTTGTTTCAGGTGTACAGCAAAGCGATTCAGTTATACATATACATACATATATATTTTTTCAGTTATTTTTAAAATTGTAATAAAACATGTTTATTTTAAAAACTGTATTACTTGAAGGGCTATAGCTCAGTGGTAGAGCACGTGCCTGGCATGCACGAGATCCTAGGTTCAATTCCCAGTACCGACATTTAAAAAAATTTTTTAAATAAAAATAATGAAAACCATAAATTAAAAATTGTATTACTAAATGAGAATTCTACCAGGGAATAACTCAGTCCTGGGGACTTTAGGGCTAATGTTACCTTTTTGGTACGTTCCAAATTAATTCGTCTTTAAATGTTAGAGTCTCACACTGAGTAATTTATGCAAGATTTACAGTATCGTCATACTGCGTCAGTCTGACTCCTCCAGAAGCCATGAATCACACTAATACCAGCAGCTGCTGAGAGCCTGGGGAGAAAGGCATTCTCCCCACGCTCTGCGCTCCTTCCCTGTGGTTTCCTTGGGTTCCCCCTTCTACCAGGCGGACCAAGGCTCACCAGGAAGAAGGAAGAGAGACACTCAGCCTCAAGGCTGCTGAATTCTAGCTCCTCTGAGTAGACTGGACACTGGCCAAGTGGAAGCATAACCTGGCTTCTAGATGGACACCCAGCCTTCTCCCTATATTCTCAGGCCATCTGCAGTACAGATTTTTTAATGACTACTTGTGTGAGGAATTCATGAGACCACAAACTGTAAGGAAATGAAGTAGATGCAGACCCCAATTTCAGCCTGCTTAGGAGACTGGTTTCATTGGATCGAACAAGATGAAATAGATGTATATGTAAGTCAAGAGCAGCCAAAGATTCGCAAATTCACCTGATTCAAGCTGTGCTCTGGAATCCTTCAGTTCTGGGCTCTCTGACTTCTCTTCCTGACTTTAGCCTGATTCTGATCTCCCTCTTCAGCTTCTCGGAATTTGCCTTCAAATTCCATTCTCTATGGAATGGAAGCCAGTTGAGTCCCTACCAAGTTCCTCTAGCTACCCCAGCGTCCATTCCATAAATACTCACTGAACACCTTCTCTGAACCAGGGACTGAGCAAACCGCTGCCGATACAAGGGCAGGGGGCAGTCCGTCCTAGCCTTTGAGGCACTCATAGAAGAGTGAGAAAGGCGTATTTTGTAAACACATATAATCAGTTTGGTGATAGACATATGTCCAAACTGTTACGGAGAATAGGGGGCATCAGGTTTGGGGGGAGAAATGAGGAAGGTTTAAAATGAGTCAACATTTGAATTGTACCTGAAAGATTTGTTATTATGTAAGATTATGGAGGATTTCCTGAACAAACCAAGGCAGGAAAGGTATTACAAGCAGGCTGATGCCAAATTCTAGGGTCTGGGGATGTGAAAGGAGATGAATACTCTGGGAAAGGGCCAATAACTTGATAGGGCTCAGTGAGAGGACGCAAGGACGTCCGAGGTGACTGGTGTCAGATCTTAAAGGAGCGTGGCATTTTCTTTCTTTATTATGTGCGTGAGCTACAGAAATTTTCCTAGTCAGGGAAGTAACATGATGTTTGTTTCTGAAATATGATTTTCCTAAATTCAAGAGATCTTGTTTTATTTCTATGACTTGTGAGACTGGAAGGGAAGACTCAAACAAAATAAGTAGGGCATATAGGCTTTAAAATTTATCTTTATTGAAAAACTACACAAATGAACTTATTTATAAAACAGAAAAGAGACTCATAGACATAGAAAACGAACTTATGGTTACCAGTGAGGAAAGCGGGTGGGGAGGGATAAATTGGGAGTTTGGAATTAGCAGATACAAACTACTTATATACAGAATAAATAAACAATAAGGTCCTACTGTATATCACAGGGAACTATATTCAACAGCTGTAATAACCTATAATGAAAAAGAATCTATATATGTATAACTGAATCACTATGCTGTACACCAGAAACTAACACAACATTGTATATCATCTACTTCGATTTTAAAAATTATCTTTATTCTTTTCTCTTCTTACAAAAGAAATACAGATTCATTCAAAGAAAATCCAACATCACAGAAATATGCAAAATAGAAAGCAAATGCTTCCTATAATCCCACTTCTCAGACCCAAACCACTATTAGGACACCAACGTACTGATAGACTCCTTCAGACCCTTATTTCAGTGTATAAACCCAAACATAATTTTCTCCATAACAGTAAATATATAGCCACTTCATTTTTAAAAGGCTGTATGATATTTGCCTTACACATTAATGTGCCATAATTTATTAAATCAATCCTTGCATTAATGTACCATATATTATTAAATCAAGCCTTATTTTGTGGATATCTGAGCTGTTTCCAATTTTTCATGATTATAAACAACACTAGGACGAACACTTTTTTTATATAAATGTTTTCAATGGGTGTTTCTGTAGGATACATTCTTAGAACTCCTTCAAGGAACCGACATGAAGGAATGGTAGTTTTTCATTTTAATAGATATTGCTAATTTCCACCATAAAGGTTGTTATCAATTTATATCCTAACAGGGCATGCAGTCCCCAGTTTCCCTAGGGGGTCATGGGATTTTATAGGCAGTCTGTTCTTACCAAAGAGACTGTAGAACCTCGAGACCCTTCATTGAGCTCTGTGAATGTCTGTAGTTCACACATCTGTCTGGTTTCTAATAAATTAACATGAATAGCGGCTCGAAGGTTTGTCCAAAAAAGGCCACATTTACGTCTATCCTTGGGCCATTCCAAGCACGCTTTCTTTTCCATGAGAGCTTTCAACTTGGGATACCTGGTAGGAATGCAGTAGAGTGGGATGGGTTCCAGTAAGATGATAATTATGTTATCAGAACTTTCATGGAAGAGATTGTGGCGGGCAAAGTAGAGTTCATAATGGCACCACTCACTCTGGACAAAGTTGGGAGACAAGACAAAGATGGACTTGTAGCTTTTCTCAATGCACTTTATGACATCTTCAGTAATGTTCTTGCCAGGGTCAGAGTTTCCCTCATGAAAACAAATTAGTATAGAACCGTCTTCTTTCTCTAGATTGGGGATCAGTGCATGCTTTACCCAGGCAGAATCATGTTCACTGTATGAAATAAACACATGGAATTGGATATTTCTCTTGAGTTGTCCTTGGGTTGTCTTCCTAACCCTGTGCCATGTCTGTGCCCATTGACCTAGCATCCTGAGATACCAGGGCAGATCAAAGTGGAAACAGCAGAAGGCCACAGCCATCCCCAGGACTAGCATGATAACCACAATGGTGACAATCAACAAAGCTACGTTGCAAGATAATTCAGGAAGATGAACATCCTTTAACTGAGTCCCCTTCAGATTCAAAGGGTATTCACAAATGTATGAATCTGACCACCCAACCATCATGCCCTCTGAATATTTTTCAAGCTGAATGAAATCTCTTAATTCACAAGTACACCAGAATGGATTTCTTCCTGCATTTAGAATCTTAACTTCCTGGCAGCTCTGAAAAAAATCCAGAGATGGGCTGAGAATTAAGTTCATTTCAACGTTCAGAACTGAGAGTCTTCCGAAATGACTGCACCCAGGAAGATCAGTTAGAAGATTAAATGCAAGATTTAACTCTCGCAAGGATGTCAGATGAATAATCTCTTTAGGGACAGTTTGAATTTTGTTATCATTCATGTCTAGTATTTGAATATTTCTGGGCAAGCATCTGAAAACAGAGTCAGTAAATTTATTGGATGACAAATTCATGGTGATCAAGGTTTCTGGCCACAAGCAATTTTCATCATTTTCATGTTGTAACAGATTTTGGCTCAGATCTAAGTGCTTCAAGGATGTGTTGCTGGCAAAACAACTCACTAAGGAAAGCGTCTCCAACTTATTGTCCTTCAAAATGAGAGTTTTCAAATGAGGCAATTGGATAGGGGTTTTAAACACGTCATCTGTTAAGATATTATTAGCAAAATTTAAATATTGGAATCTCGTAGGATAAATAGGGAACAGCATGTGAGGCATTTGCGCATCTGATATTGTCAGGTTTTCTATATCCATTTTGGTAAAAAGCAAGTAGACTCTCTCCTGTGGAATATTAAAAATTCTGAAGTGCACATGCTCCAATTTTATAGTTCTCATTACAGTATTTGAGTAGTCAAATGAATTGTGGTCAAGATAAACCTTACCTCCAAAAGTCACATGTTGGACCTGGAAGTATTCTACTGATGTATGCCAAACAAATTGGAAGATAAGGAGAAGGTCACCCCAGAGTAAGTCAACTTTATTAAGTAACAGAATGGATGTCTTGGCATTCTCTAAAGTAAGATTCTGTTGAGTTTCATAACTTGCAGATTGACTTTTGCCATCTATATTCGTCATTTCTAGTATTTTTGAAGTCTTGATTCCATCACGCAAAAGAACCCAGAAATTTGTATTCATTGGTAAAACAATGTGAAGTTTTGTTGTGTTTAAGATAGGCAGGCTACCTTCCTCATAATGGGAAAGAGTTCTCAATCCTAAGAAGACAGTATTTAGATGCAAATGAGCAATTTTCTGGAAATCTGATTTCCGTATTTTTGCCCCACTCAGACCTAGGATTTCCAGGTGTGACATGTTGCCAGTCTCCTCACAGATAGGTACAGTATCAAAGTCATTGAAGGAAAGATCGAGATGTCTGAGACCTGCCAGTGAGAACCAGGTTACCATCTTCAGTCTGTTGTAAGACACATCTAAATATCTTAACTCCGTGTTGAATTCAAAGGTCCTGATATCTAGCTCCTGGATTCTGTTATGGCACAGAATCAAAACTTTCAGTTTAGAGACAGAATGAAAATCTGAACGCTGGAGTTGAAAAAGGAGGTTGTAGGATAAATCCAGCGTGGTTGCGCTTGGGGTCAAGTCTGTGGGAATCTTTCTTAAAGACATGTTGGAGCAGTTGATAGTCAATTCCCTTTCTTCCAGCAGCTTTGAAGCCCCACCACGCACTGATATAACAATACAACAAAATAGGTAAATGCTTCTGATATGTCTCATTGTAATTCCGAGAATTTTATCACTGGTTCACCTCATGTGAATTTTATCACACGTCACTTCATATAAATGGTGAAGATGAGTTCAAATCCTGGAAAAACAGCATATAACGTTAAGAGGTTATGTGATTTGTTAAACCCTGTAGGACTTTTTAAGTACTAACATCTGACTATATTCACCTGAGATTATTCATGTAACATCCTTGTGAGAGTTCAGTCTTGCATATAATCTTCTAATTGATCTTCTTGGTTGAGATCATTTCAGAAGACTCTCAGTTCAAGAATTTGCAGTAGGGTTCCAACCCATATACTGAGTCTTTGATTTGATCTCAGAGCTTGGCTCCATAGATTTCCAAGTCCATTACTGTGTCATACCCCCATCACTGAGGCAAGTCAGGATTCCCAGAAGGGAGATAGATATATATAGTTGGTAGAAATGCCTCTCACCCAGCTCAAATTAGGAACTGCACTGCCAGGACATATTCGACACCCTCTCCCACATCCCCTTTTGATAGCCTGAAAGCTTTAAGACAATTAAAAGAAATTTTTAAAAATTAAGACATTTTTAGAGCAGTTTAAGATTCATAGCAACATTGAAGGGAAGGTATAGAGATTTTCCATATCCCTCCTGCCCCGACATGTGAACAGCCTTCCCTATTATCAACAACCCCCTCTCCATCAGAGTGGTGCATTTGTTACAACTGATGGACCTACACTGATACATCATAGTCACTCCAAGTCCACAGTTTACACTATTGTTCACTCTTGGTGCACATTCTGTGGGTTTGGACAAATGTATAAGGACATGTATTCATCATCATAGTATCATACAGAGTATTTTCACTGCCCTAAAAATCCTGTACGCCTATTCATCCTCTGCCCACCCCACAATCCCTGGAAACCACTGGTCATTTTTTTTGTCTCCATAGTTTTGCCTTTTCTACAATGACATAATAGTTGGAATCAATACAATATGTATCTTTTCCAAATTGTCTTCTTTCCCATAGTAGTATGCATTTAGGTTTCTTCTATGTCTTTGCATGGCTTGATAGCTCATTTCTCTTCAGCACTGAATAATAGCCCACTATCTGGATCTACTAGAGCTTATCCATTCACCTACTGAAGGACATCTTGGTTGCTTCCAAGTTTTACCAATTATAAATAAAGCAACTATAAACATCTGTGTACAGGTTTTTGTGTGGACATAAGTTCTCAATGAAAGTAATCTTTATAACTGAACAGTGTGGGCCCCTGAATTAATGTTATGAAGCTGTTTACTCAACTTTGTTATTTGTGAACATAGGGAGCCTCTTAAGCTTATACTTGACTGTCAATAATACTTACCCATGCACATGGACGGTCCAAAACACAGAAATAAAAAGAGTGGTTCTGGTCCTTATGCCTCCATATGTCTTCAGGTTGGTGGCAAAAGCAGTCGGGATCACTGCCAAATAATAGTGACAGTGATAGAATCAGCTTCCATTTCTTGAAGCTTTTCAGTGAGCCAAGAGGTACAATAAACCCTTCACATATATTATCCTACTTATTCATCACGAAACTCTGTGAGAGAAGTGCTGTTACCCACAGGTTACAGATGAAGACAGTCATGCATGCAGAATTCTGAGGACTTTGAGAGAAGAGTCAGGCTTCAAGTGCTTGATTGGACACAGAACAGAGGGGTTGGGGAACTAAAAATTTCACAATATTATTATTCAAGATCTACTTTGCCAGGAATTTTTCCAGGCACTGAGGATACAGCAATGAGTAGAACAGACAGAATTTCTCTTCTTACACACTTACATTCCAGTAAGGGGTAAGAAAAGAGGCACTATAAACAAAGGAATAGATTTCTATGTTAGGTGATGATCAGGGCTGAAGAAAATAGCCAAGATAAGGGGAGGAGAGGGTGGCTGAGGGGTGATATTGGTATAGGGGAGTCTAAAAAGGCCTCGCTGATATGGTGACCTTCATGCAAAGATATAAAGGGTGGAAGGAGCAAGCCTCTTGTCGTCTGGGGAAAAAACATTCTGGAAAGAGAAGAGCAAGTGCAAGTTCAAAGACCAGATGTGGGAGCCTCTTCAGAAAATGTGAGGAGTGACTGGAGCGGAGCTGAGGAAGTGGATTGAAGAGGTCAGATCTTGTAAGGATTTGGGATTTTCCACTGATTGAAATAAGAAATGAATGTAGGATTTAGAGCAGCGGAGTGGCAGATTCTGATGCACATCTTAAAGCATTCTCTCCTTGTTAGCTGGGAATGACTGGAGGGGCACGAGCCTGGCAGGAAAGACCCCCGGGACACTAACGAGGAATTCATGCCAGAAAGAGGGTAGTGAGGAGGGGGTGAGAAGTGGTTAGATCCCACTATTGTATGAGTGAAATCTTCAACTTTATGTCCCCCTACACCAGGCACTCTGACAACACAACGGAAGGTAATGAGCAGGGTGAGACTTTCCCTGCTTCTACCTGCATGTTTATTGCACATTGACTCCCAGTCTCCCCCAGACTCGTCACCCCTATGGACAAGCAGGAGGGACCAGGGGCAAACTCAGGGTGTAGCGAGACTTCTCTCTAACGTTCACGTTGTTCCATTCTGAGAAATGTGTGAGCACACATGCACCCACGTGGGTGTTGAGGCGGGGACAAAACTGGCCCAACTGACACAAAAGGACATCTGGATTATTACCTCGCTCTTACCTGGATTTTTCTTTCTCTAGAACCTGCCCAAATTTGTTTTGTTTATTGTTATTGGTGTTCTTGTTGAAGTGAAGAAATTCTAGGAGGCATGTCTTTATTTTCTAAAACAACTTAAAAATGAAAATACTTTGTATAGTTGTTTCATAGAAAATAGGGAAAGGGACACAGAAATGTTCAACTATCAACATGTGAGTGCGAAGAGAGAATTTTGATTTTTGGCATGCCTTGTCCATTGTGCATTCAGGGGAAGAGGCACATGAAGGGCACTAGGTGGGGATGGGATTGAGGAGGTGGCACCCTTCACCTTCCCACTGAGATATTCCCTCCACGTTTATTTCCTCCAATCCATCCCAGGTAGTCCTCTCTTGGTCATCTCCTTTTTATGTAACGTTTAATATAGCATCCAATGACCAGTATAAGAACAAATACCAACATACAAAGAGAGCCTCTGTGATGTAACTTTATGTCCATGGTTATTTCCAGATTTTACGAATCCAGTAAAATAAACTAGTTGCTAGTATCATCATTTTAATACATTACCCACATTTAAGATGACCCGAGTAACTCTTCTGTTTGATGAATCTATACATTTATAGCTATTCAACATGTCTGATAGCATGCCCACGCCAAATTTACTCTCATGCCAATGAGGCAGTGGCCACTCAATGTCTTTTTGGGTAACAACAACTACCATTCATTGGGCTAAGTAACACTGACTTTACACAGATGGATCCTTACAACACTACTCATCATTTACAGATATGAAAGGTGGTGCTTAGAGAGGTCCTGTAGCTGCCTCATGGTCACAAAGTTACTCCATGGTGAGTCCAGAGCCGGGGCTCTTAGCCATTCTGCTATCTTGTCTCTCTAGGGTGAGTCAAGATAAATCTGTTTCCAATATATGCTATAACATATTAACCATGATGAAATTATATCTCACTAAGACATGTTGATTCTTTAACGTTTCCTTATACACAGTCCAAGGAACCCAATGAGTAAGTTTGTAAGTGCTACCCAATTTAGGGTTTCTTTTTTTTTTCCAATTTAGGTTTTAGATCAATTACCTACAAGGACAGACACGGATTGAGCCATTATGTTGAGTACTGTCTTGTTGAAGCCATTGTATTTTGGGGTCACTTGTTACAGCACCCACCTATGTCCTAACTAATGTGCTATTATCCTTAGAATGAAATCCAAACCCAATACTGGATTACTAAACCCTCCACGGGCTGGTCTTGCTTCCTTGTAGGATCTCATTTCATATTATCCTGGCCCTCTGAACTCCAGTAAGACTGATCCTCTGCTCCATGGCCACATTTTGCTCTAACCTCAGGGCCTTTGCACTAGCTTTTCCCTCAGCTTGGGATGTTCTCCCATCCTTCCTTGGCTGGATCCTTCTTATCATTGAGGTCTCGTCTTACAGGTCATCTCCTCTAAGAAACCTGATTTGACCCCCTAATCTAAAGAAGACATTTAGATTAACTTGCTAGTCATTCACATCATCCTATTTTGTTTCTCTACAAAATAGAGTACTTACCACTCTCTGAAACTTTTATTCATTTATTTGTTTGTTGACTACACCCCACCCTCACCTCTCACACTCAAGAGAAGGGGGTCTAACAACCTTGCTCACCTCTGTATCCCTGGCATGTACAACAGTGCCCAGTCCATGGCATATGTTCAGTAAATACATTCATGTATATAAGAATAAATGAATGATTTCAATTTTTTATTCCTTAGCCTAAGGTTGTATATAACATACTCTCAAAAATATGTATCAAATGAATTAATTTGAGTTGTGAATTCCTGTTACAGTGCAGTGCATGATGGTTAAAGTGTGAGTTTACTATTGAGGATGGACAGGTCTGTGTTCAAGTCCAATCTTAGCCCTTCACTGGCTGTGATAACTTAGATAATTGATTTAACTGCTGAAAGGTTCTGCAGAGGCATAAGGAGATAATGTATATAAATCACTTGGTGTCATGTCTAGTATATCACAAATGGTAGCAGTTCTCATGGCCAAAACTAAGGTGATTTCAGGTACAAATTTTAAGAGGCACCAAGGAACTCGGTAATCAAGATGAGTAATATTTTAATAAAATATTTTTTTAAATTAAAATGAATGTAAAATCCATGATAAACAAAAATTAAAATTTTTTCATAAAGACAGAATGAGTTTTACTGATTTCTCCTCTTGTCTCAAGCTCCAGTATGGCTTGGTAGGACACTGGATATAGTCACTAAGTTATGTCACTAAGACAATGAAGGTGTTTTTACCATTATTTTCTCACCAAGTTCTTCCATTCATAGCAACTTAGTTTAAGCTCTTAGGTCTAAGAGCTATGGCCCTTGAAAAATGCAGCAAAGTCTAACTCAGCTATTTGTCTGGAATCCTCTGTGTTGAGATGTCATAGCTTTCAAGTTTTACCCACCTTTTTTCTCTGCCCAGTACCACAACCTCATGTGAAACTTATTCTAAAGAAGTGAAGTTAAGAAAGAAGTTAAGAAACTCTGAACTTCTCTTAATATAATAAAAGAAAAAGGCCCTATCGCTCAGGCAATGCATACAAGTTATGGTATTTCATTTAAACACTTTTAAAAGTCTGACATAAACTTTTGATGAAAGATGTAGTCAATAAATATATTATTATCATATTCATATTACTGCCACTGTGCACTAAAACCTAGTGAAAAACAGAATGGCTTTCTTTAATACTTTATGATTTAAAAGTCTAAGTCAAAAGACACCATGAAATGACTTGTGGTGGCTTGCCAGAGAATACTTAATCATCTAATTTTTCTTTACTCAATGATGCAAAAAAAAAAAGTGGAGAAGGGGTTAAAAAGGGGTTAAAAACCCATTGAAATTTGAATGATCTCTAATGAACATAAGAGCAAGGATGACTGACGTTTTATGAGTGTTTCCTATCTGCTTGGTAAGGAGCTAAATACTTTCCATACATTACCTTGTTCAATCCACTCAACAACCCAGCAAAATGATGGATATCCCCATTTTACAAATGAAGGCGCTAAAACCCAGAGGTTAAGTAATTTGCCCAAGGTAATCCAGTAAATAAGTGGCAGAACATGAATTTGAACCCAGAATCTGGTCCCTTCTGGATCCTAAATTGAAGGCATTTCAAACTCTGAAATGAAGAAGCTTATGGTGTGATTGCCGAGGCTGATTCCACTGGCAGGACTAGCTACCACTGTGGCCTCTTCCTTTCCCTCCCACCCCATGTCCCTTCTTCAAAGCTATTTATAGTCTGCTCGGTGTCACAAAGTTGAAGCCAGCAAAAAGGAAAGTCAAATTCTCAAGCACCTACAAGACAATTCTTCAAATCAACAGTGATCAACAGTAAGCCCCAGGGTCACTCACTAATCATCAATCTTTAGATTACTACAGGCAAAATAATAAAGACTCAAAACCTGAACACATCTGCTTTCCATCTACTGAATCAGTCTGAATATCTGAATAATCTGAGTGAATCTGAATAATCTGAAAATCTGAATAAATCTACTTCCCTCCCACTTTGTTTAGAAAAGACCCCATGCAATTCTTATTTCTTTTTCATGAGTGTTCTAACAAAGAAAGCTAACAGCTCTTACCCCCAGGCTGGCAGCGGCTCCGGCAGAGCTGCAGGTGCAGATGATTCATTGACAGAACCAGGACTGGCTCCAAGAGTGCCTGAGTCCAGCTTTTCTGTGAAGTTTGCACTCCTTTGCCCTCTACTGCATGCTGGGGGCATTACATGCTGCATAAATTCATCATAATCTTAGAGCACTTTTTAAAGAATTGCAGGAAAATACACAGAACATAAAATCTACCATTTTAACCATTTTAAGTGTACAGTTCGGTGGCTTTTAGTACATTCACATAGTCGTTCAACCATCAGCACCACCCAGCTTCAGGACTCTCTCATCGTCCCACACTGAAACTCTGTACCCATTAAACAACAACTCCCCACTTCTTCCTCCCTTCAGCCCCCCGTAACCACTGTTCTACTTTCTGTCTCGACAGATTTGACTACTCTAGGCACCTCAAATAAGTGGAATCATACAACATTCGTGTGATTGCCTTATTTCACTTAGCATAATGTGTTCAATGTTCTTCCATGTTGTAGTATGTATCACAACTTCCTTCCTTTCCCGCTTAAGGCTGAAAAATATTCCATTGCGTGTGTATACCACATTTTGCTTATCCATTCATCCGTCAGTGGGTATTTGGGTTGTTTTCACCCTTTGACTGCTGTGAATAGTGCTTCTTTGGACATGGATGTGTACAATTATCTGTTCAAGTCCCTGCTTTCAGTTCTTCAGGGTAGATGCCTAGAAGCGGACCTGCTGGACCCTACGGCAATTCTGTGTTTGAATTTTTGCAGAGCTGCCATACTGTTTCCCACAGCATCTTACAGCACTTTGATGATGCTTCACTTCAAGGTTCACATCAGTCATCCTGCCCTTCAAACTGGGTGGGAAGGCCAAGCGGTGATGAGAAGAAATGAAAACGGTGGCTGCATAATTTCAGCAGTCTGACTGGGCCAGAGGCCTTGTCTTGAAATGAAGTGGTAACACAGGCGTGGTACTTTTTAATGTAGTGTGCAGGGAAGAGGTCAATTTTTTCAAAGCATCAATTTTTGAGGTTTTACTTATGCTTGACTTTAGATTCAGCTGACACTGCTGGAGCTCACTGAGGAAGGCGAAAATTTCCAAATGGATTTGTCCATGGGAGGAATGGTCAGTTTGAAACTGAATAATTATAATAAGTTTATGTAAATATGAAATTGTGTGTGGGGGGTCCTTAAAACAAAATAGTTTTTCACAATCATTTTGGGGATTTTTAGTCAAAATGTAATAACGTGTATTTCTATGTATATTGTAGAGAGAAAATCACACAATGAATAACTGTTTAAAGAAAACCACAACAGATACAGTCCGCTCTGCTGCCACCTTCACAGAGACGAACCTGTCTACGCCTGGAAACAGGTACTGGGCCCGCGCCCAGCAGGAGTGCTGGAGAGCATTCCTAGCTTGTTGCACAAACTAGGCGCTAACATTCCCTTCATCTCAAGAATTCTCAAATGACTACAGTCATCACTCTCACATTCTAAACAGCCCTGTCAAGGAAAAATAATCACTTGGGGTTTTTGGTGTCCAAAGACATATTTTTTTCAGAGCCCAACATTTTTAAACACTTTACACGGTCAGTGAATGTGGAATTTTTCTTTACTTATTTTTTTTTAATTTAATTTCCAGAAAGAAGCCAAGTTAGAGAGCAGTATTCTGTGTTGTCGTCATCCCCATCGTGATCGCTACGGCTTGCCTCCTTCCCAAGGGCAGCAAGTGTTACAAACAAGATACTGTTGAATCCTCACTGCGAACTACATAAAACATACATATGATTCCCACTTGACAGATGAGTCTGGTTCAGAGAGAACAAGAAACTTGCCCAAGGTCATCATCCCGTAGGAAGTGGAATCAAGATTCAAAACTTGAGTCTATGTGGCTCTGAAGCCCACAATGTTTGCTTCAGGTGCTCAAGAGTTTAAATACTATTCCCTCTGCCATCACCTGGAATTTCTAAAATCTTTAAACCCTTGTTTGCAATAAGCAATAACAGTATGCTCAGAACCGTATGTGCTGACATCTTTAGCTACTAATATTTTTCACTCTCTTAAAAAAATCTTATCCACTTTTCCCTCCTTTTTCCCCCTTCTCCTCTTGCTCTGAGCTTCAGAGATATCTGACATGATATGCCCCCACCCCCATCTCTCTCTCTCTCACATACACACACACACTCTCTCTCTCACTCTCTCTCTCTCTCACATGTATTTCCTCCCTCATGCCATCCCCTGATTTCAGACTTCTGCCTGCCATATAACTTGGAACGAACAGAGAACTTTGGGTTACCTCAACCGGATGGAGGTTTATTTTAAAGACACTACAGAAAACAAGAGAACCCACAGGAAGTGAGGGAGCCCGGCGGCACACAGCCAGGCTTCACAGAGACCTGGAAGGCCGGCTTGCTACCCTCCAAAGTGGGCAAAGGGCTCTTCTCTACTCCAGTTCTGACTCAGCTTCTCTTTGACTCTTTCTTTCCTGCTTCTCTTTTTACTCCCAGCTTCTCTTTCCTGCTGCCTTTGCCTCTTTCTTCCCACTTTCTTCCTGCCTTTCTCAGTATCAACGGCTGGTGGACAGCACCGAGGCTCATCCTGAGGGTACAGCCCCCAAGATAAGAAATCTGATTGGCTCCTCTTTTTCTTACCATCCAAAATGGAGCATCTCTATTGGGCAGAGGGCCCCTGGACCACCCCATAGTCTGCGGGCTTCCTTTGTGTGTTGCCCCTGCTAGAGCCTCCCCTGATGCAAGCAGGCAGGAAAATCAAGTGTCAGCCAGCCGGGACGGCTGCTTCCCCCTATTGCCCCTCTGCGGTCTGTGAGTCTAATGTGAAGCGCGTGTTGATTGGGTGGCGCTCCTCTAGTAAGAGAAAATAGTGACAGAAGTTATGTTTCCTGAATTATATTTCGAAAAAACAAATAAACATTTAGTTCCAGAAAGAGATAGATGTGGATCTCCCAGATTTAGGCTCTCATTTCTTTGGGGGAGGGGACTATCAATATTTAAGTTCTAAGACATACTGAACTTCTGGGAAGAAGGGTGAACATCCTCACGGGCCTGTCTGTGACCACATCATCAACATGCAGCACTCCTGTCCCCTGCCTCTCAAAGGCATGGTGCCTGGGACCTTATTGGTTAACTTTGATCATGGGTTTTTATTAAGGGTTGTCATCCACTTGTGTGGGTGTTAACTTGGGGAGTTCAGGAAGCAACTGTGTCCTAGTATGAAGATGAAGTCCATCAGAGAGCTCTGCAACACCCAAGGAAGGCAGGGGTGAGCTGGTCCAAAGCGTTGGGGAGCCACAGAAGACACAGTCCAGAAAGCACAGGAGAGGTGGCCGGGAGTTCAGAATGCCTCTGAAATCCTCAGAAGGGACAGCTTTCCTATGGCTGAGCACTCAAGTGGCTTTACTTGAAAATACAAGGTGATAACCCCACACCTAGAAACTTTGGTGACAAAAAGAAAAAAGTTTCTTCAGTATAGCACAGGGAACTATGTTCGATATCTTGGAATAACCTTTAATGAAAAAGAATATGAAAATGAATATAAGTATGTTTATGCATGACTGGGACATTGTGCTGTACACCAGAAGTTGACACATTGTAATTGACTGTACTTCAGTTTAAAAAAAAAAAGAAACTTTGGTGACAATCAGGTTGTACTAGTAAGGATGAAGTTTTTCACGTGTTTGCTTTGTAACTGGACTCTGTTTTGAGCTGTCCATCTCTTCACCAATAAATCAATCGGGATCTTAGTGCTTTTCTATTTTATCTTATCCTTCATATAAAAAAGGAAGAGAATTTTTATCTGAGGTATTTGCTACCAGTTTTACTTCCCAATTTAGTATTTCCCCGTTGCCATTTTTAGTTGATTTTGGTTTTTTATTCATTTGCTTGTTTGTTTTAAGATACAGCTGTTTTCCGGAACGGGAAGGGGGGATTTGTAGTCAAATTCCGTCCCTTTTCTAATTTTTTTGAATCTTAGAAAGCCCAGGACAGCCTAGACTGAACATGATCAGCAGCTTAGCTCCAGTTCCATATTCGGTGGTATAAGGGAATGAAAATAATAGCAATCACAATAATAATAATGTCATCATTAGAGCTAATGTTTATCAACCTTTTGCAGACCCACTTTCCTCTGATTTCTTAACCATATAAGAAAGGTTATCATGCCCATTTTACAGATGAGAAAAAGGAGGCTAGAAAAAGTTAAGGACACGGGTACAGAGAAATTGAGCCGGGATTTAATTCCAGAATGCTTGTGTGCAGAACCCAGTTTCATAACCTTTATTCTCTGCTACTTTCAGCTCTAATGGAGACCTAGCCTTATTCCCCTAAACCCCATTTTCTTTTTTCTTGGTCGTAAAAATTTTAAGTACAGAAAAATGTAAAAGCAAAAGCAAGCATCAACCACAGGCAAGTAGTGATAATATTTTTGTATATTTTCATCTAGATTGTGTTCTCTGCATATTTTTAACATATTGGAACCATCCTGTGCATACAATTTTGCATTTCAAAATTTCTATGGTTTTCATTTCTGTTGTAATATAAGCATTGTCTTATGTTAATAAAAAAGACTTCCCATACATTGTTATTTTTAGATTGTGGTAAAAAAAACACGTAACACAAAATTTACCATCTTAACCCTATACACTATTTTTAGTAATTGTAAAATATGTCACTAAATGAGCCCAGCATGTTTCTTCCATTGTTGGAAATTTGGAGAGCTTCAAAATTTTCACTGTTAACAATAACCCTGCAGTTAACATACTTGTAAAGAAATATTTGTCCACATTTCAACTTATTTCCTTAGGATATATTTCTAAAAGTGGAATTACAGGTCACAGATCATGGCTATTTATATATTGCCAAACTCCTTGGTCCTTCTATTACCACTATATAAAATGCCCCCTCCCCTGCAGCCTTGTTAGTAATAACAAGCTGATAAAAAATGGAACTGTTTTCATCTTAATTTGATCAAGAACCCTGGGTGAAGTGTGAGACTAGATAACTGAGTTTGTAACCCTTTGCTTACTAGCCAAGAAAAGGGATTGGAGAGTCTGAGAGGTGTTAAGATTAGAAGAGGGTTTGGAGAGCTTTTGGTGTAATATGAATTCCCTCTTATCTCAATCCTAGGAAAAGGGGCTTCAACAGAACCACGTGGAAAGTTGGTCATGTAAACTCTGCCCTTTGGGGGACATATTGTAACCAGTCTTTAATTCATACCTGGAAATCTAAAGGCCTTGGCTAGCTGCTCTGAGGGTCCCTTTTACTAATAATGAAATTTAGGCTTAGAAAGTTTAATTGTTCAAGGTCATGCACATATAAGTAATGGAGCTATAATTGAAACCCAGTGGTTCCAAATCAGAGCTTGCTAATTTATCCAATCTGTGATGTGCCTTCTCATTTCTTATTTTCATTACTATGTATTTGTCCACACTTTGAACTGAATTCCTCATCTCCCAACTTGGAATTCTTTGGCAGGAGATTCCACAAGCACAATCTCAACCTCCTAGCTGCCTCTTTAAAACCACTTAGGAGATCAGATATTTATACACAGATTGATGTAACTTCTCAGAATCTTGAGTTTGTTAGATAAACTTTAACTGACTTTATGGCTGCCTTTAAGGATTTTTTTTTAGACTTGCGAAATGTGATGGGTTGAATCGTGTCCCCTAAAATCCATTTGTTGAGGTCCTAAACCCCAGTACCCCACAGTGTGACCTTATTTGGAAATAAGGATAGTGTAGATGTTATTAGTTAAGGTGGGGCCATTAGGGTGGGCCCTAATCCAATATGATTGGTATCCTTATAAAAGAGTGGGGATTGGGGCATAAATAGGCATAGAGGGAAGACCATGTGAAGAAACAGAGAGAGACAGTCATCTAAAACCAAAGGGTAGAGGCTGGGAGCAAATCCTTCCCTCCCACCCCTCAAGAGGACCCAACCCTCCCGACATCTTGATATTGGACTTCCAGCCTCCAGAACCGTGAGTCAATAAATTTCTGTTGTTTAGGCCACTCAGAGTGCAGTACTCTGTTACATCAGACCCAGCAAACAAGTGCTAAGCAATTGAAACTTGGAATTGAAATGCAACTAGGATTGCAACTGAAATACACCTAGTGCTGAGCAACTGAAACTTGGTTATGAAATCTTCAAGTTCAGTAACAGGAAGGGCAATCATCCTAGAGAAAACAGGAAGATCCAGGTTTAGCAACGGTTGCAACTTCCATTACAGAACAAGCGCTTTTATCCATTTTTAGTATATATTTCATGATTTCAATTTGTTTTCCACTATTAATTCTCACAGAATTATAAATGATGACTTTCCTGTATTTCTAAATGTCAACTCCGTAGCTTGTCTTTCCAGATCCATGACATTATGATCTTAATCTAACTCTCCATGCTTATGTCTCACTGTTAATTTTCATAAATTTCATCGTCCAGTCAAACTGGGACAGTGGTCCCAGAATAGGCCTGGGTATTCCTATCTTTGCTCCCCCATCTGTCTATTTAGAATGGTCTTTCCATTCTTCATCATTATGCATCAAAAAAATCCAAAGTTAAAGTCTCCCTTCAAAGCCCAATGGAAAAATGACCACTTATAAAAAAATTTTTTTTTCCACTCAATCTAAATGGCCTTTGAACTTCCATTTATATTTTTGTTCCATTGATTTTTATTTTTGCTATCTGGATTCATAGGGGTATTTTTAGGGAAAGAAATAACTAGTATATTAAGTCTTACTTGAGTTTCTCCTCCCAAAAGTGAAGATTCACACAAGAGCTTTGTGTGCAGGTCATTTGGTTTGAAGAAGTGGTCTCAGGACTCAAGAGTGAGGGGACTGAGAAGAATGAAACAAGGATGAAGGCAAAGCCAATCCAAGAGTAAGTTATTGAACTGGTTACTCCTGTGGCCAAGGAAGGTTCAATCCCACTGGGGACTCTCTGAGGAGTGGTGCAGACTATGCCTCATTTTCTTACCCAAGAATAAAAGAGAGAGGAATATTTATCTAATGGCTCCCGTCCCTCTGGTGGCCAGAGATCTCTTTAGACAAGATCTCTGGAACTTCCAGGTGTGTGCATGTACCAGAATAATTGAACAGGATTCCACAAACATCCTGGACAGTGGTATTAGTGAAGTCATGGAGCATTAAGTGAGAGATAGATGGTGCAGCTACGATGAGGTGCTGCCAGGCTACACCTGCCTAGAGCTGGCTGTCAGAGTAAAAGTGTCTAGACAGAATGATTGATGAGTATGAAAAATAGCTGTTATAATAAAGCTGGAAAGAAATCTGATGTAGCCCACTCCTTGCACTGCTCCAATTTGCTCATGCCCTATTTTAAGTTTCCCAAAAGACAGTAATACTATGTATAGAAGCAGTACACATCGGCTATATTCCTCCTTTTGCTCAAAAGAGCAAAGGCTCCCATTCATTCTAGTTCAGACAACTAGAATCTCAGCAAGATCTCCAGCCACAGAAAACCAGACTCAGAATTTCCATTTGACCTGAGATGTAACACACTCTTGGTTTAAGTTCCAATGCAGACCCTGAGACGAGTATTCAACTGCAAGGAGTTTATTTCAGAGGAAGAGTGAGGAAGAATGAGGATATGAAATAAAAATAGAAAGGAGGCCAATAAAGTCATTTCTACCATAGAAAATCAGGATTGCATCCTACTGGGAGATTCAGGGGGAATGTAAAGTACACCCCAGATTTGTCCCCCCGAAATGGGTGAGAAAGTTGAGGTATTTATCTGCCAATTCTCTTTCTGATATTGGTGGAAGGCTGTTTCCAAGGATACCCTCCAGCACTTCTGAATTTCCCTTTGTGTGGGTAAAGTGGGTTCTCATGGCCAAGAAGAAAATCCTTCACGGAGAGACTCTCCAGCATTAGCAATAAGCGGCCCTCAACATGCAGAGGTGAATGTTGAGTGGAAATGAGGAAGACACCAACAGATATAGAAATCTGCTACAGAAACCTAGCTACAGGTATAAAAGGCATGAAGTTTTCTAACATTGACCCTGGCACACAGAAACATATCAACTGAAGTTGTTTGAACAGGTGCTTCTCTCGATTACATGATAAATTCAGTGAATTCAGTCCTAGCAAAGAAACACATGAATCCCTCATGTTAGAAATCAACCATTTACATAGAAATTATATCACTTCACTTACTTTTATTACCATGTATAAATAGGGAACTGAGGCCTGAAAGGATGTACACATTTTTGTCTACATCTTAAATTTAAAGTCATGTTTAGATTCGTGTTGATGCAAAATAAAGTCATTGTTGGAACTTGCAAAAGCAGCAACATTTTTTCTAAAAGCAGCAGAGGAATATTTTTAGATCTGTGTGTAACTTAATTCTTTTGATTTCTCCATCAATTTAATATTAATAGATGCTCTTAGATTAGCCCAAAAAAGTCCATGTTTGCTCTTCTCCTTGGGCCATTCCAAATAAGTTCTCTGTGCCATGAGAGCTCTGAGCTTGTGATAGCTGCTAGGAATGGAATACTGTGGAATGGGATCCAGCAAGATCAGGATTAAGTTATTGGATCCTTCATGGAAGAGGTTGTGGTGGGCGAAGTAGAGTTCATAATGGCACCACTCACTCTGAACAAAGTTGGGAGACAAGACAAAGATGGACTTGTAACTTTTCTCAATACAGTTTATGATATTTTCCATGATGCTCTTGCCGGGAACAAAATTCCTCTCATGAAGACAAATTTTTATATCTTCTTTTTCTAGGTTTGGTAGTAATTCGCTCTTTACCCATGAAGAATCGTGCCCACTGTATGAAATAAAAGCATGGAACTGGAGAGTTCTTTGGAGTTCTGCTAAGGGTACATTCCTAGCCCTGCGCCGGGTCTGGGTCCACTGACACAGCATCCTGAGATACCAGGGAAGATCCAGGTAGATACAGAGGACGGTCACGGTAACAGCCACCAGCAGCCCAGTGACCCCAATGGTGACAATCAGCAGAGCTGTGTTGCAGGATAATTGAGATACGTGGAAGTCCTTTAGTGCGGTTCCCTTATAGCTTTCTGGATAGTCACACTTATAAGAATCAGGCCAGTCCTCTACCACTTCACTTGGTACTTGGCCTATACCTTGGATAAAGTCTCTTAGCTCACATGTACATTGGAATGGATTGTTCCCTGCTTTTAGGGACCTAATCTTCTGGCAGCTCTGGAAGAAATCAGCTGATGGGTTGGAAATTGAATTATAGTCAATGATCAGTACAGAAAGGCTGCTAAAGGTACCACATCCAGGAAGGTGGGCTAAAAAATTGAAAGCAACATTGAGCTCTTGCAAAGCTTCTAGACTGGTGACATCTTTAGGGATGCTCCTTATTCTGTTATTGTGAAGATCAAGAACCTTGACCCTGGGAGGTAAACATCTGAAAACAGAGTCAGTCAGTATATTTGAAGACATATTTAAACTTAATAAACTTCTAGTCCAAGAGCAATTTCCTTCATTTTCATCATACCTTAGAGAATTCTGGCTAACATCCAATTGTTGTAGAGATGTCATTGTCTCGGTCATATGAACTATAATTGCAAGTTCTTTTAACTGATTCATTTGTAAACTGAATGTCTCCAAATTAATCAGATTTCCACAATTTTTAAAAACCATGTCTGTTAAGACATTATTGGAAAAATCCAAATACAGAAATGGGCTAATTTGGGATGGGCAAACCATGTGGACCATGTGTGTAGCAGACACTGTGAGATGTTGGATGTTCATATTTGAAAAGATTTCATAGATATAACTTTGTGGAAACCCAAACACATCAGTGACGACTTGGTGTATAGACAAGACCTTCAGTGAAGTGTCAGAATAATCAAAATCTCTGAAGTCAAGGTGACCTTGTAGTTTCACATTTGAAATTGAGAAATACTCAATTCTCGTATGCCAAACCAACTGGAGGATCATGATGAAAAAATTCCAAGTTGTTTCAATGTTGTTTAAAGTAAGATTTGATAACCTTGAATTCTTTTGGAGTTTTGACAGAACATTGTGGAAATAAGGACATCCATCATCACCCAGAACACATTTGATGTTAGACAGTTCCAGACTTACTGCAGTGCTGAGTGACACGTCCAAAGTGAAATGGAATTCCTTTCCTGTGGGGAAAACAATGTGCAGACTCTGTATGTTCAGGTCTTGAAGGCTCTCAGGGTCTTCTTTTCCCCCGTAAGTGTCTCCTAAGACCAGTAAAACCTTATTGATAGGCATATGAGCAATTGGCAGCAGACTAGGTTTTTGAAACTGTGTGGCACTCAACCCCAGAAACTGTAGTTGAGACATGTTGCCAAACTCTTGGCAAATGGGCAGGGCATCAAATGCATTAAATGAGAGGTCTAAGTGCTTGAGGCTCAGAATAGGGTGGCAAGAAATCTGCTCCAGCTTGTTGTGGGACAAATCCAAGTATTCTAATTCCTGGTTGAATTTGAAAACACTGATATCAAGATACTGGATTCTATTATGAGAAAGTATCAAAATTTTCAGTTTTGATAGTGATAGGATGTCAGATGCCCGAAGCTCAGAAATAGAGTTTTGTGATATATCTAAGACTGTTGTTTTCAGGGGTAGGTCTTTGGGAACACAGATGAGACCTGTTTGTGATCTATCAACTAAAAATTCACTTTCATCAGATAATTGGATTCTGATCTCAAGTGTTAATATGAAGATGGTGGCAAAATGGAAGATGCCAGAATTCACTTTAGTCATTTTGTAACAAGAGACATTCCCAAGGGTAGTTGCTATTCTTCAGAGTATCTTGATACAGATACAGATCCTAGGGGAAAAAAATCCACATTAAGTGATTGTATTAAATTAGGGGTGGCTGACATTAAACATTTTTTTACTAGAGACTCATAAAATGAAGGCTACACTCATTGGAATCCCACAACCTGAAATCAGGGAAATATATACACTGATAAATAATTATACTACCTCTAATCGAATAACTTTTAATATGGATGTGCAATGGACACCCCCCCCAAAGATATATCCACCTCCTAACCATGTCCTAATCTCCTAATTGAATATTGGGTATTTGTAGAGATAATTAAGTTAAGAATCTTGAAATGAGAAGATTCTGGATTATCTAGGTGGTCTCTAAGTCCAGTGACAAGTATTATAAGAGAAAGGCAGAGGGAGCATTATTTACAATTGCCAAGATATGGAAGGAACCTAAGTGTCCATCAATAAGTGAATGATAAAGATGTGGTATATATATACAATGGAATATTACTCAGCCATAGAAAAATGAAATCTTGCCTTAGAACAGCATGGATAAATCTAGAAGGTAGTGAAATAAGTCAGACAGAGAAAGACAAAAACCACATGATCTCACGTATATGTGGAATCTAAATAACAAAACAAACAAAATAAAATGAAAGCAGACTCACAGATACAGAGAACAAATTGGTGGTTGCTGAGGGGAGGGGAATGGAGGAAGGGCAAAATAGGTGAAGGGGATTATGCGGTACCAATCACCAGTTAGATACTAAATGTTATGGGGATGTAATATAGAGAATAAGGAGTATGGTCAGTAATACTGCAATAACTTTTTATGGTGACAGATGGTTACTGGACATGTTGTGGTGATCATTTCATAATGTATGTAGATATCAAATTATTATGTAGTACCCTGGAACTAATGTAATATTGTACGTCAACTACATTTTAATCATAAATAATAATTAAAAATTTTAAGAATTAAAAATTCATTTTAAAAAGGGGGGAGGCTGTAGCTCAAGTGGTAGAGCACATGCTTAGCATGCACGAGGTCCTAGGTTTAATCTCCTGTACCTCCATTACAAAATAATTAAATAAATAAACCTAATGACCACCCCCACCAAAAATAAATAAAAAAGAGAAAGGCAGAGAGATATTTGATAGAGACAACACTGACAAAGAGAAGAAGGCCATATGAAGACAGAGGCAGAGATTGGAACCACACACTGACAAGGCAAGGAATGCCAAGAGCCAGACAGCCAGCAGATGCCAGAAACGCCTGGAGTATGGCTCTGCTGACACCCTCATTTTGGACTTCTGGTCTCCAGGACCATGAAAGAACAAATTTCTGTTGTTTTAAGCCACCAAGTTCTGATAATTTGTTACAATAGCCACAGGAAACTAATACAGATGGTTTTACGTATTCACAGGAAAGTCCTCTGACCCCAGCACTCTCAAGATCATTTATTACTAGGATCACAGCTGGTGTACCCTTCACCTTGGAAATATACCTCCCCATGGCTGTCTTGAGAGTTCCCTCCCCATGCAGGTGAATTAGGATTCTTTTCGCATTACCTTTTGTTACCTACATACAATTTGCTATCTAACTTTGATCTTACTAAAAGGGCAATTAGATCATGATAAAAGATCTCTCACAAAGCCCATTCATCTGTTGATTTATTTATTCAACCAGTGTTTGTTGATAACCTTCTGACCATGTTTTAGGAACTAGAGATAAAGCAGTGAAGTGGGTAGAGTTGTAATTCTTAAGAGCTTATTATCCAGTGGGGAGACAGAAAATAGGCAAATAAATGACTGAACGTAATTTCGTACGGTGATAAGTGTTATATAGAAAAATAAAGCAGGGTAAATGGATCAATAATAACAGTAGGTATATAACAGCAGTTGGTGGTAGCTTTTCTAGATTGATTAGTCAGAGAGGGCCTTTCTGAGAAGATGGTATTGGAGTAGAAACTAGAAGGAAGCGAATGAATAATCCATGGGAAGATCTGGGGGAAAAGCATTTCTGACAAATGAAAAGGCTGGCGCAAAGGTCTTGGGATGGGGCTGAGCTGGGTTTGTCTGAGACACAGTAAGGAGATCAGTGCTAGCATGGACTGAGTGAGTGTGAGGAGAGTTAGGGCCAAGATCGCAGGGTGTAGAGCATTGCTAAGAGTTGGGTTTCTATTCTAAGAGTGATGAGGGGGCAGTGAGCCCTGAAAGGTTTTGAAATGGGAGCAGCTTCCTCCTCTCTCTTATTCAGAAAACCTTTTATCTTTCATTCATCAAGTATATATGTATTCCCTATAAAATGCTAGGCATCATTCCAGGCTGTGCTTGTTGCACCAGTTGTCAACCCACCACAGTTCAGATTCTATCCTGTTATCACCATTCCAGTGGCACATGAGACCAGAGGGAGTTCTGCTGGTATGAACCCCAGAAAGTGATACATCCCTCCTCACCACCACAGACCCTCTCAGCAGGGACTACATGACTACACAGATCTTTCAAGGAACTAATTCAAAATCCCCTAGAACTGCATTAGACAAGCAAGCCATTAATATCAGTGAAGAGTCAAATTCCTCTTCACATGTCCCCTCACATCTCTCAACAAGCACAGAAGAACCTACATAATTCATCTCAGAAACAACCCTGGGTTGCAAAATTTCCTCAGTATGCAAATTTATCTGGTTTCGGGGACATTGCTTGGACTTACCCTTTCACAGAGGTGCCCGATGATGCCTTGGTGGTCCTGACTTCTTCAAACATAGAAGAGGGTCGGGATGCCCCTCCATCACCACTCATGAAGACTCTGTGCAGAGAAAGGGACACAGACATTACAATGAATGTTAAAAGTAAGGGTGGCATTTTTATCTCATTGATTGTATTTAGAAAAAAGACCCAGAAATGTCCCAAGTCTTCCTCTCCAGATTCCTGAAAGAGCTACTCATATGATGAGAAATGTTTCAATGAGAATCCAAATTCAAATCCAGATAACATACCTGAGCCAATGCCTAACATCTCAAAACAGAACTATGCCGTAAAACGTCAATTGAAGTAAAAGCAGTTTGGGCTTGGTTCCAGTGGGGTTCCCTACTTATTCCTAAGCCAGAATCAAAATCTGGGGATCTTTCTACCTTCCACCCAACTCTAGAGTTCAAGGAAGCCATGGTCAGCATCGTCAGGCATGGGGCACAGAGAGTGTCCAGAGAGACAAGGGGCAGAGATAGGACTCCATGCATGAACATGAGTGCTTAACACACAGTGAAACCACCACAAGCAAGATGGACGTTGTTCCTGTTTCCTTACCAAAAGCAACCAGCACAACAGATTTACATTTTAAAACTGCCTGTCTTCAAGCATTTAATGAAAGCATGGCTTCCGTTTTCTATCTAGCTGAAATCATTGACTCAAATATCTCCCATTTGCCCAACCTCCATCTTGCCCTTTCATTTAGAGTCCTTATTGGAAGCACTCAGTTTATGAAACTATCATTATTTCTGTAATTAAGAAGTCAAAGTGTCATACACACGAGGAACTGATTTTTAGGTACTTACAGGAGCTATAAATTGTATATACCAAACTTGCTAGATCAGTGAAAAATCAGTATTTTCTGTGAAAGTCCTATGATCAGCACTAAATCTCAACTATAGTAGAGCCTCAAAACTGTTTTACTACCAAGTAGAATTATTAATTTGCAAACGTGGTCAGTAAAAGGATGTTTTAATTTGAAAGTATAAAAGTATTTCTGGTGGGTTTATGTAAATGTTTATGATTATGATAGGTTTAGCCTCACCTCATATGATTCAATGCACCAATACAGGTGAATTGCCTCTGTTTGGAGACTTCGGGAGCATCAGGTCAGGACTTTGACTTGTCTTAATGGCCAATACTCATGCAATCAATCTGGCCATTAAGTTCAGTCCTGCAAATATTTACTGAGTGTCTTCTTTGCACCAACTAGCTATTAACCACAGGCTGAAAGGATCAGAACCAGCTCAGGAGCTTTTCTGCTTTGTTTCCTCTGTGGTTTTGTGAACATTTGCTTTCTGTTGTAAAGTTGCACTCACTTTCAACTCTTTGAATCAAACTGGGTGTAGCCTGGGAAACATTTTCAAAGCCTACCATGCCACCTGACTGGTAGAGCAACCCAGAGCATTTTCAGTGGTTTGAGAAAACAGAAAAGAATAGCTCACGGGAACAGCCCAGAGAAAAAACTCAAATGAACCTGCCCCTAAAAACAAAGGTGGTGTTCAGCAGCACTGACTCCAGGAGTAATTTACCTACATCCCATTGTCCTCGGCATCCTCATGGCCAAGAGACTAAGGGAGAGGACTGGATGAAGAGCAATGCCACCTGAGATCAACAACTAGCATCTCTGTAAGAAACCTTTGAGGAGACACTTATGACCCAAAATTCATCTGCCAACCCAAATATGTCTCTCAAAAGCAAGTCACGCATGAGATGAGGTCCATTCAAGAGAAAAACACACAAAAAAAACCCTTTCTCTGACTTAGGACAAGGAGCTGATAAACAAATGCTAGTTCGAACCACACTGAGTACACATCAGAAATAAGCCACTTAGAAAAACACCCAGAACTTAATCATAGAAACTTGTGAGATTTTTGTGTCTAATAACTAGTAATACTATTATTTTCTTTTGTAGTTTAAAAAGATATCACTTACCGAGATGACCTGTCCTTCTGTCATGCTGGCAGTCTGTAGGAAAATCAAGTACTTCCTCAAATATTTATTTGGTAACCACATTTAACGTTGCAGAGGGGGGCGGGGAAGCTCTTTTATGCCATCTACTGAATCCCACCGAAATTACACTATACAGTCAGTGTAAACCTGCTTTCTCCTATTCATCTGTAGAAAACCGTCTGGTTAATTGATAAACCTGCATTAAAAAAGGTCCACTTCTTTGTGGCTCTCCATATTCCACTAGTCAGCTGACTATTGTCCACACTAACAAAGTGAAGGAGGTGCTGTTAATAACCCACAGTTGATTTATTGGCTGAATTCAAAATGCTTATCTTAACAAGATTACACTGTATAGCACAGGGAAATATACACAAAATGTTATGATAACTCACAGAGAAAAAAATGTGACAATGAGTGTGTATATGTCCATGAATGACTGAAAAATTGTGCTGAACACTGGAATTTGACACAACATTGTAAAATGATTATAAATCAATAAAAAAATGTTTAAAAAAATGCTTATCTTGTAGCTGTGCTGGTGAAGGTGGGAGTACCGGTCTGAAGTATTTCAGGTGGTTTGCTTTCCTTGTCTTTTGATCAAGCCGCTACTAAAGATGACTGAGAGTGGAACGAGGGAGGGGTCAAGATGTACTTTTTGCTAAAACTCATTCATAAAGAGAGAGCACTCATGTGCTAATATAAAATGCATGCTAATCACGTCTTTTCTGACAAATTGGTTTTCAGAGAAAATCCGGTGCTCAATTTTTTCTTCCATGGATATTTCAAACTTTCTTCAAAAAGTGATTTTTAAAAAATCTTCATGTGACAAACATGCCATCTAACAATCTCTTTCCTTGGATAAGGTCCAAGACACTTCCTGTGGGTTAGTTGTTGTCAGCACACGCAAGAAATCCAACCGGATAGCTCCACTCTTGTCTCTTACAATAACAACAACAGTAACAAAACAACAAGACAAATAAAGCTAAGAAATGCTAGCTGTCTTCCTCTGAGCTTGTGCTCAGCCTAATACTGCATGATGTCCTGTCACAAGCTGGACTCAATTCTTGCTGGAATCAGCTTTTCTACCACAGTGAGCAAGGCCAACTTCCCTAAACTAAGAGCCTTGAGATTATCTTTCACTTCAATATTCTGTCTTTCTCTGTTTCCTCCTATACCCTCTGTGAGCTGGCCTTGAGATGAGTTAAGGCCGTGGGACCCAAGGCCACAACTACAGAGCATGTTCGTAGTATGCAGTAAATTATTGCTCCACGCAGGCGTCAATTATATAAGATTTAGAACAAAGAAAATAGAAGTACGCATGTGCTAGAGATGTTCTGTAAGCCTAATGAACAAAGAAACTCAGACTGCGCATGTGCTGACAGAAAATAGATAAAAGCAGGACGGGTGCATCATAGGCGCGCACCTCCCTGTGGCAATAAAGTGTTGTTAACCCCGTGGTGTCTCTGGCTGAAGTCTGTCTGGCGGTATGGCAACTCCTTGTGCATTTTTTCATTGGGGCCGCTCACCTCCTAGAACACCACGTCAGCCTCCCTCAGCTGACACTTGGCGCTGTGAGCAGGATGAGGTGAGTTCCCCCTCTGAACCCCCTGCCCCTGACAGGGATGCTCTGATGGAAGCAAAGTGGCCCCCTACCTCTGTATGGTACCCGGTGGCAGCCTATTTGCTGACGTGGGCTCAGCCTGAGGATTGGGACACAGTGGCGCCCCGGCCAGATGACATCCAGAGGGCGTTGGAGCTGTTAGAAAATAAAGTCCCATTAGCCCACCGAGAGGCAGCCGGGAGGGTAGCCTGGATGTTCTTATCTGTTTTACGGCATGCTAGCCAAGACATGAGAGATTTACAGATGCAAGTGGAGGAGTTGCAGTGCAGAGAAGAGGAGCTTAAGCAGAGACCCAGCACAGCAGAAAGGTGTCTGCATGGTCCTAGCCCCGCCGCCTCTGAGAGCAGCTATGCCTGTGTAGCTCCGGTCCCACCATCTCCGAGAGTGATAAGCCCGGCCCCTAGCCCCATTCCACTACGTCTATGGCCCATGATGAAGCAACAGGTGGAAGTGGAGGAGCCTACGGCTCAGGGGGGAATTCCTGCGGGGCCATGGCGAGTGACACGGCAAACCACCTATACGTCCTACACATCAATAGAATTGAGAGACCTGGCAAGGCAATGCAAGCAGCGTATGGGTGAGTCAATCCCCGCATGGTTACTGCGCCTTTGGGATGATGGGGCTGACCAGACCGCGCTAACTCCAAAGGAGATGGGCCAGCTGGCCAGCATAACAACTGTCCCCTCACTGCGGCAGAGGCTGCAAACTGTTCCCCACTCAAATGCTGATGCTGGCAACCATACGCTGATAAGTTGGTTAATGGCTGCTGTACGTACTGTGTGGGAAAGTGCAGGGGATTTGCCTAAACACGTGAGTAAATGGACCACGTATTTGGACTTAGCGCAAGTTGTCCGGGAAATGGGCATGCGCCAGATGATGTTTTCTTTGCATTTCCATAGTCCGGATGATGAGCTCCTTACAGCTCGAATGAAAGATTTGATTTTGGCTAATGGCCCAATGGGAACGTTTGGGACTATGGCGGCGCTACTAGCACCGTATGTAGACCGCCCCATACATGAAGTAACTGAGGCTCTGGCTCATCTGGGGGACATAGAGGTGTGCCGAAAGGGGGTACGTGCTGCAAAGACTCAAGGTGAGTCCAAGACCCCCTCCTTCCATGCAGTGACTCAGAAAGGGAAGTCCACGCAGAGGAGGAAAAAGGGGAATGCTCCAATTTTGGGAGGGCCCCAAAAGCTAGATCGCCGACAGATATGGTGCGATTTACTGGCAGCTGGCCTGGACCGTGTAAAATTAGATGGCCAGCCACTGGGGGTGCTGATGGCCTTATGGAAGAAGTTACGGCCTGAGCAGCAATATACTCCATTGCCAACCTCCCATCGGGCCTGAGAGGTGGCCTTTGCTGATTTCCTCCCGGACTAGGAGGAAGGCCAAGGTGTTCAGGACGTGGGGCACCCCGATGACCAGAGGCCACATGTTGAACTGACTATCCACTGGCCCCCCATGAATAAGCAGCAAGTGCTGGCACTAGTAGACACAGGAGCTGAAATTACATTGGTGCATGGAAATCCAGAGTGTTTTCAGGGACCATGGGTTGATATAGAAGGATATGGAAACAAGCAAATGTGTGTTTAATGAGTGACTCTGATTTGGGGCATTAGCCATCTGCCCCCTGCTGCGTATGAACTGCATATCTCCCCAGTAGCTGAGTACGTTCTGGGGATAGACATTTTGCAAGGATTGCAAATACAGATGACTCAAGGGGAATTTCACCTGAGAGTTCATGGTGAAAACAGTTATACGGGGACACCCTCATCACGCACCTTTGATTTTGCCACAGGCCACAAGAGTGGTGAATGTCCAGCAATATCAATTGCCCAGAGGTCATGAGGAAATAGGACAGACTATTCTGAAGCTTGAGGAAGCCGGCATAATTCGGGCTACACATAGCCCATATAACTCTCCAGTATGGCAGGTGCGGAAGCCAGATGGCTCCTGGAGGATGACAGTGGACTATCGGGAATTGAATAAAGTCACTCCCCCACTGCATGCAGCTGTGCCGAATATAACATTTGATGGACCGATTGTCCCATGAACTGGGTACTTGTCACTATGTGGTTGACCTGGCTAATGCATTCTTCTTGATAGACATAGCCCCTGAGAGCCAAGAACAGTTTGCCTTCACCTGGGAAGGCAGACAATGGACATTTGTTGTGTTGCCGCAGACTGTGCCACGGCCTGGTGGCCCAGGATCTGGCTACATGGAGCAAACTGGATACTGTTTGTTTGTTCCATTATATTGATGACATAATGCTAACCTCTGATTCTCTTTCAGATTTGAAAACCAGTGCCACAGCACTGCGAGAAGCCCTGGAAGGCTGGGGGTGGGCCGTGAACGAGGACAAAGTGCCAGGACCTGGATATTCTGTCAAATTCTTGGGTGTTGTCTGGTCGGGTAAGACAAAAGTGCTGCCTGAAGCAGTAACAGACAAAATCCAGGCATATTCCCACCCCAAGATGGTTAAACAGTTACAGACTTATTTAGGTCTTCTGGGATACTGGCGGGTGTTTATTCCTCATTTGGCCCAAATAGCTAAACCCCTATATAAGCTGACTAAAAAGGTAGAAGTCTAGAACTGGTCTGATGAGACTGAATGTGCATTTGTTGAAACTAAGAAGGCAGTGGCCCAAGCACAAGCACTGTGTACTATAAGATCCAGACCTCCCTTTCTGGTTGACTGTCCATGTGGACAATGATGGGTATGGCGGGGGCTTATGGCAGAAACATGGGCAGCGGAAAGTGCCCATAGGATTCTGGTCTCAGTTGTGGAAAGGGGCTGTCATTATTCTCTGATTAAGAAACGGTTGCTAGCAACTTATGCATCCTTGATTGCCACTGACGGGGAGGCAAGAGGTCCAAGTGCAGACTACATACCCTATTGCAGGATGGGTACAGACATGGGCAAAGCAACCCCGATCGGGAACTACCCAAACCCCCAACTCTGACAAAGTGGGGTGCTTATTTGGAACATAGAGTCCAGTACACCGCTAGCCCCTTGGCTGCAGAGCTGCAGCAGGTGTTAGGGCCTGTGAGATTTGTTGCACCTGATGTACAGACACTCCCTCAACAAGAGGTGGACCCTGTGCCCAGTCCCTTTCGTGAAGGGAAAGGGCCACCCCTGGGAACTGCTTGGTATACAGATGGATCTTGTAAGGGCAGTCCGCCCACTTGGGTTGCAGTAGCACTGCACCCTGCCACTGAAGCCTTCTGGTATGAGACCGGAGAAGGCCAATCCAGTCAATGGGCTGAGTTACGGGCAGTATGGCTGGTGTTGATGAATGGACCTAGCCTTTTGCAGATTTGTACAGATAGTTGGGCCGTATATCGAGGCCTTACATTGTGGATACTCCAATGGGCCCTGCAAGACTGGATGACTGGGCACTGGCCCCTATGGGGACAACAGATGTGGAAACAGTTATGGGATAAAGGCCAAGAAGGTCAGTATACTGTTTACCACGTACCAGGGCACTGCCTGGCCCTGGCACAGGCAATGGTGCTGCTGACGCACTAGCCCAACTTCGCCCTATACAGGCCGTGGTTCTAGGACCCGACATAGGTCTCTGGCTCCATAAGAAACTTGGTCATGTTGGCTCATACACAATGAGACAGGCAGCCGACTGGTGGGGCCTGCACCTGAGCCATAGTGAAGCCAAAGATGCCGTGTGGCAGTGTCCATGGTGTGCTAAGCACCACCCACACCGGCGGTGATGGCCCCAACAGATGGGGAAGATTGCATGGGGAATTCAGCCATTGCAGGTATGGCAAATAGATTATGAAGGCCCCTTTGCTTCTAGTACAGGCTTGCAGTACCTGCTGACAGCGGTAGACACCGCTACTGGTCTAGGTTTTGCTTATCATGTGCCCCGAGCTACACCAGACTCTACTATTAGAGCACTGGAAGTTTTATGGGCCTTTTATGGGACTCCCTTAGAAATACAAAGTGATAGAGGGACCCCTTTTACTGCCCAACAGACCCAGGAATGGGCCAAGGAAAATGACATTAACTAGATATTGCATGTGCCTTACCATCCTCAAGCAGCAGGAATGATTGAACGGTACAATGGCCTATTGAAGGACAAACTGAGGGCTCTCAAACCACAAGGGCGAGGCTGGAACAGTGTCTTGCCACAGGCGGTACGTCTTTTGAATGAACAACCTCGCCGTACAGGTATGAGCCCACTGGAAAAGTTATTGCAAGGGACTATTCGGAGGCTCAGAGTTAGGCCTGTGCAGAATGCCTCCGATGTCTCAATAGCGGGGCACATGTTAGTATTACACGCCCCCAGGGTGTTGAACTTGGGAAAACAGGACACCTGGACATGGAAGAGTCAGGTCCAGACTGAAGGCCCCTGGCTAGCCCTTTTGGAACCATGAGGTGATGGGCTAGAGAAAGCCCTGCAGGTAACCCCACGAGTGGGGGAATGGCCTTTTGATGTGCAGGGTACTCTAAGGAAAACAGAAGTGTCCCTACTTAAAGGAGCAGAAGCACTACGGCTTTGGGCAATTCCAGTGATAGCTCCTGAAGCTCTCCCAGAGTGTAACCAACCTAGTGTGGGCAGGCTGGTGTGGTACCACTGCCCAGGACGAATAGCCCTTCCTGCCACTGTACTCTCACAGGATGAGAAAGTGGCTTGCATCCTCCCAGAAGGGAGAGATTTGCTAATCATGGTGTCCACCTCTGCTCTGTCCTTCCGTCCAGGTTAACAGCAAATACCATGTTCTCCTGAGCACACACATTCACGCGAGTCCATAACGTCTCTCACTGTTGGGTCTGTACTGAACTTCCCGTAGACGCAGGAGATGGACTGATGTGGCACCACCACCCCGCGTCCAGAGCTAATTGGAGCACCTTGATTTGATGGAATGCCAACAGGACAGCGAGATCGCCCTGGGACTTGCAGCGGCAGACTATTGAAGAGATACTCCGACGTGAGTGGCGCAATGCCCCCCACTCCCCAGTTGGAAGGACTGTGTGGAATGAGTGGGGATGGATGAATAGTGTTCATGTAAAAGTGAGAAATTAAAGCCCCCTCTATATTGAGCAGTGGTTTGAACACGAGGCTCCAAACTGCATAGTGGGGTGGCTCCCAGAAGAGCTATGTGCCAAAATTACTTATAATATAAATGCCTCCACCTGGTGGGATGGACGACCTTAAATTGGCACAAAACCCACCAATTTCTTGCCACCAGGGTACCTGTGGGTATGTGGCACCCACAGATGGTCTTATCTCCCGGCTAAATGGACAGGGTGCTGTACTTGGGGTAGAGCTTAATTGCCTGGACATATCCGGCCCACTTTAACAGAGCGCCCCACAAACTGGGACCCACTGCACACCCGGTGGCACCAGGGAAAGCGTGCAGCTTGATGGTTTTATCCTATGGCCCTGTTCCTGCCTGGTGCTGGGACCATCAGTGTCGAATTGCAGGTAGAAGCCTTGGCTCAGCACATATCAGCTGTGCTGAATGTTACTAGGAGAGCTATAGAGGAATTGTTAGATGAGACTATCCAGATGTGAAAGGTGGTCTTACAAAATAGAATGGCATTAGATAATCTCACTGCAAGCCAGGGTGGCACATGTGCTATGTTACATATTGAATGTTGTATCTATATACCAGGTCACCAGAAGGAAGTAGCTAAGGCACTGCATGAAATAGGTCAGGAATTGGATTGCATAGATTATGTAACTCAAGACCCCCTTAAAAATTGGTGGTCATCCTTGATGCCCTCCTGGAGATGGAGCCTAACTGTCCTGGCTTTTGTAGCTGCCTGTGTATTGGTAGGATGCTGTACTCTGTATTGTTGTTGTGGTTTTGGGGCACAATGCTCTGCCCTATGGGCTAGGGTCCCCACGACCTAGGGGGTGGAATGTGAGCTGGCCTTGAGACGAGTTAAGGCCGTGGGACCCAAGGCCACGGCCAGAGCCTTGAGATAAGTTAAGGCTGTGGGACCCAAGGCCTCGACTACAGAGCATGTTTGTAGTATGCAGTAAATAATTGCTCCACGCAGGCGTCAATTATATAAGATTTAGAACAGAGAAAATAGAAGTATGCATGTGTTAGAGATATTCTGTAAGCCTAATGAACAAAGAAACTCAGACTGCGCATGTGCTGACAGGAAAACAGATAAAAGCAGGACGGGTGCATCATAGGCGCGCACCTCCCTGTGGCAGTAAAGTGTTGTTAACCCCGTGGTGTCTCTGGCTGAAGTCTGTCTGGCAATGTGGCAACTCCTTGTGCATTTTTTCGTTTGGGCCGCTCACCTCCTAGAACCCCACATCAGCCTCCCTCAACTGACACTACCATAGAATATTTCACCCACTTAAAGTGTACAATTCAATGACTTTAGGTATGTTCATAGAATTGTGCAACCATTACTACAATTTAGAACATTTTCATCACTCTAAAAAGAAGAACCATACCCCTTAGCTGTCACCCTTCAATGCCCCATATGCCCCAGCCCTAGACAGCCACTATAGATTGCACTAATCTCTTATAGATTTGCCTATTTTGGACATTTCATATAAATAGAATCATGTACTATGTGGTTCCTTGTGTTTTATTTTTGTTTTTTTTTTTTACTTAGCCTAGTGTTTTCAAGGTTCATCCATGTTATATCATGTGTCAGGATTTCATTTTTTTTCTACATAACTTTCCATTGTATGGTTATACCACATTTTATTTATCCATTCATCAGTTGATGGACACTTGGGTTGTTTACACTTATGGCTGTCATGAATATACAAACATTCATGTACAAGTTTTTGGTAGACATATTTTCTCTTGGGTGTACACATAGGTGCTGCATCATATGGTAACTATGTGTAGACTTTTGAGGCATTCTAGGCTAGCTAAACCATTTTATATTTCCCTCAGCAGTGTATAAGGGCTCCAATTTCTCCACATCCTTGCTAACACTTCATATCATCTGACTTTCATTCTAGCCTTCTTATTGGGAATAAAGCAATATGCCATTATGGTTTTAATTTGCATTTCTTTGATACCTAATGATACTGAGCATCTTTTCATGTGTATATTAGTCATTGTTTATCTTCTTTGCAATCTTGTTGAACTTATTTTAGTTCTAATAGTTTTTTTTTAATTAAAGTATAGTCAGTTTACAACGTTGTGTCAATTTCTGGTGTACAGCATAATGGTTCTGTCATATATATATATATATATATATATATATATATATATACATATATTCATTTTTATATTCTTTTTCATTATAGGTTACTACAAGAAATTGAATATAGTTCCATGTGCTATACCATATAAACTTGTTGTTTATTTATTTTATATATAGTAATTAGTATCTGCAAATCCCAAACTCCTAATTTATCCCTTTCCACCCCCTTCACCCCCCAGTAATCATAAGTTAGTTTTCTATGTGAGTCTGTTTCAGTTTCATAAATAAGTTTGCCTTTTTTTTAGATTCCACATATAAATGATATCATATGATATTTTTCTTTGTCTTTCTGGCTTACTTAGAATGACAATCTCCAGGTCCATCCATGTTCCTGCAAATGGCATTATTTTATTATTTCTTATAGCTGAGTATTATTCCATTGAATACAACTTCTTTATCCAGTCATCTGTCGATGGACATTTAGGCTGTCTCCATGTCTTGGTTATTGTAAATAGTGCTACTATGAACATTGGGGTGCATGTATCTTTTTGAATTAAAGTTCCCCCTGGATATATGCCCAGGAGTGGAATTGCTGGATCAAGTAGTAAGGCTATTTTTAGTTTTTTGAGGAATCTCCATACTGTTTTCCATAACTGTTACACAAAACTATGTTCCCACAGAGTGTAGGAGGATTCCCTTTTCTCCACACCCTCTCCAGCATTTATCATTTGTGGACTTTTGAATGATGGCCATTCTGACTGGTGTGAGGTGATACCTCATTGTAATTTTGATTTGCATTTCTCTGATAATTAGTGATAGTGAGCATTTTTTCATGTGCTTATTGGCCATTTGTACATCTTCATTGGAGAATTGCTTGTTTAGGTCTTCTGCCCATTTTTGTATTGGATTGTTTGGTTTGTTTGGGTTTTTTTTTTTAACAAGCTATATGAGCTGTTTATATCGTCTGAAAATTAAGCTCAGTCTCATCTTTTGCAAATATTTTCTTCCATTCTGTAGGTTGTCTTTTTGTTATGCTTATGGTTTCCTTTGCTGTGCAAAAGCTTATAAGTTTGATTAGGTCCCATCTGTTTACTTTTGCCTTTATTTCTATTGCCTGGGTAGACTGCCCTAGGAAAACATTGTTAAGATTTTTATCAGAGAACGTTTTGCCTATGTTTTGTCCTAAGAGGTTTATAGTCTTATGTTTAAGTCTTTAAGCCATTTTGAGTTTATTTTTGTGTATGGTGTGAGGGAATATTTTTTTTAAACGTAAAAAAAACTTTATTTATTATTGCATTATTTAATTATTTTATTTTGGCAGGGTGGGTGAGGTAATTCAGTTTATTTATTTTTAGAGGAGGTACTAGGGATTGAACTCATGATCTTATGCATGCTAGGCATATGCTCTACTACTTGAGCTATATCCTCCCCGAGGAGTATTCTAACTTCATTGATTTACATGCAGCTGTCCAGTTTTCCCAACACCACTTGCTGAAGAGACTGTCTTTACTCCATTGTATATTCTTGCCTCCTCTGTCAAAGATTAATTGCCCAAAAGTCTCTGTGTTTATTTCTGGGCTCTCTATTCTGTTCCATTGATCCATATGTCTGTTTTTTGTACCAATATTATGCTGTTTTGATTACTGTGGCTCTGTAGAATTGACTGATGTCTGGGAGGGTTATTCCTCCAGCTTCATTCTTTTTCTTCAGGATTGCTTTGGCAATTCTGAGTCTTTTGTGATTCCATATGAATTTTAGGATTATTTGTTCTAGTTCTGTGAAAAATGTCCTGGGTAATTTGATAGGGATCACACTAAATCTGTAGATTGCCTAACAGTTTTTTAGTGTTTTCTACAAACAAGATCATGTTATCTGCAAAATGTCATCTTCTTCTTTCCTGATATGGATGATTTTGTAACACGTTCTTGCCTGATTGCCGGGGCCAGCACTCCCAGTACAACGTGGAACAGGAGTGGTGAGAGCAAACATCCTTGTCTGGTTCCGAATTTGGGACACAACTTTGAGTATTTCACCATTAAGTATGATGTTAGCTGTGAGTTTTTCATCTATGCTTTTTTATCATGCTGTGGAAGTTCCCATCTATTCCTAGTGTGCTGAGTGTTTTTCATCAGGAAGAGGTAGAGAGTACAGTTTCTTAGTCAACAGGGAAGAAAAAAAATGCTCTGACCACAGTGCCCTGGTTTGGAGGTGCCTCTCACAGCAGGGTTAGTACAGGTAACCATTGAACAAAGCAGGTGTTAGGGGCACCTAACCCATATATAACTTTACAGTGGGCCCTACAATCTGTGGTTCCCCAACCATGGATTCAGCCGAGAACAGTGTAGTGCTATGTATTGAAAAAATCTGTGTAAGTGGACCAGTGCAGTTCAAATTCGTATTGTTCAAGGGTCAGCTGTACTCATGGTTGTGTTCCATTTCTTCCCTCCCTCCCTCCTCCCCCAGCAAAAGGCACAATTCCTCTCTCCAACTGACCCCAGACCTCAAACTGTGCCCTATGAAGCTGGCTGGGACTGAAAAATGGCATCACTTAGACATTTAGCTTTTAATTAATTCTCCCTAACTACTTAAAACTTCCCAGCAAATTTTTTAAATTGCCACCTGAGTAAATCTTAGGCAAAGGCCAGCCTCATCTCCAGCTACTGACCTGAAGGGAGGGTCCCTCTTTCAGTTTTACAAAACATCAACAAGCACCTTTGTACACAATCTTGTTCCGAGTGTTTTTTCACTGTCACCTTAGAATAATTCCTGAAAGAAATGAATAAATGCCTTGGATGATTTTTCATGTTTGTTGACAATTTCTACCACTTTCGTGAATTACTTGTTCATGTCATTTACCTATTTCTATATCAGTATTATATTTTTACTATTTAATTATATGTTCTTTTTTATGTTACTAATCCTCTGGCAGACTTTATGGAAACTTCTTTGCTCATTGTTTATGTCTTTATTTCATGACCTTCTTGTACCTTTTTATATAAACAAGTAAGTTGCTTTTCTCTTTGCTATTCCTGTCATTTAGTTGTGTGCTGGTAAACCAAGTTACAAAAAAACCAAAAAGCCTCATTTGTAGCACCTGACAATATCTGCAGCGTAAGTACTTCCACTGTAATTCATTTCTAGCTATCAACTGACCTGCTTGCAAAATTCCTGAATGTTTAACTAGTGGTTTTCACAAGCCTATACAAACTAGCTCCAGCAGACCACTGCCACATTTTGTGTTTAGGTTTAGAAAGATCTTCTTCATAACAAGGTCAAATAAATATGTGTGTATGTGTTCTTCTCAAAGATAATTTTTTAGTCATTTCTATTTTTTATTATCCAAGTAATGTTTACTGAAGGAAAAAATCAGGAAATATAAATAAATAAAAACAAAAATTTCAAATCAATAATAGTCTTATCCTATAGAGACACACCAATATCATTTTCATAGCAACTATGCAGACTCTTTTCTATGTACGTGAACATGCTTTAGGCTCTTGACTCCTGCTACCAAATTGCTGTTCAGAAAGTTTGCACAATTTACACACACACCCCTCAGGTGACATTGGACCATGTATTCTGTTTTGTAATCTGTTTTTATTCGTCTATACTACATCATAAATATCTTTTCATATCAGTAAAAATCCACCTACAACTTTGTTATTATTGGCTGAATAATGTTCCATTTTACTTATAACATATTTTTAAAATATTTTAATTAACAATGTATTCAACCAATTGGCTATTGTTGGGTGTTGAAGTTGTTTCCAAACATTGTATTATTATTATAAACAACTCTGCAGTAAGCAGCTTGTTCATACATTTCCTTAGGATGTATATGAACAATTATTTCCTTAGGATATATTCCATGAAGTAGACTTTCTGAACCAATGGATGTATATCCATACCATTATTCTCTGCCTTTTCTTCTATTACTATGAATGCTATGTCTATTTTTATGATTGTTTAATCCAAATATAGGACAGATTTTTAGGATGTTAATCTGCCATGTAATTCCAGAGCCCACCAACAATTTTAGTTTCCCTTTCCATCTGTTGATTCTACGGATTATGGAATAGGGTGCTGACTGGAACTTTTCCTGACTTGGGTCCAAAACCAAAGACTAGGAAGTGTTATTTACTCCACATTCTAAAGAGAGCTGCCAACAGATGGGGCTAAGCCCTCCCGTCAGGGCATTCTAAAAAGCAGTTGAACCAAATAGTGCCTCCTCACCATCACCCCATCCTCACATTTCCCAGATACACAACAACTCAGGGGAGGGCAGAGAGCATCAGCAGCACTGAGATAATGGTGTTTATGATATAACGCTGCATCCTTTTCTCCTGTGGGAGAGGTGGCATCCTCTCCTTCCCAAGCCAACGGCAATGGGTTTGCTGGTAGAATCACTCACGGAGACTGGACAGGAAGACTAGTTCTCTCTCTCTTCAGGTGGATGGTTGCTTTGATGCACAAATGTGCAGGACACCCCTGAACTCCCCGCCAAGGATATTCCCTTTCTGAGCAGCCTTAGAGGACATTACCCGTGCCCTGGGGAGTTTAGGTGTGTAAGGAAACAGAGGGACTGGTATCTACTCTCCTGGAGATTTCTGTTGGAGTAAACCTTGCCAACAAGCAATCAGAGACTGTGGTGGCATATCCCTGGGAATGGCGGTGTGCCTCCACCTCAGCTTGCCTTGGTCCTCAGACTCAGAGAAGGCACAGGGAGGACTTCATTCATTCTTGTGATTCCATATAAAGGAGAATGGAGGCCAGAGAAGACAAGAGTATGTGGAACAGAGCTAACTGGCTAGCCTGAGCCCTTGAATGACTTTGTGGAGTAGAGTCAGCTACCTATCCTGGACTTCCTAACTATATTTGACCAATTATTTAAGAAAGAATAAATTTCTATGTTATTTGAGCTCTATGTTTGGGGTCTCCCTGTCCTGCAGTTCAGCCCGTACCTTAATAGACACAGTCACAGAATCAAACATCTGCCTTCCTGCCCCTCATTCCTGGTCTCCACATCAGAAAGCTAGACCTGGGAGAGGGCGGAGCAGGAAGCATGCATCTCAGGTAGACCACGCCCTCCTCACTGTACACACCCGAAGACTGAGCTGTAAGCCTAGCTTATACGTGGGGAACAGAGAGGAGCTTTAGATGGAATTGGAGATTGAAGATTTTAAGCTAGATTCCATTACTAATACCTCAAAAGGACCAAAGAGATCTGAAATCTGCTCACAATATCACTAAGGGGTGGGAGAAGGGGAGAATTTTAGAATCCAGTTCATATTTAGACTTGACTCTGTTGAGATTCCTTATAAACTGTAATTAAAAACCCCCAGAAAGGTCCTTCGGCTTTAAAAATCCCTTCAGATCCCTTTCACTGCCTGAAATGTATTCTCATTCCTTTCTAATCAAACCAATCTCCAGAAACCAAGACAGAAATTGACCTCCTCCTTTCCCAGTATTGTGTTTTGCATTCTTACTCTCATTAGCATTCATTCTCTCCATATTCCTGAGTCCAGTCATGGAGTCACTGTCTTTCCCCTGCTCTCATACCCATCCAACCCCTTCTTTTTGCCAATCTCTCCCTTTTTCAGACTTCCAGAACGTCAGAACTGTGAGGAATACATTCCTGTTGTCCAAGCCGCCCAGCCTGTGGTGCTTTGTTCTGGCAGCCCTGTCGGACCGATGCACCACTCTTCTCGATAACTGTCATGCGGCAGGCAACCCCACCCCGTCTCCTCAACTCCCATTCTCACCCTCACCGTGACACCAGGTCATGATAGGGGCTCGACTTTTCTTCTAACTAACTGCAAGGGGAGGTCATTAGAAGGTTTTAAGCAGGGTGCCCTGTCACTTTGGGCCGTCCAAGCCAACCTCTCACCTTCTGAATTCCCCAGATGGGAAGCACTTTGTCCATTCATTCAACAAATATTTACCAAGCACCTGTATTTGCAAAGCATTATTTACTGATCTCTATGTTCACAATACCCACCTCACTCTCAAAACTCTAGGGGACAGTCATCCAGCTCTTCTGAGAGCTCTCACACCAAACACTGTCTGCTGCACTGGACCTGAGCGTTCCCGTTACTCTGCAAGCTTCCAGGCTGGGAGTGGGATGACAGGCTACTCTTCTAAGCCTAGAGTCCCTCTTCTTAGGCTTTGAAGGAAATCCAAAGCATTCTCCCCATAGGTCTAGAACCTCCCCTTAAAGACTCTCTAGTCACCCTTTTGAATCCAGCCTTCTGGAGATGGGTAATATGAGCTGCGAGATACTGGCTTCTTTCTGCTATTTTTCAGTAAGTCCAGCCTGGCTGTGCCTAGTATCTCAGTTTAAAATGTGGTGGTATTTACTACCTTTTGGCAGCTTTGAGGCATTCGCCAAAATTCTAACACAACCAGAAAACTCCTATTTCATAACCAGTTACAAATAAATTTGGCTCTGAGTTTCCTCGGCAAGCAGGTAAATCATGTCTTTGGCCTCAACAGCCTATGACTAAGGTTATCTTTCCCATTATATATATAAACTATTATGCCATGCATCCCCACTGGTTAATTACATATTTGTGTAGCAAGGTCAGACATGTCATAAACGATTACTCAGCTGTGAAAAAAAAAAGTCTTTATTTTCTATAACTGCTCTAATTTTTTCCCAAGTCCCAAAATTGAGCAGGATGACAGAACCCATCCAGAGGCAAGTGAGGATCCACAGAACAGCCCAAGCACCATTGCATACAGTTCTGAAGTGGACACTTTCCTTGCTGCCATGAGGTCCCATAAACTCCTGCTCACACAAAATCCATTTGGGAAAGGAGAAGAGAAAAGGAAGGTCCTTGAATGACTGAGCATTTACTCAGAAGAGACTGCTTCAATTTGAAATGGAATGGTTCAACCAGAAGAGACTGAGCTCCCTGTAATTGAGCACCACCTCAGCCCTCAGCCTGGTTTAATTTTTAGGTCTTACATGAATGCATGGAGATAATGGAGGCACCATCCGAAAATAACTTAAAACCACCATGTTCATCAGAATCCAAGTTAATGAGAGTTTCTTAAGTTGAATTTTCTGATTTTTTTCATTAAGTTGGTATGTCATTGTTTTCAGTGATCAGTGTTAATTTCATATTAAAAGCAGCTCTAATATTAGCCCAAAAAAGTCCATGTTTGCTCTTCTCCTTGGGCCATTCTAAGTAAGTCCGCTGTGCCATGAGAGCCCTCAGCTTGTGATACTTGCCAGGAATGCTGTTCTGTGGAATGGGTTCCAGCAAGATCAGGATTAAGTTATTGGATCCTTCATGGAAGAGGTTGTGGTGGGCGAAGTAGAGTTCATAATGGCACCACTCGCTCTGAACAAAGTTGGGAGACAAGACAAAGATGGACTTGTAACTTTTCTCAATACAGTTTATGATATTTTCCACGATGCTCTTGCCGGGAACAAAATTCCTCTCATGAAGACAAATCTTTATATCTTCTTTTTCTAGGCAAGGTACCAGTTCATTCTTCACCCAGGCAGAATCATGTTCACTGTATGAAATAAAAGCATGGAACTGGAGAGTTCTTTGGAGTTCTGCTAAGGGTACATTCCTAGCCCTGCGCCGGGTCTGGGTCCACTGACACAGCATCCTGAGATACCAGGGAAGATCCAGGTAGATACAGAGGACGGTCACGGTAACAGCCACCAGCAGCCCAGTGACCCCAATGGTGACAATCAGCAGAGCTGTGTTGCAGGATAATTGAGATACGTGGAAGTCCTTAAGTGCGGTTCCCTTATAGCTTTCTGGATAGTCACACTTATAAGAATCAGGCCAGTCCTCTACCACTTCACTTGGTACTTGGCCTATACCTTGGATAAAGTCTCTTAGCTCACATGTACATTGGAATGGATTGTTCCCTGCTTTTAGGGACCTAATCTTCTGGCAGCTCTGGAAGAAATCAGCTGATGGGTTGGAAATTGAATTATAGTCAATGATCAGTAAAGAAAGGCTGCTAAAGGTACCACATCCAGGAAGGTGGGCTAAAAAATTGAAAGCAACATTGAGCTCTTGCAAAGCTTCTAGACTGGTGACATCTTTAGGGATGCTCCTTATTCTGTTATTGTGAAGATCAAGAACCTTGACCCTGGGAGGTAAACATCTGAAAACAGAGTCAGAAAGTATATTTGAAGACAAATCTAACACCACTATACTCCCAACCCAAATGCAGTTTTCATCATGTCTATCATATTCCAAAGAATTCCAGCTAACATCCAGTATTTCCAAAGACAGCATATCCTTAGTCATGAGACCTACTTTGAAAAGGTCTTTTAATTTATTCTTTTGTAAGATAAGTGTCTCCAATCTAGCTAAAGTGTTGCAATTTTGAAAAACACTATCTGTGAAAACATTCTGGGTAAAGTTTAAAAACTTAAATGTGCTTGGTACCTGCGGACAAAGCATATGTACAAAAAATGTGTCTGATATGGTTAACATCACAATGTTCATCTCAGAAAACACTGTGTATAATGCTGTCTGTGAAAAAAGAAAAACTCTGTTTATAACATGTTCCATTTTCAATGCTTTCAATGTTGTTTTTTGATAAGTAAAGTCTTCTTCATCAATGCTTTCAACTATTGTCAAATTGTAAATATTGAGATATTCTATTGGTTTGGGCCAAAGGAATTGAAAAGCTCTAATCAAACATTTCCAAGTTGTTTCTACGTGGTTGAGGGTAAAGTTCAGTAAGTTTGGCCCTCTAGTGAGTTCTGTCAAAAATTTAAGTAAAACTTGACAGTTGTCATCATTCAATTTAATATTAGTCAGTTGTAAGCACCTTAAACTATTAACTGATATGTTCACTTGGACAGAGAAGAAGCTATCTGGGTGAAAAACAAGGTGAAGTTCCTTTGTATTCAGAATTTGAAGACTTTCTTTCTCATTTTCTTTCATATAATAACCTTCCAAATCCAGAAGGATGCAACTTAGATGCAAGTGAGCAATTGGCAGTAGATCTAATTGTTGGAACTTTGTAGCACTTAATCCCAAGAAATTCAGTTGAGTCAAGTTGCCAAATTCCTTGCAGATGGGCAGGGCATCAAAGTCATTGAATGAGAGGTCTAAATGCTTGAGACTCATGATGGGATGGCAGGACACCTTCTGCAAGCGATTGTGAGATAAATCCAAATATTCCAAATCCTGGTTGAACTTGAAAATACTAACATCAAGGCACTGAATTCTATTATGAGAAAGTCTCAAAACTTTCAGCCCTGAGAGAAAGCTGACGTTAGAGAGGTGAAGCTCAGATATGTAGTTTTGAGACAAATCTAAGACTTTGGTTTCTGGTGGCAGGTCTTTTGGAACATGAGTAAGGCCTAGTTTTGACATGTCTACCACAAATTCGCTTTCATCAGAGAACTGGATTATGGTTCCAAATATTAAAGTCACGATGTAAACAAAATGAAAGCTTCTGACAGTAGAGTCTTTGTCTTTGGTCATGGTGTTGAAGTGGCCATCCCTCGAAGGGTTGCTGCTGTTCTTCAGAACATCTTGATATGCATCCAAATTCTAGAAACATAATACACGTTAAGATGTGTAAAGATTGGATGATTGCTCTCAAACCTCGACTTACTAAACACAAAGTCTCAGTGAGTTCATCATTCACTACCCGAATCATTTCTGTCCCCATCATTTAATGTGTTCTTTTTTCCAGTTATACCAGTTGCTTGTGCCAGGAAAGGCAATAGAGATCTTGTTATTAAAGAACTGTGGTTGTGTGTTCTAACCTGGCTGGTGGCTCTCTGAGGGATCCACTCAGGACCTTGCCTTTGTTTCACCCAACTCAGAACTTCCTCAGGGCTGGACCAGCCTCCTGGGCAGTGTTTCAAAAACCTTTAAAGGCATATATACCAGTCACAGCTACTTGAAACAAAAGGTCACAAATGGGGCAGGCAACAGACAACCAAAAAGCCAGAGAAGGAAGAGGCTGGGAAAGGAGGAAAATGGGAGAAAAGGGCTTTGGAAAGCTCTGTATACCAGACAACCTAGAAGGTCACGCACATGCCCAGGGCTGGAGGCATGCTCACAGAAGACCTGAGCAAATCCCAGGCTTTCGCCTCTAGTTGATTTTTAGGCTCTGTGCCAGCAGAAAGGAGAGGCTAAGGCAGAGCTGTAAACAGTCTGGAGAAGCACAGAGTCAATCTGTAAAGATCAGAAATTTTGTTTTTTCTTTCGTTTTATTTTCTTCTCCAGATGTTTAAGAAAATCTCTGCCGAAAAAAATGCGACAATGAATATATGTACGTTTATGTATAACTGAAAAATTGTGCGCTACACTGGAAATTGACACAACATTGTAAAATGACTATAACTCAATAAAAAATGTTAAAAAAAGAAAATCTCTGCTGAATCACTAGCTGACAACTAAGCCAATGGAACAGAATTCAATGGTCACACATAAGAAGGAATACAGTCTTTATAAATATAGTTTCAAAACATCACTAAACAAACAAACAGCCATAACCCATAGCAAGCAGCAACAACAAACGCTGGGAGAGAGGCGTATCCGAGTTACCACACTCTGATGTTTCCAGAGTCACCCCATTATCATATTCAAAATGTCTGCTTTACACAAAAGAACTATGAGGCATGCAAAGAAATTAGAAAGTATTTTCTATTCATAGAGAAAAAGAATAAAAAGAACAAAGAGAACTGACAACATCCAACTTCAAGTCTTACATAAAGCTACAGTAATTAAGACAGTGTGGTGTTGGTGTAAGAATGGACAGATAGATAGCTCAAAAATCGACCCACACAAATATAGTCAACTGACCTTTGACAAAGGAGCAAAGGCAATTTGGTGAAGAAAGGATAGTCCTTTTAACAAATGGTGCTGGAACAACTAGACGTTCCACACGCAATAAAAGTGAAGGTCTAACTCAAAATGGATCACAGATCTAAATGTAAAATACAGAACTATAAAACTTCTAGAGGCTGGTACAGGAGAAAATCTAGGTGACCGTGAACTTGACAATGACTTTTCTGACACAACATCAAAAGCACAATCCATGGAAGAAAAAATTGTTATGTTGGACTTCATTAAAATTAAAATTTTCTGCTTTGCAAAAGATACTCTTAGAAAAATGAAAAGACAAGCCACAGACTGGGAGAAAATATTTGCAGAACACATGTCTGATGAAGAATTTGTATCCAAAATATAGAAAGAACTCAGATACAAACTACTATATACAGAATAGATAAACAAGGTCCTACTGTATATCACAGGGAAGTATATTCAATAGCTTGTAAAAACCTGTAATGAAAATGTGTGTGTGTGTATATGTATGTATGTATATATATACATATATATATATGTATTAAACCGAATCACCAGAAATCAACAGAATATTGTAAATCAACTATACGTCAATAAAAAAAATGAAGAACTCGAACTCAATAAGAAAATAAACAACACAATTTTTAAATGGGCAAAAGATCTGAACAGATGTCTTGCCAAAGAAGACATACAAATGGTAAATGAGGGCATGAAAAGATAACTTGATATCATTTGTCATCAGAGAATTGCAAATTAAAGCAACAATGAAAAACCACTCCATACCTGTCCAAAAAATCCTGGCCAGTCATGAAACCACATCAAATGTTGCTGAGGGTATGGAGCAACAGGGACTCTTATTGCTGAAATTTAAAATGGTACAGATACTTTGGAAGACAGTCTGACAGTTTCTTACAAAGCCAAACATAGTCTTATCATATGATCCAACAATCACACTCCTAATTGTTTATCCAAATGAATTAAAAACCTATGTTCACACAAAAACCTGTACATGGATGTTTACAGAAGTTTTATTTATTACTGCCAAAAACTGAAAGCAACAAGATATTCTTCAATAGGTAAAAAGATAAACTGTGGTACATCCATACAATGGAATATTATTCAGCAATAAGAAGTGAGCTATCAAGCCACAAAAAGTCATAGAGGAACCAAAATGCAGATTGCTAAGTAAAATAAGCCAATCTGAAAAGGCTACCAACTATATGATTGCAACTCTGTAACATTCTGGAAAAGGCAAAACTAAAGAGACAATAAAAAGATCAGTGGTTGCAGGGGGCTGGGGGAGAGAGGGATGAATAGACAGAGTACAGAGGATTTTTAGGGCAGTGAAACTATTTCATATGACATTGTAATGGCGGATATAAGACCTTACGCATTTGTCAAAACCCACAGAACTGTACAACACAAAGACTGAATCCTAATGTAAATGATAGACCTTAGTTAATAATAATATATCAATATTGGCTCACCAATTATAACAACTGCACCACAGTAATGTGAAATGTTATAATACGGAAAACTGTGTGCAGTGGAGAGGGGGTATTTGGGAACTGTCTGGCCCATTTCCTCAATTTTTCTGTAAACATAAAGCTGCTCTAAAAATAAAGTCCATTAATTTTTTTTTTAAAGGAGAAGAAGAGAAATCAATAGAAATGTCCCTGAGGAAGCACAGGCATTGACTTTCTAGACAAAGACTTTTTTTAATTGAAGTAAAGTCAATTTACAATGTGTTAATTTCTGGTGTGCAGTGTAGTGATTCAGTTTTTAATATATATGTGTGTGTGTGTATATATATGTATGTATTTCTTTTCACATTCTTTTTCATTACAGGCATTACAAGGTATGGAATATAGTTCCCTGTGCACTACAGTAGGACCTTGTTGTTTTATCTTTTATAATACCTATTTTATAGTAGTTAGTATCTACAAATCCCAAACTTCCAATTTATCCCTCCCTACCCCTTCCCCCTCTGGTAACCCTAAGTTTATTTACATGTCTGTGAATCTGTTTGTGTTTTGTAAGTAAGTTCATTTGTACTTTTTTTTAGATTCCACATGTGAGTGATATCATATGATATTTTTCTTCCTCTGTCTGGCTAGCTTCACTTAGAATGATGATCTCGAGGTCCACCCATGTTGCTGCAAATGACATTATTTTATTTCTTTTTATGGCTGAGTAGTATTCCATTGTATAAATATACCACATCTTCTTTATCCAGTCATCTGTTAATGGACATTTAGGTTGCTTTCATGTTTTGGCTATTATAAATAGTGCTGCTATGAAAATTGGGGTGCAAGTGTCTTTTTGAAGTAGGGTTCCTTCTGGATATATGCCCAGGAGTGGGATTACTGGGTCACATGGTAAGTCTATTTTCAGTTTTTTAAGGAATCCCCATACTATTTTCCATAATGGCTGCACCAAACTGCATTCCCACCAGAAGTGTAGGAGGGTTCCTTTTTCTCCCTACCCTCTCCAGCATTTATTGTTTGTGGACTTTTTAATGATATGGCCATTCTAACAAAGGCTTTCGGTTTTAAAAGTTAACTACGTGCCTATAGTCTCTTTTCATTAGACTCAGAGAATCCTTTATTCTTTTTCAAAGAGCAGTCCTTTTATACCCTCAAAATGTTATACTTATCAGTTTGATCATCTAAAATCGTACAAAGGGAGCTATTCCCAGAAACTACAAGATGTTCTCAAGAGCCTACAGCAGTATTCAGTTTGGCACTATGCTCAGTCATAGGCTGCCACCAGTGACCCATCATGGGAGAAGGGCTAAAGAATTCATTTCTCTCCTTCTCCATGGACTAATCTCATTTCTGAAAACCTGATACATGGAGAATGTCAGCTGTGTTACTGGAAAACATTACTTATGATAAAAATGACCACTGAACAGTAAATAGCATCCAGGCTGAAAGGACTGTGTATGAACTATATACACCAAGTAGAAATTGAACTCTATTCCCCATACTGTATCTTTCTGAGTAAACTGGGGCCAAGCATGGCCTGTTAGGGCTTGTGTATCTGAATGCTGAGATGATCCTGAGAGGTATTGCTGGTGGGCACTCCTGGTGCCAGCAGTGGGCTAGACTTTCAGATCCTCAGCTCAATTTGGCCAAGTCAACATGAGATGAAAAGGATGGGGAGGAAGGTGGCTGACAAGTCCTCAAGGCACAGTTGGAAGGCCTATTCACCTGTAGCTTGCTGGCTAAATTTCTATGGCATATGGCAGGATCAGTCCTTCTGTGAGGGCAAATGAGGATAGGAATGAGGCCAGGTTTGTGCTACAGGAAGAACTATCTAGAATCTTTTCCTCCATGAACTGACCTCACCTAAGCCAGCTGTAGCTGGGTTGGCAGAGATGATACTACCATTCATGGAGCCATTTGAGAAGATATGATTAATAATAAGCCAAACTAGCCCGGTCATCAGGGGGATGCACTAGCCCACAGACCCCATGCTTGTGATTGAGACAAAGGGGTGAGACAAAAATTGTGCAAAAGGTCAAGCAAGAAGCCAATCCCAGAAACTCAGACATACACTCATGAGTCTACATCACCCCGGCTCTGATCTGAAGAGAAAAATATCTATGATCCCCAACAGGGAATAAAACCTGGCAAGGACAGACAAGCCTCCATGCCCCCTAACCCCCACAGCAGCATCCTGAGAGCAGCAATGGCAGCTGTGCGGGCCACAGGGCAGCCTCCCGCGCCTACGCTGGGGAGCCCACAACCACACCAGCCTGGAGCCACCTACAGGTAGACGTTAGAAGTGCTCTTACAGACTGGAGAGGGGCAGTTGAGATAATACATATACTGCTCTTTCCAGTCCCAGGAGATTTTTTTTTTAGTCACAGGATCTCATTTTTTGACACAACTCCCATAAAAATGGACATGTGTTTCTCCATCTCACATTAGACCCATAGCAACAAATTAAGAGAGGCAGAGTTTGGCACTTGACAATCTGAAATCATTAAGTTTCTACAGTTGACACACTGATAAAATAGAAGATACAGAAACAGTAAAAGAGTACATCAAAGAAGTCAGAAGACACGCTAGGACAAAGCTGCTGTATGTAAGGAAGAACAGAAAGTCTCACTGTACTACAACGGATTACGGGTATTGCCTCTATTGACAATGATGCTGAGTGAATGAGAAAAGATTACCTGGCTGAGGCGGGGAGACAGGTGCACCAGCCCACAGACCCAGTATTTGCTACTGGGACAGAGGCAACAGTTGGTGAGGCTTGCTCAAACCCATGCAGGATCTGATCTGCATACACACAAAAAAGCATCTAGGCGCCCCTCAGGGGACAAAAGCAGACAACATTTCTTAAGTAGGGCCTTGTGTAGCAGGAATAATTGAGAACAGATTTTGACTGCTTCTTGTTGTTCGGCTTTATTAATAAAAGAACCCACTGCTCATCACTTGAGGGCATACTGCAAATAGCAAAATAGATGAGTAGAGTTTAAATTAGTCATTCTTTGGACAAGTAAAAACTCTTCGGAATTGGGGGAATTTCATTACAAAATAGCATATAGTAGTAAAAAGTCCCTCCCTGCTCCTCCAACACAGCATCTCAAGCCAACTGCCCACCCAAACACTCAAGAAAACACAGAAACTCTCAAAAACCCACCTTGCCACCCAAAACAAAGGGTGGAAAATTAATGGCAGGATCTAAAAGCATCTACACTCATGAAAAAGTGTGTGGAGCTGTATTAAGGAAAACCTGACATACTCAAGCTTTGTTTCAGGAAAATAGACTCCCTTATACAAGAATTGTGTCCCCTCTCTGTTTGTCTCTGAGTCAAACACCAAGGATGAGTAACAACCAGGTAATTAAGTAGCATTTCTTTTACCCCAATGCTATTGATGTGAGTGGGTCACAATACTCAGTTTTCCTTCTACAGACCATCACCCTCTAGTTCTCCAAGATTTCTACACCTAGTTAGTGATGGACATTATCATGTGAGAACTGGGCAAGAAGCACTCTCACCACTCCTATTTAACATAATACTGAAAGTTCTAACCAGAGCAATTATGCAAGAAAAAGAAATAAAAGGCATCCCAATTGGAAAGGAAGAAGTAAAATTATCTCTGTTTGCAGATGATCTGATTTTATATGTAGAGAATCCTAAAGCTTCCACCAAAAAACTGTTAGAACTAATAAACAAATTCAGTAAGTTACAGGAACCAAAACTAACATACAAAATCAATTGTGTTTCTATGCACTAACAACAAACTATATGAAAAAGAAATAAAGAAGATAATCCCACTTACAAATGCATCAGAAAGAATAAAATACCTAAGAATAAATTTAACCAAGGAGGTGAAAAACCTGTACACTGAAAACTATGAGGCATTGATGAAAGAAATTGAAGAAGACACAACTAAATGGAATGATATGCCATGTTCATTGATCAGAAGGCTTAAAGTTGTTAAGATGTCCATACTACCCAAAGCCATCTATAGATTTAATGCAATCCCTATCAAATTCCAATGGCATTTTCCAAAGAAATGAAAAATAATCCTAAAATTCATATGGAACCACAAAAGACCCTGCAAAGCCAAAACAATTCTGAGATAGAGCAAAGCTGGAGGCATCACACTTCCTGATTTCAAATATTACAAAGCTATAGTAATTAAAATAGTGTGGTATTGGCATAAAAACAGACAATCCACATTAATGGAAAAAATCAAGAACTGAGAAATAAGCCCAAACATATATGATCAGCTAATATTTGACAAGAGAATCAAGAATACTCAATGGGGTGATGGTTGTCTTTTCAATAAATTGTGTTGGGGAAAGTGGATATGCACCTGCAAAAGAATGAAATTAGACTCCTAATTTACCCTACTCACAAAAATTTACAATGGATGAAAACCTTAACTAAAAGACCTGAAACCATAAAAATCCTGTAAAAAAACATAGGAGAAAATTCCTCAACATTGGTCTTGGAAATGATTTTTTTGGATCTGGCACCAAAAACATAAGCAACAAATGCAAAAATAAATAAGCAGGGCTTATCAAACTTCAAGTCTTCTGCACAGAAACAGAAACAAAAAATGAACTGGACAGCAGCATGTAAAACAATGAAGCTAGAACACTCCCTTACACCATATACAAAAATCAACTCAAAATGGATCAAAGACTTAAACATAAGACAAGATACAATAAACCTCCTAGAGGAAAACAGGCAAAACATTATCTGACATACATCTCAAAAATTTTCTCCTAGTAGAAATAAAAGCAAGAATAAACAAATGGGACCTAATGAAACTTACAAGCTTCTGCACAGCAAAGGAAACCAGAAATAAAACAAGAAGAAAACCTATGGAATGGGAGAAAATTTTTGCAAATGAAACCAACAAAGGCTTGATCTCCAGAATATATAAGCAGCTCATACGACTCAATAAGAAAAAAATAAACAACCCAATCCAAAAATGGGCAGAAGACCTAAACAAGCAGTTCTCCAAGGAAGACATACAAATGATCAAAAGGCACATAAAAAAATGCTCAATATCACTAATTATCAGAGAAATGCAAATCAAAACTACAATGAGGTATCACCTCACACCAGTCAGAATGGCCGTCATTCAAAAATCCACAAATGACAAATGCTGAAGAGGCTGTGGAGAAAGGGGAACCCTCCTACACTGCTGGTGGGAATGCAGTTTGGTGCAGCCACTATGGAAAACAGTGTGGAGATTCCTCAAAAGACTAGGAATAGACTTACCATATGACCCAGGAATCCCACTCCTGGGCTTGTATCCAGAAGGAAATCTACTTCAGGATGACACCTGCACCCCAATGTTCATAGCTGCACTATTTACAATAGCCAAAACATGGAAACAGCCTAAATGTCCATCAACAGGTGACTGGATAAAGAAGATGTGGTGTATTTATACAATGGAATACTACTCAGTCATAAAAACTGACAACATAATGCCATTTGCAGCAACATGGATGCTCCTGGAGAATGTCATTCTAAGTGAAGTAAGCCAGAAAGAGAAAGAAAAATACCATATAAGATCGCTCATATGTGGAATCTAAAAAACATAAACAAAAACAAACAAACAAACAAAAACAAAGCATAAATACAGGACAGAAATAGACTCATAGACAGAGAATACAGACTTGTGGTTGCCAGGGGGGCGGAGGGCGGGAAGGGATAGACTGGGATTTCAAAATTGTAGAATAGATAAACAAGATTATACTGTATAGCACAGGGAAATATACACAAAATGTTGTGGTAGCTCACAGAGAAAAAAATGCGACAATGAGTGTGTATATGTCCATGTATGACTGAAAAATTGTGCTGAACACTGGAATTTGACACAACATTGTAAAATGATTATAAATCAATAAAAAATGTTAAAAAACAAACAAAAAAAATGAAAAGCCAACCTACAGAATAGGAGAAAATCCAGAATATGTAAGGAACTCATACAACTCAATAACGAAAGCAAAACAAAACAAAAAGTCCCAAATTATATTATTTTAAAATAGGCAGAATGAAATAGAGATTTTTCCAAAGACATAGAGATAGCCAACAGATACATGAAAAGATGTTCAACATCACTAATTACCAAGTAAATGCAAATCAAAATCACAGTGAGATATCACCACACAACTGTTAGAATGGCTGTTATCAAAAAGACAAGAAAAAACAAATGTTGACAAGGATGTAGAGAAAAGGGAATCTTTGTGCACTGCTGGTGGGAATGGAAATTGGTGCAACCAATATGGAAAACAGTGGAGGTCTCTCAAACAGTTCAAAATAGAACTACCATATGATCTAACAATCCCAATTCTGGGTATGTATCTGAAGGAGATTAAATAACTGTCTTGAAGATAGTGCACCCCCACGTTCACTGCAGCATTATTCCCAATAGCCAAGACATGGAAACAACCTAAGTGTACATCACTGGGTGAATGGGTAAAGAAAATGTGGTGCAGATAAACAGTGGAATATTATTCAGCTATAAAAAGAAGGAAATACTGCCATTTGTGACAATATGAATGGATCTTAAGGGCCTTATGCTAAGTGAAAGTAAATCAGACAGAGAAAGACAAACACTGTATGATCTCACTTGTATGTGGAATCTAAAAAAGTCAAACTCATAGAACAAAGAGTAGAAAGGTGGTTGCCAGGGGCCAGGGAATAGGGGAAATGGGGGGATGTTGGTCAAAGGGTACAAACTTCTAGATGTTCTGGGGATCTAATGTACAGCCTGGTGCCTATAGTTAACAATACTGTATAATATACTTGAAAGTTGCTAAAAAAAAAAAAGTAGATCATAAATATTATCAACACACACAAAGGTAATTATGTGAGGTGATGGGTATGAATAACTAACCTTATCATGTTAATTATTTTGCAATATATGTGTGTATCCAATTGTCACTTTGACCTTGAACTTATACAATGTTGTATGCCAATTATATCTCAATAAAACTAGAAAATAAAAAGAACTGGGCAAGAAGTAAGGAGGAACTTAAGGGGGCACACTGCATTCTGAGTGATGTAAACCATATAGCAATACTTGTAAATGGGGCAGAGATAAAAACATCACAAGTGTATTTATCAGGAATTTCAGTTCGTATATATAATACCCCATTAGGTCACAGTATCAGAGAATTGGGTAATGAGAATAAGAGAAGCTACTGTTTCATACCAGTTAAAACAAATAGCTCACAGTGAAAATACAACAGATAAGAACACATATACAATCAATAACTGTGCATCAAAATTTACAAAGTAAAAGCATTGAAAATATAAGGAGACATTGATAGTAAAAGTATTTAGTCTATTTCTCTGGGTAATAGTTAGATCATGTAGCAAAAAATCAACATATATGGAGGATTTGAATAAAATAATAAAGAATCTAATAGAGACAGAAACTTTGATCCTACCAAGAGAATATTGTGTAGCTAAGTACCCAGGGTTCATGGAACATTTACTAAATTTGATTGTTTCTTATGTCAAATAAATTTTTAAATAAATACCCCAAAGCAGAAATTGTTAAAGTCATATTTCTGACTACAAAATAAACTTCTAAAATCACTTTTTAACCGTTCTAAATATGTTCTGGGTTACAAAAGCCACATTTTCAATTATAAGCATTAAAAATTGGAAGTCAACAGGGTGTTATGCACATGCTTCAGCCTCCTCCTCTTGCCCTAAATCTCCAAAATGATGAAACACACACACTTCAAAGCTGGAAGGGAAGTCGTTAGGGGAACTGAAACCAAGAGAAGTCTCTGAGAACCACAAACAGACTGGGCTACAATAGACAGAACACTAGCCTCCCACTTCCTAATCCCAGAACTTGTAAATATGCTGTTACATGGAAAAAAGGAATTAAAGTTGTAGATAGAATTAATGTTGGTAATCAGCTGACCTTAAAATTTACTCAAGTGAGCCCAATATAATCAAAAGTGTCCTTAAAAGTGGAAGAGGGAGGCAGAAGAGGCCAGAGTGATGTGACGTGAGAAAGACTTTACATTCCTTAAGGAAGGGGGCCACGAGGCAAGGAATGCAGGCAGTCTATAGAAACCTTTAGAAGCTCAAAAAGGCAAGTCAGTAGATTCTCCCTGAGAGCCTCCAAAAGCAATACAGCCTTGCTAACATCTTGACTTAAACCCAACAAGACCTATGATGGACTACTAGCCTACAGAACTGTAAGATGATAAAGTTTTTAAGCCACTAAGTTGTGGTAATTTGTTACAGAAGCAATAGAAAATTAATACAGACTAGTTGGTCCACCCTTCTAACAAGCAGGCTGTGAAAAGAGATCAGCAAGCAGTTTTACACAAAGCCTCAATCAACCACAAGTTGGGTTGAACCACCAAGAAGCATGACACGTTTACAAAGCAAACACTGTGACAGAAAGGATCCAAATTCAAGATATGAGAGGCATTCACACCCAGGGAGGCATTTATAATAGACAGAAATCCTCAGAGAGGTATGATTCTAAAAAAGAATGGAGTAGGAATCATGCAAATTAAAAACTTAATAATTCAAGTGGAAAACTCATTGGCTGAGTTGAATCACAGAGCAGCAATGCCGACATGAGAAGTTGAGACAGAAGTCCAAGAAGAGAAATTGTCTCAAAACACAGTCCAAGAGGCTAAAGAGATGACATATATGAATGAAATGCTAAAAGACATGGAAGACAGACCCACTAATTACTAAAGGATAGACGCTATTGTCTGAAAAAGAAACTCACTCCAAAAAAATTAGGACTCAAGAGGGAGTACTTTGTAAAGAAAATTTATTGCTAAATCCCAATAAGTATTGATGACAATAATTTTAATAACAATCTGGAATTGAAATTGCCAATGATAACAAGGGTGTTAGTAGACAGAAGTGGAAGGAGAGGGAGAGATTGGACCAAAAGCATGTTAAGATACTCAGCTGATAGAGGGGAAGCTATAGATACCAATTAACTCAAGATTCTGTTAGAGGAATATAAATTTAAATATGTATATAATAAAATTAAGAGTAAATATTAGAAAATAAAAGAGATAAATTCCAATTATTTGGTAGTGGGGAGAAGTTCAGAATGAAGAAACCCATATCAGTGTAGCTCTATGTTGAAGGAATGGTACACAATAATTAATTCGGATGTTTCTGGGATTGTAAGAGTGGTGTATTGTCAGCAAATCTATGACAGTAACACAGCAATAGATAAAAGGAGAAAAATAGATGAGCATCTCCATAGATGTTAAAAATTCACTTGATAAAATTCAGCATTCATCTTTGATCAAAAATACATTAATTAAAGTTGATATTTAAAAGATACTTTAAAAACTTGATAAATAATATATCAAATATCTACCTTAAATCAATGTCCCACCTTCAAAGCATTTCTGTTAAAGTCAATGTCAAGGATGCCTACTGTTATTTAACACTATTTTAGAATTTCTAGCCATTGTAATTAAGGGGGTGAAATGAGAGATAGAAATATTGGAAAGGAGGAAATAAAATTATCATTATTTTTAGATATGACTGTCAATGTGGAAAATCCCAGAGAAGTAACTGAAAAACTGTTAGAACCAGTAAAGGAGTGTAATAAAAGAGGTAGTATAAAATAAATTTTTTAAAAATAAATCTGATTATTCAAAAAAAACAAGTTGTCAAACAAATTATGGTATCTCCATATAATTAAATATTACTGAGTGGCCTTTAAAAAGAATAAAAGTCTAATCCCATGGAACATTGCTTACCATCTCCATGTAACAAAAGGTTTTTTTTTTTAAATGTGTAACAGTTAATACATACACATGCACGTGGAAAAATTAGTAAAATACATACCAAGATATTAACGGATTATCTCTGTGGTAAAATTATAAAAGGTTTTATTTTCCTCTTAGCTGTTTCCTGTATTTTTCAACTTGTAAACATTTAAAATTAAGTAGAACACATTACTTGTTCAGAAAATTTACCCCCCCAAGATCAATAGCTAATAATATCAACAATGTCCAATCTCACAAAAAATAAAAATGCATATTAAAGCAAAGTAGGATATAGCATCTAAATGAAATTATGATGTTGGATTGGGTCTCAATTTAGACAGAGCTGCTGTAAAAGTTAACAAGGGAGAAAGGATTTTAAGATGGACCAGGTATTAGATTCTATCAAGAAATAAATGTTAATTTTTGATAATGTTATTTGGCTATGCAAGAAAAGGTACTTTTTTAAGAGATAAACAACGAAGCATTTAGAGATGAAACATTAGAATGCCTATAATTTAAAATATTTAAGCATAGGAAGATAAAGTGAATCAAATGGGAATTTTTGCTTCTTACATATTTTTAAAAAGACATGATTATTTGCAGCTGCCAAATTGGGAAAGTTCAAAAATATAATACCCAGTGTTGGCAGGTGGGACTAAAACAAGAATTCTCATTTACTACTGGCAGGAAAGAAAAATTAGTAGACCCCTTCTGAAGGGCAATTTGGTCATGTATATAAATTCCTTAAACGTATGCTTACCCTTGTTTTAACAATTCCACTTCTCAGAATTTTCTTCTAAAGAAATACACATAAAAATATTACTGTGAGGATGCTCATGACATGATGGAAAACCGAAAAAAATCATGACTAGTATAGAAAATAGTTTAATTAATTACACTACACCTGTCACATGGAGCAACATGCAGCCTCAAATGTTTTAAAGAAAAGTCTACAATATAACGTGCAGTGAATAAAAGAATACAAAATTATGTATGTAGTAGGACTTAAATTTTGTAAAATGTGGTTCAAATCTGAAAAATACACAAAGCCTGGGGGGGAAATGGGAAGAAATGTACTAAATGTTAATAGTGGTTATCTCTGCATCTCTAAATCACAGATTAATTTTCTTTCTCATACTTTTGTATATTTTCAAAATTTCTAATTGTGAACATCTCTTACAAGTTGAAAGACTTATCTTAAAATATAGCTGATATGAAATATTTTATATTTAAATAAACACACCTATATTATTTTATACATATATATACAAATAACATACAGAGAGGGAGAGAGACAGAGCAAGAGAGAACTTTCATATGATACTAGATAATTGACATTCATGAAAGAGAACCCATTCAGAGTTCTCTCCATGGCGTCTGTGTTCAGGGGACTGAATCTTAGCCACTATATAGAAAAGTTGATCAGCTCCCTTTTATCACCCAGTTCCCAAAACACAAGTATTCCTCCTCAGTCATTTATACCCTAAAGTCTTTCCTGGTGTATACACTAAAGCTAGGAACTTCTACACCTAAGGGGGAAAAGAAAAGGAGAGAAATAAAGGGAGAAGAGAGCAGATCAGAGAGTTCACAACTTCTTTTTTAAAGGAAGTGAGAAGGGATAAAAGCTAAAAGTTCTTTTTTTTCTTTAATGCATCAAATGAAAAGGGGGAGAAAAAAGACAGATGGAAGAAGCTCTACATCAAGGGGGGGAAAACAATGGTAGATAGGCTCTGCAAAAACTAAAACTACAAAAAAAGAAAAGACTAGAAAAACATTGTGTCATTCCATAATCAAATCAACAAATATGCAAGAGAAATACTGTATTATTAGTCAAAGTTTAGGTGAGAAAGTTGAGTAAGGCCAGTTCTCGGCCAGTCCCTGCCACTTCTTCCACTGAATAAATGTTTATTCAAAGTGTACTGTGCGCCAGCACCATGTTAGACGTTAAGTGCTGGGATATAAAGACAACTAGTCCGGGCACAATCCCTGCTTTCAAAAGCTTTTACATTAGTGATAGACACAAAGAAACAATGACAGCGATCAAACACTCCTGTCTAATATAAAAATACATAACGTGATAGGTGCCGCATAAGTGGCACAAACTACTGTAAACCTTACTGAACACCAGAAACTAGGTAGGGAAAGGTGAAAAGAGAAAATGCAGTAGACAAAAACAGAAGAAATAACATCGGTTATTTTTTTCCCTTAACAATGACAAGTGCTAGTTATTTTTATACCTTTCAGGATGGTCATGTTTCTTTATCTTTCTCATATAGTTAAAAAAACGATTGCAGCATTAAAAACAAACAAAAAAACCTTAAAATCATCTTGCAATTACCTATTTCCCATACCATGTTAGCATTTTCTTGCTTATTAAAAGTAATTAGTCCACAATTTGAAAAAGCCATCTTACTTACCAAGACTTCTTTCTCAGAAGAACAGAAAATAACTTTCAAATGCTCGGAAAAAAAATGTACTCGACAAAACCACAAGTCCTTAGTTGAAGTAAAGCAAGACCATAGAAACGGTTTTGCGCCACCTGTCGGACCTTACTGGAATTACTCCTACATGTGAATTTCCCCTTCAAGGGTCATGTGCAAAGCATGTGGGTCAGTAGGTTTCCTGGGCTATGGACTAAAACAGTAATCAAATTTTTAAATTCACATGAGCACGAGGCTTATGACAATTTCCGTGTGAAGAAAAATGCTTTTCTATGTTAATATTTATCTGTAAGAGTTTGCAGCCTCAATGTTAAGGTGTCACCACGCTGGAAAGTTATTCAACTTTGCCTGTTTTCTGTTTCACCATATGTAATATATTCAAAATAATGACAACTACCATTATCAAGCAAATGTGGAGCATTATTTTAGCTGGATGAGATATTTAAATTAAGCCTAGGTTCAAGAACTATTTTTTTAAAAATCAACTTTCAAGGAAAATTTAGTAGTTGCTACACCTGGGGGAAATTGCATCCTGTTTCTCCACGTTCCGACCAACATTTGGCATTATTAGATGTTTTCATCTTTGATTCTAGAATAGTAAATAGCACTGAGATCCTGCAAGACTAATCAATTTTCTAAAGGCCATTTAGAATAATTTTAGAACAGTATCAACAAAGGTTGATGATACAAAAAGAGGATGTCTGGTTAACCAGATACTTCAGGCAGCCAGGATAACTGTTCCCAAGACTTTCCCTTGACTGAGGTTCTGTAAAGAATGGGACATATGAGTTAAATAATCCTTCTGTAATTAATCCCATTCTTCTGTAATTAATCCCACTGTCTGGCATTATCTCATCATTAAAAAAACAAGACAAGACCCTACAGTCTGACCCACAACAAAGGGTAAGAATTACTTCTGCTTTCAGGAGGAAGGGAAAGAACAAATTCTTACTGTTCATTCTTACTCATCAAACATAACAGGAAGCCTTCTCAGGTCTGGAGAGGGTCAGCAAGGAGTGGATGGGTCTCTGCTGAACCAGGATGAGACGGCTAGAGAGGAGCCAGTATGTGTGATACTGGGAAACCAGTTTTGTGAAACAGGCAGAGGAGTAAGGCACTGTGGCTTTGAGGGAATTTCAAGCAACAATGGACCAAAGTCTTTAAGAAATATGCACCCACACTCACAGGCATGCACACACACACATCACTGCAGATTTGGTTGCATAACACAGTGACAAAATGTGAGCGTTTGGTCACAAACGCTCCTTAGGGTATTGCACAATAATGCTGGTTTTCAGGAACAAGGACACTATTGTAGTTGAGGCTGTTATAATTTTGAGAAATGCCTTTAAGGAGATGGCAAAACCCACAAAAATCAGGTAATGTGGAAGATGGCATGGAAGTGGATCAAACAAACAGTGCTGCACTGAACTCTTCACAGCACCATGTACCAGCTGTGTGGCCTTGGACAGACACTTAACCTCAAAGACTCCATTTATTCAGCCATAAAATGGGACTGGTTGTGACTTTTAGGGAAGATAATAAATAAAAAGTAGCTGGAATAGTGACTGACATAGAAGACAAGTCATTATAGTAAGGAGTTTTAGAATTCTATGCAAGCCTTATTTTTTTTTATGCTGAGGTGGAAAGACTTTTTTAATTGAAATATAGTTGATTTATAATGTGTTAGTTTCAGGTGTAGAGCAAAGAGATTCAGTTTACATATATATACACACACACACATTATATATAATGTACATATTTACACACACACATTCTTTATCAGACTCTTTTCCATTATAGGTTATTACAAGATATTGAATATAGTTCCCTGTGCTATACAGTAGGACATCACTGGCTATCTATTTTATATATAGTAGTGTGTATATGTTAATCCCATGCTCCTAATTAACCCCCTGCCACTTCCCCTTTGGTAACCCCATAGTTGTTTCCTGTATCTGGTTTGTAAATAAGTTCATTTATATAATTTTTTATTTTTAGATTCCACATATAAGTGATACATATGATATTTATATTTCTCTATCTGACTTACTTCACTTAGTATGATAATCTCCATGTCCATCCATGTAGCTACAGATGGCATTATTTCATTTTTTATGGTTGAGTAGTATTCTATTATATATATCACATATATATATACCACAACTTCTTTGTCCAGTCACCTGTTGATGGAAATTTAGGTTGTTTCCATGTCTTAGCTACTGTAAACAGTGCTGCTATGAACATTGGGGTGTATTATCTTTTTGAATTAGAGTTCCCTCTGGATATATGCCAAAGAGTGGGGTTGCTGGATGATATGGTAGGTCTATTTTTAGTTTTTTAAGGAATCTCCATACTATTTTCCATAACGGCTGCACCAAACTGTATTCTCACCAACAGTGTAGGAGGGTTCCCTTGTCTCCACACCCTCTCCAGGATTTATTATTTGTGGACTTTTCAATGACGGTCATTCTGACCAGTGTAAGGTGATGCCTCATTGCAGTTGTGATTTTCATTTCTCCAATAATTAGCAATATTGAGCATCTTTTCATGTGTGTGTTGGCCATCTGTATGTCTTCTTTGGAGAAATGTCTATTTAGGTCTTTTGCCCATTTTTTGATTGGGTTGTTTGGGTTTTTTTGATGCTAAGCTATATGAGCTGTTTGTATATTTTGGAAATTAATCCCTTGTCAGTCTCATTGTTTGCAATATCTTCTCCTATTCCATATGTTGTCTTTTCATTTTGCTTATGGTTTCCTTTGCTGTAAAAAAGCTTTTAAGTTTAAAAGACAATATCTTGATTTTGGACTTCTGGCCTTCAAAACTGTGAGAGAATAAATTTCTGGGTTTTTTTTTTAACACAGATCATGTCCTTTATTTCTGTTATTCTTTTTTTTTAATACAAAATTTAAAATCAACTGTACTTCAATTAAAAAGCCAAAAAAAAAAAAAAGCCACCAATCAACCCACTTAATACATGGGCAGAAGAACTGAACAGACATTTTTCTACAAGAGGAAATGCAGATGGCCAACAGCAACACGAAAAGTCGCTCAATATCACTAATATCAGGGAAATGAAAACCAAAATCACAATGAGATACCTCACACCTGTCAGAATGGCCATCATCAAAAAGAACACAAATAACAAATCTTGGCAAGGATGTGGAGAAAAGGGAGCCCTTGTACATTGTTGGTGGGAATGTAAATTGGTGCAGCCACTATGGAAAACAACATGGACGCTTCTCAAAAGCCTAAAAGTAGAACCACTATATGGCTCAGCAACTCCACTCCTGGGCATGTATCTGAGAAAAACAAAAAACATTAATTCAAAAAGACACGTACACCCTGCTATTAACACCACCACCACTTACAATTGCTAGGATATGGAAACATCCCAAGTGCACATCAACAGATGAATGGACAAAGAAGATGTACCATATATATGCAATGAAATACAACTCACCCATAAAAAAGGATATTTTGCCATGTGCAGCCCTTCATTCACTTTTTTTTTTTACTTCAAAAACCAGAATTTTATAACTGGCATAAATATTTCCATTGCATCAAAAACAAAATACCTGGAAATAAACTTAACCAAAGAGGTTACCTATACTCTGAAAACTGTAAAACACTGATGAAAGAAATTGAAGATGACACAAAGAAATGGAAAGATATTTTGTGCTCTTGGATTGGAAGAATCAATATTATCAAAATGGCCGTACTACCCAAAGCAATCTACAGATCCAATGCAACCCGTTAAAATACTCATGATATTTTCACAGAACTACAACAAACAATTCCAAAATTTATATGGAATCATAAAAGACCCAGAATTGCCAAAGCAATCTTTTGTAGGTCTTTTGTTTTTTCTTCCTTCTTTTTGTTCTCTTTTATTATGGTTTAATGACTAGAGAAGTCTCTAACATTTGTTGTAAAGCTGGTTTGGTGGTGCTGAATTTTTCTAGCTTTTGTTTATCTGTGAAGCTTTTAATTTCTCCATCAAATCTGAACGAGAGCCTTGCTGGACAGAGTATTCTTGGTTGTAAGTTTTCCCCTTTCACCACTTTAAACATATCCATTCTGGCCTGTAGAGTTTCTGCTGAAAAATCAGCTGATAACCTTATGGGAGTTCCCTTGTTATGTTATTTGTTGCTTTTCTCTTGTTCATTTTAGTATTTTCTCCTTATTCTCAATTTTTGTCAATTTGATGACTATGTGCTTTGGTGTATTCCTCTTTGGGTTGATCCTCTGTGGAACTCTTTGCACTTCCTGGACTTGGGTAACTGTTTCCTTTCACAACTTGGGGAAGTTTTTGGTTATTATCTCTCCAAAATTTTTCTCAGGTTCTTTCTCTCTTTCTTCTCTTTCTGGGACCCCTATAATGAGAATATTACAGCGCTTCATGTTGTCCCAGAGTTCTCTTAAACTATCCTCATTTCTTTTCATTCTTTTTTCTGTTTTCTGTTCTGCAGTAGTGATTTCCACGAATCTGTCTTCTGGCTCATTGATCCATTCTTCTGCCTCATTTAGTCTATTCTTGGTTCCTTCTAGTGTGGTACTCATTTCAGTGATTTTATTCTTCAACTCTGTTTGGGTATTCTTTATATTTTCCAACTCGTCATGAAAAACTTCGCTCTGTGCATCTATACTCCTCTTGAGTTCTCTGAACATCTTGGCCGTCATTACTTTAAATTCTCAGATAAGCTTCCTATCTCCGTATCACTTATTTCTTCTTCTGGGATTTTTATCTTGTGCCTTGGCCTCGAAGATATTCCTCTGCCACCTCATAATTGTCTATCTTCCTATTTGTAATTTTAGGTAGGTTAGTTACATTTCTCGACTTTGGAGAAGTGGCCCTCTGTGGGAGACGTCCTATGTGTCCCAGCATTATACTCCTCTCTTGTCACCTGAGAGCCAGGGTCCAGCCAGTCCCAATGTAGAGTCTGGCCTGTGTTTGTGGATTCCTTCCACAGGCTTTGGGATTGTTGTTTTCTTTCTTTTTTTTTTTAACATTTTTTATTGAGTTATAGTCATTTTACAATGTTGTGTCAAATTCCAGTGTAGAGCACAATTTTTCAGTTATACACGAACATACATACATTCATTGTCACATTCTCTTTTGCTGTGAGCGTCCACAAGAGGGATTGTTGTTTTCTTATTTCTGGTATCTGCCCTCTGGTGGGTGAGGCTGGACTAGAGGCTTATGCAGGCTTCCTGGCAGGAGAAGCCAGTGCCTGCCCACTGCTGGGTGAAGCTTGGTCCTGGACCTCTGGTGAGTAGGGCCATGCCTGGAGTGTTTGTGGCTCAGAGAGCCTGCTGATGGGTGGGGCTGTGTTCCCAAGCAGTATGTTGTTTGGCCTGAGGCGTCCCAGCCCTTAAGCCTACAGGCTGCTGGGTGGGGTTAGGTCTTGGTGCTAATGATCCAATCAAGATGTCAGCCTCCAGGAAAGCTCATATACATCAACACTCCTGAAATGTCCACGACCAGCTTTTATGCTTCCTGGGTGAGCCACAGCCATCCCCTATCTCCCCAAGAGACCCTCCAAAACCAGCAGGCAGGTCTGGCCCAGGTTCCTATGAAATCACTGCCTCTGCCCTTGGACCTGGCGCACTCGAGATTCTGTGTACACTTCCCAAGAGAATGAAGTCTCTGTTTCCCCATATGGGCTCCTGGAGTTAAGCCCCCCGGCCTTCAAAACCATATGTCCTGGGGTCTCCTCCTCCCAGTGCCAGAACCCCAGGCTGGGGAGCCTACCATGGGGCTTAGAGCTCTCCCTCCTATGGGAGGGCCTCTGCAACTTAATTATTCTTCAGCTTGTGGGCCGCCCACCCAGGGGGTATGAGGCCTGATTATATCATGAGCACGCCCCTCCTACCATCCCACTGTGGTTCCCTCTTTATGTTTACAGGTAAAGATCTTTTCCAGGAAGAAGATCTTTTTCGCTAGGTTCCAGTCTTTTTTTTCCCTGATGGTTATTCAGCAGTCAGTTAGTTGTGGTTATGTTGTAGTTGTGAGGAGAGGCGAGCTCGTGGTCCTACTACTCTGCCATGTTGACCAGAAAGTCCTTAAATTTCTGTTGTTTTAAGCCACCTGATTTGTGGGAGTCTGTTATGGCAGCCACAGGGATCTAACACAAGGGTCTACACACTTGTGCTGGTATATGCAGAAAAATCTTTTTTTCTGAAGGGATATCTAAGAAACTGTTACCTGTGAGCAGAAGAAACAAGGGAGAGAGAGAGATTTCTACTCACCATTTTATGCTCTTTTGTCCTATTTGAAATTTTTTACAGCATTAATGTACATGTATTACTTTTATTTTTAAAAAATAAAATAGCATTATAGTGGGATAAGTAAAATAACATAGCCCAAAGCCAGCAAACATATCGTCCCTGTACGAACAGAAGTAAAACATTATTTTAATGATTTTTACTCTAAAAAAACTACCTTACTCTTTCCCTGGAAAATCAGTAAATAAATATTCGTGCCTACCAACAGCTTTGAAATAAGTTATGTGAAAATTATCAATATCATAAAATATGCAAACCACTAGAAATAAAATTGATAACTCAGATATTAATATTAAAACCAAAATCTTCTGCTAAATTAAAAAAAAAAGCCACATTCCAGGAGAAGATATTTGCAACACATATAACCACAAAAGGATTAATATCTTAAATATCTAAACAATTCCTATAGATCAGTAATAAAATGGCTAACAAACACAACTGGGGGAGGAATTAGCAAAAGATATAAATGAATGGATAACAGGAGACACCATTGTATACCCCTGGGATGGACAAAAATTAAAACATCTAATAACACCAAGTGTTGGTCAGAATGTGAGGAAACAGGAGCGCTCATACGTGTCCAGAGATTCTGACTTCAATAGTCTGGGATGGGGCCAGACATCAGTATTATTTTGCAAGCTCTTCAGGTGATGCCACTCCAACTCAGAAAGGATCAGGGAATGCTGAGACATGATCACCATTCTGAACACATCGCCCTCTAGTGGTTCCTGTTTTCCCCAACTGCACTCCTCACACCTCAGGGTTTGGAGGTGATGTAGGTGTCCTTGACTCTCCCTGCTACTTCGCGATCACTAACTGCTTTGTTTTCAACAAGAATGATTTGGCAAATGTTTAGAGTGCACTACCTCCTCCTTTCTGCCACCAGAAATCCTTGAAAGAGATGTTTACTCACTGTCTCTAATCATTCTCCTCCCATTCTCTCAAATCCACTCAATTCAGATTTCCTTCCCCACCACTCCAGAGACATAACCCTTGTCAAGGTCACCAATGACCCCCCACATTGCCAAATCCAAGGGTCAATTCTCAAATTTCATCTGAGCTATCAGCAGCATTGAACACAGTTACAAGATCTTGAAAAGTTTTCTTACCTGGTTTCTGGAACCCCATATTCCCTCCTCCATTCCCACTCCCCCCACCTTCCTCCCAATTTTCCTGCTAAATCACTGGCATTCCTTCCTAGTTCCCTTCTGGGTCCTCCTTATGTCTCTGACATGGAACACCCAAGACTCAGCCTTGGACATCTTTTCTTCTCTAACTCCATGCACTCGCATCCTAGCTCATGGCTTCAAAACTATTTATTCGCTGATGACTCTCCAGTTACCACCTCCAGCCCAGACTCTTGTATCCAACTGCCTGCTCTAAACATTTGCTAAATCATTCTTGTTGAAAACTAACCCTTGAATCCTCACTACCTCCAACCTCCCCCTTTGGCATCCTTCCCCATCTCAGTAAATGATACTTCTATTCCCCCAGGCTAAAATCCTTGGAGTAATTAGTGACTTCTTTCTTTTGCTCCAACTCTGCATCCAACCCATGAGCAAAAATTTTGTTGAGTTTTTCTTTGAAATATACCTGCAAGCAAAACCATTCTCTTGCCCTCCACCATTCCCATGTGGCCAAACCATCATCTCCCTCACATGGGTAACTGCAGTGGTCTCTGAATTCTATCTGGCTCTACCTTTCCCTCCACCGACCCACCCCACCCCATCCCATCCCACTCCAACCCAATTAGAATCGTGGCACACTCCTACTCAAAAGCTGTAAAGATTCCCTTCTCACTCAAAGTCAAAATCCCCACCATGGTTCACAAGGCACTGCCTGGCCTGCCCCATCTCTCAGTCTTCACTACCTCTGTGGACTCATTTCCTTCCACTCTGCCCCATCTTCCCTCTGCTCCAGCCTCACTGGCCAACTCACCATTCTGTGATGGCACCAACCATGCTCCCACACTGCTCCTGCAGGTCCCCCTGCCCGAAACTGCCCCCAGACATCACCACTGTTCACCCCCTTACTTCCACAAAGTCTACGCTGAAGTGCTGCTCTACCTGCAGGACCCTCTCCGGTCACAAGTGCTGCCACCCATCCTTCTCTAGACCCTACAGAGTCCATATTCTGCTTTATTTACCATCTAATATACTTCTAGTTAGGGTCTATCTCCCTTTCTCGTTGTGGGCAGGACTCTTCTTTGCCCCTTACTTCATTCACAACACCTAAAGCAGTTCTAGGTACGTAGCATATGTTCAAAAAGGTTTTGTTGAATTAATGATTGGACCACACTGTAGGACAATTTCAGGGTATCTAGTGAAGATGACCTGGCTTATAGCCTGGAATACAAGAAAACATACACACAGATGGCCATGGCAGCATTATATGCAATATACTATAAAGCACTCTGTTGGCATTCCGCACATCTAATACCATGCAACAGTGAAACGTGAAACACACTAAATACCCATCACTTGGGGAATGGATAGATTGTGGCACATTCATACAGTGGAATCCCACGAAGACTTTAAAACGAACATGTTAGAGCTACACGTGTGAATGTGAATGGTTCTCAAAGATACAGTGTTGAGTAAACAAGTGTACAGGATGTTATTTATAACATTTTAAAACACTGAAAAATAATTCTATATAGTGTTTATGGATAAGGAGATGTGCAGTAAAGTAGAAATATGAGTGGGAAGGATGGACAACAAGCTCAGGACACTAGTTTCTTCCAGAGAAACTGGAGAATAGAAGGAACAGGGTTTCAAGCATATCTGTAACTTTCTTCTTTTAAAAGAAGATTCCAAAATAAATATGGCCAAAAAAAATTTTACTACATCTACATTTTGTTATATCATTCATTAAATTTTTTTTACAGAAATAAGTATTTGTTATTTTATTCTCTAGTTTTCTGTCTTAACTACTCTGGAATTTTTTAAATAAATAAAACAGTTTTACATTGCAAACAAATGAAAGTTTTGAAATAAACCTGGTGGACTGAGAAGAGCAACATTTGAGTAAAAAAGCATAATTACAGTCAGCAACAAAACCTGTTAACAGTGTTGCTTGGTTGATATCCTCTTACTGGAACGGTGTGTTTTGGGTCCAAGGAGAAAAGGAAACCAGACCTTTAAAAAGGAATGTCATCCGGTTTCTGTGGGTCAGCAGGGCAGGGAGGAGAAGGTGTGGCAAAGGTACTTGCTGTGCCTAGGCGAACACAGAAGTCACAGGCATGGTGTTTGTGTCCAGGGAACACCAAAACACACCTGCCACACCTGCTATACACTTTGCGAACACTCACAACTGCAGACCTCAGAAAAAAATCACTTTTTAAAATTGAGTTTTCCCTTTTATGTAAAATATAAATATACATATATAATTACAAGAATAGGTTTACACTCTACACACACTTTTGTAAGCTTCCCCCGCCCTCACCTTAATACTTGGCTGTGGCCTGCCTGCCTTCCATGTTAACAAACTGGACGTACAGTTATCATTTTTAATGCGTACAGTATATCCGACTGTTTGAAGTTACTGTAGTTTACTTCACTCATCCTTTATCGGGGGAAAATTATTTCCGGGTTATTTTCCTTGGCATAAACAACCATAACAAACATCCTCGTACATACATATTCGCACATTTGACTGTTAGGACAAATTCGCAGACGTGGAATTCCTGGGCCAAAGATAATGCATTTGAATTTTCATCCACATTTCCAAACTGGCCTTCTAGAAAAGGTTTTTGTTTGGTGGTTTTTAAATCAGGTTACTGTTCCACCAACAGGGTAAGGACAAGCTGTTGACAGCAACATCGGGGAAATCGCAAACACTTACTGAACTTGAGTGACCCCTTCCCGGCGAAACTGCGGCGTTTCCGGGGCGCTTTTAAAGAAAGGGGAGGGATGCAGAGAACCCCGAGACCCGCCCCGGGTGGGGCTGGGCACCCCCTCCGGCTCAGCCGGCGGCTCGTTTCCCCGGGAGGGTCGGCGGCGAGGCCCGGACGCTCCGGCCAGGGAGAGGTGGTGTCGCGGCCCGAGCGGCGCTCGAGGCCGGGGCGGCTCACGCGGGGGCGGGGCCCTGTCGGGGCCGCGAGGCGGGGCGGCTCGGCCCGTCCACCCCGCGCCCCCTGCCGGCCCGCCCTCCGGCCGCGTCCCCGCCAGCCCTGCCGACGTGGCGGGGCGGGACCCGGCGGGCGCTCCCGCGCGCACTCGGCCGCCTGAGCGGTAAGAGCCCCGGGCACTTCTCGCCGCCATCCCCTTCCGCGGGCGGGGGGCTGCGGGGCAGCCGCCGGTGGGTGGTGGGGAGACCCTGCCGCCGCCGCTCGTCCTGCTCCCCGAACCCTGCCCGCTGCGTTAGTGAGAAGCCGTCGGCAGAGACTTGGCACGGGGTGCGGGACCGGGAGCACCGGCCTTGGGGGTGAAGGTGCGGGCGGCGCGGCCGAGGGCCCTGCGTGGGTGCGGGCGTGTGAGTGTGTGTGTGTGAGTGTGTGTCGCTCCGGGTCCACGCTCATGCACACACCCACACGCCCGCACTCCGGCTCTGCCCCCTCGGCCGGCGTGAACGTCTGCAGAGCCTGTGCTCCCGAAGTATCTGGTCCCAGCACCAAGCAAGTCTGAAAAAGTTTCCCCAAGGTCTCGGGTCCGAGTGAGAGGTAGGCTGCAGGGTCCCGGCAGCCGGGGGCACCGAGGGAGCAGGTCCCACCCCTGGGCTCGCCGGCCTTTGGCCTCGGAAAACCGAGCTCAGGCCTTGACCTCGCACCCAAGCTCATCATTTCTCCCCACGCAGACGCCCGCCCTTCCACCTCAGCCCACACCCGAAGCCTGCAGCATCTCCATTCACAGCCAGGCTGAGTTCTGTTCCCTCCCCTAGGTTGAGTCGTACCCACTACTCAGCTCCCCAGCCCCCCACCCGCCCACCCAATCGGCTCTTCTGCCCGGGAATCCAGTGAGTCTTTCCAGCCGTCTCAGATTAGGCGCCTGGACTTCACTGCCCTTTCCTGGTGTAGGAGGACCTCTCTGTATGAGCTGTAACGGTGACATCTGTGTCTTACTGATCCCATCAGTTCCCATTCTAAGCATCTTGAGAGATTCAAGCGGGTAGCTTTTAAAAATCAGTGTCTCTTGAACTCCAGAAGACCTCAGCTAACCTGAGGAAACTGAGAATGAGGCAAGCTTTCTCCTCGGAGGCCCCTCTCTGCCCTCTTTTCCTCCTAATGCCTCTTTCCCACTTCACCGCTCTCCATTCCCTGCTCTCTCCTTCCTTTCCTCCTTCAGAACCCGACCTCAGGAAGGGGTCTGATTAACTCCTTACACTAAGCTTTAAGCAAAAGAAGGAAACTTCCAAGGTGGAATTAGAGGTTCCAGGGAGCCAGTGCATAAGGAATTTGAGGGTGAGAGGGGGCTGCTAAGTCTTAGGGATTCAGACCATATAAGTAGCCATTTATCTATAAGACCAGGCTTATATCGAATGTTGTTTCTCTTTAATCAGTATCAATGTATTTCAGTTCCATAAATATTGGAGGGTCGGAAACCAAGCTCGGTGCTTGTTGATCACAGTTCTGGAGGAGAGAATGACACAGAAACAAATACTCCTTATAGATGTCATAGAAGTCCGTGCAAAGCTTCATGAAAAACATGGAAAAGGGAGTAAATAATTCTTTGGAAGGAGTGGGGCAAATTAAGGAAAATTTCAGAGTGAAAAGTGACATTAGACATAGAGAAGCAAATAGGAGTTTGCCAGGCAGATGGAGGCAGGGCATCCTGGGCAGAAGAACCAGCATAAGCAAAGGCAAGGAGCTGGGAATGTTTATGAGCTGCACGGGCAGTGATGGAAAGTCTGGTGAGGCAAGAGTGTGCGGTGTGTTGAGTCACAGGAGGTGGACAGAGAGATTGGAGCTGGTTTATGGGTGGCCACAGATGCTGTGCAAAGGTGTTTAAATCTAATGGTTTGTAAACAAGGGAGCAAGTGGGTCCCATGTGTGTTTCATAAAAATATCTGGCAGGCACATGAAGGCTAGACTGCAGGAAAAAGAGACTGGGGTCTGAGCACGTGTACTTGTCTAGTGCCATAGGACTCTTACAACCTGATTAAGACTCTATTATCCACAGTTTTTGTTCCTCGTCTTTCACTGAGCAACATTTTTTAAAACTGGGGGCAGTGATTTCACACAGGGTATTGTATTACCAAATTCTTACTTTGCCAAGTGAGACCATTAAAAAAAATACATCCACTGCACCACTATTTCATAAGATGAAAGACACTTGAATACCAGGAAAAGCTTGGAGGCTAAACTGGCAAGGTGAAGGCAGTCCTCTACATGTAATAAATTTAGATCGATGAAAAACTCACTATCTTGTCCTCATTTTTCTCTGTCATCATGGACTGGTCCCTGTCCTACAGTCTGGTGTCGGGGAAGAAAATATATAAATCACTTTGTCCAGCCTTACTCTACAGAGGAGGAAGTGAGGAAGCCCAGCAAAAATGATGGAGGTGTACGCCCACAGAGGGATAGTAGGACCAGGGCATGGCTCTTTCTGCCTCAGAATCCACCCCTCCCATCCCTTACTATTTCTCCTTGTGGCCAGCCACGCAGCACCCATTCTGAGTATCTCAATTCATTCCTGGGCATTTGCACATACTCTGATCCCATCATGCCTGAATAACCATATCAAAGCCACTTTCCAGATTCTCCTTTGCATGAGATCAGCCTAATTCCCTGCTTTGATGTGCTGTTTTACATCATTGTTTAACCATTTCGTGTTAGGTGGAATAGTTTCCTGGACCTTCACTGACCTGGAGTAAAATGAGAACAGATTATTCACTTTCTGAAGGATAGTAACCATGTCTTCCGTTTTAAACCTATTTCTGGAGCCACAGTATTGCTGTTCCAATACCTAACATAGTTCTGGGAGCATTTTAGGTGATGAATGAATTTGCTCATGAAAAACTAACTTATTCCCAGCCCACAAAGGCTTCTTTATATGCCACTCTTCCTTTCCTTGGAGTTTTACTGAAGAAGCCTCCTTGTTTCTGTGGATTGAGTCTCCATAGCATCAAAGCCACAGGACGTGGCTGCAGTGATCAGCGTTCCAAACCGTAAATGAGGAAAGGTTTAAATCTTGACTGCTTATGGGGCACCCAGGCAGGGATGGAGACTGTCCCAGGAAACACAGCACGTGTCATGGCTGTAGTCCTCGTGGACTCCATCAGTCACTGCACAGAAACAGCTGTGTCTTTAGAACACACAGTTTCTAATGGCTGCAGACAAAAGAGCACCGTCTTAAAAATGATTACATCTCTCCTGTCATAATAACATCCAGAGTAGACAAAGGTCTACCAGAACATGCAAAAAAAGTTTTTTTGGGTTTTTCTTTATTGGTTTTGATTTAGGGAAAATGTGGACCAGTAACAGGTACAAGTTCATATAAAATTAGACTTTAAAGTAGGCTGAATATGATGGTAAATTTTTTTTTATTATTTGAAGAGATGTAAAAATAGAGCCTTTCTGAAATGTATAAATTATCCATAAATGTTTCCTAACAGTATCAGTTCAACACGGCTGATTTGGGGGTGTTTCTGAAGGAATGGCTTCATGTTGCTGGTGGAACACAGAGTAGCCACGGGAAGAGTGGTTTTGTTGCAGCAGTTTTCCCACAATTGAGAGGAACTGACCAAAAACAATTTGACCGTCCGAGATGGGTGAGGGCCTCCTATGCAACCTCCCTCCCAACAGCGGTGTGTCCAGGAATCCACCTCTCAGGTGGAGTTCTTCCGCTCACTCATGTGTCTTTCAGCAGCCGGGCTCAGTTATAAAGCTTGTTCTTGTGAGTTGATGAAGTCCTAGCTCTCTGTCCTTTTAGGCCTCTGGTAAGGATGGCTGTAGAGGTAGGAGTCAGCTAGCCTTCTAATCAGGCCTTGGGGTTCTCCCACAGTGAGAAGAACTAGAAAAGCTCTACTGCAAAGCGCAAGAGCTGCTGGACTCAATGTAATGTTTTGCCCTGGAAATAGACCAGCAGAAACACCTGTACGTTATTTCTTGCCAGTCCTCTGTAAGCACCATTTGCATTTCGTCAGTGAAAAATGATTTCTAATAGCCCTTATGCCAAGTAGCACACCCTGAAGTAGCGATCAGGGACAAGGATAGTTGAACCCTCTCAAGAGGCGAACACTCAATTACGGATTCTGAAATGTTAACTGAAGACCCCCGGAGAGCATGTTCCTGAATAGGGCACTTCAACTGTTAACCAACCACCTCCAGGGCGTACGGTACAGCTAACCCGCAGAGAGGTCACAGGGTATGTGGTGAAGTGTTTTAGCATTAGGAACAATATCACAGCATTTTAGGGCAAAGCAGATACAAAGTTGTTTATATTGCTTTTTATTTGCCCATGAGTGTTTATCATAACCAGGCTTATTCTCATGTTCCTGCTTATAGAGAAGTGAAAGAGTTTGGAGCTTCTTAATAATCCAGATTAATAGTAAGGATTGTCCAATTATCTTACAAAGAAATTAAAATATCAGACAGTGCCCATGGTCAGCTGTTGATGAACTAAAAAAGGGGATATAAGTAATGTCCAAGTATGGGACCTATTCCCTTTATAGTCACGGCCCTAGGACCCAGGTGAGGAGAAGGTAAATGAGGACAGAAAACTCTAGGCCGTGGCAATCACGCAATGTCCTAGATCATGGGTCAGCAAACATTTTCTGTAAAGGGCCAGAGAGTAAGTATTTTGGGCCTTGCAACTTTGTGGGCCATATGGTCTCTTTCGTGACTGTTCAACTCGGCTGTTGTGGCAGAGACGCCAAAGACAATACAAAAACAAATGAGCATGTCTGTGTTCCAGTAGAATTTTATTTACCAAAACAGAGGGAAGGCAAGACTTAGCCAGCAGGCTGTAGTTTGCCAACCCCTGTCCCAGGCCAGTCCTAACTCAAAGGTTTTCCCAGAGACTTTATAAGCTTCCACATGGTAATAATTTTTCAAGTACCCTCCCTTAGTCTCATCCACCCCCCACGAACCACAGTAACTACCCTTTTTCTGTAGAGTGGCCTTTGTCACTCTTTACTATTTCAATTAGTCACTGGCCACTCTCATTGACTTGTTGAATATCCAAAACTTAATGTCCCAGCTAAAAAGAAATATGCGTTATTTGCCTTTCTTACCTGCAGACTTGCTTACAGGTGTGTTGTCAGAGAATCCAAGGATTTTTGTTTAAAAAGAGACAGTCTAACTCGGTTATCTGGGAAGTGAAGGAATGAAGGAAAGCCCACGTGGGTCATTTGGAACCACTTGCTGTAAGATAGCTCCTGAGTAGTGAATGGGGGTAAAGGCATTTTCTGCTAGCTTTCATTTCAAATTACATTTTCATTTTAAGTCTCCACAAAAATATTAATGTCACTCAGCACACATATTTGTTGAGCTTCCCACCATACTCAAGAGACCATGTTAAGTGCTATATGACATATGAAGACAAACAAGGAAGATCCTTGTCTTCATAGAATTTACAGTGTTATAGGAACACAAACAACTGTAACCAAAGATGATTGTAATCATTGGAAGTGAGCTAGATACAAGGCACTCTGTGAGTTCAGGGGAAGAAAAATTATACCCAGCTAGGAGGAACAAAGAATGGGGAGGTGGTTATTTTAAATGGGCCTTAAATGTGTTAAAACAACATATTGAACCAACAGCCACCTGAGGGTCTCTTGTTCACATACTTATATTGTCTCGTTTAAGGATTTGGAAGGTCAACATGGTGGGTAAGCCTAGTGGGGTCAGAGCACAGAGGTCCTTGGATGCCAACTGAAGGATGTAACTTCATCTCAGTAGGAAGTGGGGAGCCCCTGAGCATGTCTGAGCAGGAGGTGACATAACCAGAGCAGTGAGGAAAATGGTGGGGAAGTGAACTGAGAACAACAGTGAGGAGGGGGTGTACCCAATATTAATATCATCAATGTGAATTAAACTGAGGACCTGATCAAAGCTGATGGTACGGTAAATAGAAGTAAAAGACAGGCTACAGATTTGGAATAAAGAGCCTCCAGGATTTGAGCCCTGGTTGAATGTAAGAGAAGAGGAAGATAGTATTGCAGATGGGGCCCTGACGTGGTTCAAAATCAAAGTCAGACGTGGGCTCAGATCTCAGATCTGCCACATCCTTAAAGTATGACCTCTGAGCATCAGTTGCCTCATCTGTAAAATTGAGCTCATAATATCGAACTCATAGGAGATACCCATTTAAAGAGCCTTGATTTAACAGGCACTCAATAAATGATTACTATTGATATTATATATTCTTGAGAGAGTGAAGATTTGGTCAATGACAGCCTTAAGATTTTAAGCCTGGGTTATTGGGGAAATGTAGGTGCCGTTAAAAGAAACCCAAAAGTCAGGAGGAAGATATAGAATTAATGGCAAAGGTTTTCTCTGGGACGCGACGAGATGTCCAGCTGGTCATTAGAACTGCTTATCTGGAGGTAGGGTAAGATTTCAAAACAGTATATTGAGATATAATTCACACATCACAAAATTCACATACTACAAAATTCACTCATTTTAAATGTGCAGCTGAGTGGTTTTTAATATATTCATGGAATTATACAGCCATTATCACTATCTACTTTTAGGACAATTTCATCATCACCCACAAAAGAAATCAATGCTCAGTAGCAGTCATCACTCATTTCCCTTCCCTTCAGCACCTCGAAACTATTAATTTACCTTCTGCCTCTATGGAATGGAGGTAGATATTTGAGAGTCACAGTACAAAAGTATGTAAAACTGTGAGAAAGGAACCTCATTCACTGAGGGAGAGAATGTAGCAAGGGGAAAGAAAACAACTAGACAACTTTAGGCAATGACTGTCTAAGGGGGCATGAGGATTGGCAGGTGCATGTGAGTTCTCAGCTTGTGCCATCATGTGGCTGGTGTGTTAAATGGCTTCTCACATACGTGGTTTTAACAGCAACCTGAGATTTGACTGGTTGTAAACACTGAGGTCAACCAAAAAACCCACTGATTTGCTGGGGCTTGGCTGCTTGTGTAGTGAGAACACCGTGTCTTTATTTTAGACTAAGAAAATTGTCACGTTGAATTAGCCTTTTAGATATGTGTTATCCAGTAAGGTGGCCACTCGGCACACGTGCCTATGTAAATTTAAATTTAAATTACTTAAAATTAAATTAAATTTAAAAATTAGTTCCTCAGTTGCACTAGCCACATTTCAAGTGCTCAATAGCCACATGTGACCATATTAGACAGTGAGGACTGAACGTTTTTATCATCATTGAAAAAGTTCTGTGGAACTGCACTGTTCTACGTGATGGCAGTAACTTGCAAGCTTCGTAAAGAGTTTTCTGCTTTGTAGGTTATTTTGCAATGGCTACATTCCTCTTTTGGCTTAACGTGTCACTTCCTTCCTTTCCATTTCATCCTTGTGATTTCTTGTCTAAACTATTGTCCAGATAGAGCCTAAGCTTTCACCCGCTGGTACCCAGCAAAGCACACTTACGTGTATGTAAGTCTTTTTCTCAGTGTGACTCTCCGACTACACTGCAGAGGTCAATTTCAAGTATGTTTTGATAAGCTCTCAGGTATTTGTTCTACTTACTCCCATTATGAATACAAATGTAACTAATAAAGTCATATTAAATAAATACTTTCACAGATACAGATAATACTCTTAGTTCCCCTATGCATATTTCTTCATGCTAGGTAAGATATTCATGAAAGTTTAAAGATAGCTCTGTAGGTTTGTATTAGTTTCCAATTGCTGCTGTAATAAAGTACAACCAATTTTAGTGGTTTATAACGATGCTAATGTACTCTCTTGCAGTTCTGCTGTCTGGGAGGGGAGAATGGTTTCTTTGACTTTTTCAGCTTCTAGTGGCCACTTGTGTTTTTTGGCTCATGTCCCCTTCCTTCATCTCCAGAGCATCACTCCAGTCTCTGCTTCTGTCATCGCATCACCTTTCCCTCTTTGTAGTCAAATCTCCCTCTGCCTCTCTCTGGTAAGGACATTTGTGACTTCATTTAGGACCCACTTCAATCATCTAAGATTCTTAATTTAATCATATCCTCAAAGTCCTACTTGCCATATAAGGCAATATTCACTGCTTCCAAGGATTATGACATGGATATTCTTGGGGGCCATTATCAGCCTACCCCAAGGTTACATAAAGTTTCTTCTTGGTAGAAGGGTGACCCCCCCCAGATTTAACTTAATCATTCAGAGTTTTGAATTAAAATTTAACAATTCAGTTTAAAGCATACAATGTTTGTTTGTAATCATGTTGACAGATATTAAAATGTCCGACGATGGCAATGACACCTTAGTCACTGGAGACAAAACAGAAATTACTGACGTGCCCAGTAGTGACACTTCACCCGAAGATGCAGAAGTGCACTGTGATTCAGCTACAATTTCAAGTGAGCTAATGCCAGCTGACCCCAGAGGAGACGTGCAAGAAAATGCAGCCGTTCAGGGTGCAGAGACGGCTGACACTGGGCCCACTGAGCAGCTGGAGGACGCCCAGGCTGTGGACCCCCCCCCTCAACGGAGAAGTGGCTGAGGACGCCCTGGCTGAATGTGTTGACTCCGTGAGCCTTGAGGCAGAACCTGGATCCGAAATACCCCTGAAAGAACAGAGTCATGCGGTAGGAGTGGTTCATTTGACTCAGTTCAACCTAAGTTCTTACTGATACCTACCACAGGCACAGATTTGTGCCAGGCTGTGTGGGTAGAGATTGGGCGTTCAGAATACGCTATGACATCACCTTTGTTGTCAAAGATGTGTTGTGTGGGGAGAAAAGACATATACGAGAATAATTGGCCATTATAATATTTGCATTTTGATAATTATATTATTATTAATATTAACAACCACCAATTATTGGACACATTCTGTGTGCCAGGCATTCTGCTAGCTACTTTATGTGTTATGTAATTCACTCCATATAGCAGTTCTTTGAGGTTCTAAGCTGGATATTATTAACCTCAAGTTAGAGAAGGGGCAACCAGGCTCAGAAATATTAAACAACCCAGTAAGATATGAAGCTGCTTGGTAGTGAATGGAAGATATTGTGATATTGAACATAACGAGCCCAAATTATGAATGAGCATGATTCCACCCTAAACAAGTCAATGTTTCTGTAATATCACTTAAATGTTAATGCGTATTTGCAAATCCACTATGAACATCTGAAACATTCAGATCACTGATTTATTATCACATACCAGGGGACCAGAGGCAGAACACAGTCCTGCTTCCCTTCAGTGCCTGCACCTGTCTCTCTGGGAGGTAAGACAGGCCAGTGTCTCCCAGGTGGTACCTCGTTCCATATTGATATGACCAACCAGCTGAGTTTTCCTGACACCTTCACTTCCATCTGTGTGGGGATTGGGAGGGGTGGGGAGGCACGCAGTGTAACAGGAGGAGGTGGGCCCCTCTCCTCCAATCCTGTCTTCTAGAAGGATGCTAGAGTATGGGGGAATCGGCAACTTCCCTCTGCCAGACCCAGCCCTGCTCATCCTGAAATGTGCCACCACAGGTCACCTCCTTGCAGGGACTGCCATGTGCAGTGAGGGAAGGGGACTGAGCAGGGAGTCAGGGGCCTGGGCTGTCATCCTTCATCTGGCCTTTACTCTCTTATTTGGACAAGCCACCTCAACTCTCTGTGCTTCAGTTTTTCCTCTGTAAAATGAGGAATTTGCACACAAAGGCAACAAGGTATCCTTCTATTTCGTGATCATTTTTTTCAAAATCAAGCTTCGTGGGCCTTAGTTTCCTCAAAACGACTCTTAGAATTGCCCTAAGATGAGATGGTCTTCCTCAGGGAAGTGGAGGTTTCCCGTCGCTGGAGATGTGTAAACAAAGGCAAACAATCATTTTGCAGGGATGTCAGGGGGCGATTTGAGGACTAGCTGGGAGTTGTGATCAGATATGTAAACATACATGCAAAATTTTGTATATGTGTTCCATGAGTTCACAGAGTCTTTAAAGCCATCCATGGACCCCTTGAAGGACTAAGAATTCAACTCCAGCTGAACATTTCAACCACTGAGAGAGCTTTAAAAAATAATGATGCCAGGGCCTGTGTTTCTCCAGAGAAACAGAACCAGTGGGATCTATCCTATACCCATATTTACCTCCATGCCTGACTGGAACCTGTTTTCTCTCCATGCTATCTTTCTAGGGTAGCATTGGTTCCCAATTTTTATTATAGGTGCTACCGTTAATAAATATATTTGTACATTAAGAAAATATCTTAGCCACAGCGTTCTGGCCTGAGATGACTTAAAGAAACTATATATGCTCCACTGCCTCGAAATATATATACTCCTGATGGCTAGGGTATACGTTTCAATTTCAGACTTCCAAAAATTATAACAAGGTTGTTAATAAAGATAGCACAATAAAAATCAGCATCTTCCTACACGTCTGCTGCCTTCTTAAATTCTGAGCAAACAGAATGAGTCCTGCTTTTGAAAGCTCTTTTTAAACCTCCTTAATGCTATAGGGATAGAGCTGATTGACTGACAGATTTCCGATTCTCTCCCAGCACAGCGCTGAGAGCTTTCAAGGACTTTGAAAAGGTGAGCATTTCCTCATAATGACACATCACAAAAGTATCTGGATGGAAGTACAAGTGCTGGTCACAGAGCTGGGGCCAGGGCCCTGCGTGTATGTGTGTGGCATTGCACCAGCAGCTCGGACAGAACCACGGTGTGGGAGGAGTACCTGTGGGTACCTCAGCTCCAAGAAGGCAGAAAGCTGGTATGGGTGGCTGGCAGGGCCTTGCAGGGAAAGGAGAGCTCTTTCACCAAGGTCACATTTAAACCTTTCTACGTAGGTGCAAGTTTAGTCTCTTTTTAATAATTACCAGAAAAGGGGATTCTACTCTCTCTCTCGGCAACTTATCCTTCTATCTTAAGTTAATATCAGAAGAATTCAATTTTGTGCCTCATCTTCAAGCATTGTTCATTTGCTCTATTTTGTTTGCTCTTTGTTGAACACTTATAAGGAGTCCTTTTGCAGTGATGAAAACAACCATTTTTCTGTTGATCCAGAAGAGAATGCATTCTACAAAAAATCTTGAATCAAAAGTTCATTTACTTGTTGGCCCTTGGAATTTTGAACCCAGATCTGCTGAGGAATGGTGGGTCCTATAGGAAAACAGCCCAGCTCAAAAGCCTATTTGATCCCAGCTGTATCTAAGCCTAAAAGAATAATCAAACTTTAAAAAAAAAAGTTTCTAAGAGGAATTGCCTGCTTTAAAAAAAAAAACAGAATAGCCTTTAAGGAAGCATAAACTAGTATTTTCTAGGACACACTAGATTTTGTGATAATGTACTTAAATGTATATATATTTTTCTATAAGTAGCCTTGGTCCCCTTAAAATCCACATTATTATCTTCACCTTTGCCTGAGTCAGCATGGTGGCCATAACTTGGCAGGTAGTAGGGTGTGACTAGGAGGGGGCCTGGGGCCAGGATTTCTGCCACCTGCTGAGCTGGCACCTCTGCTTTGAAGGATCATACCATCCACAGTTGATGTACTCAGAGAAGCTACCTCTGTCTTTAGGGCCTCTTCTCTTTGTCATCCATCCTGATGTATAGACACAGAAGCCACTGAGTTAAGACTTCCTGCAGAAGTCCACTCTACAACATCCATAAGAGATGGTCCCCAGCATCACTTGAACCTTGGAGGTTGGACTAGATCCTTTAAGGCCTCTACCAGCCCCATAGCACCATGCGTCATGCCCTGGAATCTGAGTAGTGCAGCTGTCTTCAGGATGCCTGCAATCTAGCTGGGGAAGGCAGTGTTGCATTAAAGCAATGATGGCATGTCTTATAGTACTGGATAGGACAAGCACAAAGAATCCTGAGATGGAGCAATTTAATCTGAAGGAGACAGTGAAATCTTCAGCCTCAATTCAGAGATGTCTGCCTTGGTGCTAGTCAGGAGTGACATTTATTCCTCGAGCCTGTGGGACCTTTATTTTATACTAGAAATACCAACAAATATCACCCAAAGTAAAAAAATGTCATCTGTATTGTCCTACACCAGTGCATAAGGCCAATATGAAGAGGGTGAAAAAAGCCAGCATTCTCAAGGGAAACATAGACTACCACTCGATGGATCGCTCCCAAGCAAAGGAAAAGTAGAATGTTTAAGAGCCGTAAAATTGCTAACAAGAGAGATGAGAGAACATAGGCCAACCAAGACACACTGATGACAGATTTTTGCCCCTTAAATGAGTGGGTAGAGTTTGCTCCAGTTGTACTTATTTCCTCCTTTAAGCCTCTCTACATGATAGAACCCAATTTTTGACTTGGGCAACCAGGTGGATGCTGTTACATTTTGGCCCTATTGGGCGGTGCTTCCTCAGCCTGGTAGTGTGTTAGAATCCCCTGGGAAGCTTGTTAGAATTCAGATTCCTGGGCTTCACCCTGAGAGACTCTTATTCAGAAGATCACAGTGGAAGCTAAGACTCTGTATTTTTAATAAGTTCCTCCAGATAATACTTTTGCAGTCAGTCTGTGGACTACTGTTTGGGAACCACTCATACTAGTACACAGAAAGACCTAGTTGGAGAATCAGGTGAGATTGAGAAGATGGTTAGCTCAGTATTGAACATGCCATGGGACATCCAAGTGAAGATATTTTGGGGGCAGTTGGGTATAGGGGTCTGGAGCCCAGGAGAGAGAGAGAGAGAGATTTGGAGGCCATTAGCCATTGGATGTTTAAGTAATGGAAGTGGGTGAGATTGCCCAGGTGTTATGTATAAATAAAGACAAACAGAGGCCAAGGACTTGGTCCTGAAGTCTCCTGCCTCTAAGCCAGTTTGGTCATGCACAGCTCTTAGATGCTTTCTGGTAGGTTGTGGTTGCCAGTAAAGAAGTTGTGATGGTGAGGGTTATCTCTTTCCTCTGTAATCTCACCATCACGTTCTATAAATGAAATCAAGTCTCAGATTACATTATACTGTACTGACATTTTTAAATTAAACGTTAATTAACAAGAAAGTTGAAAATAGCTCATGAGAACTCATGTAGGCTTGGCAATGTGCCATTGTTCTAGACTTCTAGGTGCTTTGAGCCCCACCCTGAGTGAAAGGTTTATTCAAGGCAAATGCCTAGAATTCTGGAGGCAGGGTTTCCTTCCCTTACACCTGGCATCAAGAAGCCAGAATTCCCCAGAGTTCAGAGCTGAATAGAAGACCATTTAGCCCTGGGCAAAATCCTTTCTTACACCTTACCCATGGAAAGGTAGAAAGAGGCTCTAAAATATATTTAACCATCTACAAGTGGTTGAATGCCTTTAATTTCACCATCTAGAGCCCCTTTCACATATTCAGAATACTAGTTAACAGTCTGCATTTACCAGTTAAAACCCATTCCTGCAATTCAGTGTGCTGATTAGCAAAGCATTGCATGTTAATACAGGTACAGATAATGGAAGTGCTCATTATAGCTGCCTCCAGAGTATGGCTTTCCTGATTAGGATGCCAGCTGGCCACCCTGGACAGTGCTTGAAGCAGTTGGGTTGTGACCTAATCTAAGGAGCTCCCATAATATCACAATACGCATGTAGAAACTTTCTAAAGTAAGCTGAAATCATAATAATAAAGGGTGGGCAGAAAAAGCAAGTGTCAGAAGACAGGGCATGGAAGCCATGAGAATAGTCTTTTAAGAACTGAAAAGTGGTTAAGCTTGTAATGCTACGGAGAGGTCAGGAAATAAAACAACTAAAATGAGTCCATGACTTTGACAACAGGGAAGCCATTGTGACCTTGATGAGAATGGTTTCATGAAATAGTGACCACGGGACAGTCACTGTGGTGGGTAGAGGAGGGGAGGTGGGTGGGTACAGAAGGTAGGCACCTTTTTTAAGAAGTGAGGATGGAAAGACATGAAGCAGAAACCAGACAGGTCCGAAAGAAACATTTTGTCATTGCGATTTTCATTTACTGGTTTTAAGGTAGAGGAGTCATGCACATCATTAAGTGCGGGAAGCAGCCAGGAGAAAAAGGTTGAAAAGCCAGGAGAGAAGGGAAACCAGGTGGAAGTGATTAGGTATCTGTTCCATTACGACAGAAGGAAGTAATTGTGAGTGGGGGGCAGTAAAGTTAGGTTCGTGTTGAGGTGGGTTTTTGGTGTAGGCCAGTATGTGTTTTGTGCGTTAAAAAAAAAAACTACTCAGACTTTTAATTTGGTTTAAACAGTTAGTGTTCAATGTATTAAGGTTACAGATTCTTAATGTCAATTCTCCCTAGTATTTACATTCATCTCACAAATCTCTATGTAGAAGTCTAGCATAATTGAACAGTCACTTTCAAGGGCTTTTGATTAATACTTCATCCTTTTTTTACCAACTTGAACATGTTCAAATATTTTTAAGCTATATCGATAAATTTATTATATTCTATCTACTTTTTAAGTACCTCATTTATCTACTGAAACAAAATCTTGCTGAATACTTAAGAATTGTTGTAAATCTATTAAATTAAGCTTATAGAGTGGACCAAATGACCTCTTAGATGGTTCAACATTATGCATAAATTTAGGAAGAGTTCAACTTAAAATCATAAGTTTAATAATTCAACTATTCATTTTAAATTGGTTTTCAAAAATTGTCACTCTAATCGGCCAAATTCCTTAAACATTAGTAGAACAGAAAAGACCAAATATGCACAAAAATATTAATGGCATGACTTTTATGCTTTAAACCTTTCTATACATGATTTTAAATCTTCCTATAGTTGAATGATGAAACTCACCAAGGAAGAAAATTACGTGGGAATCACAGGCCATTTTCAAGCAAATAGTTGACAGATCTGAAGGCATCAGAGCAATTTACATCTTCCAGGATGTCACACTGAGCCCCTTTTTATAACAGCTGTGTCATGGCTTACAAAAGTTAAGAAGGGTTTGGGTCACAGTTCCTACTGTCTACACCCCTAGACAAAAATTATACATAGTACCTGATTGTTTTTTTTTCAGTTGAAGTGTAGTTGATTTACAATGTTGTGTTAGTTTCAGGTGTACAGCATAGTGATTCAATCATACATATACATTTTTTTCAGATTCTTTTCCATTATAGTTTATTACAAGATATTGAATATACTTCCCTGTGCTATACAATAAATCCTTATTGTCTATCTATTTTATATATAGTAGTGTGTATTTGTTAATCCCAAACTCCTAATTTATCCCTCACCCCCTTTCCCCTTTGGTAATGGTAAGTTTGTTTTCTGTGTCTGTGAGTGTGTATCTGTTTTGTAAATAAGACCATTTATATCATGTTTTTTAGATTCCACATATAAGTGATATCATATGCTATTTGTCTTTCTCTGTCTGACTTCACTTAGTATGATAAATCTCTAGATCCATCCATGTTGCTGCAAATGGCATTATTTCACTCTTTTTCATGGCTGAGTTTTATGTAAATATGTTTGTGTGTGTGTGTGTGTGTGTGTATATATCTTCTTTATCAATTCATCTGTCAATGGACACTTAGCTTGCATCCATATCTTGCCTATTATGTACATAATGCGGCTATAAACATTGGGTGTCCATGTGTCTTTTTGAATTAGAATTTTCATCTTTTCTGAATATATGCCCAAGAGTGGGATTACTAGATCATATGGTAACTCTATTTTTAGTTTTTTTAAGGAACCTCCATACTGTTCTCCATAGTGGCTTCACCAATTTACATCCCACACAGTATCTGATTCTTGATCTATTCAAGGAAATAGGACAACCAGGTTGATCTTTGATCTTTAAGAGAGGTACATATATTCTCTATCTAAATGCTAAAGACCTTTGAATTTCATGGAATTCTATTTGTACATTTTTAATACCTAATGATAACTTTGAACTTGATAGTCTTAAATAAATAAATATATTTTCTATTTAATGATAGAAACCTTTAAATGGGATACCAAATATGTAAATGTTCTTCTATTTAAAGAACTTTGAACTTGATAGACTCTTGCACTCTTTCACATTCTTAGGACCATGTAACAGTTATAGATGTCTAAATGATCTCCAGTTGAGTTTTGGAGATCCCTCTTGATCAAGCCAAGTCTGATTTGCTCTTATAATATGAGATCATCCTTCTAATAGTTTATGGAGAGTGGGCAGGAACGTGAGAGAGTTCTCATCTTATGGCTTCTGTTTTCTCTGTGAATTAGGATGTGAAGTTGTCTGTTAAAGGAGGTAGGGGTCTCAAGGATGAGAGTGAGAAAAAAGCTTTTGAATACCCATATTTGATAATGGGAGTTCTGAGTAGATCCATGCTGCCTACTTTATAGTCTCATAATTATGTGACATTAAAGCCATTTAAAGTGGAGACAATACTCAAGTTGAGATATATTTATGATTTATGTCAAACATTTCATTGATATGGTTTTTATATTAACCATACATTCATATTTAGTTCATATTCATATTTAGTTACTTGAGTATTTGCCATTGATAACAGGTATTCTTTGTAGCTAATCAAGAAAAGTCACAGCTCAGTGTCAAAGGAGCTTTATTAATAAAGCAATTGAAGTAGTCACTTACTATACTGCAAAAAGTTCTATACTCATTTAACATTTATTTCCATTTGCAAGTCAATTACCAGCTGTCAGAGCATATTAAGTATTGTAATTTGAGTCAGAAGCTGTCACCCTTAAGTGTATTAACTCTTCCTACTCACATAGGTAGTGATTTGTCCCGTGAAAGAATTATATTAATCACTGACTTAAATCTGTCTACATGATGGTGTAAAATTGCCACTGGTTTCTGTTGCTGAAGTGAAGTAAATCAATGTAGACACCAAAAATGAAGGCAGGCTGTCATGAATCATGAGTATTTCCATTCATGTTAACAAGCTTCTCATTGTTTCCAAACAGAAAAAAAAAAAAGTCAGCCAACTTTCAAAGCTTTTTGCATCTTAATGTTAAAAATGTAGTTACTTTTTATTATTATTTTTGCTAGTTAACATTTATGGAGTATCTATTATGTGCTAGACACTATGCTCACAGCTTTATGTGAATTATTGCTTTTTAATTTTCATGATAACCCTGTGAGGTTGTTGGTTCTTATGGCTGCATTTTGTAATGAGTAAATGATGGCTTAAAAGACTCGAGCAACTAATTTGTCCAAAATGTCAGAGCTGGAGTCAAACCCAGGTAACCTTTTCTCTTGACCGGTGGTCTACATTGATGGATGGTGTTTGATATTTACTAAGTGAATCAGTTAGGAATGCATTTGGGTGCAAGTAACCAAAATCTAACATATAGTTGCTTACAAAATAGTAATGTATTATTTTTTTCCTCACTTAACAGAAAGAATAAAGGTAGGAAACTGCTCACATTTGTTAAGTAGCTCAGCAGTGCCCAGGACCAGTGACTCTGTGATTCCCTAGCCTTTCTCTCGTGGCAGCAAAAACAGCCACTTCAGTGTCAAGTATCAGGTCCACATTCAGCACAGGGAAAAGGGAAAGGAAAGAGTTGACAACAGCCATAACTATAGAATTTTATCATGAAAGCAAAAACTTTCCAATTTATATCTCATTGGTCAAAACTGTTTCACATGTCCACCTTTATCTGCAAGGGTAAAGTACTACACATAGACAGAAGTTGGGGATGATTGATGGACGAGACTTGAGTCAAAAGTTACAGAATCTGGAAACTGTAGGTATTTTTCACTTCCTCCGTAATTTCTTCCTTTCATTTTTTGGAGCGAAAGAGTTATTCTCCATCTCCTAATGTACTCTTGCCTTGTTTTCTAAAATGCACTCGTGGATGTTAGGGAAGGCTGTGGTTCCATTAGTTGAGTTAGGATGCCTTAGTTACAAGTAATGGACACTACTGCACACCTAAGAAGATGGATGAATTTCAGTCATATACTCAACAACTGAATTTACTAAGCACTCATTGTTTGCCACGCACTCGTCTGTGCTCTGGGAATACATCAGTGAACAAAACATTAAAAGAGAGAGAGAAACACTGTACTGAAATTTCAGACAACCCAAAGGTAGGAGTGCAGCAGGGCCTTGAAGAGGGACAGGAACCAGGGGTTGAGAAGCTATCAGGAATCCAAATAACTTCTCTGAGCATATCGCCTTCCTTCTGCTCACTCTGCTGTCTCTTAATTCTTAGTCCGTGTGGCGGGTAGAACATGGTCACCCCACATTGCCTGAGTTTTTATGTTCTGTTCAAGCAACCAGCTCAGGCTAAACCAGAATATCTCAGCCCTAGTTGAAATACCTAAGAAAAAGAATTTGAACCGAGTGAGCCCAGGGATAGTGAGAGATATAATTACAGAGGTCATTGTGTGTGGAGTGGACACCTCAAAAGCTCTCTCCCTCAAAAGGCTTCCTGTTGGTCCTCCCCACGTCCAAGCTTATTGACACTTTTCTAGACACTGTCTATCCATGCCCGAGCTCCCTCCTACCACTCCAGAGATTTGAAAGTTTACTCTCCATTGAAGAGCACCTTGTTTAGTGCTGTAAAACTTGCGTGAGTCAAGACTGTTTTGGACTTTTTCAAATCACCTTAAAATACTAAGTCTCCCCTCTCCCCATCACAGCCCTGTTCCTGTCTTCCACATAATAGGAAATTTGGGTCTTAGTTGACATCAAATTCCCTTCTTCTCACTTCAAGCCAAGTGCTCAGAAGCCAATACCACTATAAATCAATTTGGCTCCAAAGTGCACATTGCAGTGTGGGTTGGTACACTCTTTTATGGCCCTTATGAACTGTAAGCCAGCGAGATGTTTGCTGGTGACTTTTTTTTAACCTTCGCTTTGTTTTAGACCGATGGGTGTTTTTCCATTCAGGGATAAACTGAATTGCTGACCTTGTGGCTAATCTGGTTTTTTGCAGGCTGTGGATTCCGCTCCACGTGGAGGGGGATGGGCAGGCTGGGGCTCCTGGGGCAAATCTCTGCTCTCATCAGCATCTGCCACAGTAGGTAAGCATTTTGTGTTACATTTGAATGGATGAAGTTCAGGAGCCAAGTAGGATATGACATTTTGATCTACCATGTACTGATAGAGTTTCACATTCGCTCATGAGATAATAAGAGCAAATCGTTTTTAGTGCTTACTGTTCTGAGTGCTTCCTGTGTAATACATTTATTCTTCAGAATAACCCTATAAAGAGGTACTCTTCTCCGTTTTAGAGGTAAGGAAGCTGAATCACAGAGAGGCTAAGACCTTGTCCAAAGTCAAGGGTAGCTGAATTGGGCTTTGAACCACACAGCATGGCTTTTAACTATTACATTATATTGCCTCTTAGAATAGAAGATTTGGGCATTTATAATATATTCTTTTTTTGAGTTTTTAAAATTGAGTTATAGTCAGTTTACAATGTGTCAATTTGTGGTGTACAGCACAGTTTTTCAGTCTATAATTTATTCTTAAAGCATTGTGCTTATCATCCCACTTGAATGTTTTAAAATATATAATTAGCCTACTCCCTCAAAGGATTTGAGGTGTCTCGATAAAAGGCACTTCATCATGGGCATTGAAATACAGATAGGAAGGATATATACATATATATATAGAGAGAGAGAGAGGGAATTACTATAATTGAACATTGACCTTGACTCTGAGATTCTTGACTGCCAATAGATTATCTATTTTATTGAATGATGAAACAGAACTTAGTTGGTCTAGATAAATTTATTTTCCTTATGTTAAATTTTTGAAGAAATGTCCTGCATTGACTCTTATACAAAGAGAAAATATAGTGGACAATGTCGTTATCAGCGAAGATTTATCAAAATGTTCTTCTTTTTTCTGAAAGCATATACCTTGTTTAGTAGATACACCAAAATTTATACATCTCAGTCACACGTCATAAGTTAAAAAAAAATCATCGAGTCTAACATAGCTATATGCATTGAAAATAATGCAAATAACTTATTTATATAGTATTTATTTACATAGTAGATAGTTTTACAAAATTTAGAGTGGAAAAATTAATTTTTTTTCTTTCACAGTATGTAAGTTAGTTCTAATGCCAATCATAAATGACAAGCACATAATTTATTTGCCTGTTTGGCTCCCCAGTGTCTAAGTTGTCACTGAAATGTGCAGTAGCTTTTTTGGGGAGGAGGTAATTAGGTTTGTTTATTTATTTATTCAATGGAGGTACTGGGGGTCGAACCCAGAATCTCATGCATGCTAGGCATGCACTCTACCACTAAGCTGTACCCTCCCCTCTGCAATGGCTTTTTGATCAATGAGCTTCTAATGGTCTTTTGATGATGACTATCAAATGCCTGTACATATTCATGTGACCATTTCTTACATCCATTCTACATGAAAACTAAAGGATATAACATAACGTAAACATGTCTAAGATAATATAGTAAAGGCATTTTCTTGAGGTGGAGAGTGAGGAGCAAGACATGGGGAGCCACAGGTAGCATACCTTTTAGATCATTTAACTCAGGTGTTCTTAAAGTATATAGTCTGTGGCATGAGGATCTTGTGACGGGCCATGAATTGGTCCCATTCATTGTTACACCTAAAACTAGGAAGGATGGAAGGCCTTAGGTCTTTTGCCCCACTTCAATGGACCATGGTCACAAAGAGTTGAAGAGCCAGATAATTTATTTGATAGAATTTAGGCTGCCTGGAAGGATGAATAGATTGCATTCTCCTGATTCCATGTCTGTCAAGTATCAGGAGACCTCTGGCAAGAAGTGGATGCTGGTCACTAAATAGTGTCCTCTCTGGTGAAAGCCTGGATAGCAGAATTTTTTCTTTTTTCTTTTAATTAAAGCATAGTCACTTTACAATGTTGTGTCAATTTCTGGTGTACAGCGTAATGTTCCAGTCATACATACACATACATGTATTTGTTTTCATATTCTTTTTCATTATAGGCTACTACAAATACTGAATATAGTTCCCTGTGCTATACAGTATAAACTTAAAGTTTATCTATTTTGTATATAGTAATTAGTATCTGCTAATCGTCAATTCCCAATTTATCCCTTCCCATCCTCTTTCCTTCCTGGTGACCGTAAGTTTGTTTTCTATGACTGTGAGTCTGTTTCTGTTTTGTAAATAAGTTCATTTGTCTTTTCTTTCTTTTTTTTTTTTTTAGATTTTACATACGAGTGATATATCGTATTTTTCTTTCTCTTTCTGTCTTACTTCACTTAGAATGACAATCTCCAGATCCATTCATGTTGCTGCAAATAATACTATTTTATTCCTTTTTATGGCTGAGTCAGAATCTTTTTTCTGTTGCTAATTGAATGTCATGGATATTGCATGTACAGATGGAAAAATTAACTAAGTTGAAGTAGAGGAGCCTCTTTTGTTTTCTGAACAGGAGGAAGTCTCTTCATGCGGGCCTCCTGCTTCCTAGGGAAAACGTTTGGTGGCTCTTGAAAGGACCTTGCTGCTGGCAGCATTTGGGACTGGCATGCTTTCTAAACCAAAAGTTGGAAACGTGGAGTCCAAAAGCTTTTAAACTTGGGATAAGTCATGGAACAGTAGATAATATGGTCACTCAGTTATACAGCTTTCCTCATGGTTTATGTCATAAAACAGTACAGTGTTTTGGGCGTTCCCAGGTCTAAGGGTGTCCAGAACTGCTCTGGTTTATAATGAACTCAGTGCTACAGAAGTTTCTATTACAGACAAAGGATTTACTTTCTCATTAAAATTTTAAATGTAAGTTCCTTCCACAGTAAATATAGAAGTCAACTGCCTTGTGGGGAGCAGGTGCAGGTGTTCCAGGCGCAGTTACAGGTGCACGCGCCTGTAACTGCCCTGCTCCTGGTTGGTCTGACTCTTTGCTATTGTTTCTCATCAGTCAGCGGCTACATCTCATCACTTGAGTTTGGGCTTCGCTGGACCCTTATAAAATGTTCTGTCAACCAACTGGCAGCTTGCCTGTGGAATTTGCTATTATCTTCTTAGGTGTCCTGTTGTAATCTGACCTTTGCACATATACAGCCTAGTGTAGCCTTTATCCAGTGGCTGTGCTCCACTGTGCTCCACCGCCTCTGGGTTTTGTTACCTGATCCAAGTATAACCAGTAGATGATACTGGCTTGACTGCTTAAAAATCAGGCTGTGACTCCTGTGGCAGGTCTCAGCCCATAAAAGGCACTCACCTTTTAATTTGATCTGAAGTCAGTGTCTTAATCTGTAGCCTGTGCTTGTGTTTGGTGTTACTCTTGAAGTTTCTTTGTATCTAAGGCACCATGAAGACGATAAATATTGTATCTTGTTAATGTCGCAACCGCTTGAAACTTGTGGTGGTCTCTCGCCTGGCTCTGTGCAGTAATTGATCCAGAGGAGCCTAGAGAGATAACTGCCTGTGGACCAGCATGATCACTATGCAGTCACTACTGCCACCGTCCCTCTTTTGGTTGGTGGAGATAGGGTTCCTCTGAGACAGCATGACAGTTGCACATTGCCCCATCAAATCGCAGAATGAAGTTCAAGTAGACCCTCATGTATTCACTTCTATTGCTGTGTAACAAATTACCACAAATGTGGAGGCTAAAAACAACACACAGTGATTATCTCACAGTTTCTGTGGGTCCAGAGTTGAGGTACGGGATAGCTGGGTTCTCTGCTTAGTGACTTAGCAGGCTGAAATCAAGCTGTAAGCTAGCTGCTTTCTCATCTGCCATACAGGGTCATTTTCAAGGTTATTCAAGTTGTTGGCAGAATTCAGTTCCTTGTGGTCACAGGGCTGACACCCCTGTTTTCTTACTGGTTATTGGCCAGGGGTTACTCAGCTCCTAGAGGCTATCCTCAGGTCCTTCATCAAAGCCAGCAGGATAATCTCTCCTAGGCTTCAAGTCTCTCGCTTTAGGAAGGGCCCGAGTCCCTTTTAAAGGCCCACTTGATGAGTTCAGGCTCATCCAGGGTGATCTCTCTTTTGATAAACTCAGATTCAACTGATTAAGGACCTTAATTACATCTGAAACGTCCCTTCACCTTTGCCATATAATGTAACCTAATCATGGGAGTGAACTATCATATTTACAATCCTTCCCACACTCAAAGGAGAAGTGACCACATGTTGTATATGCCAGGAGTGAGAATCTTGGGGGTGATTTCTCACACTTGGGGGCGACCGCACGTCCCTTTTCTGTTACACTACCAACTTCAGAAACTTAGTATTTTTTTATGCTCTGGATACATGCTAGAATTATAAAAAAAAAATTTTAATCGTGGCATTTTCCTCTTGTTTGCACCCACAATGACCACAAATTAAATTCATGAAAAGCATCCTTACCCAATAGATGGAGAATATTTGTACTATTCAAGGAGCTGAAAATATACTCTGTAAAATAGTCTGGAGAAGGCAAGTTTCCTTCTCCCAGACAAAGGGGCACATGAGGGAGAGCAAAGAAATTGTGAAATATTGATACCCGTTCTAAGAATCCCTTTGGACGCTATCTTTAGAGACATAGAGACTAAATTTGTTCGTCACCACCGCTCATCACAGCCCCAGTGGATTCAACAGCAAGATAGCTGAATACCATCCCTAAGTTGTTCCCAAGGCCTATTTTGGAGATTTCTGGTCAAGACAGGCTGTAATTTTACAAAGTAATCATAGCTAAAATAATAGCAATATATACTTTAAAATAAGGTAAGTATTTTTGTGGGCCCGATAGAGAACTAAAACTTGTAGCATAAGGGGAGGCTGAAGTCATAGGTTCCAAAGCTGGAAACAGGCAGTGGGGGTGATTGGGAATTTGACTCCCAAAAGATAATAGGGATTACAAGTGTCCCACAAATGGACAAGTGTCATAGCCAGGCTCACAACCTGAAACAGAGGATTGGAATAGAGTTCAACCACCTGTGAATGGAAGCTTGAGAGAGTTATAGGCACTGTCCTGGGTCGTGGTCTATCTGAGCTGCTGTCTTTGGATTGAGAGGCAAGCTGTTCTATACAGGCAAACAGTGCCCACCAGGGGCTTTGCAGCATTAATAGTTTATTATCACAGGGCAAAGAAACTTATTGGAAAACACAGCACTCACAGCAGTAGACAAGCTCTTGAAGGTTTATAAATTGCCTGTGGAAAGCCAAGAAAGAAAATAACCACATATTCTATTGCAATTGATTCCCGCTCAGAAACCTCATGTTACCCCCAGGGTAATTCCAGTTGCAGACTGATCTATGTGCAAAACACAAGAGTCTATAACAAAACTCAGAGCTGTCAATTGAGCACTAGAAATAGAAACCAATACTTCTTACAGTTGTTGAAAAACTGCAGTCACAATTGTTAGAACTGTTTAGATTTGGCAGGAGAGTAACTGGAAAATGGAAACATTTAGAAGATGGTTCTTTCTTGGAAAAAACACTGTATCAAGAGTCATTAAGACCTGAGGTCTGGTCCTGACTGCCACTAACTTGTGATGACAAAGAATGATCACTAACTAGCTACATTATGCACTGAACCTCTCTAGACTCAGCTTCCTTACTTGGAAAAGTGTGGGTGGAAGAGAAATCCTAAGATTCCTTCCAGCTTCCGGAATATGATGATTCCATGGTCTGTGTCTATTTAGGGCAGGAGAAAGATATTTGTAACCACTGTGCTAAGTAGAAAAATACGGAAAATTGACTTTTTCCTACTCTATATATTTATATCTTATCTTTTGTCTCACAAAAGAGCTTTTGTCTTTGCAAAAGCTCATTAATATATATGTGCAAAGATATTCAATGTGGAATTCACTCAGCAAAGTTCCCACAGTTAAGGGAAAATGAGAAAAAGTGACATTCCTGATGCTTTTATAAAATCAAACATTTCTCAGCCAACAATTACTTTTGGAGAGGCCATAACTCATGCATTAGTTCATTCACAGCTACATTATCATCACATTCTAAGAAGACTTGATTGGCTGCTATCCATGCTTTTGGATATGTTCATAAAATGCAATTGATATGGTTATTATTTAAGATCCAGGCAGAAACCAGAGTGGAAAAGGAACATGTTAAAAAAAATTTTATTATAATTTCAAAGTATTGTTGTGAGAGCCAGATGTGATTTCCCACAAGCACTTTAGAGACTTGACATATTCATAGGATATATTGCTAACCAATAGACCAATGATCAAAATGAAAGCTGGCAATGCTAAGACATACCCAGATATACCAAGTAAAATGTCTGTAGTGGAATGGAACAGCTTATTTCCAGATACTACAAAAGGCCTAAATGTTTATTTAAAATTCTAGTTTTGACAGTTTTATGAGTCTAAACACCTTATGCAAGTTCCCTGAGGAGAGGAGGTGGATCTGATCTGATCTGTATATTGAACTTCCCAGAATTACCATTGTTCCCCTTCCCCATCCTCTCTTGACTTGCACAATTTTTTCCTTCTGCACATTTTAATGAAACTCTTCTACCAGCACTGTCAGAAATAATGACAGTGTTTATCACAGTGAACGACAAACTTGTCAAAATGATACTACAGTAAAAACTCTTCATTAGGTATTTCACTATCAATATCACAAGGGTTCATTTTTGAAGGTGACATTGCTGATGATGTGAAAATTCTCAAGGATCATCGATAGGAAAGGTAATAGGATTAATGCTTGGAGCTTGTTCGCAATCCTTTATAAGTTATGAATAAGACCCAGGGTTTAATGAATTCCTGTGTGACCGCGAGGCAAACACTATGAGTTCAGAAACTCTTCTGGTCAATTTTGAATCTAAAGAGAAGTGAGTATCTGATTGCAGAGTGGACATCGACCATCATTATGGAGAGGGAAGATTTTCCGGAAAGGAAGGTTGGCTGGCCCCACTTTTTGCTGCCCTGATGTTTGCTTTAGTTGAGCGCAGCAGCAGCATCTGTGTGTGTTTTTAACTACTTCACACGATTTTTATAATATCTTGAATTCATTGATAGTAGAATCTGAAATGCAGGCAATCTTTTTAAATTGTTCTATTTCTCGAAAATTCACCCAAAGAAGAGTAAAATGGGTGCAACTTTCAGAGAAGCAGTTGGCACATCCATAAAATGGTAAATGCATGTGCCCTCTGTCCAGGGCTGAAATCCCTATCTGACAGATCCACTGTTGATTCTTTGCAAAAGCTCATTAATATATATGTGCAAAGATATTCAATGTGGAATTCACTCAGCAAATACTTGTCATGCCAGCCACTGTTCTAGGAGCTTGAGATAAAGCAGTAAGTAAACAAGACAAAGACCCTGTTGTAGACTAGTGGAAGGATGCAGACAATAAACAATACACATAATGAATAGAAAAATTATTTAGAGGGTTAGAAAGCGGTAAGTCTATGAAAAATATAAAGTGGAGTCAGGAATACAGGTTAAGGTTCTAAAAATGGTGGTGAGGGGTAGACCTAGTGAGGCGATATTTGAGCAAAGACCTGAAGGAAATGAGGGAGTTCCCCAGGCACGTACGAAAAACTGGAAACAACCCAAGGATCTGTCCGTAGAGAATGTTAAAATGTGACATAGCCACTTGGTGGAATAATTCTCTGCAACCATTAAAAAGAATAAGGTAGATCAGTGTCCTGGGTTGGATGCCCAGGGGAGAGACTGAGGCAGAGATGAGTTGCTGGAGTTTTACTGGGAAGGGCTCTCAGCAGCAAGGCTTGCAAGAGAGTGAAGGACTAGGAAAACAGAACAGCGCTGTAGGAGAGGCCGAACTGCAGTGCAGGTGCATCAGAGGCCTCACCCCATCCCATAGGGAGCCTGGTGGTTGGGATGACTCTTCAAAGATGTCCCCTGTTAATGCACAGGGCCAGGCTTTTGTATCACCAACTCCCTCATTGACCAGACTTTATAGTACAGTTGTGGGGAAGCCAGTTCCCTTTGGCCAAGGGCGTTTCAAAGGTGGGCGTTCAGCTGAGAGCTGTGAGTCGGGGAGAAGAGCCCTGCAGTCCCAGGCAGTGCACTCAGCCTCCCCCACTGTCTGCGTGTGCTGAGGCCTCCGCGGTGCATGGTGAAGGCAGGTGCAGAACACTGATATGTACCCATATGCTTTAAAATTTTTTTTCTGAAAGAAATCAACAAGAAACAAATTAGAATTGTTATTGTTAAAAGGAAATGGGGGGTTAGGGGAGAGGAAGGCAGGGCCGCTTTAAGCCTTTTAAGAGCCTCTGGCATTCCTTCTTTTGGAGGTCTCTCTCTTATCACACCAAATATAATAAAATGCACCCACACCCTCATTAAATATATAATTTTTATGTAACTATGGAAGAATTGAATTCACTTAAACTATAGTTGACCAATTGACCTAATATTACATTTTGAATACATGTAAGTAAATATGATTTAATTCCCAATTTGCAAATTTTCTTCTTTGTCTTTTAGAACTAACACATTTTTTCCAGGTCAGATCTTTCTGTAGGTCCTTACACGCTCATACACTCTATTGCCTACTATGTCAGTGGATGCTGTCTAGGGAGAAAGGCTGTTCCACCTCCTGTTTTCTGTGTCTATACTCTTTGATTTTACTAACATTATAAATTTTTACTTTTAAAAATCAACCAGATATATCAGGGAAGTGAGATACGGGATTTTTTTTAACTGTCTTTTTTATATATCCACTCTTTTAAAAGAAAAGAAATTTAAAAAGAAGGAAATGTTATATTAAAATTAAAACAATCAAAAAGGGGAAAACTCTCTAAACAAGTTAGCTAGTGCCCTACCTGGGGGTCCTTTACAATAAGGGACCAGTGGAAAGTACGCATAGGGTTATGGTGTGCATCCAGGTCCTGTAGAACGGCTGTTGCTCCCCTAAGTTACCAGCTGGTCAAAGAGACCCTTCCACCAACAACTGATTATTTTCATCCTTTGGAAAGAGGAGAGACCTCCCTTCAATGAGATTTTGATCTTGGTGGAACTCACAGGAAGAGGGGTTGATGGAATCACAGTGTTTTTTGAGGGGGGGGGGAAACTAGAGGTGCTATAAGATATAAAATATTTCATCCAGCACCACACAGTACCTTGGGATCCTGCCTGCATCAAGCTTTGCCAACCCAAGGCATAACTGGCAGGGGCAGGGTTAGAGAAGGATTTCACTGCAGGAGTGACCTTCAGCTTGCTGTCTGGTCAAGGTCAGGTAAGTCAAGCTAACTTTAGCATAAACCAGTGTTTTAAAAACAAGGAAACTCCTAATCGAGGATCTGATTTCCAAGGAGCTATAGAAATGGGACTAAAATAATATTTAATAAACTATCAATGGGGGGTGGGAAGAGGTTAATTGGGAGTTTGAGATTTGCAAATATTAACTACTATATATAAAAATATATAAAAAACAAATATCTTCTTTATAGCATGGGAAATTATATTCAACATCTTGTAGTTACCTATAATGAAAAAGATTATGTAAATGAGTATCTGTATGTATATGTGTGGCTGGAACATTATGCTGTACATCAGAAATTGACACATTGTAACTGACTATACTTAAGGTAAAAAAGGTAAACTATCAATGGCATGTAAAACTTCCTTAATGTAACATAGTGATTGAGTATTTGAGTTTTCAAATCCTGTCTCTGCTACTTAGGCTTGGGACCATAGGCAAGTGACTTCACTTCACCGGGTCTCAGTTTTTCCAGTGGTGAAATGGGTATAATAATATCCCTTACTTTGTAATGAGAAGATTAAATGAGATAATTATCTACACTAAAAGTATTTAGTCCAGGGCCTGGGACATTGTAAGTGCTCAATCATGTTGGCCAACACTGAGGGTTTCCCATATTTCTCCTCAGTGACCTTACAAACCCCTGGGAGGTGGATGTTATAATCCTCCTTTCAGAGAAGACGCAGCAGCAGCGACTCAGGAAGGGCCCCAAGACCACACAGCTAATAACTGATGGAACCAAAATTCCTCCACAACACTCCTGACTCCTGAGTTTAGGGTGTTTTCCACTAAAGTATAGATGAGAAATTAAACACCAGCTAATCATTTAACATTTGTTTTAAAATGATACAGTATCGCAGCGTGTATTACCTTCTCTTCTTTGTAGTATTCTTTTTACTGCAGTAAGTCAGAGAGTAGAGGATATTCCATTTTAAGAACCATATAACTTGGAGGGGGTTCATTTCCTGAGGATACTTAGGGTTCATGATGGCAAGTGAGGAGATGAATCCATGAATTAAACCCTCTGGTATTATTCATATTGCTTGTTTTTCTCTGTTATTGGTAGAACCAAATCAATCTCTATCAGAGTGAATCACTCTCAGTCAAAAGGCTACAATGACCGCATTATTACTTCCTTGTTCTGGGCACTAGATGTCACACTAAGTAAAGTTTTAGAAGTTATTCTTCAAAGTAGGGTGTGGCATAGAGTAGAAACCTTAACTGTGGAAAATCCATAGCTTTATGTTCCTAGTAGAATGTAGTAATGATGTTTTTTCATTCACAAAAGAATGCAGAAAAAAGAATTGTTAGTCAGAAAATATAATTGGAGGAGTCTTAAATAAGTGCAAATCTTTGTATGTCAATTATACCTCAACAAAGCTATTAGTGTGTGTGTGTGTGTGTGTGTGTTTGTGTGGTTGGAGTAGCAGCCTATTGTCATGTCTGTTAGACAGACACATTCCACTTATTATACACATAACAGTGGTGTTTCCTTCCGGAAACCAAGTGATTTTTCTAGAGGCAGGTAATGTATATTCGTCATTATTTGTGTTCTGAGATGGTGAGAAGTTCTTCTCCAGGAAAAGATTCAGATGAGGCCCTACCTGCAAGGGGTAGAGAAGGAGAAAGAGGAGTTAATGACAGTGAGGCCCATTAAACCCTGAATGGTCTCAGGGAAGGATGTGGAATCATCCCTTGAATGGTTTTATATAAAGAAAATGTAGCAGATGCCTCCAGGCCTTTATTTATTCCTTGATTTTAGCTCTCAGAAATCTAGATGAGAATCATACATTGAGATTTGGATTTACATTATTTCCTTTTGGAAAACATGTATGTTTTTAAAGGATGGCAAGGGATATGGGCTCATTATGTAAATGTAGATAATTATATCCTGTAACTTAAATGTGTTATTGAAACTCCTATAAGTTTCCATCAAGATGCTTGGAATTTATTGGAAGCTAGAGAGAATTCAAGTCTTAGTTTCAGCAATTATTGTGCATCTTTTTTAAAAGTAATTCAGTAATGAACTTGAACTGTGTCTAATGATCTATACGTGAATATATTCCTGTATGTAATTAATGTTGTAAACATTAATAGTAATGTTTCTTAAGTTTCAGTGTTTTCTAGATGGTGTGTAATGACAGGTGATTCCCATTCGGCATAATAGTCCTATATCAGTTTGGTAAATATCAGTGCTGTGATTACTTTAAGATCCCTCTGATACATAAGGTTGCGGTTGACAAAATGTGACTCTTTGGGTTTGGAATGCATCCATGCCTTTCTCTCCCTCAGGAGGGGGATGATCAGTCATTTTAACACTGCCCTCTATGGCTAGGTGCTTCCCTTTGGCTCTCAGATCCTCCTGTGACTTGGGACTTTTTTCTCCATGTGTAAATATTGCTGCTGCCTTGAGTCTTAACAACCTGAGGCTGCACAGGTCCGGAGGGAAATATGCCATTTTCTCCCTGAGCTCTATGGGGAGGAAAGCGCCGTGGTGATGGCAGCCCAAGCTGCTTCTCCTTCAAGAACTCGAACAGCCACTTAGGACCGTCACTGAGCTATTCATTTTCGTTCAGTTTGGGAACTCTGAGAACCTTGGGGGCCTCGAAGGAGAAAAATACTGCTCCGAAATAAAATGTAGACAAGACTATTTCTCTGTCAAGCCAAGGGTGGGGTGTGTGTGTGTGTCGGGGGAGAGTGGATGAGAAGGTCAGCTCTGTCTTTACTAAATGGTAACTGAATACCCCCTGTGCTGGGCTCTAAGACAGGGATTGTCCTGCTCAGGTGGAGCAAAATCGGTGCCCCTCATCCTGGCTGTCTATTCTTACGTCTTGTTTGGCCTGTTACTGCTTAAAACAACTGTCAGAGCTCTCGGGTGCCCATCCTGGTTTTCCTGCTGGCTTGCCTTTTGACTTTGACACGGCGTCTCCAGACCCCTCTCACACACACAGACCATGCTAAAGCAGTGACTGACACTTCGGAAGAGCTTCTGAAGGCTCAACTGATTTTAATTCAACAAATAGTAATTGAGCACCTGCAATGGGCTAGGTCTGTAAGGAATCAAAAAGTGAATGATGCGTACTTGCCTTGAGAAGCTTAGGAAAGAGGAAAGAGGGTAAGACTGGGACACCATTCACAAATATATCTTGGGCTGAGAATCCCAGGTTGCTAGTTAGCTAGGGTGAGAAGCAAAAGGAGATAATAAGGCACCTGGGAGCACTTAACTTGCATTTATCTACTCATTTGCTCCTCACAGCAGCGCAGTGGAGAAACTGAGTCACAGAGAGGTTGGAAACTTCTCCAAGGTCACCCAACTAGGCAGTGGTGAAGCTGAGTTCGAATCGGACCCCACATCTGAGGGCTCGCAAATTCTATGCTGTTAATCACTGCATTCTCTTACAATCAGATACATGCCTACCGCTTACAGGAGCCCTGGCAGATGGGCTCTAGGACTGCAGACCACGGACTGCTGCTGTATCCATGAGCCATGTCTTATTTCCTGACAGGTCATGGACTGACAGCGGTCAAGGAAAAAGCAGGGGCCACCTTGAGGATTCACAGTGCAAATTCTGGCTCTTCCGAAGGGGCCCAACCTGATACCGAAAATGAAGTCCCTCAAGGTGAGTGGTGCATTTATTTGGGGGTTTCTTGAACTTGAGCTGTATTACACTCTATGTGCAAATTGAAGATTTCCAAGTACAGATCAGCAAAATGAACTCTAAAAGGGTGTTTTTCTCTTTAGTAGCAGATGCGGCCGCAGAGCAGAGCCCCGCGGAAAGTCCACCCACTTCTCCTTCATCGGGGTCCCGGGGCATGCTGTCGGCCATCACCAGTGCAGTTCAAAACACAGTGAGTCCTTAGCTGCTTCTTCTGTTTTCCCTGAGGTCTGCCAGCGCCTTCTTTTGATATTTCTATTTACCAGTGACCTAGATACATCAGAGAAAAGATGACCCTGATCATAACTTTGGATTATGGCTTTGTTATGCTTTCTCACTTACGGAGTAGGCGTAACCTTGGAACCAAAATGATAAGAACAAAATGAAATATATTTTATGTTTAAAAGGAAGGAGCTTCTTAGAAGGAACATTTTTCAGTCTGATGCAATAGTGTCCTTTCCAACGGCTGCAAGGATAGCATCTATTTGAGGGGGAGTGAGGGCTCTTTCTTAGAGCTGGGACAGCTGTTTTTCTGAGATGCTCTGTGTCTCTTAACCTTCAATTTGAAAAATTATAGAGCAATTCAAGTAAATATTTATTTATTTAGAATCAGAAACATCCTGAAATGTTTCTAAAATGTTTCCAGGTAACAAAGACCAACATTCTCCTCCATCCCTACCTCCCAATTCCCACTCCCCTCTTTCCTTGAATAACCCTAATGCCCGCCTCCCCTTCCCAGGCCCTGCCTCTTAAAGAAGCTGAAGTTGCTTGTTCTTGGCAACGAAACACTGATGGAGAATAAGGGAGAGGCACCCCAACTGAGATGAGGCAGCTAGCTAGTCTTTCGGATGGGGAACAAAAGGTTTATTTTCTGCTGTGTACAACCAAATAACTAGTTTCTCAAGAAATATGACTCATCTCCAATTTATTTATTTATCCATTTTTTAAAAATGGTGATTGGCCCTCATTATATACCAGGAGCTATGCTGGATGCCGGGCACAGACGGATAGCAAGCAGGCACAACATCTCGGAAGACAGAGGGGACTCAACAGTTGTCAGATACACTGCCATGTGGGAAGGCGAGGGGGCTGTGCTCACACATATGAGGGTGTCTTACCCAGACTCCGGGGTCAGGGCATGCCAGAAGTGGGAGGTGACTCTTCCTCTCCTTGCTGCTTGAGGACCCCTAGACTAAGTAAGGAGAACGGAGATCAGCGAATATGTTTTAGGGGTCAGATAGCAGTACAAGTCCAGGGTGCCCATGGGGGCTGTAGGGTCAGGCATGCGACGAGCTCTTTTGTTATCCCTGGTCTAAGGAAGGAATTCGTAGTCCCCCTCTGCTACGAGGCAGGGCCCTCTGAGTTTGTCCTCAGCATCCTCATCTTCCTTTCTGTGTGCCCTCCAGCCCTCCAGTACTCAGTTTTCCCAAGCTCCAGACACCCACCACCAAGTCTGCCCTTACTCAAAGTCCCTGCGTCCTTCCTTCTCCCATTTTGCTCTCTCCTGAAATAACCACTCATAGGATGTTAGGAGAAAAATTGTGAAATGCTGATATCTGCTAGTCCTCCCAACATACGTACATTTTAAAATCTGTTTGGTAGTATGATTACTGATTGTCTCCCAAATTTGGAAACAACGTCTAAATGTCCAAGATGGAGATGACTAACAAAGCATATTAAGTGAATGCACCACTTAGTGAATGCATCCAAATAAATGCACCACTCAGTGAAATCAAATGTTGCTATTGAAGTGATAATTATGAAAAATGGAAAATGCATATAGATAATAATGTAATCATAAAATATAGCATATTCAAACTCATGTAAGATGAGAAAAAACACAGACATATGCATATTATAATTGTAGTTGTGTAGTTGGGTTATACGCACAGAAGAGGTTGCAAAGAAATGCAGGCAGTTCTGTTTATATGAACAGCTAATGTGAATAAATCTTAGCTGTTTTGATCTTTTTTTAAAAAGAAGAACAGTGGCTGGCAAAGGGATTTGCAAGGAGATAACTATATAATAAAAGTTTCTAAAGCCAGAAGTATATGGAAGCCAACCTGTCTTATTTCATGAATATACTAATTACAGGCGGTCATTGCTGTTTTCTGGAAGTGTACAAGAGCCATCGACACAGCCCGAGGGGCCTGCACTCCAGGGCTCTAGATGAAAGGATTCCCCAGAATGGCAAGAGTATTTGACATTTTAATGGACTGCTCCAAATAATTCTGTTACTTGGGTTTAAAATTTTTTCAAACAAAAACAGCAATTGGGTCACCTATTAATTTTTTGTCTTAGAAACATATCTATTCATATACACAGAGCCAATAAAATTAATCCCCTAATGTGCCCTGGTTTTCTTAAGCATCCTTTTAAAATAACATTGTATGTCCTTCAAATTATAAGACATATACCCTTCCAAGGGAAAAAAATAGGATTAAATGAATGATAAATCTCCTGATGGGAAAAATTGAGACTTTTTATTGATTTCAATATTTGAAGATAGCGCCGTGTAGGAGGTGCTGACTGCTGTGAAACAGCAAAACATAAAAATCTAATCTCATGCAATGATTCCATCATCAGGGTAAAAGCGTCTTAACGGGTGGTCTCGATGCTTTGGAGTTCATCGGCAAGAAAACCATGAATGTCCTTGCAGAAAGTGACCCAGGTTTTAAGCGGACTAAGACACTCATGGAGAGAACTGTTTCCTTGTCTCAGGTGGGATTATATACTTTGTGATTTTTTTTCTTTTGGTCAATAAAGTAAATACATTTTTATTTATCTTTTTTATTAGATATTTTAAGGCACATGATGCAAATTTAAATGGCACAAAATAGCTGAGAGTGAAAATTGAGTTTCTAATACACACTTTTCCCCAGCCATTCCTCATGGGAGACAACCACTGTTAACAACTTCTTATGGATTCTATCAGAGACATTGTATAGACAAATTATATAGATACAGATATAGATATGGATATACAGATAGATGTAGCAAACATATACAACCTTTTTCAACCAGATGGTAGCATACTAACCATACTCTTTTGTACCTTGCTTTATTAAGTTATACTTAATCATTTCTTGAAGATTATTCCATTTATGCCATTTGTCTTAGTCCATTCCAGCTGCTGTAACAGAATACCATAGACCGATGGCTCATAAACAACAAACATTTATTTCTCAAAGTTCTGGAGTCTGGGAAGTCCAAGATCAAAGCTCCAGCAGATTTGGTGTCTGGCTTTCTGATTTATAGATGGCAGTTTTCATGCAGTTTCTTCACATGGTGGAAGAAGGTGATAAAGCTCTCTTAGTCCTCTTTTAGAAGGGCACTAATCCCATTCATGAGGGCTCCACCCTCATGACCTGATCATCTCCCAAAGGCCCCACCTCCTAATGCCATCACACTGGGGATTAGAGTTCAACATATAAATTTTGGGGAAACACAAACATTCAGCCTATAGCACCACCGTATTCCAGCTCTACCACTTTCTAGCTCCATGATCTTGAGCAGGTGACTTAACCCTTGTCTGCCTGAGATTACTCATCTGTACACTGGGGTAACAGCAATAACTACTGATAGCTCTGTTGCAAGGATTAACTGAGTTAGAATAGAACCTGACTCTTAGTAAGCCCCCAAGAATGTTAGTTATTATTGTTATTATTATGTGTCAGTATGATAGTTAGAAATGGTATCTCATTGGAATTTTAATATATGTTTCTCTTACTATGTGCAGGGTTGGGCTTCTCTTCTCACACTTCCAGCTCTAAAATTTTCTTCCGTGAGAAATATGATATGAACAAGTTATTCTATATTTTGATCACTTATAGTAGTCAAGAAAATTTTAAATAATATTTCTCATTTTTCCAAATATAAAACTGTAACATTGAACTTGCTCTTTCAGCTGGTATATGCCCAGCTCAGACACCACAGTGCAAGCACAAGTTCAAGCACCTCCTCTTCCCCTTCCTCCTTAAAAGTCTGATACACCAGGTCTCTCTGTGTCTTACCAAAATCAGGAGCAGCAGATGCAGGATTTTATACATTTCACAGGCAGGACAAACATATCTTCTATGGCTCAGTGCTGGGAAGCCATGAAGGAGTTGTGCCTGACAACAGGTTAGTGGTATCCCCTGAAAAGTTTGGTTTTTAGGTTATTTCTCCTTGGCTCTTCCAGAATAACCCACATATAACCACTCTGATATCATAGCCCAGGTAGGAACTTGGCAGGATCATCTAGACCACTACCTACTATGGATCCTTAAAGAAGAAAATAGATTTTGTGTTAAGCAGGCAATTAACACCAGATGTTGTAAAAATATGAAATGAAACAAAACCAAAAATAATAATAATAACCCAAGTATCAACATGGCTTAGAAGGAGAAAGGTTTATCTTTCATTCCTGTGGTGTGAGTGTTCCTGTTCAGGTGGCTCCTCTGGGCAGCTCTCTTCTGAGCCTGCATCTTGTGGCTCCAGCATCTTAAAATCCTTTACTTGCAGCCTCATAGAAAGGGGAGGGACATGTGTGGATAGCTATATGGGACAATTTAGGACTAGCCCTGGAAATAGTATACATCACTTTTACCCTCATTCCTTTGGCCAAAACTTATCACATATTCTACCTAATTCAACTCAGGAGGACTGAAAAACATCATTTAGCTATGTGTCTAGGAGGAAAAGGATATTCAGTAAGCACTCAGAAATATTTTTGCTGCAAGATTATATATATATATAGAGAGAGAGAGAGAGAGACATGCACAGATACATATATTATATATACACACTTATACATACATCTAAACATGTATGTGTATATACATAAATTTGTACATATATATAAATTTGCTTCTAGTCAAGAAGGAGATAATGTGATGGAAAATGTGACCAGTCCAGAAGCTGGCTAACTCTGTGGCATCTTTGACTTAAATTTACACACTTGTTAAGTGAAGACTTAGACCTGGTCCATTTTCTAGATTACCATAGTTTTTGTGACACCTTCACAATTTTTATCACATCTGCATTCAATCTACCGCTAAAAAGCAAATAGCAGTGCTCATAGAAATGTGTCACCCAAGAATCCACACGGTAGGTGTGAACACTTGCAATGTTTGTCATGACACATCTGAAACGTGCGCAGGGAGTGTGGTACAGAGCATTCTGGGGCACATCTGAGTGTTGCACCTGTAATTCACATGGCCACCTTACACTGATTGCCACATTACCCACTTCAGTCTCCTTCCAAATGATAATTTATTGTTCATTTATTCATTCCACAACACAATCCACGAATGCGTTTTGAATGTCCACTACGTGCCGGGCACCATTCTAAGCACTTGAGATACACCCGTGGTTTTTATGGATAAATATCCCTGTCACTATGGAGATTTTGTCTAGTGAGGAGGGACAAACAAATAATAAACATTACCTCATATTTTAGAAGATGATGAGTGCTGTGGAAAAAAAAAGAAAAAGAGAAGAGGGTAATCAGGAACACGGGAGTGAGGGGCAGGTTAAGTATTAAGTCAGATTGTGAGGGGGGACCTCATGGAGATGATGCCATGTGAGCAAATACTTGAAGGAGATGAGGGGCTTAGCTATGCAGAATCTGGATGAAGCATATTCCAGGCAGAAAGAGCAGTTTGTGCAAAGGCCCTGAGGCAGCAGTGTCTGATATGAACAAGAAAGAGCAAGGATGCTATGCGGTAGGAGAGGAGTGAGCCAGGATGAGAGTTGTTGAAGATGAGGCCAGAGTGGTAATGGGGAGCAGGTGATGGTAGATCATGAGGGCATTTTTAAGAACCTTGGCCTTTACTGTTAATGAAATGGGGAGACTTTTGCTGTATTTTGAAGTTAGTATCTGAGTTTAAAAGTATCACTCTAGTTACTGTGTTGAAAATAGACTGGGCTAGGGGAGGGTCAAGGGCAGGGAGACCAGTTAGAGTGTGTATCAGTCTAGATCCTCCCAGAAGCAGATGCCAAGATGATCTTAAACGTGCGAGGATTTTATTAGGGGAAATGACAGCGTGAGAGAAAATTTTAGGGGTTGGGAGTGTCCAGGAAGACTGGGAGAGCCATCGTGGGAGAGACTATGATGCAAGTCCCCAGTGAAGGGGAGAGGGAGGAGACCAGGTGGAAGAGGAAGTGTCCTGTACTGTCTAAGAAAGGTTTGGCAAAGCCATGGGAGGGTCTTTCAGTTGAAGTCTGCTGACAGAGGAGTTCCCATCTCCCAGGAACAGGTCTTCCCTAAGGACCCTGCTGCACCAGTGCTTGGCAGGGAGAGGTTGGGGGAGGCATGGCCTCGGTGAGAATGAGGGATGGATTTCAAAGCACAGCATCTGGGGCCCTTGCTCGTTTATGCTCCACTCTCACAGCCTCCTCGGGAGGTACAAGCAGTTATCTAAGGAAGGGATCACGGTGGCTCAGAGCAGTGTGAAGCCAGGAAGGTAGTGATGAGTGGCTGACTCTGGGTATGGTTTGAAGGTCAATCCAGAGTTCCTAGTGGATCGAACCTGGGGTATGAGATAAAAGGAGGAGGCATAATTACTCCAGTGTTTTTGCTTGAGCAGCTAGATGGATGAAGCTGCCACCAACTGAGACAGGAGGTCAGTTATGTTTTTCCTAATCCACACTAAGTAACTGTAAACATCAGAAATGTTCATCCACACCTGCCTGAAGTTTCTCATGTATTCTGTCTCACTCTTTGAATAACAGGGGGCAGGGTGGTTCTCAGGTCCCACTGATATCTAAGTTTCCAGAGCTGCCCTTCTGTCCCGAAGTCTTCCATGCCAGGATCACTCCCTGCTGTTTAAACCCACCTCCTCTTCTTCTCCAGAGGGAACATGGAGGCAGCATCCTGAAAGCCACTTAGTTCTTCTTTAAGCCACTTTAATTTCACTCTCTGTTTCTTGAGTGAATTCAGATCATTCCGGAGTGACATTTTCCCTTTACCTTCTATTTCATCTCTTTCCCCCTCTAATCTGAAATGCAGATTTAAAGACAGAAGTTGGTGTAGAGAAAGGAAGCAATTTCAGTGTCCATTTCTAAATTTTATTTCCTCACCACCAAGCCAGTGAGATCGGCAGGGGTAATAGGGTCTTACTGTAAGTGTTAAAAATTCCTGGGAGTGATTTGATGGGGTTGTTTTGAAAACTTTAAAATTCAGATCTTGTACTTACTTAGCCTTGAAAACAGACAGGAGGGAGAATTCCTTCTGCAGCCCAGGGGGTTTTGAGTTAACACCACAAGAACCCGAAAAGAGAATGAGGCTGATCGTTTTATTGACACATAATAAAAACAAAATTTATTCTTTCATGATCTTCCCCTTGTGACCTGTGGTGGTCAGTGCATTTACGGTGCTCTTTACGGATATTAAAGACCCCTGTAAACTGAATACCGCAGTAACCTTGATGGGGGATCAAGTAAAAGATGCTTAGACTCAAAGAAAGCAAATGCAGGAAATTAGGAGGGACTGGTGGACATGTGTTCATTTTATTGTCTTATTGTTTAATCAACAGAAGAATAACTGGAGAAAAATGATCAGCCTGGAGAGGAACTCAGTTCACAGTGATACTTCTCAAAACCAGTCTGTCTAAGAATTGAGGAGCTAACATTGTTACTTATATTATGTATCTGTTGAGGAATACACTATGAGTTAATATTTTACTAATTTTTTTCACCAAAGGTGTTGAATAACCACACACAGAATTTTAAAAATAACTCAGAGAAAATCAGACCTGCTGGCTTCTGCTTTGGAGTCTGCCTTGGTGCACAGATTGCCATGATTCCTGCTACAATAGATTAAACTTCGCCAGTGTACATAAATGTGCTCATTATAGAAAATTTGGACATTAAAAAAATACGATTCATCACACACATGGAAAACACTTTAGTGGAAACCACTGTTCAGCTTTTGCTTTGCTTCTTTCTGATCCTATTCCTAGGTATAGAATTGTTGCTTTGTTGTGTTGTGTATGTATGAACAGGAAAAGCTCGAAGTGGAATATTACTTAAAAAATTGAGTAAAAATCAATCAAAAAATCTTTTTTAAGAAATTCCAAAGTGACTAAAGCCTACTTTTCGCAAGTACCACATCAGTGCTCACCGCCCTGTGTCTCAGGCTGGAAGTGGGGCTTGTGAGCCTACGTCTAGTGTACAACATTGTGTATTGTGCAGATGCTACGGGAAGCCAAGGAGAAAGAGAAGCAGAGACTGGCTCAGCAGCTCACGGCCGAGAGGACCGCACACTACGGGATGCTGTTTGATGAGTATCAAGGTCTGTCACACCTAGAAGCCCTGGAGATTCTATCCAATGAAAGCGAGAGCAAGGTAGGTCTGTCCTGGTCATTTGAAGTAGCAGGTTCACAAATGTGTTTTCTTAAACATGAAAGAAAATCCGTTATGAAAATATCTCTTTTTTAGAGCCTCATAACTGTGCTGAGGTCACAAGCACTGTCCAGCTTGATGACCTGTTCAGGTTCTATATTATTTCCGCCCTGTCCTGTGCTGAGCTGTTCCCCCTCACCAGCCCCCAGAGGGCCAGCATGGACGGAGTCATCACTACTCCCACCTCATGGTGCAGAGGGCTGCTCAAAACTGCTGTCAGGTGCCTGGCCTGGGCCTCCCTTTGGTGATACCCGGGTCAGAGGTGCCCCCGCACCTGGGCCACACCTTCATTCCTACCCAGTGGAAACAAAGCAGCTGGTGTTTCTCCCAGAGGGCAGAGTTTTAATATATTTACTTTCATGGGCAACATAGTTATTTATTCACTCATTTGTTAGAATGCCTGGGCCACAGAGGGCAGGATTCCTTTACTGGGGGTTAAAATTCTACTTAGGATCGCTCGTGAACAGAACCCCAGGAAATTACCTAACAGTCCTGCTCATTCCCACTGTCCTATCGGGACCCCCCAAGAAAACAAAACATGAGTAGAAGTCAGCAGGATTGGTGATTTTTTTTAATTGAAGTATAATTGATTTACAATGTTGTGTTAGTTTCAGGTGTACAGCAAAGTGGTTCAGTTGTGTGTGTGTGTATACGTATTCTTTTTCAGGTTCTTTTCCATTACAGGTGATTACAGACTATTGAATACAGTTCCTTGTGCTATACAGTAGAACTTTGTAGTTTATCTATTTTATACATAGTAGTATGTGGTGATTTCTTTTTTTAAAGGATCTATGTGATGTGTGTGTGTTTGTGTGTGTCCCAGATGTGCGTATGTCCCCAGATGTGTGTGTCTTTATTTAGCAAACACTTATGTGTGTTTATATAACCACTAATTTATATAATCACTAATCTAAGCACTTCAAAACTATGAATTCATTTAATTGCACACACAGCTCTTTTGTGTGAATGTCAAGCTGACTGTACTCTGGGATGTTTTTCCAGTGGAGGCCACAAGGCAGTGCCTCTGGGCCCTCTGTGAGGGGCCACGGGGATCCCAGTGAGGCTGGGGAAAGGCAGGTCCTCACTTAGGAAGCTGATCTTGGAAGTGAGCCTGACAGGGGAGCAGTGATTTTTGACTCTTTCTAGGCTTTGTCTTCTTATGTTTGGACTTTGAGGAAGTTGAGACATTTTTGAAGCCCAACTAGTGAGAGAAAGATGACCTCTGCCACCGAGAACCAACAGGATAGACACCCCCCCCACCAAGATTATAGAGTTACAAGTTACTACCTGTGTTTATTTCCTTTTTTGTTATCCATGCCATCACTGACAATCTCGTGGTTAAACTGTTAACGGATAACTTTTTTAAAGCAAAATCATACAGATATCAAGTGAACACAAATCAAAGGATTTATTTCACTCTTTAATTAAATGAAAGAATCAGACATGTTATAACCAGTTCAAAGGAAAAGCCAAAGAAGCACAAATTCATATGGAATAAAGCAATTTTGAAACAAATGTACAGATGGGCAGAAGTCTGGCTTTTCTATGGGAGGGGAGGTTGTCCCTCCACTGGGCAAAATTCATTCACATGTCTAAAAACAAGAATTATTTTGCACTGCTCTCAGCTACCTACAATTTAGTTATAAAATTATTCCCGTGGAATCAGAGCCTGGCAGTCTAGGAAGGTGGGCTCTAGAAAAAGCATTTTCCCACTGAAGCACCAATTTTTCCCTACAAAAGCAGGGTTTGTGGGGAGGTCATACATTATGTGATCAAGTCCACTCAGTAGCTGTATGATTTTGGACTTATCTTACCTTGGTCTCCTTATCAATGAAATGGGAATGATAGTAATCTACTTCATAAAATTATATTAAAAGAATTAAATGAGATAATCTATGTGAAGCTAGTGTCAGCAGGCCTGGTACAAATAAACCGGTCAATAAATGTTAGCTGCCATTTTATGCGTGTATATATATATATGCATATATATTATTGGTGACATTTTATTTTTATATGCATTCCTATGTTTTACAAATATGTGTGTGTATTATTATTATATAAAACATGGAGGACATGGCTCCTCAAAGCGTTCATGGTAGCGGAGAGACGTTCCACTCCGGCCAGTTCTATCAGCTGTGAAACAGCCCCAGGCCCCTAGAAACAGCCCAGCGGACTGCTGTTGCCAGGAAGGAGGTTTGGTCCCTGGAGGGGCGCGTTTCCCTCTGGCTGCATACTCCTCCCACAAGCTCTGCTTTTGTTCTCCAGCCTGGAGAGGTTTGTAGTTTTCATAGTAAGAAATGCAAAATTTTTCCTTGGCTTAGTAATGATAGTTACTGGGTGCTATGATAAATAGTCCCAAAAATATATGGATCAAAAACAGCAGGAGTTACCCTCACTCCTGTAAGTCCAAGATGTGGGTGCCTGGTGGGCAGGCAGCTTTCAGGCATCGAGGGATCCAGAAGCCAGGCCCTGTTCACCTTGTTCATGGTGCGGCTCCACTAGGCCCATCCTAATGTTCACAGGCTTCTGGTAAGAATACCAATGGAGACCCATACAGGGGTTGTCAGATTCAGCAAATGAAAATGCAGGATGACTACATTTTAACTTTAGATAAACAAGGACTACTGTTATTAATATGTCCTGTGCAGTATTTGAGACACACGCTTCTACTAAGAAAATATTTGATGTTTATCTAGAATTCAAATTCAATTAGATGTCCTAGATTTTTAGCTGGCAACCCTACACATACCCAATATTTAAAACTTAAAGAAGTTTTGGAAACCAGCCATTAAAGAAAATATATTCTGTTGTCTTTCCTTGACAAATACACCTTCACAATGTCCTGAGAAGCCAGGTTCCCATCTAGAATTCTCAGACTCCTCAGATTTCCACACCACCCTCCTGCCTGCTCTCTTCCCTTTGTCTCCAGCTGTTTCTCACCTGAAGGAGCCTCGCTGGCACACGTGAGGATAAACCTTGACCGGGAAGTGATACACATCTCCTCTGCTAAGTCCTTCGAGGAAGGACTTATCATTCCTTCTCAGGGAAAAGATTTATAAGGCAGGCTTTCTACCCTTGTGTCCCCGACAACACTTAAACATGGTGTGAAGCATGTAGTCAGCATTCTGCAAATATTTATTGAGGAGTGCCTGGTTATTTATTATTTATTATTGGCTTGAAGTCAAGATTCAGTGCACATCATCTTGGCATAATGGAGTGAACTTGGAGGACGCAAAAGAGATGCCTTCACAGAAAGATGCTGACCAAGAGGACTAAGGGGAACCCTTCCTAGGAGATGCCAAAAGCATAAAACCCCAATGCATTCACTCCCGGAGGATGGTCACCCTCAAAAGACGTGGAGAAACCAGGAGGTCCCACCTGTGTGTATACATTTTCACTAAGTGTTGTACTTGAATACATTTCTTCAATTACCTTTTTTTTCTTTACTCTTAGAAAACTGCTGCTTAGAAAATATATCTGTAGTGTAGGAATGTGATATGAGCGTATCTAGGATCATGAGCTCTATGCATGCATGTATGAGCTGAAATGAAGACTCTGGAAAGGTCAGGGCAGAAAGACGTGGTGGCCGGCCACCATGCAGGGCGTATTTGCTTCCACCTGCTGGACTCCGTGCTTGTGGGTTTTGTGTTGATGGCTTCCCGCCACGCTTCCTCTCAGAGCCTTGGCGATGGTTGCATTATATCCTGATGACGAGCATTAGCAGCTTTCAGGAAAGTGGCATCCTGGCATCGAGGACGCCCTCTCTAACTCTCTCACTTATCCTGATGTGCGAATCCACTACTGTGATGAATAATAAAACATCATCCAAAGAATATGGCAGCTTCTCTGCGGGCTGTTCTTCCAGAGCAAGTGTTTGGCCTGCAGAGTGAAAAAATTAAAACCTTGCTACTTTGGAGTCAGACTTCACTTTTCATACGGTTCTCCATGCACTGTGACCATTTTGGACTTTCAAATCAGTCTTCAGATTCACAGAGGATGACTGGCCATCTGTACAAATAATGTTTAAGTATTTATGAAGGATAGTTTCAAAAGAGGGGTTCTGAAGACACTGAGCAGGGAGGACCAGTTCAAGCATCATCTTCTGTGCAGCGTCCCCGTGCACCCTCTCGCCTCCCCGAGAGGCCCTGCAGCCCCCTTGCTGGCGCGCCCACCGTCACTGCACTCACACCTGGTGTGGCTGTTACCAGTTCACAAGGGCCTCCCTCCTTGAGACTGCAGGATCGTTGAGAAGAAAAGTGTGTCTCATACATTTTGGTAACCCCAGTACAATAACACATTCAGCATGTGTATTTGTATGTGTATCTGTAATATGCATATAACATTTATTTATTTATAATTTGTTTGCATACATGTTTGTTTACATTATATATGTAAGGTATTGACCATCACTATAAGCATCACTACAAGTACTCTTAAGTACCTCATTTCATTTAACCTTCAAAACAATCTTGCTAAGGTAGATGCTGTTAGTTCTCATGTTATAGCTACGGGAACTGAGGCATAGAAAGCTTAAATAAATTACCCAAGGTCACATAACTAGTAAGTGAAGAGCTGATATTTGAATCCAGGGTTAACTCTGAAGTGTGTTTTTAGTCGCTGTGGTAGAAGAGCAACCACCACCATTTATTTAGTATCTGTTGTGTGTACATGCAATGTTCTTCCCATTTGTTCTTGCATTTACCCCACAAAGGATCACAATGAAGTGTGGATCTCACTTTAGAATAGAAAACCTCCTTTGGGTATATACCCAGAAGTGGAATTGCTGGATTGTATGGTAGACCTATTTCTAATTTTTGGAGGAAACCAGAAAAGAGGATTTCAAAGCAATATGTGCACTCCCATGTTCATTGAAGCATTACTCACAATAGCCAAGGTATGGAAACACCTAAATGTACATAAACAAATGAATGGATTTAAAATATGTGCTATACACATTGGAATATTATTCAGCCATGAAAAACGAGGACATCCTGCCATTTCTGATAACATGGATGGACTTTGAGCACAATATGCTAAGTGAGATAAAGTCAGGCAGAGAAAGACAAATACTATATTGTATCACTTATATGTGGAATCTGAAAAAGTCAAACTCATAAAAAACAGTAAAATGGCAGTTACCAGGGGATGGAGTGGAGAATAAGATTAATGTTGTTTAGGGGTACAAACTTGCAAAAGTAGTAAATAAACCCTAGAGATCTAGTGTGCAGTATAAGGAATGTGGACAGCAGTACTGTACTGCAATCATCAAACTTGCTAAGAGACTAAAACAATTATCCCAACCACTAAAAAAAGAAGGATAATTATGTATGTAATCTGACAGAGGTCCTAAATACTGCTACAACAGCAATCAGGTTACAATATACACTTGTGTCAAATTAACCAGATGTACACCTTAAATTTACACAATGTTATATGTCAAATATATTTAATCAAAAACAGGAGAAAACTGAGACCCAAGGAGCTTATGTAACTTACCTAAAGTTGCACAGTTTGTAAGCAGTAAATCCAACATTCAACCCAGCGTTACCTCCCACACCAGGGCTCACCTGGGAGACCTGGGCACAGCTGTACATAAACATCATTAATGAGAAGAAAAGATGACAGTTATGCTGACCTATTTCTTTTTTTCAGGTTCAGTCATTTTTAGCATCACTTGATGGAGAGAAGCTGGAACTCTTAAAAAATGACCTAATTTCCATTAAAGACATCTTTGCAGCCAAAGAATTAGAGAATGAAGAGACTCAAGAAGACCAAGGTAAATAACCAGTTAAATAGCAAGACAGACTGTTGGTGAAAACCCTTATGCAACTGCTGTTAATAAGCACAGCCCTTGGAAAAAGGCAGAGTTATTTAATTCAGGCGCTCCTCCTTCTCACTTCCAAACACTCTGTGCATCTGCTCTTGTTACAGGGGCTGGTCACATTGACCTCTAATCCTCTCTTCTGCTGGGTGGGAACTCCTGAGTCAGGCGTCTTTATTTTTCTGGATGGCACAGTCCCTGGCACATCACAGGCACACAGAAAATGCATCTGGTCAAATGAACCAAGGTCACAGTGCACTAAACAGGCAGGGCCCAGTGACTACAGCTTATGCTCTAGTGTCTAATTTGTTTTTATCAGCATGTGAAAGTTGTTGAATGTGGTTGATTTGTTGGTGGGCAGGTCTTTCAGTGGATTTCTTTTCATATTTTTCTTCTTTTTTTAATTGTAGTATAGTTCATTTATAATGTGCTAGTTTCTGGTGTACAGCATATATATATATATATATATGTATAGATATATAGATATATATCCTTTTTAATATTCTTTTCCAGAATTACAGGCTATTGAATATAGTTCCCTGTGCTACACAGTAGGTCCTTGTTGTTTATCTATTTTATATATAGTAGTTTGTATCTGCTAATCCCAAATTCCTAATTTATCCCCCTACCCTTCATATTTTTCTTCTTCCTTTTGATTTACACGTGTAGGAATCAGGGTGTATTTGTCGGTGACCTACACTTCACCCAAAGAGTACAGTTCTGACAAAGGTCATTTTTTAAGAGTTCTAGCTTCTCTCCATCAAAGGCACAAAGGCATGCAGTACACCAGTGTGCCATGTGTGGGATTGTCAATCACTGAGTAAGCCAGGTACCCGCTCCCAATAACCTTCCAGCCAGACAATGGCATGACCCAAGGAGACTAGAACCTATTTTGTAAGAATCAAGGCTTCCTTAAGGGGGAAAAGATGTTCTCAGAGTTGGATGTGCTTAATGATTAGGTTGTCCATTTGGGAGCAGAATATAGGAAAGCATTGGCTACGTACACAGAAGGTGACTGATGTCACCACCAAGCACTACAACCACAACTGTTTTGTGTAGGTTATGCTGAAAATTTAAGCAACCGTGCACACACAAGGCTGACTTCTCCTGGGATCATCTGAAGGGTCTCATTTGCAACATTTTCACTACTTACTTGCTATTTGGCCTTGAACAAGTTATTTAACCTTCCTGAAACTCAGTATCTCACCTGCAAAATGGAGACAGTGATATGTATTCCCAAGAGCTATTGTAAAGATCAAATTAAGTAATACATATGAAAACATATAGTGCCTGGCACACAGAACTGCTCAAAGTGTTAGCTGTTATTATTATTTAAAGTGCTAACACAATGCCAGGAAAATAGTAAGGATGCAATAAATTGTAGCTTTTATTTCTAATTGTATCCGTGATAATATGCATGCATATTCAGTCCCTGGAAGCATTTTGTGCCCAGCTGTGTTACATACCTTTAATGAAAGCTCAGACACAAGACCTCAAATGCTTCTGCCTCGATGCTCAGGGCAAAATTATTCGAAGCATTTACAAACTATCATTTAAACACTATCCCCTGCTTTAGCCCCACATAATGACCTTATGTGCCTTCAGTTTTATGAGATTTATGCTCGTTTGCATCAAAATAGAATAATCAATTATACTGAAGCGTAGAGGCCAATATCAAAGAGACAGCTGGAGAACAATGTTTCTGAACATTTGTGTGTTTCTACAAAGGCACAAAGGATGACAGCCTTGTCTTTGTTTTAATAATGAAGAAACTAAGACATTAGCTGTTAAAGGTCATGCAGCTAGTGTTATGGACCCAAGGTGAGTTCATGTAGATGCTTCTTTTCCAGAGTAACAATCAGCAAAAAGATCCAGGCTATTTCTCTTCAGTCTCATGATACCTGAGGCAGACCTTGGTCCTCTTGGGGTGTCATTCAAAAAAGGATAAAAAGAAGATCCCAGATTCTCCCTAACAACAAAGAGATATTGTTGCCAGTGCAAGTAGTTAAGGCAGTTTTGCATCCCCAACTAGTGCTTTTTCTTGGAAAGGAAACTTGATTCAATACTGTTAAATAAAAAATGTTACTACATGTGTTATGTTCCAGGCTTAATAGAGAGCTTCAGTAAATGGAGGTTTTTGAATATGTCCAAAAAAAAAAAAATTGGGGTCTTGATGGCATGTTTAAGAAATGAGAGGTTCATTTCTCTTTAAGTGACAGAATCCTGTTATCTCCCATAATATATCCATTTTCCCATAGGGCATCTCCAGATTATCAAAACAGTATTAATTTTAATTAATTTAATTTAATAAATAAATGACATTTGAACACTGAAAGAAGAACAGGAAAGAAGAATAGCAGGGTTGTCATTAAATCAATCCAATTATAATGGAGTGTTACAACTCCAGGAAGGTGAGGGATTAACTGAAAGCTATAGAGAGCAGTCTCGTGGGTGAGGGTGAGCAGGCAATCCAGGAGCAAAATTCAAAGAGAAACCAGAGCATTTTCATCATATTTTTTCTTGTAAGCACTTACATTCTTAAAAGCCCTCTAACACCTGAATAATTTATTTGATTGTCTCAGGAAATGTAATAAACTGTCATTTTTAGATAAATTTAATATCAGGCTCCTCTGCATTTAATAACATTAGCTAATGATTTGCATGTTTGTCTTTCCAGCAGAGTGTAATTTTATCACACTGCCCTGGGTCTCTAATTTGGTTTACCACTGTTGTGAGGAGATCTTTGAAAGCTATTTCCTCCTTTTATTGCTTTGGTAAAGATCTTCTCGGCCACATGTACAGACCAAGAATTGTGGCAATAGGTATTCTTTGTTGCATCATTCTTTATCATCTGTTTTTTATCCACTTGCACTTTCTCTGTGATTATTTTCCTAAAATATTTGCTGCAAGCTATTGGTGTATTTCTCTGTTTTATAGAATGAATGCACATTGAAAAGCGGGGGCTACACAGAGTGCTTGTATCCTAATTTAGTGTTGATTACTTTCAAACATCTTTAATCTCCCTGTGTTTATATCTTTGTAGCACATAGCAATATAGTAATGTAAATCTTTAGTGTTTGCAAAATACTTACGCATTTGTTGTATTATTTGGTCCTTACAGCAATGCTAAAGAGGGGATGGGTGGGGTTTATTATCCCATATTTACAAGGGAGGAAATGGAAGGTAAGAAACCCTGTGACTGGCCCCAGGTCACGTAGCAGTAAGTGCAGGAGCTGGGGAAGAACTCCCACCATCCAAGTCTCAGGCCAGGGCTCTTTCTGCCCTGCAGCACCACCTCACCCAGAGGAGAAGGACCGGGCAGTTTGGGAATGAGACCCTGTGGGAGCTGCCCCTCTTTGCGTAACTAGGGAGGGTGGGTTCAAGATCTCCGCCCAGCAAAGACATAATCTTAGCTTTTGTTGGAATCTCACTCTCTCATTGTCTCTTGGACTCTGTAGCCCTCCAGCTCTCCCTTTGTACACATGACTAATGCCTTCTCATTCTTTTGTTTTCTTTAGTTTCCGTTGTTTTTATTCTCCCTCAGTATTTTTTTTTTTTTGGAAGAATGGCTGATTTACAGTGTTGTGTTAATTTCAGGTCTATAGCAAAGTGATTCAGTTATATTCTTTTTCAGATTCTTTTCCATCCATTATTGTATATGAAGTAGATTAACAACAAAGGCCTACTATATAGCACAGGAGCCCTATTCAATTCCTTGTAACAGACTTGTCATTCTTGAAGGCTCAGTTCAGGCATCACCTCCAGGAAGCTTTCTTAATACCCCTGAGGACTGGATTAGGTGATGCAAAATTTTGCTCCATCTGAGCACTTACCTCTTTGGGTTTTATGATTTGCTTATATCATCTTCTTCATGAACAACGACAGCCACCTCTCTCTCTACCCGCAAGGCACACGCCTCCCTCCCCCTGTCCTGAGCCATGGCCTCCCAGATGTCCCTGAGCAAGCCAGGCACTCCCCTCCCTCCTGGACTTGGCTCTGGCGGTGTCTCTGCCTGAAGGTTCTTCCCGGGATCTGTGCGGCTCTCCACTCTCCTCCCCCTGGTTATTATTCAAAAGGCAATTTCTCCATTTGAAATTCCTAACCCGGAGCTGCCCCTGTTCCTCTTCCTTGGTCTGTGCTTCTCCATCAGACTCCTCACCGGACACATGTGCTTTACTTCTCTGGTTTGTTTACTGATCAGCTCCCAAATTCGAGGTGATGATAAACTGATTAAGCCAAATGTTTTGAACATAGACCTACGAGTCGCCCTGGCTATCTTCACAAGCTGCTGATTAACCATTTTGTTTATAAAACAGAAAACAGCACAACTAGACATGTTCAATACAGTATGTCTCACATAGCTTTGTCGTCCCTGAAGCTGCTGCCTTCACCCGCTGACGTAGGCCAGAGTGTTTTCTTCTCAGAGGCTTTTGAGTTCATGTAATCAGACCAGACAAATGATGCTTTTAGTACCCTCCACCACCCCAAACTGGTGATAAATTCGTTGTGGAATCAATTCTTTAGCACATACCAGAAACTCTTTTTACTCTTAAAAAAAATTTTAAGTGTTTTTGATTGAAGTATAGTTGATTTACAATGTTGTGTTAGTTTCTGGTGTACAGCATAGTGAGTCAGTCATACGTATATTCTCTTTCATATTCCTTATCATTATTGCTTATTATAAGATATTGATTCTAGTTCCCTGTGCTATACAGTAGGACCTTGTTGTTTATCTATTTTATATATAGTAGTTAGTATCTGCAAATCCCAAACTCCTAATTTATTAATTAGTTTTATTTTATGATATATATAACATGGTATATTATATCATCAATATATTAGTGTATGTGGTATAATTAATTAGTAAATTCCTTATTCAATAAATACTCATTTTATCACCTGTATTCTTCCAGGCACTGATTTAGATGCTCTGAATTTAGAGATGAGCAAAACACTGTCTGTGTCCTTAAGTAGCTTCTAATCTGGAGGGAAGACATATCAATACAAAGTATTGTAGGACCAAGCAGGTGGCCTAGGGAACCATGGGAAATTTCTCTAGATGTATAATATTTTTACATCAGATAGTAGACAATCCATAGAGAGTGCTTGAATTCCACTTGCTTAGCACTGTGGCTTCGTGGACATAAAAAGGTACCCTGGGTATCATTAAGGGTTGCAGTGCTAAGCCTAACAATATACTGTAAGTCATAAAATCAGTGCTGTCCCAGGGCTCTCAGACCTGAGAAAGGTCATTCATCTGTTCATTCAGTCATTCTTGCAATAAAGAGCCACTGACCACCTATAACTGGGAACAAGGCCGATAGGGCCCTCCCTGCCCTCATGTGCCCTCCAGGCCAGCCCGGGATGCCCCGGTAGAGCTGCGAGCAGCCAGGTTCCACCAGCCCCGGCCCCGGCCCCGGCCCTGGCCACAGCCACAGCGGGCTGCCTGGCTGCCCTGCTGCCAAACTGGCACAGCTCCCCTTTGCCCGGCAGCTGGAACATGGGCTGCTGCCGCCCCCACTGCCACTCTGACCGCAGGCTGTGAGGTTGGGGGAGCTGCCACATTCTGAAGGATGAAAGATAAATCATGCTTCTTACTTCTGTCATTTTCTGTTTCCAGGCTTAGAAGAAAAGGGCGAAGAATTTGCAAGCATGCTTACAGAGCTTCTCTTTGAATTACATGTTGCGGCCACGCCTGACAAACTCAATAAGGTCAGCACCATGAGTCTGAGTTTCTGTTTTTGTTTCCTCAGAATGGTCTCAGTTGTAACATCCCAGAGATCCACCTGAAATAGAGAAGCTCCAAGCCCCCAATGGCACATGGCGGGAGGGGCATCTGGGTGCGGTAGTTAAGGTTCCAGGAGGCAACATCACGAAACCTGGTGATGGAGAACATGCTAGGCTGTCATGGGACCTGCACTGGAGTTGCAACTTCACTAGTAATTGCCTTGTGGCCTTGAACGAGGCACTTCTCCACAAAACAGAATTTTCCGTCAGAGCAGTGGTTATCTTCAGCATAGGGGAGGAAAGAGGGTGCAGAATCACCAAAGGGCTTTTTTAGATTCCGTCTCCCCTCCCCTCTAAAGCAGCATGTCAGAATGAGGCAGAGAAAGCACGTCAGCCAGAGCCAGCTCACCCACGTGCCCCTCCCACTGGGAAGCCAGTGCTACCCAGTGTCTAAGGCCATTCGAGCTCTCTGATGGTAAAGTAACACAGGATGTTTTGCAAGTTAGTACAGGGTCTTGCTGTGTCATTTCTTAATGAGGTCACTGATCATTGATTACTTTAAATGGCATCATTTTCCCCATTTTCTCTCTCTCTCTCTCTCTTTCTCGTCTTCTCTTTCCTTTTCTTTAGCGATCAGTGGTTGGTGCAGGTCCTCACTCATCAAGGTGGGTGAGGAAAGGGCAGACTGAGGCAGTGAGGTGGAGAGATGAGTAATTTCTTTATCTCTGATAGAGGTCACTGATTCTGGCAGGTCAGCAAGTTGAACACAGCTGGAAATTGCCTCATTCATCTCCAGGCAGCACCTGCCACCGCTCAGAGAGTGTGTGGTGCCTCCAAGGTCTTATTTACATAGTCAGGTAAACCTTTGTCCCTCAAAGAGGACACACCAAGGGTAGTTTTATGGGGGTTTTGTCTCCCCATTAACTTGCCATCAACACCCTGACATAATAAACTTTGACATGCAAGCTTTCACATGAGAAGGACGTTTAGCCTAAGCTCAGGCACAACTTTCTCTTAAGCAAGCACCTTAAACTGTAATGTAAAAGCTGGTGAGGCTACCCTTTCAAAATTTAGGGAATAACAGAGAGAGAAGGTGGTTTCTGCTTGTTCAATAATTTTTAAGGCCACAGGTTGCTCAAACTGCACTCACGTGCAATGAAACTAATCACAACCCTCCTCCCCTGTGAGGCCGGGAGACCCAGCCTGGCTGGAGAGGAGCAGAGCCATCCGGCATCTTCCTGGCGTGACACATTATTAGTTTCATGAAGCATTAAGGGCCTCGTGAGACATAGCAGATGAAATCTGCTTTAGCAATGACCCTGGCTAATTCATATAGATACATAATTCTTTCATAGTTGGTCACAAAAAGTGAAAAATATACTATGGCTCTTCCAAAGTGACTGTCATTTTTATTCCTCTCCGAGTATCATTTTAGGATGCTTTTCAAAAATTCCTCTGGCCCTGCAGTGTTCTCTCCATGCTTTCTTTCTATTTGGTCCCTTTGTCCTACTATATTTTTACCAAACAACAACAAAGTGTTTTCAGGGAGGTCGAGGAATGGCCCCATCATTCTTTAAATGTACAGAGAACCACCTCTGATGCTTTAGGGTTTGATCTGAGTCGTGGGACTGGCATTTCTTATGGTTTCCATGTTTGTACAATAAACACATTGCTTTGGTTGGGGGCCTTTTTAGGCCATGAAAAAAGCTCATGACTGTGTGGAAGAGGATCAAGCTGTGGTGCCAGTAGATGTGGCCAAAGAGTCAGAGGACACAGCCAAGAAGGAAGAAGAGGAAGAGAAACCTGCAAACCCCAAAGAAGACAAGAAGGAAGAAAGGAAAACTAAGACAGTCGAGGTAAACGAATTTCCATCGTCCACATAAAGAGCAGTAATACTATGTTAATTCTATCAACAGCCCAATTTTAAGTGAGGCGAAGCCATTTCATTTTCATTTCTACCATTACACTTTATAGAAATACGAATATCAATGTCGTAAACACTAGGATTTCTCTACGCCAAGACATTTCGTGACTTGGCATAGATATTATAGCTTTTCTCCATAGCTTTACAATTATAATTTAAAAGAAAAAAGATCTCTAGGAACATAGTTGATTTATCTTTAAGGTAAAATTCTATCCTATATGCAAATTTGTAATCATAAAATGTCTTTATGCCCCATAACTAATGATGTAAAAGAATTTCATTGCCGCAGTTTTTATTTCATAGTTTAATAAATTTACAAGTACATAATTTACAATATGCCTATGTCCAAAAATGAATTTGCAATAACTTCATTTCACACTGAATTTTAATTTTAGAGAAAGAATCTTTCAAATTATGTCACTCTGAAGACAAATGTCACTGAGGTCTATTCATTCTGGCACCCTCCCACACACTTTGTTAAGGACCTGCCTGTTGTGTGCCCAGCATTGCTCTGAGAACTGGGGACCCAGCTGAAGAGGGCTTGTCATGTTCCTGGTACCTGATGACACTTCTGTTTTGTAGTACCATTTCCACTTAGAAAAGACCTAAGAGTACCCATTAATCTTCGGGTAAATTTTTTCGGGTCATATTTGTGTTTTGGAGTTTTTTTCCCCAGGAATTACATAATTGTTTTAATGTCACAGAACTTTTTTAGAAAGCATCTGCTCAGTGATTAATTTTCTGCCTTGTACTGTTTGCTTTCAGGATGTATACATGCTGTCCATCGAAAGTCTGGCAGAAGTAACAGCTCGCTGTATTGAGCAGCTTCATAAAGTAGCAGAATTAATTCTTCATGGACAAGAAGAGGAAAAGCCAGCTCAGGACCAAGCAAAAGTCCTGATAAAGTAAATGTTACTTTCTTTTTTTAAATCTATTTTTATATATAGTAGATAACATTTGCAAATCTCAAACCTCCAAATGTATCCCTTCCCACCCCCTTTCCTCAGTAACCATACGATTGTTTACTATGTCTGCAAGTCTGTTTCTGTTTTGTAAGTGAGTACATAGTGTCCTTTCTTTCTTTTTTTTAATAGATTCCACACATGAGTGATATCATGTGGTATTGTTCTTTCTCTTTCTGGCTTACTTCACTTAGAATGATGATCTCTAGGTCCATCCATGTTGCTGCAAATGGCATTATTTTATTCTTTTTATGACTGAGTAGTATTCCATTGTATAACTATACCACAGCTTCTTTATCCAGTCATCTGTTAATGGACATTTAGGTTGCTTCTATGTTTTGTAAATGTTACTTTCAATTCTTATTTTTCCAGTTTTATGTACGTGTGCCATTCAAATGCACGCTCACAACACCCCCTCCACACACACACACACACACATGAATATATACACCCTCAGGTCTTAAAGATTCAGAATTCAAGTCAACTGATTCCATTGTTCTATGATCATCTTAAGAAATAAGAACTCTCAAGAACCATGTTAGCAAGAATAGTAATAATTAGCTAAATATTCCAGAAATTATTTATGAAGAGATTTAAGAGAAGACACCTTAAATCATTCAGAGCTAAGTGTTTGTTTTAATAGATCAGAGTCTGGAAGTACAGACTTTTGAAGATAATTACATTTTCAACAACCACACAAATAGAGAAAGGACACCTTATTGGACTTCTCAGCTGGTTTCACAGAAATATGCAAACACACCCCCACTGTTCCTAGGGACTCACACCAACTCTGCGTAGTCTGAATTCTGACAGTGATGGTCACCAGTGTCAGCCAGTTCACTGTGGACTGCTTGTGTGTGCGTGTTTGCTGTCATGTGTTTGTTCTTCAGTAAGTGGAATCTACTTTTATTAGTTTATCTAGTGAAATAAAAATGTTCTATACATAAAAATAGCTGGTTTGGAGTATTCATTAAGATAGTTGATTATGGAGCTGAAGAAAAAAGCCATTAACTTTTATGCGTATGACTGTGTGCTGTGGTGTAGACAATTAGCCCAAGTCCACACGCCCTCTCGTTATTACACAGACACAGGAGCCAAAATGAGAGCCTCCTAAAAATATATGGATACACACACGTGCGTGCACACACACATACACACACAGAGCTCAACAGATTCCTTTACTTCGCTAGCTAACTAGTCTTCGTTTATTACTGCACTTGGCATTGTAGGCTGGGGAGCAAATTTTTAGTGGCAGGACCTTCCAAAAAATCATTATTAGTGTCTTTGTACTACTGGTAGCATTTTTACCTCACTTGTACAGATTTGTCATCTAGTCTAGATTTTCATACCTAAACATGTGAAAATCAAAAATATAAGAACTACGCAAGTCCTGCCTTTAAAATGCCTACAAAGAATATGTACTTACCTCATTGTATAGAAGGAAGTACAAAGGGCAAAATATGAAAAGGTTAAAATATTGAGGAAAACATCTGAGCACTGTTTTATATTTGTGGTGCTGATTTGAAAGAGGAGGGCTAAAGCCAGAAGTTCCTGAGTATGGAAAGCAAGACCTTACCCTAAGCTCCTGTCCGATCCCCAGCCCCTGACTGTCCCCACCTTACCAGGCGGCACCAAGCAAAAGGTAACAAGGCCTCATGTATGTCTGTGTGATTAGTGCCTCTTCACCCACCTGCCCGAGAACAGAGGGAAATGCTCTTAGCTCTCTCCTGGCCTTACTCCTGACCCTTTCTGTAGATAAGTTCTGGATGGGTGGATGGGTATATGAATAAATGGATATAGCTCAACAAACTTGAACATACAGCTTAGACAGCATCCTATTTATCAAAACAAAACCGAGATTTACATCACTGACATCACTAGACCTTTTAACATGTAAGATTCTTAACTTGGAGTTACTGTTTTACTAATAGCATTTTAATCACTATTCATAAAAGTCATAAATACTTATTGTTTAAAACAATCGGACAATACATTGTTAGGTAATTAGCTTGTTTTCAGTTTTTGTCATCATCTGCAGTGTTATGACGAGCATTGCTTTGTTAAATATTTGTGTCTGTCTTGCATTATTTTCTTGGGGTAAAGTCCTAGGAGTGCAATGGCTGGAATAAATGTGGAGTTTCGATATAAGTCTGAAAAACATATTCTACAGGTGTTTTATTCTGAGGCATCTAATAAAAACATAATCAAGATATCAAGGGACATCTGAGTTTGAATCCCGCCTCCTTCATTTATTACTTGTCCTAAGCAAGTTACTTAACCTTCTTAAATGTCAGTTGCTTCATCTATAAAATGGGAATAATAATGGACCCTAATAATGTCATTATGAGGATTAAATGTGAATATGCACCCAAAAGTACTTAACATAGTACCACAGTGAATGTCTGTTATTATTTTTAAATAACAAAAAAAAATGGAGAAAAATCACTTGGCAAGATCCTATATGTGTGGAGCTCAAGCCTGGTATTTTTCCTCCATATGCTTTTGATTCTAGAAAGCAGAAGGGGAGAAGTAACCTGTGACTGTGAATCCTGGAAGGTTACTGAGGAAAGCATTTCTATAGAACATCTTCAAACGTGTGTGCCGTTCTTTTAAAGGGAATACTGTATTAGTATCAACAATTATGTTGCAAGTTCAACTATTTTTCTTTATTAAAAATCCCCAAACCTCTTTTTTTCTTCTTTCAGATTAACTACTGCAATGTGCAAGGAAGTGGCCGCCCTATCAGAGAAGTTTACAAGGACTTTAACCGCTGTTGGGGTAAGATTATGATATTGATTCTTTCTTTACCTTTTTTAAGGGGGATGGCCTATGAGGGGCTGTGAGATGAAGCGGAAGGTGCAGTGCCGCGTTTGACAGCTCCCCAAAGCAGAAGCCCCGCCGTGACATTTACTAAAACGAGGTCAGAGCACCTGCTCTAGTGACAGGAGGCTCAGGGCGCTCATCTCACTGCGCTCCAGCCCTGCTGCTGTGTCTCAGACGCACAAGATACCGGGTGGAGTTTCAAACCTCTCTGGCCCTCATTTCCTTGATTTGTTTTTTAAAAAGTCAAATGAGGTTTCCTTCTATAACTGAATATCTGGGATATATAATTCAAAAATCTCTATTAAAATGATTCATTTTTGTGTGAAAAAGATGCAGTACAGAATGATGAATTTATCTGAATTTTTGAAAACTAACTCAGAAGTACAATATAGTATTCATGGGCGTGTGTATGAGTGGTAATCTTATACTCACTTGATGATACAAGACAGATTATGAAAATGGTTGTTTAGCCAGAGAGGGGACAGATTTGCCATGAGGATAATGGGGTTTTTTTTGTATATATTTATTTCTATTGACGTATAGTCAGTTTACAGTATTGTATAGGATAATGGATATTTCATGTTCTTTTTTAAAAAATAAACATTTGAATGGGGAAAAAGTCATTTTTAATATTCACACTCACTGTTGCCCTCAAAGCCTGTTTAATAAGCCATGCAAGTTGGAAATGTCCATGTTTTATTGTTGCATTTTAACTTTCACCGAAAGAAAAAATTTTACCTATTTCTCTGTAGAAGTGTTTCTGTTCCAAGGTAACAACTTTGAAAGGCTTGGTGTTCATTTGGAGATGTGGCTTCTGGTTATTTTCGTTAGAAATCACTCATGTTATGTAACAAAGTGGGATTCGGGAAGACAAGTGGAAATTAGCCCTTTTTAATCTTTCTACTTTTTCTTTTAAGGCCCTGATTTAAGGGCAGGGGGTTTTTCCATGAGAAACAGCAAGTTTTACTTCCTATATGCGCTGGGGTGCTTGGGTTATAAATGTGTTAGTTGCCCAGGGCTGCATTAACAAGCAGCATAAACTGGGGGCTTGAACAACAGAATGTATCATCTCACCGTTCTGGAGGCTAGAAGACCAAAGGCAAGGTGTTAGCAGAGCCATGCCTCCTCTGAAGCCTCTAGGGGAGGGTCCTTCTCTGCTTCTTCCGGGTTCTCAAACCTTAATGTGCAAGCAAATCACCTAGAGATCTTATTAAAATGCAGGTTTTTGATTCAGTGGGTCTGGGATGAGGACTGAGATTCTGCATTTCTAACAAGCTCCCAGGTAGTAACAGAGCTCCTGATTCACATTCTACATCTTGAATAGCAAAGCTCCAGAGGATAAATATGTACTGGAATGAGTATCTATACACACACACTTACACACAAAATACACACGTGCACACACATGTGTACAAATGATTGCATGCACAAAATCAGGAACACACAAGTTACCTTCTGGAGAAAGAAAAAGCTGAATCTAAATCGCATTTACTGATCTGCTATCTCACCACAGTACCCGCCGCCTTGTGCACTGATGAATCATTCACATCAAGTCATTATTTCTCATCTCTAAAAGAGCCATTATTCATATCTTGAAGTTAATGAGTGTGTATTGCTCTCCAGACTCTATTTAAATTGCTTGCACATCTCATTGATTCTGAAAACCAATGTCATTTTATTGCCCTCATTTTGATTATATTTTAGAGGTTTATTGATAATCAAATAAACATGAAAGCAAACCATAATGGATTTTCTGGTGATTCACTAAAATGACTGGGTTTTTAAAGAGCTTTTTCCCAAGACTCCATTATGGTTTCCCTAGTAAGACATTACTTAGCCCTCAGGAGAGCGATGCCAGTGAAAGTGGACTGCTCTGGGAAGATGTATTTCGTTTATATGCTTTTGTTTATATAAAGTCTTTCAAGTAGAATGAGGCAAGCAGTCTTTTAAGGTTGCCTCTCTCTTGCTAGTCCATTTAATTATTTATTGCCTAAGAGTAGGTTGAACATTAGATAGAGAAGACTGTTAATTGATGGACCAATAGTGGACATAGTAATAATGATGACACTAACACCAGCTCTCACTTTTTGAACACCTCCTTAATACCAGGCTCTGTAGTCTGCGCTTTACATATATTCATGTCTTGTGAACCAAGATGTACCAACCTGTTTGCAAGTTATATTTTAGAGCATTTTAACTTTGCTGCTAATCTGGAAGACACACCCTATAATCAAGTACCCAAGTTTGCATTTAAAATAAAAAAGACTACAGACCTGGGCTGGGACTAGGGGACACAAGTAAAGGAACTTAATATGCCTACAAAATTTGAGGGAACCCCCACCCCCAACAGAGACACAAAGAAACAACCTCAGTCTTCTAGATAGGTATTTTAGTGCAATATGTTTAAAAATCAAGATGAATACCAAAAAATCAAGGTGAACAAAATATCAAAATTTTAAGTAAAGACTGAGTCCGACCCTGGACAACTCAGCCTCCCTCACCTCCCCCTAGTCCCAGACCTGCTACAAGCTCGAAGGAGTAGAAAGGTCTGAGTTTACAGTTCTAACTTTGTGACCTTAGTCAAGTTACTCAACCGTCCTGATTCCCATTTTCTCAAGTTAGGGTTATTATGAACCCTAGCTACCTCCTAAGTTTTCTGTCGAAATTAAATGAGATCGTGTGGGGGAAGCACCAGCTCTGAAGCCTTGCCTGCGGTAAGCATCCACTTCTCCCCTTCTCTAAGAGATCCCTCAGCAAAGCCGGCGTCTTACACGTCTGACACTGTGTGTGACGAGCCTTGGGGTATGAGCACCTAATCTGTCAGTTTCATCCTTTTGATTCCACAGAGCCACCAGAAGGCCGAGGTCCTTAACCCCATGATCAATAGTGTATTGTTAGAGGTAAGTGGACCCTCTGGAGAGAAAATGCTTATGAATCAAAGCAAATGATAGAGCTACTTTTTTTTTTTTTTGGTCTCTCTCCCAGGCAGCAAATGTCATTGCAATTCTAAATTTTATCGTCGACAGCCTTTTTTGAGTACATCTGTGTAGCTCAACCAGCTGTTAAACCCTCGGGTGAAGCTACAATACCTAATTTTCAAGAATTCCTGATTATAAAGAGAAATGCTAAGCTTGCACGTTATTTCTGTCACTGTTTCCCTGGCAGAAGCACATTTCTGCTGCCAAGTTTGACACCAGATTTAACACTGTGATTACTGACTGCAACGACAGATTCTTGCACAAGGGTGATTTTTGTAAAAATGGACACTTCCCTCCATTCACGATTACTTTTGGTTTAGTTAGGTCTAAGCTCCAGACTGGCAGAAATGACAAGTAGAATCCTAAGCATCTGCCTGTTCAGTGACCAGAGGCAAGATCCTCTAGGACCACAGCACTCACTTCGTGGGCCAGGGCTTTGTAACCCAGATACACAGCTGCCCCTCGCCGCTGTGGCTTTGCCAGAAGCAGTGATGTAAGACAGAAGAAAAGCAGCCCAGGAGGTCTCACTTATGAGTCATAGGCACTGTGTTCCACCTGTGGCTAGTGGAGGAAAACCTTCTATTAGGGACCAAACCATAAGGAACTGGCATATCTGTAGCCCCAGGGCACCCAGCTAAAGCCACAGGGTGGTAGCAAGTTAAGTCTGAACATGGGCAGTGCGTATACAGTAGTTGTTCGCTGTCTGAAGTAGCCGTCAAATGCAAAATTTGGAAATGACAAAACCTCAAGGGAGAGCTGCCTGTATATTGATAGCAATGCATTTAGGAATTGGGTCTTACTGTTAAGGGAAACTACCAGGGTACAGGAGTAACAAAGTAGTGACACTAAGTGTTATTCCTTAAGACACAGCCACACAGGGGATGGAGTTGAAAAGAAGGGACAAGGGACCATAGTGGCAGCTAAGAGGAAACCCAGGCAGTCAGAGGCAGAATACGGAATGAGAAAATCTCCCCCTTGGCCACCCAAAAGCATTAACAGATTAATTACCATGTCACTCATGAAGAATATGAAGTCAAATGTTTATTTATTCCCCCAGTGGAAGTTTTCTCCTGTTCTAATTACCTGAAACTTTAAATAGCCTCTTGTCAAATACTGTATGTTAGAGCACCACAACGTGAATAGCAACATCGAATATCCAAACCAAGGAGAAGGTACCAACATCCATGGGAGGTTGACAGCGTTCAAGGATTTGCCGTAAATAATTACACAGTGTTATCTCCAGGAGCCCATTCTTGTTTATTCATCTATAGGTTGGGACAAACTACAGACTCCTACATGCTTTGCTTTTATGTTATTTCAGAGCAGTGGGGTTGATCTGAAAAGAGGATAAGTAAGACTGGACATTGGATCATGAATATATATATATATATATATATATATATATATATATATATATATATACTTTTAGGATATATATATATATCGATATATCCTAAAAGTCTATGGAAATGGCTTGCCTCGTTTTAAGTGAATTCTTCTGTTAGCATAGATAATTCAGAACTGGAGGTACTCCATCTGAAGAAATGCATTTACATTTGCTTTAAGCACCAACATTAAAAGAAAAACATCCTAAAAATAGTGTGGGGTTTGAGAAGAAGGAACATTATCAAATTGGAAGAACTGTCAAGATGGAACTCTGACGATAACCCTTCTACTACAATTTTCTCCCTTCTCAGGGCTGCAACAGCACGACGTACATACAGGATGCCTTCCAGCTGCTGCTGCCTGTCCTGCAGGTTTCACACATCCAGACCAGTTGTTCCAGAGCACAGCCGTGACCTGGCCAGACTCCATCGAGTTCAAGGAAACGGCAGGCCCTGGTGCATTGTTACGTACCGTTTCATGGGATGCTTTCCACGCCCCTGGCCACAGATGCCCGTTTGAAGACACTATAAGCAATTTTGCACAGACAGTATTGAGAATGCAAGTTTAAAGAGAATATCATTTCTCTTAATGTATATGGTTATTTTACAAATAATTATGTTTCCTTAATGTTAATTTAAACTTACACAGCTTCGTATTGATAATTTTCTTTAATCTGAAGTTCACTCACAAATACCCATTTCCATTTTCCTGCTCAAGCACACTACATTTAGAAATTCCTGGGCAGAACTTAGACTTTAAATTTCCACTTTTAAGTTCCCCATTCTTATAATATGACTTTAAATCAATTCTTATACTGAACTTAGTTTTGTTTTATAAATACCGTGGGTAGAGATAACACTACTTACAGATTTTACCAATGATGGTGAAAGAGGAACATAAGTATCTCTTTATTGCCGTTCATTCTCAAAATAAGCATTTATTGAGCTCTTACTGTGTGCTCACAATAGAGGAACATGCTCTCACCCCAATAGAGGCAGCTAGTCTGAAAGAGGATTTATAATAATTCCTAAAATACTTTCAAATACTAATAAATTTTTTAAACCTGAAAAAAATTGAAGAACAAAGTATACTAGTGGGGTTTTTTTTTTTTAATGTTTTACTTTTCAGTTGATTGTATTTTTTCTCACACTTCTTGAACTTTTTTATCCCAAACTTTACATCTGGAGTGAAAATATATATGAAAAGGGATACTAAAGAATATTTTGTATGAAGTTGACTTCTTAGGGCCTTACACACACGAGAGTGTAGCCACAAAGCCTGCACATACGCGAACAGCAGATGGAAGGGAGCCCAACATGGCAGAGCCCCAGGGCTGCACTTTTAAATCCACTACAGTTGAGTCACACTGTTCCATGAATGCACAGGTCACACTCGCCGGTGGCAAATGGCATCGTTGCTTCTAAAGACAGACTGTGCTGATGTGTGGATGACTACATGGTTTCACAGTCCACGAGGCTGCACAGAAGACCCTGCAGCCAGGAGAGGCTTTGTCAATGGACACTTCTGCCCCGAGCCCCACACGTCACTCTGGCTGGGGGTTCTGTACCATGTTCCTATTTCGGAGACCATTAACATCCCTACAGGTACTGTCACAAGACGTCTTGCCCAGTAGCTCTCTCCAGGCCAAGTGAAGCCTGTGTTTTTGCCAGGGTGAAAATCCCTCATTCGCATTTGCTTTTATTCCTCTGATAGAGTAGACTGCCTGTGTTCCACCCAGGCAAAGTACAGATATTTGAATATCATCCTACTTACTAACATTTCATTTTCCTATATCCTTTGTTTCATTGGTATATCTCCTGAAACAACCAAATGAAAAATATAAGAATTTATTTATAATCTAGAAAAAAAATTGCTCTGAGGAATCAATTAAAGATGGTTTTTCCTACTTGCTTTTGGATTGCCTGAAATGTTTCTGCTACTAAGTCTAGAGAACAATTAACTGATAAAAATGTTGCATTTATTACCTCTTCATAAATTTTACACTTCTTATGTTCAGAGCAGAAGAAAGGATTTAGATTTACGATTTCTTCACATCAGATTTTTTTAGCATCAGATGGATTTATAGACATTAACTGGAAATGTAAAAGAAACATAGTTTCAGAGGAGCTAGAGCCCCAAAATTAGACTTGAAGCCTAACAGCACTCATTGAGTGCATAGCAAAATTTTTTATCATAAAATAGAAATCTGCAACAAAAAAAAAGGAGAGAGAGAATTATTCTCTAAAAAGTGGCTGACATTATTTAAATGGCACATATATATCTTTTAGTGATGGAATGTTGCCAGGTGGAAACACAGTCTGAGAGATGATTCCTGGGGCCTAGCTCCACAGTCTGTGAATTACATTATTTTAGGAGAGAATAATCATTTAAAATATATCCACCCTCCAGGATTGCTCTTTTTCAGTACTGTTTTTCACCATCACTTTTAAATAATTGCTTCTTTACTTTGCCTTTAAAGCCTACAAAGCACAGGCTCCAGATCTGGGCAACTGGCAATCAGTTACTGAATGAATGAATGACTCAGCAAGCTTGCTTTGAAAGTTTTGCATTACTTCAATAATCCTTTACACAAATTGGATTCATTTCACTCTATGCAATTACCCTGAATATGCCTGCCAGTTTTTTTTTTCCTGAGATCAAGTGCAAAAGAAGTTCTAGTCTAAATAATGAATGAAGTCCTGCACCTGTGCCTTATGAAATAAAAAGCATCAAAAGCATATTTCAAATTCAAAGCAAAATGCATCCAAGAAAAACCTCTTTGGGGAGTTGATACATAAAGCTCTGAAGGTGAAATTGAGTCCCAAATCTTAAAGCAAAGGCCTAAGCTTAAATATTCTGTCCCACTGAGGACAGAAGTCTCTTTGCTCTGAGTCTCACACTGTGCTGTACTTCAGGTCCGTGATTAAATGAGCAGTGTGGCTCGCTGGGATGGCGGCAAGGATGAGCTGCTTCAGCTACACCCGCTGTGGAAGCATGGACTTCAGCTGCAGAGCACAAAGGGAAGAAGCACCAGCCTTGGACGGGCTGAGGAAAGTGCTCATTATATGGGGGAAGCCTGAACCTAGAGATGAGTGTTTCCTGTCTTTCTCCAGTCAGCTGCCCCGAGGTGCTCGTGCATCTGAGAAGTCAGCTTCTGCACGGCCCGGCTGGGCTGCGTTCAAGTTAATAACAAAAGCAGGCATATTCCAGTCACAGCCATCCTAGCGGTCCACAATGTAATGTCTTAGGAAGTAATTCAGCAAAAAAAACCAAAAAAAACCAAAAAAAAACAAACTTATTTTTCTTCTTTCCTAAAAAAAAGGTATGTATGTATACTTACATACTGTGTGTGTGTGTGTGTGTGTGTGTGTGTGTGTGTGTGTGTATAGCAATGTAGGTATGTATGTATGCTGAACAGATGGGATGGATTTTACCACATGACTTCAATCTCTATTTGATTTTATAAAAGCAGTTATCCTTCAGGGTTAAGCTAATTTTTGTAATGTAAAAATTGCCCTTTGGTCTTCTTCTTAAGCGTGCTCTACATTCTGATACTCAGATCCAGGCTTCAACTTGGTTTCTTAAATTACTGTGTTTGTGAAAGCACATCAGAAGAGATCATACTGAAAACTCATTTCAGAACTGCAGTTTTGCCTTGGTTTTGTAGTTGATTAGAATTCAAAAAGCCATAGGAGTGGATTCAGACCAGCCATTCTTCACATTAAAGGGAAAACAAAAATCATGTGGTTAACGATTTGTTGCATTTTTCTAGATACCTCATAACTTATGCAGGTTTATGTTGATTTTCTGTATATTCACCTAGAACAGATGCTCCACTGCAATACATGCTATTAAACAAATCTGAGATTCTTTCTTGTATATGTGTGTATTCAGATCCCGAAAATAATCTGAACTTTTCTACCCTTTGAGCATTTTACCTTTAGCAATGATTAACCTGTTGCAACCCAACAGTAAGAAATCCGTTGTGTTTCTGATATATCTGGTGCCTGGGGTCAGCATAGACGGTGAATAGAAGCTGATTGTGGCGAGTGAGAATTTTGTGTTGGAATTGAAGCTGCATTTACCTTTGTCTGCATCAGAGAGTATTTTTCTCTGCATGAGCCGTCAGCCAAAAAGCAATAGGATTATGTCTGCCTGTGGTCACTGCTGACTCACTCGACAGACCTGTCTCTTCTGTTGGTCTCAAAGAAATCCCATACTGCAAAAGAATTATACATACGTTTCATATATGCTTTCACTGAGCATAGAGGTTTAGGGTGATTCAGAAACGGTCTGTCTCCCTGCCATGGGTTTCACTCCTAGGTTTCTAGAGCTGCCATTTGGAGGGAAAAACCAACACAGAAGCCAAGAGCAGATGGATGAAACCTTGGCGAAATAGCAAATCTAATTCTCTGCCTCTGAGTCTCTGCCATCGTTATCCTTTTTCCTATCTCAGAACTTCTTTGACAACTGTCATTAAGGGCCTTTCTTCCAGGATCAGCTTTTAACATCCTGCCTCTCTTTTTCATGTCTCCTCTTCTTCCATTTCTCTTTCTCTACATTTATACTTTCCTTTCCCCATTTGTCTCACCAGAAAACAATCTATCCAAAAGATTCCAATAATAATCACTAATATGTATTTACTGTGTGCTGGGCACTGTGTTGAGTGTTTTATATGCATTATCCCATTTAATCTCCATAAGTACCCTATTGGGTACATATTATTACAAATTCCACTGCCCTAATGAGAACATTTAGACCCAGAGAAGTTATATAACTCATTCCATGTGGCACAGCTAGTAAAACAGAGCCAGGATTCAAACCCATGTCAATTCGACCTGACCAGCTAACTATTATGCAGAGCCTCCCGGCAAAAGGAACATGTTATTTTTAGAGATATGTTTAGCTCTCTTTGCAACATGAGGTAGATTTGTAGCTGAAAGATTTGGTCGACAACTTTGATGGTTTCCACGCAACTGAGAAAACATTGGGACCAAAGAGACACAGAACGAAGCCATACGAGGTTATTGGGCCCCTGGGTGGTTCTCACCAGAGGCCTCTTCCCTGCTTCACAGACATTTCCATCCGGCAGCTTCCTGGTCAACTTCATCACAACTGCCTGACTCACAGGTAACTTGATAGTCCTAAAGTGGCTCCATTTCCTCCTCCCGCTCCCACTCCCCCTTCACTGGTGCTGGGGAAGCCCATTTGCAAATCACTACCCTTCCTGAAAATCCTTAACCCTCTACTGCCTGCCTGGAGCTTGGGGTTCTTTTATGCTTCCCTTGCCTTAAAGATTACCGACTTTAGGCAGCCTCTCCACTGAATCTTCAGTACCAGGTGTTGTGAGGTACTGATAAATGTTTGAAAGATGTTCTCAGTAATGCCTACTTGTCCCTGAACTTGGTGCTGCTCCCTGTTAAGCCCAAGAAGTGATGGTAGTGGTAGTGGTGGTAGAAATGATGGTGGTAGTGGTGAGAAAGATGATGGTGGTGGTGATGATGATGATGGTGGTGGTGATGATGATGGTGGTGGTGGTGGTGACGATGATGATGGTGGTGGTGACGACAATGATGATTTTGGTGGTGGTGGTGATAATGGTGGGGGTGGGGACAATGTGCTTATTGTGCTCCAGACACTTTACCTCCATGATCTCGTTTAATCTCTAATGTCAACCTTATGAAATGATAGTGACTACTATATCCATTTTATGAATGAAAAGTGAAGCTTAGAGAGATTAAATAATTTGCCTTAGGTCACCCAACTGATAAGTGCAAGAACTAGGATTCATACCCAGGCAGTGTATAAAATGCTAGCCAGAGCCCACAGACAAGCAGATACCTGGTCATAAAAAGGAAAAGTTGCCCATTTTCCCTTGGGTTGAGTTCTTCTCTTCCAGCTAATACCTGGGCTCTCCTCTCTCTGTCCTGTGGCCCCAGGCAGAGACAAATTGCTCCACAAATCTCTCTGTCAGGAGGGTAACCACATTTTTCCTGCTGATGCCTCTGATCCCAAGAGAAAGTGAGTAGCCTGTGTGTCCCATTCTCCCTCATGTTATAACTCTCATGCTGAGTGATCCATCTCTCACGGAAAACTGTGATTGCCTTTTGACACTTTGGCAAGAAAGCTCTTGTCTGCTATCTTTAGGGGAAAAATCCACTGTCAGGAAATGTGATAAAGGTCAAGAAACCAAATGATGAATTGCAGGGCAGAAAGACTCTGGCCATTTCTGTCAAAGAGAATTATTTGGTCCTAGAGGGCATCTTAGTCAGGGATACATAGGATAATTTTCTTCCTGACAGCTTCACAGCTCCCTCCCTCATTTCTTTCAGGTCTTTCTTCAAAAGCCACCTTCTCTGTGAGGTCTCTCCAGATAAAATTGCAACCCTCCCAATATTTCCTTTCTCTGCTTTGCTTTTTTCTCCATAGGATAATACGTCACTATCTACCATCCTTTGCATCTTACTTACCTATTATTTATCTCTTATGCTAAGATGTAATTTCCATAAAAGAGGGAATTTTTTTTTTAGTCTGTTACCATATTCCCAGCACTCAATGCAGTGCTTGGCACATGGTAGGTACTCAGTAATTATTTGTTGAATGAACAAATACATTAAAGTCTTAAGTGTCCAATTGGTAAACATTGAATGAGAGAATGGAAACAGCCGTATTATAGAGTAATTAATGATGGAGAATATCTGGTCAAGTTATATCATGACACGTTAACCATAGAAGTCATTGTGTCCATTTCAATGGTATTTGGTGTTCTTGCATAAATAAGTATGATTTGGGGGTTTAGAAGTGCATAAACATTTTGTCCATTAAAGTGGATGGAATTTACATTTTTAACTTAGAAGAATTCACTCTATAAAGGATTTTTTAAGACTCTTCATCAGGCAGGGGTAGACTATAGTGAAAAATTAGAACCATCTAAATAAATAACTATATGGAATATTATGTAACAGTTAAAAAGAATAGAAAAATGTGTCTTAGTCAGTTTGGACTGTGGTAACAAATATGCCATAGACAAGGTGACTTAAAAAACAAACATTTATTTCTCCAATTCTGGAAGCTGGGAAGTCTAAAATCAAGGTGCTGGCAGATCCAAAGTCTAGTGAGAGCTGGCTTCCTGGTTCGCAGTTGGTTGTCTTCTCATTGCATCCTTACAAGGCAGAAAACACAGAGAGAAGAAGCAAGCTCTCTTATGCCTTGTCTTATAAGGGCACTAATCTCATTCATGTGGGTTCCACCCTTATGAATGAATTACTTCCCTAAGTCTCTACCTCCAAATACCATCACACTAGGGATTAGGCTTCAACATACGAATTTTGGAATGATACAAACATTCATTCCATAACAAGGTGGAACAGATGTCTGTACTAACAGAGCTCCAAGATTCATCACTGAGTGGAAAAAGAAAGCTACAGTATACAGTACAGTACTTGTAGTATATTTATCTCAAATAACATGTACACACACAAATATCTAACACACACACACACACATTCCTAGAAGAAAATATGGAAAGATCTACACAAAATCATTAGTAACATTTCTGACCAAGAGTGGATAGGGTAGGGAGAACATCTGAATGTGACACAGTAATCAAAGGGAATTCCAATGTTATTTGTAATATTTAAATATTTTTATAATGAAAAATATTTTTGTTTTTCCAAAATGGATTATTTATTGTAATGAAATTTTTAAGAATCAAAACAAGAAGCAAAAGAAAATAGCTTCTGATGAAGGAGATGAGAGGACAGGGCCCTGCCAGGGATTTAAAGTGTAAAATGCACAGGTTATTTTTCAACAGTAGGGCCAGAAGTGTGAGTGAGAGCATCTGCACGATCTGGATTTCTTTGTCATTAATGTTACTACAAAATTCTAAGACCATTCTGATGACTACACAAATCTCTCCTTACTCTCCATAGAAAAGCCTGAACCAAGTATTCGAAATGCATAGTTTGTGAAGACTCTGATGGTATAAACAGAAAAGTATGTCATTTCCATCTCACTGGAAAGAGCCAACTTCTTTAGCCAGGTTGTGTCTCTAATCTTCCTCTAAACCTGAACAGCTCTACATCTATGTAATGGCTACAGAAGCAATTTTAGAAACTTCTGGAGGGAAACACCACATAAATGAATGAATCTGTGGTTCACAAGTTATTAGCTTGATCCCCAAATGTGTATCATATTTGCAAGAGGCAGTTTGCAATCTGCTCATCCTGACAAATGTAGCACAAGGGGATTTAAATCCCTGTATTTGCCATTTCTGTCTCTCCCTCTCCAAATTTACGGTGAAATTGTAGACACAGATAATGTGTCAGGGCTGAATGAACTGAGGTCTCTGCTCTGCTCCTACAGCTCCATTTCACTCAAAATAATAAATGGAAAACAAAGACAAGTCTCAGCAGATAATGAATCTGAGTCCTAATGACCTTCCTGAACTACAAAATGGATTTGGAATTTACTTGGCACTGCCCAAACCATTTGGTGCCCATAGTGAGTTATGAAAACATTTTGACCATTTGGGGCTACAACTGTGCATTTTATTTCCTCAATGATTCATGAAGCATCAGAACTACCTTTCCATGGGTAAAAAGCCATCCATCAATGGGAAGACTTGTTTCCCACCTGCCCTATCTGTTTTCTTGATGGTGGTGTGATTGATTATTAAGGAGCTTTGGGCTATTCTGTGGCCCCTGGGGCCATAGTATGGCCATTTATAGTAAGATATGGGTGTTACAAGCCAATGCCTGAGATTCCACGTTTCTCTTTCCTTTAAAATCACTTGATTTCTGGCCAAAAATGTAGAGACTCACACTCAAGGAAAATCATGTGCAAAATAACATGTTTGTTTGCTGAACAGTAACAAGTCTGTCACTTGCCTGGTCATCTCCATCTGCATTTGCTGCAGAGGCAGCAGTTGGTCAGTCACTGCAAGGGCACTGATACCTCAGGGGAGCAATATACATCAAATGGTCTGAAATTAGTTGGCCTAAAAATGAAAGGCTCATTGATTTTTAAGAGCAGGAATAAAGTCTTCCATGTACTGCATCCAAACAATACCTCCATTGTTGCATTTTGCTTCTCTGAGTTATATTTTTTCTTCTTTCCAGAGCTAAAAGTGAAACAAATCATGAAGTAAAGTAAAAGAGGAAAATATCTATTGATTTTCATAGGCCTATACCCTTCATTCATTCAATCAGCCGTTCATCCATATATTCATCCAGTCAATCCACAACATTCATTGCAACTGTCGTGCACTCTACCAAATAAAATAAGATTCAGTTTGAAATTCACTTTGCAGTTCTCTCAGCCAAAATTACATTAATCAGTTGGAGCAAAAAAATCCACTAGGTATATCCGTGATTTCTGCAACCACCCGATTATAGGTTCATGACCCCCAGATTTCTACCAGGAGCCCTGATATCACTCCTGAATTCCATTCATAGAGTCAGCTTCCTACCAGACACCTGTACATCAGTATCTGGGGGGTCCCACTAAACTTAATCTGAATATGTCTGAATGGAAATCATCTTTCCCCTTCCTCCTACATTCTCTGTCTTAGTTGGATGCTTAGTGTTACTTCTGCCAGAAGCCTAGCTATCACCCCAGGCTCTTGCTTTTCTTCACCCTCAACATCCAATCAGTTTCCAAGTGCTGTCAATTACTTCTTTGTGTCTCTTCCTCCACCCCATTGCCTCAGTCTTGTTTCCCTTTCTTGTCATCATTCCTATGAACTGGTACGATAGATAATGAAGGGGAGCAGCATATGCCACCCCAATATATGACTGCAAGAATTCAGGACACGCCATCCCCCAATATGCTGCTGTGGTATGTTGATTATTGTGAGCTCTAGGCACTTGAAAAAACAGCAAATACAGGGAAATGCTTCCTCTAAATTTCACTTATCTGTCTGAAGACAGAGCTTCCAAAAGGAACTCAGTTATCATAGATTCCCCACACCAGGAATTTCATCAACCAGGGAAGATTGACCCTTATCACAGGAGAGGAGACTAGAAGTCAACACTGTCACAAACTATCAAACGTCTCACCTGTTCTTCTAAGGGCCTATTCATCTTCCCCAAAAATCATTTACTCTCCACAAAGAGGTTGACGTCCCTCTTCCTTCTCCTTATTATGGGAACACTTAAGTCTGAATTTTAAGCCACCTCTTTGAGTTACTCATTTTTCCCTGGGTATCACCCGTACATGAGGCTACATGCTAATAAACTTCTGATCTGATTGTTTTCTCTTGTCAATATGCCTTTTATTACAAGAGTCTCAGCTAAGAACTCAGAAAGGTAGAGGGAAAATCATTTTGACCCCCTACAATACTAACTTGGGGTCAGCGTGGGTCTTGGTCCCCCTCTAATCATCCATAATGGTAGTGTCAATATACAGTCTCTAAGAGTGCAAATCTGGTTACTCCCCTAATTGACATTTTCATTGACTGACCCCAGCATTCAGGAAAATACCCAAACAAATCCCTTTATAGTCAGGTCCCTGCCTACCTTTTCAGGTACTTTCATCAATTCCTCATCAACTTAATGTGCCCCTTGCACCATGCTCCCTCTCAGCTCTACTGGCAATTTACCTTGTGCGGCTGCTACCATGCATTGATTGGATCCCGTGAGGGGACCATATGAACTGAGGGATTCAACAGTACGGATAATGTCATAGACCAGTGCATTCCTGAAATCAGCGTAGCAGCGTTAGCACAAATTGTGCTTTAATGGAATTTAACTTTGACTGAACTTTTGAAAAACTGGCTATAGTATAACCGCAAAAGAGGGATGACATTTCCTCCAGTGTCTCCATTCTCTTACTGCAATGATTCAGAAACTAGTATTCAGGGTTAATTGGGAAGAGAAAAAAAAAGAATATTCCTGGGAAGTGTGTTTAACCATTAATAAAGCTTCAAAAAAAAAAAAAACTCTAGGGACTTCCCAAACATTTTAGATTATTACAGTGCATTGGAACTCTCCAAAAGTGGAACTGAAGATGCGGCTTCTCTCAAAGTTGAACAGGGATGCCTAGATCTGTAGCCCCAATTAACAGCTACCGACAGTGGTGTTCCTCTGCAATCTGGCTCCCTCTCTTCCAATATCCTTGTGTGTAATAAATCATTCTTTCAGTTGTGCAGTACCATTTAAAGTCTGCCTGCTTAATCTTTAATTGGTTAAGCAGTTACAAGCTTAAATTCTAGAGTGTGAAAAATATCACAATAGATCACAGTATTGTCAGTTTTCTCCTGCAGAACTCTGACATTCTCAAGCTTAACAAAGCCCAGTTCTCTCCCACGTTAATTACTGCAATGTCCTTGAAAGAGAACAGCATGGTTATTACTATTTGCAAAGAGAGTATGCTTCTGTCTCTTGCTCAGCAGGAGCCCACCTCTTTGTGTGTGTGTGTGTGTGTTGGAGGACACAGAGATCTTAAATTAGGCCCCCCTTTTCGGAACACAACTGCCTGAGTGACTGTATATGTGTTCCTTCCATCCTGGCCAACTTACCCTTTAAGACTCAGATTGTGTCCCCTTCTCCAGGAAGTCTTCCCTCACTTCTGTCTTCCTCCTTGATTTAGGTGCCCCTTGTCTGGGTTTCCCATAGCCCTCCATTCATTAAGTCCACACACACTTATTTCTCTATCAGATACCAGTACTTGGTACTGGTACTCACACACTGGTGTGTTGGGGTATAGGTAGGCCAACCTGCATCCCCGGAGGAGGGGGTGCCTACATGACAAGGGCTCATACAACCAGTTCCCAAGAGAGGTAGGATAACCCCCCTCCTTCTCTTACCTCCCTACTGGTCCTCCCCTACTCTCTATCCCATGCAAACTGGCAGATTCTCTAGAATATAGCTTGTGTGAGTTCTATCTCTGATGGAATTTCTGGCACTAAAACATGTCATTCAAAGAGATCCTTTTTGCTCACGTTGATCTAATTATTTTGTTAAAAAAAAGCAACAACTACTACTGAATAATGAATTTTTCTTCCTATTTTAGCCTAACTGTTATTTAGATAGCTGGAATAAAATAGACAATTTTAAAAAATACCCTTTTTTTCTACTGAATTTTTCACTCTGAAAAAAAAATCTCACTATGATATAATCATTAAGCATGGTTGATTTGTTTTGACATAGTGGAACTTTGTTATGATAAATTGCTTAAAAATAAAACTTACACTGTCCATTTGCCAAAATAGGAAGGAGAATAGAGATGATTTCCTGTCTCTCTGTGACTAATTTCAAGTAGAAAAATGTGTTTTGAACCCAGTAAGCAGAAAGGGACTTTCCAGGCACTTAGTTCACAGCCTTTTCTCATCAATATTTGGGTGTTTTGCATTATAATTAATATCTTTCACCACAGGGCATCTTGATATGAGTTCAAAGAATTTAATGCTTTTAAATAATCTATTAAACAATTTACTTTTGATCTATTTTATGAGCATTCAGAGCAAAAAGCTTCATTCTGTGCAGTTCTCACAACTACCAAATAATTGAGTTCTTTAGACGTACCTTACTACCTGGGTAGAGACAAGAAAGCATTTGTGGTGTAGGAGTACTTGTGGTAGAGGAGTGTTGACAAGTATGCACTCCAAGCGTGACTGGAACTCAAGAAATTCATGCTACAGAACCCTATGCTAGAAGGAATTATGAGAAGCATTGGACAATCTTTTTTTCCTAAGGAAATGAATCTACTTTTACCTCCATAGAGCGAGATTCCATGATTAAGGTGCATCAGAGCAGAGGGTTAAGGGCATAAACTTTAAACCAGACCACCTGAGTTCAAATCTCAACTCTGCCACTTAAATCTATGTGTCCTTGAGCAAGTTACTTAACCTCTCTTTGCCTTAATTTCTTCACCTTTAAATTGGGATGCTGATGAGAGAATTTACCTCCTAGTATTGTAAGGTAACATGAATTAACTGATACATTCTTAGTGTTTAAAATAGTGACTAGCACATAATTAGTAGTAGTATTATTAAACTGCTCTTCAACTCCTACTTTAACCTTGGGCTATTTTGGCAGCCATTGTATGAGCTTTGATTGCCCTAAAGCAACTGAAAAAATAATGCAAATATATATCTTTTAGTATGAGTTGAGGAAGGCTCTCCCCAAATGAAGCTAGAGTTAAAAATGGTAGATAATCACTTTCAGAACCTTTGCCCATATGTTTCCCTAGAGCAAACTACTTCCTTTCCAAACATGAATTTCAAGGGGAAAATAAACATTTATAGATAACTGGAAAGAATTAAGGCTCCATATAAGGATGTAAACTGACGTCTGTCTTTACCAGATGCCAAATCCCTGAAAGGACTATCTCTGAAGCAAGTTTTTTAACCACACAAAGCAAATTGTCAGTTTAGGGGGATGGGAAATGAAGATTTTTAAAGTCATTATTCTGTATTAAGCATGAGAGAGAGAGAGAGAGAGAGGGAGGAGAAAGGCAGGCTGTAGTTTATACTAAAAAGAAATTAAAATCAAAAGCAGACTGCATTACCCTGAACAAAGGAGACCCTGTCTTATTCCCAGTTCTGTCACTGAAAAGCTCTGTGATGTGACCTTGGGTGAAACCCTCATCTTCTGGAAGCTTCAGTTTCCTCAGCTGTAAAATCAGGGCATTGACCAGATGATCTATAAGATTTCTTACAGCTCAGACATCCTATGACTTTATGAAATAAAGTAGGTGTTAGATGTTGTATCTAGCAGGCAACAGAAACCAGCTCTGGAAACTAAAGCAGGAAAAAGATCTCTTTGCAAAGAGGTCACTGGTAGCTCATGGAGTCCAAGGGAAGGCTGGAGAGCCAGGCTCAGAACCAAGGCAGTTTGGTGGGTGTAGGGAGATACTGAGGTGTCTTAAAAGAGGAATAACTTAGCCGCTGGAATGAAGAAACTCAAATTTTTTTTTTCACCCTCATGTCACTATAAATGGAAGTCCTGAGATAGCTGATCAAATTGGTCACATGACCCCCCCTTGACTAATGGGCAAGAAACCTAGATTTACAGTTTCATCGAGATATCATTCAATAGGCGAGAGGTAGTTCCCTAAGAGGAAAATGGCATAAGGTTTCAAAGGAAAGGTGGTGACCACCAGGCAGTTCTTCACTACAAATGGTGTGCCTGCCTTTGTAATATCACACGCTGACATCACTTTTCTATATGGAAACAGATGGACTATTTTCACAGTCCATCTGCAAATAGACATGTCTTTGGAAGGAGCTAATAGCCCCATGATGACACTGTAGACACCATCACAAAATGTGAGGCAATGACACATGCTTGACAAACAGCCTGAGCATGCACTCCAGAATCTTTCTAGGGGGAGAAACAAGTCTGTGTTTTGTTTTCAGTCAGTTTCTCTCCGCACATCTCCTTGGAATTGAGGAGGAACGTTCACAGAGGCACCCAACAGTCATTTCCTCTTCTTCCACGTTTACAGAACCCTGTTTTCATTCTGATGGTCAGTTCCTCTCCCCTCCTTGAGAACCAGGCAAATCTTGATCCTTCTAAACAAGTCATGATGGTCCCAATTCCCCTGTCATCAGTAGATTTAAGGGTGAGTCTGTGACCCAATTCTAGATGATCTGACACGAGGAGAAACCTTTCCAGGATGGGGCTCCTTATAAAGCTTTCTTTACTCTTAAAAAGGAATCGTGGTGTAAGACTGTGATGATTGCCAGTGCTGTGGCACCACCACTTAATACAAGCCTAAGAGGGGAAGCCTGAAGACAAAAGCCAACAAGTTGAAGATGGCAGAGGGAAAAGGGAGGGAAGAACACGGGCACTTGGTGATGTGAGTTCTTGAGTTTCCCAGCTTGGAAAACACCCTATTCAGAACTTCTATTGGTTCTATAGGTAAGACAATAAATCTTACAATTTATATCATTCTGGCTTCGGCTTGTTATTATTTGCAGATGAAAATATCTCATCTGATAACCCACAAAATACTCTCCCAGTCAGCAATAAATTTGCCTCCATAGTTCCCTCTGACAGCCTTAACTCTTGGGGGTGGGGGTGGGGGTGGGGAGTGGAATACCTCATTCAAAGGATTTTGTAAAGTATTATTTTTTGCCAAATGTCCCCTGCTTCTATATGCCTACTTCATCTGCAAATCACAGAAGCTTCTAGACTACTCTATCTTTACTAAAGTACATGATTTCCAGTTCATAGAGGATTTTTAACTGTTTCTTTTGGTTGTTCTACCTCTAGGTTAATCAACAACATACCTTATTTAGATTTTAAAAATGTAAGAACTTCCTGCCACTTGGTATCCTAAAATTGCCACTCATCAGAATAGCACCAATACTTGGAGATGGTTGAGAAAGATGTAGACAGGGAAAAAAAGGAAATAAAATTTAAAAAGAGACAGAGAAGGAAATAACAAGGTCAAATTATGGAAATTAAATGCCAGAAAATTGAGTCCAAGTCTTTATTCTACTGTATTTTACGTGAAGGGAAAGAAATACGGTTGGGAGAGAGAAAGATAGACAGACAGAAGGAGAAAGGAAGATGTAATTTATACAATATTTGTCTCTTGGGAAATTTGGTTTTATTAAATTTAGAGTAGGTAGGTACAAAAGTATATTTTAAAACATGTAAGCTACATAGAATCATGACACAATGACTTCCATACACCTACCACCAAGTTTATAAAAGAACATTACCATTGTGTTAGAAGTTCCTGGAATGTCGATGTCCAGCCCCATCCCCTTCCCCATCCCTTGAGAGGTAACCACTATGCTGAATTTACAGCCAACATCTGTCAAGCTCCATTACCAAGATGAGTATCTCAAGGGAGGAGTGGGCAGGGAGCTCTGGGTACCTGTCAGCTGGAGACAATGTGGTTCCCACTCTCACTCACAGTCTGTTGGGGAGACATACGTAAGTATAACGAGTGCGGTATGAGGCAGGATGTGAGAAGTACCCTGGCAAGAGGGTTAAATCCCAGGGAAGCACAGTAAAGAGATATCATTCCATTTGGAGTCAGCAGGGGACGCTCCATGGACAAGGTAGCCTATCTGCCTTTGAAGGGTGGAGACGATTTCTGCAGATGGGAGGAAACGGGCAGATGCCACAGTCAGAAAAGAGGCAGAAGGAGCAAGGTGGTCTGAAGAATGACTGCTCCATCCAGGATGACTAAGTATTCAGGGTAGAGGCTGAGGGAAGTAGAATTTAAAACTAGGATGAAAGTCAAGTTTGAAGGGAATCCTCTGGAAAATGAACATCTTTCTAGAAACCAGAACTAACAGCTGTCAGTTTGGGCATTATTGTTTTTCCCACAAAGACCAGGAAGGTTGTCCTCTGTATCTGTTCTCTCCCCCTTTCCCTGCCCGACCGTCCCTCCCGCACCTGCATCAAATCATTCGCCAGGTGCCACCAATTCTTCATAGCCTCTCATCTACCTAGCCCTCTTCCTACCACTCTGATTCCACTGTGTCTGCAGAGACTGGATGCAGGCAGCCTTCCAGCAGAGTGCCCTGATTCCTCTCTGCCCCGCCAATCTGCACCTGAATTCCTTCGCATGGCGGGCTGGGGTCCTGGCCACTCAGCAGGACACAGAGGGCAAAGAGGTGAGTGTGGGTCACAGCTGGGAAGGGAAGCCTGCGGTGAGAGCCACAGACACACAACAAAGCTGTAAGTCCTGGGGGCAGGGGGTGCGAGGTGAGTCAACGTCAGACTGGGAGCTAGTTGAAAAGAGCAGAGTGTGCTAAACATCAGGCTCAGTGGTGGTGCAGATTAGAAGCCAGGAATCACACCAGGCACCAAGGGGCACAGGTTGGTTTCTATGGGACCCAGGTGGGCGGGGAGGAGAGCAGAACTGCCAGGCTAAGGGAGACACGCAGGACCAGCACCCACGCAGCAGTTCCAGGCAGAGGTCTCCTTCAAGGGCACGGTCCACCCAGCCTCCTCGCACCCCCAGGAGAGCGCCGTGTTGGTGCTCTGAGCTGGAGCCCCTTCCAAGCATCCTGCTCCCTTTTGTCCCATCTCTACCCTGCATTGCAAGTACTGGGAGCAGCAAGTTTTCGCAGTCCCAAAGACCTCGACTAAATCCAAATGTTAGTCCAGAGACAACAGGCAAATTGCTGAGCTTTCCTTGACCTCAGCTTCCTTGGGAGTGATGACACCTGTCTTGAGAGCGGTTGTGAGAAAGAAATAAGTATACATGGCATGTGCCTAATGTATGGGGTGGAAGGCTCAATAAATAGTCCTTTATCCAACAAATATTTATTAAATGCCTACTGTGAGCCGAGCATTCTACCAGCTGCCAGAGATACTAGGGTGAGCAGAATCAGTCTAGAGAGGGAGCCAGACATTAGTTAATAACCATGAAAATAATTATAAATGACAGCTATGGAAGGAACCATGAGGGTTGAGAACGTGTAAAACATGGGAGATTTGACTTATACTAAGAGATCAGAAAAAGCCATCTTCTGGACCCTGCTCGAAAGTGGCCCTCCTGAGAAGCTGTCCTGATTACCTGCAACTGGAAATGATTCCTTTGGCCTGTGAATTCCCAGCAGGAAGCTGGGAATGTTAATGACATTTATCCTTTCGTCTAGTGTCACAACTAACGGCACACGTGTGCTGTCTCCTCCACCACATCATAAACTCCTTGTGGGAGTTACATCTTTCAGTGCTTCACAGTTTCTGTTAGAGTTTATTATTTTAATAAACAAGTGAAATTAGCTTCTAAAAGCTGCCACAATGTAAAAGAACTTGAAGCTTAATTTATGCCTTTTGTAAGCCAAGTTCCCACTGATTTCCAAGTCATTTGTCAGAACATAATAGGTGACATGCAAGGGAACAATAATTTGGCTTCAGAGAAATTGTGTAATATTGGTACCTGAGAGAATGTGACACCCCTAAATTCCTGCTGAATAATCCCAGACCTGAGCCTGACTCACCTATTAATCAGGGGTACACAAATCAGAAAAAGTGAGACTAGTAGAATTCCATTTGCCACATCGTCAATTCCTAAATTTTACAATTAGAATCTCAGTTTGTGATCTAACAAAAAAAAAAAAAGAAAGAAAGAAAGAAAATGGAATACCAAAAACACCTCTGTGTGCTGAACATGTGTTCCTGTTAGGTTGCTTAGTATCAAACCTGATCTTGCAGTTAAACTCTGCAAATCTACTCAGATAAGCGATTTTAACCATACAATGATGTCAGGAGATTAAGTTCCATCTTAACTCTGGGAAGGTATTTTTCTATTTTTCATTGTTAAAAACTGCCCTCTTGTCCAAGGTTTCACTGTAAATTAATAACTATAATTATTCTTGACATCCATCAAAACTATAAAAAGATGAAAGCCAAAAGAATCAGAGGAAACATTGTATTGTTAGATTTAAATATTCAAGTATTCCACTTAAATTCCTTTTATTTTGGTATCTTTGAATTTTTAAAAAAATTCCAGTGCCAAAAGGAAGCAATATTTATAAATGCAAACGAATGTATAAACAAACAACCCTGGTCCTCTTAAGCAATTTGCCAAATAGAAATCGTCCATCTGAAAAGGCAAACTCATCAAATCAGGATCTACAATGTGGGCCAGTGAGAGGAGGGATTTTCCTCCTCAATGTTGTTTTTGGTTCCTCAAAATCAAAATCTTGGGGCTGTTGTAGGCTGTATAAACATGGATAAACAAAGAGAGTAAGCATTCTTTTACTGTTTCCACCAGTTTCATCAGCTTGTTTTCCATGAGACTCATAATGGCTTCCTGAAAAAACTCATTCCTTTAATCTCCTGGGTCAAATGAGTGCTCTCGCGTTAGTTTCCGTCCACCAGTCAGCATTCCTACTGGTTCTATTGTGCATCCTCAGCTGGACCGAATGTTTACCAGTTACCTCATTCCCAAAACGAAAGTATGAGTACTCTTCAAAAGGGTTCAGTCTAGATTGTCCAGAGGAAATCATAGAGATTGTCTGAAGATTAAAAAAAAAAGGCAAATATGATTCACACAAAAATCTTGTTAACCTGAAAATAATTAGTAGAAAACAATTTTAAAAACATTTATTAAAACTGTGTCTTACAGACACAGTAAACAAACTTACGGTTACCAGAGGGGAAAGAGGGCAGGAAGAGATAAATTGGGAGTTCGAGATTTACAAATACTAACTACCATATACAAAACAGATAAACAAGTTTCTTCTGTATAGTCCAGGAAACTATATTCAATATCTTGTAGTAACCTATAATGAAAAAGACCATGAAAACAAGCATATGGATGTATATGTAGACTGAAACATTATGCTGTACACCAGAAATCGACACATTGTAAACTGACTATGTCAATAAAGAAAAATTTTTCCAAAAAACTGTGTCTTATAACATCACCCTAAAACTTCCTAAAGTCACTGATTAAGGGCTCTTTCCAATGCAATGGAGCCTCATTTACATCCCCAAGAAGACAGGGAGGTTAGTGGAGGTTAGTACACGTCTCAGCTAGGACCCAGAAATCCTAGGGTTTCCTCTTGCCTCTGCCACTACATATTTTGGCTTATTTTCCACTTTTATAAGATGAAAGTGAAAGTGTTCACACAGGTTTCTTTGGTTGTAACAGTCCCTGATTCTAGTAGAAAGATACAGAAGTTGAGATTTATTTATTCACTCAACAAATACTTATTGGACATCTATTAAATGCTAAGCAACACGTCCTCTGAATGAGGGTTTCCCCATTTTGCTCCCCAAGTCCCCCATGAGTGCTTCTATCATGTTAACTTGACACTCGGTTCCCTAATCTGATTCTCCACTGACTACATATTTTTTTGCCAATGAGTAGCAGAATTCTTGGCACACAGTAGGTGCTCAAAAAGCATGTAGTGAATGAACAGAGGAGAGCTCTTCATGTGAAAGGTTGAACGTCCCAGAATGAGGACTAGAATGAGAAGTATCAAGCATAACATCCAGGAACATTTCACTAAAACAATTCTATGATGACATCATATTCGCCCTAGGAATTTCTGAGCCAACAGCAGATCCTGACTGCACTAAGACCCCAGAACTAAGGAAGCCCTGCCTCTCTCTAGTCCTAAGCACACAGTTATCCTTGGCACTTAGTTTCCAGTTTGATGTATTGAGCCACCTATGCTGAAAACCTTTGGTTGTCCTTCCAGATCTGCTCTCTCCTTTTGTTCACCATGCTTGGTGATCTGGGAGGCCATTCTATATGAACTGTCTTAGTCTAGCTCGTGTCCTGTCGCTCTGGGTGGGTTGGGCCAGTGTGGAGTACTACAGTGGGAAAAAGGAGGTCAGCCACGTTGGGACATTGATTCTCAGGGCAACCACAGGCTGTCGTGTCCATGACCAAAGGCCCCAGCTGCTGTCAGGCAGCCCTCCTCACAGGTTCCTTCTGTGCGTGTACCTGCGAGTGTGTGTCTGCCACTGACTCTGTCTGAGTTCTTTGTCCCTTTAGTCTTAGGGACAGTAGCAGTGCCCCACTGTTACTGGTCCCAGGGGGCTGCACTCTCCTTTTTTGGTTTTCCCACATCCTGGCTTAATAGGTCCTTTATGAAACTCTCTCCAGGTTATTCAGTGTGAGCATACCATCGGTTTCCTGCCAGGACCTTTGACTGATAACTACCCAGATATTACGAAGAGTAAATGATCTGGTCTACCACCACCCAGCACAAGAAAAGAATGCTAATAAATGCTAGTTTCCCTTGTTTTCCCTGTTATAATAATCTCCAACGGTCATCATTAGTGCCTTCAACAAAATAGCTACTTCATAAATATTTGTTGAATGAAAGAAAAAAGTTTCTAAACACATCTGATCACAGTTTTGGGTTCAAATACATGGAAATCGATGTGAGTTAATCTAGATTACCAAACATTAAATTTAGAGGAGCTTTTTTATTTCAGTAGTTGAGGGCCAGTGAGTAGCTCTGCTTTACAAATTTACAGTCTCTCTTTTTTCATACTCCAACTGAAACAACGACTAGCCTGCTGGACTGAGGACTCAATCCCAGGAAACAGTGCCAGAGGATGAGCTGACATCTCGGTGCATCGGTGCACATGTTGTGCAACAGACCAAGAGGTTAGTTGACTGGTCCTTCCTAAATTTTGGAGGAAATAGTGACTTTATTTCATACTATTTAATCCATATTAACTGATTTTGCAAGTTCCTCACTTTCTATCTCCTACACCCAGATAGAAAGCAGTTTGGGGTTAACTATACCCCCTTGGATCTATTCGCATTCATCATGAATAGTCAAATCATTGGTAAAACTGAAGCATCACTCACCGTGTGTGTTGATCTTGCTGATGCGCTGTGGAAGTAGCTTCTAGTTCTGGTATTGGAGGAAGCACGTCCTTGACCTGGGCCAAAGGCAGCCTCTGCGTGGTCTCTGCTGTTTAAGAAGGAGAGCGGTTCTAGTCAATATTTAGTCAATAGCAATGCAAAAGCAGGCACAGTATATTCTAATGTGTTAAGAGGACCATGCGCTCCCTCTAGACAGGATTTTGGCAGTTTCCCCCACTCACTAAATTTCCTGCCTGCAGCTCTGACACTTTGAACCCATTTCTCTCAGCTCTGTATCTTTCTTTTCATTCTTCCACTCCCACCGCCTTCTGGGCACAAGACCTGAAGCATAAGGAGGAGCAAAGCAAAGAAAAAGACAAAGTACAATGTCAAGTAACAAGAAAAGAATTTGACTTTGGGAAGTACAAACATTTCCTTCCATTGCATCTTGTTGAAATATGTCCCTAGGGAGAATATTAAGGACATCCTTGATTTCAGGGTCTGTTTTACCAAAAAGCAAAGTTACAAATTAGATAAACTGACAGGTTAGAACCTGTCTTCCTTTGCTACAACTCTGTGACTTTATTAAATTCTTCTAATATTATCTTCAGCTGCCTTCACGTAGGAGATACAACTTGATGTCTGTGGCACAATGGTACCTCTTTCATTCCACTGGGGTCTTGGGTCTTGCTTTTCTAGTTTTTATATTGAAACTTGAGTTCTACATAATACAAGTGGTTTTGGCTACACAGATGTCTCTACTTTTTATTCAAAGCCTGAACATGGATGGAAATGAGGTGACCTATAATTTAAAGAGAAATCTGAGTAGTTACTTCTTAAGAAGATAAATCAAAATGGAAGATTTAAGTATAATCAAGAATATGATGCTTCTTGTCCAAGAAGATGATTAAATACTGGGGTAGTTTACCAAAATAGAAATACTGTCAAATCTTCTCTCAGAATTATATTCCTTTAATTAGAAAAAAATTTTTGATATGAAAATGAATATATGTATGTATATGCATGACTGGGACATTGTGCTGTACACCAGAGACTGACACATTGTAACTGACTGTACTTCAATTTAAAAATTTTTTGATAAGAAAAACTTATTTTTTGGATTTAATTTTCTGAATAAGGAATACATTCACATGATTTAAAATTTTTAAACCATGAAAGGCTATTCAGTGAATGTTCCCTCTTGCCCCATCTCCCACACGCATCCCACCACATCATGTGGTTCCTTCCCTTCTCCTGTTCCTCTGCCACAGACAACCAAGGCAGCCAATTAGTTTTTTGTGGGTAGATGGATAGAGGATAAATTTGTACTTTTATATGCTATTAAAATGTATTTTTGTCCTTATTTACACAATTGGTAGAATATCATTCAGATATGTCATTAATGATATATCTTAGAGATCTTTCCACATAAGTGCTTCCTCATTCCTTTTTCACAACTTCATAGTATTCCAAATACCTGGTATTACAACTACCTAGTATTCTTGGTACTCCATACCACCGTGTCTTTAAATGACCTCTTGTTTAGATTGTGTCTAATCTTTTGATATTGCAAACAAACTAGCAGTAAACTTGTACATATGACATTTCTCTCTTATATAAGTAAATCTAGAGGATAAATTCCTAGAAATAGAATTGCTGGCTCAAAGGGCTTGCACATTTGTAACTTGGATAGTTATTGCCAAATGACCTATCCAAGACATTGTACCAATTTTTCCTCTCAACTTACCTTAGTATATGAGAGGACCTATTGCCCCTTGCCACAGAGTATGACGTCAAGATTCTGGGGATTTTTGCCAATCTGACGGATGAAAATGGCACCTCAGTGTAGCTTTAATTTGCTTTTTCACTGAATGTAAGCTCCATGACAGCAGAAACCTTTAGTGTGGTTCACTACTGTATCTCCTATACCCGATGGCCAATATTATTGGCACATAATAAACACCAAAAAATATATATATTTTTGAAAGAATTTAGTCTGAGTGAGACCAAAACAACCTTTCATATGTTTAAGAACTATTTGTATTCCCTTTTCTGTAAACAGTCCATTCTTACCCTTTACCCATTGGCTTACTGGGCTATGATCTTTTCTTCCTCAATTATCAGAAACTCCTTCTGTGCTAGGAAAGGTTGCTGATCTGTTATGAACTGCAAATAACTTTTCCCCAGTTGTTTTTGCTGTATACATTCTTTTTCACATGGTCAAATTTATTAGTGTTTTGGCTGAGTTTTGTGTCACGAGTGGAAGGCCAGCTTTGAGTTAGTTATAAATAAACTCTACCATCATTTCTTCTAAATTTTTGTGGCTTCATGTTTCCATTAAAATCATTGATCTGTTTGGAATTTATGCTGTATTAGTATTAGTGTGAGCTCTGGATTAAGTAAATTTTCTTTTCCTAGATGACTATTTAATTGTCCCAGCATCATTTATTCAGTAATTCTTTGTTTTCCTATTGATTTGATATGCCATTTTCATCATTTACTTAAGTTCTGAACTTTCTAATGTTTTACTGGATACTTTAATCTAGTTAAATATCACTGCCATAATGGAATGTACACTTCTCTTTATTCTTCTATGTCAATTTTTTTGTCTCATGTTGCCAGTTTATTTTTCATTGGGATATTGAAATGAACTTGCTTATTTATTGATTTAGAAAAAATGGCATCTTTTTATATTCATCTTCCTTTCAAGAACATGATATACCATTCCTTTTGTTCAAGTCATTCTCATGTCTCTCAGGAGCATTTTTCTGAAGTTTTCTTCAGAAAGACCTTACACATTTCTTATTAAGTTTGTTTCTAATTTATCTTTTGCCCTGATTTGAAATGCAGTGTATCCTCTAACTTGTTGTTGTTTAAATATACAAATGCTATTTGATTTTTTATAGTAATTTTGTACCCTTCCCCTTACTGAATTTTTCAAAGATTTTTTTTTAGGGAATTACCTTAGATTTTCCAGGTACACATCATATCTTCTGCAATATAAGTGATCATTTTACCTATTCTTTCCAACTTGTAAACCTTGTATTTCTGTCTCTTATCTAATTGTGTTGATAGGACTTCTAGGACAGTGGTGGATAAAGTGGCAATAGCAAACATTCTAGAACATTTTTAGCTTTAGCTGGGCATGCTTTTCGTGTTTCCCTACTAAGCATGATTCTAGGTTCTTGTCTGAGACAGATATATTTTACCACATTAAGGAAGTACCTACTTATTTTTATTAAGAGTTTTTATGAAGAATGGGTATTGTATTTTGTCAAATACATTTTTAGTACCTATAGAGATGATCCAATAATCATTCCCTCAGATCTGTTAACATGATGAGTGACACAGTAGATGTCCCGAACTGTCCCTGTATTCCTGGAGTAAGCCCCACAAGACCATAGTAGGAATGTGCGTGCCAGTTTGCACATATGCATGTTTTTAACCTGTGCTACTGTATCCTTTTGCTAATATTTGTTGAGGATTTTTGCATAATATACATAAGTAAGATTCCTCAATGCCTTCACTTTAGACAAATCCTCCTTAGGTTTAAATATAAATGTTTATTTCATAAAAAGAAGCAGGAAATATCCTTGTTTTCTACGGTCTGTAATAGTTTAAATACCATTGGAAATATCTGTTGCTTAGAGACTGTTAAAATTCCCCTGTGAACTGCTCTTCCTGATTTTTTTTGAGAGATAACTGACAAATTCTCTATTTCTTCTATGACAATTGTTTTGTTTAGATTTTCTATTCTTCTGGTGTCAGCGCTTATAAATTTCTCCAGAAAAGTATCCATCTTAAAAATTACACATTTAAAAAATTAAGATAACAACTACTCTTCAAGGGGCAGGAATAGATGCCTCTTTGAAGCATCTCCAGCAGAAACTGAGGGCCCTTTCCTTCCTGTAGAAATGCTAAAATAACCACCAAGGTTCAAGTTTCTTCTTATGGAGCATATACCTCTAAAGAGTAAATGACAGAGCTCTCCTGACTGATTAGAACAGAGGTGGGAAAACGAGACCAGTCTTTACCAGGGTTCAGGGCTCCCGTCCCCACACTCTTTTCCTCACAGATCCAGTGCATTGGAGGCCCTTAGCATCTTTACTTTTATTTTGTTGTCAGTAAGTACCAACCACATCTATGGGATTAGATTGATCCACCTTGTCTGTCACACTAAAAGTTCCCAGTAGTCTGTGATTCTTGTACTTCTCAAGGCTGGTTGCGGGAGGCAGAATTCTAAGACGGCCCCCAAGATTCCCACCCCTGCCTTGTAAGTCCCTTCCCTTGAGCGTGGCCAGGGCTGTGAATAAGTTCTCATTCCTGTGATTGGGTTACACTAAGATGAAGAGTTTTCACAGGTGTAATGAACATTCCAAATCACTTGATTTTGAATTATTTAAAAGGAAGACCACCCTGGGTGGGTCTGACTTAATGAGATAAAAGCCCTTAACTGAGAGCCTGGGCTCTCCCTGAGGTCAGAGGGGGTCTCTCACTGGGCTCAAAGAAACAAACTGGCATGTCCTGAACTGTCTACAGGAAGGGTCATGTAGCAGGGGTCTGCAGGCGGCCTACAGGACCTGAGGGTGGCATCTGGCAGAGAGCCAGGTAAGAAGCCAGGGCCCTCAGTCTACAATCCTCAAATAAATGAGTTCTGCCAACAATCTGAACAAACTTGGATGGGGAGCCCCAAGATGAGAACGCAGGCCAAGTCACATTTTGAGCTCAGGCTTATGAGTCTCTGAAATCCAGCAGCTGTGCCCAGATTTCTGACCCACAGGAACTATGAGATAATAAAGGTGTGTTGTTTTAAGCCACTAAATTTGTGGTGATTTGTTACACAGTAATAGAAAATGGAGAAAGTGGTCAACAGATCCCTGGCCTGAAAAATCGCAAGAAGTAGTAATTTAAAATGCAGGTTCTAGGACCCTGTCCCAGATCTATTGAATTACGACCTCCCTTCACAAAGGCTCAGGAGTGTTTGATGGTTGATTCTGATGTACATTAAAGCTTCAGAATGAATTGCCATGTGAATAATTTGTTTAGACATCTTTGACAAAGCATCTTATTAACTTCCAGAATTGGAGATTTGGAGATAGGTCTTTTTAATGGTTAAAATCCCAAAAGAGCCTATTCATGAAACCAAATAATGATTGAGGAAAATTAATAGCCCTCTTTTGGTTGGAAAGCCAAACTGCTCGTCATTTGCTTATTCATTCAGTTTGTTGATGCTTCATATCATGGTATGACCATCATTCAGAAAGCCATTATCTGTCAAAATGATGGCTGGTCCAAAGTAACTCTCTACCAGTACATTATCTTTTATTTCTCCTAGTATCCAAAATCATGTAAGTTATATGCTAATAGGAAAACTTCTGAAAAATTGATAAAAAGCAAAAAGGTAGGCTACATGTCATTTTAATACCTTCTTCAGAATAGCTAAAACAGGTGGAAATTTTTTTCTAGTTTTACACTGAGAAATAGAGTTTCTTTCAAATCATATTAATTCAGCAACACTAGTTAAGGCAGCAGAAGCAGTCAGAAATATTTTAAAACTTCACAGAAGTCTTTTCATGAATTTGTCAAATCTCTGAACCAAACATTTTTTTGACTTTTTCCAAGAAACTCAGCAGAGCCTAAAAAATTAAAAAGAAGCCCAGTCTGAGTTTTGACCTGGCTAAACCCAGTGAACAAAATGGATTTCCAACAGTGGAAACTTTGATTGAAAAATAAAGCCCCACGCCTTACGTCTCGAATAAAGTCCTTATCACTCCGACCACGACAATGTCTGGGTTAACCTCTGATATTTCTTTTTCTCCTTTTTGAAAATTTCCATCACTTTTTAAAATGCTTTATATCTATGATAGCAGGTAGCTAATGTCAATTCATCCTTCCAAAGAAATTCTTGAGTCCCACTGAGTAATGGAAACTTATGAGGTGTTTTCTTCACTTAGTTCCTGATGATTTTCATGTCAAAGACAAGGTCCATCTCCCACAGTCAAGGCACATTTAAAACTTCCCCATCCTAGTCAGGCTCTCCTGTCTGGTAAGGACATTTGCCCCACCAGTTTTTGATATTCCTATCCCCAAAAATACTTTTCAGGTACATTTTACTTGGCTGTTAAATTGGAAAGCCGAAAAACAAAACAAGGAGAAGTAAACAGGTTTAGGTGTCCATACTGTATTTGACCCTCTCTGATCTCTTCCTCCCCATAGTGAGTTTATCCAGTTTTGTTTTAATTCCTTATTTGTCTGCCTCCATGTGTGCAAACATTGTATTTTATGTACAGTTATATTCCCCAGAACCCACCTTAGAGCATGACATATAATGGGTATTCAATGAAGATGTGTTGAATGACTGAAAGAATGTTATTTAACTTCTTTGTGTCTCATGTGAGCGGAATGACACCAAGGACCCTTCCTGCTGTGCTTCCCCTGCAGGAGGCTGAGCCCCCTGGCCTGCGGGGAGGCACCGGACCAGGTAAAGTCACCTCCGCGCAGCACCCGTGTGGCCTTGTGGGCAGCGGCAACCAGATAGCCTCTCGCAGCAGGGCCCGGGCCTCCCATGACATGTTCAGTTCAAAGCTTGGCTGGTGGGTACTGATGCCTGAACTGCCCAGATCGTTTCTTCGTGACTTGGGCAAAGCTAATGAGGCTGCCTTGAGACTAAGTGGAAGAAAATAAACGTAAGGGTAAAACAAGGTAATAAAGATGTATTTTGATGTACTGTGAAAAATAGAAAGCACCACTAAGTCCAGAACAGTATTTTCCCAGCATCGTTTTAAGCCCAGTCGAGGGCCCTGCTCGGAACTTAGCAGGCCCAGTGTGTGCGCGCAGCAGGGGGGCTGTGGCAGCTAACCCTGGAAATGATGACCTCGTACTTTGAGGGATTCAGCCACAACTCTGCGGACACAGTGGCAATAAATGGCTAAACCTTTACCCGCAAAGTACTTGGTTTCCTCATAAGAGCTTTTCCAAAGATGAAGGAATTCAAGTGAATCCTCACAGATTACTTAGATCAAGACAGATGTGAAGATCTTCAGGTGGTTTGGTGATTCTTAGTCAGTTCTCTAATCTGGCTTCCAAAAAAAACTTTCAGTCTTAATTATTTCTTCCTATTACTATAGAAATACAAAACTTCCATATTGCATCATTTTGGCCTTTCCATCACACGAAAGCGTGAGCACTTCTGTGCAAGCCCAAGATAGCCAGCAGCTTTTTAGGGCTAATAGAACCAATTACAGTGGCTTAAAATAGATTTCCATTATTCAAGGTGCCAACTCCCTACTATGTTCAAAGCTCCATCTGTTATTATTAACAGTGGTCCTAAAACTACTCAGCTGTTCCCAATCTGGCCAATGTGAAAATCAAATGAGGATGGGAAAATAAATGACTGCAGAATTATCTGGAATTAACAATTAAAGAGGAAAGAAACTCCTGGAACAGACAGCTGCCAGTATTCTGAGCCATTGACTCTGTTTCTGACTCATTCACACTGCAGGTATACTTAATATTCCAAGGAATGAAGCTGATGAAGCATTTAACCATTCTCCTTTCATTATTTTGGATAAGCATCATCAAGAGTTATAATCTAGGGGGGAATGTATTTGAAAGGCCTGTGTAAGACAGCAGCAGCCGTTTTTTCAACACTGAGGATGTAAAGTTGTATTTATTTGACAAATAGTTATTAAGTACCTACTATGTATCTTTATATGCACTGTGCTCTGAGCTGGGGATGCAGTGATGAGAATTATCAGACAGTGTCCCCGATCTCAGAAGCTAACTGGCTCATGGAAGAGACATCAATCGATAACAAAAAATAAAATAGCAACAAAAATGTAAATTAATTGCCACAAAGAGAGATGTGTGATGTTGAGGGTGTAATTTACCTGGTCCACTAGGTCTGAGACAACTTCCCTGAGGAAATATTAGTTAAGCCAAGATCAGAAGGGCAGGGTAGGAGCTAACTAGACAAAGGCAGGGGGGGAAAGGGGGTGGTTTGCAGTGGGGTGGTGAGGGAGCCTTGATGGTTGGTAGGGACAGTCTGGGAAAAGAGAAGATGTTTATCTGCATATGTTTCATCATCAGTTCTTCCAGACCAGGCACAATTGGCTGTCACATAAAGTCATTCAGTGAATGAATAGAATAAATTATCCTCTTTTGCCGACAGATTCTTCACACTTAAGAATTTCTTCCTGCAGGCAGAGTCACCCTCTGCATTTTGATCTAGTCTGTAACCAAGCAGATGGTTATAACCTTTTCTGTTTTATGAACCCAAATCTGTATTTTAAGAGTCATAAATATCATAGTTAAGCAAGAAAAAATTAAATTTTCATGTTATCTTGCTTGGTTGCTGGACACCTGGCACCAGTAAATTATCTTCCCTTCCATAGGAAATTGAAACCTGCTTAGTCTTTATTTATACTGGCCTTAAACATGTTGCAAATTATAATTTTACGTTGCCATTAGTTTTATTTTGGGGTAATACATATTACTGGGTCATCCGCTTCCTTTTGTCATTTGGCAGTTCTCATGCACAGCAAAATTCTGTTTCCTTTGCATTGTGGTCCCCAAGAGCCCACCCACGTTAACTGCCAGTGCCAAAATGTTACTTTGCAGATGATTCACGTTGTCTCATACAAGCTCCTTCCTACTTACTACCTCATAGAGAAAATGTCTCATCTCTGTTTCCAGTGTTAAATGTAAAAGAGCAAGAAGAGTTTTGATCTATGGCTTGAAGCAGCAGGAGAAAACGTCCCCGCTCGTCACTGCCTTTAAGCGGTGTGCCAGAAAGTGCATCCGCTGGACAGAACTGAGTTTGGCCTCTCACCCTGCTAGGAGCTGGCGTTGGGTCAGTTACTTTCAACTCTCTTAGCTTCAGTTTTCTCATCAGGAAAAAAGTGAAGTTTTTATGAAACAAAACAAAATGATGTGTGTGAATGTACGGTGCTTAATGAGTTTTTATAGTTTAATTTGTTTACATTCTCCTAAGGAACCAGGGTAGACTCTCCTGAACTGTGGTGTCAGCTCTGCACAGGCAGGGACCGTGCTGTGTTCTGGCCACTGCATTGTCAATGCTTAGCACAATTTCTGACCCATAGTCAGTGTTCAGTAGATTTTGACTGAATATTTGAAGGTGAAGAATTTCAAGTTTTAAAAATCTCATCATTTTTGATGGACATAGAAGGGAGAGATGAAAGGACTCCCTTAACTGACCCATGCAGCAGGAGTAAGTGGACGCTCTAATCCTGGGAATGCAGTGTCCTACATGTAGGTATGTATTTATTGGCTGTCCAGCTAGTGGACATCTCAGGGGAACTGTCTAGTACACAAGAAGCCAGAGAAGCAGATAGACCTTCTCCCCGCTTCCTGGTACCCAGAAAACCAATCTGCGGCCTGTATTCCATCAGCCAGATACCCCTCCTTGGGGTTTGCCATCCTGGACAGTGAGGCAAAGCTGCAAGGTGGTCAGAGGGTAGCTCTGGCAGCTCCGAGGGAGTGTCCAACGGTGGTGACACCGGCCAAGGCATTCTCACCAGACCTTCCTCCTGGGACAACTTTGGTTGTATTTTTGGCCATCTGGCCTCCCTTGACTCCTGCTCCTTTTCTAAGCCCAGACTGCCCAATGTTCCTGTTGCTGCCAAGGGTTACCTACCGGTTTTCCAATACATTTCCTTTCTGCCAAGTCAGCCAAGCTGGTCTCTGTTGTCTGCATCCAGCGCTTCGGGTCTTAGCACACTGCTCCTGCCCCTGGCCTTGGTCTCCCAGTGTGGTCAGCTCATTAAGGGCTGTTTCTAGGGATGCATTTCAAAGCTACTTTTGCATGGTTCTCAAAATCTCTTCTTCAAGATGGTCAGTGCTTTTCATTATTCTCTGATATCTTTAGCAATTCTATAAAGTGCATTTTATGCTCTTTAATGAAGTGGAATCATGTTCCCTCTGATCACTGCTTTGTCTCTCTGTTCATTTTCACCTTTCCCGACCCCAAGGATTCATTTCAACTTCATCTGCTCTTTTTACTTTATATGCATCTCCCCTTAGGGTTTGTGCGATTTAATAAGCTTTTATTGTGCGTGGACTACATGCCAGATAGTATGCTCGGGACAAGGCTCCAAAGAGGAATGAGAGAGTCATCACCTGTGTGCAGATAATAAATGAGATGTAGAATAGATTAACGCCAAGGCAGGCAACAGAAGCCATCACGCTTCCCAGAGCAAGGAGGGAAATACTAGAGATGCATAACAGCCTGGGGTTGGATGCTACGACGTCGCTCTCTACAGCGATGAGACTCATGTACTGTCTCCATGTCTCCGTGTTTCCTCCGCCCCCAGTACGTGGCAGCCCCGTGCAGCGCCACGGTGTTGGTAATCTCCCCTTAGTTCTCTCTTATCGTTTTTGAGGCTGTGAGGCTCTCCATATCTCTGTGTGGATGTGTGCCACAATACTCACTTTGCGATACGTGAACAACTGGAGAGACATTCTGGAACATACAGCCGGGGCCGACAGCAGGCTGCTCTGCTGAAGAGGGCATAGTCACTGCTCTCTTTGAACTACATTTTTTTTTCACTTATGTTAATGCTTCTCTAGAGAACCATACTGGCACATTTTTTCCCCTTACATTCTCACTCCTGCCTATAATCCATCATTACAAAAAGAGGCCTTAAAAACAGCCCTCGAGGGAGATATTATTTCCTTCCCATTTCTCCCTCAGAAAGAGCAACTTATAATGGGAGGGGAAAAAACGCATTTAGGTTAAAGGAATATATATATATATATATATATATATATATATATATATATATATATATATAAAACAAGAACAAATCTTCTTCTTCCCCTCTTTAAGATGCCAAGCCTCAAAAGGACTCTTGGTTTTTAAAAAAGGCCATCACCCCTTGGCCCGCTCTGAACATTAATATTATATGCCTGGTAATAAAGCCTGAGGATTTTTAGTGAGAGCTATTACACGGAAAGGATGGCCCAGACAGATTTCTCTGGTGAATGAAAATCATAGGCTTGTAAATAGAACCTGAGAGGTTAGTCTCGTGGTTTGCTAGGGCTTTAAATCGCCCGCTCCCCCGCTGACAGGGGTGGACGGGGAGCTACTGACTTTTTCTCAGACGACGCTGCAGTGCTCAAAATTATGACTTGAAAAGAGAAAAGATGAGAATTCCAAAGGCAACCAAAAGCCCAGCAGCACCAGGTTAAAGCACGCCTGGGACCTGCGTGTCAGCACGGGTACTGGCCAAGAGGGGAGCGCAGAGGAAGCGCCATTTTCTCCCTTTAAAAATGGATTTTGCCATTTGAAACAACCCTCTGATTCTTACCTCATTCACCAAATAAAACTCACTGACCACACAAAACTTCTATCAACTTTCCCCACATTTAGCTGGTATCAAGTAATTACTTGTCCAATGCTTATTTTTAGCCATAGGTTAGTCATTTTAATGCTAATGCTGAGATTGGAAAGTCTAAATTTTTTTTAATTGAGCTTTTTAGGCGCACCCAACCCAGGTTTTCCTCAGGCCAGGGGTCTGAGGACCTCCTGGTTTAAATAGCTCAGAAAAGTCTCCAGGCACAGGCGCCAGTGAAATGATGGGCAAATCTCTAAGTGGTCACAGATGCAGCTGCAGTGAGGAGCTCAGGGTTTGTTCCATTTCCTTTCATTTTTGAAACCTGTTTAACCACCAGACTTGAAGCTTCCTTGTCTAAGTTCTCATAAAGTACGAAGAAGCCTGCTCACTGGCTGTGCGTGGAAGCCGTGGGGCATCAGTCTTAATTCTGCGGTTCTCAGAGTCAAGCATATTATTTCTCCCTGATGAAGAAGAGATTTGCCCATGTCACCTTCTCCCTCTCTTTCTTTCTAATACAATTTGACAACTTGAATTCAGAAGGAGTCTTCACAATAAGAAGGAGATCGACCCACAGCATCTGTGCTAACATCCCCCTTAGCTGCTCTAATTAGATTCCCTTATTCCATTTCTAGTTCTCAAGAGAGGACAGGGGACTTTTTAATTGGGGCTATTAGATGTTCTCTTTGTGCAATGACACCCTCGGCTAAGCGAAGGCTCTAGCAAAGAGCTGTGCCCACTCTGCAATTACTTCTTGCAATTCTGAGGAATAATGGTATCTTGTCTCATTTAAAAATAAACCTGAGGCTTATTCCTTATTGCTTTCTCCCCTCTGCCTACTCACATATACTTCTTCTTGCCAATTAAGCAAACTTTCCATTACTTAAGGAGGTAGTTTTGATCATAACTGTCCCTTGATAATAAGACATATTACACTAGTTTTCATTTGCTCACAGCTCCTTTCTTCCAGATACAAGACTAATTTAAATGAGCTCAGATCATTTGATTCTCTGTTTAGAGTGAAAGGGTGGAGCGTTGGGATTCCAGCGGTGCTTTTTTTGCATGTCACTGAACTCACCTGAAATAACCCGCACGTTCAGGGTTCGAAGTTTCTCAGAATCACTTCCTCTTAAGAGAACAGATGTAGATTTGTATTTATGACCTATTCCAAGAAAAGAAATTAAATATTTAGATGATAAGCTTGCACATTCTTAACATGTATTCCCCATGTTGTTTCAAAGGATTACCAAGGAAAATGGGCCATTCACAGCAGAGCCCGGAGTAGCAGGACATTAAGAGCTTTTCCCTATTAAGTTATTTTCCATTAATAAATAGGTTCTTTCTAAAACCAGTGGCTTCTCCACTGCTATAAATGCCATGATGCATCTCCTCTTATATGCACAATATTATTTATATTATTATATAAAATAGGTATGATATGCAGAATATTTGATGTATATTTAATATTTAATAATGTTTACTGTCCTAAGTGGCAGGATATTTTTCACTACTTCATATGCTTGGATTCATGAGGTTAGCCTTTGAAAGCCACTAAGCCTGCCATTTGGGTAGATGTTCCTAAAAACTGAATGTCACTCCCCACTATGGGTTTCTTTCTAGACATTTTTTTCTATCTGGCTTCTAACTCTCCTAATATGTAATCATTTATAGATAAAGGGATCAAAAAAACTCAAAACCATGTACTAATTGCAAATGACACACACTTATTTCAAATAATATAATTTTCAAAACAAGAAAGACCCTGGGTCTTAATTCTGAAATTTTATTAGCTGTATAACTTCGGACAAAACAATCCCTCTGAGGCTCGGGGGTTTTTTATCTATAAAATAAAAGTAATAGCACATACCCAGAAACAGAGAATGTTTATTCTACAAATATACAATGCTGATGATGTTAGTAACCAATTTATTTAGACCCTTATATACTAAAGTACCAATGATAAGACTTGATAGGAAACTTCTCAGAAAGATCTCCAACAAAGACTTAGCCAAAAGAATGAATGATAGTTTGATTCCAACCTAGAGGCAACCATTTGTTCTGCCCACTGAAAGGACTAACACAGCCTCGCCTGGTAAAGAACATAGGAGCCTTGGGAAATACTGCACCCACCCAGCACAATGCTACTATCCTTTATTGAAAACTACTGGGCACTGGGATAAATTTCTTATATAATCTCTTTAGTTCAATCCTTACCTCAACTGCATGTGGAAATGGTGATTATTATTGTTTTACAAAGGAAAAAAGGGACACTCAAACATGGTAACTTGCTAGTAGTGACAGTACTAGAATTCTAACCCAAGTCCACTTGTCTTCAAAGGCTATTCTCATAATGATACATTTAATACTGTCTTTAAGAGATCAACGTCTCATACTATAAACTGTCCATCAGGTCTCACATTCAGCCAGTATATGCATGGGTACATGCCCATGGAGCCAGTATATGCATTGGTATATACCACTGGAGCCAGTCTGCCCATAGGTACACACCAGAGGGGCGTGTCTACATGCTTACCCACCAGTAGGGCCAGTATGCACATGGGTACATGCCACAGGGCCACACCAGGAGCTGACAGTCACTGTCCATTCTGATAGGTGCCTATATCATACTAGTTGTTAAGTCTTTTTGAGTATCATTTTTACTGTCCTGATTTCCAACTACACATTTGAGCTCTTCATAGTCAAAAATCTAAAAAGTGTCACTTCCACACTTATTAAAGATTGACTTCTGCTCACACTCATCACCTAGGACCACTCTGCTCAAGATCTCCAACTCTGAAATTCTTTATCACCACTCCCTATTTTTCTGCCTCTCTTCTGCCTTCACTTCCACCAAGCTCCTGCTCAACCTCCAGTCTGTCAACTTCTTCCAATTCACCCAGCATTTCTTCCCCTCTTACTCACTTGTCTGGGCAGGAGAAAGACACACCAAGCTCCTTGAGAGCTGGCACTGTGTCTTACTTATGTTTATGTTCCTTGGGCTTCCTAGAATCACCACCTACACACAGTAGGTGCTCAGTAAATGGTAAATTGAACTTAAAAAAAAGATAAGTGGAATCTATATATAAGATTAGGAGCTCCCTGACATTAGATGAATTATCCCAAATGATGGATTTATTTCTCAATACTTACTTTGCCACTTCTTCACTCTCCTGTGGCCTTCAAGTATTTTGTGGATAATGAGGATGAACAAAAATATAAAAACTAATAGAACTAAAACATACCAAGTGATCTTCATGGAACAAATAAAACCTGCAAAGAAAAATGTACTATAAAAATGCAGTAAAATAATGCAGCAGATAAGAGGTTATATGGTGGTGCAGCTGGATTCTACTATATATTCTGCCCTTAACTGAAAAGTTGAATATCTAACCATCACTGTTACAGGGTCACTTGCTCTCCTGAATTCTTTCCTAACGTATTTAAGGAAGAAACTTGACCAAGTGGCATCCAGGGATGTTTGGTTTCAAAATTCTAAGGTTAATTTCACTTACAGGTCATGTTGATGTTAGTTTCACCATCATCACAGTCACTAGGTCAAGACTGCAATAAGCAGAGTACCATAATCAAAGCCATTTGTGATTAACAATTTGGCCCTGGGTCAAGCAGTCAAAAAATGTGCCCTCAAGACAACAAAGATGCAGTAAGATGAGGATGGAGAAGAAAGTGTAAGACAGAAAAAGAAAGAGGCTGGATTGAGGCACAGAAGAGGCCAGGGTAGACGATTAATCAGACCTCCTTTCTACAGGGGCTCTCATGGCCATGATCAGGTCAAGTGCATGCATTAGTTAAACATACAGTGACCCTAGCCTAAATTTAGTAAGGATACAGGTAAAAAATTGTTCATTCAAATGACAGGCAATGTGGAAGGATAGTCACCATCCAACAGCAGCTTAACACAGTCTCCTTTGGTCCCATAAAGACACACTGGCCAGCAGACCCAGGAATCAGTGACTTAAACGAGGTTGTCTTCCTGTCCAAAACACAACTGTCTACTGATTTTCTGAGCCACCCTAAGTACCTGCTTCCCTGCATGCAAAACACAGCTAGTAATTATTCAGCTTAGCAGGATATATAACTTGTTTATAACTCTTGGATAACTGCTCTAGTGGGACTCATGGTCTGGGTATCCCATTCACAGGCACCACAATCCATAGACAGATTCAGTCACCTGCCTCATTAAAGAGGCAGTCAACATTTATTTGGAGAGGAGGCTGCATGGAGAAAGTGCAGGTTGACTGGAATGGCAGCATGCAGCCTCCCCAGCTGTGACAGCACCTCCTATCACAGTGATTGCACTTGTTTGATTGTTTTACATTCATCTATCTCTGTGACCCCAATGCCTAGCACACTGCTTGGCATACAGCAGGCACTCATTAAATGGTTATATGATAAAATGCTCTTCAAGAGTAGGGTTTATGGGTGAAGGAAGGGCACCCTGCTTAGTAGTGGGGATCAATTGTGTTAATTCAGAATAGAGTGACCAGGAAGCTAATCAACCTTAAACAGGGTTAAGAAATACATAAGCTTTCTCTTTCAGACTCCTGCCTTTCCTTTATTTAGAGTCATCCAGTGACCCAAAATGCCTAACCTATACCCCACCTATCTTCACAGCAGTACCTCAAAAATCCCCTTAATTCAGGTATCTTTCTCAGCTGTAAAAGAAGACATGTTAAATCAATTCAAAAGTTAAGAGCACATCACAATGTACATGTATATTTACATTTAAAAAGAAATCTCACCCTTTAATACATGAGTGTGATAGTGTTACTTCAAGCACAGCAGACAGGCATTCCCAGAAGTTATTCTGGAGCCGAGGGTCTTTCTAGTGCCCCTCAAATCGCAACCCACAGAAGCCTCCTGGAAGCTAGGCTCCACAGAAAGCACATTTTGAAAGGAAAATAAACAGTTAAAAGAGCTGACATTCTTTCCAGCCTTGTTATTTCATCAGTAAAATTCTTGAACTATTTGACTTTCAGTGAAGTTAATGTGGTAGCCCTTACTTAATTTTGTGTCTGTATCCGATTCTCTTTTTCCCTCTAATTTCCTTAAAAACTTACTTTTTACATCCATTTCTAAGTACAAAGAAATGTTAATACAATTATTTGGGTGTTCCATAATTCTACAGGTGTGGTTTATGGACGTTTCCTTGGTGGGGTCTTCCTCTTTGGTGGCTGACCTTCTAGTGCGGGTTTTTAGGTTGCAGGTGCTGTTATATTCCTCCAAGCGGTCAGCTGAAGGCATTACAGTGAAGTTAAAACGTTGACAAGGTGAGTGAAGATCATTTGCCTTCACTTGCATTGATCCTTTCATGATCAGAACTAGAAAGAGATTAAGGAAATGCTATTCACAAAACAGTACTTCACAGTAAGAAAACAGATACAATTCAAAATTGAATCTCCTCCTTCCTATACAAAAAAAACCAAAGAACAAGAAGTTATCAGCTTCTAAAAGTATCAGTTACTAAAAGTAACAAAGTGCTTACATTTTTTAAGAGTGTGAAAACCTGCTAACAGTAGGGTTGAAATAGAATTGGAGCATCTCAAAGAAAAAAAAATTCCTTGATGACTTGTGGGACACATTGTATTTTCCAAAATGGTCACAACAATGTTTCCCACCCCACAGTGCACTAGTTTGCTAGGGTTGTCATAACAAAGTACCATAAACTGAGTATCTTAAACAGCAGAAATTTATTGTCTCACAATTCTAGAGGCTAGACTTCCAAGGTATTGGCAAGGCTGCTTCCTTCTCAGGGCTGTGAAGGAGGGTCTGTTCCATGCTTCTCCTTTGGCTCCTAATGGTTTATTGGCAGTCTTTGGTGTTCCTTGTCTTATAGAAGCACCATCCTGATCTCTGCTTTCATCTTCACATGGCATTCTCCCTATGTGTGTGTGTGTGTCTGTATCCGAATTTTCACTTTTTATAAGGATGTTAGTCATACTGAAGTAGGGCCCACCCAAATGACCTTATTCTAATTTAACTGCCTATATCTACAACAACTCTATTTCCAAATAATGTCACATTCTGAGATACTGGGGGTTAGAACTTCAATATAATTCAACCTATAACACATGTTAGCCTAAAACTTCACCACTCCACCATAAATAGATAAGAGTCTAATATCTTTCCCCTTGAATCTGGGTGGAAGGAGTTACTTGCTTGTAACCAGCAAAATGCAGAGGAAATGACATTATATGATAAGGCCAGAAAAGGTGAAGCAACTTCTGCTTTGATCTTTGCATCACTAATATTGGAGCCTTGAACCATTAAGTAACAGTTCAGCAACTTAAGGCTGCCCTGCTGTGAGGAAGCCCAAAGTAGCCCAAGTAGAAAGACCACATAGAAAAACTCTGAAATGACATGAAGACAGAGAAATGCCCACCTGCCTCTAGCTGCTCCAGCCCCACTTCTGTCTTAGCTCGTCAGTGTCTGACTCCCACAGCACGAAATGCTTCAAGGCAGAAATGCCCAGTTATGCCCACTCTGAATCCCAGACCCTACAGGTAAGGAAGGAAGGAGAAAGAGAGTGGGGGGAGAGAGACAGAGAGAGACAGAGAGACAGAAAAAGAAAGAGAGAAAGAGAGAAAGAGAGAAAGAAAGAGAGAAAGAGAAAGAGAAAGAGAAGAAAGAAAGAAAGAAAGAAAGAAAGAAAGAAAGAAAGAAAGAAAGAAAGAAAGAAAGAAAGAAAGAAAGAAAGAAAGAAAGAAAGGAAGGAGGGAAGGAGGGAAGGAAGGAGGGAAGGAAGGAGGGAGGGAAGGAAGGAGGGAGGGAAGGTAAGAAGAAAGGATTGCTGTGGTTAAGGCCACTGAGTTTTGGGATGATTGTGACACAGCCATAGCAACTGGAATAACTTATCAATGTTTTACTTTTCAAGGAGGCAGAGAAGTAGCACCAGTGAGCTGCCAGTTCTTAAAACACTTCCTAGTTCTCTATCATAATAAAGGTATTTTCCCAAATTGTTTTCTGATTAATTTGACCCTACAACAGTTACAGCACTACTTGAATAAGAACACAGAAAAAGACATATCTATCGTACTTCATCCACAGCCAATGCCAAGATATCTTGTTCCCATCCTGAAAGAATGGGAAGAAATGCCAGTATGAAATAATATAGGAAGTGATCCCACTAAATAGGTAAAAGCAATGAATTTGATGCTTGGGCTTGAGGCCACCAGTATATTTTATGACTGTAAATTAATTATTTTAATTCTCAATGATCCAAATTGATTTGATTTAATTAAATAATATATATTTGTCTCATAATAAATGCAAGGTTCAGTTAGACATTACAGAAAATACATAGTCAAGTTTTTATTTGTTCACTCAATCATTAAACAAGTATTTTTCAAATGTCTCATGTAGACACTATTCTAAGATCTTAAAATGTCATAGGGAACAAAGACAAAGTTCCTGCCATCAAGAAGCTCACTGGATCATTAAACAAGTAAAAAGACAATTTATAGATAATGGATGAATGTTAGGCAGGAGTAGCTACAAAGAATAGGTACAAATGCATCAAGGATTCAGTGACTCCTTGGGGAATCAAAGTGTGATTTTACTATGAGAACCTACAAATTTACTTAGAATTTTATTTCAATATCTTTGAAGAGAGCATGCTAAACTATCCTTTACCCATCAAATGTAGGTGGATTACAGTGGCATTTTGATGTATTTTCAGCATAGATATTTTCTTTTCAATAAATCAAAGTAAACCAAGAACAAGTTAGTATACAAAGCCTGCAAGTCATTCAATGAGCACCACGCCACTGAGTGCTCCAGTGCAATTGGACTTAACGTTGGGATATATTTTCAATACTTCTTTTTTTTTAACAGAATAAGGTTATTTATCCTTGATAAATTTTCTTCTCATTCTTCTTTTGTATTTACCTTTTGATGTTTGTTCCTGAGAAATAAAATCCGTGTTTCCTTTGGACTCACAAGCCAAACACGAGGAGCAAATTTTAAATTCACTTGTGATGTCTTGGCAAATCCTGGTGACATTTTGAAAGCTGGAGTGATTTAGAAAGATTCCCATAATAGTCTGAGTTTCTCTTCTTGGTTGCAGAAAAGTCACGAAAGGAAATTTTAAAGAGGAGAATGAATAGGTGAAATTGTGTTGTAAACACACTTCCAAACATGATAGCTCCAATACGTTTCCTATAAAAGGAAAAAAAAAAGCTTTCTTTACTGTAAAATTTTCAGTTTTTGGCATTCAAATAAATACACAATAAGCTCCCAGTGTTTCTTAGGCAGATTCAGTGCACTTCAGTTTATCAGTGACAAAACTTTCTTTTTATGTGAATTAGCAATATCTACTCCATTTAAATATTTCTTTTCAAACTTTGTCAACATTCCCTATTAATTTTCAGAGAAGAGAAGTACTCGCTGAGAAGTTCTCAGAAACCCCAGCATTTGAACCATTCTCTCTTCTGGGAAAGTTTTAATGAACAAACCTTAGGTCCCTCTGAATCCATCGGTTCTGAAATAGAAGTTCAAGTCAATTGCATGGAGTTGAACAGGGAATGGAAAACTTGAACAGTATTTCTGTGTTCATTTCTGAGGGCTGCTATAGCAAACTACTACAATCTCAGTGACTTAAAACAAGAGAAATGTATTCTTTTACAGTTCTGAAGGCCAGAAGTTCAATGCCAGTTTTACTGGTCTGAGGCCTAGATGTCCACAGAACCACACTCCCTCTGCAGAATCTGTTCCTTGCCCCTCTTTCAATTATTGGTGGCTGCTGGAATCCCTTGGCTTGTGACCCCATCACTACAATCTCTGCTTCCATGGTCACATTGCCGTCTCCTCTGTGTCTCTGTCTTCTACTCTGCTGTCTGTGTCAAATCTCCCTCTGCCTCTCTCACAATCTCAATTGTGATTGGATTTCAATCCCACCTGGATTAGGTAGGATAATCTCAAGATCCTTAACTTAATCACATCTGTAGAGACACTTTTCCCTTATAAGGTAACCATTATGGGTTCCAGGGATTAGCACCTTTGGGTGACCGTTATTCAACCTACCTGAACCTCCAAAGATGAAACTTAACAGGATGACATCATAATGTTTATTTTTGTCTGAAGCCAAAGATCAAATATGGAAATAATGGTATAATAGAAAGCACACTGAGTTCAAAACAAAAGACAAAGACTTTAATTGCTCAATTTGTTACTAGCCAAGATACTTGAACAATTTAGTCTCCACAAATCTCATTTTTTCACTAGCAAAATGGAGATAACAGCTAGATCCTGCTAACCTCGTGGGGTTGTGGTAGCATCAAGTGGTGCAGTACAGATGCAAACCCTTTTGAAAATTGTTAGGTGTGTATTATTAAAATGCAAACCCATATTCCAAAGTAAAAATCAAAAATTCATCCTTTATTTAAGATAGAATTATCTACGATTTAATCCACACAAGTAATTAAAGCTCACTATATAAAAGTTGGGAGTCCCTTTGTAGCAGTAGTGATGAACTTAGGAACAGGTAACCTCTCTCTCAGACAGTCTCAGTCTGACAGTCATTTACTAGGATGAGAAAAATTACTGACAAGCTCAGTTCCACCTTTATGTAGCTTTCTTTAGTATTTCTCATGTAATCATATGGACAAAATATATTTTTAAAATTTTCTAAATAATGTGGAGCACAGTGAAAGAACTACTTCATTTTTAAGAACAATTACTCCTACTTACACATCTTTTTTTTTTGAAATATAGTTAGTTTACAATGTTGTGTCAGTTTCTGGTGTACAGCATAATGTTTCAGTTATACATGAACATATATATATTCCCTTTCATATTCTTTTTCATTATAAGTTACTACAAGACATTGAATATAGTTCCCTGTGCTATACAGTAGAAACTTGTTTATCTGTTTTATGTAATAGTTAATATTTGCAAATCGTGAACTCCCAATTTATCTCTTCCCATCCTACTCATACATCTTGATTCAAACTTAAAAGAAAAATCAAGCTACTGATTGATATTAAGGCACTTTTTTTACTAGTGGAATTTGTACTTTGATAGTAATTCCGTAAGTGTTTTATTACTGATTATTATATTTTTATTATTTTTATAAACTAAAGGCTCATTTGCCAGCCCTCTACACTTGAAATTGCTTCTGTAATAATTCACATGTGATTTCCATCTATAAACACATTTTACCCCTGAGTTGCTATAAAGGTTCTGGGAGGTGGAGATTGTATTTTACACAAATACACTTTTTTTAATGTCTCAATATATTTGTAAACAAAGTAGTAATCAAATTATAACTAATTTTTTGAAAGAATGTTTTCAATAATAACGTCCCAAGAAGAAGATAGGGATGCACCATCTGCTGGAACTATAATCTATAGCTTTTGATATTACTAAAACACATGAAAAACATTTCTTGCTATCTTTCCGTTTTCCTCACTAGCATTTTTCATCTTATGAACTTTTCAACTTCTTGAATTTATATTGCTATGATGTGGCCTAGAAGGGAGAGAGAGAAATCTTCACTGTCCAGATTGCTGGCCTCTTATCCAGTAAGTGGCAAACCGGGCTTTCTAGAATTGATGATATAGCCTTTATATTTGGCTATAAGGGCACTTTATGATGGTTTTTAAACCTTAATTTTAAGTAATTCAATTAGGAAAGAAATAGAGGACACATCCTTCCCTGGATATAATTTTAAGAAATAAATGAATTCTACTCAATCACTTTTGCTATCAGGTGGGCTACAGTCTCATCTTCATAAATAAGGATTTATGAATTTCACTACTGCCATTAATATTGCTGAGAGTCAGACATCTAAACTTTCACTCCCAGAGACAGAAATGCATTCCAGAATTACTCCAGCACCAGGACTGCAGTCTCTTAGAGTAAGTATACAGACTACTAAATAGAACTAGGAAAATAAGTTACCGTATAGGACAAATGCCCATGTCAATTATCTCTTCTTTTTAAAGAAAAGCAAAGAGTGAGGCTAAATAAACATTTACTATCTTTATTTTCTTTTTACCTTTTATTGTAAACATATATCATATATAAGCATATATAAAATACATTGTGCCAGTTAAAGAGTAAACAAATAAACACACACCCATGTATCTATCACACAGCTGAAGAAGCAGAATATTAGCAACATCTTTGGAATGCCTTATCCCTCTCCAGCCCTGCACACTCCTTTCCCAGAGGTTGAACACTACCATGAATTTTGTGTTTCTCACTCCTCAGAGTCTTCACAAAATGTATATATTCCTAAATAGCATTATTTCATTAACATAATGCACACATTTATGGACTATATTGTATGTATTAATCTATGACTTGTTTTTTTGCTTATTAGTGTCACTGCATATAGCTGTAGTTAATTATTTGTGATCTTCTTTTGAATGAATATACCACAATTTATTTATTCTTCTGACAGTAAAAATTTAGGATGTTTCTATTTTTGTTATTCTGGATAATATTGCTATGAACTATACTGTTACCCATTGTTGGTAGAAATACAAAATAGAACAACCACTCTAGAAAACATTTTGATTTTCTTTAAGTTAAATATATATCTAGCATATGACCCAACAATTCTACTCCTACGATTTTACAAAAAAGAAATAAAAAAGATATGTCCACACAAATACCTGTACAGAATATTCATGGCAGTTTTAAAATTTATCATAGCCAAGAACTGGAAACAACCCAAAGTCCAACAACTAGTGAATAAACAAACAATTCCTGACATATTCATATAATGGAGCACCATTCAACAACAAAAATGAGGAAACTACTGGTACAAATAACGACATGGGATGCATTTCAAATGCATTATGTCAAGAGAAAGCAGCCAGGCACAAGTGACTACATACTATGTGGTTCCATTTATATGAAATCCTAAGAAATGGAAAACTATATTGATAGCTGGTTCTTCTGCAAAGGAGAAAGGGGGACATTTGCGAGGTACTGGCAAGTTTTATATGTTGATCGTGCTGGTAGTTACATCGCTGTTAACATTTGTCAACCCTTGAACTTTATACTTAAAAGCAGTAGCATTTTATTGTATGTAAATTATACCTCAATAAGCTTAGTTTTGAATAATGCTATGAATATTCATGAACATGTCATCTGGTACACAAATACAGAAGTTTCTCTAGCATACATACTGAATGAAATTGCTGGGTATTCAATATGCACATCTTTGATTTTACTAGAAAATGCCAAATCATTATACGAAGCAGTTGTACCAATTTATACACCCACCTGCAGTGTACAAAGGTTCCCATTGACACATATCTTCACCAATGCTTTTCAAATTTGACAATTCGGTGAATGTTAAATAGAATCTCATCATGGTTTAAAAATGTACTCTCCTAGTTTTCCCTACTTTTTCTATTTTTTCATTTTTCTGTTAGATGGTTTTGTTTTTCTTATTAATGTTCAGGAGTTCTTTAAGTTTTCTATTTGAAATTGTAAGAACTTTACATTTTTTATTAAGCTATCTTCTCACAGTTTGTACCTTGCCTATTCATTTTCTTTATGATCTTTCAGTTAAAGGAAGCTCTTAATTTGAATATATTGAATGTATCCATCGTTTTCTACACAATTTGTCTTAAGAAGCCTTTCTCCTTTAAATTCAAAAAGACCCTCACCCACATTTTCTTCTAAAAGTTTTTTAAAAATTGCCTTTTACATTGAAGTTCTTAATCTATCTGGAATTATGTACAGCATGATGCAGAAAACCAAATTAACTTTTCTCACATGTGCTAATCAATTGTACTAGCAATTATTAAGTAGTCTATCTTTTCCTCACTATGTATAAGGACACCTTTGTCATATATCAAGTATCCATGTATATACGACTGTGTTCTGGGTTCTCAATTTTGTTCCATCAGTTCATTTTTCTATCATGGCAAAGATATCTTACTGACCTAATTACTTTTGCTGTGTTAAGCTTTTATGTCTGATAGGAAAAATCCCCTCACCTGGTTCATTTTCTTTAGGAGTGTCAGAGCTATTCTTGGCTAAGAATAAATTTCCAATAAATTTTAGAATCATCTTATTAAGTTTGGTGAAGAACCCAGTTGTGGTTCTCACCTGAAGCTCTAAAACAACTGGAGAAGAAAGATGATACTGAGTTTCTCCTTTCACTCCTTTCTCCCTTTCTAGCTCTCTGTTTATATAGGTCTTCTTTGATATCTTTTAATAAAGTTTCCAAACTTTTACCATTATGGTCCCATACAACTTCTGTTAGATTTCCTCCTAGGTACCTTATTTTTTGTTGCTATTGCCAGTACTATCTTTTAAGAAGCATGTTTTCTATTTGTTAGAGGTCTATGGAAATACAATTGACTCTTGAAAATTAATTTTATTTTTTACCACTCTGTAATCATCCTTATTAATTTTAATTTTTTCTCTGTAATTCTTTAGAGCTTTCTATGCAGATATACATATTGACCATAAATAATGATACCTTTTTTCTTGCTTTTCTTTTCAGTCCTTATACCTTTCACTTCTTTTGCTTGTCTTTTTGCACTGACTAGGATTCCAGTTCATGAAGAATAAAAGTGCTGAGAGTGGGCATCCTTGCTTGCTTCTGATCTTAAGAAGAATACAATTTTATCATTGAGAGTGATATTTTGTATCACTGTTTTTAGATACCCTGTTTCGATTTAAGGAAGTTCTCTTCTATTGCTAGTTTGCTAAGAGTTTTTAATTATAAGGACGGTTGAATATAACTGAATGCTCTTTCAACAACTATTGAGATGATTATATGGTCTTTCTTCTTGAATCAGTTAATACAATGAATTACATCAATAGATCGTTTAACGCTACCTCAATCTTGCACTCCAGGAATAAATTTCATCTTGATCATTTTTAATACATTGCTGCAACCAGATTCTTAATGTTTTGTTTAAAAGGCTTTTTATTTATGTTTATAATTGAGATTGGCTTGTAAATTTTTCCTTTTTTGGACTGTCTTTTTTGGGTTTGGATACTAAGATATACTAGCCTTAAAAAATAAAATGGAAAAGATTCCCCTTTTCCTATTTTCTGAAAAGGTTTATTATAAAATCACATTTATCTGTTCAATCCATTTCTTGAAATTTTGGCACAATTTATATGTAATATCATCTGAACTTAGCGTTTTTTCAGGGAAAATCAAATCATTGGCTCAGTTTCTTTTATTGCTGTTGGATTCTTGGGTTTTCCATTTCTTCCTAAGTAAGTTTTGGTAAGATACATTTTTCTACAAATGTGTCCTTATGTTTCAAATTTATTGATTTAAGTAATAAGCATAATCATCTCCTTACATTTTTAATTTCTATGTCCCTTTTTCATTCCTTATGTTAGTTACTTGTGCCTTCTCATTTCTTGATTATTCAGTTTTAGTAGGCAGAATAATGACCTCCCAAAGATGTCCACATGCTAATTCCCAGAACCTGTCAATATGATACATTATATGACATACATTACATGATACATTACATGACAAAGAGAAACTAAGGCAAAAGATGGAATTAAAATTGCTGATAAACTGTTCTTAAAATAGGGAAATTATTCTGGATTATCTGGGTGGGCATAATGCAATAATAACTGTGCCAGAGTGATAAGATGCAAGAAACACTTGACAGGATATTGCTGGCTTCAAAGATGGAAGGAAGCAGCAAGTCAAGGAAAGCAGGCTGCTTCCAGAAGCTGAAAAAGACAAGAAAATGGATTCTTTCCCAGAACCTCTGAAAAGAATGCAGCCCTACTAACACCTTGCCTTTAGCCCAGTGAGAGCTCTGTTGGACTTCTACCTACAGAACTGTAAGATAATGTATTTGTATTGTTTTAAGCTACTAAGTTTGTGGTCATTTGTGCAGCAGCCATTAGAAACTAACTCATCAATCACTCCAGAAGTGGGTCCATTTTTTACCCCCCTGGTAACCACAAGTCTGTATTCTCTGTCCATGAGTCTATTTCTGTCCTGTATTTATGTTTCAGAAGTGGGCCCATTTAATTAGTCTTTCCAAAGAACTAACTTCTGACTTCATTGATCCTTTCTATTCTATCTTTTAATTCCATTGACTTTTGCTTCTGTCTTTATTATTTCCTGGCTTCTACTTCCCTTGGGTTTATCTCACTGTTCTTTTGATATCTTATATATAAGTATTTAAACTTTCTTCTAAATACCTACCATTTTTATATCCCACAAGCTTTAGTAGATACTATTTGTATTATCATTCAATTATTACCACTTTCTAATTTTCATTTTGATTTCTTCTCATTCATGGGTTGCTTAGAAGTCAACTTTTTACATTTCCAAATACATTGTTTGTTTTTAGTTTTCTTTTTATTACTAGAGTCTAGCTTAATTGTATTTAGTCAGATATGTATATCAAAGATTGTTTGAAATTTATTGTGGTTTATTTACTTTCATGACCTGGGATATGGTGAATTTTTATAAGTTCCTTAAGTGCCTGAAAACAATATGTATTTCCAGATATTAAAGCAAAGACTGTAACAAGAGACAAAGAATGACATTACATAATGATAATGGAATCAATCCAAGAAGATAGAAAAATTGTAAATATATATGCAGCCAACATACATAAAGCATGTATTAACAAATATAAAGACAGAAATTGACAGTAATGCAGTAACAGGGAACTTAACACCCCACTTACATCAATGGACAAATCATCCAGACAGAAAATCAATAAGGAAACACTGGCCTTAAAGATAGATTAGACCGGATAGACTTAATAGATATATGTAAAACATTCCATCCCAAAGCAGCAGAATGCAGATTCTTTCCAAATGCACGTGAAATGTTCTCCATGATAGATGTCATGCTAACCCACAAGATAAGTCCCAATAAATTTAGAAGATTGAAATCATATCAAGTATCTTTTCTGACCACAATGTTATGAGACTAGAAATCAACTACAAGGAAAAAGTTACGAAAAAACACAAACAGATGGAGGCTAAAAAATATGCTACTAAGCAACCAGTGGGTCACTGCAGAAATCAAAGAGGGAATTTTTTTAAATACCTGAGGACAAATGCAAATGGAAACAGAATGACCCAAAATTTATGAGATACGACAAAGGCAATTCTAAGAGGGAAGTTTATAGTGATACAGGCTTGCCTCAAGAAATAAGAAAAATCTCAAGTAAACAATCTTACACTTAAAGGAACCACAAGAAGAAGAATGAACAAACCCCAGAGTTAGTAGAAGAAAAAAATCATAAAGATCAGAGCAGAAATAATGAAATAAAGACTAAAAAAAATTAGAAAAGATCAATTAAACTAAGAGCTGATTCTTGGAAAACATAAACAAATTGATGAGTCTCTAGCCAGATATTCAAGAAAAAGAGAGAGAGGGCCCAAATTAATAAAATCTGAAACAAAATAGAAGTTACGACTAACATCACAGAAATACAAAGGATCATAAGAGATTGCTAGGAACAGTAAAATACCAATAAAAAGCAATCTAGAAGAAATGGATAAATTCTTAGAAATGTACAACTTCCCAAGACTAAATCAAGAGGAAATAGAAAACATGAACAGTCAAATTCGTAGTAATGAAATTGAATCAGTAATTTAAAAACTCCAAACAAACAAAAGTCCAGGACCAGAGAGTTTCACAGGTAAAGTCTACCAAACATTTAAAGAAAAGTTAGCAGCTATCCTATTCAAACTGTTCCAAAAAACTGAAGAGGAAGGAATGTTTCCAAACTCATTCTACAAGGCCAGCATCACCCTGATACTAAAACCAAAGATATCACACACAGACACACACACACACACACACAATTATAGGCCAATATCACTGAAAATCTTAGCAAACTGAATTCAACAAATATTAAAAAGGTCACACTCCATGATGAAGTGGGATTAACCCAGGGATGCAGGGATGACACTGTCCACAGAACTGGAACAAATAATTGTAAAATTTACATGGAAACACAAAGACCCCAGATAGTCAAAAAATCTTGGGGTGGGGGGAAGAACAAAGCTGGAGCTATCACATATCCTGGTTCCAAATTATACTACAAAGCTACAGTAATCAAAACAGCATGTTACTGGTGCAAAAACAGGCACACAGATCAAAGGAAAAAAATAGAGAGCCCAGAAATAACCCCACACTTACATGGTCAATTAATCCATGATGGAGGCAAGAATATACAATGGGAAAAGACTGCCTTTTCAATAAATGATGTTGGGAAAACTGGAATGATACATGCAAAAGAATCAAACTGGACTACTTCTCACAGCACATACAAAAATAAACTCAAAATGGATTAAAGAATTTAAATGTAAGACCTAAAACCATAAATCTTCCAGAAGAAAACATAGGCATTATGCTTTTTGACATTGGTCTTAGTAAGATTTTTTTGGATCTGTCTGCTCAGGCAAGGGAAACAAAAGCAAAAATAAACAAATGGGACTACATCAAACTAAAAAGCTTTTGCATAGTGAAGAAAACTACCAGTAAAACGAAAAGGCCACCTACTGAGTGGGAGAAGATACTTACAAATGATACATCTGATAAGGGGTTAACATCCAAAATATACAAAGAATTCATACAATTCAACATCAAAAAACCAAACAAACCAATCAAAAAGTGGGTCAAGGATCTGAATAGACTTTCCAAATAAGACATACAGATGGCCAACAGACACATGAAAAGATTCTCAACATCACTAATTGCCAGGTAAATATAAATCAAAGCCACGATAAGATGCCACCTCACATCTGTCCAAACTGCTATTATCAAAAAGACAACAAATAAGCATTGGTGAGGAGGTGGAGAAAAAGGAACCCTCGTGCACTATTGGTGGGACTGTAAATTGGGGCAGCCACTATGGAAAACAGTATGAAGTTTACTCAAAGAAATAAAAACTACCATTGATCCAGAAATTCCACTTCTGGGTATTTTTCCAAAGAAAACAAAAACACTAATTCAAAAAGATATGTGTACCCCTATGTTTGTTGCAGCATTATTTACAATAGCCAGGATATGGAAGCAACCTAAGTATCCAAGGCGAATAGACAAAGATGTGGCATACATAGGTGACCCTTGAACTACACGGGTTTGAACTGCGTGGGTTCACTTCTCCACGGATATTTTTTCAATACTAAACACAATAGTATTCCACAATCCACAGTCAGTTGAATCTGCAGATGCAGGACCATGGATGTGGGGGAACTGCATATTCAGAGGGTCGACTATAAGTTATAGACAAATTTTTCACTTCCAAGACAGTCAGCATCCCTAACAACTGTGTTGTTCAAGGGCCAATTGTATATTCACTGGAATATTGGGCAGCCTAGAGAATGATGAAATCTTGCCATCTGTGACAACACAGATGCACCTAGACTGTATTACGCTAAGTGAAATTAGTCAGACAGAGAAAGGCAAATACTGTATGATTTTACATACATGTAGAATCTAGAAAACAAAATAAACATAACAAAACAGACTCACAGATACAGAGAACAAACTGGTGGTTGTCAGAGGAGAGGAGGGTAAGCGGAAGAGTGAAATAGGTGAGGGCAATTAAGAGATACAAACTTCCAGTTATAAAATAAATAAGTCTCAATTTTGTAACGTCCAGCATGGGGAATGTAATCAATAATATTGTAATAACTTTGCATGGTGACAGATGGTAACTAGACTTTTTGTGGTGATCATCTTGTAATATATAAAAATATCAAATCATTCTGTTGTACACCTGAAACTAATATAATATTGTAAGTCAATTATACTTCTATTTAAAATTTTTAATTAAAAAATTCTGAAGTCTATAACCACATATACTGCATAAAGATATTAAGAAAAAAATTAAAGCCATAATAAATTTCTTTTTCACAGGAATTAAAATATATATATTAGCTGCCAGGATAGGAGTTTATGGCTTAGCTGCCAAATTTACAAAGACATTAGTTAAAATAGTTGCTACCCTTTGGTCACACGTCTGCCTCTTTAGCAGTTGGCATAGACTCAAAAGAGTATCGAATTCAACAGCAAAAACTCAATTATATTTCCATTTGGGTCCAACAGTTGAAGCTTCCCTAGTAATATTGAGTGGGAAAGCGTGAAAAAGGTCATGTCGTGTATAAATGATACATCCATGGTGTTAACCATTTTAGGACCAGAGGAGTCTAGACAGGATATAGATTTATTCATAGATCATGTGGGGAAGACCATTTAAAATATTTCCTTGGAGGAAGGGGCAAGGTTTGGGGTCACTTTTAATTTATAGTAGTAGTCTATGAAAGGCAGATTTGGGACATAAGAAAGAGATTGCTGATTTTACTTGTCAAAACAAGAAAAGTAAATGCACATAATGAAATTCTCCATTGGGGGAAAAAGTAAGAAGAATGACTCAGAGTAGAGAGTTGCATATCTCTTAGGTATAAGATTCTGTGAAATAAATTTCAGAGGCTGCACAACTTCAAAGTTCTAGGTTTATGATGAAATTTTATGTTTCAACAATGTAAGATGAGGAACAAATTGCCTTGCCTACCTAAATCAAAAGATGATTGTCAGGCTCTGATGAGAAATGCTTCCTTCCAGAAAGCATTTTCTTTTTTTATTTCTTTTACAGTACTTTTAATTTCCTTTACAATATGACTCAGAATTTTTATTTAATCAACAAATACTCGTTGAGGGGCTTCTAATGTGGCAGGTATTGTCCTAAGTGCTTGATACATGAACAAACAGACAAAAACCTCATTTTCATTGAGTTTACTTTCTGTTTGGAGAAATCAGGCAACAACAACAACAACAAAACACTAAATAAGTAAATAATATAGGTGATAAGTGCTAAGGAGAAAAGGAACAGAGCAGTATAAGGGGAAGATACAGCACCATAGTAATGCTTTAGAGAAAGCCGTTTTTTCTATAAAACCACAAAGGATATACAGAGAGAGCATTTATCCACCAGTGCAAATGAATGAGACAGGTAATTCGAAAGCATCCCAAGCAAGGGTTGCTGGCATTGTAACCTAACCCAGGAGACAACAAGGCCATTTCCGCCAAAGCAGTGAAAAACATTTTCAGCAGTATTTTTTTTTTTTTGGCAGTACATATTGTCTGAAATATATATGTAAAAATACTGTGTCCATCAATAGGCATTTTAAAACTGTAATGATTCAGGAAACTCAGTAAGAAATAAAATCTTTCAGCAAAGCCAATTTATCCATCGAGATTTGTTCCTTCTTTCCAAAGATTTTCCAAATAGTCCCCCTTGAGAATGCTGCTTCACTATCAATGAGTTGAAATATTTAATGAGGTGAAATGAGTTATTATATGTAAAAAAAAAAACTTGGTATGTAGTAACTATATATGTATGTACAAGTATTTATTAAATTAAAAAAATTTTAATGATCATGACTATATCCCAAACCTGATTGGGGATTACTGATTGAATAATTAATGAGCCAGCCAATAAGAAAATAAAGTGCCCGGTTTTTTGAGAATTAGGTAACAATTTCACAAATTAATTGCAGTTACCTTGATAACACTGTTCTTTATGATATAGACATAAGTAATATGTACATATCCTTATATGTTTCAGGGTTTATCCTATAGTTTGTGAATATTTAAAGTTCCTGTTATCCTTTGTTTTCTTCAGTTTCACTGCTTACTATAGTACCATTTCCATCAGAAAGTGTGAGTTGTGGGAGGAGGGGCAATGAAAGCTGGTAAACATCTTTTGTCAGTTTGGCTCTTAAGAGGGGAAGTCAAAACAGCTAGGTAAAATTAGGTTTGAGGTGTTTTCATCTGTGCTATTCCTGGCCCTTGTCACCACAATCAGGAACACACACCCATAAGTCACTAAAATTTCTGGTTTCAAGAATTTCTGAGAAATCAAAATAAGTATATTTTATTTGAAAATCAATAACAATTGCTTCTTTTAGAAAGTGTTCCTGCAAGCAGCTAAGGAGAAATATTAGGTGATCATTAGAACTCTGACAGTTACTTCTCTATGCAAACAAAAATGGAAGAAACATCACCCCCCAGACAGGACTGGAAGCCACATTTATGTTCCCTTTGCACCTCTTTACATCGCTATTTTAGTAATTTCCATGTTGTATTTAATTATTTACCAGTCAGTCCTCCCCTTGACTGAAAACTTTCTGAAGGTAGAATTGCCTTTCATTTTTGTAGCCTTGTGTTCCTAGTATCCGTAAGACACTATTCATGAGTGAAAGAATAAATAAATAAAAGACTCTGAAATTTAGATGAGTTAATCAGATCTCTCTCTTACGTACTGTAAGTCCACCAAAAGCAGGTTGGTAAAGTCACTTGTTTGGGACAACCCAGCTCCCTTAATTTCAAGAAACTCTGAATAAAAACATACCCATCGCTTTTTACATCTCTATTATCTAATTCAATCTGAGAGTATCAAACCATTGTATTCACCACTGTATCTTAGTGTAAGCGGCCTTTCCAGTAAACTGAAAGCTAGAATAGGCTATCTTGCCAGCACATACCAATGCAAACTCATTAAAAGCTCCAAACACCATTGGAGACGTTCCCTTTGGTAAAGTTAGACTAAATAACTTATCCTATGTGATTATAATAATTGAATATTCTGAGTAATGATTATTCAGAGACTCAAATACATTCTTGATGAAAAATGATCAAACACAGTGCTCTATTTTTAACTTAGGCCTTCAGAGGGTTTATTATTTCAAAATCAAATCTATTAAACCTTGTGAATACATTATTCCTCATTAAGATTCCTTTTGAATTCATATGACATGTTAAAGGCAGTGTATCAGTAAATAATTTATAAGTAAAAATCATTTTATAATATTTATCCTGGAAATTGAAGTGAATAGAACATAAAAAAAGAATGAAAAGAAGATGCAAATAACTGATAGGGAGGGTAAGACTACACAGGCGATTCTCAAGGTTAATTTTGGCACTCCTGGAACACTCTTATCATCTAAATAATCTTACTAGATATTTTATGAAGTACACTAGTTAACAAGTCAAATCATTTCATAAGGCATTACTGTGATTAAAAATACTTTAAAAAGGCAAAACAATTATGTTTCCTTTGTTTAATCAATATAGAACTGTATAAAATAAGGTTATATGAACTTGCTCTTGGTAATCCATAAACCATTATAAAATATAAAGCATTATTATTACACTATTGCATGTGTAAAACATTTTGCCTAAGAATCAACTTTTCATTTGTGGTGGCTCTGTGCAAAATTCCTGCTACCACAAAATAACATTAGGACAAGATGGTGGTTTTCAAGCAGTTTTGTTTGTTGGCAACAAGGATAGTTCCTTTGATACAAAATTCTCAAATAAATCCATCACTTCAGAAAGAGTTGGAGGAAATATCTACATTGCTTTTGGACCAGGAAAAGAGAAATGGCTATTTTAAGTTTGAGGAGGCAGTAAAAATAGTATTGGAAGCTAATGTAATTAGTTAGAAAACTAAGCAAACAAATACGGTTGATTATCCTTGAGCTATCTGCCCCCACAACAGAAAAACTTTTAACATGCTCTTAGTCACTGATCCTCATAAAACATTAGCCAATGGTTAGCAAGTAGATCATTAAATCTTTTTAGGCTGATTATCTGGTTTTTATTAGATCCAATCCATTTTTTTGAAGGTGCTAGATAAAACTAATTGACCTACCTTAGACAACTATTAAATGAGCTTACCCTCAGCCCACAACAGCTTAAAAATTGAAATAGGTTATGTCCATTCCAATTCTAACTATTCTTTTTATAGTTTCACTCAGTGAAATCAAGAATTAAAAATATATGCTATGATTGCTTAACCTAAGCAACATAATCCCAGAAAATAGAGAAATTTGAAAAATTCAATTATTCACAAAATTGCACATTCATAGCGTTTATTTAGCAAAAATATTTTATCTGCTACTTCACATCATATATATGCAATATTAAGTAATCGTTGCAATATGTAACCAAATGTAATTAGCAAAAATGTTTTATGTGGCCACTTCGTATTATGTATACACAGCAATAAATAATCATTGCAAAAGTCATCAAATATAAGCTTTTCTCTGATTTTAATCAAATTTATATGATAACTTTTTAAAAAACAGAATACAGCATTTTCTTTTTACTATTTCTTCTTATTAAATGCTAGGGAGCACAATTACCATTCAAACAATCACACTGATATATTTTCAAAGTTTTTACTGACATATAAAAAAATTTCAAATTTACATCTATTTCTTTTCCTACCCTAGGTTTCAACAATCATATCACGATTTTCTGAAATATCCAGAGTTCATTTTGTTCCATTTTTCTCTAGTTACAAATATACCTCTGCTTAAATTTGTACCCATCTTATTTTAGCTGTATTTGAAAAAAATCTTAATACTATTTTTTCCCCAAAAAGTGGCAGTAAGTTATTTGTGTAAAACAGTTGTGATGGAGGGAATTCAAGCATTTTTAACGTGGTAAATGTTACTTTCTTTACAAAATAATTCCAGGATGTAAACTATACTTAAAACTGTTGTGAAAGAAACTTTCAAAGAGCAAAATCATATGATGAGGTTTTTGTAAACTCGGTGTTTGAAAGCTAGACTACAGATTTTAAACATTTCTTTTCATTTTTTCATTTCATTACTATACGCTACAATACTTAAGTACTGTGAGTAAGATTGCTATACTATGTAACAGTCGACTAAAATTGCAGTCTCACTTTATTAGCTTTTCAGACATAGAAGTTCAGCCTATGCAGCATGTATCCAAAACAAATAGGCCTTTCCTGTAACCATTAGCTGACAGAATTTTCAAAAATTCAAAAAGGAAAAGTAGTTTGTAATTAAATACTCACCTTTTGGTGTCTTGAAATATTCCGGCAAAGTTAAAATGAACATGATCACTATTGCCAAAAGTAATTTAAGGAGGGCTGTTTTTGTCATTTTCTATTCACATGATACACGTGTTCCCATCAAGTACACTGATGGCATGTTTCTTCCTGGTTTAAGTTTCATCTCTGCGGTACTTTAAGTTTATGCAGTTTACCTCATACTCACTTCCTCTTGGGTAAGACTTTATAAAAAGTAAGCCTTGAACTGAGATGTCTTCATTTTGAGTTACTTTCCACTAAGAAAGTGATCTTCTATCTAAGCACTTTCGGACTGTCTTCTAAACAAGAAAGAATAAAGAAATGATTTCAGTAAGTAAAGGAGTCTTGTCTTCATCTAGATTTGAAGCCATTTTCCTATACGTACCAACCTGTGTGAGTAAATGCAAACCCATGATACACTCACCAAAAATGAAAGGATAAATGTCAGTTATGTCCAGGTTGTAAGGACATCATTCACTGATTTACTTATTAAGTGACTGCTGACCCCCTTTTAAGTGCCAGGCACAGTCCTGGATTCTGGTGTTCAGAAAACAGTATGTCTAGAAGATAGCAAACAGTACACAATGTCAGGATAAACTAGAGACACATGTAAAATTTTGGTTCTACTTTGCTACATTGCATAAAAGCAGAAGAATGGGACTCATCATTCTACCTATAAACACTGTGATTATTGTTACAGACTCCACATTTTCAGTTCCCATTTCAAAAAACAAAAATCTTTCATTGTGGTAATCCCAGTGAAATAAACTGCATTGTCTTAGAATACAAATGAAGGATAGGCAAAATTCATGGTGAATAAAGAATATGTGCAAACAAATATTTTTATTCTCTTGTTCTTGTATTCTGGTTTAAAAAAAATGGTACTAGATATTAGCAAACATTTTCTCCCTGCTCACTCCCTCTTGTACCCCTACCACCCATCCCATTCCATTTACCCTATTTCTTGTTCTTACCCACCCAGCCCTGGGCTTTATGGAATGATGGGTGAGCCAGCACTAAGAAGCAGGGAACAAAGGTGAATATGAATTAACTGTCTTTTCTTCTGATTGGCTGCAACAGTTTGATGAACAAATGGAATCATGGGATAAGAGACCTTATGACCTGAGTGTAAGAACAGTTAAAACGGGAGTAGGACTTCAAACACAAGACTTATTTTATGAACAGCATCAAGGAACATTCAAAAGAAGAGGGGAATTGATGAGAGTCATGGCCCACGCCAAGTACTGCACTGAGACACACTGAATTACAGGTCAGGCAATGTCTTCCGTAGAGATGCTGGTAGGGACGGGTGGGAAATCCTGTTCCTTAATTCTTCCCTGATCTTACAGGTGTCACTAAATGGTCAATGGACACTCTACTCCCCATTTTGACCCCGTTTTGATTCCCTCAGACATTCTCTTACTTATGAATACAAACACTCCAATCATAACTTTACCAATGGAGATGAAATTGTTTAAGAAAGTATTTACTTGATATAACACCATTAAGTCAGTTTAGTTCCTGGTTGAATTTTCCTATAAAGGCAGTTAAACCACTTCTATACTTTTCCTCTTTAATTTTGATTTTACTGAAACTAGTTTTGTTAGAATCTGTTCTTTTCTGTGAATGACAGTGCTTTGATTCATTTATTAATTCTTTTGTCCATATTGCATTTTATGGATTTGTGAGGGTTTTGTGTGTGTGTGATTGTACTTGTAGATCTTCCGTCTTCCTCCCCACCTCCATCCCTCCTTCCCTCATATGAGCTCAGGCTGGTATTCCTATTCTTGAGCACCTGGAAGACAAACTTCCCTGGCAGTTCCATGGGTTCTTTGTCATTGTTGGGCTGTTTCACGTTCTCTGCAGCTGACTTCTCTGGTGCTGTACAGATGGTGGACATCAAGAGACCAGTCCAGGGTCCCTAAGTCCCAGGACACTGCCTGACTGCTCTGAGGACACAGGGATCAGTATCTCATATCTAGTGGTGACCACTAGCTGGACACCAATGTGTCTCTCTGATTTAGCAAATCATAAGAAAATCATGATATGCTCTCAGATATTTCATGAACCTTTTATTCCCCTCAATTGTTCTACTATATTTTAATCTAATTGTTATAAATACTTTTGATCATTCTACCTACAGTGACTAACTGCTGAAAGTGTTAGAAGAACAATAGCCAGTGACAAGTTCCAAATATCCCCTGGGCCAAATCCTCCAAGATTCAGTAACAAGGGTAAAAAGGGTTGAAGCATCTTGCTTTTTCTGACTGTCATAATTTATCCACTAAAATATTGCATTATTGAAAATTGCCACATAGAGTATGTCATTAAATATTTGCATTTCAAAGACCAGCAATCACTAAAATTTAAGAATTAAGCTGCAGTTTCTTGTAGGCAGTGCCTTAGAATAAATAAATATGGGTTGTGCTAACTCTTGATTTTATTTAACTTTTAATTTTATTTTGAAGATAGAACTGAAGCAACAGAAAAGTTGGAAACAAACAAATCTGGAACAGACAAGCATATAGTGGTAACGTAAGAAACTTTAACAATGTTATTTGTGGCTTGGATTTATACACTGTGAAGGACAGAGTTGTGGCAAGCTCTAAATCTTTAAGTGTGTGACTCTGAATTATTGTTAGAATTTAATGTGGATATTTACCCTAAGGAACTATGAAGCCCTGAGTTACTCCCAGAGCTCAAGAAATGGGTAATGGTTCTCCTCTCTGCCTGATATTCTTCTTTAGATAATATTCTTTAGATTCCTCCCTTGCATCTGTGCTCAGTTTTCTTTTGTATTTCTGGACCACACCTCTCTGTCAGCCAAATGTGAAAACTCTGCAGAATAAGTTATTTCTAAGGACTTTATTTGATTTTTAATAGCCCACAGATCAAAATTTATTTAACTGTACTCCAATTATGTCTTTAAAATTTTTTTGATATATCATTACAGTGTGAATAGTCACATGTATAAATGTGTGCAAGTCTGATTATAGGGTAGGATTATGAAGACCAATAGCATAAAGATTTTTGAAGTTCTTAATTCAGCAGCTGTGTCCCAGAAAAGCTGTGTCAACGTACACTCTACCAATGGTAAATGAGCATGTCCATGTAGCACCAAACTTTGACACTGGCCTTTTGTTCTTTAAACCTTTGTCAGTTTGAAAGGAAAAAAAAAAAACTTGTTTTAATATGCATTTCTTTGGTTGCCAGTAAATCAGAACATTTTTGATATTTGCTGGCAATTTGAATTTCTTCTCTTGTGAATTGCCTCTTCGTGTCTTTCACTGGAGCACTCATATCCTTGTCACTGCTTTACAGGCCTCTTTTCTCTAGTGGGAACATGGATCCTTTGCCATGTATATTGCAAACACTTTTCCCAGACTGTTCGTTTCCCTTCTATGGATGATTTTTTCTCCCTCAACTAGTTTGTGACAATTTCCAAAACATCTTCACAAACATCAAACTATTAAAGGAGCATGACTACAAACCTGCAATTACTCATCAACTGTGGGCTTCTCCCTCCTACCTCAATGAAGGAATAAGACATTAATACATGTAAAACAGAAGAGAAGGTTGATACCACACTAGTGTTTAACTTTCCTAAGTCTTATAGTTCATTTTTGATACTCAGGTTCTCAAAATGCTTTAATGTATCTACACTTCTGATCAACTGATAATCTTAATTAAATAACTGTACATTGTGTGCTAGATACTTTTTTTTTTAATGAGAAACCCCCTTATTTCAAGGGACTGCTCTACCAGGAAAGTAAGTGCAACATACTTTTTAAAAATAATAATAAGTAACCTTAAAAATGATGGTTTGGGTTTAATGTCTATGTGGTTATCTTTTATGTGAAATATACACTTGTTGTAATACTTTATATGAGCAATATTTTTTCTATTTTTTCCCTTGCTGAAGCTACCCCCCAACCCCCTCACTATGTTCTGTGGAAAAAATCTTTCGAGGTGAACAAAAACAGTAGCAATGATCAACGACATGTATTGAATGTTTACTATCTGCTCCTGTACATTGTTGACCTAAAACAATTAGATTGCCAATTATTTCTCCAGGAAAAAAAAAAAAGAATGTATTCTGGATCAGCAAAGAATTGCAATTCAGAGTCTGCCACCATGGTGAGCCACATGCAGGTCTCTTTTATAGAGGCAAGAAAGAAAGGTGAAAGGGCTGTAGCAAACAAAGAGTCCATGGCTTTTCATTGGCTGGGTTGTGGCAGCCTCTCATTGGCTGAGCGCCTGCCCAGCCCAGAACAGGGTCTTTCTTCTCTCTGTTGGGCTTTGCTCTTGTTGTAGGGTGTGGGAACTCCCCTTCCAGCCTCCCAATTCTATTTAATTGAGGTTTCTGTTTATTCATTTTTTACAAAGTTATTGGATGTTTTATGTGGATTATTTTATTCAATCCCCCAGCAACTTTCTGAGGGAGTTTCTATTGTTATTCCACTTTTATAGGCAAAGAGTATGAGCTATAGAGAAGTCAAGTAATGTGCTTAAATTCACATCGTGAGTAAACAGTAAAGCTAAGCTTCAAACCCACAGTCTGACTGCAGACTTAATGCTCTCAACCATTGTGCTATACCCCCAGTTTCAGACTGCATGAGAACACTTGTCTGTCAGCAAGGGTCCCTTATAAAATAATAATAATAGCAAACACAAACATAGCCCTTTCTGTGTGCCAGACACTTCTCTAGTCCAGGGTTTCCCATGGGTGGCACTACCAACAATTTGGGCTGGATAATTCTTTGTCGGGGAGTGGAGGGGCTGTCCTGTGTGCTGTAGGACGTTTAGCAGCAGATGCCTGTAGCAACCCTCCCCACCCCGTTTTGATAACAACAACAAAAAATGTCTCCAGACAATTCCAGATGTCTCTGGGGTGGGCAAAACTGCTCCCAGGTGAGAACTACTGTGCTAAACACTTCACTTACATTAAGTCATTTAATCCTCACAACAACCCTATGAAATAGTTACTATTATTTCCATTTTACTGACTTCAGACCAGTTCTATTCTGGGTAATCTAACATCCATCAAGTGAATGTAAAACACAATTCATAATCTGGATCAGCCTAATTAAGTCTGATTGTATTACCTGTGGATAAGCCATCTACTTTGGCAACACACCAATGCTTGGATTAACACATTTTGTTGGGGGAAATAAGCTTTTATTAATGAGGTCTGCCTAAGTATAAAGGGGGTCTGGGGAAGCTCCAAAGTCCTCATTCATTTTGCAGTTCATTCAACAAGTACTTACTGAACACCTGCACAGAGTCAAGCAGTATCTCGAACCCTCGAGGTGAAGTGGTACATGAAACAAAGTCCTTCCACTCATTCTTGTGGGATGCACATTCCAGAGACAGACAGCAATCAAGAAAATAATGACAATAGTTTATTTTCAGATAATGTTAAGTGTTCTGGAAAAAAAACCAAGGCAGAGTATGATATGCTAACAGAGAGTCGAGCAAGGCACATGTTGGTTTAAGTAAGGGTGTTAAAGAAGGCTTTATATGATTTCTTTTATACGGCACTAAGGAAAAGCAAAAGTACAGGGACAGAAAACAGGCCAGTGGTTGCCAGAGGCTGGAGATGGAGGGAGGGGTTGACGACAAAGGCACACGAGGGAGTTTTTAGGGTGATGGAAATGTTCTAAGTCTTAGTTATCTCTTGATGGTGGTGATTACACAACTGTATGCAAAAACTCTAGAACTGTATACCTAAAAGGGTAGGTTTTACTTTATGAAAGTTGTAATTCAATACACATAATTCTCTCTCTCTCTCTCTCTCTCTCTCTCTCACCCATCTTTCTCCACCCAGGCTTTTTACTGTTTTACGAACGGAGGTTGTTGAGAAAGGGGCGTGGGTGTTGTGTCTGAGGCTGGACTGTGTGCTAGAACTCGCACTGCAGAGCAATTCAGAGAGAGCCTCAGGTCAGGCCGGCAGGAGACCACAGCCTGGCCCCTGCTTACCCTGCGACCTTCAGGGGCTGTGGTGACGTTGTTGCAAAAAACCTCAGAGCACGTGGGCACATGGGAGGTCACCCTCAGCAGCCAGTTCAGCTGGGCCAACCTGGGGAGTACAGCCGGCCCCAGAACCAGAAAATGTGCTCAGCACCGTTCAAACCACAGGCTGCGGTTCACTGAGCAGCCTGCTCTCTGTTCACCTCCTTTCTCAGGGAAGATCTGGTTTAATCTGCCACCACCGTGTTTAGAACGCTCGAGACTGGGCAGAGTTCACCTGAGGTCTCACCCACAGGCCTCCTCAGAAGTGTCACGCCCTCACGTGCCCAGCCCATATATGGCTGCTTGGACCCCACTGTCCCCACACCACCACCTGTGGCAGGAAAAGCAGGGTTTGTTTCCACTAACAAAACCTGCTGCGCTGAGACAGCAGCCTGTGCAGGAAGGAACCTGCTGCGGTCACTTTCCTTAAAAGGAGTATGAGGCAGGCTGGTCCGCCCGATGGCACACTCAGAGAGGGGAAGCAAGAGGGAAAGTCTTCCTGGAATGGATTCCTAGGACCATTGCTGTAGCTCAGCTGCTGGGAACAAAGTTGCTGGAAATTAATTTGACCTTGAAATGTATTATTGTGTTAGTTACATGTATAAAGAGATAGAAAAGCACAATCGAAACATTCTTCATGACGCTAGAATAGATCACCTTTGACCCTTTAGGAAATAGAGTGAAATCAATAGTTGAGTGTCTGAAAGTTTTAGGTCCAATAGGTCTAGTCTCAGGTAAAAAGAACCGGCTGCAACAAGAAGGCTCTTCTAAATTTCAGTAATACTATTTCTTGATTTTCTTGGTAATGGAGGGGAGGAGAATGAAGTGTACTCACAATTTGACATTGAAATGCCCTACTGTTGCAGCCAATTCTTTTTATCTGAAGACTGGACCTACTGCATCCAATACTTTCAGACGCTGAGCAATTGATTTTATTCTATTTCCTGAAGAGTCAAAGGTGCTTATATTCTAGCATCCTAAGGAATGGTTTTGTGTGTGCGTGTGTGTATGTGTGTGTGTGTTTTATTTTTTAGGTTTTAAATTGAATGAACAATGTTTTGGTTGTGCTTTTCTGTCCCTTAATATATGGAATCTATAAGTAGTACTATTTCTTTATTTTTTGGGGGATGGAGGGGAGGCGAGTGAAATGTTTGTTTTCTTCCGTCTTCGTGCTGCTGAGACCATTGGCGCTAATGTGTACAGTGCGTGCCACCTTCTATTCACCCACTGTTTTTGTATCTCAGGTCAGCTGCTTGTTTCTCAGCCAGAATCTTTCCTCAAGAATTCTGTGCTAAGTATAGTCACTGAATATAGAATGCAAGTGTGAACACAGAGGGATGCGTGCTTTTAAAAAAGATAAGCAAAATGGAGGAGGAAGAGGAAGCATGCTGATTGATAAGAACTTTTGAGTTTGCATGTCTGTCTGAATCATCTTTGTTATTCTCTCCCCCGTAACAAGCAGCACAGGGTCTTCCATGCAAAGGCCTCTTTGTCATATCTGGTAAGTATTGCTGAATGAATATTCTATAGCACAGTGACAAACCTGAATTCTTAACCCTACATAGTGGTGATAAACTTGTTCTCTGAGACCATTGAGATGGAAGCCAAAGAAGTGGTTCCTGTCTGTTAGGCAGTGAATCCAGAAGCAACATATTAAATATGAAAATACATCCTAGAATATTGTTTAACTAACTCATAAGAAATCAACATCAATTAGTAGTTATGCAGCTGTCATTTTTAAAAGGCAAAACAAGCATATTGAGGTGCTGGAAGAGTCTTTTTAATGCATGAAAATAAATGTAAGTACTTCGTGTTTATTGCCTTGCCTTACATGTTTATAGAATCCTAAATTAAAGGCCTTCTAAAGTTTTGTAGTCTAACACTATGAATTAGAGGAAAGGTTCCATCCATTCATGTTATAATGCTAAGGAAAGGAAATGCTCATAATCTAGTAAGTTGCCATTTCTTAAGGCTTTACAGGCAAAGGGTGTTTGTTTGTTGTTGTTGTTTTTTCATTTATTCATTCAACAAATATTTATGAGTTCCTGCCATCATAGAGCTCTCAGTTAGTCAGGGAGACAGACAGTAAATCAATGTTCATAGCCCATCAAGTACCTGCTTCTTAGAGGAGCCTACAGGGTATTATGGGAGCACAGAGGAGAACATGCTCAGCCTGGAAGATTCAGGAAAAAGACTGCCAGAGGAAGTGACCCTTGAGTTGAATCTTAAGGACTCGTGCAAGCAGAGATTAGAAAGGCAGGGCATTCCAGATGAAGGAAATGTATTTAAAAATATAATTATGGAAGAAATGATACATCTGGACACTGCAAATCATTCAGAATGGTCATAGACGTGGTGAGGTAGAGAGGGGTGAGATTATAAAGGATCTTACCACCACACTAAGATGTTGGAACTTGACCTTGAAGGCAACAGAGTCACTAAAACTTCTTAAGCAGGATCCTGGGGGATGAACAGAATTAGGTTCCTGTTTTAGAAAGGTTACAGAGACTGGCAGGAAGTGTTTAAATTTGTTTTACAAATACCATTTTTTCCGCATCAGAGTGTGGCCTGATTATAGGAGGCCTACTTATGAATGAGTGGATGGAAATGTATGCATAAGACAACACACATTCCTTCCCTACATCCCCCACACTGTGTAAGGCAGGGGCAGGTTGTGGGAAGGGGGGGTCCCTGGTTTTTTCTTTTTTTTTGGGGGGTTTTTTTTTTTTTCAGTTTGGTTTTTGGGTTTATAATGAGAAATACTATTAAAAGTAATCCTAAAACTTCTAAAAAAGATACCATTCCTGGGATCTAGATTTTGAACATAGATACCGTATATAATGATATTGAAGCCTTTAATTCTCCCCACCCACACAATTGGTAGTCAGAGCAGAAAATGAAAAGTCAAACCATTTCTCTACTAAGGGCATCTACATACTAGGATTAAGCTTCATTTGCTACCTATCAGTACTACTCTTTAACCAGATTAAAACATTCATTGTTAACATTACTATCATGATTATCATCAACTAAAATCATTTGAACACTCACAAAGGACACTGTATTAGCACCATCTATCAAGTTATCAGTAGAGCAATCACATTTTATGTTCAATTATTCCACTTCTGATTACCGCTACATCGTTTCATCTCAGGGTAAAATATTAAAATTTTGACAACATTTTCTTATCTATCATTACTCTCTGATTCTGTGGATCCATTTATTGGCCAAGTTGTTAGATGTCACCATAAATTCTTAACTATGAATGTTTCTTCAATTTCTCTTTCTTAGTATATTGCCAGAATAAGAGATTAAAAGCTGCCATTTTCAAATTCTAATTTTAAATTGGGTAAAACCAGGCTGTATTTTAGACCTTATTAATACGTGTAAGTCATATGATTCAGTTATAAGATAAACTTCATGAAAGCCCTTTGGCCATTACAAAAAGGAATACAAGCTATCTTTCCTAGGTGAAGTTGATACACAAAAAAATGAATGTGGGTCAAGAGGAGGGCCATGTTCCAGGTCTTGGCTGAGTCCCTGGGATGTGCCCTGCCAAGTGTGGGTCCTTGGCTTTGCACAGGAAAGAATTCAAGAGTGAGCCACAGTTGAGTAAAGGTAGATTTATTTAGAGAGATAGACATTCCATAGACAGAGAGCAGGCTGTTTCAGAAGGCAAGAGAAGGGTCACAAGATGTGGGCACTGGGTGCTCAGTTTAAAGTAAAAGTAGCTATAACTCCATAGACAGGGTGTGGGCCATCTTACTCAGAAGGGAGAGCGGCCACGAGCTGTGGGGGTTGTTAGTTTTTATGGCTCAGTAGCTTCACATGCTAACAAGTGGGAGGATTATTCCAACTCTTTGGGGAAGGGGCTGAGATTCCGAGGAATTGGGCTACTGCCCAGTTTTTGACCTTTTATGGTTAGCCTTGGAACTGTCATGACACCTGTAGGAGTGTCACTTATGATGCTAATATAATACAATGAGCATATAGTGAAGCTCAAGGTCTACAAGAAGTCAAATCTCCCACCATCTTGGGCCTACTGGGAGTTGAATCTTCCACCACTTTGGTGATAACTTCTGTGTCATTCCTTGAATGGCCGTACTCTGCCCCCTTCCTGTCTCAAAGTCATTCATTCATTCAAAAAATATTTGCTGAGTATCTACTATGTGACAGACACAGTACGTAACAGACACTGGAAATATAGCAGTGAACTAAATGGACAAGGTTCTGCTCTCAAGGAGCTGACATTCTAGTGGGAGTAGAGAAATAGATATATTGTCAAGTGGTGGTAAGTACTGAGAAATGAGGAGATGGTGTGGGAGTGGGAGTGGCAGTTTGCAGGGTTACATAGCATAGTTGGGATAGGCAACAGGAAGGAAAAGGGAGACGGTGAACGGCTAAGAGCCTTCATAAGACAGAGACATGCAGAAGATTTACTGGCAAGTGCTTGGAGTGTTGGCAGAAGAGGAAGGAGTCCACTGTGGGGCACAGCAAGCGTGGTCTGAACTGAGGCCAGCATCACGATGTCAGATCATGAAGGATGTTTGATTTGATTTGCCTTCACCAGGGTGGTGGAGCAAATGAACTGAAAATACGAGTAGTAAATCAAACAAAATAGATTTCAGGACTGAACAAATAATATAATTAGCATAAAAAAAGAGAAGAGGGTATATGGGAATTCCTAGTTCTTAAATTAGGATTCATTGTTTGTTTTTACTGAAAATGTAATCTGATTTGATTGTAATGCTTTTCTAGCCTTTCTCACTGTAAATCCAAAAGAAAAAAACTGAATTAAATTTCCAAAACGAAACAATAAATAACTATGAGAGGAAAAAGAGGAGTATGAGAAGAATGTCATTTGCTGTTAATGTGAACAAATGTTAACACTGAGAAATCAAATGAGGGCTAAAAAATAGTATCAAATTCCAAAAATTCAGGCTATGGGTATACCACAGCTGTCTTTTGTACTTGAAGACAACGTTACTGAAGTAATTTTTATCTGTGCGTGTAGGTGTGATTACCAAGAGGGAATGGGGAGTCTCTTCCAGGTGGCTCTGATAAAAAAATGTTTCCTGTGCTTTGTGGTTGGAGCCCTCAGTGGTAGATTTTGTGAAGTATCTCTTCCTGATTGTAACAGTTTTAAATCAGCCCTTTCAACTAGCAGTCCATGTCAGTGCATCATTGTTTTATATTATGTTGCTTTTTCTAACCACTTCCCCAAGTGGGAATGTTGAAAATAGATCCCTAAATAGATCTCCCAGACACCCGAGTTTGTTGCCACAATTTGGCTACGTTATTCCACTAGTAACTTAACTCATCAGTCTTCTGAACCATTTGCTTGCAGTTTTCATTATGGACACATATTGAGGATCTCCTGATCAAATGTCATTTTGGGAGGACTAACCACATTCAACCCTCCCATACTGGATAGAGATGGCTCAGAGTAGTAAACATTTAATCTGCAAATAATGAACATATGCATTACTCTGCGAACAAAAGCAGTTGGACATTGCCTTTACACATCACTTGAGACAAACCAAGGAAACACCTTCCCTTTATCCACCATGAGCTCAATGGGGGCAGGGACCTTAGCTGTTTGGCTTAAGATTGAGTCAACATATGTAAAGCGTTTTAGATTTGTGTTTGGCATCTAGGCGCTGAATAAGCTAGTTACTTTCAATAAAATACGCACTGGCTAGAGAAGACTAAGGAACCAACTTTTGTGGAATTCCTATCATCCCACCATTGGAAAACAATGCTTATGGCCACAAAGTTGAAGATTATAATTGCTATGGCACAATATCCACAAATCCACTACCTGGAGCACAGTAATTATCAGATAGTTGCTAGGGGAAGGGTTGCAGAGGCTGGAAAAGAGAGGCAACTCTTGCTGAGTTCCCTCAAAGCTCTAGGACAAAACAGCCCTATTCTCCAAGGAATCAAAAAACACAGGCCATTCTCTGATCGTCTTCCAGCCCTGCAGAGGGACCTCTTCCTAAACTTCCACCCCCAGGGGCCGGGAACAACTGGAATCTGTCAGGGTCTCCGCGCCCCTTCCCCTCCCCCCAGGGCCCGGCCCAGCCTGACGCCCCCCTCCCCCACGAGGTCCCCTCCCCGCAGCCCGCGCCTTCCCTCCCCTCTCCTCCCGCCCCTCCCCCGTCTCCTTTCCCTCCCCGGCCCAGGCCATCGGCGCCCCCGCCTGGAGGGGAGAGAAACCCCCAAGCGGGCAGCAGAGGCCGTCTCCCGGGGCAGGCGGGCGGGCGAGGAGGGGGCGGGGCCTGGCGGGAAGGGCGGGGCGGCCAGCCGCTCGCGCCGCGCCGGGACTGACGGGCCAGCCAGTGCCCGACCCCCACCCGGCCGCCCGCCCCCTTCGGGGCTGCGCGACGAGTTTCTTCCCCGGGGCCTGGTGCAGCCTGACGGAGGGGGAGTGGCCCGCTCCGGGCCAGCCGGCGCCGGGGGTGAGGCTGCCCGGAAGGGGCTGGGGGCACCCGAGGGGCCGAGCATCCCTCTCCTCGGCCCGCCGGCCCCCGCCCCCCGCCTTCCCTCCTCCTCCCGCCTGGCCGCCCCGCCCCGCCGTGACCCCCGGCCGCCTTCGGAGCCCGACGCGGTAAGTGCGACTTCCTCCTCGGCGTCGGGGAGGGGGCCGCGGCGGGTCGGCCGCGCGTCGCGGCCCGCTGCCCCGCCCCCACGCGACCCTCCCGCCGGACCGCTGTCGCCCGAGTCCCCCTCGGGGCCCGGAGGGGTGGGCCAGGCGGGGACCTCCCCGAACCGCGCCTGGGGCTCGAACCCCGGTCCGGCCTCCCGCCACGCAGCCGAGAGCCCGGAGCGGAGTCTGGGCCGCCCTTGAGTTGTGCAAAGTTCTGGACGCGGCGTTTGTGGCCGGCCGGCCGAGATCGTGGGCTGCTGTCCAGAATCAGTGCTTCTTCCTTGTACTCTTCTACCAATAAAGCAAACTGGAAAACATACCGAATTTTTTTTTTCATTGTTACCCGCAGGCTATCATAATCTTAAATTTTTAAGTAATTGCCTCACCCCCGGAGTGTGGAGAATCAGAAAGGGACTTTATTTCAGTAAAACCGGCGTGTCTGGTTGAAACTTTTTCATTTAGGTATTTCATTGCACTCTCTGGAATCAAAAGCTGACGAAGAAAGTTTGCTGTGTCCAAGAGAAAAGCATTTCTGCCGTCTTTATTATAGTTCCTTTTTTAAAAAAAATTTTTTGAATTATTGGTACATTGACAAAATTCAAAAAGTTCAAGAGATCAGTCTCCCCACCCGCCAGTATTACCAGTTTCTTGTGCATCTTTCCAGAGATTATGCCAATGTCCTTGCTTCTTTTTAAAAATGAAACTGCTTTGTATTAAGTGCCTAGCAGTTACTGGTACCCAATAAATGGTAATTCTCATTTCTTTGAGAAACAGTTTAATAAGTCTTTTTGGTTGTTAGACCGCTGAAGAACTCATAATGATTTTTTTTCTGGTTTTAAGCATTTCGAATTTGATTTTATTGTGAATGTGTATGTTCTATTGGCTTGTCATAAATATGTGAATACTTTTTTACACAAAGGTGACACTGATTTTGGGGGTAATAGGACGGGTAGGGAGAAATCAATATGATATTGTAAGAAAATAGGACAGTATATACAATAGATAGTTCCAAAAATGACTGGAAGCAACTTAGTATCCACATACTACTATAGGGTAAAACAAAACGAAATGAGAAAATTGAGGCAAAGCAGGGAGAAAAAAAGACTACAAAGTCAAGGGTAAGATATTACCAAGTGTGTACTGTAAGATCCCCTACTTGAGATGAGTCATAGTTTTGGCTCTGGGCTTCCCTAGCGGATGGGGGTGGGGAGGGGTTGTAAAGTAAGTTTCAGTGTATTTCTAATTCCAAGAAGAGAAAAACAAACCAGTTCTTCTGCCTAAGCAGGGCATTTTTTAGTAATGAGGCCCAAGAGGAACATTTTTCTCATGGGCCCTAATAAAAAGGGAGATTGTTGTGATGCAGTTGACAACCCCACCTTTAAAATACCCTTACAGAAAATGGTGACTTTTGGATAACAGTGTTCTTCAGTATAGAGCAATAGTAAGACTCTAAAGATAAGTTCTCTGAAGGCTTAACTTGAGCCATTTGTAAGTTTAGATTACCTAGAACCCTGTTTCCCAAACTGAGTTCTAAGGCATGAGAAATCAGTAGTTTATTTCTTGAAATAACTCAAAATAACTTTGAGATAGCTGGGTCAGACAAATTTCAAAGGTTGTTTTTGTTTTTTTTTTAAACTCAATTCCTTGGCTAATGTTCAAGTTTACTCTCTTAAGGGGGGATATATTTTGTGACCCTGTCCAAATTTATTTGACTATGAAACAAATTGAGAACCAGTGAACCTATAGAAATGGGTGGATTGCCTATTCTTCAGGTAATTTTTCGTGAATATTTCTTACAGCTGAGATTTGATAAGAATTAGGGAGCAAAGAGTTTGAGGTTAGCCAATTTATTAAGAACCAAAGTGAAGATAATCTAAAGGTCAGAATTTAATAGACTGTATATCAATGGAAAAGGCTACTTTTCCCCAGAGTTCTTTTATAGTTCTTCATTGTTCTGCAAACTGCCTGTTGAACCAGGTGATCTCTAGGACTTCTTGTTCTGTGCTTCAGGGTATTCAGGGTCTTGAATTAGACTAGGTTAGGCAAGTAGAACTCCTTAAAGGATGGTTTTATTCTTGGATGTAAATATGTCATTGATTTTTTTCTTTTTATCATAAATACTGTGGATACTATTAACTATCAAACCCCAGAATTCTGTAGCTGTAAGAGATCTTGGAAAGCGTAGTACATAGTGGAAAGGGATTTGGAGCCAGAAAATCTGGAATCGTGCCACTAATGTGCAAGGTTGTTTCCAGTAAGTTTAGGAACCTCTTTGAATCTGTTTCCTTATTTGTAAGATTAGAATGATGACAGCACACAATTTATTCAGTAGAGGTTGAGTATATTGAGAGTCCATTGGTACTGGGTAGTAGAAAAACAGCTTTAAGGATGCAAATGAAATAATGTATCAAGAATCCTTTACTGTCTAGATTTTTTCCATTCCTGAGTGTAGATCACAAGAGTTTGAACGGCAAGGAATATCATCCTATCCAAATGTATTTGGTCCCTGAGTTTCAGATAGTAAGTAGTGAGAATTGAGAGAATAAAGGATTAGTCCAAAAATTTACTTGACTCCATTCAGTTCTTGTGTTTGGATTTTGACAGTTTGGATAATGAGGGACACTTCTGTAAGAAAGTATTTGATAATTGATGCAGTGCTGTACGAAATGTCACCATTCTAAAGACAAATTGAAGGCCAGAGCTATTCATTGTCTTCACTCCATTTGTGAGCGAGGGGTTTGTTGAGTTTATCAAGTAGGGTAAATAATGATGGGGATCAAAAGACCCTCACTTCTTAGTGGTTTAAAACAACAAAGGTTTGTTTCTAAGTCACATTACATGACACATAGCGTCAGCAGGAGAGCTCTGTTCCAGTAGTCATTTAGAGCCCCAGATTGTCGGTCTCCATCTCAACACCTGCTTCCATGTGTGTTAGGGCAGGGGAGAGGGTGTGATAAATTGCACATTGGCTCTTAAAGGCTTCTACGTGAAAGTAACTTCCACTGCCACTTCATTGGCCAAACAAGTCGTATGACTGCAACCCAATTTCAAGAAGGTGGGGACATGAAATTCTACCTTGAGCCCAGAAGGCGGAAAATGGAAATAGTCTGTGGACAATCTTAAAGACTACGACGAAGCAGACTTCATAGTCCCGTATGTTAACACAAAATTCTGAATAAATCAAATCCAGATTATGTTTTTCAGTATTCTATTTAGAGAATAGAAAACAGCATTTCTTTGTGTATATTTAATCATAGAATTATGCTAATGATAATTATAAAGAACATCTTTTGTTAATTGGAACTGAAATGCTTTTGAAAACTTCCAATTAGATGAACCGTTTGGCCAAGTGGATTTCATTATTCTTTAATTATACGTCCATTCAGTAAATATTTGTTAAATATGGTGTGTATGCAGCACTACGTTAGATCCCATGAGGATAAAAAAGATGAATGGAAAATTTACACCCCAACAAAAAATAGCTATAATTGAGTTCTCACTCTTTCGCTTTCTCTTTAAAACAACATTAACAGCGTCTTTCAATATGACAAAATCTGATTATGTACACATACACCGTTACACTTTGCCTCTGGCCATCTTGTTTGGTCTTAGAGATTATTTAGTGACAACTTTAGAGAATTACTTAAACTAATTTAAGCAAAAAGAGTATTTTGTTAGAAAAAGGATATAGCTTTATGTCAAACAATCCAAGGGCAGGAAGTGCAGCTGAGTCTCAGAGGCACCTGGCATCAGTAACAGAAAACCAGGAGGGGGGCTGCTTTCCCTCTCCAGGTCTATATGATTTTTGTCAGTGTCTCTCTCTGCACATATACTTCATTCCTCTTTTTCTCTGTTGATTCGTTTTCTCTATTTTGCTGTTAAATGGGTGTGTTTAACCTAAGAGTTCACACGCTAGAAGCCTTTAGCCATTCCAGAAGAACTAATTTTTTTCAAAGTGCCACATCTTGATTAGTTCGTAAGTTAACCACTATCAGAATTTGGAAATAATAGAGTTGGCCTAAAGTATAACAAGTTAGGGTAATTGACAACTTTGTAATAGGGAAGGAGGCAGTTCTAATAGCCTAAGATGAAAGAAACCTGTGATGCTGGTGAAAGTTCTATTGCATAATTAACATCAGCTTGCAAATCTAGTGGGACAGGCTGATTAGAATAATTAGGATAAGAAGGTAGAACTGGAGCTGACTTGCAGCAACAATATCCCCTCCCTGAACACTGACAAATGCCATCCCCATTGTAATCCTTTCATCCATCCCTTTTCGCTCTCCCAAGGTACAGATTACTGAATTGTCTAACTCTTATTAAGACGCCTACTTTTGATGCTGATACATACAGGGCTCCCTGGTTTTTCCCCCTGGCCAGTAATGCAGGAAGATGGAAGTACTTAATCTACTGCCTTTCTCTGCTCTTTTCTTCCCTCCAAATTGATCTGGACTCTACTCAGACACTTCACCCTTTAACATTCTATTGCCGTATTTCTCCACCAATGTAACCTATTTTTATTCTCAATAAATTTCCATTCTTTTTCTGTAAACTTTGTACTTAGCTTCTCTAGCGAAGTTCCCTTGGCATTCTTTACCTATGCAATATTGCCTTTCTTCTTGGTTGAAAACCATCCATAGCTTCACCTCAGCAGATGGCTGAACGGATGGACTGTGGCGAGGTAGTAATGTTTCCTGGAAGAGGGGATCCCCAGAAAAAAAGAGTAACAACACAGGAAGTTGAGTGAAAGCTGTGAATGACTTCCGGTGGGGTTGGTCAGGAATATATGTTAGGCTAAAAAAAGGAGACAAAAAAAAGAAGGGACTTGGGTTCAGTTTGTAGGCTAAAAAAGGAGACAAAAAAAAAAGAAGGGACTTGGGTTCAGTCTTAGAAAGACATTCTTACAGTCTTGTTGCTGTGCAAATGAATGGGTCTTCCTGGATTCAGATTCAGAACTACCGTAAGTGTCTTTACTCAGAGGGATATCAGAGAGAAACCACAGGCTGCCAGCAAGGCCGCAGCACATGTGCCTCATTAGTGGTTGTGATCCTCACAGCAGGCCATGTAAGCAGGTCATGTCGCCACCTGGGAGACAGTGTGCCACGTGAAGGCTCAGGTGTGAGCACACAAAGCTCACATCAGGTGGTGACAGAGCTGATTTGACTTAAAAAAAAACCTCATGTCCCACAGAAGACAGTATCTCTTATGTGACTTCATAGGCTTAGCTTCTCGGCTCCCCGCAAGGGATAAGCCAATTACAAGAGCCATCACACTTAGTAAAGTCAAAGCTATGGCTTCCTATGAGGTATTCACAATTCATTTACTGTTCCTCTGAGTCCAGATGCAAATTTACTCATCAGGGGGATCATTTTTACTGTAAGCAATGTTGCCTGGTAACGTAGTTGACATACCTGTTTCCATCAGGTTGCCAGGGGAATAGAGGTAAGAGAGTTAACTGAAGGTTATTGGCAAAAGGGAAAAAGATTTGACCCACACTTGTCCACAGTGTCTTCCATTGTCCTTTTCATGTGGGAAGTATTCAGCAATATTCATTTGGTTTACTTTGATGTATTGTGTTTCAACTATTTTTATGACAGGAAAAGTGTGAAACAGAGGAATTGAGAGTGGGGAGGTAAGGCTGGGAAGTTCAGCTAGGACTACTAGATTGTTAAAAAGCACTGAATTCTTTACTAAAGATCTTGGCTTTTATTTATCTTGTAGATGTTCGGGGGGAAAAAAAAGCTTTGAGGAAGAATGATGTGGTCAAGAATGACACTTTGGAAGGTCACTTTGGCTGTAGTGTGGAGAGTAGATTAGAGGAGATTCAGATTTGAGGCTGGTTGGTTCATTTCTACTAAATATTTACCTTCTTTTGAGGAGATATTTCTTGGTAAGCAGAAAGAAGGAATACTCAGTTCTGTGTTTTGCAGGAGTTTAGAACTGCTGGACAGATTCTGCTTGATCCATTAGACGGGCCTGAACCAGATCGTCTTTCTAAATTTATTTGCCACTCCCCTACCCACAACTTGGAGACTGGGTGTTTGGGAGGATTACTCTGAACTGCCTCCTGAGAACATTGGATTAACACTAAGAAATAATCCTAACCTCCACTGGTCTTCCCTGATCACCATTTGACTCACTAGTATGCCGTATTTTGCTTTTTGCCAGAGTTAAATTATAGAACAGTCTTTTGGTGGCTTTTTCTCTTCTTTCTTTCTTTCTTTTTTTTTTTTAAGGTCGGTTGTACAGCAAGCCAGGGAGTTTCTTTAATGGTTAACTGGTTTAACATTTGCAGTGATTAACCATTTCTAATTACAAGAAGTTGTGAAACATAGTGCTTCACATTTTTCTCCTCTTACTGCTTATGGCGCCCTTTTTACCCTTTCCTTACCCAGATTACACTGTTCCATCTAATATAAAATACAGTTTATAAAATCTGATTGGTCCTACTGCAGAACCAAGTTGATCTGTCGTGGTCGGCTCATTGTGTTCAAAGAACTCAGGCAATTTTGCTTGATTCTATTTGTGTCTATAGAGTACTGATTGATTACCTTTTCCCAGCATCATAAAGCTGCAGAGAAGACAGAAACACTTACTGGATTTGGTTCAGGTCAGTAAAAGATAAAATTATGGCTATCCAGATTATTACTTTTTATGGCACAGAAGACAGCTAGGCGCACATGCCAAACATAAAGTATGCAGCAGGAATTGAGCAGTGGTTTGCCATCATATTTATGGTATTACAGTTTTCATCCTTGGGCCACAGCAAATATATACTTAAATTCACAAAATCTGAGGAGTAGGCGGCAAGGAAATCTTTCTTTTTTACCTGTCGTCAAGTCAAAGGTCTATTTTAAAAAGTAAATACTTTGTTATAATCTTGCTATGGTTTCCATAATACCCATTGTGATAACTTTTATAGATGAGTTTGGGGATAAAAAGGCCATATAATATTAATTTAGCTGGTTTTTAAAATTTTACTTGCCCTACCAGTCACTAGTACCAGCTGAGGGATGAAAAGGCACTTTTGATGTTAATGTAGGTTAACACTTCATCCTGTAAGAAATAATGACAGAAATTGGGAGGGAGCCAAGTGGGGTGAAATAAAAGTCACATGGGCACTAAACTGCAATTATGATGAACTTAACAATATTTTATTATATTGGGAGTGATGTGTTAAGTACCCTTTTTTTCTTGTGTAGTGCCTATTTGATTTTAGTTTGGTCATCTTATTGGTGAAGCATTTAAGTCTGCTCTCCCGCTTTCTTCTGGACCTTGATAACCTAGATAACAAATCAACTGTGCTCTTAATCTGCCTCCCAAGTTGGACGATGTGGGAAATACTTCCTCAACCTTCTCACAAGGTAGTTGTGAGTTGTGAATGAGACTACTTTAAAAACAAGAAGCAATGTGGTGTACTTGAATGTGTATGGTCTTTAGAGTCAGTCCTGAATTCAAATTGAACCCTGCTGCTCACCAGAGACATGCAACCTCACTTCACATCGGTGTCCTCATGTGTGAGGGGAAAGGGGAATGAACCCTGTTTGCCCGAGTGTCTGTAACAACTAAATGCCCCACTCAATATAAAGTATTATGCTTGTTATCGTCCACATTGACACACTCAGGAAATAGTAGCTGCTATTACAAATCTAGATTCTTACTCACTTGCATATGCTACTTACTTAATCCCATTTAACTGAAGGGAAAACCAGAGATTGAGGAGGAGGTGAAGCGTTTTGTCCAAATTGTACATCTGGCTGGGAAGTGGCTCAGTTATTGACTCATGTTCTTGGGACATCATCTCAATTAGTAGGCTGCCACTAACCAGTGATAATGTGGGAGAATGACAGCAGAAGCACCCCGACCAGCTACCTCTGAACTGACCCATGGCTTTAACCTAATGCACTCTATTCCCTCTATAAATTATACTTACCCATCCCAAGAGCTAACTGATCACTGGCGGCTGGGTAGGCGGTTCCACAGCAGACCCGCGCGACTCTGTGCCTACCTCTTGAGTTGGGTACTTACCAAAAGTTGGTTGTGTTTGTTCACAGACCTGTTTTTAACAGTTATTCTTGTTATAGTAACTATAAAATCTTTGTAGACATGTAAATTAATGAGCGTATAAGGAAAAGAGAATTCATTCTTGGAAAATTAAGTTGACTGCTTTGGAACATCATCTCAACATAAGTGAATTGTTAACAAATTTGCTGTCAAATTTGATGAAGGCTGGATAACTGTAAAAGACGGGGGGGGGGGGGGATCATCAAAAGTATAAAGCAGAGCCTGTCAAAGTGCCCAAGTTCATGGTCCAGCTAACTGGTCTTTAGACTGTTAGTGGTTCTCAAGGAAATAAGGAGCCCACACCAGAATGTAAATTAACTACATCACTAAGCACTCTGTTTGGTTCAGCTAACAGGTTTTTTGTGGTAAGACTTTCCCCTTGAAGGAAGCAGTGCATTAATTTACATTCTGGCACAGGCTTTTTGTCGCGTGGTGGATAGACCACTAGTCTAATGGATTCTGTATTCATATTCTTTCAGAAGTGCTTTTAAGTTTTCTCTCCATTTATAGAAATCATAAGTGGAAATCATAGATGATGGGTCATTGTGGGCATAGCTTATGCAAGAAAGAGGGCACAAACATAGCAAGAGGCCCACATTAAATATATGGCATTAACCCTATATGAAAAGACTTGTGAATGAATGTACATTTATGTTGAAATAAAATCCTTAAGGATATGTAAATATAATTTTTATGATTACTGACTTTTTCATTTAATGGAGTAACTATAGGTTTCATCCAGCAAGAGGGCTTTTATTATCCTCAGAGTTCCAGCTTAACTGGAAATATGTCTTTGACTTCTGCAGCTGTCTTAGCATCCTCTGCACACCGTTGTGTTTTTTGATCATGTTGTATTGCAGTTTTTAAATTGAATGTCAGTTCTTGTATTGTAAGTGCTTGAAATGCCATAGTAGCCCTTTCTGTAGCCTTCATGGAGTTTCCACTCTAGGAGAGAAGGCAAGCATTAAATAATTTCAATGAAATTATTGAGCTATCTGAGCAAGTAGTTTGGGTTGCTGTGTGATCGTATAACAAGGAGACATAGTTTAAAGGTTAAAATTCGTCCCATTTTCACCTTGATCTTATGTAAGTATGCAAAGGGTATCCAAAGAAATAAAATCCTTGTATTAGATGGCTTTTTCCATGAAATCACACTTCAATTTTCAATGTGTAGCAGAGTTTTCAATCTACCATATAACTTACAAAGCTAAATCTCTCACCTTGTTACAGCTGAATTCAAATTGCTTATTTTTAGTTTTCATTTACTGATAAAATCAGAAATATATCCCAAATATTTTTCACACAGTGAAAGATTTGACATTGTGCTAGAAATCTAATTTTGGATTTCAGAGTGTATTCTAAGCTTTTTTTCATTACAAAATAAATTTTGATGTCATGTGTTTGTAAAACATAGTTAAAAGAATGCAAAGATAACCAGTGTTAATGGCCCAGGAGTCATTTCTCCACACTTCAAATTTTTGATTTCTGAAATATATTGATTTTTAACTGTAAGCTAAATATGGCTCTAGATCCCATTTTCCTAGCTATTTGGTTGGTAGATACATAATTAAAGCTAAATTTGTCTGAAGCTACACTCAGCCCTCCTGAAACTATCCTTCTTACTTTCTTATTTATGTTACTATTACCACTCTTCTTCCAGTTGCCCAGGTTTAAAAATACTGTCATCTGTTTGTCATCCTGTCCATTTGCCACAGATATTTTATCAGATCTGTCTCTGCAATATCTTTAACATCCATCCGCCTTTCAGGTCTCATTGCTTCCAAACAAGGTTACTGTCCTCTCACTTCAAAGAATTTTCTAACTGGTATTCCTACCCATGGCATCTTGCCTCACAAATCCATTCTTTACTTGCCAAATTAATTTTTTTGAGGCATTCCTCTAAAATCTCAACTCAAGAACTTCATTCTCTCCCAAATAAAGGACATACTCCCTGATAATTCATCAAGGGTTTCATTCAAAACTTTCTCCTCCTGCATTTTTAGATCTTTCAAATCACAGTCTGTGTCATTCATTTATTTCATTTACTCTTTGGTTTAAATTCAATAAATGAATGCCATGCACTCTACAAGTTGTTAGGGATAGAGTGGCCCTTGACCTGATGAATTTTCCTGTCTGTTTTTTCATCTGTGAGTTCTTTCTGCGTACAGTACAATTTGTTGAGTTTACATAAATAACAGGATTTTTTTTTTTACATTTCTAATGCTTGCTCTTTATGATGTTGAAGAAGAGGTAAAGAATATCTGATATATTTCTGGAATTAAAGTTAAAATTAAATCTCAAAACTTCTCTGATATTTTTCTGCTATCATACATTTTTAAATGTTACTGAAATTATAGCAGTCTTCAAAATTTTTTTAAATAAGCCAAATTTTGAAAAAAGACCTAATATGACAGAGTTTTAAAAGTATCCTGGAATTACCAAACTTTAAAGGGTTCTTTGAAATTATGTGTTGTCATTTTTTTTTAATAGTTGAGGGAAAACTTGGGGAGGTGAAGTGCTGCTGAGTTAGTACAGTAATATTAATTCTGGGTGTGTTTTATGTGATATATATAACACATTTAAAACTATAGAGATAGATCCATTAAAATTGCTTACTCATAAAACAAATACTGTTGTCTTAAAATCTCTATGTGAAGAGAGGTTTGTATAACGATTACCCACATAAACCAGTTGGCAGAATGGCTGCAACTCGAACTGTTGAGAGAAGCCATAGCTTTAAAAGCCACACTGTTGAAGTGAGCCCATCTGCAGTCTATCTTAATGACATTTCAGTGTTACTGTTGTAACACTGAATAGTGTCATCTTTTAAATTCACAAACTAACATTTGAGCAGTTTTGAAGCAGAAATTGCATGTGAATTCCTTAATTACATTTTGAAAAATGTATTCATAATCGACACTTAATCTATTTTAAATAAGGTGTGAGCTTTTGTATCTCAAGTTTAAGTGAAGCAAAGTTACTTTGAAAAGGTACAGAATATAATTTGATAATCAGTTTGAAGAAAGTTTTGTGTCAGTATGAAAAGACATTTGCTGTTTAGCCAACAGATTTCAAAGTGATAAAAATTTTATGCCTTAAGAATGAAATAGAAAAAAGAAATTCTTAAAGCAACATATTGTGATTTTTCTCTTAGGTTGAAAAATACTGAAAAGGTTTTTGTTGCCAGAGGTAAATGTTTTCTAATATTCTTTTTAACATTTGGTTCTTTATTTTATAATTTAAAAAATGTACAGTATAAGTATATACCTTTTATTATTGCTCTTACAGTTGTTGGATTCACTCTTTCATTAGAGAAATATTTATTGAGCACCTGTCTTTCAGGTACTGTTTTAAGTGCTAAGGGCTAAAACAATGAACCAAGTCAGTCTCTACTACAGCTAACTTTGTAGTGAGGATAAAGATAACAAATAAGGGAGAGAACAGCTAATATATCAGGTGGTAATAAGTACTACAAAAAAACCCAGGAGGCTCAAGGGGATAGAAAATGATGAGGGGGTCTAGTTAATATAGAGTAGCCCATGCAGGCCACTTTGGTAATTTAACAATGTAATAACTTTTAATATGTGTTGATCTTTCATAAATAATTACCCTAGGAAGTACTACTCATCAGAGCTGGAAGAATATTTGAGTGAAACAATATTAAATCACATGGTAGAACTTGATGGGACAGAAAAAGTGTTATTTAAATAAATGCTGAATTCCATGCCATGAAAGCATTAATGTTTAAATTTACTACATATTTTTCATAAAGTATTTGACCCAAGAATTCAATTAAGGTAGAAAATAGTTCTGTGAACCCGTTTCTAACTTGGGGGCTATAAGAAGCTACTTTACCAAAAAGATAATTTTTAATGTATTTTGTTAGAATGAAGATTTTTCCTGCAAGGTACCCATGCTTAGACAGGCTTAAGCTTAGGCAAAAATTATTAAATTAGAGATCTAGCTGTAAGGGATTTTGAGCAAATTTTGTCTTTGAGGAGTATTTTCTAGCTTTGCTTGCCTAAATTCTCCCCATTTGTCAGCATTTCTCATAATCAATTTGACATTTACAATTTTTTTAGTAATATTGATCTTTTTTTAAACTTTAATTTTATTTAAATATTCTATTTTAATTGTTATTTTTGTCCTCTGAGTTCTGATTTGTTTTTTTTTTCTTTGATTATATTTACTAGAAGATAAGAGAATATACTGGCAAAATTTTTAAGAGCTAGATCTTTATTAATTCTGTCATTTTTCTTCTTAGTTTCTCCTCTAATTTTTATTATTTCATAACTCCTTTTAGAGGACTGATTTGGCATTCAACTTGGGTAGACTGCTTAGTGTGTGTCTTATTTTCCTTTTTAAATAATGAATGCATTTAGAAAGTTATAAATCTTACAAAGGAAATATTCCCCTTACTATAACGATTTAAGCCATCCTCTGTGTTTAGGTGCCATTCCTTTTCTTTTATCAAAGTCTTCAGTTTTGTTTTGTTTTGTTTTGTTTTTGTTTTGTTTTTGCTTCATGCTTCTGCCTACAATCATCAATCTCACCTTCCTGCTGGAGCATTCTCATCATTCTGAGATGTTCCATATCTTTTAAAATCAAATAAACAAATGAGCAAAACAGATGCATTGCCTTGATTCCTCAACTCTTCCGGCTACAGGCTCATTCCACAGCCTCACTATTCGGCAGAACTTTCCTAAGGAGTTGTCTATACGTGCTCTCTCTTACTTCTTATCTTCCATTAACTCTTCAACCCACCATAGTCTGGCTTTTGTCCCTGTCCCTTAACTGAAACTGTTGCTGTCTGACTTGGCAAAATTTTTACATTGCCTACTCCAGTGGACATTTTCCACTGGACCTCTTATTTGACACAATGATCATCCCTTTTGCTTTGAAACACCTTTATCCTTTGACTTGCCTTAAACCATGCCCTGCTGATTTTCCTCTGCTTCATTAGTTGTCCCTTCTCAGTCTCCTTTGGTGTGTTTATCTTTTAGAGTTCCTTGGAGCTTGGATCTGAGCTCCAGGAACATTTACCCAACTATCTGACGTCTCCACATAGATGTCTCAGAGTTACCTCTAACTTAACAAGAAATGAACACTAATTTTAAAATGTCATAGCTAATGAAGGAGTGTGATAAAATGACTAAATACAATATAAATGTACTCAAACTTTTGTTACAATGGCAATAACTGTCATGTGAAAATGAAACCAGAAAGATATTATTGCATTTACAACAGTGAAAAAAAAAAGAAAAGAAAAGAACATGACAAAAATATTTAATAAGAAATGCACAGGACCTATATTTAAAAGATTTAAAAATCTTATTGATAAGCATGAGATCTGAACAAACTATAAAACATATATTCTTGGATTATATTTACTAGAAAAATTTTAATGTCATAAAATGCCAGTCATCTCAAAATTAACATACAAATTTGATGCAGTTCTGATTAGAATCTCAATAGGGTTGGGGCTTTTTGCAGATGAGAGGATTGGGTCATATTATTTTAAAGTATATACACAGAAGAGTAGATAATTAAAATTAGGTTTAAAATTATTTTAAAAGAATATATGTGGAAATAAGAACTTGCTTTAACAAATATTAAACATATTGTAAATGTACTGTAATTAAAACATTGCAATATTGGCATAAAATAGACAAATAATGGAACATAATTAGCATTCTGAAATTGATCTCTGTATATGGGAAGCTAATTCGTAACAAAAATAATACCTCAACTTAGTGGGAAAGGGTGGCTTATATTAAAATGATGTTGATAATAGCCTGAGGGCTCATATTAGAAATATAAAGAGCTCCTACAAATCAAGAAGATAAAGACAGACAAGGTAATAGAAAAAAAAAAAAAGAGAGCAAGGGAATTTAAAAAAGGACCTTTCACAAAGAGACGAGCCAAATGACCAATTCACATGAAAAGTTACTCAACCACATTAATAATCAGAGAAATGTAAAGTAAAACCAAATGGGTACCACTACACCACCATCATCATGACTAAAATTAAAGTCTGACAATACAAGTGTTGGCTGCATATGGAGTAACTGGACTTCCCATATGCTGCTTGTAAGAGTGTAAATCAGTAACAAGAATCAAAGTTGAATGCATATGTACAAAAATGTTTATAGAATTACTTGCAAAAGTCTAAAATCAGAAACAACTCAAATGTCAGCAATGAATGGATTTGGATGGTCATATATTTATACAGTGGAATAAAAACCAGCTATCAGCTGCTACACACAACAGCACAGATTAATTTCAAAACAATGGTAAGTAAAGAATATATGAGATTCAAAACAGATAAAATTAATTTATGCTAAGGATGGTGGTTACCTTTGAAGGTGCTTGCGGAAGACTTTTGAATGCTGGTAATATTTCTTTTCTTAACCTGAATAGGGTTGATATTGTGATAATTTATTGGGCTCTCTACTTACGATTTGTAGATTTTTCTATTGCATGTCAAACTTTAATTTTAAAATGTTTTTAATGGTTGCTGTCCATCTGGGAAATAGATTAGAAAAAGTATTTGTAAAACAAGACAGATAAAGAGTTAATATACAAAGAGCTTCTAGTTGATGATAAGGAAAAATCAAACAGCCCAAGAGAAAAATAGGCAAAAAGTATAAGTAGCTAGTTCAGAGAACTACAAATCAAAATGGTCTATAAACCTATGAAAATATGCTTAAGCCCAGTAGTCATCAGGAGTTTAAAGAATTACAATATTCATTGTTGACTGGTGGGTCTATGAAAATAAGTGAGGATGCCCTCACTTCACTTTTGAAAACATGAATCTCAGGCAAGTGAGTTATCTACTCATTCCTTCAGCCCAGCAGTTCCACTCCTGGGAATAAATTCTATAGACAGAAAAGTCTCACAAGGATGTTTATTTAACAGAAACAAAAACCTGAAGTCAGTTCACATGTCCGTTAGCAAGGAGATAGTTTAATAAATTGTATTTTATAATTATGAAATATTATGCAACTATTTAAAAAATCACTATTAGTTTATATTTCCTATATAATTTTGGTGAGAAAAGCAAAATGCCAAAAATATGTATACAATCTGATCTCTTTTATAAAACAATAGCAAAATCCCCTGTATATGTGTATAGAAGTTTGGATATGGCTTTTATTAAACAAGGACAAAGGTGTGAAAGGCTGCACACCAGGCTGTCAACACGATCGCCAGGAAGAATGACTGGAGGAAAACTGACAAAATAAATGTCTCAGTGGAAAAGAAAACATGCAGAATGAGTCCACTGATGCAAAAGATTGGGGTGCTGGGGTTTTTTTGTATTGTATGTATATTATGTATGTATGCATGTAATTAAACCCATGATTATGACAGCAGGGGCTAAATATTGGACTTGGCCTTTGCCAACCCAAATCCTAGTATCCCTTTTAAAATCAGAAAGCCTATTTCAGTGACTAATCTCCTACCTGTATCGCTAGCCTACTCAGAACAGCTACTGTATTAAAAAGGTATTTATTTAATGTATATCTCAATATCTTGGTGAAAAGGGTCTGTGGCCCCTCTTGAGAGTAGATGCATGGTTTAACATTTTAACATCCATATCTCCTTAAGTCTTTGGATTCCTTCTCCATATCAAATTGAGAAATATCTGGCATATCAGTGGCCTTTAATGAAGTCCATTCTTGTGTTCAGACTTCATCTGATCCACCAAACAGCAAAACAATTAAAATTAGCTATTGGAGCTAGCACGTTGTAAGTGGACTTCTCTGGTAAGTGTTCTCGTATTGGCAGAATGAATCCAATTTAAAATTAATTTATATAAAATTATATTTATTAAAATGTATTCTTTATAATGTTCACTTATTCTTTTCTCTGCCAGAGTATAGCCTTCTTAAAAGAAAGATTTGTTTCTTATTCATCTTTCTACCTCTTGTGGTACCTTGTACATATAAATGCTTGGTAAATACTTACTCGAATGAAGAGTGATGGTAAGATCATTATGAACTACTGCAGTGGCATTTCTTCATTGTGGGTCTATACTGTGCACTGCAAGATGTTTACCATCTCTGGCCCCTGCCCATACAATGCCCATAGCCCTCTCTGGTCATTCCAGCAACTAAACATCTATCCCCCCTACTTCCAAGAAGGTTTTCTGGGATGCAAGACCAGAGGGTTGGTGCTACCCTTGTTGAGAACCACAAGGCTAGAGTAATTGGAGAAGCCATTCTCAGGGCACCAGTGCCTCTGCTAAACCTTGAAGGATGAATAGGTTTTCAAAACCAGAGAAACTGGGACACAAACAGCATATGAAAGAGGAAGCAATATAACATAGACCCTGTCTTAACTGATGAAGTATGTGTCTCTGTTGGAAAATAGTTAGAAACGAAGTTGGATAGGTAGAGTGGAGGTAGAAGGGTGTTGAGAAAAGGAGTGTGACAGAGGTGAGAGTAGAGGGAGAAGTGTCGATCACTCTCTAAGGCATCCTGCATATTACCGCCAAATTCGTTTTCTAAAACATTGCCCTGTTCAGCAGTCCACTTAACATTGCCTGCTAGCCTTTATATCTTTGCTGGGTGCTCACGGCATTCTATCTCATTTTATGCATCCATCCTTATCTCTCACTACTCCTTAAAATTAATTAAGTATGTCTGGCTGGCTGATCAAACTGGTATTTCCCTGTCTGTCATTGTCAATATGCTCACTTCTTTCTTTTATTAGTATCTTTCTTCCTTTATAAAATCTTTCACCATCCTGCCTATACAATTTCTTAGTATTCTTAGAAGCCTTTTCTCTAATGAAATTGGCCCATAGCACTTCACACAATCTTGACATTTCCTGTTTCTCTGATAGTATTTATGGTTTGTCCTGTGGTGTTTAGCACAGGTTATATATGGCTTTTCATTCCGCTCATTCTTATTTCTCTGAATAATTTTTATTCTCCTAAAGAGCTTTGTGAGGTTAAGATACTTGCCTCACAGTATTTTTTGTAATCCTCCAAAGCAGATCTTTTCCCCACTTCGCTCATTTGATAATAGTATTTGCCTTTTGAGTAAAACTTTTTGATGGAGCATTAGATATTGAGCACCCTGAAAACTCAAATTTTGTATTTGTAGATTATAAAATGTTCATACTGCAGCATTATAGTGTTTCTTATATTTAAGTTATCAAATATTTTTGTTTCAGTAACTCAATTATTTTTGAGGTTAGGAACCAAGATGTATATATCTGTCCCTTCCAATGCCTAGTAGAGTGTCTTGCTCACAGTAGCTGTGCAGTATTTTAAATTTTGATTGCATTTGATTGATTTTTTGAATTTGCTTTATTGATTCAAGCTATAACCATGATCAGACCATTGTTCTGTTTTGCTAACAACAGGGGGCACCATTAGGGTACTTATACACCCAAGAAATAATCCTGTCCCAGTCCTAGGGAGCTTTCTGGAGCTACACTTTCCTTTTCCTAAGTAGTGTCATAGAAATCTGGCTATTGTACTAAATCAACGTGGCCCAATCCTAATTATAGACCAATATTGACTTCGGGTTATTTATTTGAAAAAGAGTAAGTACTGTTATAGTTTGGTCCTTTGTAGTTTTCTAACTTTGTCTTTCTCCTTGTTCGCAATATTCTTTGCTCAAATTAAATCTTACCAGGATCTTCCTATATTAATGAAATACACTCTTCTTCTGAAGAAAGAAGATAGAGGTGGAGAGCAGTGAACGGGAACCCCACCTTTTTATTCCTCCTCCTTCCTCGCCCCTCATCCAAAGAGCACAGCTTGAAAAATCTAACTCATCTAATTTTAAAATGCTTTAAATTAAAAAAAATGTTTTATGATAGCTCACTTAGGAACTTAGAATAAAAATAGGAACACTTTAGTTTTACAGTGATTTTTTAGATACAAAGGAGAATGCTGTGGACTACATTTCTTGTTTCAGCAATAAAAGAGTTAATATACTAAGCAGCAGAGACTGAGATACTGCGACGGGATAGTGCTTTCTGTCTCTCATTTGTGGTTTAAGAAAAGGGGGTGGTGTTCTGCATTTGAAAGGACTTTAATGAATGCTGTCAGTGTTTGCGGGAGCTAATGGTCAGTATGGGAAAGGAGAGCAGGGGAAAGTGGTCTAGCTGCTTCAGGATAGGTGGATGAGAGTTTGCTCTGATTGAACGGAATGTTCCACCGTGTCTCATCTTTTTTCATTGTCCTTTGTTCTTTATAATGTGATATATTGGTATAAAAGTAAATGTAGATATATATGTGAATGTGATTTATTTTCCTTTCAATTTGTTTATTGTGTACAGCAGGGCATATACTTCTCTTGTCTTGGTTGGATGCACAAATCTGTGTGCAGTGCTTTTTGCCCGTTGCCTAGACGATCACTTGGTTTCTCTGAGGATGTCTGGTTCTCGTAAAGAGTTTGATGTGAAGCAGATTTTGAAAATCAGATGGAGGTGGTTTAGCCATCAAGCATCATCTCCTAATTCTACAGTTGACAGCCAGCAGGGAGAATTTTGGAATCGAGGACAGACCAGAGCAAACGGTGGGAGAAAGTTTTTAGATTCATGTAGCCTACAATTGCCTTTGGCTTCAATTGGTTACCGAAGGTCCAGCCAACTGGATTTTCAGAATTCACCTTCTTGGCCAATGGCATCCACCTCTGAAGTCCCTGCATTTGAGTTTACAGCAGAAGATTGTGGCGGTGCACATTGGCTGGATAGACCAGAAGTGGATGACGGCACTAGTGAAGAAGAAAATGAATCTGATTCCAGTTCATGCAGGTCTATTATTTTCTTACTGTTAGAAGTGGGGTGTGGGGTATATTCTCTATACTGTTTAAAATAATTTAGTATTATTATTTAAAATCTATGATTTTATATATATATATCTACATATATACACATATATAATATCTTGGTATGCATATGTAGTACTTTTGCTGGGGTTTAAAAAATTGTTCTAATATTGACTTTAATTCTATAAAATTATAAAGACAACAAATAGCTTTTGAAATATGTTATGTTCCATATATAGATCTGGCTTTGCCTTGAAAATAATATATGGTGGCAATTTTATGCATCATTGCTTTGCAGTTTGCTTCATCCATTTACCTTCTATAGTTATAGCAAAACTGTAAGACATTTCTATAATATAAAAATTTTTAGAACATTTCAGTTTGCAACAGATTATAGAGTCATGTTTTAATTTTAATGAAAATGAAAGACTTTACAAGGAGATGCACATTGCAGTTGCCAATAATTTTTTACACCCTTGCAGTTGTCAATAATATTTTTCTTATTATTTCTCTTTGTCCTATGTCGCAGCCCTTCAGAGTAATACAGAGAATACAGTAACATGTCTCTTCCTAAGATGACAGCTACTAATTCCTGTTATCTTCACTTCACTGAAAATTGTGCTCTTTAGGGAAATGAAGGACATTCCTTCAGTAACATATAAGGGAACATAGAAGAGCTAGTTGTGTGTGATTGGCTAGTGAAAAGGGGGCAAAAATAAGGGGAAATGAGTTTGAGAAGAGAAAAATTGGTAATTTTGTAGTGACTTTATCTTCACCCATGTGGAGCCAGGCTTATCTTTGAAATAAATTTTCTTAATCAGTTTAAACTACTATAGCATATTATGTAACAAGTTAGAGCCTTGAAAGTCATCTTTCTGATCATCTTCATTCAAAAATATTTAAAGGCTTATTATTTTTCTAAATTGATTACTGGATCCTTTTTCTTCTAAAATTTCTCTGCAGGTTTTAATAACACTTGTAATTTGTATGTTGGTTATTATTAATATAGGCATAATAAGAGATGGAGACAAAATGAGTTCATATATTCAATAATCTCTTACTGGGGAATATTTACCACCTTCTCTTCTAATCTTCAGAATATGGAATTCTGAACTGTGGTGTTGGAATAATAATAAATATAGACCAGTCATCTATAATCATATGTATAATGAAGAGAGGGGAATATCTCTACATAGGTAACTAGTGTATTTAATTACAATTTTTAAAATTAGTTCATGATTTAGCAGTATCTTAAGGGAATAGGAGCCACTAATAATTTTAATATGGAGAGCAATTGAGTTAATATGGTTTGATTGTTTTGTATTTTCTTTGGGTACTTGTTGCCATAAAGAGAGTAATTTATATAGTAAAAGGTTCAGGGTTTATCATTTTTGTGGGAAACTGAAGAGTAATCATCTTTTCATTTGGAAATCAATACAAAGTATCAAGAACATTTTTAACAAAATTAGAAAAAAAACAAAACATTCATTAATTTACCAGCCTAAGTATAAAAACCTGAACGTGTATCTACTACCTGGAGAGATTATACATAATGTGAGTATAAAACTTATATACATGTATAATCTTAGAAAGGTTATACACGCATGGTATAATTTACTTCCTTAGAGCAAAGGTAATTTGCATAGCTAATGATTACTGAAATTAAGTTAATCTATTCTGTAGAATCCATATTGAAATATCTTGATGGGATATTCATTATGACAGAAAAAGATTGCTTTTTTTTACATTAAGAGATTGCTATGTTCATCCTTCAAGAACATAACTGACATTTTTATTTAGAGAAGTTATAAAAATAAGAAACTCTTTAAATCTAAAATAAATTGTTTTAAAAATACTAATTGTTTTAACATGCTAGTTGTTTTAAAAATGCTAATCAAGAAAATTGAAAGTAAATAACAAGATGGGGAGTAAACAGTTTACATCTGTAGTCACCAAACAATTTCTAAAATATCATTTTGAAAATAAAAGGGATTAAAGAAAATGTTTCTGATTTTTAGATATAAGAGAGGAAATGTGTGAAAGATATTTAATATTCTTGATGGATTGAAATTTCTATCTTAACATCTTACTGCAAAAAAGTAAAAGACATTCTAGATTTTAGGTATGTCAATTGTGTGTATACTTTCACTTTTCCACTTTTTTCTAGATTAAATATATTTAATTCTCACATTCTCCTTTGATCCTTCAGCTCTGAGTCTTTGATCTTTGTCATGAGGATACATTTATTTTCCTCCAGCTTTTTGATTAAGTGAGCAATCTCTCTAGGTGGTTGCCCTCTACTGTAAAACAAATCAAAAACTATCACCATTAATGTCAAAAAAAAGCTACACTGACATTCATCAAATTTTGTATATAACTTGGGAATAGTTCTTTTTCTTATATAATATGTGCAAATAATAAAATATATAGTAAACATTTTATTTGCATATACTATATAGATTGATATCTTAAAATATTGAAGGCATAATGGGAAAATACATAAGATATATGGAAAATTTCTCATTTACATGGCCGTAATACTTACACAGATCTCAGAACTTAGACTGAAATTTTGAGTTATTAGAAAAAGAGGAAATCAGTTGAGTGTATTTATACATATACCTACAGTGGGTAGACAATTTAATTGAAAGTGGAAGTTAGGAGGCATCACATGTTGCTAATGTGTTTGATCAGTTGCAGTCTATGCAGGAGAAATGTCTTCTTGAGACTTAGACTTAGGGTGATTTCTGCTGTCACACATCTAAGTGATTTAAAAGTTTCTCACCTTTTAACTTTGATCTTGGGTCTGTAGCCTCGCCACTTTTTCTCCATAGGAATCATCTAAGCCATTACTTCATTGTTCAAATACAAACTCTGTTTTTTACACCATGAAGAATTTTAGATCTTAAGCAACAGAGTTGTCACCTTCTGTGTGAGCAGTAAGTTCCTAAGACTTTCACTCAGGATGAATTTTCACCAGGGCCGCAAGGTTTACATGGTGGCTCACCATGTGCCTATAGTATAAACACAGTTTACACTTTACTTGATTTGCCAGCTTTGAAATTATGTAATTTTGACATATTGGGTGAAATCTCTTATTTCAAACTTTGTTTATAAAGTTAGGGTTTAATATTTTACATGTCAGACTATTTTTAGTCAATGTATATGAAATATTACTCTACAGTATACACAAAAAATAATAGCTCATATTGACAGGGTACTTACTCTCTGTGAGACACTGTTCTAAGCATTTTAGTACTATATTAACTCATTTAATCTTTACAAATTTCTGAGTTAGATTGCTACTATTATCATTCTAATTATACAGATGAGGCCAGTGAGGCACAAAAAGGGTAAGTAACTTGCTCAAGGTTAGTAAGTGAAATGAAACTGCGTTTTAAAAACCTATATAAATTTACAACAGTTTTAGATTTACAGGAAAATTGCTGAGATAGTAGAGTGAGATCCTATACACCCCACACCCAATTTCTCCTCTTATTAATGTCTTACACAAGTATGGTATATCTGTTACTATTGAACCAATATTGATACATTATTGTTAACTAAAGTCCATACTTTATTCAGATTTCCTTAATTTCTACCTAAAATCCTTTTTCTGTCCAGGGTACTAGTTACATTTAATCGTCTCATCTCCTTAGGCTCCCCTGGGCTGTGACAGTTTCTCAGACTTGGTTTTGATGACCTTGGCAGTTTGGGGAGTCAGGTGTTTTGTAGAATGTCTTACTCAATTGGGATTTTTCTGATATTTGTCTCATGATTAGACTGAGTTACGAGTTTGGGGGAGGAAGACCAGAAAGGTAAAGTGCCGTTTTCATCACATCTTATCAAAGATACATCCCATCAGTCTGACTTGTCATTATTGATATTGACCTTGATCACTTGGAAACAGCTGCATTTTTGAACCCAAAAAATTAAGATGTAGACTTCATGCTCACATACCAGTAGGCAATTCTCTGTAACTATTCATTTAATCACCGAGTTCAACTTGGATTAACATAATAGTTAATGATTCATTCTAACCAGTTTCACCTTCTCTCCTCGACTAATTTTCCCAGCCTGGCTCTTGGAAAAGCCAAGGCTGGCTGGCTTACAGGTGTGGTCTCTTGACATGCCCACAGCTCTTTACCCACAGTCACCCAGTCCATCTTGTTGGATGCTTGCTACCCTGTGTTTCAGCTGCAGATATCATTGAACTCTTCTATCCCTTGTCAGTTGATTTGCTATTCTTTGACTCATCTTGAAGGCATTTAGGCTCTTCTCCTCTCCCAACAAGGGGGTTATCTTTATAATATACCATTTCTCAAGCACTATCTCCTTTTGCTTGACCCTCTTTATGCTACTTCTTTCTGTGTGAATCAATCTGTTAATTCTGGTTCAGTTTAAAATTAAAATCTTCCACATTTCCACATAAAAAAAAATTTGTTTCCAGAGATGGCAAAGTTCAACTACAATGTACTCGTATCTAGGAAGGATGTGTTGCATTGTCCTCCCTCACACGTATAGGCCCAAGTCGTAGCATGGATTCCCTTGACATAAACTACGGAACCTCTCCCCAGAAACCCTCCACATGTGTGTGCAGGTATGTGCATGTATGTGCACACGTGTGTGTTAAGTATTTCATGTAGGGTTTAAGGAGTTCATGAACCCCCTAAAGCTTATCTGTACACTGTGTCAATCAGTGTTCTTAGTTTTAAGCAACTGAAATTGACTGACTGATTTAAACAGAATAGGAATTTATTGGAATCATATTAGTTCCCAGAAAGAATCAGCTTAGGGACAAAGACTCTACAGTGGCATAACTGGCCTTTATAACCCCAGATTTCTGAGACAGAAAATCTATCTTTATGACACTTATTGCTTACATTTTATTTTCATCTATTTGGAACTGGATAGTGAAGTTTTATGTTTTTAGAATTAGATAATTAGGCATGAAAACAATGATACACACACACACACACACACACACATAATCACTCATATGCACAGAGACATGTAATTTGGTCATTTAACTTTAGGGAGTATATTAGTAGGGAAGAGGCTAAGATAATATATCAGCGAGATTCGGAAATACAGTGGCTCAAATAAGATAGAAGTTTGTTTCTCTATCACCTCGCAGATGGGCCAGTGGCCCAGGACAGACAGGTAGCTCTGCTACACAAGTTGATTCAGAGATCCAGGTTCCTTCCATGTTGTTTCTCCATCTTGTTGGGTGTTATTCCTTCTTTGTGGTCAGTGCTTCTTCAGCTCCCCCTCTGCATCCTAGCCTGTGGGAAGGACCACGAAAGAAAAGGGAGGAAATTAAACGAATAACACAAGTTGCATTTATCAGTTCTGTTCGCATTCCATCGTGGAAAGGCTAGTCACGTGGCCATGACTAGTTGCAAGGGAGGCTCAGATGTAGCCTCTGCCTGGGGAGCCATGTGTCCTGCTAAAACTCATTACTGTGGTAGATGTGAAGAATGGTTTGGGGGTTAATCAACAAGGTGCAAGAGGTGAAGACAGCTGGTTAGAACTCTTCAGAAATCTTTGGATCTAATTTTCTAATGAGCTTTTTTCCCCACATATTTTGTACTATTTTTACCAAAGGGATATTCACAAATAAAGATAAGCAAAAATGGAAAAAGAAAAATCACTAGTTACCTTGGCACCACAAAATGACAACCATTAACAATATGAGGAAGTATCCTTCCAGTATATTTTAAATATAATGAATTATGTTTTTAGAATAAAAATATGAATCTTACTGTACATCTTATTTTGTAAACTTTTTTGCCCAATGTAAACGTTAAAATTAAGACTCTTTTAGTCACAAATAACAAGCTCAAACTAACTTAAGCAAAAATTGGAAATTTTTGATTCACATAAGTAAATAAAAAGTCTAATGTCTTTAGACATGTCTGAATCCAGATACTCAAATAATGCCAGAAATCTTTTTTTCTCTCTAGATTCTCTTTTCCTTTGTGATGGCATTTTCTCAGGCAGGCTTTCTGTGTAGTAGCGAAAAAGCCACTAGCAGCTCCAAATTTACTTTTTATCGGCTTAGCCTCCTCAGTGGAAACAGAGTGACCCTTTTCCAAGATTGCCAACAAACATCTTGAAACTGACTCTGATTGGCCTTGTTTGGATCATATGTCCACCCAAACCAATCATCATTGCCAGAAGAGATGATACTCTTATTGGCCAGGCCTCAGTCCCTACCTCACCTTTTCCCAGGGGGAAGCTCCAGCTCTGCCTGTTGTGGACTGAGGTGGGGAATGTGCAGTTTCCCAAAAGGTAAAGATGGGTCTGTTACCCTAAGAAAGACTCCTGAGTAGGCAAAAGCAATATCCACTAAAACAGCTTTCCATGTCATTTTATGTTCTATGTCTTTAAAAATGTTTGCACAAACACACCTTTTGTTTATTTAACCGTTATTCTTTTTTTTTTTTTGAATTTAGATTGTTTCCAATATTTTCCTGTTAGAAACAGCCTGTGATAAACCTTCCCTGTAGCCAGATCTCTACATACAGGTCATTATTTTCTCTGGATAAAGTCTCAAAGGTGTGCACATTTTTAGAGTTTTTGATTTGTATTCTCAAATTCAGTTCGGGAACATCACTGCTATTTTAATTCTCAGCAGCATTGTATGAGAGTGCCCAGTGTCCCTTCCCCTTCACACTGGTTATTATCTTATTTAAGAAAATTTGATTCTTACAAACAACATTTAACTCTCACCATAGACAGTCCAGCCACAGGACCAGAAGAGAACCCCTTAAATTCCAAAACGAAAAAATATTTCTCTTGAGAAATATTCTTTGCCTCTTGTCGTTTCTTTTTATACACCTGCCTTGTCCTGTCCTTAATGATAACCCCAACTCCTCCTCCTCCTTACTCGTCTGAACTCTAGGGCTTATTTCAGATCTCATCCGCTACTGTTGCCTTTCGAAACACTAGCCCATATGGATCTTTCCTTTCTGTATATTCTGATAGCAATTACATTCCAACTGGGGATGTATCAGGTGATCTGTTGGAGAAATAGTAAAATATATATATGCGTGTATATATATATATTAGAAAGTCTATTTACATTTTATCTCTTAAACCTCATTTTTCTATTTTATAATATAAATAATAATTATACAATGATATGCATATGTATATATATATATATATCTTCTATAAACTAATAAATATCCATATATTGGGGTACATGCCTAAAAGTATACTGAAAAGGATATACATAAATTTTTTAGGACTGCTTGTCTATACTAAGCAATGTACATTCTTAGTTTACATTTGTGATTTTGAATATGCGTAAAAGATGCCAAAAGATTCATGATATAGTCATTTGCGCTTTGGCAAAAACATGAGTTCTGAATGCCAGAAGCTGAGGCAGGGGGCTGGGAGTGAATCAGTTACCTGGGGAGTGAGCCAAACAGACTCTTTAGAGTTTCAATGCAGCTTTGTTTTCTACTCAAAATCATATACAGTATAATTCTTGTGAAGTGATTTTTTAAAACTTCTTTTGAAAAATTACTCCATTAAGAAAACCTCATGCAAGTTCTGGTGATGAAAGTGGAGAAATCTAAATAGTTTGCAATAAAATGGTAATATTGGCCACAATACATAGTCTGTGCCTCTACACACGTGTGTGAAATCTGAAGAATTGCAAGTATTAGTGTTGCTGGTTAATTTTTTCTACTTTACAGAACTTGAATCTTCAAATTCCAAGTCCCTTCACTAAACAAATCATATCTTCTTATCATATCCCCACAGTTTCTAACAACTGGTGCCATGCTGCATCTAAGAGCTACTCTGTAAATAGTTGGTGACTTGATTTGTTTGGTATTTACTTCTTTTCTACATTTAGGCATTTTTCTGACTTTCAAATTCATTGCCTACTGCAGAGGGACAGTAAGCTCAAAATTATTGTTTCCTTATAGCCTGGAAATACTTAGCAATGTAGAGTTCATGACAGTGGAATGTCTATTATAAAAAGATTTGCATGATCTCATGATCATGATGCAATTCTTTGAAATGTGACTTACCGTCTTAGTAACATCAAAGAAATAAAACTGAACAGAGGTGTTAGATATATTTCCTCTGCTGTCAGGTAAAGATCAAGTTAGAAATCCCAGAGAAATATGTCTCAGTGTTCCATAAATGGCCTATTCTCAGATGTTTATATTATGGATTAGGATGTCCACTGAGTTTATTAAAGGCCATTTTTACTTAGGAATTATGAAATTTAGTTACAAAAATTGATAATACTGGGGACCACTTTAGGAAGACAACCAAACAAACAACGTTATATAAAGACAAAAGGCTGAGATTACAGGCCTTCCCTTTGGCCTTTGAAAAAGGAGGGTCTTCTAAGAGTTGTTTACTTACCTTGATTGTGTGCTTATTCTGTGCTGGGGCTATGCACTTATTATTTCATTTAATAATCCTCCCATGAAGGATCCTTTAAAAGAAAGTACTATGTGTTACTTATTACTGTACTGCTGTTGAAGGTAAGGTTTAGAGAAGTTAAATAACTTGTCCAGATACTAGTGACAGAGCTGAATCAACGCTATGTAATAGAACCGTCTACAGTGATGGAAATGTTCTGTATCTGCAGCATCCAGTCTGGCAGCCACTAGCCCCAGGGGGCTACTTGAGCATTTGAAATATGACTAGTTCAACTAAAGAACTGAATTTTTATTTTATTTTATTTTAATTAAAATAGCCCCATGGGCGTAGTAGCTACTATATTGGATAGCACAGCTCTAGAGCCTTCGTAAAATGCTCTTAGTCACTACACCATACCTCTCCAATTCAGCCTTCAAACCAAATCACATAATTGGAAAAAACAGTAAGAAAGTATTAATACCATAATTAGACAGAGCCAGAGTATTAAAAACATTTGATTAGCAAGGGATAGAGATATTATCTCCGTCCCATAGAAGCCTAAGAGACGTGCCCTCTTACACCCAGCTAAGGGGCAGTGACATAGCAGTAGACTTTTGTCTAAGATCCTTAATTTTAATGCCCTTTTTTCTGGTAAGTTATCTTCATTTCTGTTGTACCATCTGTCTCCCTTCATCTCCTTAGTCCTTACACTCACTGATGCGTTAGGGTAAACGTAAGAAAAAATGTCCATTCTTTTGCGAGTGGTTTGACCAACATTCCAAATGTCTTCTGATCCTGGCTTTATAATCAGCTACTTGTATGTCCTTGGTTGATCACTTTGAGCCATTTTGAGCCTCAAATTTCCTCATCTGCAGAATAAAGGAGTTGAATTAAATGACTGCATAGGTTCCTTCTAGATGTAAAAATTCTGTATATAATGGTTCTCATACCTAGAGAACCTATACCTAGGGTATAGAACCATACCTAGGGTTCTGTAGTTGGATGGATATGCAGCAAATTCTTTTTTCAAGTAAATTCTTGCATTATTAAAATTGCATGTGCGAGGTCCTACATTTCTTAAAAACAAGGCAAAACAAGAAATGCTAGAAAGCTGTGTAGCTCTTCAAGTCTGAGTAGCTCTGTTCCTACCTCTTCCATGTTCCTTTTGTGAATGGATGGCTTCACTTTTCCATAGTCTACAAATCAGACGCCTGCACTTCTTTTGATCCTTCATTTGGAGCAGTGGGAGTGATTGCTATACCCAGAAATCTCAGTGAATTGTCACATTGAAATAATATGTTTATTCAACGTATGCTAGCAGTCAAAGCCTTGAAAGCAAATCAAGAAGTTTGAAACACTGTTTTATAGAAGCATAGTTGTTTTGTTAATGCATATGTATATAAACAATTTTGATGTTTTACCTTTATGCTCATTTTGAAAAATATTCTGTTAAGTTCTGCTAGTTCATTGAAAATAGTGAAAGAAATTCAAGTTTACACATGTTTGAAGTGTTGTGTATATCAGTGTTTTAAATCTGTAAGTTCATCACATGCTGATTTGTATAATGTATCCATCTCTTGTCTGAAGTGTACCGATGGTCTTCAGCCTGCGATGTGTGTTAGATCGCCTGTAAGGCTTTTAAGAAATATGTTTAGGTCTCACCTCAGACCTACTGAATCAGTCTTAAGGAAAGAGAACTTGAACACAATGCTGAAATGCTTTCCATATTTTCACTATTAAAGTTCTTGTCAAGAGAAGAAATGGTCTCTTTATTAATTGAGCTTATACCAACATCAAAGCTAGCCTGTAATAACTTAGTGATGTTAGTATTATAAATTCTGTTGTTTTTTCAAAATTTAACATTGATTAGCATTTATATTTGGATGATGGCAATTGATCACTCAAAAAACACTCAACTAACTCATGTTTAGTCATTATTGAGAATTTAATATAAAGTATAAGAAATGTGATACAAAATATAGCAGCCCCAAGAAAAAAGTTACTTACCTCATTTTTTTCTTGTTCTTGGAAGAGTTTGGGCTTATACAAATCAGTGTTCTAATCCTCCCTCCTTCTTAGATCACTAATACTCATAAATCATTTGTCAGTATTTTGACAGTATACAAACTTCATTTTCTTGAGAAATGTTTTCAATCTTCAAGTTGTTATTCATCAAAGTCAACGTTATTTATTTTTGCTTATGTTACATTTTCCCTAGAGTTTTAAATAGTTTCTAATTTTCATTTATTTGCATATATAAGCAACATATTACTCAATACATTTTTATATTAATGATCTTAAATGTAAAGTTGAGTATATTCTACCAGATTTTCCAAGTGCCAGTATTATTCATAGTGCACAGTATATACCTTCTAGATAATACATATTTTGCTTCTATTATCATTATTGACAATTACCCTCCAAGAACATTTTTTAGGGCCCATATTTGTATGGCATTGACAATGTGATGGGCTGGGAGGATTTAGGTAGAGATATATATTAGTCAAGGCACTGATAACTTTTGAAACTGATAAACCTCAGTCAACATGAGCGTTCTTACTTGAGTGACTTTGCATGTGTATATTTTACTCTTCTTCCATGTAAGTCCTTGGTGCCCGTGGATAGAGAAAGAAAGAATGGGAACTACATACCTGCTCTTAGCCACTTTAACCTGTAGGTGACATGGTTCATTTCCATCATAAGACCGCACGTATCTGGGAGAGAGGCTGGGAAATGATGTCTAGCTATATTCCCAGGAGAAAAAGAAAGAAGTTTTTGTTGAGCAACTAGTGGTCACTACGACAGCTCTATTTCTGCCATTAACAAACTGTATGGCTTCTGGCAAGGCACTTGATCTCCTTGACTTCAGTTTCCTTTATTTTAAAAGATCCAATGAGGTTTTTCTTTTTTGATAAGGTTATTAGCTATTTATATTAAGAAAATTCTCTTAAGATATAGTGAAGCTTGATTCAACAAAACATCAGAATCACAATATCCTTAAAGTAAATCTGACAAGAAATGAGAACTAAGTTGTGGCACAGTTGGTGGTTTTGTAGTTAATTACATAACTAAGGGATATTGATTACATAACTAAGGGATCACTTGATTCAAGTGATCTTGGAGAAGAGATCTTGGGAGGAGTGGATGTAGGATTTCATTCTTAGTCCCAATTTTTTAATTTTTTCACCATTTCTATCAGTATATCATAATGAAAACAGAACTCATACTCTTCAAGTTATAACTTGGAAATTTCAGACAGTTTTTAGATACCTAGATTAGGCCATCAAATTCTTTTAACCTGTGATCTGAGTTATAGGTTACTCCGGCTTTTGAAGACTAGCAAGAGAAGCAAATGAATTATTTATAATACTGTTTTTATGATAATATATTTTGTATTCTATATAGTTATTTTATAAATCAACTGTGAAACATAACCCATTTTTAAGTAAAGGATGGCTTGGATTTAAATCTCCAAGATAGTTTAATTGCCTTCCTACCCTTCAAAAAATGATCTCTTAAACCCTTAAATATAATGTTAGGAGCTATAGCTATCAATGTGAATATATTTTGGCTCTTTTTCAGCCGAGGTGTTGTACTGACCAGAGGAGAGACCTCAAGCACGGACAAAGAATATGTGTAGCTATTAACTAGAAGATGTCACAATCACTCACAATGTTTGCAAGACACGCATATGCTTTGAGCCATTACCAATTTTAAAAGGCAAAAATGATGAATGATTACATTAGTACTGGCTGGTAGCATCACTTCTATTACATTTAAAGGCTCTAAAAGGACTTGATAGGAAAGAAAGATACTTTTAGCGTGATAGTGACATTTCAAAACGTGTTCTCTTTCTTTTCAGGACCTCCAATAGTAGTCAGACATTATCATCCTGCCATACTATGGAGCCATGTTCATCAGATGAATTCTTCCAAGCCCTTAATCATGCTGAGCAAACATTCAAAAAAATGGAAAACTATTTGAGACACAAACAGTTATGTGATGTAATTCTGGTTGCTGGTGATCGCAGAATTCCGGCTCATAGGTAATTGTTTTCTAAACTTCTTTATGTGTGAACTATTTTCTTGATAATTTGATTATGTACGTTAAGGTAACTTGTTCTAATTGATTATTCCATGGAGTAGTTTGGTGATGGTTTAAATTTCATGGAATTTCTGCAAAGAAAACAGTGCATATGATGTTATTACACATTAAAAGAGCCCAAAAAGGTCACTTCATCTCTAGAAGCATAAAAACAAGACATACCAGCCTGAAATCAGTCAATATTATTTGATATAGATTTCAGCTACTATGAGCAGCACTCCACCTAATTTTCCTATTAAATAAATTTAAATAAACTCAATGGAAATTAGAGCTGTGAGTATTTAGAAACAAAAAAGCTGGTGGAATGGAGTGACAAAACTGTTGAGTTTTTAAGTAGTCACATCTGTCCCAACTTCTGTTTGCTGACCTCCAGGAAGTATGAAAGGCAGTGGTGCTCAGGAACAAAAGCCTTTAACACAAATGAAGTATTATTTCTTGATGTAAGAAAAGGAAATGGGAGCCGTTTAATAAAGAACAATTCATTATTTTTCTTCTAATAATTCCGTATTTAATTGTTCATTGTTAATCACTGTTATGATCCCGAGGTTTTTTTTTTTTTAATGCCTTTCAAAACTAATTAACACTCTGTCCCAAAAGTTTTGTTAAACCCTCTAAGTGAAAGTAAAATCAGGAAGAATGGGCTTGGTCTTAGAGTTTTCAGTGACTCAATCAGCATATATTTATTGAGATGCTACTATATATTGTGACAAAAGGTCCATATTATGAGCATGGGTTTATTAGAAAGATAGTTCAATATGAATTTCGTAAAAGAACCTCAAATTCTCTATTTCCAAAGCAGAACTCATTACCTTACCTGCGACACTTGTGTCAGCCATCACCGTCTCACTTGGATTGCAAAAAACTCCTGTTTTCACTCTTTTCCTCTGCATTCTGCATTCTGCATTCTGTTTTCTACCCAGTAACTTGACTGGTCCTTTAAAATGGAACTCAGATCTTGTTGCTGCTCTGATCAGACTTCCCAGTGACCGCTCGTGTCACGCACAGCGTGAAAGCCATGTCCTCACAGTGGCTGGTGTGGTTCAGCCTGCCATTACCTCTTGACTGTTCTGCCCTCCTGCTCTCCTCCTTACTCACTCCACTTGAGAGCCTACTGACCCTTTTGTTCTTTGCACCTGCCAGGCATACGGCTCATGCCTTTGGATTTTTGCATTGGCTGCTTTTCTGCCTGAATGCTTTTCCCAGATACCTGTATGATGAATTCCTGCACCTCCTTCGAGTCCCTTCGGAAATGTCACTTTCCAGTGAGACCACCTATTTAAACCCACCACCCACTCCCCATTTGCCCTTCCGCTGCTTTTTCCCCCATGGCCCTTGTCACTTTTTGATGTACTATAGAATTCACTTCTGCTGTGTATTGTCTCCCTTCCCTGTAGAATGTAGGACTGCATAAGAGAAGGAATCTTTTGTCTATTTTTATTCTAATGTATCTCAAATATCTAGAACAGTGCCCAGTGTTTACTAGGTGTGCCTTAGTATTTGCTCAGTGAATGAATGAATGGGCAGTTCTCAGAAGAAGGAACCTGAATGGCCAATAAACATTTGAAAAGACCTTCCACCTCACTAACAATCAGGTGAATGAAAATTAAAAGAATGATGAGATACCATTTGACACCTTGCAGATGGCCAAAAATGTTAACATCCGACAATATTGTGGGGCAAGATTAACTCTTATACAGTGCTGGTGGGGGACTAAATTGGCACAGCACTTTGGAGAGCAATTTAGCAAACCCTATGACTCAGCAGTGCCCTCCTGGGGAGAGAGGAGAAGGGAATTAGAGAGGAACACAGGGAGCTTCAACTATTATCTGTATCAGAATTTCTACTTCTTTAAAAAACAAATAAAGTAAATCTCTGTAAGTATGCTGATACGGAAATATGTTCAAGACACATTATCAAATAAAAAATGCATGTTTTGAAAAAAATATATATAAATAACCTATTTTTGCTTATATGTGACTCAAAAATCTGGAGAGAGACATACTTATTATATAGTAATGTATTATAACAGAATACACAGTTTTGTATTGTGGTAACAAAGATAATTTTATGACAAAGTACAAACATTATAATATACTGTAATAATTGAAAAATCATAAAAGTTAAAAATAACCTACTAAAACCAGTCTCAAATGTCTCTCATATATTTACTACTTCTACAATTAAAAAAAAAAAACAGGCTATTTTCAAAAGTGATAAACAGGAAAAACTTTACATTTCCCCCCACTTTTTATATTGTCAGCTTAATACTGTGAGCTTGTAGCTTTTTTTTCAGGATGTTAAAAGGGGATGTTTGAATAGTGAATGGGTAAGTGATTTATCTCAGGAGAAAATTTTCAGTAATGGTAATTTATTATTCAAAGGGAGGAACTAGAGCATAAAGCAATTTGTCAAACTTAAAATGCATTTCTCAGTACCAAGCACTTTCTGTGGGTAACAAAATTTAAAAAAAAAAAAAAAGAAAGAGAGAAAGAAAAGAGAAAGAAGGAAAGAAAGCAGCCAGCCGCATTTCCTAGTGAACATCAGCTTCGATGTTGTCACTGATCTTTTTTTCTTCTAATGTGTTCTCAGATTGGTGCTCTCCTCTGTCTCAGATTATTTTGCTGCCATGTTTACTAATGATGTCAGGGAAGCAAGACAAGAAGAAATAAAAATGGAAGGTGTAGAGCCAAATTCACTCTGGTCCTTGATTCAGTATGCATATACAGGTAAGAAATCTGAAAATAGAAACTTGATACCTCTTAGATTTAAATTTTATTATTAGATTTCAGATTTCTGCTTTTAATAAAGCCTGCCACAGCCAACAGTTAATTCTACTGTTATAACCACCACCCCTCATGATTCCTTTATCTATATTAGAACCTTTAAAATGATTACCATAACTAAGCTTTTGAATGATATTTTTAAGTGTTCATGTAATAATTAAATGAGCTATATAATGTTTTAGAATTACTGCACTTAAAATTTGAATTTTATATAATAGATATGTTACTAATTAAATCATTCTTTAAAAATTCTGGAAACAAGCTATTAGTTTTTATTTTAGTAGGAGTCACAAAGAGCTAATAATTCTTTTTTCATATTTAGTACTTTTTTTTCTTTTTTGAATGTCTTAAATCATCTATGTCTGGAATATGTGTAATGAGCTCTTATTTTAAAATACTACACACAAATTGTGCTGAACACTGGAATTTGACACAACATTGTAAAATGATTATAAATCAATAAAAAATGTTAAAAAATATAAAATACTAAGCCAGTTACCTTACAAACTAAAGTTCATATGTTTCCACAGTTAACGGAATTTCTTTTTATTGTTAAGGCCGCCTTGAATTGAAAGAAGATAATATTGAGTGCCTGTTATCTACAGCTTGCCTTCTTCAGCTTTCACAGGTTGTGGAAGCATGTTGTAAGTTTTTAATGAAACAGCTTCACCCATCCAACTGTCTTGGAATCCGTTCTTTTGCTGATGCTCAAGGTTGTACAGATTTGCATAAAGTGGCTCACAATTACACTATGGTATGTATTTTCTGGAAAGCCGGAAGGCACATGCTCTCTGCCTGATTCCTTACTGCTGCAGGCTTATCTCCATGTTGCTGTTCTCCCAGGGCTCTGCCGTATGTCTTGAGGTTCAAGTGCAGGTTCACTGTCTAGTGTGTCATAGTTCCATTGAGTTATGAGGGAAAACACCAAGTAATATTTCTCCTGGGTATGAGAGTCAAGCCTCAAATTATCACAGCCACTAATAAGCTGAGCAGTGGCCTAGGACCATTCCAGTTAAGATTTTCAGATCTGCTCCTTTTTGAAGCCGGATTTCTCCCGAACATTTTACTCTGTAGCACATGGATGAATTTCAGAATTGTCCACATATTCACTGACAGAAGTTGGTGGTAGTGACTGTAGTGTATCGGTGCAGTACCGGTACAGCAGACAGGAGATGAAAGGGAGGCTTTTTCTTAAGGATAAGTCTGACTACATGATAAAAAATGTTTGTAGCTATGTAGAAAGATGTTCTTATTAATTGTAGCAAATGACATACTCAAAATAAATTGCAGGGTTTCTGATTCAGAAGCCTGGAGGATAATGATTTACAGATTGATCTAGGACAGCAAGAAAATAAGGGCACGTGGAGGGCATACTGCTAGGACCAGCCTCACCGTCTTAAGAGTAGTGGGGTTTGGAGAAGGGATGCATGAGGATTTTTAAGGGATGACCATCTTGCCACATGTGGGTCTTCAAAACTGGGCAATGATGAAAGACTTTTGCTTTAAATGCCTCCAATAACATTGACATATGAATATATCATTATCCACATTACTGACTTTGTCAACTTCTAGATGATTTTTTTTCAGGGGCGGTCTACCCTCTCTACGATCCCCTGCCCTTCCATTGAATTGGTTTGTATGTGAAGGGATTGACAAGTACTTTAGGAATATTTCACTAGCAAAACAGAGATTTGGAAAAATTGTAAGAGCAGGTATTTACAACTATTGGGGAGATTAATTCTACTTACTTCATAAGCTTGATGTGGGGATTAAATGCATTAATGGACGTTTAGCACTTAAAACACTGATTGATACATTATATACCCAGTCAGTAATGATATCATCACCATCACTGCATAGATTTGCTCTATTCAGCACAGTAGGGATCTGTGTGGGTGAGCAAAAACACTCAGACAAAAGCACAACCTTTATGATTCATTATTCTCCCTGTGGTGTCATCACTTCTCAGAAATGTTTCTTATTTATGATTTGCAAAGTGCTTCAAGTGAAAAAACAGAGAGTGTGCAACAGGGCAATACTGGGCAATACAGACTTAGCGTGGTTCTAGGTTAACATCTTTTGAGTTAAGTTCTTTGAAATATTTTTCTCCCTCCGTCTTTCTCCTTCCTTGTAGATTTCATGTTTTAACCTTTACACTTCAAGTTCAAAAACTTTTTGAACTAAGATGAATATAAGTAAACTAAAGCTGGGTTTTTTTCCTTTGTAATCAGTTCATAATTGAAGTAATATCTCTTTCCTACAAAGGAGTTTTATCCACATGAAAACATTTGTATGCGTTTAGGTCATTCCTGTTGTTTACAGTAGAGGCACAATTGCCGCTTTAAGGCTTAGATACAAATTAAATTTAAATTAGCTCGATGTTTATAAAGCTATTTTCATAGCCAATTAGTTGTGGTAGTTTTTTTTTTCTCAAGGCCATTATATGACATTATTCAGTTTCAACAGAGACATGAAATTGAATTCTAATAACAATAAGTAATTTAGAGACAGATTGTGTAATGTGAACTGTTGCTATGGGAACTGAATGAAATGTATAGCAAAGTTCAATCTTCAATTTAAATAAATCCCTCAGTAATTTCATTTGCTTAAAAACTATTCCAAAGGGAGAAAGAGCATAATGCTAGCAAGTGTTTGGTAGTATGATAGCTGTTTGTGTCATAAAGTGGAGTTAAAATATGAAGTAAGGACAATGACATAGAGTGAAATCAGTTATCATAATCAGTAAATAGGGCGTGTACTTGGGATGTTCACTGATCCTGCGTGAATACAAGTAGAAAAGGATGGGGAATTCCCTCTTGTAATCCTGAAATCTGGAAACTTGTTCTTGTTCTCATTGCCAGTAAATGTGACCTGGAATACATAATTTATCCTCTAAAAAAAGTTTAATACTGGTTATAGCATTACAAATATTTAATGTTGTTATCGATTTATAAAATAAACATTTGATTTTACAATTTTAAATTTTGTTTCTTCATCTAGAAAACCTATAAAAACATTGGATTTTGATAAAATACCTGCTTCACACCAAATTAATACTTTTGAGAAGCACTTTGTGTTTAACCTTGTTGAGTAGTATTTCCGCAAGGTGTTGAAAACTCAATTGTCACTTAATACGAATTACACTAGAATGCGGTGGGCATTGTTCTGAAATAGATATATCAACAAACTATTAATGAAATGAATATTTATGTAATCTTTTTCTCATTGATGAAATCCAATTAATACCATTTAAAAATATGGCAGTAGTTACTTCAGTGTTGTATAAATGTTGACTGTGCTGTATACTATAATCTAGAACAGTTAGAAATGTACGTTATTTTGATTTCTTCAGAATCTCATCTAAGATTATGTAACAGATGTCTTTCCATGTACCCAGGTAATCTTTTTCTTTGAAAATTTTAATGCCTGAATAATAGTCCATTGAGTTACAACTCCGTAGAGCTGGACATTAGGCTATTTCCCATTTTTTACTGTTGTAAATAATAATACAGAGAGACACCATCAGAGAAGCATAAGCTTTCCTTCCCCCTCTTGTGAATTATTTGCTAAGGATTAGACAACTCATGGGATAACTAGGTTGAGAGCTTCAACATTTTTATAGCTCTTGCTTTGTGTTACCAAATCATTTTATAATGTCAGTATGCAATTGAGTAGAACAGTTTGCTTGAAGCCATTCCAGCCCTGAGATTTTATTAAAATATATTTCTGAAAAATGATAATCAGTCATTTAAAATAGATTCATTTGGGCATCTTTAACAAATCATGATGAATTGAAGCAATTGAATTTAGTTAATTATTCATGTATGGTTTTCCTCTTAAGAATTTCTAGAAAAGGAATGAAATGTCAACCCAAGATAAATTTTAGATTAGTACCTAACTTGGGTTACTGGAGGCTATGTGAAAAATATAATACTCATTTTAATATAGAAGATAATTATTGATAGTCCTTATCTCTAGCTCTAATTTAAGTAGCTTTAGCTATTTTTAAACAGCTCTAATATAAACAGCCTTGCCTTTTTTACTAAAACTGTATGTTGAGCTAGCCACAGTGCCTTATGAAGCATAAGAAAAACATTAAGGGACAATACATCTAGCATTTGCTTTTATGTCATAACTGTGTAAACAACTCACGCGTTAACATTTGTAACCTTGCACACCAAAAGGTATTTCCCTTCTTTTTAGATTGTTTAGCATAATAGCCTAGTAAAAGTTATTACCTCCCACCTAAGGGCATTTTTATCTTCCATTTCAAATTATAGAGGGCCTGATTCTAGAATGTGGCCAGAACTGAGTCATCTTTAGTCTAAGGTCCTGTAGTCCCAGTGCATTCTAGGTCAACATTTTTATTTTGGCTCTTTTTGCTATGAGACCAAAAAAACTTTGTATGTAAATCTGGTTAAAAGAGATTGAAGTTTTCAAATCAGACCTAAAATCCTTGGTGGTCTTATAAATAACATTAAAACACTTTTAAAGGCCAGTTTGGTTCTAGGATATCCCTAAGGACACATGTGGCCCAGAATGGCCTTGGAAAATTTAGCCACCCTGGAGGCCATTTCTGGGTAGGAGAAATGACTTCATGCTCGCTCAGGTATTTGGCTTCCCTGTTGGCCAGATTCTTTGGCAACCACAAATCTTAACCTACTTTTGATGTTAGAGTATCATACATCTCAGTGTCTATTTCATTTTTCCTATTTTCCTTTGAAAAACTTGCCAAAACTACTCCCTAACTTGAGCAAAGTGATACCTAAAGTCCCAAATTTATTTTTAAAATTGTAATAAATAATGTAACACTTTAATTCTACTTAAATAGAAATAAGAATTTTAACAACATAATTACAGTTTAAATGTTATTTTCTAAGGTTTCTTTCCTGGCAAGCAGTAATACTAGGAAGAGCTAAAGTATAAACTTTTTTGGTATCTAATTCAAAAGTGTTTCATTTCTTTTAAGTACATTGTGATGGACAGAAGAAACAATATGGTTTGTATGCTCTTTTTCCCCTCTAGGAACATTTCATGGAAGTAATTCGAAACCAGGAATTTGTATTATTACCAGCCAGTGAAATTGCAAAACTCTTAGCAAGTGATGACATGAACATTCCTAATGAGGAGACAATATTGAATGCACTTCTTACTTGGGTCCGTCATGATCTGGAACAGAGACGGAAAGATCTCAGTAAACTTTTGGCTTACATTAGGCTACCTCTTCTTGCACCACAGGTAAACAATTTTTAATCATTTAAAATCAGTGTCATAACTTCAACAACAGTAGTTGTTGTGACTTTGAGTAGTCAGCCTTCCACATTCTCAGGCTTTGCATCCATGGGCTCTGCATCCTGGGTTCAACAAAGCATGTATTGCAAAAAAATTTTTTTTTAATTTCTAAAAAATTCCAAAATGCAAAACTTGAATTTGTCCCATGCCAGCAACTATTTACATTGCATTTACCACTGTTTACATAGCATATGCCTTGTATTAGGTATTGTAAGTAATCTAGAGATGATTTAAAGTGTACAGGAGGCTGTTCAGAGATAATATGTAAATACTACACCGTTTTATATCAGGGACTTGAGATGTTGGTATCCACAGAGGTCCTGGAACCAATCCCCCCTCCCCAGAATACTGAAGGACTATTGTAGTCCCTTTATGCTAATTACATTAACATGAGCTTGTCTGTATGTTTTTTCCTTTAACTGTTCTATTCAATAAGGTTATTTTACATATATGCCTATGAAATGTTAAGGTGAAAAGATAGTGAGCTGAAAAAAGATCTGTTTATATGTTCTCAACCCGGAAGGTCTGACTACCTAAATTGCATCCATTAAGTAACATTGTTGCTTTGGGGTTAGTAGTTTTATTTGACTCAGCTATAAACCTATCCTAGCAATTGAAGAATTAATAAAGCTGCTAAAGAAAGGAACACTGGACTCTAGGAACCAGAAAATTTAGATTAATTCATTTGCCACACATTGATTAAGTATCCACTAAATGCTGGATTCTGGTGATGTATAAGTTAATGAGACATGGTAACAGTTCTAGCTCTGATGTTTTACAACTGTGATTTGACATATGCACATACCTCGGTTTCTTCATCTGTCGAGGGGAGATAACATCCTTTACATCTGACAGGATTTTTATGAGGATCAGAAAAATGTTCTGTGAAATAAAATATGCTATAAATAATAATAGTATGATTATTATTATTTTTAGAATTGAGAGATATTTGGTTGGTATAGTCAAGGCAGTCAGTCATAACATATTTACATGCATAGTTCCCCTTTTAATAATTTCAGCTAGAATAAACAAAAATGTCCTCTGCATACTTTGCTGCTTATTTTGAGGCCTTAAATAGAGTCCTTGAAAGTAGAGAAAGAATGAGCTGTTACTGTTCGAGATCACATTTTGTTGTTGTTTAAAATGCCGTGAGTTTCCTTTTATTTGTATTCATCTTGAGGATTATGTATTATTTCAAGCTGTTGTGAGCAAAAGTTACTGTTTGCTCTCTACCGTACAGAAACAAAAATCAGTGCTGATGCTTTTATAAGAAAGACCTCCCTCTTCAGAGTAAAATATTTTATGAATTCGTAGAAGTGAAACTGCATGAATTGATAACAATTCAGGAAAAATAACATCAGAAAACATTTCTCCTTAGTCTCACAGACATAGAAAACAAACTGTGGTTACTGGAGGGGGAGGGTCGGGGGCAGGGATAGATTAAGGGTTTGGGATTAACAGATACATATTACTATATATAAAATAGATAAACAACAAGTACCTACTGTATAGCACAGGGAACTATATTTAGTGTCTTATAATAAGTTGTAATGGAAAAGAATCTGAATATATACATATATATATATACACATATACATATATATGTTTTTTTTTAAAAAAGCATTTCTCTTGAAATCAGATGTAAAGAGAGAGCTGTTTTTACTGGTACCTAACAGAATGTTTTTCTTATCCTTTTCTAAATGAAAGAAAATAAAATCTGAAAAATCCTAATAGACTTTTAAAAGAATCTGTGCAATTGAGTAACCTGACAGTTTACTTTAGTCCTGCAGTTTCAAATATTTATGATACTGTATTTGCATGACTCTCAGAGACCTTTAAAATTTCTTTTATCCAGGATACTGCTGATAATCGTAGCCATAGTTGAAAGGCACTTTGGAAATCATTTGGTCTAACACCTGTTATACAAATGAAGTAACAGAACAAGAAAGTAAAACTGTATGTTTGAGATTACAAAGTGATTGCATAAATCCCTGTCCTTCTACACTGTAGTTTTGTTTGCCTTTGCTGCTTGGCTAACATCATAGATTAGAGCTAATAAGAGTCACAGGTAGAACTTGAACCCAAATAAAGTTCTGTGCCTTTTCCACTGAACTGTTCTGCCTCTTGAATGTAGTTTGTGTAAAATTGCTAGGATGAAGGCTGTGATAGATATATAAACATGACATTATGAAAATAATTGGAGTAGCCCACCCAGACTGATCGTGGGGAAGCTGGGAGAATCTCTGAAGTGTCAATCTGCATCCTTAGTTAGCTACCAAAGGAAGGGGCATGATAGCTCAGGCAAGTGGGAGATTGTACCTAGTTATGAAGTCATGAGCAAATATATTGTGTTCTGGAATTTGAAGATAGCTTGCATGGCTAGAGTGCAGAAATAAAAGGGCAGTGTTGAGAGATGAGGCTGGAGAGGGAAGCAGATCACGAAGAATCGCTAGTCATGCCACAGGGTTTAGATTTTATCCTAAAAGCAATGAGAAAGCACTAAAGGATTTTAAATAGGGAATGGCATTATTAGCCCTTTATTTTCGAAAGCTCCTATGACTGCATTGCAGAGAATGGATTGGAGAGGTCAAAGTAGAAATCCATTAGGAAGTCTGTTGGATTCAGACAAGTGAATTAAGCACTCTCTGGCAGTAGAGGTAAAGAAATTAACTACCAGGGTCAAAAGCTGCTTAGGAGGTAGAACTGATGCAACTTAATGACCATGTGAATGATGGGGAGTCAAAAAATGAAGGGTCAAGAAGAATTCTGATTTGTACAACTAAGTTAATAAAGGTACTGTTATCTAAGACAGAATACAGAATGAAGAGCTGATTTTTGAAGGTGGGGAAAGAAGTTGAGGATGGAACCTTGTTCCCAGAGCTTCTTGACACCTTTAATCTTCTTAAATTCTAAGGAGAAGTTTTGAAAACTACTTCTTTAGGTTGTTGAAGCCAAGGGGAAGAGAGTGACATCAACCAAAGAGAACACAAGAGCATAGGGTTGGAAACCTAGGAAATACTAGTATTTATTGGTAGTTCCCAAATCTGCTGAAGGAAGAAATTTTAACATCATCGGATGCTACAGAGAAGACAAGATAAAGACACAAAATAATCCACTGGATTAGCCCAGTGGTTTCCAAAGTGCCATCCTAGCTGTAGGATCATCTCTATGTGGGAAACTGTTTAAAATCCAAATAATTAGGCCACCACTCTACACCTGCTGCATCTGAAACTCTGGGGATGGGCCAGGCAAACTGTGTTTTAAAAAGCCCTCAGGTGCATCTAACGCACACTTGAGTTTGAGAACCACTGTTCAAGCCTGATGAGTAGCAATGATGGAAGCCACATTGCCCTGTATAATGTAAACAAGTTAATAACACCTTTTTGAGCAATTTTTCTGTTTTACAGTGATAATACTGTTTGCACCATTGTGACATTTAGAAATAGTAGAGGGGTTTTTGTTTTTGTTTTTTTTCTTACTAAAAGTAAAGGGCAAGTTTGCAGAAAGGAGTTGTCAAGTCATAAAGTTTTGAAGTAGACTAAAATCATCAAGAAAAGGTTGGATTATATTCTGAAAGTTTTATTTTAAAGGATAGGAAAATGATGAAGTAGCTAAGAGAGTAGATCTTAAAACTTCTTAAAAAAAATTGTAACTGTGCAGGGGTAGATGTTAACTAGCCTTACTGTGGTGATCATTTTCAGTATATACATATATCACATCATTACATTGTATACATGAAACTAACATGTTGTATGTCAAATATATCTCAATAAAAATTAAAACAAAAAAGATGAAAACAAAAAATGTCTAATGCCTAACAAATAAATGATTTTTTTAAATTGCCATTAGGTCCAGTTACTTAAAGAATTTACTTTTGTGAAATAGTTCCTTTCTCAATGAGGTCTTACTCTACTCTGTTGATATGAAGCATTCTATTTAACCTAGCTAGAAGGTGTTCAGCTTAAACATTAGTAAGTTTATGGTAGTGTCTCCTTAAAATGATGTAGGAAATGATATATATAATTATAATCCTCTACCAAATGATCATTTTAGTGTGGCTTTTTAAAAACCCGAATAATCCAGAAGACAAATATGTGTGGTTTTATTTTACCTTTGAAAGTTTCTGGACTTTTCTGTTTGATCACATTTTAAATAATGTGGATAGAAATACAGTAGACCCTTGAACAGCATGGGGATTTATCTATGTATAACTTATAGTCTGCTCTCCATTTCTGAGGTTCCCCCACAGCTGTGGATTCAACCCACCACAGACTGTGTTGAACTGTAGTATTACTATTGAAAAATACACATGTGTAGGCCAACTGGTGTAGTTCAAACCAATACTGTTCAAGGGTCAACTGTGTTAGGACATTATTTTAAAGATTTTGACACCTCAATTCTCAGTGTTCCCAGTGGTTAGCCTGTATTACAGGTATCTTGGTCTTCCCTATTCTGTTCCAATTCTCATTACTGTTTTTGACTAAAATTCAGAAATGTAAAATGAATCAGTATTTACCTTTATTTACCTTTTAATATATAAGTTTTGGATACCAAAACATTTTTTAAAGCCTATAGAGTTCATAAATCATTCACAGTCTATTTTTCACTCTGAGCAGTAGGGGGACAGTTTTAGAGAATAGTCATATGGTGAACAAGTATGTGAGTGAAGATAAAAATTTACAAATTGAAAATGTTTCTTCTATTTTCTAAATGTTCCCATTTTAATACTTTGCCCTTCTTTTATGGCAGTGAAGTTACATAGTATTCACCTAAATGCAGAGTATATGAGAGTTTCTATTTTGCAGTCCTCTCTCTGTGCCTTCTGAATGATTTTCCAGATGATATCTGGTACCTTCCATTTGATTAATTGGACCCTTGGATTAATGGATTCATATTTTCTTCCATTACTTTCCTTTCTCTACTTAAATATAATTAATCCTATTATTCATAAATGATAGACATTGTCCAGCATGCTGAGAAACATATTTTATTTCATATTGCAGCCACTATTAAGTCTTCTAAAGCTTTACTTTCTATAGTTTTTTCACATTTATTTTTATTTAGAAAGGACTAAAACAATTACGTCTATATAATGGAAGTAATATGAACACTAAGATTAATCTAAATGAGCCAACTCAGGGCATATTCATTAATGATTTCTCTAGCAAGTGTAACTATATTTTGTGTGCACAGAATATGGAATAATTAATACCAGAATTTATACTCTGGCATAGGTCTTGAGACTTATGTCTTAATTTGCCTTTTTTGCCTTTAGCATGCTGTTCTTGGTTTCCAAGTGCCACAAGCTATTACAGTGACTTTTGTTAGAGACTCTTCCTTCTTTTCTATTATCAAAATATGGACATATTCTCAACATTATTAGCCATTAAGGAAAAGCAAAGTAAAACTCCATTTCCCGCCCACTCAAGTGGCTAAAAAAGTAGTGATAATTAGGGTGAGAATGTGAAGAAACGGGAACCGTCATATACTGCTTGAGTGAATATAAAATAGTGCAGCCACCTTGGAAAACAGTTTGGCAGTTTCTTAAAAAGTTAATACAAATTTACCATATGCTGCAGCAGTTCTACTCCTAGGTATCTACCCAAGAGAAATGAAAATATATATCCACACAAAGACATGCACACAAATGTACTTAGCAGCTTTATTCATAATAGCCCAAAACTGGAAACAACATAAATGTCCGTCAGCTGGTGAGTGGATAGACAAAATGTAGTGTATCCATACAATGAATTATTATTCAACAATAAAAAGAAATACTACACATGGATGAACCTCAAAAACATCCTAAATGAAAAAAACAAGACACAAGAGACCACATATTGTATGATTATACTTATATAAGACATCTGAAAAAGGCAAATCTATAGAGAGAGATTAGCACTTGGAATAGAAGTTGGGAACTGAGATTAACAGTAAACAGGCATGTAGAATCTAACTGGGGAGATGAAAATGTTCCAAAACTGGTTTTTGGTAATGGTTGCACAACTTGGTAAATTTACTAAAAATCATTGAATTGTATACCTCAGTGGTGAGTTATATGATGTATAAAATATACCTTATATTATCAAATACAATCCTGCAGTGTTTCAAAAGGATAATACACTATGACCGGGAAGGTCTTATTCCAGGAATACAAGAATGATGAAGTATTAGGAAATCTGTCAAGGTAATTGTATCAATAACTTAAGGGAGAAAAAGCCATGTATGATCATATCGATATATGGATAAAAGATATTTAGAAAAAATAAGCAACCATTCTTAAGTTTGGAGGTCTAAAGTAAAATAGAGAAGAAAGCAACCTATGTATAATAAAGATAGATTACTAAATGCTATATTAACTATTATCCTAAATAATGAAACACTAAAACCATGTCAGTTTAAAACAGAAAAATGGATATTCGACTATTTAACATTGCTTTGAAGATTTAGCAATTGCAATGATAAAATAAAAATGAAATAATTGGCACATACATTAGAAAAAATGTAACTATCCCTGTTTGGTGATTATTATGATTGGGTGCCTAATAGCTAGAGTTTTATAAAGGAATGTGGTATAGTAGTAGGTTATAATAGAAGTGTACAATAATCAGTAGAGTTTTCTCTCCTCCAGCAAAATATATGTAAAATGGAAATTCAGAAATCCACTCCCAATAACAACAAAAATAATAAAATTTGTACAAATATATTTAATAAAAGAAAGGCAGATACCTATATAAAGAAAGCTATAAATAGAAAAGCTTCTTGAACAGAAAGACTTAAATCATAAAAATGTAAATTTTCCCAAAATAATAAATAAGTTTAATGTAGTTTTAATGTGTTAGAATTCCAACAGGATCAAGATGGTGAAGAGGAATTAGATAAATTAATCTTTACTTTATGTGAAAAGTAAAATCTCAAAAATAGCCAAGAAAACTATGAAAATAAACAGTGAGGGGTAGATTTATATCATAAAAACAGAATATGCTATAAAGACACTGTAATAAAACATAGTATTAGAAAAGAAAAAGACAAGTAGACTAATTGAACAGAGTAGAGAATCCGCACCACCCCCTCAGAAAAAGGGATCTCAGATATCTAGAGATCTATTTATGACCAAGGTTCAATTCAGTTGGACATAGAGGAAATTATTTAGTAAATGGCCCTGGTACAGAACAAGCTATCCATCTGGAAGAAGAAAAAAATATTCCTCAACTCATACTCTTTTTAAAAATTAGTTTCACATGGATCAATAGCCTTAATAAAAGAAATAAGGCAATAAAGAGATTGAGAGGGGAATGGAGAATCAAGCACAAAAGGAAAAGAAATACATTTTTAAAAAGGCAGTTGTAATTATATTTACAAATTTATATAAAATTACATAAGTAAAAAAATAGAATTCAGTGAAGCACAAGGATTTTAATTCTTTTAGAATAATCACCATTTGAAGTTCTTTGCCCTTCAAAAAATTGGGAAGTTTTGTTTTTGCTGTTGTTGCTGGCTGAACATTGTTTAGAGAGGTCAGATAAATGCAATCTAATTAGTCAACTCCTACTTGTAATTATTCTTCAGTTAAAACTATTTCTAATTTTAAAAGGAAAATCATTTATTTTGGAAAATATAGAAAAGAACTAAAAAAAAGTTATTGAAAAAGCACCATTTTCCCCACTACCAAGAGAGAAGCACTGTTAAGATCTTAAAGTACCACTTACCTTCCTCAGTTTTTGTTTTGAAATGTAAAATGTAAATGTTGCATTTTTTTTTAGTTAAAAATAGATGTCCAGACTTGGATATTTTTAAAGGAGATCATTTCCATTTGGGACTAGCTTATTCTTTTAACCTTACAATTTTCTTGGTCATTCAATATATAAACTCACTATTCTTTTCTAGTTCTTGGCAGACATCGAAAATAATGCACTTTTTCGAGATGATATAGAATGTCAGAAGCTCATTATGGAAGCAATGAAGTATCACTTATTACCAGAGAGACGGCCCATGTTACAGAGTCCTCGGACAAAACCTAGGAAGTCAACTGTCGGTACATTGTTTGCAGTTGGAGGAATGGATTCAACAAAAGGTATTAAGTAATCTTTTATTTGAAGGAACAGGAAAAATGAATATAAATTAGTAATAAATATGGCCAGAGAGCTCCTGGGAGAAGCAGCTGGTTCTAGCACTGGGGTCGGAAAAGTACCAGATAAGCCTAGAACATCATGTTATTCCAGAAAGTAAGGTAGCGCTCAAAGAATGATGGAGACAGGTCAAGAGACACAGGAGACAGTGTGTAGGGGCTCCCACTGTCCAAACCAGAGATAATTTCAGCATCAAAGTAAAGAATGATAATAAAAGATTATAAATAGGGGAATGCTAACTGATTAAAACATAGAAGCAAGGATGGGATTAGAAAAATCATCATTTGGCAGTCACCATATTAATAACCAGTTCAGTCAAGAATCATCAACGGATGTTAAGGCTGGTAGGTAGAAGTTTGAGGACAGGATTTTTAGACTCAAATTATCTCCCAGCTGCTTGTTTATTAGTTATAAAACATAAAATGGTATCTTTACAGTGGAGAGATCTGGCACACAGCACCTTAACTAAATAATCAAAGTTCGTGTCGTCAGTAATGAGACTAACCAGCAGCCTGTGCTTCTTATGATGCCCTGAGAACTCAGCTGCACATCTGTGGTGTTCTTGCCAAAAGTGTATAATCCAGACTTCACCATGAGGAAAAGACCAATTCACGTTGAGAGACATCCTTCAAAAGAACTTGTGTGAAGTATCCCAAAATGTTAATATCAAGAAATGCAAAAGAGACTGGGGAATTGTCTCAGATGAAAGAGAGTAAAGAGGCATGACAGCTATTATAAAACATCATCTTAGATTGCCTTCTGCTGTGAAGGACATAATTGGGACAAATGACAGAATCCAAACAAGGCCTGTAGATTAGATAACAGTATAGTATAAATGTTGATTTCCAGATTTTGATGGTTATATTATGGTTTTGTAAGAGGATTTCTTGTTTTGAAGAAGATACACCACAGTATTTAGGGGTACAAGGGCATCATTTCTGCAACTGACTGTTAAACAGCTCAGAAAAACCTCCTGCATACATATACACATGCATAGAAAGCAAATGTAAAAGATACAGATTGGGGAGATCTGGCTCAAGAGTATCTGAGAATTCTTTGTGCCCTTCTTGCAGTAGTAGTTACCCAGAGTAACAGTAATAGCGACAGACACCATACACAGTGCCTACTCAGTGTCAGGTATTGTGCTAGAATCTTTTGTGTATGTATTATTTCTAAGTATAATGTATCTACTTCCTCTGAATTGCTGGTCCTAATAGTCTGCCATCCCCTGACAATACTTCTGACTTCTGGCCACCTCTCTGGTCTCCGCTCATTCTACTTCTCCCCTCCCTCCTTCTGTTCCAGCCTCATTGGCCTCCCTGTTCATCTGACATTGCATTAGCTGTTCCCTCTCACTGGGAGGCTCTGCACCCTGATATCAGAATGCCTGGCAGAATTTCTTCACTCAGACCACCTCTCAAATGTCAGTTTACCAAAGAGGACTTCCATGACCATTCAGGAGCAACCTCTTGCCCATCACTTTCTAATCTTCTGCTTACCACTTTCTCCTTACTCTGCTTCCTGTTTCTTCATAGCATCTGACACATTTGTTTGTAGTCTGTCTACCTTTTCCCCTCAAATAAGCTCCAGGAAAGCAAGGATTCTGTTTGGTTCACTGATATTCCCGTAGCCTAGAACAGTACTTTGTACATAGACAGCATCAGTAAGTATTTGTCAAGTGAATGAAGGTTGTCCACTGCCATCTCTTGTATTACTTGTATGACTAAAGCACTTGGTGTACTGATCATTTCTAAAGGTTTCTCTTTTATGTGACATCTCTAAGGAATATAAAAATAGGAGCTCTAGCTGAAAATCTTGCATTGTTATTTAACTTTCAGGTTCATGAAAGCAGAGATATTGATACAGATATAGTGATTATCCCATATAGCATATACCATAGTGCTAGGTAGGTATAGATGCTTAAGTTTTAAACATAGGTTTGATGACTAAATGGTACAGAAATACATAAAGTAAGATAACTGACTAGAGTTATAGAAAATTTTTGGAGATGTCCACTATCCTGATAATCAGTCTGAAAATACAAATTAAGTATCTACTTTGTGCCGGGAACTGGGATTGGCTTTGTAGTCATTACTAGCGCTTCCTCTTTCCCTCTTTCTTTCCCTTTTGTTTTTCAAGACTTTAACTGTTGTCTCTGTATCAATTATACTCTCTCACTCTGATTTTGTTCTCATACTTCCAACTTGTATAAAATATCTGCTTGATGTTCAACTTTCACCTCAAATTTGGTGTATCCAGATCTTCTCTAACCATGTTGCTCAGACTTTAGAACTTGGGCTCATAATTCAGTGCTCTTCAATGGACTCAACTCTGACTCATTTAAGCAGGCAAGGAATTTATTGGAAGGCTACTGAAAAATGGATAGGACTACATCCACTGTCCCTGCTTCCTTAGAATTCTTCCTTTAGACTTTTTTTAAACTTTTTTATTTTTAATGATTTTTTTTTCTTTTTTAGGGGAGATACTGGGGATTGAACCCAGGACCTCGTGCATACTAAGCATGTGCTTACCAATGAGCTATACCCTCCCCACTAGATTTTAAATTCTAGGTGCAAGCATCCATTTGACTAGCTTTAGGTCAGTCCTGGGCCCTAACATTCCAAGGACAAAGAGAAGGAATATCTGTCTTTTCAGTTTTCTGGGAGATAGGTTCCTGTTCCTGCCTCCCACCAAAGCTCATACATACAGTGAAAAATTCTGCAAGCATGGGAAGGGAACTCGGCTACTAAGTAGCCAAGTAAACAGTATAGATTTCCTCTCTCTCTGTCTTCCTCTCTCTGACTTAAACTCCAACAGTCGCAAAGTAGCTTCTTTCAAATGACTCTCATTCTTCCAAATTTCCACTGCTGTCTTGCTATTTCCAGTTAGCCTCCTGTCAGCCCACAAATTTTAATTATGTTAGCTTTATGGGAATAGCATTCATTATATGGTTAATAGGTGCCAGGCATTATGCTAAGCCCTTGCCCTATATTATTTTATTTCATCTTCCTAGCAACTCTGTATTATTGCCCTTTTATAGGGGAGGATAAAGGAGGGTACTGAGACTTAGAGAAGTTAATTAACTTTCCCAGGATCACACAACTAATTAGTGATGGAATCAAGATTCAAGCAGGCATTTTGACTCTGAAGACTCTACTCTGCTTGACTCTAATGTTAACTCTTCTGTTAGCATGCCATTACTCTGCTCAAAAACTCCAGCAATCTTTATTTCTTACTACATAAGGTGTAAATTCTTTTTCAAGACTTTCTATAATCTGGCCTTTGTGGCTTGACCCACTTCATTTCTAAGTCTTTTTAATAATCAAGAACTGCAATTCTATCCTATTCACACTGTCTTCCCAGGCCTTAACTTATCTTATTCCCAATGTCTTCATAATGAAGAGCAATTTGCATTAGTTGGATGGTAGTCAGATTATTGGGTTCTTAGTCCCTTTGTATATCTGTTTAGTATAGACATCAGCAAATAAGCCAATATGGTTCTAAATAGCCACTAAAAAAGTCAGAATATATTTGTGCTTACTTTTTTTTAAGATTAGTCCTTCAGTATGAATTATGGAAGTTCCAAGCTTTTACATAGGATTTTGCAAGTTTCCTAGGATTTTGTTATTTGAGGATATATTTTTAAGATATATGTTTTAGACTATATTTTAAGATCTTATGTCTTTAAAAATTATATTTGATATTAGCAAAAGAATCTTTAGTTCCCCATTCATAAGACTGTGATACTGCTTAGTGAACCATATCTAAAAGAAATAACTTAAAATTCAAATTTAAAATGTTCTTTAAATTCATTGGTGAGGAGAGATGATTAGCATTGCTTTTTTTTTGGAGGAAGGAAGGTCAAGTTTACAGTGATTATTCAAGTGTACTATTACATAAAATAATCTAAGAGTATGAGTAAAATCTCATTATAGTTAAAAATTACAAAGAAAGAATATTCAAATTCAAAAATATTTTTGAATAGCTACTATGTATAATGGAGTCTATTTTATGAAAATGCGAAGATGGAAAAAGACTTGGTATTTATCCCAAGTAACTTAAAATTTGTATAAAGTAAATAAAAATAATAAAAGCTATAATATATGAGAAAAAATATTCCGTGTGTTTGTGTATGTATTTCTGAATTTTAGGAGATTGCCAATAGCATTAGTTCTCTGATGATCTAGTTGTAACAAGCACCTTAGAATAAATGTTTGTCTTGATTGTCATCCTATAAGAATATCACTAATTGCATGCTGTATTAGAGGCTTAGAAGAGAGAAGTAAAGTAGATATTAATGGGACTCTTCATAACTGAGGGTCGGGTAAATTTGTTTTAGAGGAGTGGGTCTTTTCTGTTTCCCCTTAACTCCACTGGTCTAACCTCATAAAGAGAATAAAAGAGTTCCTTGGATCTTTTAATTCTTAAAAAAAATGTAGACACCATCTGATAGTTGTTCCCTGAACTTTCCACTTTCATAGTTCCCAAAGCACTTGATCCGCACTTACACTCTTGCCTTTCCCGGTTGCAGTAGAGTGTGTATCCCCTCCCTCCTCCTATGAAAGCCAGCCCCTCACCTGTGCCCTGGCACTGCCCTTTCCTGCCTCGTCAGGAACCTCACACTGTGAATGAGCATCCCTTCATCTCCTGTATTTTCAGCTGCTTTCCTCACTACTAGATCCTTCCCATTAACATTTAAGCAAACTCAAGTTTTTCCAATTTTGAAAGCAAAACAGAACAAAACCTCTCTCAACCCACCTAGTAATTCTTCTTTCTCTCCTTCCTTTTATAGGCACACTCCTTAGAAGAATCATCTGTGCTCAGTGTCTCCATTTTCTCACCTCCCAATCATGTCTCAACCACTCAAACAAGGGACTTCCCCTAAAGTCATCCATGACCTCCATGTAGCTAAATCCAGGAGTATGTTTTAGTCTTCATCTTACTTGATCCTCTCAACAGCTATACAGTTTTTTACTTTGGCTTCCATCATTCTAAACCACCCTGCTTTCCTCCCATTTCTGGCTGCTGCTTCTGAGCCTCCTTTGACAGATAATCCTTTCTCACTTGACCTTTTAATACCAGAGTATGGTGTACATCCTAGAGAATAGTAGGACTTGGGGGCAGAGATATTAGAGACCAGATCATGCAGGGGTTTATTGGAATATAATAGAAGTATTATTGTCAATGCTAATAGAATTATACTTCTGTATGTGTAATTTCATAAAATATTCAATCATGGTAAGCTTTTTATTTGCATCACTTCTACCAATTACTATCAAGGAGCAACAAGCATTGAAAAGTATGACCTCCGTACAAATATGTGGACTCCTGTAGCAAATATGAATGGGAGGAGGCTACAGTTCGGTGTTGCTGTGTTAGATGACAAACTGTATGTGGTTGGAGGAAGAGATGGACTGAAAACTTTGAATACTGTAGAATGCTACAACCCCAAAACAAAAACTTGGAGTGTGATGCCTCCTATGTCTACACATAGGCATGGCCTTGGTAAGTATAATGGCAGATTTGTTCATAATGTCATATCCTAGGCTTGCGTGGCATTTTACATTCTTTACCAGGCAGGAGATCAGTTGTGGCAGCTGCTCAGTCAGCAGCCACCAAGCATTGCTTCACATGCTGCCTGTTATCTGAAAAGTAGAAGCAGAGAAAACAAGCAGGTGCATAAAGGTATTAAGTGCAACCAGCACAAGTGAAAACGTGAATATTTAAGAATTGGGGTATAGCATGGACTGACAAGCCATCTTTTGACATATGTGTTCTGTGTTGACAATTAGTGTTATCTAACCTAACTGAAATGCTTATTTAAAAATCTTTAGCATTATTGTGTTTCCTCTTTATCTCTTGGTTTTTAAGCAGAAATGAATAAAACCCAGAAAAACTTTGAGGTAGCACAGAGTATGTAATGATAGAGACTTTTCATTCTTTAGTTCAATGATTGACTGAGTAGACATTGATTAACATGTGCTGTGTACTGCGCTCTTTGTTCTGTAGATATACAAAGATGAGGAAGACACTATCGTTACCCTCAAGGAACTGATGCTTATTCTGAAATGAATAGAATAGAATTTAGGGTTTTTGTATCAAGTGACCTCTCTTTCCTCATAGGAGAAAGAATAGATGAAATACAAAGAATTGTTTACTGAGAGTGAAGGAAAGGAAAATAAAATTAAGTGGGGCTTGAGTGTATGTGTATCACCCAGATTTTGCTGCATAACAAACCACTCCAGAGCTTAGAGGCTGAGACCAACAACCATTTATTTAGCTCGTGGATCTGTGCATCAGCTGGGCAGTTCTTCTGGTATGGGCTGTCTTAGAAGATTTCTGCGGGGTTTTCTCATGAATCTGGGGTGGGCAGGTTGGTTGGTTGGTTGCTCTAGAATGGCCTCACTCTCATGTGTAGTGGTAGACAGGCTGTCAGCCTGGGCAGCAGAGGCAACTGGACCATATGCCTCTAATCACTCAAGCTAGCCCAGGCTTCTTCACATGCTGACAGTCAAAGAGTTTCAAAAGCAGCAAGAGAAGCTAGGTCCCAATGCACAAAGACTTTTCAAGCTTCTGCTTGCATCATGTTTGCTAACATCCCATTGGCCAAAACAAGTCACATGGGCAAGTCCAGCTTCAAAAAGTAGAGAAATAGACTCCTCCTCTTGATGGGAGGACCTACAGAGTCACATTGCAAATAGGCATGCATTCTGGGAAAGGAAGAATTTGTGACTCTATTGTTAATTTATCACAGTTTGGAAAAGGTTGAAAATAGTTGCAATAAAGAACTTGATAGGTCATCATAAAAGGTGAATTAAAAGTTGGGTGAGTAGCAGTGAAGGAATAGTTGAGTATGGATAGCATTGCTCTATACTATACTCAGTTTATTAGTACTGAGCACCAGAGTAGAGGTTGCCCAAAAAGCAAAAAAAAAAACTTATGTAGGCATGAAGATTGGTATGGTAGTGGGTACAGCAAAAGATCAAAGAGACAAGGGATTCTACTGGTTGCTGTTAGGTTTCAGTGAAAGATGGTCTTAAGTTTCAAGTTAGGTAAGGGAATAAAACCAGAGAGTTAGGGCTAAGGTACTGAGAGAGTAGCTTAAAATCAACTATATGAAATTTAACAAAGAAAACTATAAAAAGTTACTCTTGAGTCCATAAAATCAACTATTACATAGTACAGAATGGTAAGATGTATCTTAAAAGCATGAACAAAACATATAAATTTGTGTTGACCATAAAATCCATGGTCAATAATGTGAGGCAACTGCAGAATTTCCCCTACTATGGGGAAAAGAGAGTCAATTCTAACTTTATGTAAATTATAATAGACATAGTACATAGAATGAGCATCCCCATGACCCAGCTATGTCTCACACAGATTAGATTGTGCATGGAATACTATCATTAGTTCTCGATACCATACAGAAGACTTTACTGAATTGCACCAAGTTCAAGGGAGAATGATCATATAGCTCAAAGTATCTTCCTTAAGTCTTTATTTCAAATTTTTGTGTCATTCAAATCAGGCCTTGTTCTTAATTTACCTTATGATAAATACTGTTTTAAATTTGAACTTATAAAATAAAGTTTTACTTAGAAACACTCCTTTTATCTCTTTATACGTGGAAATTACTTCAGACTTCATTTGAAAAAGTAGTTCTGCTGTTAAAATTTCTTTTCAAAGCTGTTATTAAAGGATTGGATTAGATGGATTAGGTGGATGTTTAATCATATTAATTAGCTGTAATTAATCAAAGGGCTTTTTCTTCCAGCCCTTTGATTAATTACACATATACACATACACACACATATATGTATAATTGGATATATATTACAGATATTTGGAAATAGATAAATAGAGAGATCTCCCATAGCCAGTACTGGTAAGACACAGATAAGTGGAATAATATGTTCGTTTGGGTCATACATGAATGATGAATATTTATATCTCATCTGGCCATTATTTCACAAAAATAAATATATTTGTGTCGCAGAATTTTTATTTTGGTCCTCAAGTGATACATATTTATATCTCATCTGACTATGTTCGTGTCACACCTCTTCTCAAAACCCTCTGCTGGCTTTCCATCTCTTTTAGAATAAATCCAAAGTCCTTATAATAGTCCCGACCACCCTGCATAATCTGACTCCACCGTCTCCCTCATCTCCTACACTCTCCCCCTTACTCACCCTGCACTCAACTGGCCTCCTTGTCCTGTGTACCACAGACACCCTAAGCATGCCGCAGGGCCTTTGTACATATTGTTTCCTTTACCTCACCTCCTCTTCCCCCAGGTACTTTCCTGTCTAGAGTCCTTAACTTCTTTCACGTTTTTGTTCAGATGTCACTTTATCTGGGAGGTCTCCCCTGATTCTCTCTACCCTTTTACTTTGTTCCTTTTTTCTTATAAATACCTGAAATATACTTTGCATCTGTTTCCCAACTAAAATATTAGGTCCATCAGGGTAGAACCCTTACCTGTTATGTTCTATTAAGTATCTGTCACTTAGTAGAAACTCAGTAGATAGCTATTTGTTGAATAAATGAACAAATGAATATGACTCGGTTGCCTCATGATGAATCACACCAATAGATTGTGGTATCAAATCTAACTACAGCAGAATCTCAAGAATTTGAATTAAAGAGGGAAAGGAATAAAATTGCTGTTTTCAAATATATTGTAAATCCGAATTATTGAGAAGTGTTTTAAATATGGCAATCTGTACATCTTGTATACTTTTTTAAATAACTTTGTCCTGTTGGACCTCAAAATACTTCCTCTAAAACTTTTAAGACCAGGGCTACAGTGTTATTTTTCCTCCTCACTCACTCACCTGCCTACTGAGAAAAGCTATGAGGAAGTCAGGTATCTTTATCATAAATTTTTGCTTAGTTAAATTTGCATGTTGAAAGTTCGTTGTATTTTTATTTCAGTTAAGATGTGATTTTTAGGTCATTGCTTCTCTCCTGTCTCCTTGTAGGCGTGGCTGTGCTGGAAGGTCCTATGTATGCAGTAGGAGGGCATGATGGCTGGAGCTATCTGAACACAGTGGAAAGATGGGACCCTCAGGCTCGCCAGTGGAATTTTGTTGCCACCATGTCCACTCCCAGGAGCACAGTAGGTGTGGCAGTGCTAAGTGGAAAGTAAGGAAATATTTAAAGTTCCAGTTAAAACACAATAAAAATTTATCAAGCTACATTACTGTCCAACTTAAAGATATATAGAAATAAATCATGAGAGAAGTACTTTCAGAGTGATGTAAACAAACTTTAAGGTAGTCTCTTTTTATACTAGTTCTAAATATAAATAGCTCAACATTAAGTTAGTCTTTCATTCTAATGTGTAGATATTATAAATTTCTAATTATCATTTTGAGTGGCAAAATTTTATAAAAATATTCAATGTAGTCAAAATCCAGTGGTTTATGTAGCTTTAAAAGTATATGGTCTTTTTTATTTTGTTTTTGAAAAGCAATTAAAATCTTTATTATAGTCTCTCTAAGATGCTTAGGAGTCATTACATGTATAATGTACAGCAGAACTTCAAATGATGCCTCACCCCACCTTTGTCTCAGTGTTTCATATGTCATGAAGAGCTCTCCTCTTCACCCCTACTCCCAAAATCCCCCAGATAGTTCTCAAAACTAGTCTTTGTTGAATCTAAAAGTTTACGGTCTTTTAGAAGTTGTGTACTCTCTCTCAGTGTTTCCCTGAATAATTCCTTCCTTCTCTTCTACTGATTTATTCTTGCTTTTACTTCCTTTTTATCTCAATAAACTGCTGAAAACTGGAATGGACTTAGGAAGAAGTGCTTTTTTGCCTTTTGCCTGCTGTAAATAAACAGATTTGGGTAGAGCCACCACCAATAGTTCTTGGTAACTCAGAGGCTGACTACATAGTTTCTTTTGCAGGACTTTCTTCCATAAAAATGAAGCCCTGCATGGTTATTAAATAAAAGTTGTTTGTTGCATAGCTTTACTCACTTAAAATACTTTATCATCATTTCCAGAAAGAGGAAAGAATCAAGGTTAAAATACAGGTTTAAAATTATTTGTAAGATTGTTATTGATTATTAAAAGAAAAATGAGAAAATATTGGTGATATTTTTATATTTTATGACCTAAGATCTTGTTTCCTCAGGGCCCAATATTTTTGTTATTTTTTAGCACTCTTACAAGTGATGATAGAGAAATAGAAACCCATTTTTTAAATGCATCTGATCTCAGTACCCCTCCTCTCATTTGTTTTAGCTAAAGAAATAACTTCAAAATCCATCACTACATCTCTTTCCTAATTCCTGGTAGAAGAGTCAGCCACCAAAGAATATAGATATTGAAAAAAATGACTGTGTCTGGCTAGAAATATTTATTTCTAATAGAGGACAAAAGAGTAAGTGCATTCTCTAAAACCTGACTTCCAGACCTATAGTACCCTGGACTTCTGGGCATAGAAGTATCTTACTTTCTTATCTTTTCTTGCACTCTAATGAGAATTCAGTATTTCGGTCTTTAACCTACCTGAAGCACAATGTATTTAGTATAATTCCGAGACAACCTAATAATCATATCAGAAGCTAAGAATATCTTATCTACTAAACAGTAAGTTGATTTTGAGAGTACAGTCTGTCCTACATTGTGATTGTAACTGGTCTATTGGGCTGTCTCTCAAACTGGTCACTTTGCCCCTAACCTGAACTCTCTCCCTTTCATTCTTCATTTTAGAGACTCACCTAGTGTTCTGCCTAAAACACAAAGAGGACCATGTCACTTCCCTGCTTAAAAGCTTTCAGTAGCTTATCTGATGAAGCCTCCTTTACAATCTTGCCTCTGTCTCCCTCTCTAGCCTCTGCTCTCTCCTCTTCCCGTGCCTAATACACCTCAGCAGAACTAATCTATTTGTGAAAAATACACTGTTTCACACTCCTGTTGTCTTTTAACCCATACCATCTGTCTTAGAATGTTGTTCCCCCACTTTCCTACCTGGCAAATTCAGTATCCTTGAAACTTGCTCAAAAATCACCTCCAGAAAACGTTCTCCAGTCTCCACTTTTGTCTTTTCATTCCTGCTACACTCATTGTCCATTCCATCCTCACCAATTTTACTGTAGATAATTTGTGTATAATTGTACTGCAGCATGTACCACTCCATTATTGCAGTCTTTGACTAGTCCATCTTCTATAGCAGATCATGGTCTTGCATGACCTGGTCTGACTTTTTATTCCTGATACCTAGCACACTACCCAGCACGTAAATCTGAAGTGTGCAACCTGGCTGAAGAATATTGTGGTGCCAGTCAGATGCAGTGGTGCTTTAATCACTCCAAGGAGAGGATATGTTAATCCATCAACCAGCGTTTTCCTAAGCTTGCTCTAAAATAAAGTAACAATATTTTAAAATATTTTGTTAGTTTCCATTTTGGGGTACATATCCAGAATCTGGAAAAAATAGAAGTTGTTAATTTTTTTAAAAAGGCAGTTGATTGAAAAAATTAATTTTGTATCTTCTCTCTACCAGTCCTTTGTGATTTAGAATAAATCATTTCACTGTGCCTCAATTTTTTTAATCTGTAAAATGAAAAGCCTGGATTAACTGCTGTTTTTGTTATTTTAAATTACTTTACAGTGCTTCCTGATGAAAAACAGTTGTTTCTTTAGGGAAGAACTGTTTTGATGTTTTATAAGTTTGATCTTAAAAATTTCAAAGTGTTAAGTTTCATTCCTACCATGTTTGACAGAAAGAAGCTTTACTTAGATTTCCAACTGCTCAGGCTTCGTTAAGCCACTGGCTTGCAAGTACTTTGGCAACAGAATCTCTCTTTCAAGTGAAATCTTGTAAAAACCTCAATACTTGGGGCAAATGGAAGTTCAAGTTTATTAAAAGCTTATTTTAAATTTATTACATGTTTGAGTTATAATGTTTACTTATAAAAATCAGTGTAGAAGAATAATCTGTTTTAAAAAACAAAGATTACTTCTATACCTTGTTTTGGTTTTGTTGTCTAGTATGAAGAAAATCCTGATTGACAGTTCTAAGAAGCTAAAAATGGAAATAGTTATTTTAACTACTAGAGCGATTTAATTGGAATCTCAGGAAATTCTTCAGTTAAATTGCTCAAGTGGTTTGAAAGTAGTAGAAATTTTTTTTTCTAAGGTGAATCTCTACCAACCACTTCTATTCTTGATCATAATTTTTGAAGTCAGGCAAAACCTAAATCTTATTTTAAGATATATAGTATGATACTATCTCAATTTGACAAAATCTCTCTCTTTTTATTGTAGTGGTTACTGTCTTGGGGAAGAAAGTTGAGTTCTGAATCTTGCATGGCATTTAATTGAGCTAGGTGATATTTTTGAAAATGAAAACTACTTTTTAAACTTGAATTTCAAATGAACCATTTTGGGGACTTTCTCAAGTTCTCCACAGAGTCCTAGTCTTCGAATACAGTTTGAGAACCATTGCATGAGATAATGATTCATCAGGAAGTATTACCAATAATACATTTTAGCCCTCAACATTAGCTCAGTATGAACACTGTTTGTACATTTAGCATCTCCTAAAATGCCATTTTCTAAAAGAGGGCCAGTGGAGACAGATTTATTTTTCCCCTTAAACACTTATACCATGTTTACCATGCCTCAGGCAATGTTCAAAATACTTTAAATTTGATCATCAATAATCGTGTGAGGCAGGGCTTATAGATTTTATGGATGATGTAATTCAGGCAGATGGAGATTAAATAAATTTTCCACAGTCACAGCTAGTAAGTGATAAGCAGTAGAACCAGGATTCAAACCCAGAGAGCTGGGCTCTGAGTTCGTGCTCTTAATCACTGTACTACACCACTTTTCACAAGGAAGAGTTCGCTGTCAAGAAGGTAGGATGCCTTGAAGCCTATTATAGTATGTGTGTGTGTACATGTATTTTTAGTTGTTGACATCTTCTGGTTATTGATACCTTCTAATATTCTGTGATACATATTTAAATAATTATTCTGCTAAGTATTAAAGATGAGGACAGCTTAATGTTAAGAACAGTAGCACAAAAAGTAGTTTTAACAAATAAAATTTTTAACAGATTAAAGTTTCAAATAAATTTCAAATTGCATACTGTTAATACAGTATAAATTTAGAACAAGATACTGCTACAACCATATTTTGCTGTTTAAGATATGGTCATCTTAAAAACCAGTTGAGGGGCATAGGTACTTCATGAATTAAAATTATGAAATCTTGTCTTTTAAATAATGTATATTTAATTATAAATAGAGTTTTAATGGGCAGAAATTTGACATAGTTGAAGTATTATTTCCTGAGAATAAAAAATAACTAAACATTAACAAAGGCATCCATAAATTCAAAATGTATTTTTTTTGTACAAACAGTGAACTGAATTTATTATTCTTTCTTAAAAACTGATAGAAAAAATATCTACAAAGAGCTTCTCAAGTGAGCAGCAAATATAAGATTTTTATGCTTAATAAAAAATATTCAGATGTTCAAATATTTTAAATATTTTATGTATATTTTAAGCTCAGAATAAAAAGACTTTTAAATTAGTGCAGTATGTTGATTGAGAGTGAATTAAAATTGATTTACAAAAATTGACTTACATATTTATTTTAGATAATATAGTGTGTTAATGTCCTAAACATTGCCTAGGAGATCAATACATTTCAGTCTATAGTTTTATTCTAATGTTTTACTGTTACAAGTATATCCCAGAGGACAGTTGACTGTACAACTGTACATTAATATAACTCTTAGCCTTCTTCTGCTTCTTACTGTGTGACCATGTGCAAGCCTCTTAATCTCCATGAGCCCCAGTTTCTTCACCGGTGAAACAGGGATATAAATGGTTTGTCATAGCGTCATTGTAATGATTAAATTAATGCATGTAAAGTGCCTCGCCTGTGGTAAGTGCTCAAAGAAGGTTAGTTTCTTTCCTTTATCGCCAAGTCCTATCTTAGCTATTTAAGAAATGCCATGGTATATTTATACACCATATTTTATCTATTCTAAGACTCATTTTAACATCTCTAAAATTGCGATGCATTTTACAGTCAATGGTAGCATGTGAAGCAGATGGCAGCTGTGAAAAAGTTGTCCTTGCTTTCATGTGAGTTTGTTATCTTTTTTATGTCTGTACAGAATAATATATGATATATACACATGCTGCTTAATTGGTGACATGCCTTCTTTCTTAATGTCACATAAATTGACAGTGTATCTTCTAACTGACGTCATCTTAAATCCAGTTAAATACCATAATAACCTCTGTCTTAAGCATAACAATAGCACTGTCTCCTAGTTATCATGCTGTTTGTTCTTTTTTACAGACTTTATGCAGTTGGTGGTCGTGATGGAAGTTCTTGCCTCAAGTCAGTAGAATGTTTTGATCCTCATACTAATAAGTGGACACTCTGTGCACAAATGTCAAAAAGGCGAGGGGGAGTAGGAGTCACGACCTGGAATGGACTGCTGTATGCTATCGGAGGCCATGATGCTCCCACGTCCAACTTGACTTCCAGACTCTCAGACTGCGTGGAGAGGTAAATTCCTGTGAAGGAAAACTAGGAATAAAAAGACAAATATAAGCCTCTGCCATTTCCACACTAACTGGTATTCTTTGTTGAGCAGCCACCATGGGAAGGTGGTTCCTGAGGAGCTTTGTAAACATCGTGCTTTCTGTCTGCTCAGGCCGTCTCTCGGTGTGTCTCCAGCAGCCCGTTCAGAGTCTTCTCTCAAACTTTAGAATTGCTTATAGAATTTATTAATCGAATCATATGACAAACACTTATTGTGTACCTATTTTGTACTGGACATTGTACCTAATAAGGAAAGGAGTTTGATGAATTTCACAGCAAATGAATTAGGAGCTAGAGGCCAAATAAGAAGTGAAAAGGAGAAGGACACTTCTGACATATTTTTATATAAAGTGAGGTAACATGAAATAACAAAATGAAGGGCTAATAAGGCTTAAAAAGTTGAACAAGTCATCCTTGTTCAAAACTCAAATATAGGGCCAGGTAAAGAGCCTGATGTCACTGGAAGCTCTGGACAGTGGTTCAGGCTCCCATCTGCTGTGTTTAATGGAATGGAGAGAGCTGAAGGGATTTAAGAGGTAGAGTCAATAGGAGCATGTGTGAACACTCCAGAGGAAAAGGAATGCTTCATTCAGTCAAGTGGAGGGCGGCCACTGTCACTAGAGAACAGAGTGATGGAGAGAGTGGCAGGAAAGGAGTGAGGGGAGGTAGGGGCAGACCATGTAGAGTCTTTCAGCCTTACTAAGGATTTTGGACTTTAAAGAGCAGTGGGAAGTTAATGAATGTGTGTGTTGTATTATTTAATAAATTATAAATGACCAGAGGAAGAACAAGAAGTGAAATGAAGGTTTGTTGATGATAACAGGTACTTTCTATGAAATGATAAGTAGAGTTGGTTGGTGGTTTTTGAAAAAGCGGGGAAGTTACACCTGCATTTCAGCTGTGTTCAGGAGAAAATAATTCAGACTATGCTTGTTACCTGTTATAATCCAGGAAAAAATACCTTGTGCCATAAAATGCAGGCTGCACCCAGTGAAAAGTTGTTCACTGATACAAGAAGTATTGGAAGCAATATAGACCATCTTAGCATGATGTTTCTGCTCTTAGACAGACAATTCTGGGCAGTTCTACTTAACATACTTCATGAAATGAATAGGAAACTCCAAAAATGGAGAGTTACGATGTTTGAGACTGTAAGTCATCTTACCTGGAGCTTCATATAATGGTTTCCTCAAATTTTTGGTAGGCAACCTAAAACCTTAAAGCAGTTGTAAACATTTACATTAGCTCTTTTTACTAGTTTAAGTGTTATGCATCTGCAAAATTATAAGTTAAAAGTTTTCAGGAGAATATTGATATTTTTCTCTAAAACTATGTTCAAATGTACTTTCTATAGCAGATAGTAAGACATAAGATAGGATTAAAGGACAAAACTATTTTTATGTCAAACATTGTGGGAACAATGTCAGTTCCAGTTCTAAAATTTTCTTTCAGATATGATCCCAAAACAGATATGTGGACTGCAGTGGCATCTATGAGCATCAGCAGAGATGCTGTGGGGGTGTGTTTACTTGGTGATAAGTTATATGCTGTCGGAGGGTATGATGGACAGACTTACCTTAATACAGTGGAAGCTTATGATCCCCAGACAAATGAGTGGACCCAGGTATGGCCTTTCATTTTTCCATCATGACACTTACTCTGTTTTGTTAAAACAATTCTGTTGGTAAAACAGATCTCTCAATTATATCCAATACCAAAATTTATAGCAGAAATATAGTAAAATCATCTCTTAATTAAATATAAGAAAACAGAGGGAATGTTTAATTTTATAGTATAGTTAAAATCCAAAACTACCTCTAAAGTCTAAGTTAATACTCAGAGAAATTATTATTTGTTTGTTTTTCTTTTTTTTTTCTTTTTATTGAGGTATAGTCAGTTACAGTGTGTCAGTTTCTGGTGTACAGCATCATGCCCCAGTCATGCGCGCGTGCACACACACACACACACACATTCACTTTCATATTCTTTTTCATTAAAGGTTATTAAAAGATATTGAATGTATTCCCTATGCTATACAGAAGAAATGTGGTTTTTATCTATTTTAATATATAGTGGTTAACTTTTGCAAATCTTAAACTCCCAGATTTGTCCCTTTGCACCCTCTTTTCCCCAGTAACCATAAAATTGTTTACTATGTCTGCAAATCTGTTTCTGCTTTGTAAATGAGTTCATTACTGTCCTCTTTTTTCTTTTTACTTTTTTTTTAAGATTCCACATATGAGTGATATATGGTATTTTTCTTTCTTTCTGGCTTACTTCACTTAGAATGATGATTATTATCATTATTATTATTAGCTGCCACCATTTGCTTGCTGAGAATTGATGAGATGTTCTAGCACTGATAGAGCTGATAGGACCACAAGAAGGCTGTATAACTAAGGGAGGGGAGATTGTGGAAAATAAGAAACAAAGATGGTAGTCACAAAAAAATGAATAATAATTTTTACATACTCATACCACTGATATATGGGAGCAGATCAAATGTCTGGTCATAACCTAATTAAAGATGGGAATCCTAAAATTACATTAACAGGTGAGAAACTTGATCAGCAGGCTTATTAACAGGAAGAATTCTGTCTATGTCTGGGCAATGCCTAGCACTTCTTTTTTTTTTTTTTTTTTTTTTGCCTAGCACTTCTAAGAAAGATCTTTTGAGATCTTTGTTTCCATCATCATCAAGAACAGAACCATGAATCTTGTACCTCTGGCACCCAGTTTAGTATCTGATATACAGAAGACACTGAAATGTTTAATTGAGCCAAGATTTTCCTATATACAAGGAGCAACAGTAACTGCTGTCAAGAAAACAAAACTTAGGAGAATTCCTGCTGTCATAGAACTTAACTGCTTAGGTGAGAGCTGCACGTTTAAGGGGAGGATCCACCCTGTGCAGCAGCTGGTATGAAGTGCCCTGTGGTACAGGCAGTGAGCGCATAGGAAATCAAAGAGAAGAAAGAAAACGGGTGTTGAGAAGGTTTCATTGAGAAGAAGTGGGATTTAATTTAAGCCTTAATGAGTCAATCCAATTCAAAAAAGTAAAAGGAAAGGGGAAGTTTGTATGAGAAAACATGAAAAAAATGTGACTAAAACAGAAATATGCAGGCTATATTAAGGAAGTATGGCTGGTTATAAGGCTCCGTGCTTGAGAAGAGTTGGAGTTCTTATTGGAGAGGAAGGCTGGGTTCAGGATGGAGGTCTGTGATGGTCAATCTTAAGAGGTTGGTAATAAGAAACCAGTGGAGACTTTTAACCAAGAGAGAGATGCAGTAATAGAAAGTCCATGTGTCAGCAGCTGGGGACAGAGTAAGTTGGATTAGGAGCAAGGGAAAAGAAGGTTGGGTGAAAGGAAAACATTTAGAAGGTTGCTTCTGTTGTAAGGCTTGAGGTGTTAAATATATAGATGGATTCAAGAGATGGTACCAAGTCCTGTCTGTTCTTTCTTTATATGCTTTCTGGCTTGTGTAGAGATGCAGCTTCTGATGAAAACAGCAAAGGAAAGATCAGATAGCATCTTAGTAGATAATGAAATAGAGCATTTAAAGAGAGGAGAGAGGGTTTCAACAGTGTAAGAAAGAATGAAGAAAATTTGTCATTCATGAAGTTGTCAGGACCTTTGAGATTGTGATAGTAGCAGAAGCCACCACCCAGTGTAAAAAGTAAAGAGAAGAATAAAAGTAAATGTGGGAGCTAGAGGGGCGTACAATTTTTAAATGATGATAGAAAGTTAACACTTACTGAGTGCCTTTTATGTACCCGGCTCTATTCCAAGCACTTGTCATTAAAGAACTTATTAAATCTTCTCAACAACCCTATAAGGTAAATACTATTACTTCCCCATGATATTGCATGAGGGGTCTGAGACAGAGAGATTAAATAGCTGACCCAATATCGCACAGTAGATAAATGGGAGAGTTAGGATTTGAGTCTAGGATCTTTTTCACAATAGAGATGAAGACAAGAGAGTTGAAAGAAATTCAAGACTAGAAGGAGAAAGCAAAATTGAAGGGCACTTTCCTGAATGTAGGACGGAAACAGAATTGAGGGCAAAGGCTGGTACTCCTCAGACTGGAGGAAACAATCTTACCTTCCAAGACCGGAGAGAAAGATGAGAAATGAGTATAAAGGATATAAAGTGTTTTAAAATGAAGAGAAGGATAGAAAAAGAGACTTAGATTGTATGACTGTGATCTTGTTTCTTTCTTAAGTGAGCTCACATGGTGAAGGGTTGAGAAAGCATAATTTGAGGGCTTCAACTCTGGAATTTCATTAGAAATCATGTGGCCACCTACCGTCAGTCTCCCACCATGGCAGAAGTAGTTGTGAATGACAACAAAGGAACCCCAAAAGAGACAGAGGAATCTTTTTCTGAGATGTATTTGATTTAAGCCACAAGGAAGTCGATTGGCCAGTATTTCAGATTTGGTATTACAGATAATTAATACTTTATGCTGAATCACTCTGTATCAGAATTAATAATATGTGACCACATAGCTCTTTGGTCTGCAAGCCATCTCTATTACTATTTTAAAGCACCTAAATGTGAACTTAAAACCATAGTATCTGAAAAGTAAATGTTTTCCATTTAATGTTCCAACAAATGGACAAGAGGACATTTGTACAGGGAATGAAATGGGATGACCAAGTCTTAAGCCACCACCCACTCCACTACCAGCCTTGATCCACATCAGGAAGTGATTGCATTATATTTAATGAATTCTCTAAACTATACTTTCTAGCTGGTTTTCATAACAACAGCAACTATTCACAATGTGGAGACTTTAGTGTCTTGGGTGTTTTGAGGAAAGCTGTTAATTACAAGCAGACATTTTGATTTAATTGACATAGGAATTACTTCTAGAATACTGTAAGTATATATGGTTTTAAAATAGGTTATTTGTTCAAGGAGATATAACAGTGATCAAAACCAAAACAATTGATTCAAATGGAGAACAACTAAGAATTCTCTTACAATTGAAGTTGGATGTGTTCTTAAAATCTACTCATTGGTCTGGGGTGCAGGTGTCAAAATGATTAAGAAATCTTTGTTTTTTTAATAACATCTTTTTAAGCACTATTCTCATGTATTTTTATTTTATTTTATTAAGAGGGAGATAATTAGGTTTATTTAATTACTTTTTTAGTGTAGGTCCTGGGGACTGACGGGTTGAACCCAGGACCTGGTTGCATGCTAAGCACACACTCTACCACTTGAGCTGTACCCTCCCCCAAGAAATCATTTTAATATCACGTATTTGACAAAAACACTTTATGACATACCTCCATATATATAAGTACAAAACAAACTTTCTCAATACATTATATTAGTGATCTGTTCTCAAATGCTAATTTGGTGAGGGTGATTAGGTTTATTTTCATTTATTTATTTGTTCATTTTTTAACGGAGGTACTGGTGATTGAACCCAAGATCTTGAGCATGCTAAGCATATGCTTTACCACTGAGCTATACCCTCCCCCCACAAATGCTAATGTTTTAATTCTCTTAGGTCAGATACATAGTTTGCTGTGCATTCTTACTGTGTTCACAGTAGCCCTTTAAAAACTATCCTTGCCCACACTTAGTTTCACTATGAATTTCCTTGTGTCTAGAGTACTCAAAAGACAAAGATTTAAGGATTTTCCTCATCCATAAGTGATGATTATGTTCTGTCCCCTTTCGCTTGCACTTCTCACTGTCATAGAGTCTAGTCACTAGGTTTGTTTCCACTCCTAGGGAGTTGGATGGGTGGTATTTATTATTCATTCCCTCCGCTAAAAAGGAGTAGAGTGGGTTTACACTTTCCAGCCATGCGGAGAAGGTCAGCAATAAATCCAAACTTAGCGGTTCCTCCAGAGGAAGCAGATCGTGGGCATACGGTGTATTTGTGTGCTCTCTCTGCGACAGCACTTCTGTTACCCGGCCTCTCTGGGTAGTACCTGGTATTTTCAACATGGTAGTCACAAAGTTACTTTAGGTATTTAGCATTCCCTCACATCCATATTGTGCATCATTTTGGCCAAAATAGGGTTTCACGTAGAACAATTTGAGAGCTATTAAGAAAAAAGATCACCCTTAAAGAGATGTGAATACTAGATAATTATGTTCTATACCCAAACCAGTTTAGTTGGTGAAGCTTTGGCATCAGGAGGGAGGTCCTGTTCAGAAGGAACAGGGCCAGCGGTGGGGCTAGGGCAGCAGGGTGGGGGCAGCAGCTCTTTTGCCTATAAGTACAGACCGTTTCAGTGTTTCACCGACTAGTGTGGTATTATCAGCGTTCTTACCTACAAACCCAACACCTATGTTTTTTTTGTTTGTTTTTTTTAGGTTGCTCCACTGTGCCTAGGAAGAGCTGGGGCTTGCGTTGTGACTGTAAAATTATAACTTAGTGCTTTGTTTTCTAAATGAAGATATCATCTTCCTTTATGAATTTAGTATAATTATTCTACTATCAATGGGTATGTTTTTAGTAAATTAGCAAGGCCGCATTCCTGGGCACAAAGTGCCTGATCTCTAAGTGAAGATGTTAAAACAAAGGAGGAAAGAGCGGACAAACCAGGATTAAATATTTTCATTTCTTAGTAAATCAAAACTGCATCTGGTGGCTTGTGAACATATGTTCCTGATACAAAATATGAGGACAAATGCACTGCTTCTGAACACAACCCAGCGCTAACTGGGAGTTTCGTTTCTTAATAATCAAGCACATTTTACTCACATTATCTAGGCTGCTTTTATTACAGTGCGAATACATTGGATTAAAACTTGTAACGTTTTACTTCGTAACTTTATCATACATGAGTTACAGTAATTTTTATTTGTTTGTTTAACCACAACCACTGTTTTAAGGACATACTGAAGACTATGCATTTAGTTTTTCTCAGAAATAGCTGCCATATATGTGCTTTGGTTGAGGATTTTATTTCTAGAATTGGCTTAGTCCAATGAATAAAGAAAAACGTTAAAGAGTTAAAACAACAATGACCAAATAAAAACTGGATAGGATCTTTGGGATCTATTTAAAGATTCATTCCATCTAGATTCAACAAGAACTCCATGTTATGATATTCTTAAATTGGAATTGAAACATGGTGTTTTGCATTAAATTTAAGATAGGCAATTTTATGTGGAGAAAATACATGTTCTATGCCCTCTAATGTTCTTTCACCTAATTAGTATTTAATTATGTGGATTTGCTTTCTTTTATATTATTAAAAATGTTCTGATTTTGTCTTTTGATATTGACAGAATTGTATGGCTGTTCCTCTTTTCTCAAGTCTGTGTTTGCGCCCCTGCCTTGTTTCTTACCTTTTGCCACAGTTAGTAATCCTTTGTGCTTCTTTGTAATCAAACAGTTTGGGGGGAATGGGTTTACTGAATGTTTGAAAAATAAGTTTAAAGTGTTTATTACCCAAAGTTTTGTACATTTGTAAGCTCTTAATTACACATGTGAATGTTAATACTCTCAGTGAATTATTTATTGTTTGCAAAAATGCACTGGGCAGTAACATTTTATGATAAATCTTTTAAGGTATAAGTCATTAACTTATATCTTAATATAAAGTGAGTACAAACTAAATTCCCATCTTTTAAATACTATATTGTGGTTAATGTGTTTTTTATTTTATATCAAGGTAACCTTTCTTTTTGTTGCTTCTTTTAAGAATTAAAACAAACTTTTTTTTTTAGCTGATTTTGAATGCTCATGAAATATTTCTACCTTTGAAATCAAGAAATTTAGTACTTCTAGTCCCAAAACAAATTCCATGGGCATTTTACTGATGTGGCCACTAAGAAAATAATAGTGATAGTGACAAATATGTTAATATTTCATATATTCATTATACTGTGGATATAAAGTCAGTTATTTTCCTGATAAAGAGGGATCAGCTGTAGAATATATTTACAAATTTAGGGTAAGGGAGAGAAGAGGAAAAGGTACAAGAAACAAACAAGAATTCCCAAAGCAGAAACATACCAGTACATCCCTTCTTGACTTAGAGACTTAGACCTGTGACTTGAAAAGAAAATGCTTCTACTTGTGATCATTTCTCATCTCCACTCACTTGTTCCCTGCGCCCTCAGTGGAGGCAGACTCACCTCAGCGTAAAGGAACTGATTCTCTTCTCTGAGGATCTTCCTTTCCTTTACGGGATTCATTAGAACAGTCCCTTTGATTTTCTACCCCATTTGAGGGCCCCTCTAATGCAGTTTTGTAGTCAGTAGGATGTGCTCTCCTGGATACTAGTGAAGACAGCATTTCTTCTCTAGTGACAGAGCATTTGCCAAAACATTTATTCCACTCCTAGTCTGGGATCTTATAAATCTAGAGGAAAATACTGCTCTTTCTTATAGGCATCATCCAGCATTGCTGCCTTGACTTTTGCTGTTAACTTCTCCATTGACATGTCTGGCTGCTCTTTATTTTAACCCCAGTTAATGACCACCACATGAAAAATAATATTTGCTAGTAATTATTGAATGATTATTATGAACTAGCAACCAAGGTTTTTGCATGCATTAATGCACTTAAACTTCATAACAACTTTATGAGGTAAGTTCTATTATTATTCCCCCTTTATACAGATAAGGAAACTGGGGCAAAGAGAATTAACACCCAGATTTATATATAAGAAGATTTATATATTTATATAAGATTTATATATAAGAACTAAGTGGCAGAGCAGGGATTTGAATGCAGACAGTCTGGCTCAGGAGTCCTTTATCACTCCTGCTTCTAGGTAGAAAAGAAGTTTTATTTTATGTGAGAAATTATTTGTTTTAATAAAAAGAAAAGTAAAGGAGGTTTATGCCTTTTAGAAGTAAATTTATCTGTCACACTCTTATCAGAAATTTTTGGTTCCTTAGTATCAGGGGGAATTTTGTCTAAATCTCTTATAGAATTTTATATACATTTTGCTTTAGAGAAGTAAATGCAAGAAAACATATTTCAAGTTTTATATTAAATATTAGATAAATTGCATGGTATTTTGGATGAATGAACCATAAACAAATTCATTCATCAAAAATACGCTTTACTGCCACAAAGCAGATAACCTAGATGAAATGGACAAATTTCTAGAAACACAAAATTACCAAGAAGAAAAAAATCTAAACAGACCTATAGTAAGTAAGAGATTGAATCAATAATCCAAAAACCTCTCAACAAACTACAGAACCAGAATTTGGGTTGACAAAGACAGACTGTATACTATGACAGACCAAGATTTGCTGCAGGAATACAGGGATAGTTCAACATACAAAAATCAATCAGTGTGATATACCATGTAGTAGAATGTGGGGAGCTCAGCCTGAAGAAACCAGAACAGTGCCATGAAAATAAAGCTCTTTGTTATTAAAAAAAAAAAAAAAAAACCAGAATGAAGGGGAAAAGAAACAGAATGATCATCTCAATTGATAAGAAAAAGCATGTGACAAAAATCAACACCTTTTCATGGTAAAAGCAAACTAGAAGGAGAATGGAATGTCCTCATCCTGTTAAAAGGTGTTCATGAAAAACCCACAGGTAACAACATACTAAATGGTGAAAGATTGAAAGGTTTCTCTGAAAGCTCAGGAAAATGCCCACTCCGCTAGTCAACATTATACCAGAAGTTCTAGGCAGAGCAATTAGGCAAGAAAAAATAAAATAACAGGAATCTCAATTAGAAAAGGAGAAGTAAGATTCTCTCCATTAGCAGCTGACATGATCTGACATATTAAAAATCCTAATGTTTTCAAGGTTCATCCATGTTGTAGCAGGTATCAGTACTTCATTTATTTTTATGGCTGAAAAATGTTCCACTATATATATGTACATCACAATTTGTTTATCCATTTGTCAACTCATGGATATTTGGGTTATTTCCACTTTTGACTACTGCGAATAATGCTATTATGAATATTTGTGTGGAAGTTTTTGTTTGAACACCTGTTTTCGGCTTTTTCTTTTTTCTTTTTTTTTTTGGTATGTACCCTGGGTGAAATTGCTGGCTTATAGGGTAATTCTATGTTTAGAATGATGCCATTTATATGAAATACCCAAAATAGTCAAATTCATAGAGACAACCAGGGTCTGCGAGGAAGAGGGAATAGGGGATGAACACGGGTTTTCCTTCTGGGGTGATGAAACTGTTCTAGAACTAATTAATGGTGTGGTTACACAACTTGACGAAAGTACTAAATGTCACTTATGGTCAATTGAGTGCATATTTTACAACAATAAAAAGCTTTACTAGGTACATTACAAATTGTTATTTAAATGTCATAGCAATATATATACTAGGAGTAAAACTCTGCATTTATATACATTCCAAGGAGAATTTTTAAAAGTGTAATTTGCAAGTAAACAGATGTTTTAAAAATCCGACAGAAAGGCTCTTTAGATTTTAATTCTGGTCTAAGAAGAGAGTGAGAAACAATGACAAACCTAAGGGGAAAGTTTGATTGGCAGCTTTTCCCCAATGCCTGGTACACAACTGGCATTCCATAAATGTTTGTTGAAAGTCAAGATCGGTATCTTTTCATAAACTCTGTATAATTTTTGAAATTGTTGATAATATCTTAATTCTTACTCAGGAACGAACATTCAGTAAAATGACATGTAGTTTTACTATGAACTAGATTATAAATTCCCATGGAATATTTTCATTCTATTTTACTTTTTCAATTGGAGTAAAACAAAAATCAAATGCCATGAGAAGTTAAAGCCTAACTTTGGCATTTCCTCCTTCTGGATCTCAGATACCTTTATCTTTATAAGACTGCACCGTCTGATGGGAGACTCCCCCATCAGAGACTCTGTCCTTACGACTAATGACTGAGAAAGTATGATGTTTATTTTTTATCTTCTCCTGGGCCTCAGCGACTCTGGTATCTCGTGAATCGCTTAAAGATGTGCAGTATTGATTGATGTAGGTGTCAGCATCATGCCCAGCCTATTTTCCCCCAGCCCTGGGTAATTATTTCCTTTGGGCTAATGAGGTGCATCTAGAGAGGGAAGCCAGGGAAGCTTGGGAACCACATTCAGTGCCCTAGGTCTCTGCCCAGGCTGGTTGGTTTCATTTGATGAGATTTCTTTTGGATTAAAAAAATTATATTTAATTGATGTATTTTAAAGTAGCTTTATATGAGTGAGTGACTACTACTTGTATAATGTCTGTGCCTTTAAAATAACTAAGGTAAGCTGGGAAGGCTCACAGTGACTCAGTGACCATTTGGTTCTGCTCTAAGTGGTAGCATGCTCAGGGTATTAAAGTTACCATGAGTATACTATGTTTCAAAACTATTGACTGTTTATTTTATTTTTTCTGAATAAACTCTCAGAAAATTCTATTGTCACTTCTAAAAAAAAGTAAACACATTCCACTTGAAATTAAAAAACAGAATCAACTAAATTTTAAAAATAGTTTTCCTTAAAGTTATGCATCTTTATAAATCTGAAATACATGGTAAACTGGGCAGTTCAAAAGTGACATTGATGGAGTAAATTCTGTGGAAGGAAAGAAGTCCTTGCTTAGTGGTGGCTGAAGCCATGAGGTTAGAGAGAAGCTGTCATTCAAGAGCTGTCTGTGTCAGGGACAGAAGAGCTGCTGCACTGCATGTGAACTTCAGAGAAAGAAAATGCTGAGAAATAAGTTTAGCAAAACCTGACCTACTTATCTGTCTGATTCTGTATCAGAAACTCAGCAGCAGAGCTACAGAGAAGGACTGAGGGAGTTAGTTAATCCAGTGGAGAATTCATTTATCTCAGAAAACTTTCTGATCAATAAGGCATTGAGCAAATCAGTCGGGAGACTAAACTCTTACACGATAATAGATCATAACACAAAGGAGGAGAAAGAATGTTAGTTTCTTAAGGGCACGTACTGGGGTGTATCACTGTGTCCCCTGCAGCACTTAGCGTGCAGTCTACTGTTATACCTTCGCGTAATAGGCTCTTGCTAATTATTTGTTGAATATAAATATCAAGTAGACTAGGTCCCTGAGGTAAAACACCTCAGAGGTGTTGGAACGTAGGTTTACGGTCAGGCAGATTCTGAATCTCAGAGCAACAACAACAACACATTATGAGATTTCTTTGTTCACATATGGAGGTGGGTGCAGGTAAAATTGGAGGGGTGCAAAGCACAAGCATGGACATGGAAAACCAGAATATGTTCAGGAAGTAAGGAGCAGCCCTGGTGAGCTGACTGCAGCATCAGATACGTGCTGAGGAGTCGAGGGAAATGTCAGCCAATTTATTCTTTTATTCAAATTAAGGATGACAGTTACCCTTCTGTCCGTGCATGACTAAAATAACATGGAGAAGCCCCGGATGATCATAATAACGGCCAGAGGTGCAGTCTGCACACAGGCCACCGTCTACTCCCTCCCCTGCTCTTCCGTCTGACCTTATTTAAACAGCCATATGGACCACTTAAACAGCTAAAGTATGTTAACTAAATGATCTATTTTCTCTTCTCCCAGCAAGATTATGACAGATTTTCAAATGTCACAGGCATTTAACCCAATATTTGGGTGGTAGGAAGTGTTTATAGTAATTTCTCTACATGACATAAAGTCTGCGTAATAAGAAATCGTCATTGTGAAGATGGTACTAGATGATTGCTTAGGTCCCTTTCAGCCCCGGCAGTCAGTAATGCAGGTTGAGTATCATCTGACCCTGTCTTGACATTGGTACCCACCGGATATAACATCTTGGGATTTCCATCCCAGGCGGAATCCAGAATGCTACAACAGTTATCCATCCCCCATTGCTTGAACTACCTAGTCCAGTGATTCTCAACCATGGTGTCATGTTAGGATTACTTGAAGAACTCTTAAAATACCTAAATGCCTGGACTCTACCCCAGATACAGGCATGTCAGCCCCAGCTGGAACCCAGGTGATTATGTGCAGCCACACTGAGAAACATTCCTTTTTGAAGGCCAAAATTAAGAGAAAAGTAGCCAGTTCAAGGTTACACTTCAGCATCTAGGTCAAAAGAATAAAGGCGGAGAAACTACAGGTCTGAGGTCAGCACACTGCAGGCCATAGGCCGAATCTGTCTGCTGTTCATTTTTGTAAATAAAGTTTCAGTGGACACAGACACGCCAGTTGTTTGAACATTGTCTCTTGCCGCTTTTCTGCTATGACAACTTAGTTGAGCAGTTGTGAAAGAAACCATATCTTTCTCTTGATGTTTACAGAAGTCTGCCAACCTGTGCCTCGAGGAGCAGTCTTCATCACCTAGGAAATGAGGCCTCTGAGGATGGAAATGAGGAAAATAATTACCTAGCAAAGAAAACGGTAAACCAAGGTGGAACTCCCAACATCAAGGAAGGGATTGAAAAAAGACAGAGCGAGGATGAAAGGCTGAGGAACGAGGCCTTGAGCTCGGCCTGTCAGGCCTCCCCACCGAGTCTCTGAGAAAGTCTCCTCTGGGCCTGAAGGCAATTAGAGCCTTTCTTAGGTGTTGAAGCGTCTGAATGAAATGGGGCTAAAAGCTCATGTTTTATTCAGTTGCCTCCGCCTTGGTAATCTGTTGACTGAAATATAGGGAGGTTGAGTCCCCTTGATTACATAGTGGACAGTGTGCTGAGCACTTTGTATATGTTAATACATTTCATCTTTACTATAGCCTGATGAAGTAGATATGATTATTCCCACTTAATGATGTCGAAACTAGCTAGTAAATAATAGAGCAAAATTAAAAAACCAACCAGACATGTATGACTTTAGAGCCTTTAAAAAAAATCTTTGCAGGATTGCCACATGGAGGTGAATTTTAGCTGTCTCGATTACATAGGATGATACATATTTGATGCCAAAATCAGATATTGTGATAGTGCCCTCATCACATCTGTGCTACCTGTTAAGTTTTTACTTTTAATGAGTAGGAACAGGTTGGGTAGTTCTGTATACCCTACACACACACACACACACACACACACACACACACACACACACCTTACTAAGTACCTTTCTGTGGTGAGAGGACAAAAGAAGGGCATTTTGTAAGCATGGCATATTCAGTGTCCTGGGTACAGAGAAGGATTGTTGTTGTTCATAGAGTGAAGAGCAAGGATGCTGAGTAGAGCAGTAATGGATGGAAATGAGAAGAAGAGGCATTAGTAGAAAGTCATAAATCCATTATGAGAAGTTTAGTATATTTTAAGAGAGACAAATGCTTCAAAATTCTAAGGATATGAGGAAGATGCTTCTGTAGCTCTGATATATTAGTCAGGGTCCAGTCAGGAGACAGACACCACATAATCATTTGAACAGGGAAGGTCTGATATAAAGAATCATGTGCTTTAATAAAGGATTGGACTCATGAAGGATTGGTTATTAAGGTCTGGGATTTGATTCTGCCTATTTGCAAATTAGTAACTTAGCCTGATAATGTTTCACAGGTGCTGGCAGAAGACACTAAATTCCTGGATCAGAGACAAAGGGCTTTATTACTGAAGCACAGAAAGCAGCATGACTATCATCTCTGGGTTAATTCCCCTTGCCTCCCAAGTTCCCTAGGAGCAGCATTGAGGATCCCAGGTGGGAAGTCCCCTGATATGAGGAATCTCCTGCCTTTGGAGTAAATGGTAAACAACCCTAAATTTAAGCTGTGTCTCAAATTTTAAACTCAATGTGTACTATTTATTACTCCTCCCATGATCTGATTCCCTTGTTCAGCCTCAATTAAACTTCAGATTCAGAAGTTCAACAGAGACGTGGAAGTAAATCTCATGTTCTAACAAAAGGTCAACTGAGAGAGGCAAAGTGATGTTCTCTTCCTTTTCCGCAGGAACTAACAATAACAACAAAACCAACTCTGGCCATCTTAGACTATGACATAGCAGACTATGGACCTTTCCTTGGAGAAATGGAGGGGAAAGAGCTACTAAGTACTGGAAGGGAAAAAATGATTTATAGGGGATATCATAGAGCTGAACAGAGACCGGGAAAATAAAGAATAGTAGTTCGTAGTTCATGAGCGTGATTGGGTGCTCACGCACCTGTGTGGCATGTGCCTCCCTCGAACCTTGCTACGAGGTCGGCACATTACCTATCTGACATGAGAGAAAAAAGAAATAGAGAATAAAATATTAAGATTTACAGGGCTTTGAAAGTCAAAACAATAGAGAATTGATCTAGTAAAATAAAAACTGAATAATTTAAATTTCTTTTTTAAAAAATCATTTTCCTTTCCTAATAATGCAATCTAAAGCCATTAGGTGGATCACGGTAAGGATGGCGTCTGCGCTGGTGCTGAGGGAAGTCATGGTGGTCCAGTTTCAAGTATTAGAGTCCAAGTGGGGTGAAGGGGTCATCCTACAGAGGAGAGGGGTGGGCTGGGGTAGGGTGTCAGACGCCAAGCAAGTTAAGGAACGTAATCACACAGGGGGCAGCCTGCATTGGAGAGTCAGAGCCTGAGCAGTGAGGAAGGGGTATGTGTGGAGAGGCTGACTCAAGAAAAGCCTAGAAAGAGGAGTTAGAGCCCAGCAGGGAGGGGTGGGCATCCGGGCAGAGAGGGGCTGGGGGGAGGGATTAGAGAGTGTTTGCATACAAGGGTGTGTTACTGAGATTTGTAATAAGAAATAACATATTTGATCTTCCTCCCAGTTTCTAGCACACAGCTCCTGAAACCTTTGGAATTTCCTGAGATGAGGGCAATTCGTTGTGTTAATGAGGTGAATTTTGGAAAGCACTAAGGATGGAGATTGGTAGCCAGGAGAACCAACTTAGTGATTAGTCCCACCTCCCTGACCTCAGGGGAGGGGGAGGGGCTGGAAGTTGAATTAGTTGCAAATGGCTAATGGTCAATGATTTAACCAATTGTGCTTATATAATAAAACCTCTATAAAAGCCCAAAAGGATGGTGTTCTGAGCGCTTCCGGGTTGGTGAACAGTTGGAGGCTCGAGGAGAGTGGTGTGATAGGTGAGGCATGGAAGCTCCGAACCCTTTCTCCATACCTTGCCCTGTGCATCTCTTCCATCTGGTTGCTCCTGAGTTATATCCTTTTATTATAAACCAGTAAGTAAAACATTTCTATGAGCAACTCCAACAAATTAATGGAAACCAAGGAGGAGATTGTTGAAACCTTCAATCTATAGTTGGTTGGTCAGAATCACAGGTGACACCTGGACTTAAGATTGGTGTCAGGAGTGTCTAGGTAGGTTGGGGAGGGGCAACAGTCTTGTAGGACTGAGTCCTTAACACTTGGGATCTGACGATACTTCCAGGAAGTGTCAGAATTGAGTTAAATTGTTAGGCCACCCAGCTGGTATCGGAGAATTGCTTGGTGGTGTGGAAAAACCCCACAGACATCAGAATTGGTCCCAGAACCATTAAAGAGGGTAGATCAAGTTAGTGATTATATTAAGGATAATGAAATACTAGAATCTCACTGTTGGAGAAGGGAGTTATAAATACAAACAAGCAAACAAACAAACTAGAATGAACCCTGATAGTACTGAATTGGAATTGGACACATTAGTGTGAATTCAGTTTTCAAGATAGATTTAGATAGATACATAGATAGATAGATAGATAGATAGATAGATAGATATTCCCTAGCTGAGTCCACAGAGAGTCTGGGAATAGCAATGACCATACCCTGTACCCAAACCTTGGCTTCTAAATACCATTTTTTACTAAAAAGAATGAAAGATCCTTGGAAAAATGGCTAGTGCCAGAGATAGGGCAGGGAAAATACAAGGTGAACCTGGAACATATTATTATGCCAGTGAACGAGGCTGTGCTCAAAGAACGTTGGGGGCATAGCAAAAGAACATGAAGTCAGCTTCCAGGAGCTTCCACTGGCCAAACTGGAGCCAATTTAAGCATAAAATAGAGTCATAAACTATATCCCTTTGAATAAAATAAGAACCCATACAGATATAAAAAAACATACAAACTGAAATTTTGATGAGGGACAAGTTACTTATATAGTTTTAAAATATCTCCCCCCAAATATTCATTTATTACAAAGGGCAAAGAATAACTTTACAGTTGAGAAGTCTGGCAGATACGGCTTTAATCAAATGATCAAAGTGAACATCATCAGAGTGGGACAAATCAAAATTTTACATCACATGATAAGATGGGGTGAGACGAACACAGCATCACTTCTGTGACATTCCTGCCAAAGATGCACAATCTGTATCTAATCATGAGAAAATACCAGACAAAATAAAACTGAGAGTCATTCTACAGACTCAGTAGCCTGGAATTTTTAAACATGTTGAGGCATGAAAGTTAAGATTGAGCAGCTGATTGAAGACTAAAGAAACATGACAGTTAAATGCAATGCATGATCTTGGATTGAATTCTTTCACTATAAGGGACGTTATAGAGACAACTGTCGAAGTTTTTATGGTTCTGTGAATTAGATGATAGCCATGTGTCGATGTTAACTTCTTGGTTTGTATGGTTGTATTGTGGTTTTGTAGATAAGTGTCTTTGTAGTAAATATAAAGTATTCTGGGGTGATGGGCCATCATACTGGCAACTTAGTTCAGGGAGAAAAAAAGTTACTTTCTGTAACTTTTGATTGTTTCAAAATTTGGTAATGTGGTGTTTAAAAAAAAAAAAAGGCCCACTTTAGGCTTGACACACGTTCTCCATGTTCTAAGCGTCCTCCCAGTTTTCCACAAAGCAAATTTCCTGCCCTCCTCCGGAGTTCCTCAGAATGTCTTTATATCTTCTCTCTCTCTCTCTCTTTTTTTTTTTTTAAGAAAAATTCACATTTATGGTGTGTTTTCAAGAAAAAACTTGAAGTCTGCAGCTACTTAATATAATATTCACATCTCTCCATCCTACTACTATGATCTTTCCTATTCTGTTTTTATTTTCCTTAATTTCTTCCCCTTCCTTTGGCATACTTCTCCTCTGTTCTTTTAGAGAAAGAGTTGTCTTCAATCAATTGTTTACCCTTGGAGGACAGGCCGAGAAGTTTTTAAATCACTTATTTTTGGGACAAGGACTACGCTTTGGTCCCTGCATGCTCATTAGTGAAGACCTAAACACCCAGTTTAAAAAAAGATTCAAAATCTCCAGATACAGTATATTCTTGGGTATATTCAGAATATAGGCAAGTCACAGCTTCTACTTAAGGCTCTTTATGAGACAAAAAACTTGGATCATGGGATTAATTAGAGCCAATAGTTATTTTATGACAAGCTTTGATCTGATTTTCAGAAAAGCTAGTTTTGTTTTATCAAGAAAATCACACTAAATGTAAAGATTTAATGTTTGTGCATAAGGTTTTTTTTCAATTAAGCATTTTTGTTTGTTTGTTTGTTTTGAGGGGGGAAGGGAGTAATTAGATTTATTTATTTTAATGGAGGTACTGGAGATTTAACCCAGGACCTCGGGTATGCTAAGCATGTGCTCTACCACTGAGCTACAACCTCACCCTAAAATTAACCATTTTAAAGTGAACAATTCAGTAGTATTTAGTACATTAATAATGTTAGGTAACAACCACTTCTGTCTAGTTCCAAAACATTTTCATAAAGAAAATCCCTTAGTCACTAAGCAGTTACCACCACCCCCACCCCCCATTCCTCCTTTTCCAGTCCCTGATAACCAGCTATCTGAATTCTGTCTCTGTGGATTTACCAATTCTGGATACTTCGTGTAGAATTATACCATTTGTAACACTTTATGTCGGGCTTCTTTTATTTAGCATATTTTTAAGATTCATCCATGTTGTAGCATGAAATGTATCAACACTTCATTCCTTTTTATGACTGGAATAACATTCTGTTGTATGTGTCTATTTCAGTTTGTTCACACATTCATGGACATTTGGCTTGTTTCTGCTTTTTGGCTAACGTGAAAAGTGCTGCTATGAACATGTGTGTACAAGTATTTGTTTGAATCCCTGTTTTTAATTCTTTAGGGTATATACCTAGGAATGGGATTGCTGAGTCATATGGTAATTCTACGTTTAACTTTTTAAGGAACTGTCAAACTGGTTTCCAAAGCAACAAAGACATTTTGCATTCATGAGTATAGGTTTTTAAGAGAAGTAGCCATCCAAATTCAGAAACAAAACAGGCTTTCCATCTGCTTCCTTGGATTTGGCAAATCTAGAATAAATCAATAGTTCTCACTCTGACTGTATACCATAGAGTTAAAAAAAAAAAAAGAAAAAAGAAAAAAGAAAGAAAGAAAATACAGTCTTCATTTCTAGAAATTCTGTTTCAATAAATCTGAGTTGAGCCTGAGCCACCCGAAGTGATCCCCAAGTAATTCTAGTGGCAGTTGGGAGTCAGAACTAAAATGCTAACTCAGGGGAAGTAGTGCAAAAAATTCCCTCTAGAGAATAGGAATCATTAAATTGTCATGGATCCAGAGCTAATTTTAATTTCTTAATTTCCTTGGCTATTTGATTCATAGCCATGTATCTGCACATAGAATCATGCTTGACACAGAATTGGACAAAAATAATTGGCTTAATGTTGAATATTCAATTATATTTTAAGCTTAAAATTAATCATATATAATAGCAATTAATAATTTTTTAAACAACATTCATATTTTTAGCTACTGATGTTAGTTAGGAAACCAAAGGGAAATGTGTTCAATTTAGGATCCCTGACCAAATATTATTTTTGAATACACCATCTTTCCCTAGTTATTGTTATGCTTAGTAGACTTTCTTTCTCTATAATATTGGTAGGAAATTATTTCTTCAAGTGGCCATCATTTTAAAGTCTAGAAGTATAAATGATAAGTTGGAGCAAAATATAAGATAATCAAACAATACTGGCATTTACCGGAAATGTAGTGTGCAATAAAAACTCTCTATATTTATATCTACTTATTTTAAAATCTGAATTCTACCTAAATTTCCTAGTTCCTTTTTCTGTACTTAGTATTAAACATCATTATTTTTTCTCCCCAACCCCATACTATTTCTCTTTCTCTTCACCTTGGTAGCTCTCCTCTCTCTCTCTCTTTGAAAAAATATTTTCTGGATATTATAGTAAGTTATGTTACTCATTTTTTCCCCAGTATCCTTTTGACAAGCTTCATGAAATTTTTACCGGTTTTTATAGCAGATTCTGACAAATATTTTTTCATAATGCCATGCTTTTCCAAATAAATTAGTGGTTCCTGAAGATTGCTGTAACACATACTTATTTATGCTTAAATAAACAATCAATTTTAAGTTATATAGTTTGTATTAAAAAAAAATAGCTTTGTGCTCTCTAGAATTACCCCCTCCCATAGGTTGTATAATGGATTGGCTAATTCTTCAGGGAATCTCTCCCAACAAGCAGACAACAGATCCTTTCCCAGATGAACAAGCTTAATCATGTTCCTGGTTCTTAAGTTTTAGAATGGGAAGCTGTTTTTCCCTTTTCTCTCAAATATTATATTACATAAGATTTTGTATTCAGGTGAGGATATATGTATTTCCAAAGGATACAAATATTTCCAGCTAAAAATTTTTTTTATCAATTTTCAAGTTCCAATATAGAAAAATGAAGCTGATAATTATCACTACAATGGTAATCATATTACAATATATAAATGTAGCAAACCAGTAAGTTGTACACCTTAAATTTACACCATGTTGTATGTCAAACATATTTAAATTTTTAAAAAGTGAAGCTGAGAAAGTTAAGTACATTATCTAAGTTACTAAGTGGTTGTTACTGGGTTCAAATAACCTTGTCTACATCTTCCACTGTACTTCATTACCTCTAAATAGCTTTTCTCCCTTATCTATTGAAATCCTACCTATTCTGTTAGCCTAATGAGAAAAACAGAACAATTAAAAACAAGAAACCTAGGCATTAATTGGGATCCCTGATTTATGTAAAATAGTAATACTAAATGCTTCTTGCAGCCTAAAAATAATAAATTGAGAAGTGACTTTCATAAGGCATATACTAGGAAAAGATTTGTTGCTTTGTAAACTTAATCAACATTAAAAAATACAGACTGTTTTTAGTACAACACGTATGACAAAGGCTTCAAAAAGTCTTTTGTTAGGACTAAGGGTCATTGGGCAGTATAGTGTATATTATTAAATAATTTGCAGAAGAGCACATTAAAGTGGCCCACAAATATTTGAAAAGTTTTCAAATTTATTAGCTGTCAGAGAAATGTAAGTTAAAGTGACGATGAGTATCCTTATGAAGCAATCTCTTGTGGTTTTGATTTATATTTCCCTGATGACTCATGATGTTGGGCAACTTTGCCTAAGTTTATTAGTCATTCATATATCTTCTTTGGAGAAAAGTCTGTTGAAGTCATTTGCCCATTTTTAATGGGGTTATTTGTTTTTTTATTGTTGTGTTGTAAAATTTCGTTACATATTTTGGATGAAAGTCTCTTATCAGATAACTGACTTGCAAATATTTTCTGCCAGTCTATGGGTTGTCTTTTCACTTTCATGATGGTGTCCTCTGGGGGTCAAGAGTTTCACATTTTGATAAAGCCCCATTTATCTATTTTTTTCTTTTGTCATTTGTGGTTTTGGTGTTGCAAGATAATAGGAAGTAAATATATTGATCTCTGCCCCTGGTTCCTGGCACAGAGCTCCTGCAACTTTTGTAATTTCCTGGGCGATAGGAGTGGCTTTTGTTGTAATGAGGTGACTCTGGATGGGCTCCTGGATGGCTCCTGGATGGGGGCTGGTCACCAGAAAGACTAAGGCATGATTATAAGCTTGGAATTTTCAGCCCCACCCCATATTCTCTTGAGAAGGGAGAAGGGCTGAAAATGGACTTAATGATCTACCATGCCTACGTGATGAAGCCTCCATAATCATTGGGTTTACAGAGCTTCCAGGTTGATGAACACACCCTCATCGGGAGGGTGACACACCCCAAATCTGCGAGAATAGAAGTTACTGAGTTCAGAGCCCTCCTAGGCCTTACTTAACCTATGTATCTCTGCATCTAGCTGTTCACCTGTATCCTCTAATAAAGTGGTAAATATTTCCCTGAGTTCCGTGAGCTGCTCTAGCAAATTATTTGAACCTGAGAAGGAGGCAGTGTGAACCCCTGATTTGTACCAAATCCAATAGAAGTTGTGTATAACCTGGGGGCCTATTATTTGCAATTGGCATCTGAATTAGGGTGGGACTGAGCTCTTAATCTGTGGCATCTGACACTATCTCCAGGTAGTGTTAGAATTAAGTCCTTATGACCTTAATTTCATACCCAGCTGGTGTGAAAGAGAATTGCTTGGTGTGTGGAAAATCACATACACATTTGGCGACCAGATGTGAAGTGAAAGTTTCTGTATAAATAGAAAAAGGAGACAAATGGGAGAGAAAGACAAGGTAGGGAAGAACTGGGTTTTTCTCTACACAGGAAGTGGAAGACTGAGGTTTTTTTCCAACTCAGGTGTCATATCCAAGAAATCACTGCTTACACCAAAATCATGATCTTCAATTTTTCCTCTAAGAATTGTATAGTTTTAACCCTTACATTTAGGTCTTTAATTCATTTAAGTTAATTTTTGTATATTCTGTGAGGTAGGGGGGCTCCTACTTCATTTTTTTGCATGGATATCCAGTTGTCCCAACACCATTTGTTGAAAAGACAGTTCTTTCCCTCACTGGATTGTCTTGAACAACCTTCCTGAAAATCAGTTGGTCACAAGTGCATGTTTTTATTTCTGGACTCTCAAGTCTATTGCATTGATCTATATAGCTATCCTTATGCCAGTTTCACACTGTTTTGGTTCCTATAGTTCTGCAGTAAGTTTTGATGTCAAAAATGTGAGTCCTCCAACTTTGTTGTTTTTTTTCAAGTGTTTTGTTTATTCTGGCTCCCTTGGAATTTTAGGATTAGCTTTATTTCTATAGCTGGGAATAGACCCATAACAAGAGATGGAATTTGCAACTGAAACAACTTCCCACCAAAAAAAAAAAGTGCTCAATAAGACTAATTGCCTAATATCTCTTAATAAGTTGACTTCTTTCAGTTCCTCATATCTATTCTTACTCTGTCACTTTACAGTGACCTCTTCTTCTGAGAGAAAATCAATAGTCTTAAAAATACCTACTATGAACCTCTTGAATTGCTTCTCCGTGGTTTGCAGGACTCTATACTCTCCTGATTTTCTTTCTTTCTTTCTTTCTTTCTTTCTTTCTTTCTTTCTTTCTTTCTTTCTTTTCTTTCTTTCTTTCTTTCTTTTTTCTTTTTTTTTGTTGGCCTAATTTAACTTTTCTATATGTAAACTTCCACTGAAGGGTGGTAGAGTATATCACCCCAAAATATGCCACTTTGGCATAAGGATTATTTTGAGCTAAAGGTATAGGAGATGCAAAAGGACATTCTACTCTTCCCTTTTCATCCTGAAAACAGGAGATCAAAAACTCCCGTGTAAAAGATGCCCTCCCTGTACCAGAAGGAAACTAACATTCCTACTATCAATGAAAAGTTGAGATTAATTCTGTACAAACAGACCTTGTTAAAATTATTTTCTTCCTTTAGCTTTACTACATAATTTAGTTACTTTTTCACAATTGTTTCTCTTTGTTCAATCCAACAGAAAAGCACATAAGTTTCACCAATTCTTTGGATCTCTTCCTTATGAGGGCTCCCATATCATGCAAACATAACACATCTAAATTTGTATGCTTTTCTGCTGTTAATTGGTCTTCTATCAGTTTAATTCTCAGGCCCTAAGAAGGTAAAAGTAAAATTTTGTCTCTTTACATTCCCTAAATCTAAAAAGTCCCATTCACTCTTAAATATTACAAGGACAATTTCTGAATTTCTACTCCTCCAACCCTTTTCTCCTTCACCCAATGACCTATTAAAGAAATCTCCGTTTACTTTGCAATTCTTGCATCCAGAGTTAAAAATCTGAAGATATGACCAGCAGAAATCAATCTTCAGCTTTAACATCCTTTGAATGGCTGCAGACTAATCTCTTTCGAGGGAACCAATTCTTAGCTGCTTTTATCCAACACTTAGCTCCTTTCTTTTCTTGAACTTCTCAGCGCCCCCTCTGGCCACTAGACTCCTTAGCTGCCCCCGTTGCAATTTACGCAGGCGCATTCCGGGTCTCACAGTGCCCGCCTCCTCGCGGTGAGTCTCCGAATCTCATCCAATCAGGGCCCAGCCAGAAAGCCCAGGCTCAGCAAGGCCTCGCGACGCTCAGCTTCTGGGGGTTTTGCTTCGCTGGCGTCACGTCATCCCAGTCCACGCCTCCCTCCCTCTCTCCCTCCCCTGCGCAGGGCTCCGAGAGGCACCGCCCTTCAGCTGGCGCTCGCTGATTGATCACTGCTCGCGCTGTCTCCTGGGTGACGGGAACGCGGTAGCCTTCTTGGAAGAGACCGGGTGCGCCTGCGCACTTGCTAGATCGCGCGGCCGCTGGAGCTTTGAGATGAAGGTAAACAACCTACAAACCCCGGGGGGCGGGAAGACGCGACCCCTGGCCCTCCCCTTAGCCCTTCGAGCATCGCTTTGAAGGTAGGGTTTGTGACTATCTCCCTCCTCCCGAGTGCGTGAGGACTGGAGAAGAGAGCGGGATGACCAGGGATGGAGAGCAGGGGCGAAGTTGAAGGAATGCGGGGAAAGGAAGGAAAATTGAAGAGGAGAAGGCGGGGAAGGAGGCCTCTCGTTTCTGGGACCGCGGACGGAGGTGAAGCTGTGTGGGAAGAGGGAACGCCGCTGCGGCCGGCAGTGAGCAGACTGGATCTGAAGACCCCGGACTTCGCACGGCAGAAGGAACGTGTCGTGTGAATGTATTTGGGGGGTCGTGGTGAAGCTGACTCGTTCGGACGTCACGAGCTGCCTAGTTTCTTGCAGCTAAACCCCTGGCAAGCCGCGCAACTGCTCAGCACCCTAAAAAGAGTGAAAAGCCTCCGAAAGAATAACCTCAAATTGTACTGCCTGTGACTGGTGCAATTTTACAGATCACTTAGTGGCAGTGTACAGTATTCACGGGGAAATTGCACACGTAGGTCTCACACTCAAGAGCGTCATCCTCTGCGTGCACGATTTCTAGGCTTGGGCTTCTCGTGAACCCTATTCCCCGGTCCCTGGCTACAGCTCATTCACTCTTTATCAAGTAATATCCCCGCCCCCCGGCCCTGATCTGGTAAAGAAATGGAAAGCTCGATTTAAAAATTATTTTATACATTCTCATGGCTATTAGTGTGGAGATGGGAACTGACGGACCGGTAATCTTAACTCACATTTGTAAAGCTCTTCACAATTTATGAAGTACCAGAAGTAATGAGATAGTTATACCTGGTTTACAGCTGAGAATTCTGTGCTTGAGGCAATTTAATCTACCTGCTTTAAGCCCTACAGCTAATAAATAAAAGGCAAGGTCTAAACGTTGGTTTTCTGGTTGTAAAGCTAGCACCTTTTCCATCTCATTGTATGTGTAACGAGCATCTATATAGCTACTTCGAAGAAAATTAATATGTAAATTCACAACCAGAAGGAGATCTGCCATGAAGCTAGTGAAATTCAAGTTTAGGGATCTCTCACTTGCTTGGCAGGATTCCAGGGCAATGTGGTCATAAAATTGCAAAGTAAGATGCGTTTAAACTTCTTTATTTTTTCTGTAAGGGTGTCTTTGTGCTCTACAAAACTTGGATGCACCTGTGATTATAGCACATCCCTGTTTTCCACAGAGGTGGATTTCATCTTCGCTTTAACATAGGAAATGCCTATGATTGGTGTTTAATTTTGACCACTGGAAGAGTTTTATGTTGCCAAATTAAACACTTAATGATGAAGTAAATAACTAATAGATAAAGAAAAAAAATAATTTTGAAGGAAGTATGGGCATTTTGTATTTCTATCATGGTTAAGTTTTTAGTGGCAGTTTTGTTAATTTAATCCCCTCAAATCTATGCCATTGATAACTAGCTAAATTCAAGTTTAAATTAGGTAAATCTTTAATAGCTTTAAAATGCTAAGATTATAAATTTTTATAAAATTAATATTGAAAAACATTCAAAAGCAAAAAAGTTTTATTGCGAACGCTTCCATACATATTGAGGTCTGTGCTTTACCAATCAGACTGTGGTTTTTTTGTCTGGTTGGTTAATTGATTAATCATTTTGTTTGTTACATTGACTTCTTTTGGGTAATCTGTAGCATAAGCCCTCACCATCCTGAATCCTACTGTTTTCATTATCGTGTTTTGACATCTTTTTTGATCAACACTTAATTGTATATTTTGAAAATATAAAAATTGTGGGTTTTTTTTTTAGTGTGTTTTCTCACTGCTAGAAAAGACTTGGCTTGGCACACCGATACAGTTTACCTGGCAGAAAACATCAGGAAACTACCTTGCAGTAACAGGGTAAGAAATCATTAAATGTTAGTATGTCATCCTGACTCCAAATGGTTGTGTGCCCACCTAACCACACCATCTATTCAGTAGAAATTCTTGGATGACAATAAAATGGTGGGAAAAGTAATATATTCATTTCTGTTAACATCATAGTTCATAGAAATTTTGTCCTGATAATTTTTTAGATATAAATTATGAAACTATCATGAGAGAATACTGAAATCACTTGGATGTAAAAGAAAAGACTTTTTATATATAGAGATAAGTAAGAAACATTTACATCATATCTTTGTGTTCTAATTGCTTTTAGAGCTGATCATATTGTGAAAATCTTTGATCGCCATGGTCAAAAAAGAAGTGAAATTAACTTATCTGGGTAAGTACAGAGGTAGATCAAAAACTTTTTCAGGCTTTATTGCCTAAAAGATAAAAAAAAAAGCACTGTTCTAAGACTATAATCAAATAGAATTTTATGATTTATATCTAAACTGTATCTCCTCTTTTGCTTTCTCCAGTTTCAAAGAGGTTTTTTTTTTATACTATAAGCAGTCAATGAAATATGTAGCTATATAGCATATAAGTTAGAGTTTATACTTATAAACACTCATACATTCACAAATGAGCTTTAAGGCAGAATTATAAATGAGTCTTAAATGAGAATTCTTACTTCATTATAAATAAGCCTTAGTGTGTATATATGCAGCTAAGATATGCCTGTATGACGTGTAGTATTTCCTCTCTAATAAATTCTTGGAAAATACTTTCCGTATACTTCTTAAAGGACAAAGTCTTTATATTATCCATTTTAAGGAAATCCTTCTAGATTCCAACAAGCATAACATAAGCATTTTTAATGGTTCCATGTAATCATTACCTGTGTTAGTTATTTTACTGATAGTCTCAGTGGTTATTAACGATGTGTAGAGTCCTTCAGCTGAATGGTCTTATGCTGCCAGGCTTTTTAAATTCATGTCTGCTTTCTGTAGTTTATTGCCACCATCTTTGCAAATCAGGTTGTTTTACTTCTCTCCCACCCACCTAATGGCACCATGTTGCTATTTCCCATCGCTCTCTTAATTGTTGCTTCTGGCTTCTGTATTCTGGAGAACAGAGGGAAAGCTCTTTATAATCATGTCTAAAGTAAAGTAAGAAGGCACTTAGTAGAAAAACTTCTTTGAGTAAATTGTATGAGCTTTATTACGTGATCTCTGTGACATCTATTTTGATTATATATGGCCTTATTTTTTTTACATCTGAGTTCTTTGCTGTATTGATTAAGTTGAATTACACTGATAAAAGATCTCCAGATAAACCAATTGATCAACAATTTGAAGGCATGCTCCTCTTGCATGCTCCACATATCTCTGAAAATATAGAAAATTAAGATCTGACAACATATTTTAACAGTTTGAAGAATAACTGAAGTAATTCCCCAGCTGTCTTAAATGTAAGTCTGAGTATGGCTTACTCAGGTACCCAAAATAACATCAGAGAAGGAAAAGCTAATCCTCAAGGAAATTTCTAAATTATAATAAATGCTCTGGGGTAATTTTAAACAGTAAGAAACATGTTAAATAGACCATTTCCTATTTATAACTATTTTGACATGTTAATTGAATCACTCTTCTTATTCTATTAAGGTATGAAATGAAAGTAACATTTCTTACTATTTCAGAATTCAATCTTATTGTTGTTTACAATCCTGCACCTACGCAGCCTTGATCTGTTTAGTATACAGCTTATGTAGATATAATTTCACTTCTTATCAGTACCTTCTTTTTCCCTTTGTAAGTCTGAAATAATCTTTCAAAAGGTGATTGTACAAATTACCTCCTGATTCCCAGATGTGATTCATTTCTAGAGGTGCTGGATGAGTTTGTTTTACCAAAAGGCCAGGTTCCTTCTAGGTATCAAGAAAATCTGCTAACTTATCAGGTATAATGGCATTTAATATTGTATATGAGAGTGATATTTAAAATAGAATTCAACTTTTTTCTGTCTCCTCAACAACAACAAAATTGATGTTAATATTATCCAAGCAGTGAATGATGAGTTATAGTTTTCACTTTAGAAAGTTTATGACCTATTCAAATAGATTGAATGACCTTGTTACAGGAAAAAATCACAGATAGTTGAGTGTTTAAATTTCTTTCTCCTACTTAAAAAAAAAAAGTATAGTGATGTCTTGCTCTCTTTTTAATAAGTAACTGTGTTGCTATGGACTGGGATAAAGATGGAGATATCCTAGCTGTGATTGCTGAGAAATCCAGTTGCATTTATCTATGGGATGCCAACACAAATAAAACCAGCCAGTTAGACAGTGGCATGCGGTAAGGACAACTTTTTTTTGAATCTTCACTTAGAAGCATGAATGATTTGCAGATTTGATGCTAACAATACTTACTACTTTCATCATAAAGATGCATTGTTGGGTAATTTTCTTATAAAGGAAAAAGTTCATTTCTTTTTAAATTGTTATATTTAACTCTATTAATTTTGCCCAATTAGTTAGAATAAAATTGTTATAATTATAAAGTATAAACAGCTTCTTAAAAAGTTGCTTTCAATGGAACAGACTAAAAAGTCCAAAGGAGAAGCAAAACATATGTGGGAAAACCTGTAGATGGGATTGGCTGCAGGCATGGCTGAATCTAGGGTTCAATGATGCAGTCAAGACTGTCTCCATCTCTTGGCCCCTCTTTTCCCTCTGTTGACTTATTCTAAGTCAGACTCTTGATGGCTACTGGCAGGTATCAGCTTAAACCGTTCTTCACAGCAAGTTATGCCAGAGGAAAAAGCATGTCCCTGTCCCATCCCCAGTGTCCACTCAGTTCTTCAAAAGGTCTCTGAATGGGGTACGCAAGGCCATGGGATTGGTAATTCTACCTGGTGAAGAGTAGGGTGAGGGTGGGGCAGTTCATAAGGGGGAAAAATCCTGGGCAGACAGAATGTATTATAGATCCCTGCTAGGATAGAAACCATTTGGCCATGTGGAAAAGAAAAACTTGTCAATATTTACAGCTAAAACTGTAATTTTGACCTTGGACAAGTTGCTTAACCTCTCTCTAAGCCTCAATTTCTTCACATATACAAAATGGGTTTAATAACAATATCTGCCTCATGGCATCATGTGGCCTGCAGGTGGGCAGGAAGAGATCACACACGGACACTAAGATTAGACTATAATTTGCCAGCTGACTTACCAAGGAATAACTGAACCCAGAGAAAGCAAGTGGCCTTGCAGAGCAGGACCAAGCATAGCTTAGTGCAGTTTCCTTTGACCCTCCAAAGTGATGCACAAGGTGTGCATCCACAGGTGACGGTGTCTGACCAACACAAAGTCTTGCTGGATCTCAAAATCTTCATTTCTTGCTCTGTCCTTTTATACTTTGGTACATCACCGTTCAGAAGGATTTTACACAGGCTGTGTGCTTCCATTCAAGAAGATGTTTATAAACATCAAGTACTGGTTCTTGAACCAGATTCAGCATCATGGAGGCTACATCTTCACCCACAGAAAAGTGCGTAATTAATCCTAGGTGTTTCAAATTGGCAGCTCTCTGCCTCCCACCATCTATCTTCCCATTTCTTCAGGTCATCTCAGAATTGTAATATTTAATTGTATGCCATGGCCAGGCACCAAAATAAGAACTGAATGAATGGTAGAGTTACTGTAATTAAGGTGAAATTAAGGATGTTTTATTGTTGCTATTAATATCTAATGTCTAAAGGCCTTTGGCTATAGAAAGGTATACCTACTACTATTTGTTTTTTGTTAATTATCAATCAATCTGATACATTATGATAGTTAATAAACAACATTTTTAGTATTAATTTTTCTTAAATATTTTGCTGACTTAAGATTCCTTCAAACAATTTAAATTTCATTTATAAATTTTATCTGATTTGATTCTTTGGAGCACTTTAAACACAATTCATAACACATATTCAGACATAATTATTACAAAACTTACTACAATGCCTCTTAAGTATCTTAAATCATTATGTTGACACAATGAATTGAATTTATTTTGTCACTTTTACTAAATGACTTTCATATCTTTTTAGGATTAATTGGTATTTACTCTGACCCTACCTAGGCTTACAGCAGTAATCATTTAGTTATGTATCTGGGATAAAGCAGTCTTTCCAGAGAAAACTCTAAATACAACATCTGGTTCATCAGCCAGTTGGATCTTGGTTAGATCATGGGAAATGGTTGCTTCTCCCAAGGCCACTCAGACCTGAGCACTAGTCATCCTACTCAGCCTGTTTTCGAATTGACCTTCAGTTGTCCTATCAGCAAGAATTTTTTAAGCCTGTGTCTTTCACATAGGTTGCCAGTTTTTTGTTTTGTTTTGTTTTGTTTTTTCGATAGCCAGGTGCATTTTCCTAAAATAATGTAGTCTTTAAATTTTGCTTGGCCAGAAATACATATGATTATTATACATTGGCCTGCTCTGTTAGCATTATTGGAAACTTACATATGGCTTAGTATCTCATTGTACTTTGTGGGGCCTTTTGGAGGTCTTATCTCCTGCGAGAAGAGAGATGGAGTCTGCTTAATTAGCTCTTCTCTTGAAGACATTTGATTACTTGATCTTCTTGGAATACACTATTTAAGCCTCTTTCTAGTTGGCTGTCGTGTGACTGTTAGTAAGGGTAAACTATTGGATGGACTAATATTGTTACACTGCTCTTACTGTTTTTGACCGCAGTTGCTGATCAGACCTTGTTCTTGTCATGTAATCCCTCTTTTCTCCGGTACTATTTAGCTCACTCACAATTGTTTTTATTCATGTTTTCTCAGAAGCAGACTCCACAACAGGATTAAATGTGTAAGGTATTTATTACAGTAAATACCTGTGGAGAAACATAGAGGGGGAAGAAGGGGCCAGAAGAGCCATCAGACGATAGTGCATGTCTGACCCTTGTGAAGGAGAGAAGGAAGGAAGAAATGGGCGTAGAAGCAGCACAGTTCTAGAAAGTTCAGCTAGGCCTATGGGGGTCTTTGAGCCAAGGATACCCATCAAAGGAGTCCTGTGTGTCCCAGGAATGGGCCTCAGCAGTATCCCTGCCGTGCTCAGTCGTTGTCTGGGAGCAGCCCATGGGAGGACATGGCCCCAGCACACTGAGGTGATGGATTCCAATGCCTAGCAGCTGGGGGCCTTGTCAGTTACACTTCTATAGTTGGCGATCTGAAAGGTATATTCTCATGGCTGCCATCCCTACTTAAACTGATAGAGACAAATGCGTATTTATCTTTCATAAAATATATACTTACTATCTTTTATAAAATATACTATATACTTGATATAATAAACATGTAGTCAATTAAACCTAGCAGCCTGGTATGTTAATACTTTAAATTAAAGTTAATTTTTTAACTAAACATTTTATTACACTCACCTGTTATTACAATTAACTTTTCGTGTGCTTTAAGTGAATTTTTGTCCTCCAGATATCTTTATGGTTTTACGGCCTTTCATAAAACAATTTGTTTCAATAGAATATGTAATACTTAATGCTCAAAATCCCCTAATTTAGTCAGAGGAAGCCCCTTTAAGCTTACTCTTTTGTCCTTTTATTATTGCCCTCAACACTCTTGAAAGCCAGGTTGCTTTCTGAAAGCAGTTGCACGATCTGTCAGTGGCTCTCAAAGTTTAGCTGCATCCAAATCACCTGGAGAGCTTATGAAAACACAGGCAACTGGGCATCACCCCCAGTGTCTCATGCAGTAGGACTGGGGTGGAAACTGCGAACTGGCATTTCTAAAGCTCCCAGGTGATGTTGCTGGTCCTAGGATTGCACTTTCATGACCACTTTTTTAGATCCATTGTTATTTCTTTCCTCAGTATATGGAATGAGCTACTCTCGAAGGAGTTCTGATTCCCTTTAGTAGAGAATTATATAAAAGTTCAATTTGTGAGTCCTAGGATGCACATTAAGAACTGGTGGTAGGCAAATGTGCTTCTACCTCCTTCTGAGCTACTTTTAATAATGACAGAGCTGGAAAATGTATATCCTTTTTCAGGTCATGAATTCCCAATGATTTTTCCAATTTAATATATCATGTTATTGGACCCTACTTTTTTTAAAGCATGAGATGTTATCATCCATTAAGATTTTTACCACATTTAGAGTTACAATCATCATTAGCAGACAAATTAATAACTATCTCATCATGAGTCATTTCATGAAATTTCATCATGACTGAATTGAAGCTTATATTTATTATGCATTTGTATTTTAAGTACATTAAAGATCACTTTGTAGTGTCTCAAAATGTCTTTATCACTTACTCTTTGTCCTAAAGCATTAAGTTGTGATATTGTACTTCCACTTTTAAGTAGATGTTAAAATTATGCATAAAGTACTTTTTAAAAGGGCCACTTAGGGGTTATGATTGTGAACTGTCTAGTAATTTATATCTCAATGTTACAGGGATCAAATGTCTTTCCTTCTTTGGTCAAAATTTGGAAGTTTCCTGGCTGTTGGAACTGTTAAAGGAAATTTGCTTATTTATAATCGTCAGACATCTCGAAAGATTCCTGTCCTTGGTAGGTGATGGCTGGAAACATTGCTAAATATTTGCGATGCTTTACGTAAATGTAAATTTTACCACCTCAGATTTTCCTGATATTGCAAGGGAAATTTTGTAATTTAAAATTAAGATTCCCCATACATCGAGCTAAACTAGAAGATCCCTCCTCACTCCCTACTAAGAATTTCCCAGGCTACGTAGAACAGGTTGCCCTAAGGCGAGCCTGTGCCTTTGGACACTAACACATTAATAGCATGCCTTCCATCTGCCCTTTTCTCACCCAGATTGCACCTCTGGCATGGTATACTTCATATGCATATCAACACATTGGGAGGTGGACTGAAACATCTGGTGACTTCTTGGACCAAGTATATCCAGATTCCTAATTCTGACCCCTCATTCTCTCCGAACACCAATTTAATCTCTGTGTTGGGTAGGATTTATAGTTGCCTCAGGGTATATGACTGGAGGTATTTGTGTTTATTCCTTCTCTGACCTTCTTGGTTCAGTCTCTTCGATGCCGCTAATCTCTGGTCACTTAGCATCTGCCCTCTAAATACCCAGGAGGAGACAGTATTGATTCTTTTCAATTACTGTAACATCATGCTGGTGAATGGTGAAACCAGGGGGCTTACTTACATACAGATGGCCAGTGTAATTTACTGCTAATGAAAGAATTAAATGCTGGAGATAATAGTGCCCACACAGAGAAAGTGCCCTTCAGTTAAAGACACTTTTCATTTCAAATAATTTCCACATATATGTAGATCTTTAATGTGAATATCTTTAGTGCTCTATAGCTAAACAGATATGTCACTGATCCATTTGAAAAATTAAACTAAAAAATTTTGTTACAAAAATGAGCTTTCACCATATAAATTAGTCTATTTGACTTCAGTAGCTGTTTTCTGTATCCCACTTCATTTGCAGGTATATCCTACCAGTTAACTTTGAAGCCCCAGAAATTGACACTTGAGGTATAAGAAAATAATTTGTCAAAGCTTGATTATTATGTGTCAATATTTGTCATATACACATGATTTTATATGTGATTTTTGTATTTAAATGAATAGTAATTCTAATCTCAATCTTATTTATTAACTATGTAAAGTGGACCTGAAAAGATGCAGGTTAATTATATATCTTAGGTCCTTTAGCTGCCTGCCTCTTTTAGAGTTTGTTGTGATTTGTGGCTCTGCCTTTTTTCCTTTGAAATAGTTTACTTTCCCAAAACCAAGCTATTCCACTTTTGAAAGCAGCTGTACCATAGCATGATCAGTGAGCAATTTTTACAGTAACTAAACATCTGTTACCTTGTTTCATCTTGCTGATTTATTTCCTTGAACTAAACTAGACACAAGCAGTTCTCACTTTGCATGGTTCTAATGTGCATGAATTCCACTGACCACAGTTTATTTAATATTACCAGTCTCCCGATAACATGATTCAGTTACCGTCATATATTAAGTATGAGTTAATATTAATTAAATGAGTCAATACATGTAAAGTGCCCCGAACACTGTAAGTGTGCACACAAAATGTGTTAACTCTTATTCCTGATGTTAAGGCCAACCTGACTTTTGAGCACTAGAAGAAGAGGAGAGATTGTCTTCTTTCTTTCTTGAGTGTAGAAAGAAGTTTGTCTTTGGCATCTTTTCACCTCTCTTCGTGTACTCCTTTTTCCATTCTAGTGCCCATTACTCTGGGTACCCAGCTCCAGTGTATCACCTGAACCCCTTAATCTATGGTCAGCAAACTCTCCTATATCCCAGGCTCTTCTCTGAATAGTCCCCTCACTTTTGTGCTCTGGTCTCCTGATCTGAAATACTATCTCTATAGTCCCGTATTTCTCTCTTCCAAACTCTGGACTCATATATCCAACTGCTTACTCAATATCTCCAATGAGATTTCTAGTAAACACTTCAAATTTAATATCACCAACCCTCCTTTTTATTTTTCACCAAAACCCTTTTGACCCGTAGCTTTCCCCTCTCAACATTGATGACATTCCATCCTTTTAGGTCTTTAGGCCAAACCTTATCGTCATCCTTGACTCTTATCTTTCTTATACCTTCCATACTTAATTTGCCAGAAAATCTTATAGAATCTACCTTCAGATACCTCCAGAATCAAGACTGTTCTCGTCACCTCTACTGCTACCACCATGGTGTGGGGTTCAGACATCTTCCACCTGAACTTCTGCAATCTCTTAACTGGTCTCCCTGCTTCAACTCTTGCCCTGCTGTAGGATATTCTCCACCCAGAAGCCAGAATGAGCCTTCTACTCAGAACTCTCCAAGGGCTCTCCATCTCACCCAGGGTCAAAGTCAAAGTCCTCACAGTGGCCAGCCAAACCCTCCATGACCTGGCCCTGCAAACTCTCTTGACTTCATCTCTTACTCGTCTTTCTTCACTTCCTGTCCTCCATCCACACCGGCCTCCTAGCTGAGCCACTAACATACTAGGCACACTTTGGCCTCAGGGTCTACTCACTTAACGATTATTTGTTTAAGAACTTACTTTCTGTATACATACTGTATTAGGTTCTATAAGGGGTGCAAAGGATAAAATAGACACGATCTCTGTCTCAGTCACAGCTGAAATAGCTAACACCTGTAGCACTTCTGTAGGCCTGGCGCCCTTCTAAGTGCTTTAACTCATTTGCTCCTCAGCCCTATGAGATAGCTCCTCCTATTACTCCCAGTTTTTGGACAATGTGACTAAGCCATAGAAAGGTTAAATAACTTACACAAGGTTTTGCAGTAAGTGGTGGAACCACTTATTCAAATAGGCAGCCTGCTTCCAGAATCTGTATGCTTAACTAACCTTAAGACTCCTGTGTATTTATCTATCCCGGGACCTTCGACAAATGCCCGCAATGTTAAGTGTGTGATTTCCACCCCAAAATGTAGTTTTTGCACTGGCTAGATTGTTCAGTTAAAAAGCATCCTGATACTTAGTGGCTATCTCATATCCCTCACTAGCTAAATGACTATTTTTAACACAAGTCTCACTAAATTAATATTTGTACTTCAGTATTATCATAAATCCTTCTGTGTCCTTTCATTATATGCGAATAGTCAAAACTATGATGTTGAATCTGCATATTCCAAGGGTCTACCACGGTATGAAACTGAATATAGTAAAAATAACCTCAGTACTTTGAGATTTACTTCTCTTTTTTTAAAACATTTTTAACCCATTTTATTTATTCACTTATTTTTTATCTTACATTTTTAATGGAGGTTCCGGGGATTGAACTCAGGACCTCATGCATGCTAAGCATGCACCCTACTACTGAGCTATACCCTCCCTTCAAGATTTACTTCTCGTAAGACATTATCATAATGGGTTTGGTTATATGGTAAACAAACTTGTCAAGGGGTGAAACATCTTTTTATTTGTAGCCTATGCTCATAGCCACATAAAAAGTTGGAAAACAGGATTGCCTTTATTTACTGTTATCTTGATTTACAACTTGGTAATAAACCGTTTTAAATAAGGTTGCTTAGACGCTGCTTTGATGAGATTTTAAATTCTGTATCTGCTTAATTCCCATGGTATATTACCTAAACTTTCAGATTGACATCACAGATTAAAAAAAAATTTTTTTTTGAGAAATCAGTATGTCTGTACAAAAATCATCTCTTTTTCAGGAAAACATACTAAGAGAATCACATGTGGATGTTGGAATGCAGAAAATATGCTTGCTTTAGGTGGTGAAGATAAAATGATTACAGTTAGTAATCAGGAAGGTGACACGATAAGACAGGTAATACAATAATATCTCTCTGGTCTGCTCTGTTCACGTTTTCCTCTGAAATATAGTTTGTCCATCAAAGTGAGCTATAAATTTGAAAATCTCTATATGAGATATGTATATAATTACTTCATATACTAAATATCAAATTTTTTCTTATGTATTAGGACATTTTTCTTTAATATGAATACTTTATCCAAATATCCTCCTTTGTACATTTCCCATTATCTAGTGTTAGCATGGATTATCAGCTCTGTGGTTATAATCAGACAAATATATTTATGAAATAACTCCTATTTTATACATATATATTTACAATGTAAATGTTAACAACTGCACTCAGTCAGGTCTGCTTGATTCTAAAGCCCATACCTTTAACTAATGTGTTAAATTGCTTCCCAAACTAATCATGATAAAATACCTATCACCTTATAAGATTAACCGTCACATTTTGTGGTATAGCTTACAACTCCTGTAGCATTTTTGAGATAGAGGGGAGAAATGGAAGTTGAATTACAACTCTGTAAGAGAGAAGATGATCTAAATCAGTCAAGTGTAGGCTAAACTATTGTAACAGACGCCAAATTATAAGGACTCAGGATATGGTAGTTTGGGTGGCTTTTTCCTCTTTCTTTTTTCTCATATAACAGAGAAGTAGGCAGGTCATCTATGTATCTCTGCTTCACAAGGTGGTATAGGGCCCCAGATTCCTTTCGTCTTATTGCTTTGCCGTTTTCTAGGGTATTTTGCCCTCATGTGCATAGTTAAAGCTAGCATACGGGTACCACATCTGCATGTCAGCCCCAGGGAAGGGAAAAAGAGAAGTGGAGTGCAAGAAATTTGTGAACAACCTGACCTGGAAGATGCAGTCATTATTTCCATTTATACCGTATGACTCGAACCTAGTTATATGGCCCCACCTAGGGAACCTGCAAGTTTAGTCTGCCTGGGTGGCCATGTGCCTTGCTAAAGCTTGTTTCAGTGGACATTATAAGACATGTAGCAATCACTGTCATTCACTCCAAGGCAGAACAGAACAAAGATAAGAGGAAGAACTTATTACAGCTTGTTCATGGCTTGTTCAAGACTGGACTGACTGAAGATTTGGGCTTTGAGAATTTATAGAAGATAAAACTGAACAAAAGTATGATTCTTGTATCTGGAAACCTTTGAAAGTTAGGGAGAAGTAAATAATTCAATCATGTTGAGCAGACCATAGCATGATTACAGTGGTTCTTGAGGAAGATTAATCTTGCATTACTGTATAAAAAAATAAAGTTTCTAGAAACGTTGTAATTTTGATCACTCTATATCAGTGCCATTTAGAATTAGAATGAAACAGGTCCCCCCTCTTGTATCCATATCAGACCTCATCAATAGATAACTGGCATTTTTTTTAATTCACTGAATCAAGATATGACCTTACAATACTTTTCCATATAACATCCCAGGAAGCCTTTATTGTTCAGACATTATTTACATACCAGATAACTATTTCCCATTTTAATTTTTATATATTTTTTATTGAAGTATAGTCAGTTTACAATGTTGTGTTAATATTTGATATATAGCATAGTGATTCTGGTATACCTATGTATTTATATTCCTTTTCATATTCTTTTTCATTATAGGCTATTACAAGGTATTGAATATAGTTCCCTGTGCTATACAGTAGGACCTTGCTGTTTATCTATTTTATATATAGCAGTATCTGCAAATCCCAAACTCCCAATTTATCCCTCCACCCACTCCCCTGCCCTTTCCTCCCTGGTGATTCACAAGTTTGTTTTCTATGTCTGTGAGTCTATTTCTATCTTATAAATAAGTTCATTTGTGTCATTTATTTCCCATTTTTAATCGCTAAGAAGTTGCTTCTGGAATTTAACATACTACATAAGTTGTGATATGGTAAATAAAGCATACATTATAAGTACTGGTTCATTTGGTATTTTCTCTGAATTGCTTTGACTTGGCTATTCTGCAGAGCACTGCAATGTAATTTGTGTGGATCTATCTTTATTTATCCTGATGAGGACTTGTTTTTCTTCCTGAATCTGAAGATTACTGTCTTTCATCAGTTCTGGAAAATTCTTAGTCATTATCTCTTTGAAATTCACCTCTTGACCTTTCTATTCTGTCTTTCTGAAGCAAGTGTTAGGTGTATGCTGGACCTTTTTATATCTCTTAATTTTTTATTCATAGTTTCTTTTTGTCATTCTGTGAAGCCTTCAGTATAATTTCCTCAAATCAGTTCACTTATTTTTCAAATTTGTCTAATCTTCTGTCTAGCCCATTGAGTCTTCTTATTTTAATGGCTCTATTTTTATTTGTAGAAAGTGTTTTGAAGTTCATTTGAAAATCTGCTTGGACTTTTAAAGAAAGTGTTGTCTTTTTTCATATTTATGAGTCCTTTTATGTTTTTAGTCATTTTAAAATATTTATTTTATGATCTCTTTCTGACAATTCTGTTCTTTTTAGATCTGCTGACTCTTGCTCTTGTTGCATTGCTTCTTTGTTAGTTTTCTCATTTTGAATTGTGAGCTCATCTTCAGCAGGGCTTATCTGTGGAAGTTTTTTGCAGCCTTGGGAGAGGCTTTATATTTGTCTTTGCCAAACACTGCAGGGAGTTTCCAGACCACTCAAAGTATAAATCTGAACCTCAGACTATAATGAAGATAGAAGGGGAAGTCTTTGATTTGAGAACAGTTTTTTTTCTGCCCCAATGCCCAGCCTGAGTCAAATGGGCTTCCTTATTGTCTCCCTTTACGTGCTGCTGCTTTGAAAATCTGCATCAGATATTCAGATTATTTTTCATGAGATAATGTCTTCTGCCAATCTGTGTCATTTGTGTCCTGGACTTTTTCAGTGAAATCTTTTTCTTCATCTGAATCATCACTTTTTCTTCTTCCATATCTACATCACCAGGAATTTCTTCAGCACTCTTAGTCTCCATAGATAGGAGCAGCAAATTTACAAACATGGAGCACAGGAAAGAAACACAGCATCAGTTTCTGCACACACTTTGCTTTTCAGTTTGATCTTTGCTTATGGTCCCTGGTAGTTTTCCTTACCTTCTTTCAAGCTTATCTTAGCCATTTAATAAGATGCGTGTTCATCATCCAGAGTTTCTAGATGTTTATAGCAGTGGAATTTTCAGGTTTTAGTCCTATAACAAAAATGAAACCTGTTTTATTAATAGAATGAATTTCAGTGTGGGGTTTATTCATCATGATATAGTATGTTCACCCCTGCAGACACCAGTGAGGTCAGAGCCTAGCGACATGCAGTTTTGCATGATGAAGACTGATGACCGAGCCTCTGCTGCTGAAAGCACGGTAGGAATTCTAAATCAGATCCATGCCCAAATTATTTTGGCAGTTTTATAGGATATACTGTCTCCTTTTCTAGGATGGTTCAGAATCTATAGCGATAAATAAATTATAGATAAATATAGTCTGTCACTTACTAAACCAGTGTAGGTTTCTCAGGCCTAAATGTTTTGTTTTGTTTTTGCTGCTACCTAATATCACGGCCAATGAGGACATCTTTCTGTTACATTATTGTTGCTTATCTCATTCTTATGGTAGCAGAAACATTGGGGGTACCTTTATAAACAAGAGTATTCATTTCTGTATGATTTTAAAATTTTCACTCTGAGATGTGACCAGAGCTCTGGAAATTATAGTTTTTACTTTTTTAGTGTTTTAGATTCATTTTCCCTGCCACATTTTAACCTTCTGAAATCCAGATGATTTTCACAATCAATAAGAATATGTTTAATGAAGTAATGTTTCTTTATTTCTTAAAAGTTATTATTAAATTGACAGCATCTGAGAATCAAGGAAATATATCAAAGTGTTTCTCCTTTTATATATATCCATTACCCTTAATGAGCCTAGATAAGTAATGCACTCTTTTCTCTCCCCAACATAGTTACACCGTCAACTGAGAATTACAGTTATGTATTGATTTGTGAGTAACAGAGGGATGCTAGTTGAGCCACATTGACCAGTGACCTGCAGGTGATGGAAGGAGTGATGATATAAAAAGCCAAGCTAGATGATCCACACGAGTGTGGATCTGCAATCCCAGATGGCCCAAAATCAAAATTAGATGGCCTTACAAGACTCTCTGTGCTCTTAATATGAATTCAGCTTCTATAGGACTGTGTCAGACTTACATTCCTGTACTGCTCAGTAGTCTTATTAGAGTATAGAGAAATTTTTAAAGTTATTCCATCAAGCTATTTTAACATACTTCCAAAGGTATACCGGATATGTGTAAAGCCAAGAATCCTTCCCAGACTATGTTAGTAAAGTGTTACAAATGTTTTGAGTTAGTCACATTGTTACTCTACTAATTATAACATTTAACACTTCTAAATTTGGCTCATTGTTTTTATAAATTAGGTTTATGCTATTTGGATTTGCTCATTAGCCTTTTCATGAAGTACTGAGTAATTCATTTCAAAATCTCTTAATCTTTCCTGGCAGATAAGTGTGGTAGTTGGCAAGAAAACTCTGTTTCTTTTTAATCTGAATGAACCGGATAACCCAATTGATCTGGAGTTTCAGCAGCACTATGGCAACATTGTCTGCTATAGCTGGTATGTACAAAAGCTCATTACTGAAAGATATCCTGCATTTTTCCATACTAATTATAGTATATTTAATTTTTGTCTAATTTTAACTTCTATATATAACATTTTCTGGATTACAGTCTATGATCTAGTGTGTGAAACTACCTAGCCTATTATCTGACAAATAGGCCGTTGATTAATTATGTTCTCATTCCTTAGTTTTAAGGTACTTGCTTAGTTACTGTGTTGCCAATGATAGTTCATCTCCCTTTTTACTGTATTATTGCCCTTTGCTATAGGTATGGTGATGGCTATATCATGATTGGCTTTTCGCGTGGAATTTTTGTGGTCATTTCCACTCATGTTCGAGAGATCGGTCAAGAGATATTTCAGGCTCGTGACCATAAAGATAGTCTAACCAGTATTGCAGTATCGCAGACCCTTAACAAAGCTGCTACGTGTGGTGATAGCTGGTAAGTTATATTCATATATTCCCAGGAAAGCTTATATAAGGAATATTCAAGAGACTCAGCAAGATGTTATTGGCTAATATGAATCTGTCATTCATACTTGCACTATTAGAACATGTTTGCAATTGAAAATTTCTAAGATGCTTTTACCTCTGCCTTTCACACTCAGGGCAAAACCCAAAATACTAAATGTGTACTAGATACAAAACCAAAAATGGAGTATGCTTGAAAATTAATCTTTAAAATAAGCACTTCTGGGTGACGTGGAGCAAGCACACTCTGCCCTGTCTCTCTCACTGAATACAGCTGTAAAACCTGAACAGAATCTGTGGCACAGCTACTTAAGGACTCTGAAAAGTAAATAAATAGCAGGCAGATTGGAGAAAAAGACCAGAATTTGAAGTACCACTGACCCAGTGGTGAGTTTCCCATTTGTCTTCTGGTCTCCCTCAGCCAGGACTCAGGGCGGCCTGAAACATGGAAGCAAGCACCAGAAGAGAGTCAGAGGGAGCTCTGAGCGAAGCCCTCTAGTTCTGGCTCAAGTTGCAGGAAAGGGAACTCCTAACGCTGGGAGCTGGAGGAATCCCTCAATTTTCTTTCTTTCTTTTTTTTTTTCTTTCCTTTATTCTCTCATGCCCCATCCACCATACAGTTCCACCATGTCAGTGGCAGCAAGGACCCACAGGCACCTAAAACTCTGATGAAGGGTAACCTTCCTCTCCAATTGGAGGAGCTGTGGTCCTGAAAAAGTGGGGACACCCCTGTTGTTTATGTTTCTCTCTGTCCTCTTGCTGCTTGGCTACAGATACAGGTGCAGTTGTAGAAAGTACAAGGAAGAGAAGAGTAACTAGAATCCCATCTTTTGTGCTCGAAGACCAAAATAAAGGAGCCCCAGGGAACCATATACCAGAGAAGTCCTGGAGAAGGAGGAACTCTGGAAAGCAAGCCTATAAATATATTTATGAACTCTCAGGCTCACCTCTGAGCTGTGTTATGTGTCTCATATCCTCAAACCTACCAAAGACTTTGAGAACTGAACTAAGGGACAGATCATAGCCCAGGTCCTATACTGGCTACTCAGGCCATACAAAGACGTATCTGAAAATCACTGCAGACAGTTTGGTAATGGAACTGACATTGAAACCATAACCCACAGAAGTCTGGTTGAAATGTGTGGCCTGAACCCAACTGGGCTGATTGCCTGCTTAAAAATAAATTAATTAATTAACCTTCTCCATTGGATTTAAATAAGACACAGAGTCTCATAATAACATGATACTCAAAATGTCCAGAATATAACCCCAAATTACTTGACATATGAAGAATCAGGATAATTTTAACTTGCTTGGAGAAAGGCAATTCAAAGATGGCAATGCCAAGATGACACAAATAGCTGCTGTTATAAAAATGCTCCTAAGAGGTAAGGGCTAGCATTCTCAAAACAGATTGAGAGTCAGTCTCAGGAAAGAAACAGAACCTATAAAGAAGAAGCAAATGGAAATTTTAGGACTGAAAAAAATATAATTAATGCAATGTTTCTAAGCTGTAGATCAAAGAACTAAATTGGGCACAACCACCCCCACCTCACCCCTGCCACCTCAGGAAAAAGAAACAAAAAATTTAAAAGAGAAAATATAATTAAATATAGAAATGTTAATATTTTCTTAGCTTAACCTAGTAGATCCTCATGCATCCCTTTTCGGAGAACACCGACCTGTTCCACAGCTTATAACTATTCGTGAACATAAACAGTTTTACTTAGCACTTGTATTTAAAGTATATATGTTTTTATTTTTCAGCATTAAAATTCATGACTTGGCAGAATTGAAAGACATGTATGCTATAATCAACCTGGATGATGAAAATAAAGGTATTGATTTTTCTGAAGCAGATTGATATTTGATCCTTTTGATTACAGAGAGTAATGTATTTGTTACTGTATGGTTTGCATTCATTGTAGGAGGAAGTAAAATTAACACCTATCATTGGAGTTCCCTAATATAGCATCCTTATTTTAGTAATTACGTTGAGTCATACTCCTTGACTAGAAGCATGTAAGTCCACTTTCATTCAAAGATTTCTGAAGTATTTTATCTCAATTCCAGTTGTAAAATCTAAATTCTTACATACCTTCCCTTTGAGCCAGCGTTGAATGAATCTGGGCTCATGTTCATAAGCCAATCCATGGTGAATGTCCTAGTCTAAATAAAGACTAAGCTATTTTAAAATTTTGAAGATTTTTATACTTCTGGTAGCTTAAGTGAAAACATTGCTTGTTTGCCTGCAACAGCATACCTGTTTTTGAATAACCCTTTATTTTGTCAATTATTTCAGGATTGGGCACCTTGTCCTGGACAGATGATGGCCAGTTGCTGGCACTGTCTACCCAGAGGGGCTCACTCCATGTTTTCCTGACCAAGCTTCCCATCCTCGGGGATGCCTGCAGCACCAGGATCGCACATCTCACCTCCCTCCTTGAAGTCACCGTAGCCAACCCTGTTGAAGAAGTATGAAAATGGTATTATTTTTATTTGTTAATAAAATCAAAACCGTTTCAGCAGTTGATTTCCGATTGTTATTTTTCTTTGTCATAGGAGCTACCGATCACAGTTTCTGTCGACGTGGAACCCAATTTTGTTGCAGTGGGACTTTATCACCTGGCTGTGGGAATGAATAATCGGGCTTGGTTTTATGTCCTTGGAGAGAACGGCAAGTCTAAATCCAATTATTTTCTTATCTAGCATATAATTTCTGTTTTTATTTGGGAAGCACTGATAGTTTCTTTTAAGACCAAGTCTTTCACTCTTTTTTTCTTCAGACATCTCTTTCTTAGCTTAAATTGTTTTGTGAATCTTCCAAAAACTTTGCATAATTTTTGGAAAGGTTTTATTCTTTACCTTTGTAGTGATCTTTAGAATTGGACCCTGGATTCAAGTTTCCTTCTGCCCTTTTAAGCTGGGCGACTGTAGACAAACTCTTTACCCCTCTGAGCCTTGGTTTACCTATCTGGAAAATGAGGATTCTTCTACTTGTAAGGGGTCATGAAGAAAATTAAATGCAATGAAATGTGTGATGTGCTTTTGCACAATGACTATCTCAGGCATTGGTCTGGTAGGTACTTAGTAAATGTTGATTCCCTCCCCACTTTATTTTTTGAATAATGACCATTAGCATCTAAAGGGAGCTTGCTTTTTCTTCCTTCCTTTTTCCCACCCCTTTCCCTACTGGAGATCAGGTATCCCTTAGGAATAATGCCAGAATTATCCTCAGATAGAGTATTCCATTAAGCTTATAATCACTACGGCTTAATTTTTGGTTGTTTTGCATGTGATTTTATCTTATATTACTTTGTTTCTTGTGAACCATTATGGAATTCCTGGAGGCGAATTTATATGGCAACCAAGATTTTCTTTAGACTGGCTAACGTAAACATTTTAGGTTCAGAATATCCTTGCAAAGGTGCACATTTAAAAATTATTTGTAAATTTTTTATATAAGATAATTCTATTTACATTTCAATGCATTGTTTATTTTCTTTAACTGCTACAGCTGTTAAAAAATTGAAAGATGTGGAATATCTGGGGACAGTAGCCAGTGTTTGCCTTCATTCTGACTATGCGGCTGCACTTTTTGAAGGCAAAGTCCAGTTACATTTGGTAAGTACAATTTTGATGTCCCAGAGGTGCTCAGATATGTGATGACCACAAACAGTCTAATGTCTTATTATCAAGAACTTTGGTCAAGAAGCAGCAGTGTACAGACTAGCTAGAAAGCCAGGAGTGGACAAAGGGTTAATAAACTCTTTACCTTTCTGCATGAGATGTTCAATAAACTTTCTAGTTCTGTTCCCAAGAAACCTGGCAGAGCATCAGCTGTACTACTCACAACATTGCTTGTGGTAAAAATGACCGTGTAAACTGCATCTAGAAGGAACTCGAAGTAAACTATACAAACTAATGGGAATGCCATACGTCTGGGTTCCTGGAATGCCCTGGTCCATGTATTCGGCATGTCACTTGTAGGAATCCTTGAAAAGATGGCTGTTGGTTGTTCAGGAGATATTGGCCCCTGGAATATGGGGCTTCTCAACCAGGGCATCTCCCACATCTACTTCTTGGCTCTTTGCTTCTGGGAATCCAAAGAGATTAGCTCCTAGACCTTTGCAGAGCTTGCGGTGAAGACTCTTCCCACTAACAGGGTGTCTAATGCTGCCCTGCTGGCAAGCTGGGCTTCCTGCCTGATGTCTTTCTGAGTAAACTGGTGTGTGGTAGTCTGGTGGGTCTGAATGTTTAGTTGACCTTAAGAAAAAGGCTCTCCCCTATCTCCTGTATATTGCAGACCAAGTATATTCAGATAAATCTGTGAGCCACTGTTATTCTTTATGTTTTAGATAGAAAGTGAAATCTTGGATGCTCAAGAAGAACGTGAGACTCGGCTGTTCCCAGCAGTGGATGACAAGTGCCGGATTTTATGTCATGCCTTAACTGGTGATTTCCTCATCTACGGTACTGATGTACGTATTGGCCTCTTTAATATGGAACATGGGGGAATTTCTCATTTTTACTTTGTACTATAAGATATTTATTTTATATGAATATATACTGTATATAATGCAAATATATAGATGTTATATATAATTATAATATAAACATTATATACTTACGTAGAGCACATAGCATGATTTGCTAATATCAAGTGCTTTTATGATGATAAGCAATTTTGATGGCACAGTGAAAAGGGCAGACTTTGGAGTCTGGAAAATCTAGACTCAAATATTAGTTCTCTTACTTGCTAGTTGCTGCCTGATGCCTCCCAGCCTCATTTTCCTTATCTAGATGCTTTAAGGATTTCCTTTGATGACAAACGTTAAGACACCTCATTCAGCTTTAGATCTCCAGTGCCTATATCTAGTAGGCATTTGATAAATATTAAAATTAATTAAATATTGAGGATTTCACTTCAGTCTTTTGAACTACCAATACCCTATACTTCTAAATATTGCATTAGCCACATGTACATAAACCATAGCCATAGTAATAGCATCTTATATTTGTAAAGAGTTTTCAAAGATTTTTCAAAGCATATCATACCTGTTACCTTGTCGCTAAAAGAATGCAGTGAAGTTGGTTAAAAAAAAAAAAGGCATTGTTTTCCACATTAGAAAAACAGTTATTCACTGTTTCAATGGTTCCATTTTCTCACATTTTAAAAAAAAAATCATGTTTTAAAACATACTGCCATAAGAGAGACTTTTAAAATTGAAGTTTAACCTAAAATGATCAATCTTTGTGCTAATATACGTAAGTAGAGTAGGTCTTATATATCAAGTGAAGTGGTAAATGATATGGTAAATAATTAGTAAATACAGCACATTTGTATGACACACAACGGTTTATAGAGCCCTGATCTCACTTATTTTATCTCATGAAAATAAACAGGAAAGTTTTAGTGATGAGGACACTGCAGATTGAGAGGTTAGTAAGTTTGTAGTAGAGGTGGACTGGAACAAGCAAGATTTCCTGATGGAAAATCTCTTCCCACTATGCTACACAGCATTTTGAAGTAAGAATCCAAAGTGTAGTACTCTGCCAGTAGTGCAGCATTTATCTCGATCTCATTCTTTTTTTTTCAATTGAGATATAATGGACATATAACATTATATGAGTTTCAGGTGTACACCATAATGATTCAGCATTTGTATATATTACAAAATGATAACTACAATAAGTCTAGTTAACATTCATCACCATACATAGTTACAAAATCCTTTTTTTCTTATGATATACCTTATTCTTGAGTGATTCTGAAAATATCAGTGTTTTTCAGCAGCTTTGTTGGTGTATAATTGATACACAATAAACTGCACTATTGAAAGTCTCCAATTTGATACTTTTGACATATGTATACACGTGTGAAACACCATCAATTCAATCAAAATAGTGAACATTTTCATCACCCCCAAAGGTTTTCTCATGCCCCTTTATGATTCCACCTTCCTATTCCTCCCCACTAAGTGCTTTCTGTCACTATAAGTGAGTTTGTATATTCTAGAGTTTATGTGAATGGAATCATATAGAATGTACTCCTTTTGTGAGGCTTCAGTATAGTAATTTTGTCAGTAGTACATTCCTTTTTCTTGTTGGGTAGTATTCCACAGTATGTGTATATTATAATTTGCTTACCCATGAACCTATAGATGGACATTGGGGTTGTTTCCAGTTTGGGATATTTACAAAGAAAGCTGCTGCAAATAAATTCATGTTGAAGTCTTTACTTGGACGTATGCTTTCTTTTCTCTTGGATAAGTAGAACGCTACATCATATGGCATGTATATGTTTAGCTTTTTAAGAAAATGACAAACTCTTGTCTAAATTTGTTGTACCATTTTACATTCCCATCAACAGTGGATGAGTGCTCCAGTTCCTCTACGTCCTTATTAACACTTGATGTGATCAGTATTTTACATTTTAACCACTCTAGTAAGTGTGTAATGATAGCTCATTATGATTTTAATTTGCATCTCACTAATGGGCTAATGATATAGAGCATCTTTTCATATGCTTATTTGCTATCTGTATGTCTTTGGTGAAGTGTCTGTTCAGATTTTTTTTTTTTACCAATTCTTAATTGGATTGTTTTCTTACTGAGTTTTGAGTGTTCTTTATATATTTTGGATTCAAGTCTTTCATTGTATATAATTTTTGCAAGTATTTTCTTCCCAGCGTGCAAGTTGTCTTTTCGTTCCCTCAACAGTGTCTTTCAAAGAGAAGATTTTTTTTTTAATTTGGACCAAGTCCAGTGTATCAGTTAATTTTTTTTATAGATTTTGCTTTTAGTGTCATCTCTAAGAAATCTTGGCCCAACTGAAGATCACAAAGTTTTTCTCCTATGTTTTCATCTAGAAGTTTTAAAGTTTTATGTTTTACATTGAAGTCTGTGATCCATTTTGAGTTAATTTTTGTTTATGCTGTGAAGTATGGATCAAAATGGGTTTTTTTTTTCTTATATATGGATATCCAGTTGTTACAGCACCATTTGTTGAAAAGGCTGTTCTTCCTCTATTGAATTGACTTTATACTTTTGTCAAAAATCAGTTGTCCATAAATGCATGGGTTTCTTTCTGGACTTCCTGTTGATTCTGTTGATCCATTTGTCTATCTTTACATCAGTATCATGCTGTTTTGATTACTGTAGCTTTATAATAAGTCTTAAAATCAGGTAGTGTTAGTCCTCTAACTTTCGTGTTTCCTTTTCAAAGTTGTTTAGGCTGACAGTTTTTTCTTTCAGTACTTTGAAGATGTCATTCCACTGTCTTCTTGCCTGCATTATTTCCAACAAGAAATCTGTCCTCCTTATCTTTGTTCCTCTGTGTGTAATCTCTTTTTCCTCTGGCTGCTTTTACTGTTTTATCTTTATCACTGGTTTGGAGCAATTTGATTGTGATGTGTCACGATGTAGTTTTCTTCATATTTCTTGTGCTTGGGGTTGTTGAGCTTCTTAAATCCAAGGGTTTATAAGTTTAATCAAATTTGGAACATTTTCAACCATTATTTCTTCAAATGTTTCTTTCTCCCCTATTTTGCCCTCCAGTTTCAGAAATTCCAATTACACACATATTAAACCTCTTTAAATTATCCCACAGTTGATGCTCTTTAAATTTTTTCAATTCTTTTTTCTCAGTTTCATTTTGGATAGTTTCTGCTGCTGTATATCAAAGTCACTAGCCTTTTTTTCTGTCATGTTTAATCTGCCAGAATTTCTTCCATTGTATTTTTCATCTCAGACATGGTAGTTCACTTGCAGAAGCTATATTAGAGTCTGTTTTTATATCTTCCATGTCTCACTCACCTTTTAAACATATGCAGTGCAGTTATAATAACTTTTAGTTACCTTGTCTGCTGATTCTAATATCTGGGTCAGTTCTGGGTCAGTTTTGATTGATTAATTATTCTCCTCCATATGAGTTATGTTTTCCTGAGTCTTCGCATACATGGTACTTTTTCCTTGTGGGATGCTGGATGTTTTTGTATTCCTAAAAATACTCTTGAGTTTTGTTCTGGGATGCAGTTAATTTGCTTTTGAGCCTTACTTTTGTGATTTGTTAGGCAGATGTGAAACACTGCTTAGCCTACAGCTAATTATTTCCCACTTTTGAGGCAACATCTTCCTGAGAACTCTACCCAATATCCTGTGAATTACGAGTTTTCCAATCTGGCTGTTTGGAACAGTCACCATTCCCAGTCCTGTATGAGTGCCAGTCACTGCTCACTCTAATTCTTTTGAGTGGTTCTTTTCCCCAGCATCAGCGGTTCTCACATATGTATACAGTGATCAGTACTCTGCTGAAGACTCAAGGTAGACCCTCTGGAGATCTCCCAGGTTCTCTTTCAGTGCAGCTTTCTCCTCTCTGGTACTGTACCCAGCAAAGTCTAGCCATCGCCGCCTCTGCCTTCACCAGATTCTCAGCTTTGTATTCTCAATTCAGGGAATCACGCTCCGCTTGCATTTTCTCTCCTTTAGCGATAACTTGGAAACCCTCTCAGGGCAAAGTTGGAGCAATCATAGGATTTACCTTGCTTGTTTCCATCTCTCAGAGATCATTGTCCTCTGTTGCCTCATTCCAATGTCTTGAAAACTGTTTTCTTCATGTATTTTGTCTGTTGTTTTTGGTCATTTTGGGTGGGAAAGTTAAATCCAGTCTGTTTTTCCATCTTGGCCTGAATAGAAGCCCAAGATGTTGTCACATGTTTTTATCTTAATTAAACTCTTTATTTAGAGATCATTGTAGATTCACATCAGTTGTGAGAAACTATACAGAGAGGTCCTGTGAACCTTTTTCTTAGTTTCCCCCAGTGGTGCTGTTACATTATGTACCACAAGCAGGATATTGACATTAACAGTCAAGATATAGAACAGTTCTGTCACCACAAGGATCCTTCCTGATGCTCTTTTTTTCTACACCCACTTCCCTCCTGCCCCTACCCCATCCTTAATCCCTGATAACAAATAATTTGGCTTTTCTAGTCTATTCCAATGACCTATGAGTCTATCCCTCTACCAGTACTGCACAAATCTTGATTATTATAGCTATAAAAAAAGTCTAAAAAATTTAATAGACTATTTTTCCCACTTTATTCTTTTTTCCCCAAAAACTGTTTTAGCTATTCTAGTTCTTTTGCTATTATATATAAATTTTAGGATAAATTTTTTTTGTAGATACTTGTCTGTGTCTACAAAAAAATCTTTTTGAGATTTTTGTTGAAATTGTATTAAACCTGTATATCAGCCGGGGAGAAATAACATGTTTACTATGATGCCTATCCAAGAACACAGTATACCTCTCCATTTATTTCAGTCTCTTTGATTCTTTCATTAGTGTTCTTCAGTTTTCAGCATATAAGTCCTATGCATGCTTTGTTAAATTTACACCTAAGTATTTCATTTTTTTGAGTGATTAAAAATGGTATTCTATATTTTAAAATTTTGATGTCTACAAGTTTGTTGCTAATATATAGAAATACAGTTGATTGTATCTGGTGAGTTTGGTTTTTTATTTTAACTTAATTTTCTAAATTATTAATTAATAGCAAAAAATTTTTAAATAACATGATTTGAAAGTCACTCTTAAATAATAAGGGTGTTGCCTACAAGTAGAAAATCTAAAAATCAATTAAGCTTTAATATCACTAAGAATATTAGAATTGATAGACTGTTGAATGTACGTTCTCATTTTACTTATTTTCTTGGGTCTCTACTTTGCTTATATAGTAAATATTATTCTTAGACTCTTCCTCGATCAAAAATATGACAATTTTTTCTCTTCAAATTAGGAAGTATGTTTAACATTAATGCTGAAAGTCAGTATTTTCTTGACAACCTTTTATTTCTCTGACTGTATTTTTTTTTTTTTTTAGACTGGTGTCATTCAGTATTTCTACATTGAAGACTGGCAATTTGTTAATGATTATCGACATCCTGTCAGTGTGAAAAAGATTTTTCCTGACCCAAATGGGACCAGATTAGTTTTCATTGATGAAAAAAGTGATGGATTTGTCTACTGTCCAGTAAGTCTAAAAAAGTTTTCAAATGCTTGTTTAAAAAAAATGCAACATATTAAAAATAACTTTTTTGAATATATTTTATATATAAAATTATTTTCTCTTAAACAGTGCCAAAGATTATAGTACTTTGTTATCATGTTCGTGATATGTTTGTGATCTGTTTTCTGGCAATTTACATCAAGAAAACTGTTTCCATGATTTTGTAATTTTTAGTGTCAGCCCCAGAGAGATTTTTTTTTTAATGGAAAGAATAGTTGTTATATTCTACACCACTTTAACCTTGTTTACTGCACAGTATTGCAGCATATCTCTAGGTGCGTGAGTTTTCTCTCCAGAACTGCAGTAGCTTCAGAGGGCAGGGACTGTGCCCTGTTGTTTCTGCTCACCTCAGATTATTTTCTTCTTCCATTAAAGATCTGGAACATAAATGTGTTTTGTATTAGGTGATTAAAAACAGATGAATCCATTTTTAGACTTAGTTACTCTCCTTTTTAAATATCCTCAACTTTTTAAAAAAATATAGATTTAGAAAAAGGATTTGTGTTTTTACATCATTTACTATACTTGGACTTTTTAATTTATTTTTGATATCCAGGTGATGATATTTAGTATGTTCTTGGTCACAGCTCACATTACCTACAGCTGCTCTCGGGACCCATCCCTAATAGCTGATCCCCAGGCATCTGTCCTTCACCATAGTGAAGACATGATCCAGTGAAGACAGCTCTCCTCCCACTAGACACTCTCCCAGATAATACAACTTCCTTCCTTCTGTTTCTCTCCCTCCCTTCTGTTTCTCTCCCTCTCTTCCTCTCCTTCCTGGCTTTTTTTCTCTTCCCTTCTTTTCTTTTCTATTTTTCCCTTTCTTTTCCTTTCCTTCCTTCTTTTCTTTTCTTTTCTTTTCTTTCTTTGACAAATATAATACTTTCCACAGGAGTGGAATTCCTGGATTATTTACGCAAAATTCCTAATGTGCTAGTTCTTACTCATCCCATTCCTCAGTCACAAAACAAATGAGGAAAAATAACTTAAATATAAAGATAACCTTGAGTTCCCTCTACCTGATAAGGAAATTCAATCTTGTAAAGATTCCCTTTCTCAGAACCCTCCTACACTGCTGGTGGGAATGCAGTTTGGTGCAGCCACTATGGAAAACAGTGTGGCGATTCCTCAAAAGACTAGGAATAGACTTACCATATGACCCAGGAATCCCACTCCTGGGCTTGTACCCAGAAGGAAATCTACTTCAGGATGACACCTGCACCCCAATGTTCATAGCAGCACTATTTACAATAGCCAAAACATGGAAACAACCTAAATGTCCATCAACAGGTGACTGGATAAAGAAGATGTGGTATATTTATACAATGGAATACTACTCAGCCATAAAAACCGACAACATAATGCCATTTGCAGCAACATGGATGTTCCTAGAGAATGTCATTCTAAGTGAAGTAAGCCAGAAAGAGAAAGAAAAATACCATATGAGATCGCTCATATGTGGAATCTAAAGACTCATGGACAGAGAATACAGACTTGTGGTTACCAGGGGGGTAGAGGGTGGGAAGGGATAGACTGGGATTTCAAAATTGTAGAATAGATAAACAAGATTACACTGTATAGCACAGGGAAATATACACAAAATGTTATGATAAATCACAGAGAAAAAAAAAATAAAGATTCCCTTTCTCTAACAGGGTACAAGGAAGCTGGGCTGCCTTGCTTCCCTATGTAGGTTCACTGCAGGTTGATGCATTTTTCTTCTCCTTTTACAGTTCTCCTTTACTTGATAATTTCTGTCAAAAGGCTAGAATTTCCTCTCTCATGGGGTTGGGATGAGATCTCAGTAAGCTGATTTTTCCAAGCATGTTATCTGGCACTTAGCAGGGGTTAGTTAAAGCCCTTTACCTCTTTGCCACCACAAGCCCTCGAGGTCCAGAATTTTCTCACTCGTTGCTGTTCATCCCTAATCTCTTTTCCAACTTTAACCTGCAACTCAGTTAAGTTAAAAAGAAAAACCCTGGAAAAACAAAGTCCACACAGAAGAATGACTCCACCAGAGCACAGGCTCTCCCTACCCCAGCATGGGGTGGAGTGTGTGCTTCTTTCCAAACTAAGATCTCATTGGTAAGTTAAAATTTTAGGCTGTTAGATGAGATATCTGAGGGCTGTGTGGTGCCCACAGGAGTAAGTCCCTCTTTTAAATAATATCTAGACTTTCCTATGAGTAAGGCCAGCTTGGCAGGGAAGGGAAAGGAGGGCTAGTGGCTCAGAGCCTCCCCCATGGCCTCAAACCCAAGAGGAGGCTGTGCTAAGGCCCTTGGACCCTGGACCAGAGTGCTGTGCATTTTATTTGATTTTAACACCTACCCCATCATAGTGTGCTACTATTTCAGCTGACTTTTCCCCTCAACTTCAAAGAATTTGAGACAAACACTGCTTTGTGATGTACACATGTGAAAGTATATAATAATTCAAAGTACGACTATTCCTCTTTAAAATTCTTGTATATACTCACAATTTCCCGCCATACGTAGATTTATTCAACCTCTTTTCCCTCACTATGTGGATGGTAAGGAAGTGACTCCTGTTATAAATTAGAATTGGGAGAGATGCCTTTTTCCCTACACATGCCCTGATAAAACAGCCTTCCACCCCATCACTCCCTGTACGCCCATGAAGGATGACTTGTGGTACATTGTAGAAAGTTCACAAACGGGCAGTAGAGTGTAGTAGTTAAGTGCATGCACAGACAGACAAACCTGAATTTAAGATTAGTTATAACAACAACTAATATTTCTGTGCTGAGTATGCATTCCATATATCAGGGATCTCTTTTAATCCTTACAGCAGCCCCAGGGATAAATACTTGCATCATCGTCATTTTACAGAGAAACTAAGGCATAGAAAAGATAAGTAACTTGTCCAAGGTCACACAGGCAGCAGATGGTATCAGTGGTGTGAGCCTGCGCCGGCTTCCTCCAGGGCTCTCACTTTGATTGGATTCCCCGTTTCCCCATCTATAAAATGGATACAAGTTCCAGTATCTACTTTGTAGGTTGTTGTATAAAAATCAAATGGGGTGATATACATAAAGCTCTCACAGCGCCTGCCACACAGTGAGCGCTTAAATGGTTACCCTTTTAAAAAAATTTCTACCATCAGTCCTCTGGCATTGGTGTGCTCATCCTTACAAACTAAGAGTCAGCATGACAGAGCAGATAGAAGCATGAACTGTGGAGCCAGACTGCCTGGCTTCTGACTCTTCAACATACTAGCTGGGTGACTTTGGGCAGATTTCTGGGTGCCTCTGTGTCTTCATCTGCAAAATGGGCACAATTATAGTATCTGTCTTACAGAGTAAAAGATTAGAATTAAATGTGTATTAAATTATATATATAGTTTATGTATCTAAAAGTAATTCTATATTAAGTACAATTTATAAAATAAGTTAAGTAAATATAAGTACAGTGAGTGTAATTAGATGTAAGTACAATACCTGATAAGCAGCACTATCCAATAGAAAGATGATTTGAATCCCATATGTAATTTTAAATTTTCTACTAGCCACATTTTTTAAAAAAGGGAAAAAGAAACAGGTGAAATTAATTTTAATATTTTTAATTTAACCCAATATTATCATTTCAGTATGTAATCAACATAAAAATTATTGTGATGTTTTACACTCTTTTTTTTTAATACTGACTCCTTGAGATCCAGTGTGTGGTAAACCCACAGTAACCCACATCTCAGTTCAGAGTAGAATTTGGACATTATAGTACTCAGTAGCCACATGTGGATATTGAATAGTGACTACTACTGTATTGGACAGCACAGCTCCATAATATTAGTTATTATGATTGGTAGGAATTTTATATTTCATTCTTATTTTGAGAGGAAGATAGATTATGGAGGAGGCAGGTGTTTCTCAGTTCCATATTCAGGATATATATAAGCCTATCTGCCTGAGGTCACAGGGCTATGTGGATTGATTTTTTCATAGCTTATATTTCTGTAACTATTTGTTTGTTAGAATGTATTGTAGAGAAGTCTTTGAAATACAACACACCAAATAAAATTTATTTAAATTTCAAATCATATATGAATTAATTTGTTTCTTCTCTAGTTGAAGCATTTCTGGACCTAGTATTATTGAAAATTGTCTGAACACAAATGTGTTCATAGTTTAAATTTCCATCATCTTGAGCAATTTCGATTATTTTTCCTTAACCTAAAGTTGTCTGTCCAGACTTGTAGTTTTTCTTAAAGAGTCGCCAAATCGTAGATAAAACCCATGATTTCCCATATAACCACAGTTTTTTCAAGCCTGGTATGGAGATGGGAAAAGAAGCTTACCTTGGGGTGTTGTTGAGCTGGTACCAATATGGGTGGTAAGCTTAGCCAGCTAAGGCTGCGAACAGGCTCCTTCCTGCGAAGGCAAATAAATGATAATGATTCAAGTACAGACTCAAGGCAAATCTGTAAATCCTTATTTTGTAGGTTAATGATGCTACCTATGAGATTCCAGATTTTTCACCAACCATAAAAGGTGTTCTTTGGGAAAACTGGCCAATGGATAAAGGTGTGTTTATTGCCTATGATGATGATAAGGTGTACACTTACGTCTTTCACAAGGACACCATACAAGGTACTTAATCGCTTTTTTGTACATTTGTTGAGAAATAAACTTCCATTGCAGTGAAATTAAAACATTTCTTTCTGATGCATGTGCTGAGTATTAGCTTTCAGCATTAAGATGTCCGTTTTATAATACAGGATCCAAGGTCATTTTGGCTGGTGGCACCAAAGTTCCCTTCTCTCATAAACCTTTGCTGTTGTATAATGGAGAGCTGACCTGCCAGACCCAGAGTGGAAAAATAAACAACATCTACCTTAGCTCCCACCGCTTCCTCAACAGTTTAAAAGATGCAGGGCCTAACGAGCTGCGGCAAATGCTGACACAGACTTTAATGCTGAAAAGGTAGGGTTTGAAATACTTCTTGTGGGGCTTCTCCTTTGCTTTTGTGAGTTTAAAGGTCAAATCTGGGGGGAGGGTACAGCTCAGGAGTAGTGTGCCTGCCTAGCATACGCGAGGTCCTGGGTTCAATCCCTACTGCCTCCATTAAAATAAATAAGTAAATCTAATTACCTCCTTCCCCCCAAATAAGTAAATAAATTAATATTTAAAAAAGGAAAAGAAAAAAAGGTCAAATCCTGTTAAAATAGATGGAGAGATGGAGATACTAGTATTTTCCTCATTTGCTTCATGGGATTACTGTAGGCTCAGCTAAGATGATGGATGTGAGAATGTACAAATTCTAAAGGAAGTACTCCTGTACTGTCAGTGCTTTATTCCAGGAAAAGCCCTTCAGAACAAAAACGTTTCTAACCACCCAAACAGCATAGATATGGTGAAATTCTAATAAACCTAATTATTTCAACACCTTCTTAATTTCATCGTAACAGTTTGCTTTTGCCTGCCTTGTGGTTTTTTGTTTTTTGTTTTTTCCTGTTTTCCTCTTACCTCCTCTGGCCACTATGAATTCCTTTGTGATTCTAATTCTTTGGACCATCTCTTCAGTGTTGCTCTTCCTCAGGGTCCCTTGAGCTCTTTTCTTTTCTCACTCTAATTATTCTTCCTGAGTGAATCTCCTCAAAGATGCTTTCAGTACCATCTATTTGAGGCTGACTCCAAAATGTGCTCCCTTGACTTAAACCTGTATTTACCACTGCTCCCCACTCACATGTAGTGGGGAGTCCAAAAGTTCCTCAGACTGGCCCTGTTTAAAACAACTTGTCATCTTCCCCAGCCTCCTCTTCTCCCCGATCCGATCGCACTGTGCACATGTCCTAAGGCACACCTGTACCTACACACACACCCCTGCACCTACACACACATACACACACACACCCCAGATCCTTTTCTGCTCTGGCATCCCCCACCTTAACTTTGGCGCCCCCTTAGAGTCATGTGTAACATGACCATCTCCTGACGGCTCTCTGCTGGTAGCCTCATGACAGTCTGATCTGTTCTCCACACACTTTTGAAAATGTGAGTCTGATCCTCTCAATTTCCTACTGAAGATCTTTTAGTGACTCCCTGTTGCCTTTAGGAAGAAACCCCTACTTCTCAGGGACCTCGACATGACACGCTGGGCACTTGATGATTTAATACCAGCCTCAGCTGTCCCCACTCCGCCACTCCCTCTCTGTTCACTGCTTGAATTCAGTATTTTTCGTGATTCCTTGCCTTTGTCATCCTGGAATGCCCCTCCCTATCTCTGAATGGAGTAACTCCTCATTCTTCACAGGTCGGCGGAGCCCTCTCCTGCTCCAGGAAGCCTTCCCCGAAGCCCTGTGAGCACTGGCGGTCTGGGTCAGGGGCCTTTCTGATGCGTGGCCTTAGAGCCAGGTCCGGCATGCAGAGTGATTTAGAGCACATTCCCGCTTACACTGTGTGACTCGGGCTGGTTTTTTAAGGCCTCTAAGCCTCACTTTCCTTATCTATAGGGGAGAAATAATAACATTACATGGTGGATAGGGTTGTTGGGGTGATCTGGTGAGAGAATTTACAGCCAGCACTTAGTGTAAAGATTCACGTGCTGAAGACACTCAGCTACCTCTGTCATTCTGTGTCATCGTCGTCTGTGTACTCATCTGTCTCTCCCACCTTCCCCACGTGTGCCTGCCTAAAGGGCAGGGACTGCTTTTGATCTTTGCATCTTGGTTCCAAGCACAGTTCCTGGCACATAATGGTGCTCAGTGAATGTGTGTTGGATGGGAAAATGCATCAGTGAATAGATGGGGAGGGGTAGTGTGTTCATTAATATGAGTTTCACAAAAAGTCTCATTGGCATTTATGGTTAAGTTTTAAAGAGGTCAACAATCTTTTGCTGTCATGGTCCAGATGGTAAGTATTTCAGGCTTTAGGGGTCTCTGTCACAGCTGCTCAGGTTGGCCACTGTAGTACGGGACCAGCCAAGACAATCCATAAGGACTGGGCGGACGAATGGCTGTGTTCTACCCGCATTTATTTCCAAAAACAGGCAGTGGACTGGATTTGGCCTGTGGGCCACAGTTGGCTGATCCCTGTTTTAAACTTCCAAATTTATAGGACTAGAGTACTCATTTTATTAGACTTATGTGAGAACAAAAATAATTTTCATCTATGTGTGAAGTAAACCAAATAAATAAATAGAATTAGTGTTGATGACAGAAGGTGGTTACCCAGAGAAGATTAAGATTAATTCAAGAAATCCAAGAAAAAATACTTGCACAAAAGAGGGAGAAGAGTTTATGCAGTTTTTTGTAACTTGGAATTGATGATTAAAAATTGAGAAATGTTTTTGCAAAATTCATCTACTACGTAACATTAAATGATATACAGTCTGAAAATTGCCCAGTAGGGGGCAGAGTTCCCTGATTAAGTTATATACTCAAATCCTAGGTTTTCTGATGCCTGGGAAATGTGCAAGATTCTAAATGATCAAGTAGCCTGGAATGAGTTGGCCACAGCATGTCTACACCACATGGAAGTGGAGTTTGCAATCCGTGTTTATCGGACAATTGGAAACGTTGGCATGGTGATGTCCTTGGAACAGATAAAGGTAAACAGCATCTTATGGGAATGATCAGATTAGGATTTCAATGGTATTTATTCAAACATTTGTAATTTCTGCATTTAATCTTAACCTAACTCATAAACATTGATAGACTATTAGTGGGAATGCAGTTTGGTGCAGCCATTGTGGAAAACAGTATGGAGATTCCTCAAAAGACTACCTTATGATCCAGCAATTCCACTCCTGGGCGTATATCCAGAGGGAACCTGCACCCCAATGTTCATAGCAGTACTATTTACAATAGCCAAGACATGGAAACAACCTAAATGTCCATTGACAGATAACTGGATAAAGAAATTGTGGTACATTTATACAATGGAATACTAGTCAGTCATAAAAAATAATAAAGTAATGCGATTTGCAGCAACATGGATGGCCCTGGAGAATGTCATTTTAAGTGAAGTAAGCCAGAAAGAGAAAGAAAAATACCATATGATATCACTCATATGTGGAATCTAAAAAAGAAAGACAAATGAACTTATTTACAAAACAGAAACAGACTCACAGACATAGAAAACAAACTTATGGTTACCAGGGGGGTAAAGGGTGGGAAGGGAGAAATTGGGAATTCAAGATTTGCAGATGCTGACTTGTATATATAAAATAGATAAACAAGTTTATACTGTATAGCACAAGGAACTATATTCCAATCTTGTAGTAGCTTACAGTGAAAAAGAATATATGTATATTCGTATATGACTGATGCATTGTGCTGTACACCAGAAATTGATACATTATAAACTGACTATACTTCAATAAAAAAAAATTAAATTTTAAAAAAGTCAAAAAAAAAAAGTAAACCCTTATGTTTCTTCTCGTTGAAACTGCTTTAATTTCTAGGGAATCGAGTACTACAATCTTTTGGCAGGACATCTTGCCATGTTTACTAATGACTTCAACCTGGCTCAGGACCTGTACCTCGCATCCAGCTGTCCTGTTGCTGCCCTGGAGGTATGGCAGCCAATGCGGGGTTGGGGGAGGACAGACAAAGAGGCAAAGAGGCTCTCACCTTCTGTAAAGTTAAAATCTCTCAGCATCAGACACCACATGCCTTCCCCCTCTTAGAATTCAGACTTTAGCTCTAAGAACCCCTGAATCTTCGGTATTTTCACTCTGCCTTCTGTGGAGCCATAACGGCATAATATTGTAACATCACCAAATAATTTAAAGTCTGAATGCGGCCAAAATTAACAGATAATATAACTTACAAGACGCATACAGATAAAAACAGCCACCGTTTACTGAGTGCTCTCACGAGCCGGGCACTTTTCTAAGCGTTGACATATTTTAATTCATTTGACCCTCACAACAGTCCTCTGAGACAATACTACTATTTTCTCTATTTTCCAAATGGGGAAACCGAGGCACGTATATCTTTTATTTACTGTATGAAATTCTCTTGTGTGTGAAGAGGTGAGCTAAGCTTGCGTACCGTCACTAGTTTTCCAGAGGTGAGGATTGCAGGCAAGGACCAGAACAGAGTGAAGGACCCAGTGCAACGCAAAGAAGAAGAGAGCCCTGCCTGTGTAGAATAGCGGTTAAGGACACAGACTTTAGAGGTGGATGTGTCTGAGTTCAAATCCCAGCTCTGTGTAAACCTCGCTCCAGTTACTCATTCTGTCTTCTTGTGCCCTAGATCCCATTTAGAAGAGGGATAACAATATCTAGCCCACAGGGTTGTTGTAAAGATTAAAAAATGAGATGAGATCTTTTTGGAACAGTGCCTGTTGACAGGAAAGATGCAGAGATGGTGGCTGTGGTCACTAACATTCCACATCAACCAGCATTTCCACAACTTCACAGAGGAAAGCATATCTACTATTAATAACACAGCTTCTCTTTTTCAAATTGTACTATAGCGAATTTTCATTTTTAAATTTTAAGTGAACTAAATTAATTTTAAGAAAAAGTTTAGATAATTTTACAATATTATTTGCAATCATTGGGGATACCCTGAGAAGTTTTTAAAACTTGAATTGGTACATACTCCAAAAAATTAATGGTTTAATCTTTAATGGTTAGTTTATATGTGGAATTGTGTATCAGACACAGTTAAAAGACCTCAGGAGCCAGGGAGAAAGACACATTCACATTTTACTTATGTTTGCTATTATTTGTCTCATGATATAGGTTCAGATTTTCTCATAAAATAACATCAGTTGCTATAGTACAGTATTTCTCAACTCTTCTTAAATTATCACCCCTCTAAGAAGAAATATTCATTTTTAATTTAGTTGGTTGAACTGAATTAGTTTTAATTCAATTTAATTTTTTCCTGTTGAGAAAAATTAAATACTATAAAGAATAAGGTTTTTTTTAGGATTGCATTTTGGAGGGCCAGGAATCTTGGCCATTGTAATAGCCAAGATGTGTTTGCTCCCCAGCATCCAATTCTCACCCCTTTGGGGGCTCTGTCACCGCATTGAGAATGTATGCTGTAGTAATATATTGTCTTTGGAAAGATCGTTTCATTTTTTAAACAAAAGTATCTGTAATCACTTATTAAAACTAGCACTATATGGTGACTATGCAAAATAATTTGCTCATTTGAAATGAATGTCTTTCTCTTCCTAACAGATGAGAAGGGATTTACAGCACTGGGACAGTGCTCTGCAACTGGCAAAGCGTTTAGCCCCAGACCAGATACCATTTATATCGAAAGAATATGCTATTCAGCTTGAGTTCATGTAAGTCCTCATCTTTACATGTTTCAGTCAGTATCTGATTATTGAATATCTTCATTTCTAACCTGCCATTCATTAGAAGGCCATTAATTTAATAATTAAATCCACTGATTTAATGACCACTTCTTAGGGGGGAAAAGCCATATTAATTGTACATCCAAAAATGTTTGATTGTAACTAATGATGTCTTATCCATGTATTTATCCACTTTCATTTTCAGCATCAAAATCTAATTTGAGGGGTCTAAGTCTTTTCTATATTTAGAGTCTAAGTATTGTTTTGAATAGCATTTGGCCAACAACAGTTACACATAGCATCAGAGTGACTCTGCTTTTCTGAACCTTTGTTCATGATCTTGACCTCTTTGAACACTGTGAGAATTTGCAGTGTGATTTCAAGGCACAGTGAAAAATACCAGACTTTGGTCTACAGATCCTATTTGCTTAGATCTGTGCTTTTTCTTTTTTACATTGAATTGCACATGGATGAAAATTCAACAATTAATGTTGAAAATCAAGCCAGAAGCTTTTCACAGGTGGATAGGCAGTGCTTGAGTAATGATCCTTCCCAATGCATAATGAATAGGCTTCACAGACCTTTGGAAATGCTGTAATCTGTTCTGAGAGATTTAGAATTTTCTAGTGCTCTTAATTATTAAACAGTCTTACTGTCAGCAGTCTTAGTTGACAGACTAAACCTTTTTATTTCAGTGCTGCATAAAAGCGTAATTTTATTTTTAAAAAAATTTTTTATGGAAGTATAGTCAGTTTACAATGTTGTGTTAATTTCTGGTGTAAAGCATAGTAATTTAGTTATATATATATGTGTGTATATATATATTCCTTTTCATATTCTTTTTCAATATAGGCTATTAAAAGGTATTGAATATAGTTCCCTGTGCTATACAGTGGGACCTTGCTGTTTATCTATTTTATATATAATAGTTTGTATCTGCAAATCTCACACTCCCAATTTACCCACCCCATTCCGCTCAGTAACCATAAGTTTATTTTCTATGTCTGTGAGTCTGTTTCTGTTTTGTAAATAAATTGGGGCTTTTTTTAGATTCCGCATACAAGTGATATAATATGGTATTTTTCTTTCTCTTCCTGGCTTACTTCACTTAGCATGACAATCTCCAGGTCCATCAATGTTCCTACAAATGGCATTATTTTATTCTTTTTATGGCTGAGTAGTATTCCATTGTAAAAGTGTAATTTTAGAGGCATTCATGATCCAGTTTTAAGCTCACATTCAGCCATGGTTAATGCCACTAATGCAAATAACCTGCGGAGACAATAAATGAATAATTTATTTGCAAATAGAAATTCACAGGTGTATGTGCAATGACAGCTACATCACAACTGGACAGTTTCTTTTGACATTTGTTATAGGATGTATTCCAATTTCAAGAACTATGAAATATGGAAAATGTTTTTTGAACAAAGAAAATATGGTTCTGACATTTGATTTTTTAAAAACATTTTTATATAGTTCTGCTTTATTTTCATACATACTTTAGATTCATTGAGAATATTGACACACAGATTATAGTTGTAGAAATTATTCTCTCAAAAAGTACTCTTTCATTTCTAACCAAAATACTTTAACATTTTCCATTTTGCAAATAAAAACTTCTTGGAGATTTTATTTCTTTCTTAGTCAACCTTGATTTAAATTTGTCACATTTCTGACCCTTACAAAGTAAATCCATATATTGAAAAGGACAAATTGGAATCTTAACACAAGGGACGAGGCCTCAGGGCCCTGGCCCTTCCTCTCTGTCCTGAGAGTGGCTGGGTCTTAGAGGATAAAACGTCTCTGCTAAAGAGAAAAGGGTCACTACATTGGGAGATAACCCACCATGTGTTGCCAGATTACAAACACCCAAGTAAGCTCAGCGACCATTCAGAAGACTTCCATTGTCTCTTCTTTCAGGGGAATCAAAGCTTTTGTGCAAACTCTCAAAAACTTCTCATGACAGTCAGATGAGCTGAGCCAGCTGAAAACCTGTGCTGTTGTTATTGGTATTCTTTAACGCTTTCTGCTCAACACTTGACCATGAAGCCACCAAGTCCCAAGACTTTCACTGCTATTTCTATGCTGACTGCTGGATCCTGATCTAGATATACACCCCAGCACCCCCAATCAGGAGAATTTCCCTTGTGATAATAGAAGCTAAGTAGGTGTATCTCATCATCATCGAATATCCCATTCGCCACTAGTTGCTAATTTTGACACTAAAGCCGTAGGCCTGTACTCAGTTCCAACAGTCTTTTTCATTATGTATCCAAGACCTTGATTAGGTCAAAGCAGGACCAGTCTGTTAGCTGCAGGAGGGCATTAGAATAATAAACTAGAGCCACAAGAGAGTTCCAAAATAAAACAATAATAAAGTAAGTGGGCTAAAATATCGTAAATAAAGTGAGAGTTCCAAAGTCTTAATTTCACATCTCCTAATTGGGCTTGTCTGAGGAAAACCTCGGGTTCCTGAATCAGGAGGAACTGGCAGGAGATATCCCTAGCTGTGTTGATATTATTAGATCCAAATATTAGAAATTTCTGTTTAGAAACATTGTTGACTTTGAAGCCCTGGACTGTCTAAAAGTTCCTAATCAATAGAATAGCTTCTCTTCTAAAAAATTCCTTGTAACTAGCAGATGATGAACCTGAGTGAGGCTGAGAGAGGTTGAATAACTGGTCTAAGCTGGTAAAGTGAAGCTCAAATAATGCCATTTTCAGAGCTGATTAATTTATTCTGGATGAGATTGTTTTTCAGAGGATGCCAGATCTCCAGATGGATCTTAGGCAAATTAGTGATCCATTCTGTCTCAAGAAGTAAAAATGAATTGAGGTAGTAAATATGACTTCTGGTTGTGCAAATCCACGTTAGCATCAGTCATGGGATTAGAGAGTGGTATTATCTATATCATGTATAATAGTTTTTATTAGGGTAAGAATCAGAGCCCTCAATACTGTCATCCGTCATGTTTTCCTCCATTTCTACCCAGATTCTCTCAATACATTTTGTGCTTATAAACATTGGGTGTTTGGGAAAAAACAGTGATTTTAACGGTCACATGATTGTCATTTAGTGCCCCAAAGGTGATAATTAAGCAAAGGAGGCCCATAAAATTTAATATAGCTCCCCAAAATGCCCAGCATGCTACAAGTTACTACTGTACAGTCTAGCTTAATAATTATTCTTAAAGTAGCAAAATAATGAACTGCACTTGAAAGGATGCATGCATATATGTTGTGTATCACATCTTTTATGAGCTTAAGCAGCTCAGTGAAAGTTTATCTTTTAAATCTTGTATATGTAAATAAGATACTTAAATGTGTATTGAAATTCACTCTGATTTTTCTTTCAGGGGTGATTATGTAAATGCTTTGGCTCATTATGAGAAAGGAATAACAGGTGATAATAAGGTAACCTTGAATAAAGATCAGATGTGCATAATTATTTGGGGGCTTTTTGTTAGTTTCATTTTTTTAATCTTATTTTCATTGTATTTATTCAGCATAAAACAGGTGAGCCTTTTCAGTTTATTAACAACTTTGCAAGGATATAGTTAGATCACTTTACAATACTTTAAAGTCTTAAAACCTGAAGATGGCAATATTTTTATCAGCCTGAAGAAGATACGTTTTCTATTGCACCCCAAATATGAGCTTCTCACGAAGACTGGGAGTAAGATTTTTGTTCTTTCCCACGTACAGGCCAACTATGAGTTTCATAAGATTTTCCTTTTACTCTCAGAAAGTTTCAGGAACCACTCTGAAGCTGAATTCCCAGTCCATTAAAGTTTGTTCTGCCTTTTCATCCCTCATGTTGTATCTTTTTTGATGAACCTGGTAAGCATGTACTTTACTACCATTCCAGCCCATTCTCCCATCCCAGAATTTAGGTCAGGAAGCTATATTTTGTGATAGAAATTGATGTTTTTAAGATAGGTGACATCAAGATTGAAAATCTTTTTATTTTCTATTTTATATCTAGCATTTTATTATAAAAGTAATACAGTTTCTTCTTTTTTAATTTCAAATTATGTTCATACTTTTTTTAACAAACATATTTGTTTGTTTGTTTATTTATTTATTTGTTTATTTTGGTGGGGAGGTAATTAGGTTTACTTTTTTAATTTATTTTTAGTAGAGATACTGGGGATTGAACCCAGGACCTCATGCATGCTAGGCAAGCATTCTACCACTGAGCTGTACCCCTCCATTTTGTTTTATTCAATTTGAAAAATCACCAAAATATATTAAACTAAAGAGTGAGAGTCCAACATTCTCTCTTCTGTCCACACTCCTTAAGGCTAACCAGTGTTCATGATTTTATGTATTTCTATCCAGAATCTCTTCTAAGCATATAGCTATGTCTGTAATAGGGAATATTACTAAAAATGAAATAATTCATTTCTGTTCATTCAGTAAAGATCACCTGAGAATCCAGTCTGTGGAAAGCAGCATTTTGTTGTATGGTCTTTCCAAATTAATATAGATGAATGTCTTAATTTTTTAAGAGCTTCTAAAATTTCATCCTCTGGATGTACCATAGTTTTTTCATCCAGTTGTTTTGGGTTTTGTTTCAATCAAAAACCCTGCAGTGAAGATTTGACCTAGTACCTGTATCTTTAACTACATAAAATAGTATTTCTGAAGGATGTAGTCTTACAGGTGGGATTTCTAGGTCATAAAATGTGTGCTTTTAATTTTTTATATGCTAGATTGCTCTCCAGAAGAACTCGTAGTTATTCATACAGCTGTCAGTCATGTATGAAAGTGCTCGTTTCCCCCACATTCTCAACAACACTACCAATCTCTACCAATCTGATCAGCCAAAAAAGAGGGGGGGGGATATTTTATTTTGTGTGTGTTTGATTATTGGTGAAATCAAACATGTTTTATTTATTTATTGGCCAATTGTATTTTTTTTATAAATTGCCTAATTGCATCTTTTGCTCACTTATCTCTTAGAGTTTTGACATTTTCTTTGTTTGGCTCCATCTATTTTAGTTCATCCTCAGTTGTGTTATCAAATACAATCACCCATGTGGCTATTTAAGTTATTTAAAATTAAGTAAAATGTAAAATTCAGTTCCTCTGTCACACTAGCTATGGTTAAGTGCTCGGGAGCCACTTGTGCCTGTTAGCCACCATGTTGGATGGGGCAGATATAGAATATCCCCATCATCACAGAACTGCTTTACATACAACGTCATCTGACGTTCCATTTTGATAGTTTAGACTGGCTATTTGGAAATTTTGTTAGTTGTCTTTAATGAATTAAATAATTCTTAATAAATAAATAATAAAGGTTTTATGTTTCATCATGCCTAGTAGAGAAATCTTCTACTTGATAAATGGTCTTTCTCTTAATTTTATTCATGGCATTTATGCTATGTACTCAGTTTATTTCCTCTCATATAAAATTTTATACCAAGAAGGTATACAAAGATACACAAGGTATTATAACAAAGGAGCAGTAAAATTTTGATCTTAAGCACAAAAGATCCAGACTTTGGAAGAAAAAAATATATGACTTCACAACAGATGATTTCTTTTTTTAAAGACTCAGTGTTACTTCAAAATCTTGATTTGCCTGAAAAGGTGACTGAAAGTAAACTATGACCTTTGGGCTCATTTTAGATTTAAACTGTTTGGCTAAAATACATCATTTTAAGTTAAGGTCTGATTTGTTGGTTATTTGCCTTGTAATTATAGGAACACGATGAGGTGTGTCTGGCTGGAGTGGCCCAGATGTCCATAAGAATGGGAGACATCCGCCAAGGGGTGAGCCAAGCCCTCAAGCACCCCAGCAGGGTCCTTAAAAGAGACTGTGGTGCCATATTGGAGAATATGAAGGTAGGCCTTTGTGCGCACAAATTTCATGTGGTCTCGTACATAATAAATTTAATATTTTAATCATCTTATATCATTTTAGCAATTTTCAGAAGCAGCTCAACTCTATGAAAAAGGTCTCTACTATGACAAAGCAGCATCTGTCTACATCCGCTGTAAGAATTGGTAAGAATTTGCTAAAATTTGTTCTCAGCCAGTGTGGAAAGGAGCATGTGTCCGTGATCTTCCTTGCTGCTCCTCCCACCTGGACACCTGTTGCCTCTCTCTGGGCCTTCTCTCCATCTCCTCTTTTTCTTCCTAGAAGAGTTCATATTAATAGTTCTTTTTCCAAAGAACAGCACGTTCTCTAGGTTTGTTATGGGGAAATCCCTGATCAAATAAATTATTAGAACAAAAAAGCCCTATTGCCCCCAAAGAGTTAATGAGCTAATCCTCATTTTCCCACAGAGGGTGGGCTAGTGAGGTCGAGGGCAGGAGAAAAAACTATTAAACCTTTTACCTGTAGACTTTCTAAAGATCGTGATAACTGTTTTTTTGAATCCTAAAAACTAATATCTGATTGTAGGAAGCTACTTTTGGAGTGAAAGTCGTGCTGATATGATTCTCCTAAACCTACCTTTCTAGGGCGAAAGTTGGTGAGCTTCTGCCTCACGTTTCTTCTCCAAAGATTCACTTGCAGTACGCCAAAGCTAAAGAAGCAGATGGAAGGTTTGTACAATTTCTCAATTTTATATAAATTTAAAATAGTATTTTATAAATTAGCTGTTGATAATTGGCAACCCTCTAAGAAAGGCAAAGCAGAGGACAGAAAACATCTTCACTCCTCATCTGGCCTGAATTGCCAGGCTATTAAATTTTTTCCATACTTAATATACCTCAGTCAATGTTTTATGTATTCGGATATAGACTACTGTCTCTTTTTATTTGAGAGTTAAATACTAGCAGTTGAAATTATGATACAATGTGGCATGAAAATGAAATTAAGCAATAGTTCTTTTATTAAGGAAGATAACTTATGATGCAGGTGAAAACAAGAGTAAAGAAACATGAATTCCATACCTATGGCTGTAGGCTGTACTGTCTAAGCCACAGAGCAGTATTAAAATATAGCGATGGATGGTTAATATCCTAAACATACAAAGCTTTCCTGCAACTTAATATAAGAAACCCAAAGATGCAAGGAGGAAAAGGGCTAAAGACAAGGAGTCTCAGAGGAGGAAATACAGCTATGAAACTGTATTTCATGCAAACATGATAAAGTTCTATCTCACTAATAGTAACTAAAGTAAAGCAACAGTATATCATTTTAACCTATCATATTGGGAAAGATTTACTTTACGCTAATAACAATACTGTCAAATTGTACTTGTTACACATGACTAACCAGAGTGTAAATTTCTAAAGTCTTTAGAAAGTTATTTGGCAATATGTATTAAGAGATTTTTAAAGGTTAATACCTTCTACTTCTAGAAAAGTAACCTTAAGAAATAGGGAAATACACTCAATATCTTGTTAAAATGGAAAGAGCTGGAAAGAGCTAGACTGAGAAGTCTTGAGCTCCACCTACAGGTCTACACACAAAGATTTTATATATAACTGTTAAGTTGTATCTATAATTGTGAAAAATTTTGTATTTTCTGTTTTGTAAAATAAGTCTATATTGCTATTATAATCTTCCCACTTAAAAAATAGTAAAATGTAAAAAATTAGATAGATATGGTTTGGATGAGAAAACAGAATTCAACATTGATATTTTCCTGTTAGTTTATCAAACCCCCCAAAATAACATATTTTAGTGAGATGGTTCCTGGTGTTCTTTCTGATTAAAAAAACAAAACAAAACAAAAAAAAAACCCCAAAAAACAAAAAAACGAGTTCAAGAAAAATAAGCAACTACCATCAATAAAAGAGAGAAGCATCCCAAACATTTATTGAGATTTCTTTCCCCCAAATTGTAACAGTGTTAAGAAAGTTGGCCTGAACTAAGTATCTCCTTTTATAGATACAAAGAAGCTGTTGTGGCCTATGAGAATGCAAAGCAGTGGAACAGCGTGATCCGCATCTATCTGGATCACCTTAACAGTCCTGAAAAGGCTGTCAGTGTTGTCAGGGAGACCCAGTCCCTGGACGGAGCCAAGATGGTAGCCAGGTAACATGATGCGTTAGTATTTTGGGACTTCCAAAAACTAGCCTTAGAAGAAAGCCCCCACTTCCCCTTATGAAATAAATCAATGCCAATGAAATATTTATTCTTTTCTATTTTTCTAAAAATTAGTTCTAAGTGTTTAAATTCAAAGGCTGTTGTAGTTAACATGTGAGAGTGTGTTTTCTAAATACAAGCATATGGTATAGAACTACAGTTTACCACATACATTTTTACTTTTAAATGGTTTCTCATGGTTGAAAAATATTGTATTTTGTAAATGACAAACTTATTTTATATGTCAATTTAATAAAATACTTGTTTTAGGTTTTTCCTACAGCTAGGTGACTACGGGTCTGCCATCCAGTTTCTTGTTATGTCCAAATGTAATGATGAAGCTTTCACACTGGCTCAGCAACACAACAAAATGGAAATCTATGCAGACATTATTGGTAAATATCATTGTTTTTCCTAATTCCTCTTAAAGATTATATCACAGAAACACTTTGACTCTTTGAAGCTAATGATCCGATTGGTATAGCCACAAGCACACGCACACACACTGCTTAGATACAGATACGCACGTGCCTATAGGTTACTTGTTAGATTTCAGAATCCCTACTATCACCTTAAAGGTGAGATGGAATTGTAAGACCACTTTCAAAAATTAAGGTGTTTTGGGTGGCTTCCACGAGAGGCCACATTTCCCAAATCCTACTATTGATCAACCAATGGTAAAGCAAGTTTCCAAAATGAAGGTAACAGAAAATGTAGTGATTTTTGAAAAAGTAAATGTTTTCATAAATTTTTAAACTTGAGTTATGAATTAAGAATATATGATTGATTACCTTGATTAAAAATGATATATACAAGATGTGGTTTTAAAAGATTTTGAAAGTCCAAAAGAAAATACTGTATTCTGAGAGTACCTGCTTGTAGGTTTTCTTCCTATGTTTGCAATTATCCTCAGAAACAACTAAAATAATTTTCAGATTTTCATTTCATGGGCCATATGTAACATTATTTGTGGGGTGGTTTTGCTTTTTTATAATTTTTTATTGTGGTAAAATATACATAACATCAATTTACCACTTTAGCCATTTCTAAGTGTACAGTTTAGTTGCATTAAGTACATACACATTGTTGTGCAACCATCACCACATTCGTCTCCACAACTTTTTCATCATCCTGAACTAAAACACTGGACCCATTAAACAATAATTCCCATTCCCCTTCCCCCTCAGTCCCTGGGAAACACTGTTCTACTTTCTGTCTCTATGAATTTGACTATTCATGATACCTCATGTAAGTGGAATTATAATGTTTGTCCTTTTGTGTTATTTTGTTATTTTGTTCACAAGTGACCATACAAATTGATGGTAGGATTCATGAGAAAATTTTTGTTTCAATCTTTAAGGGAAATGATAGTTAAAAGCAAATTCTAGTACCTTAGGAAGTCATTCAAATAATTGGAGAAAATAAACAACTAAAGATCAAAAGGAGGTACAGGTAAAAGCAATATTGCAGTTATTAATTTTTAATTTGACAGATGACATTTCTTTCCTAACATTGCAAATCATCATTGCACAAAAGCCTTGAAGTTTTTCTAATTTTTTCAGAAGGGTGTGTCTTAGCCTCTATCATATGCGCGCGCGCACACACACACAGCCTCCCACCCCCCACAGCATAACCCACACTCTTCTCCACCTTGCTTAACTTCCTTCTCTTATAAACTCTCTATCTGCCTTGGGCTGGGGCGCAGGGCTACTCCTGTACTGTGGTGCCCCACTGGGCCTCCAACTCCCACAGGTAAATGTAAACAATGGATTGCAACTCCAGCAGCTTTTAGGTCTTCTGTGCTTAATATATTTAAGCTTCAAATCAAAAGAAAAACAATACCAAAAAAAGGAAAACCTAATCTTTAAATAGTATCTGTTGGCCACCTGAATGTAACCTTCCTCATCTGACAAACACGTACAATCTGTCGTTTAAACTGGGCGTTGCTGAGAGAGGGAGATGGGTTACGTTTGCATTCTGGTGAACTTTGCTTCTGATCATTCTGAATGCCTAGGCAAATCTTGGGTTGAGATTATAGTCATACTTGTGCTTGTGGTTTTAGGAAATGAGATTGAGACTTAAAAAAATGATAAAAGTTGCTAAGGATAATGTGCAACCACAGCCTAGATTCTCACAAAGCCTCATAATTTCCTCTCCTGATTGCTGCTGTTTAGAGTGAAGAGAAGATGGAACAGAGTGGTTATGTGGGGTAATTATGGTGAATGTGTTTGGTGATGAAACAGAAACTGATAATACTTACTGTTAAAAGGTTTTAATCACCTCTTTTTAGATCACCTGTTTTTAGCTCTTATTTTGAGGTTAGCAATAAAAGGTAAACAAGTTTTGCTCAGATATTTTACTCAGTGAATTTCTGTTGTAGGTTCTGAAGACACCACTAACGAGGACTATCAGAGCATTGCCTTGTATTTTGAAGGAGAAAAAAGACATTTTCAGGCTGGAAAATTCTTCCTGCTGTGTGGCCAGTATTCACGAGTAAGTATTTGCCAGGAAAACATACTTTGGCCTCCACAGGAATAATTAGAGGAAATATTTTAAAATACTTTATGCTCCCAGACACACAGATTTGAAATCTCAGAGTCAACCTTAAAATCTTCCCCTCTCTCCCCGTCTGGTCATATTCTCCCTAAATCTCTCTCACGGGTCTCGTTCTAATTACCATCGACTTAACTCGAACCTGGGTCACCTCGCTTTAGACGGTTGCAAAGTGGTTTCCTGTTTTCCTTGTTTTTTAGTTTCTCTCTCTATAGCTCATCTCTTTCGTTTTGTTCCTTAAATGGTACTGACTTTCGTTGCTAAAGAGCCCCTAAAGCAGGCGCTTTGGTGTTCAAGCAAGAAATGGAAACAGGTGAAGCTGTGGGCTAAGGCTGCGCGTTCATTGTGTGACAGGGCAGGGACAACTGGACGGCACCTGTCCTGTCTGAAGGGAACAGCTGCTGCTCACCTCCAAAAAAGGGTTGCCCTTCAGGAGTTGGTGCCCACTGGTGCCAGACCATAGGATTTTTCACAAGAAATAAATGTCTGGGTCTCCCAGTTTTAAAATATGGGCCCAGATATTTGTATAATAACATCTCACTGGCCAAAGAAACATGTCTGTGTGAATTCAGCCTTCAGGCCACCAGTGTGCTGTTCTGGCCTGTTAGAAACTGAGTCCAAGCTCCTTAGCAGGCAGGCGAGAGAATTTCCACAGTTTGACAGACCAGCCTGAACGTCCCAGTCTGGCATCTAGCTTTTTTCACTGAAGAAGCCTACACTTCCGCTAGCCTTTTTCCATCCATGGTCTTCCCCTGGACCGCTCCCGCCCTCTTCCCCGCCTCCACAGACCTGTTCACCTTCAAGTCCTTTTCCTCTGGGGTACCTTGGCATCATCCTTGTGTTCAATCGTCTTTTCTTCCTCAGAGCACCTGTAAATCACCTGGCAGTACCGCCCATTTGTCTCTTAATCTCTGTAACCTTAAACATACTCACAGGTGTGGTGGTGTGGTGCAAGGGTTAGACAACCATGGCTTAAAGTGATTGGCTTCTTCTGTTATCATCACATCACATGCATCTCCCCAAGTAGATTGTACAGGATACAGAAAGGTGGTCCATATAATATCCTTCCTGGTATTTTCCATAGCGTCTGGCAGAGTCTCATATTCAAAGCAGCAGATTGTCAGTAAATATTTGCTGAATGAATCAATGAATGAAAATAATTAAATCTTCCTACCGAAAGAGGGCATATTTTTCGCTCTGATTTCTTTCAAAACCAGAACTAGATTCTTCAGAGGGTCAGCTGGATCCTACCACTTTTTAAACTACACTCAGCCTTTTAAGTATTTAAGACCCAGCACTGTGCAAGCCCCTGGTTGAGATGAAGATACTTTCACAAACTACAATTACTTTGTGTGTGTGAAAGCTTTGTTTTTCCCAATGTGAAGGCAATCTGAAAATTTTTCATTATTATATAATTCTCATTTCAGGCACTTAAACACTTCCTAAAATGTCCAAGCTCAGAGGATAATGCAGCAATAGAAATGGCAATTGAAACTGTAAGTAAACTCTGTACTGAAACTTTCAAGAATGCTAATTTTTTAAAAACCTTTTGAAGAAAATTCCAAATATTTACAAAAGTAGACCAAACAGTATAACAAATTCCCATGTACCCATCCTCTCATTTCAACAGCTGACAAAGCGTGGCCAGTCTTATTTTACTCACCCCCACCCTTTTTCCCTGTATTATTTTAAAGCAAATTACAGACATCATGTCATTTCATTTGTGGTTCAAAATCTCTCTCTAAAATAAGAACCTTGGGATTTTCTTTTAGGTGTAACTTACATACAGTAAAATGTATGAATCCTAAGTATACAACTCAGTTTTTTCATGTATGTACACCTGTGTAACCCCTACCCAGATCAAGAGAGAGAACATTTCCAGCTCCCCAGAAGGCCCACTCATGATGCCTCCAAATCAGTGCCCCCCACCAAGGGTAACCGCACTTCTGACTTCTTACAGATTGGTTTTACATGTTTATGAATTTCATATAAATAGAGTTATACATATGTTCTCTTTTGTGTATAATTTCTTTCGGTCAGCATTAAATCTGTGAAGGCATCTGTGGTATTCATGTAGCAATAGTTCATTCTTATTCATGGCTGTGTAGTATTCCGCCATGTGACTGTCACAATTTATTTACCCTTTACTCTGTTAGTGGACACTTGGGTTGTCTCAGTTTGCACATATTACAAATAAAGTTGCCATCGGAGCCATTCGTGTCTTTTGGTGGACATAATCATTCAGTTTTTTGGGGTATGTATCCAGGAGTAGAATTATTAGGTCATAGGGTGTACATATTTTCAGCAACAGTAGGTACTGCCCAACATCTCTTCAAAGCAGCTGTGCCGGTTTCAGTCTACCAACAACGTAAAGAATGTAGTTGCTCCCCATCTTCACCAGCACTTCTCAGTCTCCTTCATTGTAACTAAGCTGATAGATGTGTAGTGGTCTCTCATTGTGGTCCTAATTCATTTTTCTAAAGAATAATGATATTGAGCACCTTTTCATATGTTCATTGACCATTTGAATATCCTCTTTTTATAAAGTTCTGTTCAATCTTGTTTCTGATTTTTAATTGTATCATCTCATCTTATCCTTCCTGATTTGTAGGACTGAATTATATATTCTGGATACAGATCTTTTCATCAGACATACATGCCTTGTGAAAATCTCTCAAGCTGTGGCTTGCCTTTTAATTCTTTAGTGCTATCTTGATGAAAAGAAGTTCTTAACATTTAGTAAAGACGAGCTTATGAATCTTTTCTTTTATGGTTAGTCCTTTTTTGTCCTCTTAAGAAATCTTTGTCTGTCCCATGGTTGTGCAGGCATTTCTCTTATGTTCTCTTCACGTAATTTGGTTGTTTTAGCCTTCTTATGTAGGCCTATGCCTAAATCCAAAGATTCTTATCTTTTGTGTCTGTATGAAGTAGGAGTCAAGAATCTTTCTTTTCCATATGACTATCCAGTTAATCCAGCACCATTTATCAAAAGACTGCCCTTCCCCCTACTGAATTCCTATGGAGCATTTGTTATAGATGAAATGATCAGGTATGTGAGAGTCCGGTTTTGGGCTCTTTATTCTCTTGTATTAATTTATTTGTCTAGCCTGTACTAATACCACACTATCTTAATTACTGTATATATGTCTTATATTTCTACGTGTATGGAGTTGTCTATTCTAGACATTTTGTGTCAGTGGAACTATATGATGTGACCTTTTTGTGTCTGATTTCTTTCACTTAGCATAATGTTTTCAAGGTTCATCTGTGTTGTAACATGTACTTTAGCCCTCTTATGTGTATACACATTGTGTGTATCTATTCATCAGTTGATAACACATTTGGGTTGTTTTCACTTTGGGGCTGTTATGAATAATGCTGCCATGAACATTTGTGTACAAGTTTTCGCATGGACATGTGTTTTCATGTCTCCTGGGTATATACCTAGGAGTAGAATTGCTAGGCCATGTATTAAGTTTATGTTTAACATTTTGAGGAACTGCCCAGCTGTTTCCCAAAGCAGCTACACTATTTTACATTCCCAGCAACAGTGTATTGGGTTCCAGATTCTACAACAATAATTTGATATTGTCAAACATCTAGTTAAAGTACGACTTTCCCTAACTGTTACATAAATGCTTTTTCACAGTTGGTTAGTTCATATCATATCCAGATAAGGTCCTTGCATTGCACTTAGTTTATACATGCCTTAAGTCTCTTCTATCAAAAGACTGTTCCTTCCCCATCTCCTTCTCTCCCCCTCCTTCCATCTCCTCTTCTCGTTTCTTCCCCTTCTTCCTCCTCCTCTCTTCATTTTTTTTCATTTTCTTTGTATTTTTATTGAAGTATAGTTGATTTACAATGTTGTGTTAATTTCTGGTGTACAGCATAATGATTCATTTATACATATATATTCCTTTTCATATTCTTTTTCAGTATAGATCATTACAAGGTATTGAATATAGTTCCCTGTGCTATACAGTAGGATCTCATTGTGTATCTATTTTATATGTAGTAGTTAGTATCTGTAAATCTCGAACTCCCAGTTTATCCCTTCCCCACTGGTAACCGTAAGTTGTCTTCTATGTTTGTGAGTCTGTCTCTGTTTTAGAAATAAGTTCATTTGTGTCCCTTTCTTTTTTTAGATTCCACATGTAAGTGATATCATATGGTATTTTTCTTTCTCTCTGTGGCTTATTTCACCTAGTATGATGATCTCCACGTCCACTCATATTGCTGCAAATGGCATTATTTTATTCTTTTTATGGCTGAGTAATATTCCATTGTATAACTATAACACAACTTCTTTATCCAGTCATCTGTTGATGGACATTTAGATTATTTCCACATCTTGGCTATTGTAAATAGTGCTGCTATGAACATTGGGGTGCATGTATCTTTTCAAATTAGAGTTCCCTCCAGATATATGCCCAGGAGTGGGATTGCTGGATCACATGGTAAATCTAATTTTGGTTTTTTAAGGAATCTCCGTGCTGTTTTCCATAACAGCTGCACCAAACTACATTGCCATGAACAGTGTAGGAGGATTTTCTTTTCCCCACAACTTCTCCAGCATTTATTATTTGTGGACTTTTCAACAATGGTCATTCTGACTAATGTGAGGTGATAACCCATTGTAGTTTTGATTTGCATTTCTCTGACAACTAGCAATATTGAGCCTTTTTTCATGTGCCTGTTGGCCATTTGTATGTCTTATTTTTCCTCTTCTCTTCCTCCCTTTCCTTCCTCTCCTCCTCTTTCTCCTTTATTTCTTCTCCCCTCTCCCCTTTCACTTTACCTTCATTGTTTTCTTGTTAAGAAAATGAGTTATTTGTCCTGAGGAATTCCTGACATTTAGAGTTAACTGATTGCACCCTGTTAAATCTGATTGTGGTATAATTTATCTTGTTTCTCTGTTGCCTGTATTTCCAACCAACTAGTAACCAAATCTATATGTTTAATTAGACATAGATTTTATATTTTTGGAAAAAACTACTTCATAGATGATGCCATGTACTTATTTCATCACAATAGTAGCCCCATGTCTTAGTTCAGGCTGCCATAACAAAATACCACAGACTGGGTGGCTTAAACAACAGAAATGATTTCTCCCAGTTCTGGAGGCTGAGAAGTCTAAGATTAAGGCACCAGCCTGGTGAGGGCTCTCTTCCTGGCTTGCAGATAGCCACCTTCTTGCTATGTCCTCAAACAGCCTTTCCTTGGTACTTTCTAATGGAAAGAAAGGGGATCTCTCTTGCTTCCTCTTCTTATAAAATCACTAATCCCATCATGAGGGCCCTAACTTCATAACCTAATGTAACCCTGATTACCTCCCAGAGGCCTCGACTTCAAATACCATCACTTTAGCAGTTCGAGCTTCAACATATGAAGAGGAGTAGGGGGATCAGCTTTCAGTCCATAACAGCCCATTTTTATTGCCTCTCTTTTTATGGTGTTAAGGTTGATTATTGGGTGTAGGTGTGATCAGCCTGATCCATTCGTTACAAGGTTTCCCATAAAGCTGTCACCTAATGATTTCAGCAGCCAATTATGTTTATTACCTAGATCCATTTTTTCACTTGGAGTTACAAAATGGTGTTGTTCTAATTCTGTCACTCCTCTTGAACTCCATATCAGCTATTTGGTTACTCTGAAAAGGGAATATAGGATAAATACTTGAGTTTTTTTTTTTCATTTTTTTTACTAGTTTTCAGAATAATACGTTAGTTCCCTGACATCCTCCAAAAGTGACTGATGAGGTGCTTTTGTTTTTAATATCATTATGAGCTCATAGATTTTTAGCTTATTTGATACATTTTAATTCATTGCAGTTGATATTATTTTTGAGTCCCAGATTATTCCTTTACATTGAGTATTTTTTTTCTGTCTGACATAATCCTATTTGTCTTTGAATCTTCCTTGCATTTAGGTACAAGATATTACAGATTTCATTTCTTGCCCCAGTCCTGGAACCAACCATTTCTCTAAAGGGTTCTGTATCTTTTTAGTGAAAAATATTAGTTACAGATTATAATTTGGGTCCTAAGAATATTCACTGCTACTGAGCTGATCATTGTTTCTAAGCTTTTTCAGTAAGAATGTTGACATTTTTATTGTGACACAAAAAATTAGTATTAATTTTCTAAAAGTATCTGAATTCGAAGCTGCAGGGGAATTATTAAAGAGAAGAAATTATTCTCTGGCTGTTCTCAAAAGGCTATTATTTTAAAAAAATTTATTTGCTTTTCTCTGCACATCTGCAATATTTTCTAAGGCCTACTTCCTCCAGGAAGCCAGAATCAAAACTTGCAGCAGTTCCCAGGAGTACATCCCCCATGTTCCCTCGCAAAGAGAGACTGGGACTCTGGTCCCAAATTCATAAATCCAGAAGGGCTCTGACTTGGTCAGTTTAGGTGTTCATTCCAGGATCAATCAACTGGTGGCCCCAGCGATGGAATATCATGCCTGGGTAAATTGGGTCAAATTCCCACCCCTAGACACTCTGGCCTCTGTGGCCATGGAGGTGCGGGTCCTCTAAGATACAGAAGTCCCACTGGAACCCCATGGTTGAGATGGAGGCTGGAGCATTTCTCAGAATAGTGGAAGGGATCAACATCAGACAAAACTATTGCTGTCCCTTGCAACTGTCAAATTTCTCTCCTCTCATTAGTTAGTATTTTTTAATCCTACACCACACATTTTGTAAAAATTTTGTTAAGATAAGGGACATGTAGTCTTTAAAATTAGTATGTTTGTATTCTTAATCCATTACCAAGATTACTTCATTCAGACAAATCCATTCTGAACTTCACTCCTGGATAATTTTTCTGAAGTCCAATTTTGAATCATCTTATTCTCCAGCTCCCATTGCTTCATTATTTATTCCCTGACCATCCTTCATGGATCACACACAGAGTCTGATATCCTTGGAGGTGATCCAGGCTAACCTCCATTTTACTGATAAGGAAACTGAGGTCCCAGAAGATGATATAACCAACCTAAAGACGCTCAAATAGAGAGGCAAAGAGCTAGGACTAAAACCAAAGTCTTTTTTACAGCCAAACCATCTTATTACACTCCTAGGTCAGTGGTCTGTGCTACAGCTAACCTGGCCACTTTGACCTGCGTAGTTCAGGGCTCCCTTCCTTTGTTTCTTCACTCTCACTGTTACCAGACCCAGAACACCCTCCCTCCTACACCCCTGCCCTTCAAACTCCCACTCACCATGTGGGACCCTCTTTGCATACCCCTTCCTATAAAGCTTTTCCTGAACTAGCCTCATTTAATCCTTATAACAATTTCGTGAGTTATGTGTTATTTTTATCCTCTTTGAGGTCCCAAGAGTGACCCGCTCTGGATCACACAGGTGATCTTTGACCTCAGACAGGCTGGCTCTTCCCCGTATGGGCTTATTCACCCAAAGCCATGCACAAAAGCCATCCAGATGACGAGCTCTACCATTTCTCTTCCTTCCTCATAGCAGTGGCAAGATCAGAGGCAACAGATGGGTCAAAGCTTAGCTTTCTTGCACCGACAATGACCATAGTCAGCGGACTGTGTAGAAATTCTGCAGCCCGAGAGCCTCTGCACCCCACGGGCTCACAATCACCTCGTCTGTGCTCTAGTCTAGTGACCCCGTCCTTCCGCTAGTGCACAAAGGACTTCCAAACTTCTTCTTAGACTTCCCCTGGGTGTTGCTCTGTCCCTGATGAGTTTCCTTCCTTTTCCAGTGGCTTTTCTCACTACATCACTAATACGACAAGAGGGCAGTGCTGTTCTGTTCAGTGTTCTTCCTCTTGGTTGAGTTCCAGTTGGGTTCTTGGCTCACCTCTTTTTTATAGACATGAGACACTTAAGCCTCTTACTCTTGTCAGTAATTATTTCTACTAACTAAAGCTAACACATTTTCATACTCTCATATAGTAAATAATTTTCCTGATCAATACCGCCAAACAGGGGAGTGATTTATGGAGATGACTTTACGATGACCTTCAAATCTGAATTTCCAGACCAGAGTCCTATCCAGAACGTCATATTTCCAGCTGCCTGTCCTCTTCTGGGATCCTCTGGCCATACTTTTGTCTTCATTTTTGATTGCACGTAGCCTTGTGTACAAACACATTTCCTCAGGAAGCCCTGGAAATGAGGTGCTCAGCTGCACAGTTTGTATGAGGCCCAGGATGTTATTCTGTCAGAGTCACTTAAGAAAGTTTTTATTGAAACATCCAAGAAGCATATTCTCTCTGTGTGTGAAAAAAAAGAATAATACTACAGCATTTTGATATAAAAAGCTATAGCTTCTAAGGATGGATTTTTTATAATTTTTTTCTTTTGGGGAGTAATTAGGTTTATGTATTCATTTATTTTAATTTCTTTTTTAATGGAGGTACTGGGGATTGAACCCAGGACCTCGTGCCTGGTAAGCATGCACTCTACCACTGAGCTATACCCTCTGCCCTATAGCTTCTAAGGATGGATTTTCATTACTGGAGACTATAAATGAATGCAGACAGACCCTGAGCTTACATCATGTTTCAGGCACTTGACTCTAGGTATTTTTACATATTTTTAAAATTCCACCTCCTCAGCAGATTATTTGTCCTTTTCCCCCCCTCTTCCTAGGTTTAAGATGCTGAACTTACTGTTTCTTTCTCTTCCTAAACAGGTTGGTCAGGCCAAAGATGAGCTGCTGACCAGTCAACTGATAGACCACCTTATGGGGGAGAGTGATGGCATGCCTAAGGTACTAAGGTGTTTTCTCCACTGGGGTTTTTAAGTATCTTAGTAACAGTTTTACTTTGTTCTGCTGTTTTTATTTATTACAGATTTTGCATCATAGACTTACAAAATTTTCTCTCTAGATGCAGCCTTAGGTCATCTGCACGGAACCTGCATTTTAGATACTGTGTACATTCATTCTTTGCACTTGGCCTTGCCCCCTGTGAATTAGCCATACCCCTCGGGGTATCAGTCCTTACCACTCACAGTTTTTATCAACTGTTATATTTATTTATTCTAGGAATCATGAACATGATTATTAGAATTATGAGTTAGCAGTAATCCCTAAAAATCAGTGTACTTTGTTCACATTTCAAAAATTATGGAAATTAATAAAAATCCTATTTACCATAAAACCCACTATAAAGTAGAAATTACTAAGAACATATCTGCAAAATATGTGATTCTCTGGGATTTTGTGCAGAGGTTGGTCTTCTCTTAGTTCTGATGAAGGCAGACTCCTTTGACAATGCCCTCAGAGCCTTTTTCCCCTTCTGCTTTGGTGTCTTCTTGTGAAGGAATTGGAGTACAGCTGACTTTTGAATGATACGGGTCTGAGCTGAGCAGGTCCGCTTATACATGGATTTTTTTCAATAGTGAATACTGTATACAATATTTACTGCATGATCCCAGGTTGGTTGAATCCGCAGATACAGAGGAAGTGCGGATACAGAAGGCTGACTATAAATTAAATACTAACTCTCAACTGCGTGGAGGGTCGGAGCCCCTAACCCTAGCGATGCTCAAAGGTCAACTGTAATTGATTTGTCTACAAAGTGCTGGAATGTCATAGCTGGAGCAGATTGTAGCCATCCTGATCCCTGAGTCCACTTCCTGTATTTTACAGATAAAGACACTGAGACCCAGGGAGGCTAAGTTAACCTGCCGAAGGGCACAGCACATTAAACTGTGCCAAACCCCCTCATCTTATGTCCACTGATTCTAATAATCAGAAAACCAGCCTCAACTATGTGAAATTGTTTAGAGTTGAAGAAAACAGGAATGGAAAGTGGGCCAAAAAAAATTTTATAGGCCAGAGAAATTTATGTAGGTGTAAAATTTTTTGAAATTTTGCTAAGTTAGTATATGGTATAAGAAACTTTCCATTTCAAGTACATGAGAACTCTGGGGAGTGGGGTTAGGAACACGGACTCTGAAGCCAGACCATTGTGGTTCAGATCCTGGCTCTGGAAAGGTCCTGGGGTGTTTCAGTTTCTCATCAATGAAAGTAGTATATAATCATACCTTTGTCCTGGAGGATTTAAACAAGTTATTTCTCAAGTATTTAGAATACTACCTGGCACATGCTAAACCCTGAATACTTGATACTTGATAAATAATTCTTTATTCATTGGCTTTTTAAAAATAATATCAACACTTAGTTACTAGAAAGTGAATGTGATTCTAACTGAAAGGCAAATTTTTAGGTGTTTCTCCCCTTAGCTAATGAAGAAAGTGATGTTTCTCTAATGATTTGTGTGTCAGGATGCCAAGTACCTGTTCCGCCTGTACATGGCCCTGGAGCAGTACCGAGAAGCCGCCCGCACCGCCATCATCATCGCCAGGGAAGAGCAGTCTGCAGGTGGGGTTCATGCTCTTCTCCCCAACATTCATGCTTTTCTCTCCAAACAGATAGTAGAATCGAGCTCCAGCTCGTTCTCTGCCCAGTTCTAATCTAGGCTTACTTTGAACGCAGAAGACTAGGGGGGTGGCCATTTCTAGGTTTCAGAGAAGGAAAATAATTCACCACCACAGGAGGACGTAGAACAACTCCACTGAGGGCTTCTCAGGTTAGGAGCTAGTTCCTCTCCTCCTCCCTGGCCTCGGTTTCTGTCTCCTGGATGACGACCCTGACCTCTCCAGCCCGCAGTGCACCCTCACACGCCCGCCCCCACTTGCACAGCACTTTTCCGTCCATCCCAGGTATTTGGTTTTAAGAATATAGAAGATACTAGAAGATGGAAGACAATGTGGTGGTATTATTAACCTTGTTCTTTATAACATGCACGGGCTATTTATCGAGTCTCTAGAATGGTTCTGTTCACTTCTATGCTCTGTAAATATCTCTTGAAAAAGTCAGAGAATTAGTCTGATAGCTTCACTAATTTTCGCAAGCTGATTCTTTTAGATATTCATTAAGTGTGGAATAGAGTTTTGGAAAATGTGGAATGAAATAAGTCATTCTTTATTCAGCTGTGTTTACCTAACACCTGCCACCTCTCAGACATGTGGTAGGAGCTCAGGACTCAGGGCACTGAGCCATGGTCCTGCCCTCAAGGATTCTGGATGTGATGGGAAAGACAGAAGTAAATCCATGTTGCTATACAGGGTGAGAAGTGCCAGAGTAGAAAGAAATACATTAGAAAGTCACCAGGAAAGGGGATCCACCCCATCCTGAGGGTCGGAGGTGGGGAAGGTGGAGAATGGAGGTGAGACCAGACAACGAGAGCTTCAGCTGAGCTGAAAGGATGAGCCAGCAGGAGCTGAGGGAGAAGGGGGTGTGCGGGGAAAGAACACACATGCTTGGAGAGACGTTGTGACACTGACTGTGACTGAGCAGGAGGGGAGGCAAAAGGTAAGGTTAGAAAGGTAGACAGGCAGTCCTGAAGCTCAAGTCCTCTGCTCTGAAGTTCGCACTTGATCCCTACGGCCATGGGAGGGTTTTATCGAGGGGTGTAACCTTGAGGTCTGGGGGCCTCGGGCAAGGCTTGAGGTGTGTACAAGAACACTCTGACATCAGATGGAGGCAGATGAAGCTCAGAAGGAATACTGATTAGTACGCTCACTAACTGCAGAGACGTCATGAAGCACTGACAGTGGGCCTGCGGGAGGAGCTGAATTTGGGAGACTTAGGAGGTAGACTCAGAACTTGAGGACCAGTTGAACTTTGGGCCAAATGGGTGCCCTGAGAAAGAGTGAGCTGTCTAGGCCGACGCCATCATTTTCTCCCTGAGGGACTGTCAATTACAGCAGGAAAACTACCAAGTTACTTTATATAAGAAATTATTAAGATATTGCTAGTAACATGATTAACAAAATCCATCTGTAAAATGGGGGCCCACAGAAAGTCCTCAGATTTCCTCTTTTGCAGTAATGTCATCTTACTACCTCTTTTCAAGGAAACTATCGGAATGCGCACGACGTTCTCTTCAGCATGTATGCAGAACTTAAATCCCAGAAGATCAAAATTCCCTCTGAGATGGCCACCAACCTCATGATTCTGCACAGTTACATACTAGTGAAGGTGAGGCCCTTCGTGTGACTTGGCACATCATCTGCCAGGTGTGTTCATCACCTGATGGGCTTTCCTCTAGGCCCCTCTCCAGTGGACTAGAGCCATTTCCTGGATCTCTGTATTGTTAAGTAAAATAACCAAGATACAATATGCCAAAAAAAAAAAACAAAATACTAGCAAAAGTAGTTTCCTAAAGGGATCGTGGCGTGGGGCAGAGGAAGCGTGGCGCCAAACCCAGTCAGGGGAGACAGGGGAGAGCAGGTTTCTCCGGATAGTGTATCTTTTTATATTGTTTTGATTTTGAAGCATATAAATGTATTACCTGGTCAAAAAAAGATTTATTTAAAACATTTTTGTTTTAAATAAATACAAAATAAAAAAACAATAAAAAACAAAATAGAGCATGTGAACCTGAAATACTTCTATGTACAATTTACATAAACTATAAAATGTTACATAAATATTTATATATACACACATATCTTTGTAAAGATACAGGCAGATTCTAACTTACATATTTTCCAAATTTTCATTTATGTCAAAGTACATCTTCCCATATTAATGCTAAGTTGGTTTTCAGGCCAGTCCACAAGAGCGTATTTAATTTTGAAGCTTCCGAGGTTACAGCCATCACATTATGAGTGACTTAGATCTTAATTCTGGTCTAAAACAGCACTGGCCAGTGAGCTTTCTGCAGTAATACAAGTGCTCTGTATCCACTAGCCTGGCTATGGAGCACTTGAAATTCAGATAGTGCAACTGATAAACTAAATTTTAAATTTTATATAATCTTAATTTTTAAATTTAAACAGCCACACCTGACTAGTGGCTACCTATCATATTGGGCCCCAAGGGCCTGTAGTATTGATGGTAAGGGAAAATTTAGAATTCCAACTTGCAAATACTCTTGTACCGAAAGGACTACAAAGGGGGAGGGAGGGCTTCCTCAGCTTCAGACACGAGAGGTGGTGCCAACGTGCTGGGGGCTCAGAATCCAGCAAAATGGAGCCTTTAGGGGAGAAATAAGTCGATGGAAGATGGGAACAAAAGTAAGGATTCCTGTAAGAAGCCTCCAGGACCAGGGCTTCCTTCCACCATAAGCCAAAGGGGTGGTTCTCAATCCTTTTTCTTTCCCTCTGGCCCTAAGAGCTGGCCCATCATCACCATTGGACCAGACATCCTCCTCCCTCCCTCTGAAGAGCACTCATGGGGCTTTTCCCCTCTGCTCTAGTCTCTTATTCGAGCACCAACACTTTCAAGATTTTTAACTATTTGTGGTATCAAAAGGAAAGCTATGAGACATTACCAGGTAAGAACTAATTGAGATAAAAATGTCACAGGCATCTTTGAAACCAAGACCTGGAGAAAGGCATCCACATTTCAAGGGAAATGGAGGCCCGGCTTTGATGGATGCTTCCTCCCCAGAGCTGGGACAGGGACCTGGGCTGAAGGACAGCCTGGGACCTTTGCATGTGGAGGGCTGAACTGGGCAGTCGGAGGCCCAGGGGAGTCGGTGGAGGGCAGGGGAGGACAAGCAGCAGGGGCTGCCCTTCCCTGTCTTCAGATTCAGTTAATATGTAGTACATCGTAGTGCGCAGTAAATTACGCCATCATCCATCTGCTCAGACCTGATGCCTGGGAGTTACTCTGTACTCACCCTTCACATTGTCACAAATACCATCAGTTCTGACTCCAAGTCTATCTGCTTCTCTACCCCCCACTGCCCGCTCTCCTCTCACCTGGACGATGGCAGTGACGTCGTGGCCTGGCCCTGCCAACTCTCCAGCCTCACACCATCCCAAGTGGACCTCCTCCTTGCATCTCACATCCTACTCTGCTTACCTAATCCCAGGCCCCTCCAGCCGGGGTTGCCTCTTTCTCTTCCCACAAGCAGCGCCCTCTTCCTGTAACAACTCATCCTCTCTCCTCTGCCTGACTAGCTCAGTTTTCAGGTCACACAACTTGGTAAAGTTCATGTTGTTAATCCCGCAATCATGGCCACTGTGAAGGACCAAGGATTCAAACTCACGTCTAGTGGTCTAGGGCAAAGTGAAAAGCAGATGGTAGAGTAGGGGTGAGCCTGGTGAGGCTGTGGTGCGAGGCAGCAGCTTCTGGGAGGAGAGAAGTAAGGGAGAAACCCTGAACGACCTTAGCCAGGGAAGGCTGCAGGGGTCCCGTGATCACCCTGTTCAGGGTCACAGTCAAGGAGTTGTTTATTTGGGGGAATAAAGCATGAATTAGGGTTAATCAAGGTCTCTAAGATGAGTAAAATTTGCTTATTTCAGATTCATGTTAAAAATGGAGATCACATGAAAGGGGCACGTATGCTCATCCGCGTGGCCAACAACATCAGCAAATTCCCATCACGTGAGTACCGAGAAGGGCCCCTGGGCCACACCTCTGCCCGAGCGTAGCCTGATGAGCTCTGTCCTCACCAGCTCTGCAGCCACTCTTCTCCACACTATCAATTCAGTCAGTCCTTACAACCCATGAAGTGGTATAACCAGGGCCCCCAAGAACACCCCAGGTTTGATAACTCACTAGGAGGACTCACACAACTCAACATATAGTAGTCTAGAGCTAAGGCTTTTTACAGGGAAAGGATACAAAGCAAAATCGGCAAAGGGGAGAAGCCCTGGGGTGGGGTCTGGAGGACAGATGCAAGCGTCCAAGAGTCCTCCCAGACCAGCCACACAGGATGCACCCAACACCTCCCGCCAACATATGTAAGATGGCGTCCAGCAGGGCGCTCACAAGAGACTCAGTGCCTGGGTGTGGTCTTGGGGGCTGGTCATGGAGGCACCCCCTGCTTGGCATGTACCAAGTTGCCAGGTTCCCAGAAAGCAAGTGCTCAGCATAAACCACATTGTTCGTACAAAGAATTTAGGCACAGGGGTCCACTCTCCTCAGTTCTGAAAATGGCGGGAACTCTCCCCAAACCCAAGTTCCCAGGTGCCAGCCCAGGACCAACCTCTCAAGCAGGTCTTTCTAAGGCTGTCTCAAGACTGCACACGTGTCCTATTCTTTTCCCTATTTTACAGATAAGCAAACTGGGACAAAAAAGTGAGGTAACCTGGGCCCGAGATCATACTGCCAGCTAATATAGGTCTGACTGTGTTCTCAACCACTATAGGCCACTGCCTCTGAAAAAGGTCCCATTATTCTAAAAGACGTGTCATTATAGCACTCTTCAGTGATTCTATTTTGTCATATTCTACGATAGGGGTCAACAGATTTTTCTGAAAAATGTCAGATGTCAAATGTTCAGGGTTTGTGGGCTACATGGTCCCTGTCCCAACTATTCAGCTCTGCTGTTTTGGTGTGACCCATAGGTAAATGAGCATGGCTGTGTTCCAAAGGAACTTCATTCTTCTGGACACTAAAATTTAAACCTCATATAACTTTCATATGTCACAAAATTTTCTTTCCCTTTTGGTATTTTTCAACCATTTAAAAATATAAAAAATCAGAGAGCCAAATTTGGTCCACAGGTCAACATTCACCAATCCCTGTTCTCTAAATGTGTTCTTTTTTGTTACATGAAAAAGACTAAAATAATTGTACACCGTGCTGGCAAAGGGTGAGACTGGACAGGCACTGTCATGACTACTGGTGGGGGACATTGGTATGGCCTTTCTAGAAAGCAGTTTGGCAGTTTGTGCTAAGAGTGTTTTTGTTTGTTTTTTTTTTTTTTAAGTCCTGTTCTTTGAGCCAGTAATCCAACTTCTAGGTACTTGTGCTAGAAAAGCAGGTGCACGCAGAGAGGTTAGTGCATGAAATTGTTAACCTCCTTCACCCATTCATCAGCAGCCCTGTCAAATGCAAAACTGTATCCCAGAGGCAGGGAAGGATGCACACAAAAGGCTACCCGGAGGGAGTGGGGGTCCTGGTGTTACAGGCAAAATACAGTATAATCAGGAAAGACGAGGTGATGAGCAGTTACCTGACTCCCCTGCTGTGCCTAAACAGGTCCTATCTGGTTAAGCAGGTCCTCATTAAACAGGTCCTGTCTGGTTCTTTGCCAGAAAAAGCAGTTTAGATTTAGAGAGGAGCGAGCCTGCCTGCCCCGGAGCAGGGAGGGCATCACGCCAGCAGAGGCAACGTGCTCTCTCCGCAACTCAACTCCATTTGCATTGCAGACATCGTGCCCATCCTGACGTCGACCGTGATCGAGTGTCACAGGGCCGGCTTGAAGAAGTCTGCCTTCAGCTTTGCAGCTATGTTGATGAGGCCCGAGTACCGCAGCAAGCTAGATGCCAAGTACAAAAAGAAGATCGAGGCAATGGTCAGGTGGGCGGTGACAGCTGTTTCTACACATTTCACAAGAGTATCTTTCAGAACATAGCTGCTGAAGTGTGGACTCAACAAGAACACAGATTGAGGGGGAGCAATTAGGACTGTACTCAGTGGCCAGCAGCAAGAAACCCAACGAGGGCTTAAACAGGTCAGGAGTTACTTGACTCATATGCAAGGCATCGTAGCCCAGGGCTGGTTCTGCTGTCCTGATGCCACCAAGGACAGATTCCCTCCACCTTCCAGCTTTACCACCCAGAGCAGAGAAGTTTCCCCCTCATGGCTGCATGGTTGTGGTTGTCTGCCGCGACTCGAGATACCAAGTCCCCATTCAATGAAGGAAGAAGTAGGGAAATTAAAAGACCACAAGGCCCTTGCCTTTTTAGTTAGGAAAGACACCAGCCCCTGGACTTGCACGCAGGGGCAGCTCTGCATGGCTGCTTCTAGCTGAGAAGCACACTGCTGAGGAGAAACAAAGTTCTGTTGGCAAGGAAGAAGGAAGGGGTGGCTATTAGGTAGGCAGCAAACAGTGCCTGCCAGAGAGGGCCAAAGAGTGACTTTTTAAAAAATTTATTTGTCGGGGGAGGGACTAGGTTTATCTATTTATTTTTAGTGGGAGTACTGGGGATTGAACCTAGGACGTTGTGCATGCTAAGCATGCACTCTACCATTTGAGCTATACCCTCCCCTCGAGAGTAACTATTTCTTGGTGTAAGAAACTTGGTAATAACAGTGCCTACTGCCAGAGGAGAGTTCGTTTCCAAACCCTGTGTAGCTCCTAAGGCACATCAGGCATGTCCTCACTTCAGAAAGCGGTGAAGCGGCCGGGTTTTCTACAGGAAAACCAGGGAAAAGTAGCACTCGCGTTTGCAAAAGGAAAAATTCATTGCAGTCATGTAGTAATTCTGTACCACTACCGTTCCAGGTAGTGATGACATTCGGGGCACTTGTTAGTCCCGTTATGACCAGGGAACCCTCGTGTACCTGAATCTTGACCCAGAACTCTCATCTCAGCCACGGGAGATGGCTGCTCCCGGAGCACCGAAGGGAAGCAAGCGCTGCGTTTTTGTTAGCTGGGTTCATGGCAGAGAACTCAAACCTGGACAGGGCTGCATGAGCACTTCCTTTTTTTTTATGATAAGCCGGAGTAGCTTCCGACCAAATTCAGGCTGACCCAGCAAACCTGCCAGCGGAGGCGGGAAAGTGCTGGAGCACACGAAACCCCCACCCCCACCCCCGTTTCGTGCCACAGCAGCCTGGCTGCCAGCCTGGAAGAGGCGCTGCTTATTCTCTCCCTGCGCAAGAGGGCTCTGTAGCTATGAGGTCTGACACGGTACCTGCCAGCCATGTGTGGCTGTTTACATTTAAATTAATTAAAAGTGACTAAAATTTGAAACCTAGTTCCTCGTACTGCCCACATTTCAAGTGCTCTGAGCTCCACGTGGCTTGTGGCTGCCGCACTGAGCACACAGAATTAGAGCCCTGCCACTGTCATGGGAGGTTGTGCGGCACAGCTCCAGGCAGCCTTGGCCCCTTCAGCACACAGAGGGAGAGACAGGTGCGAGCTCGCTGCTCTGGGGCAAGGAAGACAGGAGACAGCCAGACCCGCCCATGTTTTCTGCCACACAGTGTACTGTGAACTCCAACTCCCAAAGGTGGCCCACACGATGCTACCGTCTGACCGGTCTTTCTTTATTCCTCTTCCCCTTCCCCGGGCTGCAGCCTGGGCCGATGGCGAGCTTGTTAAGTATGTGTAGTCTCAAAGAGTCTGAAGAAGTAAGTGCATTACATGTGATTCTCCCTCACAGGAGACCTGATACATCTGAGACAGAAGAGGCCACAACCCCGTGTCCATTCTGTGAATTTCTTCTACCAGAGTGTGAACTCCTCTGTCCTGGATGTAAAAATAACATCCCATATTGCATTGCAACAGTAAGTTTGTCATCCTCTCCCTTTCTTGGTGTATGTCTATAACCCATTCGAATGCTTGATGTGTGTCAATATTTTTTTTACTTCTGAATTTCTCTTCCCCCTCAAATTTCCTGCAACATTAGCATATAATTTCATGATCAGCAAGGTTAAAAGTTATATTCAAGGCATATAAAAATCTAAGTGAGTACCAGGAAGGCACTCGGGGCAGGGTGGCACACGCCTGGGGGTCAGACAGTCCTGGGCTTAGAGCCTCTTTCTGCCAGTTATTGGCTACATAACCTGATGTGGTTTGCTTTTTCCTTGCTAGGTCCATCCTTAACAATACCTGCCTAGTAAGATAAACTGCAGGTTGATGAGAGAACATGTATGAAACCTTAATACCACAGCTGGCATGCTGCAGCACTTAATAAGTAGTGGTTTTTATTATAAACTTTAAGGCCTATTATTAGAAAAATTTTAAGTATCAGATTATTTACTAATCACTAGGCTAATATAAGCTTTACTTTAAAGAAAGCAAAGTTAGGTAAGGATGTCACAATATTGAAAATTGTTCTTTTATACCTGAATCTGATAAATGAAACTTGGCTTTTGTCCTTTTGATGTCATCTTTCTATCACCTAACCATCTATGTGAAGTAGCAGTAGTTTCATAATTTAGAGGTCTTTTACCTGTAACTGTGTATTGTAACTGAATAATGCTGAGAGTCTTAAACGTAAAGATTAATTTTACTCTTCAACTTACTGTTTCCAGGGTCGACATATGCTGAAGGATGACTGGACAGTGTGTCCACATTGCGACTTCCCTGCTCTGTACTCAGAACTCAAGATGTAAGTGTGTATTGTTTCACTGAGTCATACAGATTTATTGGAAAATGGGCCTTTCATTCAGCCTCTTTTATTCTGAGGTCTCCTTATTTGTTCATGTTCCTAAAAAATCTCTGAAGACCTAAATTATCTTCTTGGAAGATCTTCTATGACCTTTATGAACATTTTACTTAAAGGGGATCTTGCACGAGACTCAGTATTCCTAATTCTTAAATCTCATGGTGAACACGTACTAAGAAAGGAACAGTCGTTTTCCACAGCACAATAACCAAAGGGAATATTACATATTTAATCTACTCTGCCTTTCCTTCCCCAAACAGCATGTTAAACACTGAAAGCACATGTCCTATGTGTTCAGAAAGATTAAACTTCGCTCAACTGAAAAAAATCCCAGACTGTACCCCGTACCTGCGGACAGAGGTGGAGCAGTGAGTGGCAGGTGCAGGTAAGTGCCAAGCCGTCCACTCACCTTCCAGGACACGAGGTCCACAGGGTAGACACAGCTTCACAGTTTGTTTTGGCACTGACTCTTTTTTGTGCATCATGTAATTTGTCAGATTTGAACAAACAACACACCTTTGATGAACTAAAAAAAAAAAAAAGGCTAAAATGCAAGTTGTGGTCTCCACAGTGACAAAGGTCATTTGGCCAAGCAGCATCATGGATTCCAACCAGAACACATTTTATCCAATCACATGGGCTTCTTTTTAATCAGTCCATTAAAACTATAGCCAGCTAATAACAATGGAGTTTTTTAAAGTTCTATAGTTCAGGAGAAAATACTGTAAAAATTTTTGCTTCCAGAGACTTGAAAAATCCCCATTTCTTTTCCTTTCCAAGTTTCATTTTTGTCTCATGGAAGCTGCACATACTCCTTCCACCCTCACTCCACTGGCAAGGATTTCCTCATATGGCAACACATACTGCAAGCGAGGAGGCAGGGAAATGTAGTCGAAAGCCGGGAAGCCAAAAGCCCCTGCCAAAAACTCAGAAAATTCTTTAATTAAAAGTAAAAAGGAGGATTAGTCCCCGACACAGCACTAAACCTAGATAAAATGAACTCCAGGTTTTCACATAAAACCTGTGCTTGCAGTCTGCCCTCCCTCGGTAGCTCCACCCACCAGCTGGTCAGGATGGAAATCTGGACATTATCTTTGATTGATGCTACCCTCACCCCCAGTCACCCAGTCCATGGGCAAGTCCTCTCAGTGTGCCTCCAGTGTACCTTGTTCCCTTTCCTCTGGGGGCTTTTTAATGCACCTGCAAAAACAAAGAGCCTAAGAGACTCTGTATGAGCAGGCCCCAGCCTCCTCCTCTGCTCACCATGCTGCAGCCCCACTGGCCTTTTGGCTGTTCCTTGGAGACTCCAAACTGCTTCCTGCAGCACCCGCAATCTCTCCCACTCCCACCAGCAGCCTACAGGGGTTCCAGTTTCCCCACATCCCCACCAACACTTGACACTGTCTGCCTTTCTGAGTAGAGTCATCCCAGTAGATGTGGTGTCTGTGGTTTTGATTTGCGTCTCCGTAATGATAATGATGTTGAACATCTTTTCACGTGCTTGTTGGCCAGTGGTTGTTGAGTAGCGTGTTGTTGAATCTCCACATATTTGTGAATCTTCCAGTTTTCTTCTTGTAATTGATTTCTAGTTCCATACCATCGTGGTCAGAAAAGATTCCTGTTATGACTGTCTTCTAAATTTAGTAAGACTTGCTTTGTGGCCTTACCTGTGATCTGTCCTGGAGAATGTTCCATGTGTGCTTGAGAATAATGTGTATTCTGCTGCTTTTGGATGGAATGTACTGTCAATGTCATGTTAAGTCCATCTGGTCTAACATGTATGTCACTTAAGGCCAGTGTTTCCTTATTGATTTTATTTCAAATGAAAATCTATCCACTGATGAAAGTGGGGTAATAAAGTCCCCTACTATTATTGTATTGCTCTTTCTCCCTTGAAGTACATTAATATTTGCTCTATATATTTAGGTGTTCCTATGTTAGGTTCATAAATATTTACAAATGTTACATCCTCTTGTGGATTGACCCCTTTTCATTATATAATGGCCTCTCTGTTCCTTATTACAGTCTTTGTTTTAAAGTCTATTTTGTCTGATGTAAGTATAGCTACTCAAGCTTTCTTCTGCTTTCCATTAGCATGGAATATTTTTTCCCATTCCTTCCCTTTCAGTCTGTGTGGGTCTCTTGTAGGCAGCACTTTGGTTTTTATTCATTCTGTCTTTTGATCAGAGAATTTATATTTAAAGTAATTATTGATAGGGACTTCCTGCCATTTTGTTAATTGTTTTCTGGCTGTTCTGTAATTCCTTTGTTCCTTCTTTTCTTGCTCCCTTCTCTTCCTTTGTTTTCTGTACTGGTACCCTTAGGTTTCTTTCTTATCTTTTATCTACTATAGGTTTTGTTTTGTGGATACCATGAGGCTTATATAAAATGTATCATTAACAGTCTATTTGAAGTTGATAACAACTTAAGTTCAAATGCCTTCTAAAGCTCTCCATGTTTACTCTCCCCATCCACAGTTCTGTTTTTGATGTCACAATTTTTATCTTTTTGTTTATCCATTAACAAATCATTGTGATTATAGTTATTTTTTTATTTTTGCCTTTTAACTTTCATACTAGATTTATAAGTACCTACCATTATTCTGAATTTAATTATATATTTACCTTTACCATTGAGATTTACAATTTCATATATTTTCCTATTATTAATTAGTGCCCTTGTGTTTTAGCTTAAAGAAGTCCTTTAACATTTCCTAAAAGGCCAGTCTAGTGGTGATGAACCCTCCTTAGCTTTTCCTTGTCTGGAAAACTCTCTCTTTCCTTCAGAACTGAAGGGTAGCTTTGCCAGGTAGAGTATTCTTGGTTGGCAGAGGTTTTTTTTGTTTTTTCTCTTTCAGCACTTTGAATATATCAGACCCCTCTTCTAGCCTGCAAAGTGTCTGCTGAAAAATCAGCTGATGGTCTTATGGGGGGTTCCATTGTACATAACAAGTTGTTTTCTTTTGCTGCTTTTAAGATTCTCCCTTGTCTTTAAATTTTGAGTTTAATTATACTTGGTGTCTTGGTGTGAGCCTCTTTGTGTTCATCTTATTTGGAACTGTCTGGGCTTCCTGGATATAGACATGTTTCCTTCCCCAAGCCAGATAAGTTTTCAACCATTATTTCTTCAGATGAGTTTCTCGCCCCTTTCTTTTTCCTTTGGGGCTCCTATAATGTGAATATTGGTCAGCTTGACGTTCCCCTGTAAGTCCCTTAAGCTGTAATCACTTTTTCATTCTTTTTTCTTCTTGCTGTGCCAACTGGATGAGTTCCACTGCCCTGTTCACTACTGGTCCTTCTTTTGCTTCATGTAGTCTGCTACTGAACCCCCTCTGTTGTATTTTTCAACTCAGCTCTCCGATCTCAGTTTGGTATTTTCTTATTTTCTCTTTATTGAAAGTCTCTGTTCATGCATCATTCTCCTGACCTTGATGAGTATCTTGATGACTCTTATTTGAACTCTTTTATCATCAGGTGAATCACTTATGTTTGTTTAACTTCTTTTTCTGAGGTTTTATCTTGTTCTTTCATTTGGAGCCTATCTCTCTGTTTCATCATTTTCCATGACACTCTGTGGGTTCTATGCATTAGATAAAATAGCCACTTCTCCCAGTCTTGAAGGAGTGGTCTCATGTAGAAAATGAGCCTTATTTTTCTACCTTACCCTAGTTCTTGGTTGTCTGTCAAAACTTTGTGACTGTCTGAACAGCCACCTTGTTCTTAGTGGCTCCCTGTAGTTGAGGGTGTGCTAAGACCTGTCAGTGTTCCAAAAGGAGCATCTCAGCCAGCAGCTAGATGCAGGCTGATGGAAAGCTGGACTCTCAGGCCACAATTATTAAGATAAGCAAATAGGCCTCTTTCATGGAAAGACTAGGCATTTCTGTCTCTTGCCTCTGCATTGAGTCCTAGGGGATAGTTGGTTAAGAACTGATTCTGTTTGTTTCTGTCCAGTAAGACCTGTGGACGTAAGCCCGGCTGGCCACCAGAGCCAGGTGACATCCAGGGGTGTTCCCTGGATGCAGCACCAGACTTGGACACAAACTCCTTTCTGGAAGATACTGGCAACTTAGAGCAAGGCAGAGGGAGAGCACAAAGATGGCACTGCTGGCCTATGCTGTCTCTGGGTTATTTTCAGTTGGCTCCTAGATGAGTGTTAAATTAGAAGACTGCCCCTCAGGCCAAAGCTTTGAAGATAAGCAGACAGGTCTCTTTCATAGAAAGACTGGATGCATTTCAATCTGCTACCTCTGCACCGGACCCTACCTGGAGGATTAGCCACCATGGGTCCAAACAACCCCATTCAGAACTGTTTCTTAGTTCACACTATCCTTGGAGAGCTTGTGGATACAAGGCCCAGCAGCTTTCTCAAGCTACAGGTTTGGAAGGCCTGTCTCTGAGGTAGAAGGCCTAAGTCGGAGACCAGATGTGGGGTCCAAACCCGTCACTCCTCAGGAGAAGCTGGGAGCTGTGATCCCCTCCCAGCTGTGGTATGACTGCACGGAGGGGCAGGAAAATGGAAAGATCATGTCAGCCTCTCCCACCCACCCTGATGTGGGCTTTTCCTTGTTTACTGGATGCATAGGAGTTGCTTGGCTATTTTCTAGGTATTTCTCAGAGGGAATTATTCTGTACATAGCTGTAGATTCACTGTGTCTGTGGGAGGAGTACTTCAGGAGCCTCCTACATCACCATCTTGAACCAGAACCTATCTCAGTTTCTGGGTCAGTAGGGTAGGCATGGCTTAGCTGCGCCTTCTGTTCAGGGCCTGACAAGGCTGCAGTTGGCTGGAGCTGCATTCTCCTGAGGCTCAAAGTCTTCATCCAGACTATTTGGTTGTAGACTTTGATCAGAGGACTGAGGCCTTCAGCTCCTAAAGGCAGTCCGCAACTTTGACACGTGGCACTCCCTACAACATGGAACTGTACTTCTTAAAAGTCCAGCAGAAGATTCTCTTCCAAGCCTGTGACGTTCAAGGACTTCCACAGGGTTTATATGCAGATTTTGGCATAATCCCTTTTCAGGATATTCTCCCTCACATTTTAGTAGCTCTGGCAGCCTCAGTGTTCTGACTCTTCCAGCTAGTAAGACTAAGACTTCACTGTTTAAGTTCTAGCCATCCTGTGCCTCGTGGACCTGCACTCAGGTGAAAAGGTATATAGAGATGAATCTCAGTAGATTTCTCTTCTTTGACGAGTGATACCTTTCCAATTTCTACCTGCTTTTGGTTGCTCTTCAATGCCCTTCAATAGTTATTGTATTTTATCCCAAATCTGTAACTATTATCAGTGGGAGGATTAATTTGCAACTTTGCTACTTCCAAAAACAGAATCTTGCTTGTTTTTGGTAATCTTACATGGACTCTCTCCAAACACTATCCCTGCATTAAAGCCGAGCCTTAGCCCACAGTGTCATAGCTACCTGTAGGTAAGCTTCCAGGAGTCACGACTGTACGTTGTCTTTTTAGAAAAGTTACTGCAAGTGTCTTATTACACAGGGACTACTGGTTGAAGCTATTGTCCACTGACTCCTTTTAGACAATCATTAAGTTTCAGGAAAATTTCTTCTCTACAGATTGCTTAGCACCAGCTTTGCACCTGCCAGTAAGGTGGCTGTTACCATTCTCACTGTATAACAGAGGTTTGCCCACACAATTTTAATCAGTTAAAGGCGAAGTAAAACTAAGTTCTAATTACAGACTGGAAATTTCTCACTTGATTGCAGTGATCCTGCTGCACACTCCAAAAATGAGCAAAAAAACCATCTTTATTATGCTTGGCTTTATTAGTAAATGCCAGTTATTACTTGAAACCCTTCTAAAAGCTTTTTTTTTTTTTTTGCTTGTCATTTCTAGGTGTAATGTTCCTGAGAAGATAGCATTTTTCCACAGAAGGCTGTGTTTCTACCCATGGTAGATTTAGAGATGGTCCTTCCTGGATACAGAAAACAAAACAAAGGCGACCTTTCCAGGTCACCACTTTAACTTCTGTAGAGTGGCAAACAGAGACATATATAACATGCTGTTTATTATACTCTGTATATTTCCTCTTCTGAGTCTTACATATGCTACACTCTGCACTGTTACTATGACACAATTGTAAATATTCAGCTTTTTGATAACTTTTATATTTTGAAATATCTCCTTTAAAATAAACTTACTGATTAGATGTTTGTAATGTCTTCCCAGATTTAAAGACAAAAAGAAAGGAAGGTGGCTTTGAACCATATTGTGAAGGTGAGACAACATAGATGTTAACAGTGTTAAAAAGTCTGAAATGAGAGGGCTTACACAAATCAAGGCTATTTAGCAGAATCAGTCCTAGAATAAAAACATCAAAAATCAGTAATATCAGCATTTGAAAGAATGAATGAAACTATAAGCTTATGTCTCTTGAGTCATTATACTGCATATTATGGAATTCCTGTCACAAAATTAAATTTGACTTCCTCTGAAGATGTACATTAATCAAAATCTCCAAAGTGGCTGGAGGGTTCCCTCCCTGTACCACACACCCCATACTACACATATCAGTATATGCTTCTTTGCCATGCAAAGCCAATGTACCAAAGTCTGAGCGGCTGACAGAGTCACGTAGCCTAGCTCTGACTGTATCAGATGATATGACTGTACAGTACAGCCACCAGCATCCCGAGCATTACAGAGGTACCTAGGAGCCTAGGGTAGCATCCGAAGTGCCAATATATTTTATAGCATCCAAGTATCCATATGCATGATGCCTCCAGCTTTATGATCTGTTCTTCCCTCCCAAAGGCTGGCTAGAGGCCTTGGCCTTTCTAAGTGATAATACAAGTCATTATCATTAAGTTTACACTTAGTCCCCTTGTTTTCCATTATCACTAGAGGGATGTTGTAAGGTTACAGGAATAAGAGCCACAGGCACTTGCAATCTGTGGGGGTAAGCACATTATATTTGGGGAGTTATGGGTCTCAGACACTCACTAATGAGCATAATGTTCCAGAACTTAGATAGGAAGATACTCCTCCAAGTACGTACAACAATGTGCTCCTTGTTAATAATTTCAAGAGGCCAAATAATGGTGCTGCAAATAAAAGACTGCCAAAACTTAAAAGATGAAGGATGAACAGTAGTGGTTATACAGTAGTAGTTTGTTACAGACTGCCAAATCCAAAAAAAAATCAAGTATACAGTTTTTCTGCTACAGAGATGCTTTGTGGCATTCCGTAGCTCCAAATCATAATGTACAAGTAAAGGACACTGTCTGTTGTTCTGGCTGCAAGGAGATTACAGTCCCTTTCCTGAGGAGCACACAGCAAAGTAGGCAGATATGACTTTCATATCCAAAAGCAACAGAAATGGAAGAATATGCATAGGAAATTTATGCTCACCTCCTTGGTGAGGTGAAGCAGTCACCAATCAAGGAAATCTTCACTGAACCAAGTTCAGGCGGTGCTTTAACAAAGAGAAGGACGTGGCTCAGTCGGCAAAGGCTTAACGCAATGTTTTACTCCCAAAATGAACACTGATCTACAGGAAAGACATTTTTCACACTGGTAAGTACACTTTAAATGTCTCAAGAACTGTCTCACCTCCCAAACAAGACTATCGGTTCCTTAAAGGCAGGGAAGAGAATACTGATTTTACATTCCTTTTAGCACATATCTCAAAGAAGTCACACATACTGCTGAACATTTACTGACAAAATTACGGATTAAAAAATTGCTCGACACCCAAATCCCAGGCTAGCTCCACAGCCTCAGGGGCCTCTCAACAGCACAGTCACAGGTGTAATCTAAAGTTTCAGTAAGGCCTGTGGAATCTGTCAGGACAGAACTGGATCTCCCAGGGTCAAAGTAGACCAAAACCAGTGTCCTTTTTGTCCCAAACCAGAGCGAGGTAAGATCCGTCCCAGCCTAGGCCCTACCAGTTTGAAACTGACAAGCGGGGACTCTGGGAGGATAAGCATGCCTGACAGTCTTTCTGCAGCCACCATACCTTCTGATAACAAAAAGTCCTCTCCATGGAACTCCGTTCATAGCAGAGACGTGGCTGACACAGAGGGCAGGTTGGGAATTAGAGCTCTCACTCTTCAAATGCCAAAGTTATGTTTCACACAACAGGTTAGTAGGAATATAGTTAGCTTTTTTATCTACTCATTTGCAAATTAATAAGGAAAAAATATACCAACATAATATTTTACTGTACAAGATAACAATCTTAAGAATTTGTACATGTATCATTTTTATGTACGTGGAACATTTTTATTCCTAATTTATATTTTGCAAGATATTTGACAGTATACAAAGAATACCCAGTTCTAGGTGGTGATTGTTTTGTATTATGATTTATTTACAACATTTCACCACGTAATAGGAACTACCTTTTTTTTAAAAATCAGCATTGGTCCTATAATGGCCATTAGGATAAATTCTTAAGCCTACAAAAGCTGCTTTAGTATCACTGTTCCCAGACATGTTACTGTTAATTAAAATCTGACTTCAAAGCCCACATGTAGGTTCTGACTCTGAGTGCACAGTCATTTTGAAGTACAATCTTATTAGATTGACAGGGGACAGTGGGGGACCCAAGCAGTCGTATCAACCTCTATAAGAGGTGCACATCAGCCTACTGGTTACAACATCCTTCTGGCTGTACCTCCGTTTGTTTTTATAATGGGACCATGAGGTGGCCCCATTGTGCTAAAACATGGTTCCTTTGGAAAAAGCAAGGCGTCTCCAGACCAGCTAGACTGGTCAGCAGGGTGAGTAAAGGTTGCTGTCAGTAGTGAAAAACGGTTTCACTTCTTTGAATTTTTTCCTTTTCCTTTTCTGGATTCCTTATCTTTTTCTGATTTTGAAGGCTTTGAAGATTTTGTCTTTTTCTGTTGGGAAGGAAAGATGCACAAAATAGTAAACAGCTGTGTTTATGAGTAAATGAAGTAAGTTCATCTGTTCAATAAACCCAATCTTTACCTACCACGTAATAAAGAAGAAAGGTTGCAAACATCTAGATCTTGAACTCCCGCTACTCCTCATGAGCCCACCAGCAACAGCTGGGCTAGCTCAGCCTTTAACTACTGAGAAGCTACTCAGGCTCTAGAACTAAAACATCTTCCCCGCTGTGCAGTTTCTTGGACTTAGAGCACAGGTAAATTAGGAAAGACAAAATAAGCAAGAGATAATTTACAAATAGGGTAACGTTTTCATGAAGCATTTCCTTTTCTTTCAGTTTCAGATTAGAGCAGGGGAGAAAGGCGGGCTTCTTATGTCTACACAAGATTAGCAAGAGCCACCCTGGAGAAGACCGCTATTCCCACCCCTGCGCATATAAAACAGGGCAAGAATGCTGTGCACACACACTAAGGATAGACGGGGATACGAGCTGGATTCCTTTGCCTCAACCACCAGTAACCTGGCCTGACACCACAAATGATTTTAACCTTTCCTAGCAGAAGATAAGGATGTTTTGCTCTGAGAAATTTCTACAGGCAGTTCAATGGATACAGCAAAACCCCACAAATAACAGAAGGGAGAAATGGTTCAATTTAAAATGCTTTTCTTGATTATGCTGTGAAAATGTGTGTCTGTGGGTAAAGCATACACCAATGGCAAACAAAATGGCCCTTCTCCTAACAGCATATAACCACCAATATGATGGCCTGTTTTCTTGCTGTTTGGCTCTTCCACTATTATAAGCAGACTGTATATAAATGAAATCTGTAACTCACCCTCGGAACTGTGACGAACCAAAAAAACTTTAAAAAGCATTTTCAGCTTCCTCTGCTACTTGCTAAACAGGCCCTGAATAATTTCTAAAGGCAAGTCATACACAAGAAAAGGTAAGCCACTTTGAGGGAGCATCACAGCTTCTCCTATTTGTAGATTAAAACACTACCTTGATCATAGCATCAGTTTCCAAAGTGTCCTGGTCTTTCTCATCAGATTGAGAGTCATCTTCATTTAACTCTTCGTTGTATTCAGAATCCAGTGCTGGGCCTGTGCTGAGTCTGTGTGTCTTTACTGCCTGAAGTGAATATGGAGTAAGGTGGACTTCCTTATTGTAAGCTCTTGTGAAGGCTGCCTTCACCTACACGAAAAGAATAGAGAAGGTTTTTTAAAATGTTAAGTGCCAAACAATTCTGTTCAACTCTGTAAGCCTAAAGGTTTGAGAGAGCCTGGGAACCCCTTGAAATTGTTCGTAAACTATGTATGCATGTACACGTAAATGTGCATGTACGTGCCTTTTTCTATAGAGAAGTTCCATATTTTTCATGACATTCTACATAGAGCCCATGACTCAAAAAGATAACAATCAGTATTTGAGAACATTAAGCAGATTTTTTAAAATCATGTTAAGTCATTGTTTTTACCTATTCAGTGCTCTGCAGTTCTACAAAGTGATAAGCAAAGTTAGTGAACTAATAAATCAAAAAAGGCTTACAATAAGGTACAAGTTAAAGCTGGCCTTTAATTACCACAAAATACATAGATTCCCTTTACCGTAGAAATTTAGGTTATTTAAAAGTACTAAGTAACTTGAAAACCCTTAGCTTCAAACATGTAAATCTAACTGTAGAATCAGCCCACAAATTCTAACAATGGATGTCTCTTGTGAGAATTTACCCATAGCCATTAAGTCACGTCAAAATTCTCGAGGAGGCAAGCCACAGAGAACATGCACCAAATAAACAGGCACAAAGGTATGGTACTAGATATTACAAATTCATGCTGTCATTTGAATTTTTTCATGCTCATTATATACATCAGGGAAAACATTATTACATAATAGACCATCCAACTGTAACAAATACACTGAATCCACAGATTAGGCAGATTAAGAAAAAGTATAAAAACGCTCAGCCTGTAAACACTTTTTTCTTTTCATAATGCATTACCATCATCTCACTTTTACTTCCCCCAGCTCATCTGCCCATCCTTATAAGGAATACATTTATATTTGCTCCTCAGATTTCACACCTTGCTTTTCCACTCAACATAAAGCAAAGATAAAACTACAAATTTTAAAGTCAAATCCAGAAGTCTACTTTTAATATTATACTCAAATAGTGTCTTTGGAAAGCATACACCATAAGCAAAAAGCATTTAAGTGAAAAAAAATTAAACTTTTAAAAGTATCTAAAACATCTCTGAAGTACTCCTAGTATATGGTAATTACAAAGTATTGGAGACCCAGTGGATACACAATTTACCTTGGGATCCAGCTTGGAGAAGGGACTAGGTCTGCCTCCCCAGCTGCTAATTTCCATGATATTCTCAAAGTCTTCTTTCATCAAATAATATGCGTCCATAAGAGCAACAACATCCTGTACTCCTTCTATCCCTTGTGAGGTCAAGGGCTGTACAAGTGCATCCCTTATACGTGACAGATAATCCATGTTTACAGTCCTTTTGCTGGAGTAAGTTCTTAAACCAAAACAAGAGAGATATACCTGTAGTCAATGGCAAACTACCACCAACTCAGTTTGCTGGAGTTTAATCCACTTTTAATAATGCTCAATAGAATGCCTACTATTTAACAGCTGGTGTAAGGAAACTTAGCATAACACTACCAGGGCAATGGATACACAGCAATATATCTGCACAAATATAGTGGGAGCATCAAAGGAGATACCCCTGGGGCACAGTGATGCATCATCTTTTAAAAAATGGTGGGCAAGGAATAGGAAAAGCACTGAGAGGTAAGCCTTCAGCTTGAACAATGAGAAGAGCAATGGGGAAAAGAGCCCTTTACAGCTTCTAGAGGCTGCCTACATCTCTTGACCGATGGTCCCTTTTTCCATCTTCAGTGCTGGTAGTGGAAGTGTAGCATCTTCAAACCTCTGTCTCTGATTGACTCTGCTGCTTCCAACTCCTTTTTTTTTTTTTTTTGTAAAGACCCTTAATAATTACATTGAGACCAACCAGATAATCCAAAATCTCAAGAGGGGAAAAAATTTGTGTTGTTTTAAGCCATTAAGTTTTGCTAATTTGTTACAGCAGCAAAAGGAAACTAATACAAGGGTGGCAAAAAAAAAAAAAAAAAAAAGACCTAGGCCATAGGCTATGAAGAGGGAACACAGTAGTAAGTAGAATTCTACAGGAACAGAAGAATGGAACTATCTCAGTTCAGTTTTAACCAAAAGTTAAGGGTGAACCAATATTCTCTCCAGGGATCAGAAAGGGAAATAAGATTACTCAAGTAATTCTTCATGGTTAAAAATGAATAATTGAAGTTCACTTAATATTTGGGTACACACATTTCTAAGTTTCTAAGCTTTAACAAAATTTTACCAAATAATAAGAATTTCTGAACTTCCTTAAACTTCTCTAAGCACACTGGTTTTCAATCATCTGAGTATTCACCTTCTGTTATACGTGAAACTGTATCCCCTATTCCAAATGACTAAGTCAGTTTACTATTAGAATAGGAGGTAAAAACTAGTTCGTTTATTTAAATAATTCCCTTTTTTCCTATTAAGTTATTTGTAAATCAAGATATTACGTATGCCTACTAGTAACAGGCATAGTCACAATAACAATAAATAATAGCACTACCTCAGATTTATGCAGCTTTAAAATGTAAAGTTACGGCACATCACTGTCTGGCTTTATTACCCAAAGTACCTTTTAAAGTGATCAAACAAGTGTTATACCAATTACAGATAATAAAACTGAGGCCCATAAAATATAAGGAACTATCTATGATCATTTATCTAGTTTGCAATAAAACCAAAACAACAAATCTTTGTGACTCATGCTATCCGTATGAAAGACTAAACATACCACACTAACAAAATGCCAGACGTGATGTAAAACCACTTACCTGAGACTCATATGCAGTGCTAGGTCCTGAACAATACGATCATGTTTGCCCATAGATGAGTGCCTCCCCAACCAGCTTGGAAAGGTGGGAAACTGGGTCATGTACCCTCTCATTAACTCTCCAGGAAGAACACTGGCATAAATGGCCTGAAAAAATTAATTGCAGTCCACAATTCAAATTCAGTACAAAAGTAGCTTCTTTAGCAGCTGTTCACTTCCAAGCAATCTCTGGAAACTGAAGCAACACTGCCCCAGTACTAATTCCAGGGTAGTCAGGCCCCTTCCCTCCGTCTCTGATCTGTGAGTATGGGAAATTTCGACCTGAGAAAATAACTAATTGCAGTAAACGCCTTGGTCCAAAATATGTCATGGCCCTCAGAGATCATCTTGCCTACTCAGCCTCCTCAGCCAGCTGATTCCAACATACACTAGTTACTTCTCAATGCCAATGTCACAGAAGAGACTTCAAGAGGAATATGACTGTCTAACATAAGCTGTTGATAGAAGAGTAGGATCAAAGTATGGAAAATCAAATAGAGAATCAAGTAAACTGGAACTTGAGAAAAGTTTTTTTAAGGGTATCCTTGGATATCCTCTATATCCAGGGTTTCCACTTTTTTAAAAGTTGGAATGACATGAATTTTGTATCCTGCTTTAATAATATTCTCTCGTAAGTATTTTTATATTAGATCATCTTTACAAATAATTTTAAAGGCTGCAAAATGTTCCATCAAGAGGATTTACCATAATTAATCATACTCCTACTGCTAAGCATGGAAATTTTCTCCCATTTCTTGCTATCAGAATGAATGCTTTAAGGAAGACTTTTTGCACATTAAGCTTTTCCTGTGTCTCACATTATTTCTTTGGAATAAATTCTCATAGGTATAATTATTAGGTATAAAAAAAATAAACACTTTTAAAACATAAGAGAAAGGACTCTTTAAGAGAAGAATGGGCCTTCCAGAAGTCCCTTGCCTGTCACTCAGGTCAATACTACTACATAAATGTACAGAACTCAGAATTCAGAGTTAAATATGAAAGTTTGCAAAACTCTGTTTTGAGTAAAAGGTATCAACCTAGGTTAAGTACTCAATATAAAGTAAAAAATATAAAATATAAAGCTGTCTCTTTAGCAAGGAAGAATAAAGAAAATCAGAATAATCAATTTATTATTAGAAAAGTGACTGCTGACCTGCCCTGGCTGCATTTCTTCAAGGATGAGCTACTTAGTAACAAACTGGGAGGCCCAGAATGACCAAAACAGAAATGGATTCTTAAGGTAAAACAGAGCAAATGAAATGTTTGACTCACATCTTAGTTATAATCAAAATCCAACATTCCCATTTCTGTAAGTCCATTTACATAAAAACATTGAAAAATAGGACTAGATTAAGAAATAGACAATAGCAACCATACAGTATTTAAATCTATAACAGATTGTATTTTTGTCATTAAGAGCCATAATGTTCTGACATTTCAAATAACTATAGGAGCTAAGAGCTAGTTTGTTCTCATTAACTAAACAGAGTCTGCACTTTAAGGAGAGCCCAAAGCCTACCTGTGTGGGCAGAAGACTCCAGTTCTGCTTATTCCGGATCTGCCGGTCCACTAGGTCCCCATCACATATGCTATCTGCTGCTCTGCTTAAAAGCATCAAGTGCTTTTTCATGTCACCCCTGCGGGAATAAACCGGTCTGGGTTACACCACTGTCCACACTCCACACCCCTCCTCTCCAGGTATCTGGCCTTCACGGTACTGGGAGGGTACTAATTCTACCCCTCACTAGCTCTGAACACTCACCCTGCAGCTATGGGCTTCACGTGTATGTAGTTCTCCTGGACAAAGAGGGGTGCTATTGAATAATCATGAAAAAAGAGATCTGATTTGTCCATAAGTGACATATGAGCAGTCTCCTCTCCAGCTGCAAACACTTTCCGGGCAACATCAAATGGGCCCTAAAAAGAGAGAGGGACATACCTAGTAGATGGCCAATATCCAAAACACTGACAACAACAAGGGCTGGCTCACATGTGGAGCAACAGAAACTCTCTTTCATTGCTGGTAAGAATGCAAGATGGTACAGTCACTTTGGAAGACAGATCAACAGTTTCTTACAAAACTAAGTATCCTCTTACCATACAATCCAGCACCTGTGCTCCTTGGTATTTACCCAAATGAACTGAAAATATCCACACAAAAAACCTGCACATGACTGGTTATAGCAGCTTTATTCAAAACTGCCAAAACTTGGGAGCAATCAAGATACCCTTTAATAGGTGAATGAATGGATAAAGTATGGTACATCCAGACACTGGACTATTAGCACTAAAAAGAAACATTATAAAGCCATGAAAAGGGATGGAGAAAACTTAAAACGTACACGTCTAAATGAAAGAAGCCACTCTCAAAAGGCTACATACTGTATGGTTCCAACTATATGACATTCTGAAAAAGGTGAAGCTATGGAGACAGTAAAAAGATTAGTGGTTGCCAGGGGTTGGAGGAAGGGAGGGATGAACATCAACGTACCTATAAGTGTACCCTTTTGGTGGGGGATGTTGATAGTGGGGGGCATTATGTAAATCTAGGGACAGAGGATGAACAGGAAATCTCAATTTCGCTGTAAACCTAAAATGGCTCTAAAAATGTTGATTAATTTTTAAAAGGGGGGGGGGGAAGCACTGTTTAATCATTGCCCTAACTGTAATAATAAAATCTGACTGGTGACTAGGTGAAACAGAACACAGGGATAATTGATACCGACCTCAACTCCAGTCTGAGAGAGGTCATTAAACTATAAACCATTTGAAACAAGATTATTCTGAACAGTTGCAAAACCATTCAAAACATGAAATCCATACGTAAGGGACTCTGAAAAGGCCATTTTATAACTATTGGGGCATGAGTATAATTTGAAACTTCCTTTTCTCAAAACTTACAAATGCAATGACAGTCATTAAAGAAAAATTCATTTGAATTAGAAGCTATTTGAGCAGCTGCCTATATCTCTTACTACAAATATCCACCGGTTCTACAGGTGTATCAAAGGACAATAATAACTGTTTCTATTAAATTAATACTGACAGGACAACAAGTTCTTTGGCTAAGAGTTCTTCAAACTAAGAATGTAAATTTGTTTTACCAGTTTGATATCCTTTTTGGCTCTGTGAGAATCAGCCTTGGCCTGGTCGTAGGTTAGTGCCTTACTTCGTGCACACCACATACTCAGATTGTGTAAAACCTAAAAGAACCACAAATACGACACTGTAAAGATGGGAAAATATTGCCACTCCTTGTCCCCAAAACACTGAAGGCATCAATTCAACAGAATCATCAACTGTTACATAATATATATTTAATTTACCTGTCTGATATCTTGATTGGCTCCCAAAATTATTTCATTCATAGCTGGAGGAGGGATCTTTAAACCCTCTTTAAATGCAATAGACATCATAGCACCCTGAAATTTGACAAAGGGGAATGAATTGTCACTGATGTTTTTTTAATCCATATAATCAGATTTTTAAAAATCTTTATCAGATACTTTAAAAAACTGATCCAAAAATATATAGGATAGTGTGATGGAGAAAAAAATTCCAATCATCATACCTTAATCTGCTCAACCCGAGGTCTTTGAAAACGAAGATCAAAACAATAATGAACCAAAGAGCGAATCTTGGGATGATTTCTATCATTGCACATACAAATAATGGGAATTTTTGTATGTTTTATTAGGGCAATTAATTCCTGAAAGGAAAATTTGCAACACAAAAATAATTATCTAAAAACAACAACAAAATACCAAACAATGTATGTATCTTAGGTTTTAAAACCTCCTCAGTGACATGCCTTAATTGCTATCAATACCACAGCGTAATAATTACTCCTTTAAATTTTTTTTTTAAACCTCAAAATCAACAGTAAAATGCAAAAATTTCATTACCTGAATTCCTCCCCTGTCCTCACTGCCTGCCATGCCATCGACCTCATCCATGAGGAGAGCGTGTTTCATGCTTACTGAGTGGACTGCTCCAGCTGACCCACGTTGAGAAGCAATGGGATGGGACGAAAACAAAATAACAGTTGTTCAAATACTGCCACTTTAAATATTCATGTAACATTTTAAACTGATACAGAATATATGTCCATGGTCCAAAATTCAAAAGGCACAAGAGTAAGCAGTGAAAAGAAATTCTCTCCCACCTCTGCCCTCTAGAGTACCCAGTTTCTCTCTCTAGATGCAAACAATGCGAACAGTCTAATGTACATATATCCCTTAAGAGACATTCTATATATATTGAAAATGTGTGCATAAAAATACACACCTTGATTTTATCATTCAATATATTTTAGCACTCTGCTCCTTATCTGTAGATATAGAACACCTCATTGTTTTAAGGCTATTTAAATATCCCATTTTACACATATATCATAATCACTTTCCATTGATAAAATATAAAGATGCTTCCATGCTTCCAATCTTCTGCCATTATGAATAGCACTAAATGAATATCCTACATAGATACATCATTTGCATACATAAAAGTATAACAGGTGCTAAATTCCAGGAACTGGAATTTCTAGCTTAAAGGGTATGTGTAATTTAACTTTAAGAAATACTGTCAGATTGCTCTCCAGAGTTGTACTGATTTACACTCCCAGCAACCATGTATAAGAGTGACATTTCCTGAGCAAATTCTTTTTAACAATGATTTTCTACCACTTAAAAGTATCAAGACCCAGGTGACCATGCAACATACCATAGATTCTAAACATGCAATAGGATCTCTAATTTGGGCGCCTTATTTTCCCCATAAACTCCGGCCACACTAGCTACACCTGAAACCAAGTGGGACTTTCACACTGGGTCTTTCCTCCTCCTCTACTACCTTTGCCTTAAATAACCTCTTATATCCACAGACTACTCTCTTTCTCATTCTTCAAAGCCCTCTGAATAAATGTCACTCTTTTCCTGGTAGCTTTCTCCAGTGCCCCAAATAGAATCATTCCTTCATCTACGGGCCTCTGTCAGCTCACTCACGCACTGTATTAGTTAGTTATTCACTTTCCCGCTTCACAGGATTCACCTGTGAATACTCTAAAATCACATGCAAAATGCATAAATGTCTGTGCGTACATTTTTATCACATTCTCAGAAACCACAAAGACCTGAAAAAAAAGGTAACTACTGTCCCATAAGAGTTAATTTCTTATTCTCTCATTAGCCCCAGAATTTAGTAGGGTGCCTCGTACATAGTAACATTCAATACTGGTTACTGACCATTGAAATGAACTTGTTTTTCTTACATAAACCTCCCACCCCTCAAAAGAAAACTGTACAAAACTCCACATACTTGAACAAAAGCCTCTGATGCTGGTATTATTCAGCGATTCAGCAACAATCTCCTTCAAACTGTTCTTACTCCGAGTGTCACTTGCATTCAGTTCCACGTAGCTATATCCCAATTCCTAATCAAAATATTGGAAACTATTTCTATCACAATGCAGATTATTAACTCTCCCCCCAAAAACCAAGGCAATTAAGGAAGAAAGAGGGTAGAAAAATCACAAAAGTGACTATGGGTAAAAAGATAAAGTAGAACCCTAACAGACAATGAGATTGTAATATGCCTCACGATATTAAGAGATTTTTAAAACAGCATATACATACATACCACACATACACAAACACACACAGATTTGGTCTTAAAACCTCAGCTGATAAATCACTAACCTGGAAGGGTATATATGAACAAGCAATGTTACTAAGTTAGCTTCTTAAAGTCCCAAAAAGAATTAAATATAACCATCCCAAAATTTCAGTATCAGATACAGAATTAATCTATATTAAGATACCAAAAAGTAATTAGTGACTCTTTAAGATAAATTATAAAATTAAATCATTCTTTGTCAAACTATTCCAATATATAATCTTTCTCTCAAATTGTGGAAGATCAAATAATTTGGACTCATTTCCCAAAACTGATCATTATATTGATTATAAGGTAATTCAATTCCCCAAAAAAGTAATGATAATAATAATGGGAAAAAAAGAGTCACCTTCACAATGGTAGTGACTAGGGAAAAATTTTTGTTTTTCGTTTTTTTAAATGTTCATAAACAGAGTAGAAAATATACAGGGATTATACCAGCTAAAAATTAATGCTCTGATCCATGCAATAAAGACTAAACGAAACTACCAGCTTATGGGACAGAGAGTTGGGAAATCCAGCAATAAATTTAAAGTAAATTTAAACTCCCTCACTTTATCATTCTGATGCCATTTCATGTACCGTTTCATACCATTCTGATTTGCTCTAGTGTCTCGTCCTCTCATTGTCTGGAGATACAGCAGCCGTAGGGAAAACAAGAGCAAAGGCAAGATCCCATAGCAGTGAGGAGTTGGACTATTGGGGTTCACACTGTGCCGCCACCCTCCTCTGTAAGCCCCCTTCCTTTGTCACATGAGGAAGTCCCTATATTCAGTACACAGAATTCTTCCTATGAGGGTATATTAGATAGCTGTATCTATAAGAATCTGTAAGACATATTTATCTTACCTAGAAGATAATGCACCCAAGGGCTTACTAGCTCACTGCCTGGCACATAAGAAAATACCACCTATTATAATTACCAATATTTTAAAAAGGATGAAAATGACAAATATCCCCAGAACCAAAGCAAATTCTAAAGGTTTGACTTTAGAAGAATAACAGAACACTCACCTGACAAACTAGAGAAGCTGTGGTTGTTTTGCCAACACCTGGAGGGCCTGAGAGCAATGCAGCTTTAAAACTGGAGCCATCATCTTTGCCCGCAAATTTACCAACCTTTGCTGCTGGGAAAAAAGAAATTCCAGAATGTTAACCTATATTATCCAACAGAAATGCAAAATGGTAGGAGTAATTGTGCATAAAGTTAGCATCAAGAACAGTCCTCCAATTTAGTTCTAAATTTGTAGGATATTTTCTACAAAGTATAAACAACAGTTTCCAGGGCATGTAGTGAAATTCTACTCACTCCCTACCTCACCTTCACTCAAAAAACTAAAACTAACTTTAAAACTCTGATTTGAAACAATTTTATGAGTTTCCTTTCCTACAAAAGCACAGGTCATGGAGCAGACCAGCTGGGCTCTGATCCTAACTCCACCACTCACCAGCTGGGAGAACAGAAGTGACTTAACCCCTCTGCATGTGTTTCCTCCTTTGTAAAATGAGGGTAACTATAGTAATGTGCTTGGTAGGGATGTTGTGAAGACGGACATGCTGAGCACAAAGCCTGGCACGCCTCAGTAAATATTAACTAGCACAGTCACCTACATGATCACACAAAGAATGAACTGAAGATGCTGTGTCTACAACTATCCTGCCCAGCTCAACTCTAGAGCTTTCTTTCTCCTCTTATCACATGGGGGCCCGGCACATAAAGTGTGTTCAACACATACACAGTGACTGAGGGAGAGATGGTTAAACCTACTGTGGGCGTGGGAAACTGCAGTTCACCTGAAGCCTTAAGTCTTCTCCAGGCACACAAAGCACTTACACACCTTTAATTTGGTTTTTGAAAGAGAAAAGGAGTCAGCTTAAATTTAACCCTGTATCATTACAATTCTATTATGTTATAAATAAAATAAACTGTCACTGTTGGCCAATGTCTAGTGACCATCTAGACACTGTGATTAGCAACATCAGTCCCAATAAAAAATACTTTGGACATTAAATGTATATAGTGACTGCTCGTTTTCCATGCCTACCAAAGCAAACATGCTACTGGGATTTTTAGGCTGCCTGCTCTGCAAGCGAGCTCAGCGTTTTATTTGCACCTCTCCCCTTGAGGTCTCCTTGGCCCTCTCAGGGGTCTTGGTCTCACATGTCTCAGATCTTGGTACATGTATTCTCTCCCACTCGACATCCCCCGCCCTTCACCCAACTAACTCCTTCTTAGTTTCCCAGTCTTAGCTTAAATATACGTTCCTCTAGGGATGGCAGCACACATCCCCATCCCTGACCGCACACCTCCACCCCATGAGCACTACATACTTAACCCTGTAACAGCACTTAGCACAATATATTCTAATTGCTCGTTTCATCGATGTCTTCCTCACTGACTGGGAGCTCCTTGAAGGGGACTGTGCTTTGTCCATAAAAGCACTTCTGGTATCTAGTACAGCACCTGAGCTCAGAGCAGGTGCTCAATAAATGCTTGCTCAGAGTTCAAAGAATCAACTATTATACTTCCTAACAGATACGACACTGAGCAATTACATGGTGACAGACACACACAAAAATGAATGAAGTTGTAAAATCACCGCATTTCTTATCTTCTGATGGACTCTTGTGCCAGTTTTGGAGCCAGCGTAGGAGTTTGTTGGCACAGCTCTGGTCACCTTGCTGTCCAATTATGGTCTTGAGCGAGGTTGGCTTATATTTATCCACCCAGAGCAAATTTTCCACTTTGTTTTCACTGCTGTCATCAGCCAAATTCCTAGCCCGGCTGTCACCATTTGTCTCCTCAGCCACCTGCTCCTTGAAGTCCAGGCCTCTCCGAAACACACTTGTTTCTTTTTTTATTGACTTTATAGAGCTTTCTCTCTGGGGAGTCAGCTGGCACTTTTTAGATTCTGATTCCTTCTTAGTTGGACTAATTTTTCTTTTTCCTCGGTCATTTTTTTGGGGTGTTCTTTCCAATTTGGATTTTTCTTTCTTCATCTTAAAAATTGGAAAAGTGAGGAAAAAAGAAACCTGATGAGATATACAGAATTTCTATCCTGCAACATGTACTCTAGAGGGCAATCTGAGGTATCCAAGTCAGCTACCCAACCTAGGTCTGTCTTTTCACAATGGACTCTGCTGTTTGTGGAAACCCCACCTTTCCAACTTTATAAAAATTAACAACACACCAAAAAGCACCCAAATGCAATTTTTTAAAATGAAAATATATTAGTTTTTAAAAGTATTACAAAATCAGTTTTAAAAAATGTGAATGATTAAGACTTGTTTTCTAATTAAAATTTAATTCTTCCACAAAAACTTGCATACAAATATTTAAAGCAGCATTATTACATTTTATATAAACAAATAATTATATATTATAGCCAAAAAAATGGAAACAACCCAAAATGGCCATCAACTGATGAATAAACAAAATGTGGTATATCCACACAATAGAATACTAATCACCAATAAAAAGGAGTGAAGCACTGATGTATGCTTCAAAGTAGCTGAACCTTGAAAACATAATGCTAAGTGAAGAAAGCCAGCCACAAAGGGCCACATATTACATGTTTCCTTTTGTATGACATGTCCAGAATAGGCAAATCTGTAGACAGAAAGCAGAGTAGTGGTTGCCACCGAGTGGGTATGAAGAGTGACTGCTAATGGGTACAGGGTAGGGGGAGTGATGAAAATGCTCTGGAGTAGAGAGTGGTGACAGTTGCACAATCTTGTGAATATACTAAAAGCCACCAACATACACTCTAAAAGGATAAATGTTATGATGTGTGAATAATGTCCAATAAAAAAAAATTAGTGACCCTTTAGTAGTAAGTGGATGCAAATGTTTAAGGAAAAACAAGGAACCAGCATAGTGTTAAAGTATCTCTCCAAGATATTCATCAATTACAAAGAGAAAACTATCACTTCACTCCTGGGAGGACCAAGCAGAAATCACCTTAACCAAGTAATAAAGGTTAACATCATCAATAGTAAGACATATTGGGGGAGAAAAAGATGTATTGACATCAAACACAACTGATATGATGCACTGAGGAGGACCCAAAACGTCACTTATGTGGTCTTCTTGCCAAAAATGCATAACCTCAATCTAACTATGAGGAAACATCAACATCCCAAACTGACAGACAATCTACAAAACAACTAACTAGTATGCATCAAATCAAGATCATAAAAAGACAAGGAACGACTTGAAGAACTATTACAGACTGGAGAAGACTAAGACGACAACTAAATGCAGTGTGGGATCCTTGAACAGAAAAAGGACAAGGGGGGAAAATGTGAAGTTCAGATAACGTGCAGTTGTAGTTAACAGTATGGCATCAATTTTAATTTCCTGGTTGTAATAACTGTGCTATGGCTATATAAGTTGTTAGTATTAGGGGACACTGGATGAAGGGTCAATCCAAGTCATTCCCCAAGAGTTTTCTAACTGGAATAAATGGGAAGACCACCTTGCCACCTGGGTGACCGAGCTGGGGACATTAAACTTGGGCTGCTAGCACCTGTGTCCCACACATGGGAAAGTGGGAATGAATGAAGCTAACACCAGGAGAAGGAGACAGACAGATTGAAAGGGTCATAAAAGCACTGTGGTCTGCACATCCAGTAGCTCCTACATCAGCCTCACCCTGCCCATGGTATAGGTATGTGAGTCACATTTCTTCCCTTTTTGCTAAAGCTAAAGCTATGGGCTGGTTTCTGTCATAACTGAAAAAGCCCTAATATAGTTCTAATTGAAAATGATTTTATCATGCTGATACCATAAATGTATCCTTTAAAGAACTCTCAAGCACTAAACTGCTGCACAATGTTACTACAAGAATATGGAGAGAATGGACATTTTCATAAGTAGCTGTGGTCAGTACAGTTCACTGTCCTCTTTCTCCCTCCTCACACTCCCTTGAGAAAGGTCAGGAAATCAAAAATGACAGCCTAAAGCAGAGTCCACCTACTCAGAAGGAAATAAGGGAAGTCCATCCGCAGTAGAAGGAAAAGGTAATCTTTTAGCCCACAGGCCTTTACCCACCCAAGAAATGTCTCTATGAAACAGGAATACACCAACTTAAATAGATCAAGTTCATTTTATACAAACCTCAGCTTCAGCTGCTATTTCATACTTGGACTTCTTCCCTGGCATGGTTCGAATCAGATTCAATAGGCCATCTTCATCAATAATTTTTGTTCCCAAGGCGGCTGCCTATTGATTAAAAATGGAAATCACTGAAACGATTACTTTCTGTAAAAAAATATATATGATTCTAGGGCTTGTCAAAAGGTGAAAAATCACATTTGTAAATTAGGTAATACTGGGATCTTTCTTAAAACCATATTCATGAAAAAGTATCATTAAAAAGAAAGAAAACAGCAGATGCCTCCCCCAGGAGTGTTGGGCTGGCACCTGAGCAGCACACTGCCACTGCTGTGGACTGCTTTACCTTTCCCTCTACCCTACAAAGGGCAAAGCCACGCGGGCTCAAGTCCAGCTCTTCACACCCTCTCCCAGGGTTGATCGGCTGGCACTCTCCCCTACCTGCTGCCCTGCTGCTAACAGAACTCCAATGTGTCCATTTCCAAGGGATGTCTTATAACTGGTCTAAGAATCACAAAGTCCTCATCCTCCCAACCTCCCTCATAGCTCTGAATGGCCATGTGACAGGTCTGGCCAATGAGACTTCAGTGGAATTCTACATGAGGTGCCTCCAGGAAAACTCGTATAAGGTCAGTCACAACCAGCGTAACATCTTGCCACCGCTCCCTATTTCCTGTGTTGAATGTGAACTTGAGAGCTGCAGCCACCTTGCAACACAAGGCAACATGCGTGAAGATGAAAGCTAACACTGTAAGGATAACAAAAGTGGAGGATGGAAGCAGCCTAGCTACATCTCTGAGGTACGGAACCACCCCCCAGGAACTGCTTACCTCTGGAATTTTCATAAGGCAAGGAACTAAGCAGGTATTTGTCAAAACCGCAGTTAGTTAGGTATTCTGTTCCCTGGAACTAAATGCCATCCTACCCAACAGGCCTTCCAACGAAAAAACTTACGACGGAGCCCACAGCAGCACACAGGCATACTTAGGGCTAGACAAAGAGGAAAACTGCACTTGCTTCTTTCTTCAAAAAAAGATTTTAACTGGAATAACTAAGAAAGCCAAGTAAATAGGAACTGTGCCTTCAACTGGAAAACCAGAATCCTGGGCTAGAAGCCAAACAACACTTGTGTGGAGAAAAAAATAATGCAGGGAAGAAACTACTTTTTCATTTTTCCCCTTCATTTCACTCTGTGTAAAGGACATTACTACCAATGGTCACATCAAGGGCCTGCCAAGGCAAGCAGGCTGTCTCCCTGTGCGGAGAAGACAGCAGTACCCACCTTATCACTCTTGGACTGACCACTGTCGCGACCCCTGACAAGGTAATTTGTCTTCTTGCTGACATTTCCTGTTACTTTTCCCCCGTAACGCTCAATTAGAGACTTGGCCTCGTCTCGTTCAATGGACTCCAGCACTCCTGTGATTACAAACGTAAGGCCTTCCAAGCAATTTTCAGCTCCCTAAAAACCAAAATGTTCAAGCAGAGAGGAAATTACATGGAGCTTTCCAAAGAAATATTTGGCATTAAAACTGCAGGAAGTTGATTCTTCTCATTTGACATCATAAATAATCTCAGCATGAAAAATCTGCAGGAAATTTAATAGCAAATAAGCAGAGCCTGAAATGAAATCCTGAGAAATTCTTCTGTGGGCTAACAGTTAATAAACTGATAAAACCATACATCCAATATGGTTAGGAAAGCTTATTAAAATTATCCATTCATACTATTCTCATTTTTTTTTAATATTTAAACTACTGCTTAACTTGTATAACTTTAAGTAAACAACCACATGCACCTACAGAATATCTTTGTGAAAAAAGTAAAGTTTCAATTCTGAAAAAACTAAAACAAGTTTGAACTCCTGCTCTTCTCTCTGGCTGTTTACCCCCCCACCCCATACTAAATCTAACAACCTGTGAGTAACTTAAGGGCAAAAGCATACAATCTCTTGATTGGAAAGATCTCTTGATAATACAAAAAACACTGGCCAAAGAGAGCTGGATGGAAGAGACATTTAATCTTAATTGGAAATGTGTATAGCTACAGACTTGTTTTTACTTCTGCAGTGGTTCAATATGGTACAGCCAAGCAAAATGAAAATTATGTAAATCATTCGAAATTACTTATTAATAGAGAACTGAGATCAACACAGACTTAAAACAGGCTTGAAAAGAAGAAACTAAACAAAATTCAAAGACTGCCCCAATACAAGTTCAATCCCTCACCATGCAGGTGAAGAACTATTCTTGGGGGATTTAAAAAAAAAAAAGCCATAAATCTGCTTGGAGAGAAAAGGTTTGACTAACTACATCTCAAAGTCCCTATGATTCTAGGATTGAAATGATCTTGTAAAAACTAAACTACTTAAATTCTTCTCAAGAAATTTAAAGTAACTTTAGAAAATGCCACAGCAAACCCCTATCCCACACACCCTAATTAACTATCATCTCCTGAACTATCACACACTGTGGCTTTATCTTTTTACTTATCCAATCTCCACACTTCTAGCCTCCCTACCAAACCCTTCCACTCTAGAACTCTTCCCGCAGGGCCAACAAACCACCCAACATTCTCAACCTCTTCTCCAATATCCCCTCCATGGCCTTGCCTTCACTGATACCTGGCTGCCCCACTAAGAACCCCACTTTGCCTCGAGTCCTCTCAAGCAGAGGCTTTCTTAGTCTTTCATATACTACGTGCAGGAGGCAAGACTGGTATCTTCTATAAGCCCTGTAAGGCTCATCTCTCCCCCTTTTTCTTAGGGGAACTACTGATCTCCATTTGTGCGCTGAATCTCCTGCCCTTCTACATTCTCAGAAACCTCATACTACATTTGATTCTTCTTCTCTTTCTGGTAAACCTTCAGTCTCTCCTTTTCTGGTACGTCAATCCCATCACACACACACAAAAAAATTAAAAAACAAAAACCACGCTTTAAGTATCTCCTACCTTAAAAACACTCACATTTTCCCTCTAAATCCCACCTTCTATTTGTAGGTAGAAGTCCTCTCTCTCCTCTCCCCTTCGCAACCAACTTAGAAAAAAAAAAATCTATCACTTATGCTGCCTCCTTTTTCTCCTCTCACTCACTCTTCAATCCATTTCCATCAGATTCTACCTCTATCATTCTATTGAAACTTCTCTTGATCAGTCATGTTACTAAATGCAGTGGACAACTTTCCATCTCCTCTTAATCATTTTTTAAAAAAATCTCTCTTGCCTTTGCTCCTGTGACACCACCTTTACCAGGCTTCTCTCCCACATTTGTGGCTGCTTCTTCACAGTCTGAGTTTCATCCTCCTCTGCTTCATGAAGAAGCTAGGCCCAAGGCCGCCCTCTCTTCTCTCTGCACTTGCTGGTCAGGTGACATTAATAACTTCACACATTATCTACATGCCAATATGTCCACGTTTTTACATCCTGACTTCTGTTCTGAGTTCTAGCCCTGCATATCTAACCTGTCTGCCTAACATTTCCGTGTGGCTATCTCACATACATCTAAAGCCAGCATGGTGACAACAAACTCATTATCATCTCCCTAGATCGGCTGTGCCTCAGCGGCATCAGCACCCACCCAGTTGCTCATGCCAATAGCCAGGACACCATCCTCGATGCTCAACCCCACTTCCAATCATCACCAAGTCCTAAGGATTTTACCTTTTCCATTGAAACTACTTCACTTTTCAATACTTTCTCTGCTACTGCCCTAGAGAAGTCTCTGTTACTTCTCACCAGCTTTCCTAAGGGAGCTCCCTGTATCTATTCCCCGCTCCACTGCACTCTATACTCATAGCCAGGATGCTCTGTTTGAAACACAAACCTGGCCATACTATTCCCCCACTTACAACGCCCCTTGGGGCCAGCTTCCTCTGTTATACTCCCTAAGAGCATCTTGATTTTTCCCTTACGGCACATATCACAATTATAATTAAATAATAATTTATTTAATGTCTCTTTCCTGAGTTAGATCATAAGCACCATGACAGCAAAGAGCATTAGTCCTGTGACTGCCACATCTTCAAAGCTCAGCCCTTGCAGGGCAACATGTTACTTAAAGGAAATTTTTTGTAAGTATCAAGCAGTGATTTATAAGGTGAATAAACATCTGTAATTTGTAAAGATGGTGACTAAGGCTTTTCTGTTAATGTTTGACTATTAATTATCTGCTGCTGTAAATATAGTGAATACACACATGGACTCGCAGGGCAGAGGCCCTGACACATCCCCTCAGTACTCTTACCTTTGGTATTTCTTTGGAGCCCAGGGCTTTGGGACCTTCTCGATTTAAGTAGCTCCGATAAGCTTGATAATTACTGCGTCTCTTTTCAGAATCTTCAGGACTTATAGACTTCAGGGAGAGGGAAAATAAACTGAATAAAATCATGCAAAATTCATGTAAAATTAAATACACATCAATAAATAAACAGTAAGTCGTTTCAGTGTTTGGTCTTGATAGTAACATTTTTAGCTACACAGGTACTCCCCAATTTACACATGCCCAGCTTATAAACACCCCTATAATCAGCCCTTCTCTGACCTTTCGACACTCTCTAAAGGTACATGCCTCAGGGTGGACAGGGTGAATAAGCCAAGTTGCTAGCCCCAAGCCCAAAAAAACAAAAAAGTATATTTTATTTCAAAAATTCATGTGAACTTTTAGTGGGGAGGGTATAGCTCAAGTGGTAAAGTGTATGCTTTGCATGCAGGAGGTCCTGGGTTCAATCCCCAGTACCTCGTCTAAAAATAAGTAAATAGATAAATAAATTTAAAAAACAAATTACCTCTTCCCCCCCAAAACAATTCACGTGAACTTTAAATTCTATTCATAATATATCATGTGTATTTCAATGGAAATAACTAATTTTTTCCCAAATCAACCTGAACACACAAGAAAACATCCTATTTTTATCCAATGGCCTTGTATACCCTTAAAATAACATCTCCTCTATACTCCTGAGGATATGAGGACTGCAGTCTGAGAATTAATGGCTTCATATAAACAGCTGGCTCATATAGGGGCCAAGCTTTGCTCCAAAACAGCAGGCAATTCTACATGCCACCACCCTTCCTTCTGTGTTTAATTTCTCCTATTCTATTTCTCTGAAGAGGATCTTACCATGGTGTATCTCAGAAAATCCTGGGGAATTTTTAAATATGTATCTTTGGATGCACTCCAAGTGTTTGATTCAGAGACATGGGATATGACTGAGGCATGTGTATTCTGGAGAATATTCTAGGTAATTCTGATTTAAGAACCAGTATTAAGAATGGTCTCTGCCGTTTTTTCTACTTTCTAATTTACATTATTTTTAACTTGTAAGCCACCTCAAATCCCTTTGAGAGTAGACAAAAAATACCATTTCTATGCAAATAAATGATTTAATCAACAAAATGGGGTGATTTGCTTTGGTTTTGAGTTTAATATGCCAGTATGGGATGATCCTAGGCCTTAACCCTACTTTTTAACAGCGGTTCTCAAATGTTGGTGTGCGTTCATACCATCTGAAAAACTTTTTGAAATACACCAGCCCAGACCACATGTCCTAGGAAACCATATTTTTAACAAACTTCAGAGAAAAATCTAATGGATGCCAAAATGGGAAAACTGTTCATTTATAACATTAACTCCATGAAAAAAAAAGAATTATAAACAAATTATAAAGTAACTTTGAAGCACACCCATTTATGAAGTCAAAATTATTTCACTGAGATAGACTGAATTTATAAAATACTTCATATTCCCAAAACTACTTAAGTAAAAGTTCTCTGAATCATTTCTATGCCAACTTTGATAAGTAACACTATCATTTAAAGATTTCTTCTCCTTTAATAAGACAAGCCTCAGTAAATTAAACATGTTTAGTGCACCTGAAGGAAAACATACATCCACCAGCTAAGTATCTAGTGAAGAAAAATCTGAGACCAAAAAGTTAATTGTTCCCTTAAGCATATTTATGACCACTGACCAAAAACAAAAGCATCTAGAAATCATCACTATTTAACAGTTCTGCACTAAAAAATAATGGTGATAAGCAGTTAAAATAGATAATATTCTGCTTTTAAGCCTAAGAGGCTTGAAGGAATAGTGGCTTCTCATTATGAATCTAGTAAGGTGGTTCCAAACTGGAAATTCTACAAAACCGTTCAACTCTCAAATATATATGAAAACAAAGAAAATTTTTGAAAACTCTTCTGTATTACTTCACTGTTTTTCCCTTCGAAAATGATTTCAGTATCTCAATACTGTTAAACAGGAGAAAAAGGATTACATTCAGGAAAAATCCAAATAATAATTATTTTAATAATAATAGCAAAAACTTATACAGCATTTACTATATATCAGGCACTGTTCCAAATGGTTTTATATTAACTCACTAGGCACTATTATTACCCCTATTTTACAAATAAGGAAACCAAAGCAGAGAAAAGGGAAATTATCAGACAAAGGTCACACATTAGTGTCATAGGGCTATGATCCGAAACTGGCTCTGGAGTCCGTGCTCAGAGCCACCATGTGATACTGTTTTTTTTTGGCCTCAGAGGACCTAAGTTCAGAATGGCTCTGCCACGTACTAGGTGGATGATCTTGGAAAAGTTACTTAAACCATTTCAGCCTGTTTCCTCATCTTCAAAAGCTGTCAATAAAAGTAAGTATCTCACAGGGTTGCTGTGAAAATTACATAACATAGCACATGTATTAGCACAATATCTGATACTCGTTAACACTCAATAAATATTGGCTAATTTAGCTATATTAATAATCTATAGACTACAACAGTATCTTTAAATAAGATAATATCTTAGAAGTACTATAATGACTTATAAGGTTAGAAATGAAACTTGAAAACAATCAAACCCAGATCAAAACATAGCCCCAAAATGATACACTTTGAGAAATTTCTACCTCTTGTTTAGCTGGAGAACTTTTGATTTTCTTAGGAGTTCTGGTCTCTTTCAGTTCAATGGCATTTTCTTTTCTTTTTGAGCCCATAGGCTCTGTTTTTTTATAAGAACACTCTTCTCTTTTTTTCAAAGCTGCCAGCTTGGAACTGGCTTTTGGAGAAGAAGTTTCTCCTGTTTTATGAGCTGATGACCTGGAATGTTGAGATTCTTTTGAACTTTCACATTTAGTTCGCTTCTTAGGACTGCAATTCTTTCTTTCATCTGAAAATTGTTCTGCTTTTACTGGGAAGAAAGAAAAGATTATGAATTTTGTTTTTAGAAAATGATACTCATTTCTAGATTATTAAAATATCAAAATTATTTTTTCATTTTTCAACTGAATAATCTTCATAGCACACAGTATATAGTGATTTTCATTAATATTTTAGTTCTTCAGTTTATTCAGAACATTTATTTTTAAAAATTAAATATTTCTATGTTACTTCTTTGTATAACCGGATCAAATTAAGGGATCTGTATGTCTTTTTAAATATAAATTGCTCATTAATTGAAATGATATGGTAAACTACATCTGAGAACATGGACTTAATTCCACAGATAAACTTCAATGATCTGAAATTCACACAGAGAAAACTTACTAACTAGAATATGTCACATAAAAATTCTATCTGTAATGTCATCTGAAATTATCCTGGGATTTCAAAACTTAAATTATATGAACAGATTTACTTATAAGATTAAGCTCACCTACATTAGCAGCTGGATAGATACCAGAACTAGATATCTAAAAAATAAAATCTACAGACAACAAACAAAAGAGTTTCAGATGACCAGTACAACTCTGAATCAACTCTAGGAACCTGAAGCATCTAGTTTTGTCTTCATATGTTGAAGTCCACACAGTTGCACTATACTTGGAAAGGAACACATTTCTCACAACAATCATAGAGCAGACAGGCACTCAGCACCAGCTAATATCCAAACAGCTTCCAAAGTATCTAAGTAGAACATCTCTAGTACTCCTATGAAATAATATCTACCTAAGAATATTAGGCAATTATGAACAGAATGTTTAAACAAGGTTACATGAATTTTCTTCTATAAAGATAAATGTTTCAGCTTGCTTTTTTCTGCTAGTATTACCTTTATGAGGATATTTAGGTTTGACTGCTTTACATAAATTGGCCTGTACAGATGAAAACATCTCTCTCTCTTCTGGGTCCTTTAGAGCCTAAGAAAACAGAAAAGGTGTCAAATGCAATAAGTAACATGAAAACTATTACCACAAAATATGTTTTTAAAATTGACCAAAGATTAAGGGTCACCTTCCAAAGTACCAGAACAATCTAATAAATTTTCATTCATTCATACACGAAATTTCTGGGACAAAATGAGGCATACTGTATTACTTTTAATTTTACAGATGAAGAAACAGATGAAAGAGTATTAAAGATACATCTATAAAAAATTATCCCTGTTGTTCCCCACTTCTGTGGGAAAACAGAAGACTTGTTCCTGCTGTCTTCATCTCCACTCTCAAATTGTTAGTATTACACAGTTAAAAACTAAAATCTAAACCCAAAAGACTAAATTAAAGAGAATCCAAAGCACAAAAGTAAAATAAAGAGTACTTTCTCAAAAGAGAAAAAGAAAGTCCATTCTCTCCACTGGTCCTTCAAAACTCCATTTTACAAAGAGGTCACAAATTGGGGTGCGTGACACAGTATTTTTTTAAATAATTAAAATTTGAATGCCTGTAGATGAAGTAAGTCTTTTCCAATGACAAAATCCCCACCATTCCCTATTGTCTTACACTTGCCTGCCGTAAAATCTTTTAAAATAGTCAGATGTTGATACTGAAAATATTAACAGAAGGTGATTCAACAGAAATAAGGCTAATTTTCTAGAGATCAAGTGCTTAAAAAAATCTTGATGCTTTCAGAGATTCCCAACAATAGTCATTATTACTTGAGACTGTCCTAATACAGACCTAAAAGTTAGCTAATAAGAAATAGCAAAATTGTGCTTCAAAAAAAAGATAGTAATTAACATTAAAGTTGCTACACTTCAGGTTCTATAGGAATCTTTATAAGTGCTAGTCTCTGAACAAGTACATAAGAATCCCTTTGTGACAGAGGAAGTAAAAGCTGTAGTTTGTTGTTTTGTGAAGAAGGATTCTGGTTGGCTTTGGCTCTATCAACCTTCCTTTAGAAGAATAAGTTTCTCAATGAGCTTCCCCAAAAACATTTTTTTTAAATTAGAATAATTTAGCTATTCTCTAGAAGAGTTACTCATGGTTCTATCTCCAGAGCCTAGAATACACAGGTCTGAAAGGGAACACTGTTTTGTACTGTACAAAGTGCGAATGTTTGGTAAAACATCACCTTTTTGGACTTGGGTTCTTCATCCAACATGGCTAATGTTCTGGCAAACTCTTCATCTTCATGCAGTTGTCTCTCCAGCTGTAAGAAGTGTTAACACAGTGAGTTGCTCTTTTTTTCTTTTTGTAAATGAAAGTTTTAAAATGTTTGGTTCATGATAATTAAAAGAAACTGGAAAAATATTTTCCAGAAAGTATCTATGATATTTTTCCACTTAACAGCTAAGCATCGCAGGTTTGTTTCACTAAGCCAAATTAGATTTCAGAACATATATTTCTAGTTTTACAGGCATGATAGATAAACTGAGCATAAGGTTCTCAGTCTTTAGCTTTTTCTTAATGGTCCCAGGGCAACACTTACAGATCTCTCATTTTCATTTATTTTAATTTCTAAGAAGAGCTCAGAAAAGAATCATTATCCTAATTAGAAAAACAAAAGAGGCAGGGAGCCAGAGGGGTCACACAAAAAAAACAGTGAATCTAAGAAATCAAGAAAATCACATACTTTCTTTGCACACAGTACAGTAAGATATATACAAATGCAACTATCACTAATACCATTAAACTTCTATTTTCAATTACTAATTCAAATGTATACGTGCTGACTTATTTTTAATTCAAGTATAGTTGACTTAATATTATATTAGTTTCAGCTGTACAAGATAGCAGTAATTTATCTGTTCTGACTTTTGAAATTTAAGTCATTATCAGTTTCCCTAACATACTAATGCAACATACAAACATTCCAGTTACCTCATTGTTACTTCCAAATATATTTACTTTCAGTAAAATGGAGCTCTGCCAGAAGAGAACGTCAGAAGAGAACATGTGGAAGTAAAATGTATTTCTCATAAACTAATTTTATGCCCTCTGATAAAAAGGCCTAATACAACGTTGAACAAAAGCTTCCTTATATTATTCAAACAAAGGAAAGGACCCCAAAATCCACCCAATCCAAAAGAAAAGGCTTTGAAATTGGCATAAGCCTTGTAAGAACTCAGTTACCAAGCCTCCTCTTGTTTATAAAATGAACTCAAGCTACACAGAATTATAAGCAAGCCAGACGCACATCAATATACCCTCTGTTGCCTAATGTTTCTTTACCATAACTGAATCGCACATTTAATTTCTAAAAACAATATGAAAATCTTCATCATACAAAGGTTCTTCAAACTCTAAACTTCCAGTGGTCCTACAAGGATTTCTGGTTGAACTCTATACTGTTTTTCTAAAAATTTCACACTACGTAGAATACTTCTAGTAAAGAGGATTCTAGATGTTTTAGAATATAGAAGAAATTTAAATACTTCCAATAGAAATTCATTATTGTTAATTATGGCATCATGTGATCAAAAGTCTTATATTGTAATATAATGTTTGATAGTATTCAACATACTGATTTACATGTTAGATTCTGAAAACATATGTACTAAATGAATAAACAAAAAGGTGTAGGGGGAGAGGAAAATAGAAACTCTTAGAGGGATAATTAAGAAAGATATTATCAGTCAGTCATTAACACCCTCAGGGTCCTTCATCAGACCTATTACCCAAACAAGATTTTGAAAGAATGTGATAGAAGTGGGAAAACAGGATTGTGCTACAAAATACCACACCTGTTTTGGGAGGGACAGGGTAAGCCTCCAGTATTTGGGATAGATAAGGAGAAGTCAGGTCCCTAAAAATGACTTCACAATTTTACCTAGGCCATTTGTGCTACCTTGAGTCGTTTGAGTAACTGTCTGTAGTTTATATAATTCAGTGTAACTGAATAAGACAGAAAAAGATTTTGAAGACACAAACTATAAACTACCAAATTAATAAAACGTGAACAGTTACATAGATATATTCCAAAAGACTGGAATTCGGTTCTCTCACAACAATTCTTGTCAAGAGCCTCTTCCATGCCAAGCACTAAAATGAGCCCTGATGTCACAATAGCTGACACACAAACAGCCCCGGCAGGTGGAGTTAAAGCCTACATACAGGAAGACATTTACATAGCAACTTTAGAAGACATTTAAATAAATGTTAATAGTAGCTACATGGGGTTCAACAAAGTAAACAGAGGGGTTTCCAACATAGTGTAGGAAATATGAGAATGTTAAGACTTAAGCTAATAAATAGGAAAGGGGTTCAAATAGCAGGTATCAACATCTGGAGCCTCTAACAGAGATGAACACTCCTCCCTGAACTACCTTTTTCACTTGGCTTCCATAAAATACCAAGCTTTCCTGACTGTCCTACTTCACTAGCCCCTCTCTTAAATCTGCTTTGCTGATCATCCTCCTCTTCCTGACCTCTCACTGTTAACAGTGCCCCAGAGCTCAATCCTGAGCTGCTTCTCTCCGCAGCATCGCATCCAGTGACACTGGTTTTAATACCATTCAAATGGTAATGATCCTAAATATACTTCTTCAGCTTAGACCTCTCCCCAGAGCTCCAGATTCCTCTATCCAACTACCCACCCTTCACTTCCATTTGTAAACCCATCAGATATCTCAAACTTATGTCCCGAACAGAATTCTTGATTTCCCTGCACCAGTGTTTCAGTACTAATAAATGATATCACCATTCCCCAGTTGCTCAAGGCAAAAAACACCAAGTCACCACGGGACACTTGCACTTCCCTTTCTCTCTGTTTTGAGGAAATCTTCCAAGTGGCCAGCTCACCATTATCGCTTAATTTTGTGCCCCAATGTCACTTCCTCAGAGGGGCTTTTCTGACCCCTTTATTTAAAACAGAACATCCGTAACCCCACTGATCACCTCAAAATTATCTCTTTACTTTTCTTCATAGCACTTATAATGACCTGACATTACTTTTTTTAAATGCAGTATCCTTAACACCTAGAAGAGTGCCATGCACTCAGTAAGCGTTCAGTAAATACCTACTGAACGAATGTAACAGGTTTACTACAGAAAGCACTCTGAACTGAAGACAGATTTAGGGATCACCTGCATATACATAGTACTTAAAGCCGCAGGAGTGAATGAGATTGCCCACAGTGAAAAAGAAAAGAGCAAATGAAATCATTTTAACTATATTAAAGGAAGCTTCCATTCAAAGAAACATAATAATAAATCTTTAAATATTTATCCTCTGCTTTCATAATTTATCTGTCATATAAATTTAGATTTTCACATAGTATTAGATTTTAACTTATTTTACACATTAAATCTTACAATGAGGCTCAATCCAAAATTAGACTAGAACAATCTTAACTGTCTGCCTGGGTAGACTAGACAGCAAGTCATGACAACAAGTTAATGATAGCTAAACAAAATGCCAATACCTCTGCATCTTCGTCAAGTTGCAATTGCCTGGCAATAGCTTCATCTTTTAATCTGGAATCATCTGCATTTTGTGGAGGCTATATTTCAAAGAAAATCAAGCAATATCAACATAAACCTTAAGTTAAAAATAAGGTGTTTTTTCTTAACCATAATTTGAATAAATACACCAATGAGGGATAAGTATATTAGTCATGAAACAGTCTCAACACACACCAGCCAAAAAATTATGTCCATGGCTACTCCCTGACCATATCCAATTTCCTAATGAGTAAATATACTACGGACAGATGGTTCTCATTTAATTCTACTGAAATGTTCAAAAGAAGTACCAAAAAAAAAAAACCTATAGAGTAATATCTTGGCTTAGAAGTAGTCCAGAACATTGGCAAACCAATATATGAGAATGATTACATTGTCTTATGGAGGCACAATGAAATCATCACACCCCATCTGGCAGGCTTGAATGTAGGTAACTACTTTCACTAATTTATCTGCATGTCTGTTTCCTAAACCTCCAGAAAAAGATGAATCCAGTATCAGCCAAAGTAGAGAAGGTAAAAGTGCAGGTAGACTCTATTCATACATTATGAATTTATGACCTCGTTTGGGAAAAAATTTATTGTTCAGTTTTATCTGACTGAGATAAATAGCAAAACAGGTTTGCATTCTGAGTATTTAAATCCTAACACAATTTATTCTTAAGATTTAAATGATCTTTTTTCATTTTCAAATATGAACAACTTAAATGTGTGATACTCTAACTTCCTCATCCTCCAAAGTAACAGCAATACATTTTACCCATAATCATAGGAAAATTATTTTCATCAATAAAATGCTGATCTACTTACATCCAAGTTTCACCTCTTATTAACAACAGTGAACAGGTACAAATCCTGAACACTCTCGGTCACATGTAGACCACTCACCTCTTTTCTTCTGCTTGCCACCATCTTCTTATCGGATCTTTGGACACTTCCAGTTCCAAAATAATCAAGCACTGATGTAGGAGTAAGTTTTATCGGTGATAAAGGCTTATTCTTAGTCTTAGTGTATTCTTCATTCTTTTTCATGTTTGATGCTCCAAGGTAACTATTTGTAGATCCTCCATTCTCTTTTGATTTGGAGGCTGCCTTCTTACACACAAAGTCATCTTCTTCATCTTAAGGGGAATATAACCAAATATTGTTTGATAAAACATTAATTCTAATTATAAAAACAACCACTTCCATCAACTTTATGAAAAATAAACAAGAGCTATGGGATTCTTTTTTCTTCCTCTTGGATAAATTCAACAGTTATCCTCACAATTACCAATGCCAGGTCCGTAATACACCATTCCCCGCCCAGAGTACACAACCCTATTTATTTACTCACTTATTCAACAAATATTTACTGAGTATCCACTGTGTCTTAGGCACTGAGAATACAGCAGTGGAAAAAAACAAAGCAAAAACAAAAATCCCTGCCTTCACAGAGCGTGGAGTCTAGAAGAGAAAGCAGATATAGAAATATACTGTCAAGCTGTAAGTGCTCTGAAGAAAAAGTAAAACAGGATGAAGAATGAGAGTGATGAAGGGTGCTCTTTTAGATAGGATAGTCAGGAAAAGCCTCTTTGATAAGCCACATCTGAACACAGCCCTGAAATGGAATGACCTGAGGCAAGAATGTTCAGACAAGGAAAACCCTAAGGGCAAAAGCCTTAAACTGAGTGTGTTTGGAGGTCCCTATGACTGCAGCACAATGAAGGGGGTCCATCATAACAGCTAAGGTGAGAGAGGTAGAGGACTGTGGGACTTACATAGAAAAAAAAATAGATTTTATTTTAGAATGAGAATCCATTGGAAAATTTTCAGCAGATCAGTGAGTAATCCAACTTAAGTCATATCCCTTAGAGAACACACTGTTGAGGGATAAAAGCAAATGCAGGGAGACCATTTGGAAAGCTACTTGACATAGTTCCAGAGGAAATGTTGAAGACTTTGGACTAGGGTGGTGTTTGCAGAGGTAGAAAGAAGCTGTCAAAGTCTAGCTATATATTGAAGGTGGACTGTCTATCAATATCTCACTATTCATTTGACTTTGTTTTGTTACATTTTATTTTCTAAAAAGTTTCCACTAAACATCTGTTTTTAGAAGTCTTTCTAAGCAGTCATGACAATGTTTAGATAATTAGAGACCAAAAAAATGCACCTCAAAATGGCCTTAGTAAACTTTTTTTGGTTGGTTCAGTGATTCACAAGATAAAAAGCTTTTTACTTTGTCCTAATAAAGAGAAATCCAATAGAAAGAAAAATCTAAAAGGCAATTGTGAAGAGTAGGCCACTGTAGGGGAGGGAGAATTCACTTTATAAATTCGGTGCAAGACCATATACAATGGGTCTTACTTCTGCTCAGGTACTCATTCAACCAAGAGCATTTGCTAAGGGTCTTATGTGAAAGCATTATGCTATTCCTAAGTGGCTGCCATCTCAAACATAAAAAGTACCTAAGATATGTAAAAATCAAAAAGGATTTAGTCTTACTCTCTAATTCTATTCATATTAAAATGAAACTGTGAACTTTACAAAGCATAACTAACTCTTACAGGTTCCTGAGTACTGAATGCAAAAAGTAATGCAGTATTTAAAATTAAGAGAATAGTAGACATCTCTGAGGATGCCCACAGAGTTCATTACAAGTCCACCTTCTCTAAGAACTTATACCCTACCCTGCCCTCCAAGGGCCTCCAATAACCATAGATGTGTTTATTAGATGGCTCCATATTCCTTGCCATCATAAACTGGACAAAGAGTGGGCACTTGAACAAGGTGGGCCCAATCTTACCCCTGAACTAATGTGTACAAAGATTTATTCTTGCACTCAGTGAGATACAACAATGGCCTTCTAATAAATTCCATTTTGCTTACAACAAATGCAATCAAAGATTTTAATTAAAGCATACCTGTTTTTCTTATCTTCAACTATAGTCAATCTACCTTTAAGCTTAAACTAAAAATTCATTCATCAACCTTTCTAAGCATATTCAAAGCTTGATACACTTACCTGATTTCAGTTTAACCATGTGTTGACAGGAGTCAACAGACTAAGTTCAGTCATTCATATTTCTGCTCTCCCTATCTGACAACCAGTTCTTCTCTGCCTCTGCCATCTGATTCAGATGGTTCTGCAAAAGCTAGGTGACATTATCACCATTCCACTTAGGAACAATAGCCAAGCAAACACCCATAATAGTCCTAGTAACCACTGAGAATGGAATCTGAAACTCCTTTCCTGCTCTCTAAGATCACAACATAATGAATTATTATGTAATAGAAACCCCATTTATTAATAATTAATGGTTTGTCTATTTTAAACCTCTAGACTCAGTTAAGCTGTAGCATAACCAAGTCAGTAGCACTCAACACCAAACTACTCTACCTTAGCAGTCAAAACTACACAAAATGCCCTTAAGGGAAGATCCAAAACAAAAACATTGCTGATATACTGGCTTTAATTAAAAACAAAGTAAGAAAACCACAAAACTGAGACCTCCTAAGTACCGACATCCAACACATCTCCTTAGGCAGTAAGTGCAAAATTAAAAGCATATCTAGTGTACATAAGATAAGACTTCTAATCTTATCTGAGAGCTTATTAAATTTTATAATTATTACTTGGCTTGCTTTAAGTTCAACAACTGTACTTCTGGGCAAGAGGGATTCCATTAACAGAGAAAGAACAAAATTAAGTTGTCTCTGTGAAATGGTAGTCCTCTAGTAGTTTTCTCCCCATTAAAAAAAATGCCAAAAGCAGTACATCTAGCCATGCATTCAAAGAATATGACAGAAAGTCCCAGAACTGAATGGACTGAGGTGACCACTGTTTTCCTGTTATTCTTTCTTCATTACATAAGAACTTCCTTATTATGTAAAATATTGTATCTGTCCTTAAGAAATTAATTCAGACAAGATCAATCACTGCTACTTGGTACAGCCTCAGAAAGGGAAACAATGGTATTTCAGGTATTTACAATCCCTAGCTTAACCCTTTCTCCAGCAATCTTGTAAACATTTACAGGTAATAGGCTAACATGAAATTTAGTGAGATCAAGGATTTCTAAATATGAAAATGAATATATGTATGTACATGCATGACTGGGACATTATGCTGTACACCAGAAACTGACACATTATAAGTGACTGTACTTCAATAAAAAAATAAAAAATAGAAGAATTTCTAAGACTATCAGATTAAAAGGATTGTTGGCAAGGGTGTAGGAAAATGGGACCTTCACAACAGTATTTTTAAATATTAAATTTTTAAAAATCTTTATGGGGGCAATCTTGCAATGTGTATCAAAACCTCACATACTGCATATCCATTAACTGAACCCAGCTATTCCATTTCTAAGAAATTAGTCTAAAAACAAAACAAAATAAAGCAAATGAACACATACACAAAGACATATGTATAAAAATGTTTCTGTAGCATTTGTTCATTCAAAAGTATAAAGAACAGACTGCAAAAGGGCAGAAAAAAGATAAAGGAAGTATTAAGGGACTAACACAATTTAGGCAAAAAAGAAAGCCTCAACTACGACAGTGGCACCAAAGATAGAGATAAGTGAACATTGTTTATAAAGTCGGAAAACAAATAACCTAAATATCTATCAATATGTTCAACCATGTAATGGAATTCTATGCAGCATCAGAAAATTATAATGTATATACATATTTACTGAAGATATTCGTATGTTTATTAAGTGACAAAAGCAAAAGACAGAATGCTTAATAATGTATATATATCTACCTATCTATATATTTATAGTTCTGCTTTTTAAATCCAGAATTTCAAAGATCTGAAAAGAATAAAATGTTAGCAACCTTTATCTCCAGATAGGTGATTACGTATTTTTCACTTCCTTCATCATACTTTTTGTCTGCATTTTGTACTTCTATTTTTAACCTACATCTAATATTTTAAAACAAATTGACTATCTCCTAGAAACTCCCTGTTCCCTTGGCTTTGAGACAGAAAAGGCTTGGCTTTAGCTTCTCCCTCCTATTTTTCTTTGCTTACTTCTGTCATTGTTTATCAGCATCTCTGTTAATTCTGTCATTAGCTTCAGGGACTTCATGGTATTTTTTATTTATTTACTATTAATAATAGTTACCATAATTGAGCATTAAACTACCTGCCAGGTACTCTACCACATTATGTACAGTGCATTATCTTCAGTCAGCTAGTTCCATCTCTTATTCAATACATGGATCCCATTTTCCAAAGTGCTGAAAAACATACAGACTGGGCTTAAATACTTCCAAAATTGAGCAATGTAATTCAATGTGATCTCCTCTTTGCTTGGTGAATAGCACTACTGTACTCTTTAGAAGAGTTCTTCCTTACATTAAGCCGAAATACTTTCCTGTAAATTTCACCTATTTTCCTTAATCCATCCTTTTTCACATTCAGCATTTGAAGACTGCCCTCATTCCTTCCTTAGGTCCTCTTCTCTATAAATGGTAAGACAGTTTCAAACCACTCACCATCTGGGTCACTGGGAATATTAGATTTTTAAAAATCAAAGTGCCCAATATTGCACCTCACCATGTTATAATAGACATTCAATAAATATAAAAGATACTCAAAAAATAATACATTTTCTAGTGAAAACAACATGAACCAAAAGTCCAGAAAACTAAAATTCTAACCTCACTTCAACTTACTATTACTATTTTAATTAATTATCTGGGATTCACTGTCTTCCTCTGCAAAACATTGGGCCAAACTCTTTTAAGATTTTCCCTTCTATAATTCTGAGAATCTGTGGATAGTTACATAGAGTTTTTTAATTAGTATATTCAACACTGGTGAGAATGTGATGAGTTCGTATCAATATAAACACTAACTATGGAAGTGTAAACTAGTATGACTCTTCTAGAAAGAAATATCGCAAAACATGTCTAGAACCTTAAAAAAGCTCATAACCTCTAGCATAGCAATTCTTGGAAATAATCATAGATGTTGACAAATATTTATATACAAATGTTTTATCACACTATTAAGAACGTGAAAAATGTAAGCAACAAAAATAATTAAAACCAGAAAGGCTATATAAATTGTGGTCTAGTCACATGATGGATTCACGCAAAAGTTAAAAATTAAGCCCAAATTTCAAAGCTCAAAAAAAATTATAAAAACTGCAAAATTTAGCAGAAAAAAAACAAAAATACATCACTTTCTTCTTGTAGGTCAGCTTTAACATTATAGGTATAAAATGTCACGCCTAAAAGGGAGCCTCTTTTCACAGCCTTCTCTATTGGAGATCTCTTTACAATAGTGGAGGGTAGCAGAGCTACTCTCTAAATTTTTGGCTTAGAATACATGGGTTTAAACTTAACAATGTCTTCAAGCTATAGAGCCAAAAACTATACTATACCTAAACACAGATATAATTGTATAAACATTTTCATAGATACTGAGTAAAAATGTAATATGAAGTATTCTATATGAAATATCAAATATGTTTTCATTGTACTAAGCAAAAATCGTACAAGGTCCCTGTTTCTCTACTAGCCACAAAATAAATAGCTCTCCAAGCTCCTTGGAAAGCAGGAGCAATTCTAGTGAAATACAGTCATGCAAAAAGGAAAAAAAAATCAACTTGCTTGATTTGACACTTATTTAGTGCCCTGTGATTTGTGCACTTCTCCAAACTTCCTATAGTTATGAGAAAAACACCAAAAAAGTAAATTCATGATCTTGGGCATAAAGATATTTCTTATCAATATAGAGGATTTCATCAAGGTGAATATAGGAAAATAGATAGATATTCTATAAAGTCACAGGCATATCTGAAGGCATTCTGTCATCTTGGCTTGATTACATTAGAAAATCTGAAGAAAGCAGCAGTTCTGCTGTCTCCACATTATGACTTCTGAGCAAGCTGTCTTAAGACCCCTTCAGCTAGCCCTTGATATTTTGAAGGCTATATTCCAATATATTTTGAAGAAAGAAGGCAAAGAAGGCCAAGGATTAGAACAATGCAACTAGCTCCCTGACAAAGATAGTCATTTACCAGGTGTTGCTGTGACCATCCTCACATAAAATAAGTACCTTACGATCCTACACAGTGTGTAGAGGTGAAACATTCCAAATAAAGTTACGGTTGTTTTCCTTTTTTAACATTTGTTCTTGTTTTCTAATGAGCCTAAATTTGTTCTGCCTTGTCAGAAGCCAAAGGCAAAACTGTGTTCTCTTCTCCCTAGAAACTTATAATAAAATAATGACAAATAGATCTAACTCAAATTTCTGTGACCTAGTTGAAAATCATGGGCAATTGAACACTCAGAATTTCCCCCCAGGATACCTGACTCCTTCTAAAAACATCATTTATTTTTATTTATATACAACATAACCTCAAATGTGGTAACAATCACCAAGAAAACTAGCATTATCCAATGCAGAGCAGAGGAGTTGCCTGGAAGAGAAGATTGCTTTGCCACTTTGAGTTAGATACATTCATTTATTTAGAAGGAAAACAAATGAAAGAGTAAGAAAATAATGGGCAGGTTTCTAAAACAATCTAATTCTGAAGTTCCCACTGCAGAGAGTTTGGGATTCTGATTTTTTTTTCCCTTCAGTCCGAAATACACAGAAACCAACAGACACCATGTCAGAGAAATCTGGTTATAGAGATTAAAAATAATTTATTTTGCAACAAGTCAAAAACCAAAAAGAGAATCTGAGTGTGTAGAGCCTTTTTCTACTAAGTTCCTTTCCGAAACTTCCTTGAGTCAAAAATTCATACTGTCATTTTGGTTGTGGACATAGAGAAAGGTTCATGCATATTCAGTCTTAATTAAGCGGATGGAAGAGAAACTACACATACCATTGCTGCACCAGTTATGAGGTGTGAGAACCGGACATTTTATGGTGAATCACAAAATGATTTATGTGGTGAATAGGATATACTGCAGTATAATGAAATAAAACTGAGACTGCTCATCTTTAATCAAGAAATTGGAGATATCATGATTCTTTACTAACAAATCCTCTTAGAATCAAATGGAATTGATTATATGTTAAGAATAAAGCTATTAATAATTCATGAGGTCTAGTGAGGTAGGTAAGTAACATTAAGACAAAAAGTACTAGTTTGTGCTGTGATGTTATCTACCACGTAAGTGCTAAGTCCCCACCAGAGCAGGAATACCGTCCATGGAAAGTCACAGCTGGTTTTAATTACTGGGAAAGCAATGAAGAAAATGGAACATTTCACTACTTACGCTCCTCCTTCCTCCACTGCTTCTCCCAGAAAAAGAAAAAGGTTTGGGCTTAGCAGGGGGAAGGCTGGACAACTGGCCACAGGTACTCTATCCAGAGCTTCTTAAAACTCTAAGGCATGAAACAGGCAATAGGAGGAAACCTGACTGGTGAAAAAGGTTACAAGAGTGGTTCAGCAATGCAATTCCCCACTTCCGTTCCCATTCTACTTCCCTGCACAGGGGAGGATATAACAATGCTGATTTCAGTATTAAGTCCAAGTATAAATCACCTATATATTATTTTATCAGTACTTAAATTAATGACATTTTCATAATGTAATCCTACTTCCTTAGCATTCTGGAATACAATCCTGTGTCTCTCATGGTTTTACAAGTGCCCGACAACAAAATACGTGTTAACAGAACAAACAACAGTCTTCTTTTTCAAAGATGCTTCAGACACTCAATAATCATTCCAGACACCCTAGTGCTTCATTTTTCACTATGTCCTTTTCAATTCTCCTTCTCCATATGCCACTGAATTCTTTTCAGGTCTCAAATATGCACTATGGAAAAAGGACTGAAGAACAAACCAGGCAAAAATGCTTATAAGAAAGCATCTAGCTCTAATAACGTTTTCGTCAAAATGAATTTGTGAATAAAATTGCTAAAGCAATGAGTAACCTCTGAATCATTATATAAAATGGAAGAAGTCTCTAAAGATTAAAGAAGAGAAATGGAGTCCTAATTGTCAAAAAGAGAAAGACACAACCACAGAATTATAGAAGTAGAAAGGTTTGGTGACAATTCTCTGCAACAATATCAAGAGCAGGTCAAAAAGAAGAGTATTTAACTGAAGCAGATAGAGATTCACTGAAAATCAACTATGCTGGCTTAAGTCACCATTTATTTTATGAGTTACGGGACTAGTAGATGAGGTAAATACTAGAAACAAGGATGTCAGGACTTCAACAAAGCATCTACCAAATTTTCTTCCAATAGGCTGTGGCAGGGTTCTCACCCTCAGCATTATTTACATTTTGAGGCAAATATTTGTTTGTTGTAGGGAGCTCTCCTGTGCACTGTAGCATGTTTAATAGCATCTCTGGCCTCTACTAACTAGATGCCACAGAACCTGCCAGTTGTGATGATCAAAAATATCTCCATATATGCCAAAGGTTCTCTGGGAGGCAAAAATCACCCTTGATTAAGAGGCAATGAATGATGGCAAGATGGAGAAATACAAGGAAAGTAACAGTAGATACTAAGATTCATAAGCAATTGAACAGCTATTCATAAGACACTGAAAAGCTGTATCCAGGGTACAGATAATGGATCAGGTCGATTTTGAAAAAGGTTTCTTTACATGTCCCTTAATACTAAACAATTTTACTGCTGATTCAGAAAGAGATACATAATAGGTTTATCGAATTTGTAGATTAGATATATATCAGCTAATATGAAGAAAATAAGTGAATGAGGGACATCCAAATAACTACCGATTCTTGCAGAGTGAAGCTTTGTGCAACCTTAGATTGAAAATTGATTCTCTGAGAATAAGCTTTTTTAAAGTAAGTCTTAAAGCAAACCCAAATATTAAGTAGTTTTGAAGATCAAATGAGACAGATAGGAAATATAAATTATAAATGATGCTATTCCATTTCATGAAGTCAGTAAAAAAAAGTATTTTGCTGTACACCAGAAATTCACACAACATTGTAAACTGACTATACCTCAATTTAAAAAAAAAAAAGTATTTTGAAAAAAAATTTTATAAAAGTGTACAAGACAAAATTGGTTTTAACATTATTCTCATAGAATTCTCCCTGCCTTTCACTGTGGACACAAGGGTCTCAAAGTAAGAGATTCCAACACAGAAGATACTATAATTAAGAAAATACAAGGTACAATACTAGGTAGTATTAATCTGGGGTAAGTAACTGTGAAATTTTAAACTGAACTTTAAAAGTAGATTTTCTCTTATAAATATAATTCTATAAATATAATCTCAAATCTCTCCTTCTCCCAGGAAATGTGTCTTGAACCTCCAAAAGTTACCTCTCTAATGTCTAAATATCCTTGGAAGATATTTTTATCACTGTTTGTTGTTTCCTTGTATTACAATTTTTATGTAAAAGGTAGATCTTCCCAATAGACTTTAAGCCCTTGAAGACACGACTAAGCTTTATTCTTCTACCTATTTCATAGATTGTCCAGTACAGTACTGTGCACATACAGTGAACACATCACATCTGCTAAATAAATTAATGAGAACTTAATACTGTTAAATAAAAGTACACAAATTTAAAATTTTTAAAAATAGAGGACAGAATCAGGATACAAAAGCCTGGAATCTAACAAGATAAAAACATAAGCGTTTACTTCAGAAAGAAATTTAATGAGGATAAATGTAAAGGGCTTGAGAAGTAGAAAGTGGAAGCCCTGCTCTATTCTTCATTATACCGATAGATAAACTACATTCTTAAAATGAATGCCACTGAACCTCAAGAGATACTATTCTCTTCTAAGTGATTATATTTTCATTGTGAATTGCCTACTTACTGATAGTTAATTAGGTTCTATTGTAATGAAGCATAACTAAGTATGTTCACATCAATAATCCAATATCCAAAATAAGAGTATGAGAAAAATTGAGTGCATCCTATTAAATTCTATACAGAAGTTTAAAAGAATGAGATAGGGATCTTTCTGTATCGAAGGAAAGAAAGAATAGGGTTGGGGGGACATGGAGGGAGGGAAGGAAAGAGGAAAGGGAGGGAGATGAAACACATTAAGTTATGAAAAAGCAAGCTGGAGAAATGTTACACGATGCCACTCTCAAATATGTGTATGTATATATGTACACATGTATTTGTGTGTGTGTATGTATATCTGTTTTAATTTATATAGCTATGTAAGGCAAAAGGGATGAATGAGGGAATGGAACATTTTATCTAAATTGTTTAATTCTTTTCAGTGAGAATGTGTTACTTAGATAATTTAAATAATATTAATCTAAATAGTCATCCCCCAAAATGCTAAACTTAGTTTCTTTTATAGTCTTAGTGCACAAATCAATACTAATTTTTGAACAAGTACGATCAATAAAATATAATATACAGTTCTTAAGTTTCCTTTCACTTTAAGGAAATTTTCCATCTCAGTCACTCTAGGTTTCCCTGAAAACGGTCTAAGAAAAGCTCTCCATCCTATACAAAATCTATTTCTATTTAACTGGTACACAAAACTACATGTCTCTAAAAATTAGCAAAAAGAATGTTACACACTACCTCCAATAAATTTTCTGCTACTATTTTCCCAAGTCACAAGTCACTGACATTACCTGGTAACCTGGAGAACACTACATTCCCAGTTCTTTCCCATTTAATGTCCCTGAAATAATCCTAACTTCAAGAGCACTATCTGCCTCTGGAATTATGTGCTTAATGAAAATTTACAGTCATAAACTATTCTCAAGACAGGGAAAACCAACACTATTTTCAACCAAGCACCAGCAGCCCCTGATGAAATTACATAATAAAAGGTCGCCTATGCCAAACAAAACTCAAGGTCTCTTGCTTCATTCAACAGCTAAAAGTAAATATATTTACCTAGTACAAGTATTTGGGTTTTTACCAAGCTACAAGAACATTTTACTACACAGTCAATGGTTAGCTATGAAGATATTTACAAGCAATTTTTTTCCTTTTCCTGTAATTTGGGAAACTACTGTAGTTAATGTACTTTAAAAATCAGTAAGTAATGGGGGGATGGGTATAGTTCAATGGTAGAATGCACTGCTTAGCATGCACGAGGTCCTGGGTTCGAACCCAGGTACTTCCATTAAAAAAAAAATCAGTAAGTAATAAAAGACAAATTTAATCAAAGAAAGTGACAGTGAAAAGTGTGTCATGGAGTTAAATGATAAGCCTAAAGTTCTATATAATAAAATAGCCTAAAGAACCAAATACTAATATAAACAAATGTACCTGAAGTAGGTTATTTTCTAAAGTAAGGTTATTTCATAAATATGTGTCTCATTGTTTATAAGGCATGTGTAATAGGAATAAAATGTGAGCCACATTCAAAAAAAAGTAAGAAGAAACTAGTGACATTAATTTTAATAATATATTTCACTTATTCCAACATACTCAAATTATTATTTCAGCATGTAATCAATGCTGAACAATTATTCCTAAGATGATTTATCTTTTTCTTTTGTACTAAGTCTTTGAAATCTGTACCTCCCACGTACAACACTCTCAAGTGCTCAATAGCGACATGTAACTAACAGTGCCCTTACTGGACAGCAAACATCTATGACATAAGTGGGTCAAATATAATTTCTAAATTTCTAAAGCACAGTTATATAATCAAAAAAAGCCCTACAGGAACTTAAGCAAAAGCAAATTTAAAGGCAGATGCAGGCATACAATAAAGTCAAAATACAAGAATAACAGTTAATACTTACTGAGCACTTACTATGTACCAGATCCTATTTTAAGTGCTTTTCAAGTATTATCTCATTTGATCAGCACAAAAACTCTGACCTAGGCACTTGTAATATCCCCATTTTACCAACAGGGAAACTAAGACACGGGGAAGGCAAATGAAGGTTTAACCCAGGCAAGAGGTTTAACTCAAGAGCTCATGCTCTTAAACACTACACATGCTGTACTTCAAGAAAAATACAAAATAATTTTTTAAGTTGGCTTATAAAAAATTAAGTATGGAATAGTAAAAGCAAAATTAATTCTTTTGCAATTAACAGGTTTTTAAAACTGAATCTTCTCATATAATCCTTCTTCATAAGAAGTTCCAAATCTCAAAACAAAAAAAATTACAACTAAAAGGTTAGAACTTTTATTTGTAAACTACCACAAATACTTTATTTAACTTTATACTGGTAGTGATAATATTTACATTTACAATGTGAATATTTACTCATAATCAGCATTGAAAAATTATAATTTTAGCTTAAAGAAAACTATTTTAATGTCAAGCAATTTCTAATTAATTTATTAATTTCAAGAAGCTACAATTTTCTTTTTTTTAAACTCATTATATCTCTGATTTTATTATGCTAATTTTATTGCAGACCTCCTTCTAACAGTCTCATTCTCTTTACAAAGGGAAGGAAAAGGCCTTATCTTCTTCCCATTCACCTATCATTCCAAGGCATCAAAAAGTCTGAAAAGATAAAATGGGTAAGAAAACAGCTAGTTTCTTTCCTGTATCCCAACATCATATTAGATGGGTATACTGTACCAAGATTTTTTGCTAAAACAGGGACAACATTCATTTCCACATATACATACCCTTGGCAGAATGACAAAAACACTGCCTAATGTTCATAAAAATTTCAGATAAAATGCTGGTTATCTCTTCAGAAAATAACATTCAAAAACACCTGGTCTGAAATAAACAGCCCTGTGTTAAAGAAAATCTGTGGTCAGAGCTTAAATTGTCTGACCCTTCTGTGTACTTAAAATCACAAGATAATGATAACCTTGCTCCACAGGTGAAGGCCATAGCTGTCTGCACACTAACTTTGACCTTTTCAGGGTGTCATTGGAAAGCCTGATCACACCATCTTCAGTTACATAATAAACCTATCACCAAACTGTTTTTAGCATCCCTCCCACATATGCAAAACCTGACAAAAGTGGCCAGATCTAAGAGGGGGGCTTTTTAACAGAAGAGTACATTTGCACAAGATGCTTGAGCAGATATTTAGCAACAGAACTGAAAGGTTCAAGAGTCAATCTACTACATGCCATAAAGAAATATTTCAGTGTAAAAAAAAAATTTTATAGAAAATATGCTCACGTCACTTATTTTGTCTTTGATCATTTAAACAACTTTATTAAATATGTTAATATTTCATGGAACCTATAAAGCTCATCTATGGACTTTTGTTTTTATTTTTCCCTTCTGACAGCCTATCATTTATGTTTTGGGCACTGGGTCTGGCCCTTTCATATGCCTCCTCCCATTAAGTTTTCCGAACTAGCCTATTCAACTGGTGTTTCTGCTTTAATAGAAAGGGAGAAAGACTCCCTTTTAGCCCACACAGCTATTAGATGGGAACCAAGAATGTACCCGCCAGGCAGAGCTTCTCACCATCTTCCGGTCTCAGGTTCTTTCTACAACATAAGGACTTCTTTCCTGTTTCCTTCCCTACTTAATTATCAGTTTATCTACAATGAGTACCTTCACACTCTCAAGTAACAGCCCATACATGTAAGCAAATTCCAATCACATTAAAACATTAGAGGTAATTGCATGGTATGTAAACTATATCTCAATAAAGCTGTTGTTTAAAAAAATTTCTGTAATGTAAGCATGCTAATAACATCAACTCTCCAATTATTCTAATAGGAGACCATGGATAGCATGGCTGAAGAAAGCCCATAGGTAATCCAAAAATCTAATCTACAACTCATCCCTCAAAATGTTTACAGATCAGTCTCTTACTATTGTTAACTTTTTAAGACTCTCATTACTTCAATTCTAGATTATAGGAAATGCCTTAACCTCCCTAATTATGATTTTTCTATTCTCCTTCCCACCCTAAATGCTCACAATCTAGCAATCACTCAAACACTATTTTCATCATTCCATAACTCTGTTCAAAAACTTTATAGGTTCCCTTTTCTCTGCTATATTAAACTCAGTTCCTCTGCCTAGCTTTCAAGGTCTTCCCTAAACCAGTTTCATCTACCTCCTACTACCTCTCATCATGTGGGCAATCTCTATGGTGTCCTACAAACATATCAAGCCTTGTGCTGGATGCTGTGCCTTAAATAATCCCATCCTATTAACCTGACATGTTCTTTCCCTCCATCACCTGCTCATCCTTCAAGGGTCAGATCAAATTTTACCCTCTCCATCAAGCCCTCTTCCTGACTATTGTATATAGCAGCCTCAGGTAATTCCTACAGTATTAATAAGTCTTTAGTCATCTTTTATCCCCAGGACCTAGTATCCAGGATGTAAAAAACTATACATAAATGTTCGTTGAATATATGCTGTAACATGCTGTGCCAAAATAATTGTGGTTTTTACCCTGTCTCTTCAAACCAAGTGTATTCACTAGCAATATAAGTAGCAGAGTGCTAAAAATAACGGTGTCAGAGGTTTTCCTCAAGGTGAACAAATCAATGAGGTATCAGATGCTCTCATGGACCCTTCAAGCGTTTCTATACAGGAATTGATTCAACAAACTCTATGAATTTGAAAATGGTCTCCTCTAGGAGTTAACAATGCTAAAATCAAATGACTTTACAATGACCTATTCTATGTCTTTTTCCCTAAGATGACAATATAATTCAGGGCTTATCACCATAAAAGAATACTATCTATGAAACAATTATTTATACTATGAAATCTTAAGATTAGTGTACATTTATAAATGTCTTTTGCTTTTTGACCACTCAAAACAGATCAAATAAATGTAAGTATAAAGAACAATCATTTTTTGAAAAGCTAGTGCTAAAATTTTAGTGTCACTAGATAATATAAGAAATCTGCATCACACCTGTGCTAGATTATAAACCATAAATATGAATAAACATTATATACTTAGATTGTTATGACTTTAGCCCAAGATAAAAAACAACATAAAAAAGTTTTAAAACAACGTGGTAATATTTCAATACCTGATTCTAGAGTTTCAATATATATGATTCAATATGGAGCACTTAAAAAAAAAATTCCAACAGCCAATTCCCCTGTAATTGGCCCTTAACCCACAGAAAATGCCAGAGGTAATTACAGCCTTTCCCTGGTAAGTATAATTCAACAAAGAAAAAAGGCAACCAAAATTCAATTCAAAGTGAAGGAGGTACATTTAGATACCAATGAGAAACTCAACAACATAACACACACTATTTCTCTCTGAAATAATAAACATACTCAGTACCCTTACCTGTTTCTGAAATGTATGTAACAGGATCCTGGTGTCTAATTTTAGCAGGTTTAGAAGTCAGTGGCAATTTTTCTGGTTGCTTTTTGGTGTTTTTTACCTGCATTGTTTCCTCTGATTCTGAATCTGAAAACAACAGGTAAATAAACAAAACTTTGAAAAGAAATAGTATAATGCAGTGTGTTTTTACAAAGGTTATTAACCAATTCCTCAAGACCATTTTCAAGGCAAATCTCTTATAAATTCTCATAGGTTACTTCAACCCATTTGGGCTTTTGTTATTACTTTTCTGTTGCTGCTATAACAAATCAGCACAAACTTAGTGGCTTAAAACAACACAAATATATTATCTTACAGTTCTGGAGGTTACAAATCCAATTTGGGTCTCACTGGGCTAAAATCAAGTATCAGGAAGGCTGTGATCCTCTCTGGATACTCTAGGGAAAAATCCATTTCCTTGCCTTTTCCAGTTTCTAGTGACAGCTAGCATTCCTTAGCTCACTGACCCCCTCCTCCTTCATCTTCAAAACCTACAACATTAGGCAAGTTCTTCTCATGCTGCCATCTCTCTGATTCTCTGACCTTCTTCCATAGTCAGTCTCTCTCTAAATTTCTTCATCTGCCTCCCTCTGTCTGTGAATATAGGGCCCACCCAGATAATCTCCCTACTTCTAGCTCATCTGATTATCAACCTTAATGTCACCTACAATTTTAATTTCCTTTTGCCATATAACCCAACATATTCACAGGTTCTAGTGTGGATATCTTTGGGAGCCATTATTCTGTCTACCACAATCTAATCACCCAGAACATTTAAATGTAAATCAAGACAAAGTAGAAGTATCTAGTATATGCCTGGTACAATGGGAGTTTCATAAACTTTAGTATCCTTCCTCTTCTTCTCACCATGCATTTACAAATCCTGTCTCATGCTGTTCAAAACTGTACCAAACAATTAAATTTCCACTTTCCCAAACGATGGAAACTCTGGGGGAATGGGGGTATGTACTTATTTCAAATTCTTTACAATATACAGCAGCAGAAGACTCACAATAAATACTCAATTACTTTTAGATTTGAGTCAGAAACTTTGCCATTACTGTCAAAATCCTGACAATCTATAAATGCTTCCTTATGTTATATTTTTAATTTTAAAAATTCACACCAAATAGATCTTGTCCAAAACAGCAAAACCTAAAAATTCCTGAGTTCTACCATTATTTTAACATACCATAAAAGGCATGCATAAAAGTGTACAATTTCTATCTTTAAAAGTACAGTCGACCCTTGAACATGGGTTTTAATTCTGCAGGTCCATTTATACATGAATTTTTTCAATAAATATATTGGAAAAAAATTTGGAGATTTGCGATAATTTGAAAAAACTCACAAACCAATCACATAGCCTAGAAATATTGAAAAAATTAAGAAAAGGTGTGTCATGAATGTATACAATATATGTAGATACTAGTCTATTCTTACATACATATAAGGTGCTATTTAACACAAAATTAGTATGTGTTAGTCTTCTATTTTGTACATTTGCTTTCAAAGAATAATATTACTGAACAGTATGCCTCTCTCTCATACAGGAAAAACTGCATATCAGCCTATGCACAGGTAAGTGTTTTTTTTTTAATGTAACAATGTTTCTAATACTATATTATGAATATGACTGTAATACTGTACGCCATGACAATTTTATAACAAATTCATTCATTAGTGAATAGGCTAGGCTACCATGAAGCAATTATTATTAATCGGCTGTTTATGTTATCAGCAAGGCTTCTGGTCAACAGCAGGCTATTAACAGTTTTTTGGAGGAGTCAAAAGTTATATGCAGATTTTCAACTTGGGGGAGAGGTCAGAGCCCCTACTCTCGCATTGTTCAAGGGTCAACTATATATTCAAAGAAAGTGTTTTAATTGTGTTTGATTCTTTTTAAATGCAACAGAAAAGGACCAGATTAAAAGCATAAAAATTAAATTTTAGATCTTTGTTTCTGAAGCAATATTTTAAGGCACTATTTTAAAATTCAGTTTTCAAGAAACTCAGCTGAAAGAAAAGTTAATAGGTATTTTTAAAAATAAATATACCATATTCAAATTAAGTTTGAGACATGCTATATATACTATTATCCCTTTCTGAACAAAACTTTAATACATGAACATATTTAGGCTCTGATAAATTCAGTAGTGTAATAAAATTGTTTTCAACTTCATTGGCACATAAAGCCCTCTTCTCAAAGCATCTAGTAACATCATAGAGAACTGTGTGTCTCAGAACATCAGTTTGGTAAACATTGTTCTAACAGATACAAAATAATTTTTAAACTTTAAAGCTCCTCAAAAGAAATATTACCTGAATCATAAATGATCCTCTTTTTCTTGTTTGGTTGCTTCTGTCTGAAGTCATCATCTTTACAGGAACTATTTACCTATAAACATTACAGTATAATTATAACATAAACTATAGAAATGATCCCTGAAATGTGTATGTAAGACTGAACGATTACACTGTACACCAGAAATTGACATAACATTGTAAACTGATTATACTCCAAGAAAAAAAAAAAAAGAAAAACAGAAAGAAAAAGAAAAGAACACAAAGAAGTCCATATAACTTAGCTATTTTTTCCTCATTAGATTTGGGCTTATTAGTTCACAGCTGGAGAAACACTGCCCCCCAGGAGACATTTTTGCTTGTCATAACTGGGGTGGGGCTATTACCAGCATATAATGGGTAGACTAGGGATGCTTACTAAACATTCTACAATGCACAGGGCACTCCTTCACAACTAAGAATTATCCAGCCCCAGATGTCAATAACGCCCTAATTAGGCTAAAGAAAAGGCCAGACTTATCATCAAAAAGACAAGAGATGACAAATACTGGCATGGATGTGGAGAAAAGGGAAGCGTTGTGTACTGTCGGTAAGATTGTAAATTGGTACAGCCACTATGAAGCATGGAGGTTATTTACCCCCAAAATTAAAAATAGATCTAACTACCATATGACCCAGCAATTCTACTTTTGGGAATATACCCAAAGGAAACAAAAACACTAACTTAAAAAGATATCCACACCCACATACTCATAGCAGCATTATTTACAATAGCCATGACACCAAAACAACCTACGTGTCCATCAACGGATGGATGGATAAAGAAGTTGTGGTATATGTACTACCTGAATCACAGATAGATCCATAATAATGGAATACTATTTAGCCATAAAAATTAGGATATCCTACCATTTGCAACAACATGGATTGAACTTGAAAGTATTATGCTAAGTGAAATAAGTCAGGTAGAGAAAGACAAATACTATGTATCTCACTTGTATGTCGAATCTTTTAAAAAAAAAAACAAAACACAAACAAACAAAAAAAACTCATAACCAAACTCATAGAAAAAGAGATCAGATCTGTGGTTACCAGAGGCAGGAAGTCAGGGAAACTGGAGGAAGGTGGTCAAAAGGTACAGACTTCTGGTTTTAAGATAAATAAGTGCTAGGGATGTAATGTACAACATGAAGACTACAGTTAACACTGCTGTATGATATATAGGAAAGTTAAAAGAGTGGATCCTAACAGTTCTTAGCACAAGGAGAAATTTTTTTCTTTCTTTTCTTTATACTGTCTCTCAGACGATGGATGTTAAACCCATTGTGGTAATCATTTCATAATATGTGTAAATCAAACCATCATGCTGTACACTTCAAACTTAAACAATCAAGCATGTCTATTATTTCTTAATAAAACTGGGGGAAAAAATCGGCCAGATAATAATCACATCAGATGGGAAAGAAAGAATTGTAGAAAAAGCTGTACTATTATCCAGCTCCATTTTCATTACTAATCTATATATAACAAAGAATAAAAGTATGTCAGTGATTAGAAGGCAAGCGTTTACTGAAAATGAAAGATAAGAGACAGAAATAAAAGCTAAGGATCTGTGGGCCTACCACTACCCAATGCCTGGTGGAAAGCTAAATAAAACCAAGGCAAAAGGTGTTAATATTTATATTTTCAGTTATATATCACATTTCTAACATACTCATTAAGTACTACTAATATTTTGTAGTCATACATCACATTTCTAACGTATTCAAATTTTCCAAAAAAGCATCAAAAAGCAGACAGAAAGAAACAAAATCAATTATAAGGGAGAACTATGTTTCTATCCATTATAATGAAACTTCAAAAACATAAGCACAATTAAGTAGCTTGGAAGAAAATGAAATGAATAAACCATTATAATTCAAATATACCACCAGACCAAAGGACAAAATTAGAAACCACAGTAATTCAAAAGTAGGAGAAGAGGGTATCCCAGAAAGGAGAGAGCCACAGAATGGGAGTCCCAAATTCTGTCAATAAACTTAACCCAAATTTGTGGCTGTCTCCTGAACTACATAAGCACAGAACAACTTCAAATACCCAGAGAAAGTTAAAAAAGTTAAACAAATATGCCCGCTGCTGCCCATCATAGGATGGGCAAGAGTTTGGAGTTTGAGTTCAGCCAAGTTAATTGCCTGCTACACCAAAAGATTTAACACCCTTTGGAGGAATATAACAGAATCCAAAGTTCCTACATTGTAAAATTCACACTCTCCAAGGTAAATCCAAAATAACCAGACATACAGAGAAACAGGAAAAGTGACCTGTGATGGTTAATTTTATGTGTCAATTTGACTGGGCAACAAGGTGGCCAAATATTTCATCAAGCATTACTCTGCATGTTTCTGTGAAGGTGTTTTTGTATGACCTTAACATTTAAATCAAACTGAGTAAAGCAGACTGCACTCCCTGTTAAGAGTGGGCTTCATCAAACAAGTTGAAGGCCTGAAGAGAACAAAAGGCTGAACCTCTCCCAAATAAGAGGATTCCTCCTTCATGATTGCCTTCAAGCTAGGACATCAGTTTTTCCTGCCTTCAGACCAGAACTAAAACATCAGCTCTTCCTGGGACTCAAGTCTACTAGCTTTCAGACTGGAACCACATCATTGGCTCTCCTGGTCTCCTGTTCACAGGCCTTCAGACTCAGACTTGAACTACACCATCAGCTATCATGGGTCTCCAGCTTGCCAACTGTAGGTTGTGGGACTTGTTAGACTCCATCATCACATGAGTTGATTATTTAAAATAAATTTCTTTCCAGGTTCTGTTTCTCTGAAGAATCCTGACCAACACAGATTTTGTTATTGAAAAGTGGAGTGCAACTGTAAGAAATGCCTAAAATATGGAAGCACCTTTGGAACTGGGTAATGGTTCAGGCTGGAAGAGTTCTACTGGACATGCTAAAAAAAAAAAAAAAAGGTCTAGACTGCTGTAAAGAAACTACTGGCAGAAATTTGGATGTTATAGGCAATTTCAGTAAGGTCTCAAGAAGAAAAGATGAGAGGTATAAAGCCGCTATTGTCTTGAGAATACATGTATCATCATAAACAGAATACTGGTAGAAATATGAATATTAAAGGTCATTCTGGTAAGGTTTCAGACAGAAATAAGGAACAGGCTATTGAAAACTAGAGGAAAGGCAGTCCTTGTTATAAAATGGCAAAGAACTTGGCTGAATTTTGAAAGACAGAATTGTGAACAATGAAACTGGATATCTAGCTGAGGAGATTTCTAAGCAAAATGTTGGAAGGCGCAGCCTGGGTCTTTCTGACTCTTCTAGTAAAATCCGTGAGGAGAGAGATGAATGGTTAACCAAAAAAGGAACCAAAACTTAAAGATCTGGAAAATTCTCAACCTGTCTACACTGCAAAAAATGAGAATGTGTGTCCTGAAAAGAATACTAAAAGTTTGCTGGACTATCAGCTGATAAAGAGATTATGGGATACACATGCAAAAACACTGCCAGTTTGAAATGAAGCAGACAAAATGAAGAAGGCTATCAAGCTTCTTGATTCTACAGGACAGGACAACAGAGTTATTCAGCTGCAAACCTACACTATTCTCCAAGAATAGGAAAGAAAGACCCTGAAGGAGACTGAAAGATAAAAGCTGTCTCATCCCCTATCCCAAGAGATCAGACAGCATCTACCCAGTAACCTTGGGGTAAGACCACCCTGAAGAGCTGTGGAGGTGGGACTACTGCCCCAGTGGGTCTAGAAGGCAGGACATCAAGCTACAGAAAAATATTCTCAAGCTTTAAGATCAAACATTATTTGCCTTGCTAGATTTTAGACTTGCTTGGCACTGTTACCCTTTCTTCCTCCTGATTTCTCCCTTTTGAAATGGGAATGTACATTCTATACCTGTCCTACCATTGTACTTTGGAAACATATGTTGTCTAGTTTCACAGGTTCACAGCTGGAGAAGAATTTTGCCTCAGGATGCATCATATCTCAAGTTTCACCCATATCTGATTTAGATGATAATTTTAGATAAGTCTCTGGAGTGTAGAGCTGATGATGCAATGAGTTAAGACTTTTGGGGGCTGTTAGAATCAAATGAATGTATTTTGCATGCAAGGACATGGATTTTAGGGGGCCACTGGCAGAATGTTACAGAATGAATGCTTGTATCCCCCCAAAATTCATATGTTGAGTTCCTACTATGGCTGTATTTGGAGATGGAGTCCCTACGGAGGTAATTAAGATTAAATGAGGTCACAGGGATGACCCTTGATCTGACAAGTTAGTGTCCTTGTAAGAAGAGACACCAGAAAGCTCACCTGCATGCACACACATGCACACACTCACTCACTCTCTCTGTGTCTTAACCACTCTCTCTCCCTATGCACTAACACCAAGGAAAGACCTTGTGAGGACACAGCAAGAAGGCAGCCATCTGCATGCCAGAAAAACAGCTCTCATTATAAAATGAATTGGCTGGAATCCTAATCATAGACTTCTAGATCTCAGAACTATAAGAAAATAAATTTCTGTTACTTAAGCCAGCCAGTCTATGGTATTTTATGGTAGCCCAAGCTAATACATGAGCCATAGACTCAAGATAAAAGGCCTTGAGACCAAACCTAATATAACCCAAATACTAAAATTAGCAAACAAGAAATTTAAAGGAGCTACTATAGCTACACTTAAGAACATAAAGGAAAGAAATTAAAAACCATGAAAAGGAACCAAATGGAGAGTCTAAAATTAAAAATTTTAATATTTAAAATATTCACTATGTAGGCTTAACAGCAAATTGGACATGAAGAAGAGTCAACGAACCTGAAGATAATACAGAAATTATCCCAATCTGAAGCACAGAGAAAAAAAAGAACAAAATGAATAAGCCTCAATGATCTGTGATGCAATCCCAAAATCCTAATATGTATGTAATTGGAATGACAGAAGAAGAGGAGAGAGAGAATGGGGCAGATATATGTATTTGAAGAAACAATGGCAGAGTTCCCAAATCTGAAGAAAGATACAGATTTACAGGCTCAAGAAGCTCAGATACCCTACACAGTATAAACACAAGAAAACCACACCCAGCTACACCATAGGCAAAGTTAAAACCCAAAGATAAAAAGACAGTCTTTCAAAGCAGCATGAGAAAAACAATGCATTAAATACAAAAAACAAAAATAAAAAACAATATGAATAACTGCTAACATCTCATCAAAAAAAATGGAGACCAAAACACAGTAGAACATCTTTAAAGTGCTGAAACAAAAAAAAAGTCCATCAAAAAATTCCATATCCAGCAAAAGTAACCTTCAAGAGTGAAAGTAAAACAAAGACAAAAACTTAACAGAATTCATTGCCAACAGACCTATTCTACAAGAAATGCTTAAGAAAATTCTTCAGGTTTAAAGGAAATAACATTAGATGGAAATTCAGATCTTCAATAAGAAATGAAAATCACCAGAAATGGCAAGCACATGATTAAATATAAAAGATCATTTTTCTCTTTTAATTTCTTTAAAATACATGCCAGCTTAGAGCAATAATTATTACACTGAATGTGGAGTATTAACATAAGCAGATGTAATACATATGGCCAACTAGGGCATAAAGGATGGGGCGGTGGTAAACCGATCTGTAGTTGCAAAACTCTTACATTTTACACAAAGTGTAACTCAGATTCACTATTGCAGCCATTGCCTGTGCTTTCCATAGTGACATTATATCTTAACTTCTCTGAAGCCCAAGGAGGACAGGGAAAAGAATAAAACTTTCCTCCAAAGCCTTCCTTCACCTGAAGTCCGATACCATTCACCTGGGACTCGTGTCTCTATGAGCAAACTTTGATCTTAAAATGAAAGCTGTAACAACTAAAAAGGGTTCCACCACTACTTCAGGAAAATGCAAGCTATGAATGAAGCAAAGCCATGTTAACTAGAAATAACTAATACCTTATTACTTTTCTTCCTCCTCTGCTAATAAATGAGTTGAAATCTGTATTTACTATTACTCAAGGCTCCCAATATATCAAATCTCAGAAGTGAGTTTATTTAACCTTTTATACGATTCAATATCGTATCTGGAAAACTGACCTTGATTTCCTTTATTCCTCTCTTTGCTTTTAAAGTTTCTTCAGCAGACTTTTTCTCATTCTTCTTTACTGTTTCACTTACAAGTTTCTTTCCACTTGGTACAACCCCAAAGAACTTCCGAATATCCTAAAAGCAAAAACAAGAGATGCACACACAAACATTAAGTGCACAAAATTCTAGTTTCAATTGTAAAAAGGAACAACTCTACACACACACTAATCTACCCTCAGTATTTCTTCAGTGAGATAGGTCCATGTGTGCAGTTGCACTCTTTCTATATGCAAAAGTTAACTGATAGAATTATGAGTCAGAAATAATGTGCCTAATGAAAAGATTAATTCTCAGAAACTGGGCAAAAATAAGTGAAATTTTTGTTAACAATAGCACAATTACTAAAAAGGCAAGTAACAAGTATTTATTGACTATGCATGCACATACCCCATTACTGCAGGCACAGTAGGGGAAAAAATAAAAGATGAAGAATATAATCCTTGCCCATGGGAGTTCTACTCTAGTTTGGGAGAACAATAACTCTCATAACCCTGATCATTTAAGATCTTAATAACTAAGAACCTTGAAATTATTTTCTTGTATATGATTTTTCCAAATCCCAAGGAAAAAATTTTGATGACTACAATATTTTCTTCAATTACTCTATCCCCTGTGTTAAACAGTAGAATCAAATTAATCATATTGAAACATTTATGATGTAATTTACTATTAAAATCACTCACCTTTCTTACCCTTTGCAAACATATTCTTCCCTATTCTTTTAGATTTAAGCTTTGAAAAAACTATGGTGTAGAGGAAAGGGAACAGACCTTAGAATGAGAAATCCCTGGTATAAATCTCTGCTCTAGTGGTTTCTAGCTATGTGACTTCGGGCAAGTCTATTTAATCTGTTTTCTCATCAGTAAAGTTAGACTAATATTCCCTACAGTTTATGGATTAATTATGCATCTATCACAGTTCTGGTTCAGTAAAAAGCTTCCCTTCCCTCTCATTAATGAACTATTATCCCTTCATGTCACTGAAACATAACCCATTCACAGTGATCTCTGCTCACAGGCAAGGGTATAAGGAACAGAGAGAATAGTGAGAATTTAGGATCTGAATTCCAAAGAACTGGATTCAAAAGCCAGTTGTACCATTTTCCCATTTTCTACTCTTAATGGTTATAAAACTGAGTTTTCAATCCTGTTTACATGTTTCAACCTCTCTCTCTTTATTGTGGTGAGGAAAACGCCTGTTAAAAGTACTCTGTGAAATGTAAGAAAGTTAACAATTTTTCCTAGAACCTGGCAGTAATTGTCATACTCTGAAAATGTCAAAAACCCCAAACAAGTGTGTTATGCAAACACACCAACACACACACAAATAGCTTTGTGGTTAAGCCAATAAGCAAAATAGATAAATATCTACATTAATTTTTTTTTGAAAGGTTACAGACTTCCCTGGTTTTGTACCCTCTTTTGTAAATTTCTTAATATAGAAAAGTCACAACTCCATCTTAAAATTACACCATTTGCAGAATGGATACCTCAGCTATAAACCTGAGACATTTGTGCCAGGTGCTAAAGAAATGATAGATGATAAAGAAGGCCAGAAAGCCACTGCCTTCCATATAATTTGCAAAGAATTGAGTTTGGGGCTGACAACTACTCACTTTATTGCTTCTGGAGGAAATGAGAGTTTCATATTGGAGTTTCACTTTTAAAATTACCAAGTGAGTATTCACTCAAACACTGGTGACTTTTTAAACAAACACGAACACACACACACACAGAGCACACATGCACCATGGATATACAAAAACTGAGTATTAATAATCAGGTTGAGGGGAGTGGGTATAGCTCAGTGGTAGAGTGCATGCTTAGCAAGCACAAGGTCCTGGGTTCAATCCCCAAAACCTTCATTTAAAAAAAAAAAATCAGGTTAAAGTTGGTGGTGGTTTTCCATCTATGTTAGAACCACAAATGCTTAAAACCGCAAAGAGAAAGAAAACAAAACAATTCAGGAAGTGGAACTGTTGGTTTAACGTCGAGCTCGCTGATTTGTTTGTACATAGTGCCAATCCTCAGCACTGTTGCAACCCTTCCTTCCTAATTAATTCTTCCTAAGTATTCACACCCCATTTCTTTTCCTTTCCCTTTATTCTACCCTACACTCCCACTCCATATGCCCTTATAGTCTGACGGCAGCAGAACAATTAAAGAAATTACAGCAACCTGATCTAACTTAGTACATAGTAAAAATCTAAACTTTTGGAAAAGAATTTTCATCAGAATGAAAGTCATTCTACTTACACCTTTTTAGGGATTATCTCCAATGTGAGCAGCCATCTAGTGTACAAACATCTAAGAGGCAAAGGTCACCAATTTGACATTAATTTATAGTGTGACTTCATCATACTCTTCAACTAACATTCCCTGTCTGGTATTCTAGATCTTTAAAGAGTTCATGAAATGAAGTACAAGCCTAGTGACTAATCAAACTCCCAAACAATGGATCTGAACATCACTCTTACCTGCACAGAATTCTTGGTGAGTATATGAATAGAAAAAGGAACACATTTTTAAATTTACTTTTATCATTAAAAGGAAAGTCCTTCTGAGTAGAACATCAAGGCTAGAAACCATCCATAAAGAAAGACATATCTGGCTACATAAAAATAAAAGATGCCATAAGCAAAGTTAAAATATAAGCAACTAACTTGAAAGTATCTATAACATGCTATATATAAAAGGTCTCCTACAAATCAACCAAAGATAACCCAGTGGAAAAGCAAATAAAAGCTATTAGTAGGAAAATTAAAAGAAACACAAATAACCAATAAAAGGAATAAAAGATGCTCAACTTCACAAATACAAAGAGATAAATTAAAACTTGATTATTTTTCTCTAAGTGTTAAAAGATTGATAATGCCCAGATTTGTCAAAGATATGGGCAAACAGATGCTTACACACTACACTGCTAATAAAAGTAAAAATTGGTATAACCTTTCCAAAATAATCCAATAATATTTATCAAAAGTTTAAGTGTGCATACCCTTTGTCCCAGTAATTTCATTTCTAAAAGAAATGGCAAAAAAAAAAAAAGATAGTTTTATTTGGGGAAATCAAGAGAAAATAGTAATTAACTCCTCTTCTTTTTAAATAGTTACTAATTGAACAAGTCAGTTCAAATACAGCAAAAGATTTAGGCAAAAATCACGTAAAAGTTGAAACAAATTTAAAGCATAGTTAAGAACAACATGTAAGTTTTTCATGCTTTTACTTATAGGACTACTGGGACATAGATTTATCTTTGATGATTCTTTGAGGTAAATAAGGCAAATAGAATGATTCATCTCCAGTTTATAGGTAAGTGGAATTAAGTCAGACAAATACAACTTTTTGTCAGTTTTGCCATTTACTACCGGACACCTGGAATGAATTACTTAACTTCTCTGGCCCTTAGTTTCCCCAGGATGCCACTTGCCTCACAGGATTCCTGTGAGCATAAAGGCGGCACACCAGAACGGAACCTGGTCCACTGACTCCAAATCCCTTTCACAGTTCTCCACTTAACCACGACTGCCCCCTCAGAGTTTTCCTGCTTAAGGATCTACGCAAAAGTAGCCATACCATACAACTAGCCACACGGTGTTTCCCTTCTCATTATTCCTGATACATCTGATCCTTGTGTGATTACAGGCAGGCACTGTGCCAGGGACTTAGGACACAAACATGAAAATGCCCTTATGAAGCTACTTGGGAGACAAATTAGTATATACAGAATTAAATACAAAACAGTGCTAAGACACAGCTAATCACCAAACTGTAAAAGCACCAGGAGCACCCAACACAGGGAGCCTTCAGGGACAGTTTACAAAGAAGAACACCTGAAATGGGTCCCAAAATGAATAGCAGGAGATACTCTTCACAGTCATAGAAATCTGAGCTGGTACACACTGCTGTAAGTCCACACAGCAAGCCTGTCTACCTTACTCATCACTGCATCTCAAGTTCAGGTCAACATGTCAGATAAGTAGATGCTTAATTAATACTGGCTGACCACATGAATGGTCATTCCTTCACATCTGGGCTCAGAAACAGAGGTTCTTGATTATAGAAAATGAAATTCATAGTAGATTTGTTTTTAAACATTGTGTTTTAATTTAATTGAGATTAATTTTTTTGCCATGATCTTACCTATTACTCTTTATTTTAAGAAATTTTAAGTGGGTATTAAATCAACACTGTATTATTTTAGAGATAAATTATTAAAGTTGGCCCTTTATAATATGGTACTCTCTTGTCATATTACAATATTGTAGCTAGAAAAAGCAAAATACTTTCACTTTTAGTACAATACTTTCTCTTCTTTGGGGCTTTTCCCTGAAGCTGATTAATGGCTCTCCATGAACGCTAAGTTAAAACCTGCTGATCCACATACTCACACTACGCAAGCTAACTCACACCCATCTCAATGTCAGTACCACCTATAAACACACTGATACCTCCTAAATCTTGCCTCCACTCTACACCTCCCAGTTCCATATCAGTGTAGCCAACAGTCTGCCATATACACCTCTACCCAAATGCCCCAAGAGTGCCTCCAACTCATAAGGTCCAAAACTAAGCTCATATTCTTTTAGGACTGGCTTCTCTCCCTTTATTTCCCACTTCAATGCATAGCATCACCATTCATGCAAAACAGAAGAATGGGCGCTCTTTCCTCCTCATTCCAACCTTCTGAATCATCCCACCTAACCTAACCTCCCAAATACTGCTGTCCTTTTCCCTCTATTTCTATTGCCAATACCTTGACTTAGGGCTTCATTTATTTCTTTAACAAACTCTTAGATAAGGTTTACTCTGTGCCAGACAATTATTTAAGCACTTTAAAAAACTAACTACTTAGATCCACATAACAAGTGTATGACATTCGTTAACTTCAATTTACAAACGAAAAAACTGAGAATACCAACAAGACATTTTCTAGTAAAAGTTTTGAAATTTAAGATGCTTCTAAATGTAAGCAAAAAGATCTTTTGCCCTCTCCTACCCTAAGATGTAAATAAAAATGCTACAACATTATTAGAGAGAAGCACTGTCTATCAGGCAGCCCAAATGTAATTTTAATATACTTAAGTCAAGACAAAGACCCCACCACGTACTCAAAAAAATCATGTATTTTTAGAAGTTTCCAACTAGGTTGGTTATAAATCTACTAGTAGAGTTAGAGATGAAAAAAATCTTTTTGCAATAAATACTCCTAAACCTGCACAGAAATAAGCTATTATAAAGACCTTTTAACTTTAAAAGGTCAAAGTACAGAAGCTGATATATATTTATTCTGAAGTATAACCAAATCGCTCTACTTACTTTTTTCCACTGTTGATGGGTTCAACCAACAAACAAGTTATATTTGTCTACCAAAAATGCGAAGAGAAAGCAAATCATGCCACTGTGTTCACTTACTTTGAAGAGAACAGATTTTATGCAAAATAAGTACTGTGGGGTGGTTGCCAAAATACTACGTTTTGGCTTTACTTCTCTATTTTGAAAGTAACAAAGAAATACATTTTTGATTAATATTTTTAAGTCATCCACCAAATCCACAAGCAGAAATTGATTATCATCAACACACTTTACAAAATCTATTTAAATGTAAAAATCATTTATCTTGAAAACCACTAACAGGCAAAACTATATATCTGACTAAAGTTGTATACTGATAGCAGTACAGCAAAGACAAATTATGAAATAATTTTAAAGTGGTTAAAATTATATTAAGGCCTTGTACTTTAAAAACAAAAAGTAACTTCTTGTAATGCTTTCCCGTAAGATCAGGAGAAAGATCCACTCTTGCCACTCCTACGCAGCACTGTGACCAAAAAACCAATTAGGCAAAAATTTAAGAGGCAACTAGATTGGACAGGAAGAAGTAAAACTATCTCTATTTGCAGATGAAATAATCTTAAATAGAGAAAAGCTTAAGAAATCCACTAAAAAACTATTAGAACTCTACATGAGTTCTGCAAGGTTGCATGATACAAGATCAATACGCTGCAACCAACTGTATTTCTATATTGTGCAAGGAACAATCCAAAAGTGAAATTAAGAAAATAATTCCACTTACAGTATCATCAAAAAGAACAAAATACTTAAGAATAAACTTAAGTGTAAAACCCACACTCTGAAAACTATACAACATTCCTCAAAGAAATTAAGGAAGACCTAAACAAATAAAAGATAGCCCATGTTCATGGATCAGAATATATTATGTTGTTAAGATGGCAATACTCCTCAAATTGACTAACAGATTCAACACAATTCCTATCAAAATTCCAGTTAGCTTCTTTGCTGATTCTAAAATTCTTATGGGAATTCAAGGGACCAAGAACAGGGAAAACAATCTTAAAAAAAAACAAAGTTGAAGGACACATTTACCAATTTCAAAGCTCACCATAAAGCTACAGTAATAAAAATAGTGTTACTGGCACTAGGGTAAACAGATCAATGGAACAGAATTAAGTGTTAAAAAAAACAAAAAGACCCTCACATTTGCAGTCAACTGATTTTTTGACAAGGAAGCCAAGATAATTCAATGGGAAAAGAACAGTCTGCAAATGGTGTAGGAACAACTGGAGATCCAGTACAAAAAAATAAACTTGGACCTCTACTTCACACCATATACAAAAATTAACTTAAAATGGATCAAAGTCCTAAATGTAAAAGGTAAAACTATAAAACTCCTAGAAGAAAACAGAAGTATATATATTCATAACCTTGGATTAAGTCATGGTTTCTTAGATATGACACCAAAAGCTCTGAGGAAGTGATGATGTGAGACTTAAATGATGACAAAAAGGCAAAGAATTTCCAGAGGAAGAAGAGTATTCCAAGAAGAGAAAATAGCAAGTATACAAGTTGGGACAGAACCAGCTTAACACATTCAAAGGACAGACAGATGAGATCAGAAAGGTCGGGAGGGGCCTTAGAGGCCAAGCACTAGTACCTATGGCAAAAATTACATTATAAAAGGGTGACTACATTACTCTGAGGGAGCATTCACATAATAAACTACAATGTGAAAGGTATCCCCCAGAATGGGGCAACCAAGCAGCTTAGATGTAGCCAGGCTTTCTTGACATCTCTTCAAAAAGGCTGTCCCTTAAGTCTCATGCATGTTTGATTCAACTTTGTGCACATTTTCAATAAATAATTATGCCAGTCAATGAATTACACATGCTGACTTCTAAAACATGGCATCTCTCAAATTTCATACACATTTTGAACAAATAATTAAATCCTCACAGCAATCCAAATCATTTACACAGCTACTTTTTTATTCTATTTATTTTAATTTCAATTCAATCCCTTTTTTAATAGGCATTATATTCACATGGTTCAAAAATTCAAAGAGGTAAAATATCTCCCTCCCACCCTGCCCTTAGACACACACTTCCCATCTTTGGAGGCAACAAATGTTATCAGTTAGTTCCTTGTGTATCCTTCACATCTTCAAGCAAATACATGTACATTTTTTTCTCTTTTTCTACATAAAGTGGTAGCATATTTTACGTATTGTCCTGCACTTTCTTTTTTCACTTAATTATCTTGGCAATTGTTTCACATTAGGACATAAAGTGTTCTCTTTTATGGCTGCATAGTATTCTATTTTGTGAGTACAGTATTGTACTCCTGTACTGCTAACTTTAATTAGAAACGATTTGAGAAAAAGATGCAGCTCCCAGGGCAAGAGCTGCTAACCTTGCATCCAAAGAAGGGCTGCATAAGATATGTAAATCCCCTAAAATAGTGTGTATGTGTCTATATGTATTTCTGTGGGCAGAAAACTTGCACTCCATTCACCACATTATCAAATGGAGCTGTGATCCAAACAAAAGTTAAGAACTACTGTACAATATAACTTGTGCACAGGTGTTCAATAAACATATGCTGAATAGAATTTTGGTCTAGGGTTCTGCTAATTTGTGTACTAGAGACAGGAGGACTAAATTAAACACCAATACAATCCAAAACTCTACGTATTTTATAGAACTTCTTCCCTTTACAAACAGCAAAAGTGATCCATTTGACTCCCTTTTCTGAAACGGACTTTATTTTTCATCTGCACCATGAACAAGAATACTAAGAAAGAAAAGAACCAATTATTTAAAGTAACTGAATGATCAAAAGTTGACTATACAAGCTGTTGTTCACCAAACTGACAACATCAGAGGCATCCCTTAAAGTCTTTGTGATGTTCCACACGGTCCTTCCTGAGAAAATTAGATCATTAGTCACGTAGTTGTATATTGCCTACCACAAGCCAGACACCAAAATAGAAGCTCTACGTTATTTAATCCTCCAATCACTTAAGGCAATTTTATCTTCCCCCTTTTACAGGTATCAAACAGGATTTAAGAGGTTAAAGTAAAGCTATTTATTTGTTGAAAACCACTTAACCATTAAATGGCAGAGCAAGACCAAAACATCACCTCACTTTCATCTTCAAGACTCCAAATCTCATCAACTCTCCACAATACCTGAAGTCTAAAATGTAATTATGACCATTTTAGAGAAGTGGTATAATGTAGTGGTCAGAAGAATCTAGGCTCTAATTGTAGTTCAACTATTTATTAGTTATGTCACAAATTGTTTAAACTTGAAAAGCCTCCTTTACCATCTGTAAAAATGGACTGCTGTGAGGTTTAAATGATAAAAGGTATGTAAAACAAACAGCTCACACACTGACCTGAAGAAGATACTTGTTACAAGGTGGCTATTATCATTATTTCATCCTTCGTTGGGTAAAAATATAAAGGCTGTAAGGTTTCCTAATCTGGCATAAAATTCCACACACCCCACCCCACTCCCAGAATGCTGGAATTATGACAAATGAGCTAAACAGTGATTGAAAAATAATTATGTCTGATTATTAAATAGGTTCTGGCTTAACAGACCATCATAAGTTGTTTTTTAAATTATTTCAAACACATACTTGCACCTATTGACATTCCAGTATGTTTTGAAGGCTGCAAAACTATTTCGCTCTCTATTTAAATGCTTTATGCAAAATTATACTATGAGGGTTTTGTTTTGTTTTGTTTTTTTAAAGATTATTTAACATCAGGTGGTAAGCGATGGCAGCTGTCAGATGTATTTCAGCTGTTTCTACTAGCTGTTCCCCCTCCCCTTGTAAACCATGTTCTCTCTTTGATTTCCATGAACTCATCTAAACAAACTAGAACACCCTCTCCTTGCCGTCAATCTCAAAATGACTCTATGGTGAGCGTTTCGCAGAGCTGTTAATGACGAAAGTTGAAGGCCTGAGGCAACTTATCTATTAGAAAAGAAAGTTTGTTACATTTTTCTCCTTCATGACCCAAAACTTGAAATCAACTCTCTAGGCAGGACTCAAACTGAGGTTCGAGGCAACGCTGAACAGGAAAAACAACTTTACGGCTAAGCCCAAATAATCACCTAACATTACTCCCTTCCTTTCTCCCTTCCCCCCAAGAGTGAAAAAAAGTGAAACCGCCGCACAGCACCAAGAGCCCTGCGCGCTGGCTGCGGCCGAGAGCTGAAGCCCCACGGAAAGCTGTGCGACCAGTGCCCCTTCCCTGCCTTCGCTCCTCTCCGGAGCCACGCATCGCGGTCCTCCCCGACCCTCCATACCAGGCGTGCCCGGTCCACACCCAGCCTGCAAACTCTCCCCAGCCCCCGAGCCGCACGGCCTCCCCCGGGGGCTCACCATGGCAGCCCACGGACGAAGGCGCGGCGGACAGGCCGGCCGGCGGGCGAATCCGTTACCGGGGCTCGCGGTCCCTTCGCGCCAACAACTTCTCCCGCGAAGTAGAAGGAGGTCGAGGCAGCGGCGCCCGGTGATGACGTCAGGAGGCGCACAGCTTCCTCTCGGCCGGGGCGGGAGGCGGGAGAAGCGACGTGGGCCCAGGTGCCGCCCCTGAGGCCGGCGGGCCGCTGTCCTCGCGAGGAGCGGCGGGACCCAGGCCCGCGCCCAGATTTTTTGCCTTCGGCTTTTGGCGGGGGCGCTGGAGTAGGGAGCTTCCGAGATTGGCTTCCTCGGTTCCTCCCGGATACACGTTTGAGGGGTGCGTTGCCCTACTTAGTAACTTTAAAATGTTTCTATTACCAGCCGCAGTAAGACACATTTTAGGTGTATTATGTTTCATATATTACATCTCAGTATCTATTCTGAACAAGAATTTCATCAAACAGTATTTACCCTGATTTTTTTTTTCTTAAATGTTTGCCCTACCAAGTTGTTTTTTTCGTCCACTTCGAAGTGGAGATCCGCAGTTTGAAAACTGGCTAAAGGACAATTTTATGCTGTATACTTCCAGAACAAAAAAGAATTAGGTAAAATCATCTAGTCATTACCACCCACTCCATTTTATAAATGAAATAGGCCCAAACAAGCTAAGGTGCCTAGGCTGGGAATCTAGGCCTACAAATTATTAAACCTGCTCTAAGTCCCTCAAAGGGGTGTGTCTATGTGTCTGTGTGTGAGTGAAGCCAAGGGATGACAAAGTATGTCTATAGAAGAACAATGATCCCGAAAGCTTTGGAGTAAAAAGGTTTTATATTGATAACCAATTGAACTGTGGAATAGAAAGTGACATTTACATACAATTTTAAGAGAAAAACGTGAGACCTTTAGGAGTTTAGTGGGGAGAGCAATATCTCCCTCCAGCTTTGGCCCCAGACTTTTAAATCCTTGTCCGTCCACCCACCCACCCCTTGTTCCCTCTTGCATTTTATCACACCCATCTCTTTACAATGAAAGATAGTAAAGCCTTCTGGGGTAAAACACAGGCTAAGCATGGAGAACTCACATTTATTAAATGGCCACTATAATATGTTCCAGACATGCAGCTATGTTTTTTTTTTTGATGTATAGTCAGTTTACAATGTTGTGTCAATTTCTGGTGTACAGCACAACGCTTCAGTCATATATGAATATACATATATTTATTTTCATATTCTTTTTCACTATAAGCTACTACAAGATATTGAATATGTTTCCCTGTGTTATACAGTATAAACTTGTTTATTTTACAGACATGCAGCTATGGACTATCCCAGTTTAACTCATCTAATACCTACATTGATACTGGCAACTATTATTATCTCCAATTTACAAAGGCGTAAACTGGAACTAATGAACAGGGCCTCATTGCATGGGACCCTCTGAAGCCAGTGTGCTTGTGTTCCTAGCCCTACCACACTAATTATGTGACCACGGGGAAGTTACTATGGCTCAGTTTCCTCATCTGTAAAGTAAAGATAATAGTACTATGTTCTTCATAGGGTTATTGTGAAATTGTTCCTGGCATATAAGCAGGTAGTAATATTTTTTTAAGTCAGCTGTTATTATTATTACACAAGGCTAGGTATTATCAAGGGAGATAGTTCAAAAAACAAACTTACCTACTCCATAATTTTGCTTAGGGAAATATTTGATTGGGGAGAAGGGGATTCATCAGATCCTTTGAGAAATCAATAAAAACTATGAACCAAAAAAATTAAATGAAATAATTTTTAAATAAATAAAAACAAAAACTATGAACCTAGTCTCCAGAAAAATGTACATAGCAAACACATCATGTAACTTTTTACCTATAACTTCAGAGAACCTAAACCAATTTACAGTGTTCATTGTGTTATAAATAAGTGAATAAGATATATTTTAAAAATCTTACGTATCTTTTACATTATACTACTTTAAACTTTTGCATTTCTTCTTCAGTATTTTGAAGGCTTCCTTGAATTTGGGTGAGACATAAGTTAGAAGACTGTAACTTTCAGAAAGATACTGAACTGAATTTGTTGGATTGTTTAGGAACATTTACTTGTAAATATTTTATCTCAGAAAAGTACCAGATTAAAAATGGCTGTATGTGCTTTCATACTCCTCCTCCAACATGAGATGACCTGTGACTGATTTGACCAAAGAATATGGTGGGAATAATGCTATGACAGTTCCAAATCCAAGCTTTCAGAGGACTAGCAGCTCCCACCTTGCTCTCTTGGAACCTGAGCCACCCTGTAAAGCAGGAGAAGGCACCAGTCAAGCCCAGGTTTACAGCCATCTCCACCAGGTACCGGGCTTGTAAGTGAAACCATCTTGGACCCAGGATACCAGCTGCTAGTGGAAGTCCACCAAGTGACCCAAGTCAACACTACATAGAGCAGAAAAATCACCTACTCAAGGCTTGCCTAAATTCTCTGACTCACAGTAGTTTGAGGATAATAAAATGATTGTTCTTTTAAGGTATTAAGTTTGGGGACATTCTGTTGTAAAGTGATAGATAACCAGAGCAGAAATGTTTTAAAGAACCCAAAGGGTAACCAAAAAATAAGCATGAACAGAATATGCATGCTTATTTTCTCCGCTGTGGTGATTTTTCACTGATGCATCATTCAACAAATATTTATTGAGCATCTGCTCTGTGTTGGCACCTTTTTATGTGCATGCTGGGAACCCATGCATAGTAAACAAGACAGACAGGCCCAGCTTCCCTGAAGTTTATATTTTTGAAGAAAAGAGAAAAACAAGTCAGTAGACAAAAATAAATGCTATACCTTCAAATAAGGGTAAGTGCTATAAAGAAAGGGTTTATAAGATTTTAAGCCAAAAGACTGCTATGATCCCATCATTTTCACACTTTGTATTTTATGACCAAAAAGAAAAAAAAATTACTATGTATTTTATGGGAAAATATGATACTCATTTGTTTTCCATGGCAGAGAAATCTGATGAGTGCTAGGAGATTGCCAAATGTGATTTTTTTCAATTTTGTCTATAGCAGAGCAGCAGTCTCCTGTTAAGTTTGTTTATACATAATAACTACATCGGACTTTAACCCTTCCTGGGCACTTTTCCATAACAGTGTCTAGTTGGAATTTCTTCGAGGCAAAAGACCAGCCTGTGTACCCCTACCGTCTCTATGTGGCCTTTCTTTGACCATAAGAATAAGATGATAAAAGGTCATAACTACTCCCACGTCTCAATATTAACTGAAAGACTGCAGTGATGCATCTCCCAGAGACTGAGATTACATGAAGAAAGAATAGAACAAATGCGGGCTGTGTAGATAGTTTTTTAGAGAGGCAAAGAAAAGTCAGTGATGTAAAACATTAGCTAACAAAGATTCCTTGAGTGTTTTCTTAAAAGTATTTTCATCAAAACTATTTCCTCATGTTTTCTTTAGTCTGCTTTCTTTAATTCAGTTCTTCTTAGTATAAATGTTTCTGAAACCAGCTGATGAGTAAATAAGACTAATGCTTTGTTTGTAGAGTAACATTGGTAACAGATAATACAGCAATTGGATAAGCACTGCAGTCTCCAGAATTAAGAGTGTCTATTAAAAGTCTAAAATATTTTGTAAAATATTTTTTCTTTTAATAATAGTTTGAGACCTATCACAGAGAAGACACATTTTAAGAAATACATTATATATTGGATCTGATCACCTAATGCTCACTGGCCTTGTCTTAATCCTTAAAAGAAAGGACTTCTGGGAAAACTTTGTCAGCAAAGCCAATTTTGTGAAAGTTAGGGCTCTCTTTCCCTCCCCCACTTAAGGATATACCACTGGCAGAAGAACTGCTGACATTCCATGAAGAACTCTTTCTCCCAAAACTTATTAATATTGACATGAATGTGTCTAGTAATATGTTTCTAAATTTGTGAATAATTGGATTATGTGAATAATAATTGGCTCTCTTTCCATAACATATACAGAGAGTTAAATTGTTGCCTTCCTGAAACTGACTAAAAGCCCTGTGTTAGTTAGAAAGTGCATGACTTGAATTTTGGTCATCCTTTATAATCTAAGTAACTATTGCCATGTGTAAGTAGAAAACAATTGCAAAGCACAATATAAATTCTCAGTGTTAATGCCTGTGCCTTACTTAACTTATCTGTGTGATAGGAAGAACTCTTTACAAATGGAGTCAGTTTGAAATGCTTTTCAGAACCACAATAGTTACATTGTCTTTCCCACAGACTTTTATAAGTTAACAGAAATCAATCGAATTTTCACTGTGCAACAACAAATGTGACTTTCTGCCCTCTGGACAAATATTAGCATGCCCTGCTTTGTCAGAATTTGTTGGAACATTTTCCTTATAGAAAACAGCCTATTAGGCAGCTTGTCTTTTTCTGTGTTTGTGATGCCTGCAGAGATCCAGAACAGTGATACTGATCTTGTAATCCATTTATGAACATAACATTAGGTCATAATCTGTCAGCATTAAAGTGCACATGTTCTAACTTAGGAAATTTGGCACTATGTCATTTATCTTAATTATCTGATGATATCCAGTTAATCTTCTCAATATGATTATGCTTGAGTAATTAAAGTTTTATAAACTTGCCTGATGATACCCTATAAATACAAAAAAGTTTGTTTCCTTAATAAAGCAGTATCTTCACTTAGATTAGAAGAAACATTTACTTTTAAATTGTAAATTTAACAAAAAGTTTGTAACTTTACTATTGACATACACATTTGATTATACATACATATATATATATATACACACACACACACACACACATATAAATATATATAATGTATTTTAAATTGCGGATTAATTCCCTGAAATATTCATCGACAACTTTAAAGGTATTTATAGACAGAGAAACAGGAATGCCAATAGCATTTTGTGGTGATAGTAGATTTTATGATTAGGATAATCTTTCCTTCTCCAAGTCCTACAAATCAAAATAATTCTACAACTGTTGTTGTTTCACAGAAATAATGAGACATAGCAAATAAAGGAAACTGCCATCAGCTATCTGAGAACTGTTGCTGTAGTAAGGAAGGACCACATACCTGGATATTATATACCTTTAAGACTCTTGAGAATCTGAGTTTCTATAATAAGACAACACCCAAAATTTTAGTTCATATTTCAATAACATTTGAAATGAAAGTATTTTTGAACTTCCATGGAAATCTTACAGGTCATCTTTCTTGACATGCAATTTAAATAGAACTGAATATAATCACTGTTTTTAGAAGGTTGTGTATATTAGAGGTAAAAAAACTTTTAAATGAACACAAGTCAGAATAGAAAAGATGCATGAAAAAGCAATTCCAATAAATTCATATTTTTCATAAAATATACAACAAAATCTTATTCAAGTGAAGTCTGATTCATTGCCATAAAAAGAATATAAGCAATGCTTTTTAACATATCTTTAAACTGCTAGTTCATATAGGAAGGTCTAACCTTGCTTTAAGGCAAAGTCAAGTGCTTTGGACTCTATATTTTAAAATGTTATACCTAGTTTGATGCCTTTATATAAATATTATCATTAGCTCTGGGATAGTGAGAAGCACTGTAATTGGTAAAGTAAATACAGCGTATCACTAATGCCTAGGCTTCTCTAGACATTTTTCAGAAAGTATTTGTTATAGTTTAAGAGTATGATTTGTAAAACTTAACATTTCTATATGTTGAAACACATTATAATTGAATACTACCTCTTTTCTCTTTCTCTACCATGTATGCATAATCTAAATCTGATCATTAAAAAACATCAGACAGACCAAAATTGAGAAATATTCTACAAATTAACTGACCAAGATTAAGCAACAGTGCCAAAGTAAGGAAAGATGGAGGAACTATCACAGATTGGCGAGGACTAAAAACACACAGTGACTAAATGTAATGTGGGATCCTCGACACAAAAGACATTAGAAGGAAGTAAGGTAAAATTTGAATAAGGTCCATACCTTACTAAGTAGTAGCATAGCATAATATTCTGGTTTTGACCATTGCAAATGATCATGTGAGTTAACATGAAGCAAAACTGAGTGAAGAATGTGTGTGAACTCTCTGTATCGCTTTGCAATTTTCTATAGTATAATTTATTTTAAGTTAAAAGAAAAAGATGACCCCAAGGTGGACAGCTGTGGTGTTGAACAAACAGGATCAGAGACAGGAAACAGAATTTGGTTTTTGGACGTGTTAAGTCTGAGATGGATTTTAGACGTGGCTGAAAAAGTGGAATGAAAGAAATAGTCATGAGCAAAGAAATCAGAAAATTTATATTTATGCCCAAATAATGTATAACATGGCTGTGAATCTTAGTAAAATTTTTAAGGATTCTTTGTTTTAAAAAATTGAAGGTGTAATTCATAAATTATTAATAATTTGGAACATAAGTCTCTATGATTTCAACAAAGCTTTTCTTCATGAGAAGTGTTTCTTGATGAAACACTTTCTGCACTTGGCTTCAAGGGCATCTGTAGTCTCCAGATTTTCTTCCTTCTTCAGTAGCCACTCCTCGGACTCGGGTTCTGTCGCTCCGTTTAGTGTTTGATTGCCCCATGGCTTGTTTCTATACACAATGCCTGGTGATTTCATCCAGTCTCATAGCCTTACATACTGCATGAACACTGACACTTCCAAATTTCCATCAACTGATAATTTTCCTATAAATTTCAGACTTACAGATCCATTTTCAACTTCATATCTCCCCTTGGCTGTCTAATAGATACATCAAAGTTAATAAGTCCAGTACTCTTCATCTTCCCTCAGAAACTTGCATCTCAGTTAATAGCACTTCGATCCTTCCATTTGCTAAGGTCAAAATTTTTGAACTAATTCTTTACTTTTTCTCTCTCCCTCTCCCACTCCCTGTCCCTCCGCCTCTCTCACGCACACACACGCAGAGACATACACAACAGACACATATCCAAGCCATCAGCAAATTCTGTTGGCGCTACTTCCAAAAAATAACCAAAACCTAACAAATCTCACTACTTCTACCAGTAACATGCAGGTCAAGCCACAGTTAGCTCTCCCCTGGCCCTGACTCTGCTTTTGACCCCCTTACAGTACATTCTGAACACAGCAGCCAGATTGATTATTTTGCAATATGAGTTAAATCATGTCACTCTCTGCTGAAAACTCTCCAATGCTCCTCTTCTCACTAAGAGTATAAGACAAATTCATCCCCATCCCCCTACACTATCTAGACCCATTACCGCTCTGTACTTACTGCCTACTATTCTCAGCCACACTGATCTCCTCATTATTTCTTGAAGGTACCAGACATGCTTCTGCTGCAAGGGCTTTTCACGCACTACTCACTCTCTACCTGGAGGCTCTTCCCTCAAATATCTGCATAGTCTACCTCATCACCAGTGCAAAACCTCTGCTCACAATCAGAGATGACCAAACACCAGCATGATGGTAAAAGTCAGCAGAAAGAACAAAAACCAGATTTAGATTCCAAATAATTAGCAATTCAGAAAATACAACAGCTATGGATGGGATATTTACAGATATAATGACAAGAGGAACATTGCCTCTTTTGGCCTTCAGTGTAGGAAACAGAAATCACTCTGGGTATTTCACTCAGAAAAGGGTATTGTTTTGTTATTTTTTTTTTTACAAGGAATCTGGCATTTAATATGTTGGAGGGGCAGGGGCTGAAGAAATAAATTCAGACACCATCACTAGACTTTCGGCTTTAAGGTCACACTTGGAAACTGCAGCTTCCGTTGCTGCTATCACTACCACTGCCAATGCCATGGCCTCTCACACTTGTGAATTTAGAGACAGTCCAGGGAATGTGGAGCTGACCGTACAGCCACTCATGATACCAGAGATGGTCCTACCTATCTACCGCCAGAGAAAGCATCGCCTCTGTCTCCTTTCAAAAGTTTGTTTGAAAATGATCCTCGATTTTTTTCAAGTTGTTTCATTGATAGTGCTTCACACACTCAGGTATAGCCCACAAACACGTTAATCATTTAATATTCTTGAACTTTTCTCCTGTTTGGATATACAAAATAGAATGTTGGTAAGAAAACAGCCTTTAAAAAATTTTGAAGAAAAACAAAAGAATAAAAAGAAGAAGATCCCAACCTAGAACTCTTAACCCAGCCAAACAACCAAACAAACGTGTGGCGGAAAACACGTGTAATTTGCCCTCTCCCCAAAAATGTATTCCCTCTGTACATTTTTTCAGGAAACTACTGGAAAATGTGTTTTACCAAAATGAGGGAGTACACAAAGAAGGGGAAGGCATGGGGGTAAAGAAAACAGGCGATCAAGCACAGAAAAAAAGGAAGGGGAATCCCCAGGTTGCAGCTGTGCAACAGGTGTGGAGGGAAGTGGTCCAGACTGCAGCAGTGTCGCTCAGGAGACAGGCTAGCAAGGGCTGCCATCACCATGCCCTCTGGACAAAGCTACTGGGGCATTCACTCCATGACAAGGAGGAAGTGAACCAAGAAAAGCGAAAAAATTAGATTCATATAATGGAATCCAATCAGGAAAAGGTAAAGGAATTCCTAAGATGTCAGCAAAGGGAAGTCCCAAGAACACAAACAGGCAGAAGGAAGCAGGCCCAGAGCATCAGTAGATAGAGAGAAACAAAGGTCTCTGGGAGGGGGGATTCCAGGAAAAAAAGATTGAAACTAATAATAGAGGAGATTGGCCTTGTACCTGCTATTGGCAGGTGTGGGGACTTAGCAATAGGTACAAAAGACAGCTAAGCAAATGAAAAACAAAGCAATTATTAAACCACTGGAAAAACAAAGAGAGAAATAGATCATAGTATACTATCATTTACAATATTCAGCAATAAATAGTATTTATATAAAAAATAATGTAAACTCTAAATATCAACTTAACCAAAATGGTAATTTTTTAACCAACAGAAAACGGTGATATGAGAAACCTAAATCTTTATCTATCATGAAAGGATATCAATAGTTTGAAACTAAGGAATTGAAAGATAATAGTACCTGAATACTATTCATGTACAAATGTGGAGATATACAAATTCTAGAAGAACAACTACAGAGTTGAAAGTGGGGGAGGGGACTAAGGGGAGTAAATACCTTAATAAAAACAAAAATTAATTTTAAGAAGATCACACACAAAATACAAAATGATAAAAACACTAAAAATAATATATAGGAGAATACCTTTATAATTTTAGACTGGAGACTACTTTCCTATCCCAGAAACCCAAAAGGAAGTGAATAATTTGCACAAAAATGAAAAACTTTTGCACATGTAAATACATTAATATTCTGAAACCAATTGTGGTGATGGTTGCACAACTCTGAATATACTAAAAACAGTTGAAATGTATATTTTTAGTGAATGGATTGTATAGTGTGGGGATTATATCTCAGTAAAGCTGTTTTTAAAGAGTTAAAGGACAAACTGTTAGGAGAAAACATTTGCTGTATATATATATCAGACAAAGGATTTAAAGCTTTATATATAATGAGCTTCCTCTTCTAATTCTTTAGAGAAAGAAAAAATAGAAACATAAGCAAAGGAGATGAAAAGGCAACTCACAGGAGAGGAAATACAAAGGACCAGTAAGTATATGAAAACATTAGTAATCAGAGAGACCCAAATGGACGCAAAAGTGAAATGCCATTTTTCTTTACTATATTGACAAAAAAGAGAACGACAGATAATGCCCAACACTGAGGAAAGTGACTCTCATGCACTAATGATAGGAGCTCAAAAGCATCAACTGCCTTTCTGAAGGGCAGCTGGGAAATATCCATAAACACAGAAAATGCACATATCCTTCAACCCAGCAATTCCAGTTTTAGCAATATCCTGTATCTCTCACGTATGCAAAGTTATGGACTTGGGGTTGTTAATTGCAGAATTCCTTGCAATATGAGAAATAGAAAAACTTAAATGCTTACCAGAATGTAAATAGTTAAATAAATAAGATACAGTGTACCTATGCCGTAGAATATTATGCATCTGTTGAAACACAGTGAGCTAGATCTATGTGTACTGATAGAGAAAGAGCTTCAGAAAAAATTATTAAGAGAATAAAGCATGTTGTGCATTGTGTACATGTAATCACATTTATGTTTTTTTAAAATACAGAAAATGTGTGTGTGTGTACACTCCAAATGTTAATGAGGGGACTTCAACTTTTTGGCTCCATATTATTTTATTTGCAGTCTTTTAAAACCACCTGTTAATAATTTGTTTCTAGTATTTTTTGAATTCTAAAAAGAAACAGAAGTCAGATGTTTAGTCAGGTATACTGAATCAGCCTACAGGGGTGGAGATTGAGCATGTGTATTTCTTAAAACTCAAGAGATGATTCTGATACACAGCAAAAATTGAGACTGTGGAATAGTATGGAAATCCCTCAAAAAATTAAACACAGAATTGCCATATGATCCAGCATCTGCACTTCTGGGTATACACTCCAAAGAATTAAAAGCAGGGACTCTAACAGATGTTTATATATTCATATTCATAGCAGCATTATTCACAAGAACCAAAAGATAGAAACAACCCAAAAGTTCATCAATGGGTGAATGGTTTAAAAACATGTGGTATAGTCATACGATGGAGTATTATTCAGCTTCAAATAGGAATTAAATTTGGACACATGCTACAGACGGATGAACCTTGAGGACATAATGCTAAGTGAAATAAGCCAAACACAAAACAAAATGTATTGTATGATTTTACTTATATGAGGTACCTTGAGTAGTCAAATTCATATAGACACAGGAAGTAGACTGGTGATTGCTGGGCACCGAGGGGAGGAAGAAATGGGGAGTTATTGTTTAATGGATATGAGGTTTCAGTTGGGGAAGATGAAAGAATTCTGAAGGTGGATGGTGATGATGATGGCACAACAATGTGAATGTACTTAATACCACTGTATGCCTAAAAATAGTTAAAATGGTAACTTTCATGTTATGTGTATTCCACCACAATGAAAATGTTTTTAAAGACCCAGAAAAACTACTTTTTCACTTCTTCCTGTGTGATGCATCTCCATTTATTTCCAGAAATTCAACTATTTATACTCATAATGCCCATATCTATTACCTTCACAAAAGATCTTTCCTCAGACATCTACCCACCCATTTGATATCTCATATCTCAAATTCAAAGTGTTTAAAACACCATCTTCTTTTATCTTCTGAATTCTCTATTTCACCCAGTTGTCCAGTCAGAACTCTGGGTCACCATTGGCCCCTTCCTCTCCTAAAGTCAGTCTCAACAGCCAATTGATTTTTGAGGCCTTGTTGATATTACCTTCTAACTAGGGTTTTTTTTTTTCCTTTGAGAAAACTTTGTTGACACTCTAATAGTGGGACTGGTGAGATTATTAATCAGAAGTGTTAAGACAAGACATTTCCTTTAGTTTATCTGTTGCTTTGTGGGCATGGTAATTAGGTTTATTTATTTATTATTGGAGGTACTGGGGATTGAACCCAGGACCTCATGCAGGCTAAGCACACACTCTACCACTGAGCTATACTCTCCCCTCTGGCTAGTTCTTGAATTTGTCTCTTTCTCTCCATCTAGATTGCTACTACCTTTGTTCAAGATGCATGATTTTTCACTCGGATTAACAGAAGAGCCTCTTAACCAGTCTCCCTGGCTCCATCCAGAATTACTCGTTCGCTGCCAGAGTGACCCTCCTAGAATACAGATCTGCTCCTGGCACGCTCCTGCGGCAGAGAAGGCTAGATAACACCAAAATGTATGCTCTCCCTTCTATAGCATTGTGGATGGATTAGAAAATAGAGAGATTGCCCAACCCACCTTGCATCTAGAGGTGCCGCAAGGCTAGTTTTCCCCAGTGGAATGTGTTTAGAAATTATGTACATTACTTCCAGGCCAAAGTTTTCCACCTCGACCTACCGAGTGCTGGGGGTGAGGACCCTGCAAGGCCTTAGGGGCAGCTGAACCACATATATATATAAGCAGCCCGGGTCTCTGAATCACTGTGGAGAAGAGCCACCTGACAACTGGAAACTCCTTCTTCAGACTAGCATGTGACAGATGATCTTCTGTTTGGGCCTTGACTTTGTATTTTGGGGTCTATTTGTACAGTATTAACCTAATTTTCCCACTTGCTTAAAATATATCCAATGACTGCCTATTTCTTTCAAGGTAAAGCCCAAATTCCAGTAACATGGTTTATGAAGTTGTTTATGACCTGGTCCCTGCCAATCTCTGCAAATAGTTTCTTTCCATTCCCCTCTCACTCTTATGACCGGGGTGTCCTGAACCACTCGCCAAACTTTTTCATCTCTGGGACTTCAAATATGCTATTCCATCTACGTGGGATAGCCTCCCTCCCACCTTTCCTCTTCCTTCTGGCTAACATCTTGTCACTCTTCATTTTTTAGGACTCAACTAAGAGTTTTCAGGCATCTCTACTCCAGCCTTTCACCTACATTCCACCTTCCACCTACATGCATATGCACACACACACACTCATATTGCTGGATTATTTACCTCCCGTTATGTGTTTCTATAAAATTTGTGAATATTGTAATATTCTTGGTTTTAAATTCCAACCTCCAGCAAAATTCATGACCCATAGGAGATACTCAATTAAGATTTGTTGAAAGAATAGATGAATGATTAGATGATGAATTCTAGCCTCTAATATGTTGGTCTCAAAATCTTCATCTGTAGAATAAAGGGCAATACACCAGGGTTCCAGTTTCTCCATTCCTCTCCATATCCTCGCCAACACTAGTTATTTTCGTGTGTGTGTGTGTGTGTGTGTGTGTGTGTGTGTGGTGGTGGTGGTGGTGGTGGTGGTGGTGGTGGTGTTTGTTTTTTTTTTAAATAGCCATCCTAATGGATGTGGAATTGTTATTTTTAATCTACATATTCTATGATTTAAGCAGCTTAATAAACTTGCCTTGGCAATTATCCATTTTCTTTGTTTCTTCATATGAAAGCTGAAATAGTTTAATGATAAATCATGGTCAGTAGGAAATAGTACACATTTCAAAACATAGCCTTTGCCAATAAACTTTTTTAAATTAATAGACTTTTCTTGAGCAATTATAGTTACAGAGTTCCCATATACTCCTTTACTCCCACTCCCCACCATTTCACCTATTTTTAACAGGTTGCATTTGTGCGGTACATTTATTACCATTGATAAGCCAATATTGATACATTATTATTAACTAAAGTTCATAGTTTACACTAAGGTTCTCTCTTTGTATTGTACATACTATGGGTTTGGATAAAAATGGATCCACTGATAGAGTATCCTATAGAATAACAGTTTAACTGCCCTAAAAATACCTTGTGGTCCACCTACTCAACCCTTCCTCTTATCAGAACCTGGCAACCACTGATCTTTTTACAGTTTCCTTTTTACTGTTTCCAGAATATTAAATAGTTTGAATCATACAGTATGTAGCCTTTTCAGATTGGCTTCTTTCACTTAGTAATATGCTGTTAAGATTCCTTTTCCTAGCTTGATAGCTCATTTCTTCTCATCACTGAATAGTATTCCATTGGATGGACACACCACAGTTTTGTCTATTCATTCACCTAGTAAAGGACATATTGGTTGCTTCCAAGTTTTGGCAATTGTGGGTAAAGCTTCCATAAACATTAATATGTAGGTTTTTCTGTGGGCATCAGTTTTTAACTCATTTGGGGAAATACCAAGTAGTTTGATTGCTGGATAGTAAAATAAGAATATGTTTTTTAATAAGTTTGTAAGCAGTTTTGTAAGAAACTTCCAAACTGTCTTCCAAAGTGTCTGTACCTTTTTGCATTCCTACCGAAAATAAAGAAGAGTTCCTGTTGTTCAGCAACCTTGACAGCATTAGGTGTCATCAGTGTTTTGGATATTGACCATTCTATCAGGTATGTAACAATATCTTATTGTTTTAATTTGCAATTCCCTAATGACATATGATATCATTAAAAGTAAAAATATTAAATTAAATATGTAAAATAAAGGAAATAACTATAATCTGTGATTCACCATCCAAATACAATGTGGTAAAATGTGGGTATTTTCTTATAAGTCTATGTATCGGTTATAGCTTTTATTACATCATTATAATCATAGTGATTATTCAATTTATTGTCTGGAATTTTTTCAGTTAGTTTTTTATCCTTAACATTTTAATGTTACTACATATTCTTTGAAAATGTTAATGACTCTATCACATTTCATCAAATGGATATTTCATGACTTAGGTAATTATTCCCCTATGAATAAAGTTTTAAATTATTTCTAATTTCCCTCTGTCATAAATAATACAGCTATACAAATATTTACACATACAGCATTTTATATATTTGGAATTAATTTATTATGAAACATGTCTGAAATTATTAGATTAAAAGGCATGGAAAAAATCTATAGTTCATGATATATTGAAAAATTGTTTTCCATGAGTATTGTACAAATTCATATTCTAATTAGCAATCTCTTACAATCTCATTAACATTGATTTTCATCACTCATTTTTATTTCTGCTGATTTTGTAAGGGACAAAATTGTATAGTTATTTTATATGTGTTTTTCATTAGCTATAGAATTACATTTCCTCTTTTGTAAATTTTTTTATTCATGTTGTTTATCCATGTACTTGATTTAGAGTATTTTTCTTACTGATTTGCATGAATTACTTATATAATAACAAGTTGGCCTTTTGCCTTCATGTTATGGCCAAAAATTTTTACAAGTTTGTTATTTGCCTTTAAGTTTTTAATTTTTTCAGAAATTATAATTATAAATCATTTATATATGATTATATAAACTATATACTTATATAGTTCATATTTACTTCTGTTTTCTTCTAGATTTCTGTGGCTATATATATTTTTTAACTGTGGTAAAATATACATACCATAAAAATTATCATCTTCATTTCTGTGGCTATATATTTTTGAAATAAATATATTTGTGAGGTGTAAATTACTACATTAAAATTTTTTACTTTTAGTAATTGTTTCATAATATATACATATAGCAAGTCATTATATTGTACACCTTAAACTAAACAATGTTATATGTCAATTATATCTCAATAAACCTGGAAAAATTTTACTTTAAAATAGGGAATTAATTATATCAACTCCATTCATTCAACAGACAATGATTAAGCATTTACTCTGATAAGTGATGATAAAAATTTAGATAAGAGGTATTCTTCCAGTCTAGTAGGGGAGACAATTCCTGGATTATGTGATAAATGTGGTGATAGAGGTTAAACATCCATATGCCATAGGTACATTTATTTCTTCAGCATATACTTTAGTGACTACTAGGCTGCAGGTATTCGATAGGGAACCAAACAGTAATGGCCCCTGTTTTTAAGCAAGAGAGAGATTACAGTCAAAAGATACAGATAAATTTATTGTGAGATAAGTGTCATAATAGAGAAAGCACAGGCTGCCATGGGACCACAGAGGAGATCCATCTAAATCAAATCAAATTGGCTTTTTTCCCTCCCTGGCTGCCTGAGGATCAACCTCCATCATGAACAACACTGTAACTGTCTGGACCAGGAAGTTCATGACCAAACAACTACTTTAGCAGAAGCAAACAGTCATGGATGTCCTTCACCCTGGGAAGACAATAGTACCCAAGACAGAAATTTGAGAAAAACTAGCCAAAATGTACAAAACCACACCAGACGTCATCTTTGTATTTGGATTCAAAACCCATTTTGGCAAGATTTACAATTCCTTAGATTACAACCCCCAAAATGAATCCAGATACAGATTTGCAAGATGTGGCCTGTATGAGAAGAAACATATCTCACGAAAACAGCAGAAGGAATGAAGAACAGATGAAGATAAGTCAGCAACATTGAGCTGGAGATTGGACAACAGATGGAGTAAAGATTCTGCAGTGACTTTTTCTGCAGCGATTATGCAGATTTTTCACGAGAGAACTAATAAACTAAAACCTTTTTAAAAATCTAAGTTAAAAAATAAAGGCAAACTGGAGAGTCAGAAAGACTTTCCAGAGGAGGTATTGAAGCTCTGAGGAGCAGGTAGACATGAGCTAGTTGAAGAGGCGGGAACGCGTCCTATGCAGAGAGCACATGTACCAAAGCACAGGGACGAGAGCAATCAATGTGTCCAGTTTATTAAAAGTTGTTTGTATGGCTGCAGGGAAGGGAGCTACATGTGGTTAACTGATAAGAACTGAAGTTAAAAATGTAGGCAGGACCAAAACATAGGATTTTATGCTAAATCTTAGCATCATTTCCTGAATAAGCATTACCTTTCACATAAAAATAAGAATAATGTTTATTGAGCACTTACTATGTGTCAGTGTCTGTTCTAAGTGCTTTGCATGTATTAACTCATTTAATTGTCACAATAATCCATGCAGTTGATAGTATTATTATGCCTAAGAGGAAACTAAGCTGCAGAAGTTCAAAGAACTTGTCCCCAGTCACACAGCTGTGTTAAACTAAGGCTGTCTAATCCTAGAGGCCAAACTACTAACCACTCTGCCTCTTATTAGTATGTGGTACTTCAAATATTTAAATTAAATTTTTTCAAGGTTATTTGGAGGCTACAGATTCTGTACAATATTTATTTCTATTTATTCTTATTCCAGACAATGCTATGCTCCTTAAATTGTGTGTGTGTGTTTTTAATATTTTCGTATTTGAAGGTAGTCTACAGCTTCACTATTTTCAGGTTTTTTGTTTTGTTTTGTTTTGTTTTTTGGTAATTATTGCCTGTTTACTCTTCAAGTGAAATTTCACAATAGTTCTATTGAAGTAAATTTTGGAATTAGAGGACTTTGGTGAAAAGTACTTTAAATTGGAAAGTATTCAGTGTTTCCACCCAGAAAATGCTATATACTTTTCCATACTTCTTTTTTAATTTATCAATACATTTTAATAATTTTCTTAAAATAGATTTAATTTAATTAGATTTTTCTTAGATGTGTTATAATTTTTGTGCAAGTGTAATATCTTACTGTTTTCTAATTCTTTATTATTGGCTTACAGGAATATTATTTATTTGTACATAGATTGTTTTTCCTGAAATGTGAAAATAAAATTACCACTTAAAAACTACAAAAATAGAAAAAGGGTTATACTTTGTTCAATTACGTTCAAAATATTCAGAAAAACTTGGATCAATATGAAAGGCTACAAAGAAATTATAGCATTTTATTCATTGTTTATATATGTTTAAGTTACACATTCAAACTGTTGTCACTGATGCATTTTCATGTAATTTTTCCAATAATAAGAGCGAAGGAAACGTGTTGGTAAGTGTAATAGAGCCACCTCCCTCAAATTACGTTGCTCTCCATGACCCATCCTAAGGCTCACAGTTCAAGCTAATCATTGACAGAGCTTTACAATCACAAGCTTTTTTACTGAAGCGTTGATAAGACAGTCGAGCAGTTAGTGGCAAATGAAGCCAGGCTGTGCGGCATGATCTCCAGGGAATGAATGGATTTTCTTCAGCACTGATGAGAGAAACATACGCTATAGGAAAACAATGTCCAGCGGGGGACTGCAAAGATCTGTCATCCTGTCAGCGTTTATTCTCCTACGAGCTGTTACTGGATTCTCTGGGGACGGAAGAGCTATATGGTCTAGAAATTCTAATTTTAGTCCGGTAAATGAAAGTCAGCTGTTTCTCTATGACACTTTTCCTAAAAACTTTTTCTGGGGCGTTGGGACTGGAGCTTTTCAAGTGGAAGGGAATTGGAAGACAGACGGGAAAGGACCCTCTATATGGGATCATTTCATCCATACACACCTTAAAAATGTCAACAGCATGAATAGCTCCAGTGACAGTTACATTTTTCTGGAAAAAGACTTATCAGCCCTGGATTTTATAGGCGTTTCTTTTTATCAGTTTTCGATTTCCTGGCCAAGGCTTTTCCCTGATGGAATAGTATCTGTTGCCAATGCAAAAGGTCTCCAGTACTATAACACTCTTCTCAACGCTCTAATACTTAGAAATGTGGAACCTATAGTTACTTTATACCATTGGGATTTGCCTTTGGCACTACAAGAAAAATATGGGGGGTGGAAAAATGAAACCATAATAGATATCTTCAATGACTATGCCACATACTGTTTCCAGACATTTGGGGATCGTGTCAAATATTGGATTACAATTCACAACCCATATCTAGTTGCTTGGCATGGATATGGGACAGGTATCCATGCCCCTGGAGAGAAGGGAAATTTAGCAGCTGTCTACACCGTGGGACACAATCTAATCAAGGTACTGTATACCTGACTTCATATTATAGCTTCAGAATGTAAAGAGCAGGAGTTTAAAAGAAACTCTAAGTAAACTATCTTCCATTTAAATAATTCTTTTTATTGAAATCAATTTTAATATAACTCACAAGTTCTGTCCACAAATTTCACACTTATAGTAGTATGTTTTATTTATCTAAACTATTATTAATGTATTAATCCAATTATTTTCCTTAAATATTGCAGTTTTTAAATTATTTAACTATTTTAAAATCTACAATTACACATCAGAGCATGAGACTATGAGTTTACTTTCATTCTGTGAAAAACTAGTCCTTAATAAATTTAATTATTAAAACCCTTTTCTGACCACATTTCAGAGTTTTATGTTAAAGCATGACCATTTCAAACATGTATTTGTTGTTACTATTGCTATTCTTAGTGAAATAAATAAATGTTAGCTAATTGATACATATTAAATATAGGAATTGAAATAAATGTGTTTCACAGTTGGTTTCATGTTACATGGCAAAAAAAGATGAGATTAATTGTTCTAGGAATTAAAATTAAATTAGTAATAAAAACTGGGAAGAATATGATCTACTAAGTGTTTTAAAACAGTATATTTCAAAAGCTAGACTTTATGTTGGGAAATGTTAAAATGATTGAAATAACAGTGAAAATGTAAGCAAAGTAATAGCTATTTTTTATTTATTGAGTGATTACTATATACTACAGACTACACATAAGCATTTTACATGCATAATTGTATTTAATCCTCATGATAACCTTATGAACTAGGTCTATTATTATCCTCATTTTAAAGATGAAGACACTGAAGCTTAGTGAGATTCAATAACTTGCCCAAGGTTACAGAGTAAGGTGAGCTGTTGTGAACATGGAATTTATAAATGACAACATTGCTAAACGCTGATGTCTTTATTAAGAATGTTTTTAATAGAGGACTCTTTCAGGAATTTTCAAGAGATTTCATTGAGACTAACATCTAGAATCAGTTAAATAGTTTGCTTGGGAAAATAAATTACTCCGTACACCTGTTACATTTTGAAAATGAAAAAAGCTTTATTAGTAGGGTTTTGTAATGTGCTAGGAGAAGCAATCTGATTTTTTAATGATCAAATGTTAAATACATAGAAATAGAAAAATGTATAGGAACATAAAATTACTCCATGTCTAAACTTGCACATACAAAAATATGTTAACCCTTCTTTTCTTTTTGAACTTTCAGTATTGTTATACATGTGCTTTGTACTAGGGTTCAGTCACATCTGCCCTTGCAGTTAACAGATTGCATTATGATCTCAAGGTCATTTACATACCTTTGAATACAGTTGTATATAGAACATATTATTATTGAGTGGATATATTGTGATTTGGCAAATAGTCCTCAAAAGGGAGAAAACTTACAGCTATTAAATATGAAGATTATGCATATATATTTTAGGAAAAAAATACTCTTATTTAGTTCTTTTAATTATTAAAACAATATATGCTCATGTAAATTGAGAAACATTAGATTGTATCAAAGGATATAAGGTGAAAAGTTAAATTTCTCTCTCCTTCTCCACCTGACAATCCCAGCCTCAAGGATACTATTACTGTTAGTCGTATCTTTTACAGACTTTTAAAGTTTTCTATGTAAATACATGCACATATATGCTTATTTAACCTTTCTACAAAGAAAAATATTCTAAATTGTTGAAAAGTTTTTGGTTACCGGAAAAAATGTTAACAATTAGAATTTTCATGAAGAATATATTTTAGTGGTTAATTTAAAACCTTAAACTGGCTAGCTGATAAAAATACACAGGCAAAAGTTGTAACTAATAGATATTGCTTCCAAACTTATCCTATCAAATGTTCTATTCTCAGATGTTTTTCATTTTCTTCTAATTTGAGACAAACTGCCTTTAACACAAAATTAGCACTCTCTGATAGTAAGATAAATTTTACTATTTTAAATTGAGGGATTTCATTTTAAAATTTTTATGTTTTCCAAATAATTTCTTCCATTCCTTTAAAATGTCTAAGTCACTCATCTACATAGGAGCGTAAGGGGTCCCTTGTAATCAGTCAGAAAGTGAAATACGCTGCATAACCCAGTGACTTATGGCACCAGAGAGAAATCTTGCAATAGTTTGGCAGCCTGACGTGAACTAGATTTTCTCACTTGTCCCCTCTGTCCTTCCTTTAACATAGAAAATATTATTTGATACTTCATGTTGCAATAAAGTATTTCTTCCTTATTGTGCCCCCTTATAACCTAGAAGAAGCATTCTTTGGGATTAGCTTTTAGTCCAAGTGTGTTTACTGAGTTGAAAAAAACCTAATATAAAATGAAATTCGTGAATATTGAAAAGATTTATAGTAGCCTTTAGGGTCTTTCTAGTTCCAGAATAACGTTGAAAACGCCATCTCAGCCCGAAATGTCCTGATTTTGAGGAGACCTGAATGAGCTAGCCAGCCCTGAAACTGACCTGGAATCGAGATTCCACTTTATTGTGGGTCTGGTGATTATCTTAAAGCGAATCTAAGTCTCAGGTAAAAATTTGCCATAATCACACCTATTAATGGGTGCACCACTATGGATTTTTAAGAATATTTGGAATAGAAAGAGGGTGCATTTTTTTTTTGCCTGAACCATCTCTAAGCACTATAATCACAGCTTTAAATATTATCTATAATTTTTGCAACAACGTTGCTGGGTAACTATTATTATCTCCGTTCACAGTGATACTTCTACCAAGCGTCGTCACTCCCTTGCATAAAATCCATTAGTGTCTTCACAAAGCTTTTGGGATAAAGTCCCGATTCTTCACCAACATCTTCAAGACACAACTCCTGGCCTCCATTCCCTCCTTCCTGGCCACCCTCCCATCTCCATTGCTAATGCCGACCCCTTTTACCCCACACTTCAAGGCAGTGCACTACTAGGAGAGCCTTAATTTTACCTTACTGTTCCTCGGCACTCGGCCTCCACTAGTGCTCTGCCCAGCTAGAACGCTCCTCTTCCTCCCTGCTTTATCCATCTAATGTCCTTCAGGAGTCAATTTAGGCAGTCATCACCTCTAAGTTAGTCTTGCCTGGTTAGGGTTTGCGCCCCTTCTGAGGACTCCCATAATAAGATGCTTGCTTCTCTTATAGCACTCCTTTCACATGGTCCATCTCCCCCAACTGAGAGATCTTAACAAGGACAAACTATTTTTAATATGTTTTATGTTTCCAGCACCTAACACGGAATATTAGGTACATGCTAGATATTAATGGTTGTGGAATGGGTGGCTTAGGGTTTCTATCTTAAACCTTGTAATCAAAGAACCAACTTCAAATTGAAAATTCATATTTCATTGCATTCTTGCTAACTGTTGAAATATTGCCCATATTAATCCAGTGGTGTGTTCATTAGTCAGGACTCTTGGTTGCAAGTGACACAAACGTACTTCAGGTTGGCTTAAGCAAAAATGAGCAATTTCCTGACTCAGTAACCAAGTCACAGGGATGAATGGACCCAGTAACCAGGACAGTCTCAGAAGCCCTTTATCTCGGTCTCTTACGTCCATTTCTTTCTGCAGCTTTGTGCCCTTTTTTTCCTTTGTAGAAGAAAGAGTTCTCTCTCCCAAGTTCAGTTTTTAAATTCCCAGAGACAGATTCTAACTTGTTTGGCCTATGCCTTCATGCCTCCAATCAGCAAAGCCCCCAAGTATTCACATTACCAAAGACAGTGATGGTGTCTGTTTTCATTCCATTTCTAAATCAATAAATACACATAATAATTTAAATTTACAGATCCCAACCCCCCCCTTAAAATGAAATATTTGAGAGCCTCTAAGTAAACATGCAGAGAAGCTGGGGGATATGAGTTTGCTCATAAGATGGTAACTCATTCAGTTTATTGCTCCACCAAATACTGCCAGCTTCCATGATAGTTTTGAGCACTTCATGGCTTTAAATTGTTATCTTTCATAGATGTGTACTGTTTACATAGTACCAAGATTTCTCAACCTGGGCATATTGACATATTAGGCCAAATAATTCTTTCTTGTGGTGAGCTGTCCTGTGCACTGTAGGATGTTTAACAGCATCCCTGGCCTCTACCCCCAGAGGACAGTAGCACCGTTGTCCCTAGGGTGACAACAACCAAAATTGTGTCCAGATATGGCCAGATGTCCTCCAGAGTGGTGGGGGTGGTAGGCAAAGTTCATCCCCCTTTCCTCTCTTGAAAACCACTGACTTAAACTTATAATTAATAACCAGTTAAAGACATGAAGCATAAAGAACAAGGATGTTGAAATAGAGTCAGTATGAGGGATATAAAATTGCACCAGTTTTACAAAATTGCCTCAAGGAGATTTTCAGCAGACCTATAAGTTGCATACATAAACTCTAATTGATAGCATATAGGTATGTTTTTGGAGAACAAACAATGCTTTTAAAAATGTTAAATGAAGAAATAACATTGATGATTATATCTAGTTGGGCTTTTTGCACTTTGGAAATAAAGACTGTCCACACTAGCTTTGTGCTATTTGTAAAATTCTTGAAAGAGTTGCCCCAAACCATTTCTCTCATACAGTTAATTATGAACAAAACACTAAACTTAATTTTTGAAAGCTTATACTTTTTTAGGAGCAAAATTCAAAAATTCAAACAAAATGTTATAGAAATAGTTACCCATTTTTGAAACCATAACATTGTGTTTCACAAAGTTTGGGGTTTTGTGCATTACTTCATGGTGGCCTTTTTGCTAGCTTTTTGGGGTTTTTTGTTTGTGTATCCAAGTACCGCATGCACTATTATTTAATAAAACATTTTTCTTTAAAACATTTATTTTGAAAGGAAATTTTATATTCTATTATACATGAAAGACCAGTATTTTCTAATACCCTTAAAAGAAATATGTAACATTTAAAATAAAAAATGTTCATCTTTGTTATAACCAACCTCATATCCCATACAAAAAGAAGTAGATATATCAGCCTCGGAAAACACCACCAAATATGCAAATTTTATTCTGCATTTTAGTATACATTTCGTCCTAAAAACAAACACAGTGTCATTTAAAAATGTGTCATAAAATGCTTTTTCTTATAATTACATAATGTAATTTTAATAATGTAAAAGCATTTATTAAATGGGAAAATGCCAACATTTATATTTTTGTGTATGAGTGTTTTAAATATTCATAATTTATTTTCTGAATATTTTAAATTTATTTGAAATAAACTTTTCAGTACAATCTTTAAAGAGATAGATTTATATAAAATAAAATATAGGTCAATACTTTTTTGTATATCACACACAAATGATGAAATAATTTTTTAAATTCTTCAGAGGCTCAAGAGGTTGCTTAATACTGTGAAAGAGGCTTTCAGGACAAGAAATGTTGGGAAACTTCTCTAGGTCAAGGCCTCACCAATTTGTTCCTGAGCCTGGGATAAGACTTGATTTATTCCCTATTTTTCCACCTCTTTGAGGACCTTTGTCTTAGCATTTATTGGCGTCATTCTCTCAGAGAAGGTCACACAAGGCTGCATATGTTTTAGGTATTCAATAAACAATTCAATTGATTATTTTCTATTTAAAGAAAATTTGCCTTGTCCCAGAAAGGATTTAAAATTACAATTGGATAAAAGTGGATTTCAGACCACACACACATACACACACAAACACAAACACACACCCCAACCTGGATTCTGGCATAAACATATAATCTTTTCAGAAAATGCAAATCAATTGTGTATACCTGCTTCTATTAAAAATTTTACATTAAAAGCCCATCTCAAAACAAAGTGCAGAACATTGACGACTCTCAAAGCTGAGTGATGTACTATGAGGTGTCATCACACTATTCTTTCTATTTTTATGTGCTGTGACAATTTTCACACTTAAAAGGTTAAAAACACATAAGAAAGTAAAAAGAATATTTTGTATTTTTAAAAGAAAACAATCATCTTTATTTAGTACACTTCTTAAGATCTCTGTTGAAATTCTTAACCAAAATTTAGTGCTAAAACTGCAAAAACAGGTGTGAAAAAGCCACCATTCACATGATTTATATCTAAGCCTTCTTTGGCAACAGACGGCTGCAACTGCTTTCTTGAACAAGAAGGCTGCAGGCATATTTAAATGGAATAAATGTCATTTTTAAACCTCTTCAGCCCAACTCTCAACCAATATCTTAAAGACGAAGTATAATATTTTGAAATGGAATTACTAGCAGGGGTCTTTTTTAGCTTGTTTTGGTTGGGGAGGAGCAAAATCTTCAAGGATCATCTGAAGTGGATTTTTTTTTCCCATGGGAAAAAACAAAGGAATTTTTAAAAACTCCTTTGTTAAAGTTGAGTTGCGGGACAATAACGTACCAAAATCAGCTTTTGCTAAATCTTGTAGCAAAACAAAACAAAACAAAACAAAACCAAAAAAAAACAAAAAACAAAAAAAACTAGCCCAGGCTTTTCTGTCAATGAGATTTAAAAAAAAAACTTACTTGCTATTTTCCACCACTTCCCCTCCAACATCAAACAAACAAAAGAAGAACAACAAAAATGGGGAGAATAACGGACAGAGATTGGTCTCAGTTCTTAAAGTGGAGAATTGAGACAATTATTACAGATAACTTTTTGACATTCTATCACACTGTTCTTAAAATAATTATTACTATAAGAAGATTTTATTGCACATCTATTGTAGTGTCAGAAACTACTTGCTACTTTTCACATGTTAATCTCATTTAATTCTTACATCAACCCTGCCAAGTAGGTATTCTTAAAGTTATTTTACAATTGAAATGGAAGCCTAGAGAAACCTGCCTGAAGTTACACAGCTGTATAAGTGTGCTTTTTCACTCCGTAGTGTCAGACCCCAAATTTAAATTTAATCTGTCTGAATCCAAGCCAACTACGCTTAATCACGTGAATCAGCTACCTAGCCTCAGTGAAAAAGGACAATTTACAGCCTAGAACCCCAAGGCAGTCACTTGTGTTGATACTGATTCCATCAACATTTGACTCCACTTTAAAGATCAAAGCAATCTATCTACATGTTTTATTTGTCCACAAAATCTATAAACAACTGATCCTTGACTCATATATTAACCATGAGGTTTTTCATTTGTCCCTATGATTTTAATTTTTATTTGCTCAAAATTTTAGTGTCCGATTAAAGTCACAAGTCATCTTCATTGGGACCTAAGTCACCTCTAGCAAGATAGAGGAAATAATGATCAAACAAGTTAAAACTAGCAATTTTATAGATGTTTCTAATCAAATTTGAATAAAAAAATAAAAATGGCTTCCAGATAAGAATTGCCAAAGACAGTTTCAATAACCAGAATACCATTGTTAGACATAAGAGTCATGTAAAAAAACTATTTGTAGATGAGAATTGGTATTCTAAAACCTTAAAGAAAGTAGTATTTACCTTTTCTAATCATTAAGTAGAAAAAATTATACTTCAGTGAATGATTAACAAGTTTAAATAAATGTAATTATACATGTTCAGAGAATAACATTGTGATTGTATTTAAACAGCTTGATTTGATATGAACACTCTCACACATGGAAAATTAGGCCCAACTGGAGAGCAGAAAACATTGTAAGTAGTGGAAACAGTGTTAGTACACTAGTTTATAATACATGTGTCACTTAATTGCATATAAAAAAATCTTACTAAGAAAACGCAACATTAGAAAATAGTCTATATTAAAAGAAAAAGAAGTAGTTAAAATTATTGAACATTAACAGCAATTCTGTTGCTAAAGAGTAGAGGCATGTTGAGAATAGATCAGAACCTTCTAACTTACTAGCGAGTAAAGAGTGAATCACAGAAGTAATTAAAGTGATTTTTCCAGGTGATCTAATAGTGCTGCTTGAAAATTGTTTAGGGGAGCCTTGAAGTTGGTGAAAACCAGGATCTTTTAGTATTTGGAGATTCCATTGATTGGTTCTTTATAGCATCATATCTTGACTAGAGATTATATGACTAAGCCTTAAATAAAGGGCTGTGTTTACCGTTATCAGTTCTCCTTCCAAGTTAGTCACATGTGTATTTTACGTCTCCTCCTTTTACCTTTGAATATCAACGTATTATTCCGGAGTAGGAAAAACATTCTTTAATATGTAATGAACTCCAGAATAACTGAAGTTCTATTTAAGTTTCTGTTTTTTCCTTTGAGATTTTCAGAACTTTGGAGAAAGTGAGGAGACTTAGTATAGAGCAATTAAATTCACTGATGGAAACCATCTGTTTCAACCAGTTCTCTTGACTTTTTTAAATTTCAAAAATAATGCATTCTTACTGTAAAACATTCAAACAATACAGAAAGACATAAAGTTAAAAATGAAAGGGCTCCTCTTATTCCCTAACCCCATCCTCCAGAAGCAGCAGCTTGTTCAATTCCAAATATTTTTCAATGTATATATAAGCACATACATATAGACATATTTTTACACACTTTGAATCATATGATTACATTAAGTGTTGGTGATCATTTCTGATTAGTTGAAATGTAAAAGTGTACTGTTTTTCTTCTAGGTATTTCTGTACTTCTCTATCCTATTAGAGGTCATAGGTCATCTGAAGGCAGGAGCTATCTTGTTAATATTTTTCCTAAATGCCTACCAAGGTGCCATGTGTCAAATAAGTATTTGTAGACTTGAATTTAAGCAGTTAATCAACATAAAATGAATGAAGAGTGAAGAAAAGGATAAAATAATAGCCATGGGTTGAAGGAAAGAGATTAAGTAAAAATGATTTCTCTAAACTTGCTTTTGCTGTTGTGTATAATTTCTACGAGGGGAAAAAAATCAGCAGAACAGAAGGTAATGCTGATGAATTCTCTGTCTGACTGTTGACTGAGGTGGTGCCCCAGCTGGTGAGGCTGGATGGAGGCATAATCAAAACCACGACTCTCAGATGGCCCCTCAGTGTGCTCCTGGCACCCAAACTCTGTGACATGGCTTTCTCAGTGCACTGGCCCTCGTTTTTATGCCACACCTGGTACATACCCCTTGCACTTTCACAGCCTATTCAATCACCCGTTGAGCCTAAGATGTTAAAGTGTGTTTCAAAAGCACAAAATTTGAGGTGTATAATGTCTGGAAATGACAATGATCTAGAGGCTGAAGGATTTAGTTCTAATTCTAGTTTTGCATTAGCTGAGATCTTGGGCAAGTCACTTATGCCTTGTGCTTCAGCATCTTACCAGCATCTAATACAGAGTTTTAAGAATTGGACCAAATGTTCTCTAAAGTCCATCCTCTACTTCTGATTAACAGGCAAGAACACAGAACTTGAAACAACACAGCCTGGGCTTCACTTAGCTTGTGAACAAGCTACCTTACCTGTCTACCCTTGGTTTCCTTGGGTATACCCTTGGTATAATAATAGTACTTACCTCTCGAGATTTTAATGAGGATTAAATGAGATAGTACATGGAAAGTGCTTAGAACAGTGCTCAGCATGTTTAGCACTAGATATATGTTCATTCTTATTACTGCTTATGTTATTAATTTTCTATGGCTTTGTAATTTAACCAATATAAATTTGACTTAATCGTGAAAGTCACTCATCTTTAAGGACCATTTAATTATGACTTCTTTGAAGGTGATGCTGTACTAAATGCTATGCAACCACAGCATCCCTGCCCTTTCAGTCTGACATAAAGATCACCATCCTCAGTCAAAACAGCCAAGTGTAGAAGTGGCCCCTAAGGGATACATTTAGCCTCTGACACCAGTGAGGACAATATCCAATGTCAACAGTTCTGGTTCTAAGAAAGAGATACAGGGAATTACATATAAACATTACATGCTGTACTAGGCACTTGGACAACAGCATGGTTTTCTGAACACCCCCAATTTGTTGGCAGATCCTCCATGGATTTTCTAAGTGATCCTAAATTCCAGACACATATAGATATTTTATTCTCAACACGCAGGAGTGGGATATTGTACCCTCATTCTAGGACTGTTTAGTTCTTTTAGTAACCAAATACAGCAGAAAGAAACTATAATTTTATAACAATACGTTGTGGTTCATGTCAAATGGCCTTTCCCCAACAGCTTCAACATTTAAAAGTGATGTGACATACAGAAAGCAGGATGGTTTTGTTAAATAATCAGAGGGGCCTGGATTCAAATCCTGACTGCACCACTATCCAGCCTCTCTGAACTTCAGTTTCTTCTCTAAACTGAGAAAAATAAAACCTGCTTTGCAGAGGCCGTACTATCAACAACGTATATGTCAGGCAACCAACAAACCAGCTGCTCCATAGTGGGCATTCAGTCAACAGTGTTCCATCAAGGCTCTTCCCTGGGCATCTGAATGTGCAACTGTGAACAAAACAGAGTTTCTGCACTGCAGAAGCTTGTAGGCTGGGAGTGGATCATGTTGCATGGGCCTGAGACTTACATAAAGAAAAAAATACAAAATTATGGACATGAAAGTTGGTACAGAAGTAAATATCTATTTAGAAGGGAGAAAAATATCTCCACAAATTACTGTAGTCTTGGAGATTCAGATTCCTTATTTTCTGAGGTCCCTTTGGGAATTTATCTTACCTAGAAATGTTTCCAGTCACTCCCGGGCTCCCAACCCACCTAGCACCTTTCATGGTGACCCAGGCAAGTGGGGGGCCCTGAAGCTTCAGCCTCCTTGGGTTCATGGTAAATCTGCCTTTGTTGCAGGCCCCAAAATGGTAGGTCTTATTTTTGTTTTTGTAATTATTATCTTATTTGTAATTTTCAGAGTGGTTTCTATATTGACTATCTTTAACTTTTTGTTCTTAAATCCTGAGGAAAGCCTTCAAGTCTCTAACCCAGGCTATTTTAGCTTCAGTTAAACTTTGAGATGTGGTCCTTTTGCCTGAAAAAAAAAATTACTAACAGGATCACTATTGTTAATTTAACAATAACAAGAAAGCTTAAAATGTCATTCCACTTTCTGCAGAGTTGGCATGCAAATATGCTCCTTGGGCAAGGAAGCTGAACTTCAGTAAGGTACCAATTTACTGATATTGATTTCTTCCAAGCTCCCTTCTAATATCTAGGGAAACCCACAGATGCTTCATTTTAATAAATTGTAAACTTTATTCTGGACTTCTTTCATTTGTGTTGCCAGGTTTAGATTCTGGCTTGGGGATTAGTTTAATTTAGTAATATTATAATTGAAATTAGAGTTCTATAACAGTGATAGGACCTTTTTTTGAAGGAACAAGTATGTTAGAGCTTAGTTTTTACCTGATTCCCATGGGGAAATCCTGCAACTACACAAATCGAGAACAATCGATTTGCTAGAATAAGTTGAAAATATAATTTTTTAAAAGAAAATAGAGGGAAAATGAATTTTAATATGACCATTACTGAGTTATTCCAACTATAGAAAACATGAATTCAAACAGAAACAGGGTCATAGACGTAGAAAACAAACTTATGGTTACCAGGAGGGAATAGGGGTGGGAAGGGATAAATTGGGATTTTAAGATTTACAGATACTAACTAGTATATATAAAATAGATAAACAGCAAGTTTCTACTGTATAGCACAGGAAAATATATTCAATATTTTGTAGTAACCTATAATGAAAAAGAATATGAAATGAATATATGTATGTATATATATGAGTGAAACATTATGCTGTAGACCAGAAATTGACACACTGTAAACTGACTGTATACTTCAATTTTTAAAAATTTTTAATAAAAAAAAAGAAAACATGAATTTGAACCATTAAAAATAGAATGGGTAAATTTTTTCTTTATGATAGGTGGTAACTTTTGTTAATATTTAAATTCTCTCCTAAGAATAATGAGGGTCAGATATTGATCCCAAGAGCATTTTTAAGACTGTCAAAAAAAATTAAAGAAATAAGTGTCACATGATTTTTTTAAACAATGAACAAGGTTCATATATCCTAAGCACCCAATACATATTTGTGGAATGCGGAATGAATGAATGAGTGAATATTAAATAATCTGGAAGAGTAGCAGTTATAATTAGTAGAAGACTTGATAATATAAAGAAATGCTGAGTAAATGAAAAAATGAATCAAACTGAAATTTAATCCTAGCCCGAATGGACAGTGAACAAAGTTAAATCAGCCACAAAAAGATAAATGAGGACGAAAAAGTGAGCCATGCGCCCTGGGAAGTGAGGGAGAACTATCTGGAAACCTCTCTTCCTGCCCACACAGACTTCCTACAATTGTTTTCTACAGCAAGTTAAATACTTTCCAGCTTGCTCTTTCAAAGTACTTCAAATTTAGGTTTGTGTGGTTTTCATAGGGTCTTTACATGTATTACCTCATTCCATCTTCACAGCAATTCTCTAGTGTTTATTTTTAGCTCAGTATAATGGAGGAGGGAACCGAGGCCGCTGAAAGGGAGACGACTTACCCAAGATCTAAAGCTAATTAGTGGCAGGGCCAGTGCTAGAGCCTGGGTGTCCTGCTTTCAAGCCCTAGGTCCTGTCCCCTGTGATACCCTGCAGGAGACTAGCACCTTCATTTCATTCTTGATGGCTAAATTATTCCAAAAAGAGCAATCAATGATTCAAAGCAGATGTCAAAAAACACTTACACTTACATATTTGGAAATATGTAAAACAATTCCAAAAATAGGTAACCCTTTCCTGGGATTAAAAGAAGGAAAGAATTCAAACATATCAAAAGCTATATGCCCACTCTTTCAGCCATCTTGGAGACGGCAGAGGCCTTCTGGGAACAGGACTTCCAGAACAGTGAATGTGTCTGGAAGGCTGTGGTCCAAGGCCATTTGTGCTGGCTATAAGAGGGGTCTCCGGAACTAGAGGGAGCACACAGCTCTTCTTAAAGTTGAAGGTGTTTATGCTCGAGATGAAACAATTCAATCCAGGCAAGAGATGTACTTATGTGTACAAAGCAAAGAACAATACAGTAACTCCTGGTGGAAAACTGAACAAAACCAGAGTAATCTGGGGAAAGGTAACTAACTCGTGCTCATGGAAACAGTGGCATGGTTCATGCCAAATTCCAAAGCAACCTTCTTGTTAAAGCCATTGGACACAGAATCCATGTGATGCTGTACACCTCCGGGATTCAAACTTATTGAAGAGTAAATAAATAAAAACATGGAAAGAAAAAAAAGCTATATGCCCAAAGTTAGTTATTACAACATTATTTATAACAGGACGGAAAGAAGGAAGGAAGGAAGGAAGGAAGGAAGGAAGGAAGGAAGGAAGGAAGGAAGGAAAAGAAACCAAGCTAATTTTTATCAAAAGAGGGAGATGACTAAGAACATCATATTTCATCAAATTGGTGAATTGTTATACTCTTAAGATTGTCATAAAGACAAAAAATAACCTGGAAAATGTTAAGCTGATTTTAGCTGGGAAATATATTTGGAAAAGCTGGAAGGGAACACAGAAGTATAGTTTTTTAAGATTGTGGAGTTTTAAAGTAAATTTTTACTTTATTAAGTAGCTTTAACAGTAAACAGGTTTATAGTTCACATGACAATATTTCAGCCAAAATGTGACTAAAATCATGCATAGTTTTGGAAATTCAATTTTTGACAAATGATCAGGGGTTCCTTCAATACAGGCACACGCGATGTGCTAGGTGTCTTCAACCATGCCTTCCAAAATCCTCCCTTCCACCAGTGTCCCTTCCATGTCTTCCTGACCTCCAACCCCTTCTACATCTTTGTTTCTAAAGTTGTCCAGCTATCTTATTTGCTTCCTATCATCCATAGAACTTATCTGAGTCTGGACTTCCAGAAGCATCAAACAGCTGCTATGTTAGATTAGAGGAGGGAACAGAATGAGATTTTAGGCCCCTGGCTGTCTCTCAGTGACATCAGGCCCTGCTATCTGCCTCAAAAAGAAAAGGCTGACTTCCCCTTTAAGCTACTGAATCTAAAGAACAAAGGTTGAAGCTCCCTTAAATCAATCATTCCAAAGGTAGATGGCCTTGTACAAGATAGAGGGTAACCTTGGAAAATCACAGAATGACTGTTGTGCAAGGTTGCAGGGCCCAGGTTGCACTCCCCCACAACCCCGTTTCAGTTTTCCCAGCAGATCTCCTTTACGAGCATAGGACCAAAGGACACACAGAGATATCCCTGTTTCATCAAGAGTTATGACAAATTCACTATTTCGGAGCAACACTTTTTACACTGTTACGTGGCAAACAGGATCAAGTTATAACCAAAAGTGCTGCACAAAGAACTTCCCTTACATTCACTACCTGAGAATGGAGAGGCTGTCTCCAGCCCAGAGCAAAGATAACCCTACATACCTTGATAGCCTATGCAAATAGCAGCAAAGGTGAAAGAGACATGGTGGAACACGAAGGTCACCTTGGTTCATGACAACACATGCATATGTGTATCTGGAGAGAGATCTATCTCCAGAAAACTTGCTTGGAAAGCTATTGCAAAGGTACATGTCTGTTGTCTTCTAAGCTGTCCTTTTTCTCATCAAAGCGCTGATGTAACCAAGATTTTATCATTTAAGTCATCTTTCATATAATCACTGAAATATGCAATAGAACATCTATTTTAAAGAAACTCCCCCCTCCTTTTTTTTCCTATACGAACCGGGTAATTGCTACCAAGACTGGTTTAATACATTTATACTGATTTTATCTCACTCTCCCTTTAGTGTCTGATGGCATCGTATCTGTGAGGCAGCTGTCTATGGCTCAGAATCTTACGTGTGTTTAGCGCTTTATGGTTTACACATCAGAGGCGCACACCTACCTTGAAGAGGTATACTAATCACTGCAGCTTTCACGGGTGAAAGCTCTGAGGCTACCAAGGGATTAAGTGAATGATTAGAATAAAGCAAAGAATACCTCCCTTTGAATTCTAGTAATGCATGGTTGCTTTTGTTTCGAATCAGGAAAAAAGCAGTCAAGATTTTCTGCTGTGATTTCTGCCCCAGAGAAGCCCAGAAAGAGCAGCTGAGACCACTTAATGTCGAGTCTGTCCTGGGCTCCCCTGAGATTCCTTCCAGAAGCTAGAACCTCAGGTTGGAGGCAGGAGAGGAGGCCAAAGTCTGAACACTTCTCTGAGAAGAGCGCTCTTAAGGATCCTTGGGAACATTTGTGTGCTAAGTGGTTCCAGGTGAAAACTGAGTAAGACTAGGTAGATAGAAATAATACCTCGAGGCACCTACTTCTTTAGAAAATCTTTCACGGGATTATTTAAATTAGCTATTCTTTAAATACAATTCAATACTACTTGGCCATAAAAAAGAATGAAATAATGCCATTTGCAGCAATATGGATGGACCTAGAGATTATCATATTAAGTGAAGTGAGTCAAAAAGAGAAAGACAAATATCATATGATATCATTCATACATGGAATCTTAAAAAATGATACAAAGGAACTTACTTTCAAAACAGAAATAGGCTCCCAGACATAGAAAACAAACTTATGATTACCCAAAGAGGAAAGGAGTAGGGGGAGGGATAAATTCGGAATTTGGGGTTAACAGATACACACTACTATACTTAAAATACATAAACAACAAGGACCTATATTTGTCTTTCTCTTTCTGACTCACTTCACTTACTGCGATAATCCCTAGGTCCATCCATGTTGCTACAAATGGCAACTTACTGCCTTATTTTATGCAGTTTTATATATTTCTCTTTCATACATTTCTTATTTTCCCATTAAGATTATTGGCTCCTGAGAGCAAGTCCCTGCACCATTTATTTCAGCCTCTCAGGGCAGGGCAAGACGGGCACTGAGTAAGGGCTCAGCAAGTACCTGTTAAATAGACTGGAAACTGATCATGAGTCTCAGTGTGAAGAGAGCTCAACCAGAAATGTAAACCCCAGGAGGACCAATAATAATAACATCCATCTTTAAGCAATAGCTCTTAGGTGCTCTGTTCAATGCTACGTATCTAATATACACATTAGCTCTATATCTAACAACAACTTTACACAGGGTATTGTTATTTTTAACTTCATTTTACAGCTGAAGATATGAAGAGGTTTCAGAAAGGTTTATTTACTTGTCTAAGGTCACTATGGTTAGTAACTGAATGTCAGGCCCAAGTGTGCTGACCCCAAACCCCACACTATTTCCACTGGCTTTCTATTTTGTGCCATGCTTGTCACCCTTTTATAATAACAGTAATAATAGCGAAGGCTTATACAGAGGTTACTCTGTGCCAGGCATTGTTCTAAAGTGCATTAACTCATTCAATTTTTACAACAGGCCTAAGAGATGAGCTCTATTATTATCCATTTACAGAATTTAGAGATTGTATTATCCTGGACCTCTCAGTGAGGGCTAAAAGAAAACTCTGTAGAACAGTGGAAGATTGCTGCTCTGAGTCTTTTTATGGACAGGAAGAAACCCTAGATTCCACATGGTATCTCACCTGCACCCAGCCCCATGAGGGCCCAGAAGTGAGCCAGCGAGAGGAGAAGTTAAGGTGGAGCTTGCACAAGTGCTCTCTGCCTGCCCCTTGGTGATCCTACAGGATATCCTTTAGGTTGGAACCACAGGAGAAGTGAACAGAGTGCAGACTTTGAGGTCATCAGGGTTCCCTGGCAGCTTTCCCCTGCATCATCCTTTGCTTCATTAATTTGTCCATGAAAAAACCTTCTACCAGCCAACTCACAACCCTGTGTGTAAGAACAATAACGATTAATAATGTTTTCTTTTTATTAGGCTCATTCAAAAGTTTGGCATAACTACAACAGAAATTTCCGCCCACATCAGAAAGGTTGGTTATCGATCACGTTGGGTTCCCATTGGATTGAGCCAAACAGATCAGAAAACACAATGGATATAATCAAGTGCCAGCAATCCATGGTTTCTGTGCTCGGGTGGTTTGCCAACCCTATCCACGGGGATGGCGACTACCCAGAGGTGATGAAAAAGAAGTTGCTCTCCATTCTACCCCTTTTCTCCGAAGCAGAGCAGAATGAGGTGAGAGGCACAGCTGACTTCTTTGCCTTTTCCTTTGGACCCAACAATTTCAAGCCCCAGAACACCATGGCTAAAATAGGACAAAATGTGTCACTCAATTTAAGAGAAGTGCTGAACTGGATTAAACTGGAATACGGCAATCCCCGAATCCTGATTACTGAGAATGGCTGGTTTACGGACAATCATGTGAAAACAGAAGATACCACAGCCATCTACATGATGAAGAACTTCCTCAACCAGATTCTTCAAGGTTAGTTGCACATTAGCTCAGTTTTAAAAATTGTTTGGAATCCTTAGGCTATAGGATACTTGAAGTCGATTGAATTATTGTTGTTGTTGGACTTTTGTGTGGTCCAATGTGGACAGAAATTTTTTTTTAATTTTTTAATGTTTCTCTATGTCCTTTTTAATAGTAGTTTGAAAACAAAATAATTTTAGACTGTAGATACATCCTTAATTGGCAATAAGATGCTGTTTCATTCCTTTAAAAAGGACATAACTGCTGAGACAGACACATATAAAGCTCTCTTAATGACAGTACTTTAGTCTAAGATGCTGAGAGCTTTTCTTGAAATTGTGCTCCTTTCACTCTACTACATGACTGAAATGACGAAAACGTCTAAAGACAAAGAATGGCCATGAACGGCAAAGCTGGGCAATTTTTGTTGCTCTTGGAAATTTCTCTAACTTCTGCTTATCCCTGCATTCCTTTTCCATTACTCAGGTAGTGACATCTGCAGGTGGCTGACTGAAATAATGGAGCAGAGGACAAGCTCAAATTAGGATGATACTGTCCCCTACAGAGCTGGGTTCCATTTCACTCAAACATAAAGGAATTCTCAGTAGATCTTTCTACAACTCTGTAGCTCTCTTTGAAAGTCACAAGCTTAGAGAAAAATCCTAGGTTCTGCAGGAGAGAGTGTTCAGGGAGGTGCCCCAAGGAGAGCAAGATCCTGTTGCCCCAATCCACAAAAGGAGCACCTGGAATAGGGACATGCCCAGCCAGGGGGCACGTGCACAAGGGGGCCTCTAGAACAGAGGCCTCTGCCTACAGGGCCTGGGCCAAATGCCATGCACTTTGGCAGAGGGGTGTCATCATTCCACCTCTCCTACAGCACCAAATGGACTAGAACCAGGGCCTGCTGAAACATACTTATCTCACTGAAATCTCTTGGCATGGATTTTCCACCTTTTAGGAAAAGGATGTCAGTGATAAAACCCCCTAAATGCAGAAATGAGGAATTCCTATGAGAAAAATGAAAGCTTTTAAGCAAAGAAAAAATGGTTCATGATTGATCTGGGTATGTGTTGTTTTTTTGCCTACTTCATTTTTACCTAATTCCCGGATGTTGTTGAATCAGAGTTTTAAAGCTAGAAAGTTCCCGAGAGATCATCTTTTCCAGTCTTTTCTATCTGCAAGTGAGGAAACTGAGGTCAAGAAACTTGCCCAAGTGCACCCTCCCTGGAGCATAGTGGAGCAAGCCCTCTCACCTCCTGCCCCTCCACCCAGTCAGTTCTTCTTCTTGGTGCTTCTGTCTCCTCCTTAAATCTACATCCACATATGTTAATTCTCAAAGCTGATGTTTCAGTCCTTGGAGGATTGTTTCACAGAAGATAGCTTGTCCCAAAATGGGAACCAATCCAAGCTTGAAATGAGAAACTCTTGGTCACGAGCTGGCAGTGGCATTGGTCCCAAGGGTTCTGGAAATTACTATGCCCCCGGACACAGACTTGCACACTAAGTCTCAGGAATATTTAAAATTTGATCCTTTACCTGTGTCATTGATTTGGGAGGACCATTCTAGATAAAAATAACTGACAGTTTTCAAATAGAAACATGAATTTTTCTATCTGATATAATGGGCCTACAAATTAGGGAAAAGGGTATTTTCACAATATGCTTCCCCTGGCACATCGTTAGGGAAGTCCTGAACACAAACCGGTGGTCAGGCCTCTGAACACCTCTGCTTTTTTCCTTCTGTACAGCAATAAAGTTTGATGAAATACGAGTGTTTGGTTACACTGCCTGGTCCCTCCTGGATGGCTTTGAATGGCAGGATGCCTACACCACTCGCCGAGGATTATTTTATGTGGATTTTAATAGTCAACAAAAAGAAAGGAAGCCCAAGTCGTCAGCACATTACTACAGACAGATCATACAAGACAACGGGTTCACTTTAAAAGAGTCCACACCAGATGTACAGGGCCAGTTCCCCTGCGACTTCTCCTGGGGCGTCACCGAATCTGTCCTTAAGGTAAGTGGCTACTTACAAATTAACCAAAAAGCAGAACAAAGAGTACACAATATTTTATTTCATTCTACTCAATGAAATCTAAAGCATAGCTGTTGGACAATATCAAAGACCATGATTATTTGGAGGTTATGGGGGATGTTGGAGAAAGAGGGAGGAAGAAGAAAAGATTTGATGCCTACTGAGAGCCTTTCACGTGCCGACTCACACTGCCCCTGAGAAGCATCCAGTCTAGCAGGAATGTACAGTCATTTTCGTGAGAGGCATTTGTTAGCAGCGTCAAAATTACAGGGAAAAAACTTTATAGATTTTTGTTTTGCCAAAAGCAAGTTGTTAATGGCCTTTTATTTAAGTGATTCCTGTCATTTGCTAAATTTGGGTCTCCGGACCCCAGTGGGGCCTCCCAACTTGTGTCATTCTTCACTTTCAGATGTTTCCTCAAGTGTCACCTCCTCAGTAAGGCTTCCCTCCACTCCAAAAGGCATAACCCTACACCACCACCTCTCATTCCCCTTTCCTGCTTGCTTTTACTGCACAGCATTCCTCACTCTCTAATACACTATATACTTCACACATTTTTCTTTTTTTCCTCCAGCTTTATTGAGGTATAATTGACATACAATGTTGTGTAAATTTGAGGTGTACAGTGTGTCGATTTGATGTTTATATTATTGTGAAATCATCACCACTATGGCATGAACCATCACTTCCATTCCATCACATGTAATTCCCATTTCTTTTTTGTGGTGAGAATATTTAAGATCTACTCTCTTAGTAACTTTCAAGTGTATGATACAATACTATGAGCTATAGTTACTACGCTGCACAGTAGACCGTCCTTTAGCTAGTTTCTCCCCATTTCCCCTACCCCCCCAGCTCCTGGTAACCACTTTATATGTTTTTCTTAGTGACCACCTATCTCCCCCTACTGGAAGGCAGACTTTCTCTGCGAGAGATGTTTGAGGCTTTGCTGCCTGCTATCTGCCTTACTAGAGCAGTGTCAGGCACGTGGCAGGTGCTCAGTGCACAGTGAATGAATAAGGTCAACTTTTAGAGCCAAGGGAGCCCTTAGAGACCTCTTATTCCAAATCCTTCATTTTATAGAGGAAGAAAGCAAGAACCATTAATTAATCATTGAGACCTAAGTGACTTGGCAACACAAATAGTGGTAGAACTATTGCAGACAACCCTCAAGCCCCCAGATGCGCAGTGCTCTTTCCAAAATAATAACTATTTTTGAAACTCCTACTATGTGCCAGGCACTTAACTGCCCTGTATATACGCATTCCGTCTAATTAATCTTCAAAACCTTCATTTTATAGACAAAGAAACTGAAGTTTAGGAAGGTTACATACCTTGTCCAGGTCACTCGGATCTGCCTGTCTTCTGACCATTACGCTGTAAGACCGCACAATACCACACCATTGATTGTATTCTAGAGGCACATGGAAAAGCAAGATGTGCAAGGCATGGGCCCAGACAAAAGAACCCAAACCATGAGCAAGCAAAGTTCGCAGGTTATGAATCTCAACCCCTGCTGAAATTTAAACATAACTTTAGTAAAAGCTCAGAGATGATAAAAGGGGAAAAAATATAGAGAGTATTATAAAAATAGTGACTCGCCTTCAGTTTGTGCCCCCTAGAGAGCCACCTACTTACCCAGGGTCTATCTCCTTCTCTACATGGCCCAGGCAGGGCCATTCAAGTAGGTTCCCTACCATTTCAAGTAGGTTTATATTTTCCAAAATTCCAGAACCAGCAAAGAGAGATCCCAGGAGAGACAAGAGTTCCTGCCTGTACATGACCCAGCCAGCAAGTTTCTGCTTCATCTGAAGACCCATCTATTTCCCTGTAACTGACACTGTAAATGTCTGCACCCTCTGAGGACCCTATTCCTTCTCCTAAGAGCAAGAGCTGATCACTTGTGTCAGGCAAAAGTAATTCAGCGATCAGCCAGGTCTGGGTTTCATGCTCATACCTGGAGCTCAGCAAGGAGTCAGCTTCCCTTGAACTTGGACCAAGACTGAGGATGAATGGTTTGTGAAGAAAAATTAGGGTGTGTTTGAAAAATCAGCCAGAGGATGTATGAGTAGATGCTGGGTAGGCAAAAGACTAGATGCCTTCTATAGGAAGACTGACAAAATGAAAATAACACTTTTTACTATGCTTACCCACACACATCTTATTTCCCCCAACCTTATTCTCCTCCAATACTTTATTTCAAAAAATTTCAGACTAGTCAATAAACACCTATAATCCCTTCATCAGGATTGGCCGAATGTTTGCCATGTTTGCTTTCTCTCTGTATCTCCGTCTTTTATGAACCATTAAAAGGCTACAGACATCATTACACTTCACCCCAAAATATTACAGCATATATCTCCTAAGAACAAGGACATTCTCCTATTTCATTATGTATTATTAGACTCGGGAAATTTAATATTGATTTAATATCATCTAACATACAATTCATATTCAAGTTTTCCTAAATATTCCCAAAATGTCCTTTATAGACTTAATAAATGTTCTTTTAATCACAAACAAGGAACACACATTGATCATTTGTGAATCTTTAGCCTCCTTTAATTCAGAGCAATCCCCCAACATCATGGTATTGACATTTTTGAAAAGTTCAGGCCAGTTGCTTGTAGAGTATCTCATGGATTTCTGTTTCTTTATTAGATTCAGTTAATCATTTCTGGAAATAAAGTTACATATATGATGTGTATTTCCCAATACATCACATTAGGAGGCACATGAAGTCAGTTTGTTTCATTACTGAAGACATTAGTTGAAGCTGTAGTCACCAGATTTCTTGGTTAAGGTGGTGTTTTTCAGATCTCTTAACTGAAAGCTACCTTTTCCATTTGTAATTAAGAATTAATCTGATGATAGTACTTTGAGACTATATAAATATCTTGTTCCCCAGCAACATTCAACCAATAGTCCTAAAATTGATTCATAAACCTTGCCTGAATTATTACTGTGCAGATTGCAAAATGGTGAATTTCTAATTATATCATTCCTTCTATCTGTATTAGGCGAATTATTTTAAATTCCATGTGTTTTTATTTGTCATTGTTTCATTGTACTTTTGATGCTCAAATTATCTCAAATTTGGCCAATGGGATTCTTTCAAGCCATTCCTGTGTCTTTTTGACATTTACCTTTCAGTTTTCAAACACTTCCTTGTTTTTCTGGCACAAGACACAGCAGCATCACTTCATTCTTTTCCTGCTCCAGACCTGGAAAAAGCCACTTCTCCAAGGAGACTAGAACCCTTTTAGAGGAAAACAGAACTATACTACCAAGCTCTGGGAGCTAGGATTGAGATCAGGGTGCACCATTTTAACTATTTCTTGTAGCAGATTAATCACACCCACTTGCTAAGACTAATGTGTTCCAGAGATTTTAAAAGTAAGGCAGGTTTTCATTTGATTGTGCCTTACTTTATGGCAGAATTGCCGTTTGTAATTACCCTTTCAATACCATGATGCTCTGAGGTTTCAACACACTGAAACTGGCCATCTAGGCTAAGATTTTACTCAAATAATTATATACAGATTTAACTTCATGCTCACATGATCAATGTTCTCTCAGTTTAATGTTCTAGATAACTGGTTGGCAGATGGCAAGTGGGCAATGATATGATTTTGTAATTAGACTATGAAAGATGACACACGAGAAAACAATTAAGAGGGAAAATATTTACCAAAGGTTAAGTACCATTTATTCCAGGTGCATTTAAACTCAGTCATAGGAAGAAAAAGCACTTTAAAACAAGTACAGAACTTTTACTTTCTCTTATTAATCCTGAATTTGGAAATGTTTTTCTTAAGCCCTTTTCTGTTTTAATTTAGACTCAAGGGCCTAGCAGGCAATTATTGCAGGGAAAATCAAACCTAAGTCACAAGTACCTTATGTTTGTAGAGTGCTTTGCAGTTGACAGAGCAGTTGCCCAGTCACTGACTCCTCACAGCACACCTGTGAGGTGGGTGAGATTGCTCCGTCACTATACAGAGTTGCTAAGCCTGAGTTTCAAAGGGGCAGAACCATAATAAGAGTCCAGGGCTGTCTCCTTGGCGGAGGGACAGGGAATGGGACATCGTCAGATCCAAGAGTCAAATGGGGAATTTCTGGTGGGTAGTTTACAGTCCTCTCCTCTCATATTCCAAAAACCTTGTATAAGGAGGGTGTTCATTATTCTCGCTTTGGATGAATAAATGCTATGTTCTCATAAGCACATGAGTGGGGGAGAACAGATTGATGCATATATGATTATCATGTAGACTTTTCAAATAGGGGGTGTTAGAGCAATGCATTCAGCAACTGCAAGGGGTCATTCCCTACCCCATCCTACTGGCTTCTTTTAGGAACTGTGGTTGGGGTCAACCAGCCTCCTCTAACCCCAAAGCTGATCACAGTGAAATCTTCTACAACCAGAATGTTAAACTTTGCCTTCAGTTTATAGTATGGTTTGAAAGGTCCATCTTTTGTGATTCCCTTTAACTGAGAGTCAATTTCCAGATGCATTTGAACTGAATCACATGAGACCTCCAATATATTACCTGGGTTTTTGGAATGAACCAACTGGAAGACAGCTTCTTGGTGTTTTCTGACAACTTGTCTTCCAAGCCCAGGTGTGGTTCTTTCTCTGCATTTTCTGGTATTCCTGGGAAATTTCAAGGGCTGAAAGGGAGGATAATCCATCAGGCCTTTTCTCTGACATCAGCAGGAGAAAAGGTTGTTGTGAAGAACATGTGCCTCATTTATTTTCTCTGTTGTCAGTGAGAGGCAAAATGTGACGAGGCTCTTCCTCTCAGAGGATGTGTGCTAAGAGTCTGCCTGCCGGGGTGTGCTTTACCTGAATGTGATTGTTTTTCACAGCCGGAGTTGGTGGCTTCCTCCCCACAGTTCAACGATCCTCACCTGTATGTGTGGAATGTGACGGGCAACAGACTGTTGCACCGAGTGGAAGGAGTGAGGCTGAAAACACGGCCAGCTCAGTGCACGGATTTGGTCAGCATCAAAAGACAGCTTGAGATGTTGGCAAGAATGAAAGTCACCCACTACAGGTTTGCTCTGGACTGGCCTTCAATCCTTCCCACTGGCAAACTGTCCACAGTGAACCGACAGGCTTTGAGGTACTACAGGTGTATCGTCAGTGAGGGGCTGAAGCTCAACATCTCCTCCATGGTCACGTTGTACTATCCGACCCACGCCCACCTAGGCCTCCCCGCGCCTCTGCTGCACAGCGGCGGGTGGCTGAACCGGTCCACCGCCCAGGCCTTCCAGGACTACGCAGACCTGTGCTTCCAGGAGCTGGGGGACCTGGTGAAGCTCTGGATCACCATCAACGAGCCTAACCGGCTGAGTGACATCTACAACCGCACAAGTAACGACACCTACTGGGCAGCCCACAACCTGCTGATCGCCCACGCCCGGGTCTGGCACCTCTACGACCGGCAGTACAGGCCTGCGCAGCACGGGGCCGTTTCGCTGTCTCTGCACTCGGACTGGGCCGAACCCGCCAATCCCTACGCCGACTCGCACTGGAGGGCGGCCGAGCGCTTCCTCCAGTTTGAAATCGCCTGGTTCGCAGAACCCCTCAAGACCGGGGACTACCCGTTGGCCATGAGGGAGTACATCGCCTTCAAGAACAGGCAAGGGCTCTCGCGCTCCACGCTGCCTCAGTTCACCGAGGAGGAGAGGAAGCTGGTCAAGGGCACTGCCGACTTCTACGCCCTGAACCACTTCACCACCAGGTTCGTGATGCATAAGCGCCAGAACGGCAGCAGCTACGACGCGGACAGGGACATCCAGTTCCTGCAGGACATTACCTGCCTGAGCTCCCCTACCCGCCTGGCCGTGATGCCCTGGGGAGAGCGCAAGGTGCTGAGGTGGATCCGGAAGAACTATGGAGACGTGGATGTTTACATCACAGCCAGCGGCATCGACGACCAGTCCCTGGAAAATGATGAACTCCGAAAATACTACTTAGAGAAATACATTCAGGAGGCTTTGAAAGGTGAGTTTCTAGGGGCATTTCAGACACAGTGGAGTATGACATTCCTAGTTAATATTAAAAGAATGAGGGGAACAGGTTCATTAGTGACAGTGTCACTTCACCATGGAAAATTTGACAGGTATAGAAAAGTATTTTAAAAACACCTGAAATCTCACTCCCCCAACAAAAGCACCCAGACTTCTGCTGGCTAGACATCTTTAATACAATTGAGCTTACACTGTAATAGTCTGGTAGCCAACTTTTGTCTTAACATCACATTATAAATGTGTACCATGTTATTAGAAGTTCCTTGTTAACATTAATGGTTGCTTAATATCTCATATGGATATATCTGTGTACTTAACCACTCTCTAATGTTTGACATTTAGGTTTTTTAACTACTAAAACATAAGTATCATTGTATATAAATCTTTCTCTTCATTTCTGATGACCTCTTTAGGATGGATTGCCCAACATGGAATTATTGGGTCAAATATTAAAAAATAATAAACACCAGTGTTTGTGAGTGCTTATCTCACATACTCTTCCCAGCACTGGCTATTATCACATTTTTTTAAAATGTGATTTTTAAATGTTCCATGATCAATTTGTTGAAGCTGCAAAAAGTTCCCAGAAATTTACTCACTTATTTGGCAAATATTTATTGAGCAGCTAATATGGGCAAAAACTATTCTGGACACTATATCACCACTGAACAAAATAAAAATTACCATCCTTACGGGGCCTACGGTTTTTTGGGATAAGGGTCAACAAACAAGTGTAAGATAGAGTGTGTCAGAGGTGAAAAGAAGAGCAGCAAAGAGGATGCCCAAGGGTGGAAGATAGAAGTGGTTACAATTCTAGAGTGGTTATACTGTACAACAGAAATTGACACATTGTAACTGACTATACTTAAAAAAAAAAAAGAGTGGTCAGAGAACTTCAAAGATCTGGAGAACTGGGGCAAAAAACAAGGTAGTTACCTAACAAAGGTGTTCCAGGTGAGAGAAGAACACATGCAAAAACCCTAAAGTAGGGGCATGCCTGGCCTATTTGAGGATCAGGAAAGATGTCAAAATGGTTAAATCATGAGCAACGGGGAAAGTAATAGATGATGTCAAGGAAGGGAAGAGGCAAATCAGGTAGGGCTTAGTAGGCCACTGTAAGAACTATGGCTCTTACTCTGAGATAGGAAGGTTCCAAAATGTTTTAAACAGAAGCGTGACATGATCTCACACTTGAAAAGAATTACTCTGGCTGCTCTTTTGTGAATACATTGTAAAGGAGCAAGAATTCACACAGTGAGAGTTGCACTGGTCTGGGTAAGAGATAATGGTGGATTGGATCAGGTTATTAAGAGTGGAGATGGTGAGTAGTGTCTAGGTTCTGCCTGCCTTTGAAGGCAGTCAACAGGATTGGACGTGGGTATGAGAGAAGAGTGAAAGATGATTCCAACAGTTTGGCTTGAGTAACTGAAAGGATGAGTGGCCATTTACCAGGTTGAGGGAGACTGGTAGCAACAGGTTTTTGGAGATGAGTTGTTTGGTGTTCCACTGATTAAGTTTGAGATATTTCTTAGACATCCAATTAGAGATGCCAAGTAGGCTACATGCAAAGTTGGCTAACAGATGAGTCTCAGGTTCAGAGGAGAGGTCTAGGGCTGAGATACAAATTTGGGAATCAAGAGCAAATGGATGTATTTAAAACAATAAAGCTGGAATGAGAGCCCTAAAACAGCAAGCACAAAGGGGGCTGAGCCCTGGTATACTTCAATATTCAGAGGTTGTGGGGGGTGGGTATAACTCAGTGGTAGAGCACATGCTTAGCATGCACAAAGTCCTGGGTTCAACACCCAGTACCTCTATTAAAAATATTTATATATATATATCCAGAAGTCAGAGAGATGAGAAACCAATAAAAGGAGCCAGAGATGTAAAAGATAACTAGAGGGTGATGTGCAGTCAAAGGAGGCTGTTGTTTTTGGTTATTAAGATACCAGAAGTTACAGCATTTTTATATGGTAACAATCCAGTAGTGAGGGAAAAATACATGAGAAAAGAGAAGGGAAAACAATGGAGCAATGTCCTTGAATAGGCAAGAAAGAATAAACTTACAGTGTATAAGTGGAGGTCAGCCTCTTCTAGGAGCTTGGACAGGTCATCCACAGTGAGAGAGAAGGGAGAATGAGTGCAGATGCCAGTATATGGGTAGTTATGATTGTAGGAGACTGACTTTCTAAGTGCTTTAGTTTTTCAGCAAAGTAAGGAGGATGGTCATCACTTCAAATAAGGACAGAGGTGCTGTAGGTTTGAGGACAGAGAGTAGGTAGGAAAGTGTCAAGTAGGAGAGCTGGGAAACCACGTATGGTTATAGGGCAGCAACAAAAGAGCACATCTGAGATTTAGAATCAGGCCAAACAGGCAAGATTTTCCTGCTTTTGACATTGAACAGAAGTAACAGTATCATGTGACCTTCATGGTTCCAATTCTTAAATCTGCTTTTCCCTCAGGTGTTTGTTATTTATAAAGTTTTACTTCAAATTTCTTTGTAAACTTACATTACCATACATATTTTCACCTTAAGTAAGATCAACCATAAAAGAATGTCAAAAAAACCTTCAATGAAAATCACTTTTTATGAGTTTGTTTCAATGAAAACTAAATTCTTATTCAAATATATTTTATAGTCCATTTGTGATTTATAATGTTCATTTCTGTTATTTTTCAGCATACCTGACTGATAAAGTCAAAATCAAAGGCTATTATGCATTCAAACTGACTGAAGAAAAATCTAGACCCAGATTTGGATTCTTCACATCTGATTTCAAAGCTAAATCCTCAATCCAGTTTTACAACAAACTGATCAGCAACAATGGCTTCCTTTCTGGGAACAGTAGTCCTAGATGCAGTCAGACTCAAAGAAACACGGAGTGTATCGTCTGCTTGTTTCTCATGCAGAAGAAACCGCTGATATTTTTTGGATGTTGTTTCTTCTCCACCCTAGTTCTACTTCTATCAGTTACCATTTTTCACAAGCGAAGGAGAAGAAAATTTTGGAAAGCAAAGAACTTACAACACATACCATTAAAGAAAGGCCACAAGAGAGTTTCCAGTTAAACTGATCCTCTTTCTGTCTGCATGATGGAAAGTTTAAAAATTCACTCCAGTTCCATATACTGGTTAACTTACAGAAGATACACCTTTATTGTAGAAAAAAGACAATTTAAGGTATTAGTGATAGCCAAGGTAATGACAATCGACGTCTCTGCTGTGTGGTTCTGATTTTCCCTTAGGTGTTGACATCAGTGAATTCAGTTCTTGGATCTGAAGATAAAGTCTTTGCCTAGACAGTAAGCTATCAAATTTGCTTCATGGAGTTTGATGAGCTGTTTCCTATTATTCTTCCCTAGTTTTCTTCTGAAAACACTAATAGCTACTTATGATAAAAGAAATTGTTTTGAAAAAGTACAACTTTGTTAAGACTCCATTCATGGGGAGAGTATAGCTTAGTGGTAGAGGGCATGCTAAGCATGCACAAGGTCCTGGTTTCAATCCCCAGCACCTGCATTAAAATAAACGAACAAACCTAATTATCCCCCCGCCAAATAACATTTTAAAAAAAAAAAGACTACAGAGATTTAAAACTCTTAATACTGGATAGCCAGTAATAAATTGTCACTTCTAACAAGGTGCTTTCCCCCTTAGGTCAGGGTGGTTCTCAAATGGAAAGAGAAAATAGGGTAAGTAGTGCTTGTCTATAGCCAGTTACAGTACTCTTAAGCACATCGATCTCTTAAGTTTCTAATAGAAATTAAAATAATTAACCATTAATAAACACCTAATTTTGTTGTCTCTTTTATCATTAAAAAAACCATTTAATTTCCATAACTCATCATGGAAAGATCAGAGAAATAAGATGAAAGAAAGCTAGACCCAACTGCCTATCAACACAAGGTAGTCACTCAACCTCACAGTATAGCCACCTCTTTAGACAAATTGACATTCCTCACTTGAATTTTGTGAGGTGACAAGGTGTAGCATACTTAGTAAAGCTAAACATTTAAAAAAAGATGTAGTTTTATTACCAAGTTACCAAAGGACCATTTATCCTGTAAGACTTACTCTCTCCCCTAAAATGCTTTACTGTTCTGACACCATAGGCACTTAGGGGCCTCACGAGGTATAGAATGCAGCCGTATGTGGACCTAAAACTGAGACTCTTTGGATGCAATTCAGAAAGCTGATGGTCTGAATGAGTTGGAACTGTTCTTACAATTTCTGAAGCTAGAATTAAGTAGATTCTTAAATCTGAACTTACAGAGGTTGACTTGCTTGAACTCCGTATGTAAGGTTTGTTCAGTGTTGGAGGAAGAAAACTTGAACGTAAATCCATTTATACACATTCTTTCTTTAGGTGAGTCAGTATTTAACTACTCATTGTCCGCCCCTCCTGGAATTTACTCAAAGGAAAAATTTTCTTTCCTGCATAACTGGGATTCTAACTGATATTAATAGCATTAAGTTTCAGAGAGAAATAACACAATTGGTCAATGCAAACAAATGCAAAAGTGACGGGAAATCAATTTGCTATTTGGCTGGCCAATTCAAATACTAAACAATTTTGCAGATGTGTTTTTGTCTAGTCTCCTTGCCCCTACTTGCACCTCTCCTTCAACCTTAGCAGTTTTTAGGTTATGCTTTGCAAGGATATTTTTTTCTATTTTTTTCTTTCAGAACTAAGTGGGCCTGAGGCCATACACAAGTACAGTAGCTAGTCATTGTGTTAATTTTATGGAATACCAAATGAACAACTCAACTTTTTAACCATTAACATTCAGGGTTTTGAGAAAAAAATGCATTTTCACTCATAACAGATTTGGAATTAAGGTTTTGCTTTCTTGATCTTAAATACTTCAATGATTATTTTGTTTACCGTCTTCCCTTTTTGCCACTTGGGAATTATCATACTAGTTTTTAAGCCATCATCATATAAGAATCCCTAGGTAAATATTTAATCCAGCTCATGATCAGTTGTACTATTCTTAGACTCATTTAAAAATCATGAAGGGTCAATTAGAAACTGTTGATAGCTTTTGACAGGACAAGAGCTTTAGAATTCAAGCTTTTCTGAGAGAAGAAAAAAAAATCTTAAAATCTAACTTGTTACTTTGTATACTGTTACATTCCTTGTATTCAATTAAACAATCCTGTCTTTCACTAACAAGTCTGACATAGATACATCACGACTATGGCGTTCAAAAAGCCTCTGAATCATGAAGTCAGTACATTGTGACTGAATGTTTAATTTTCAATGTAATTTATTCCAAATAAACTGGTTTATGCTGATTGTTCATATTCAACTAACAATCTGGTAAATTTTAAGAACTGTGGAATGTAAACAGGTTTAGTTTTTTAACTGGGTTCTGCCAACACTACCTCCCCCATCCTCTGAAACTATGTGCCAATGGGAAGCTTGCTTTCTAGGTATGTTTTCCCACTACACTATGTGGACTCCTATACCACAAAATTGGAAAACAAAACAAAACCCAACACACACACATGCTTCTCCATAGCAGACACAGAAAACATGGAAATCTTCCCTGGGAAGAACAAGTTTCATTTACTACATCCAAGTTATTAAATGTAAATCACTAGCTACAGCCAACCTTCAGTAGTTATCCTGTGAAGGCCCCATACCAATCCACTTCACTCCTGGAATCATTTACTTCTGCAGCTGCGACTGCTTATACGTTGATACTCTTTAACTGTAACACCTCTATCCCTTTGCTACTTGGAAATTTCTTTCTCAAGCCTCAAATTTAACTTTGAAACTCTGTCAATACCTTCCAAAACATCTAATCTCATTGCCATTACTGAGTCTCCATAACTTGAATCTCCCTGGCAACCTGGGCACCATTCACTCAGCAAACAGCTATGTGCCAGGCATTGTTCCAGGTACTTGGAATATCCCAGAAAAGACCACATCTTCATGGTTAGATTCTAGCAAGAAAAAAGTGTACAATCCATAAAAACTATAAATACTATGTTATAAAAAAGTGGAGTAGGGTAAGGGTATGCTAGGACGGGGATAAGGAGTGAGCACAATTAATAGGGTGGACAAAGTAGGCTTCACTGAAAACATTTGTAAACTTAAAAGTTGTCACTCTTTGGAAACAACACACTTCCAAAAGGATGACAACTTTCAGGCTTTAAGGCAATGGTATTATAAGGTTAATTGAGGTCAATCTAGCCGTAATGTAGTCAGACTGGTTAAGATGGCAAGTTGAAAGTATGAAAATGTTTCTGGCAACTGCTGAGAACAGATGGGGGAGGTGATCAGTTAAATGGCTATCCCACTAATCCAGGTGAAATATAAACGGTTTTTGGCTTCATCTTTTATGAATAATTTCAAAACTTTATCCAAGCAGGAATAGTACAGTAAATCCCCATGGCTCAGCTTCAACAACAATGAATTAAAACCCTAGAACTTCAACGCCTACCCCAAACCTCACCTCATATATTTCAAAGCAAAAGCTTTATTTACCATTTCATCTATTTCTTTAAAAGTTTAACCATCATCAAAGCAAAGATTAACTCTTTACTATAAAAAATAACTTCATTCGTTTAAATCAAGATCTTAATAAGATCCATCATATATTCCAAATGGTTTTTATTTTTTCTTGCTTAATCCTTGATCTTACCTTAAAAGGCAGAGCCTACAGATTTTTCTAATGGATTGGACACATACGTATAAGAGAAATCAACGTTGAACGTTACGCTTTGCCTGAGAACTCAAGGCTGGTGTTTCCATCAAATAAAATGGGAAGACTACAGGAAGAGGTTTGGGGGTTACCCTATTAAGATAGTCTAGTATGGTAGCTTATCTAAAGCATGACACACGGAATTAAAGAGATTACAGTAAGATTATCAGTTTTGTTTCTTTTTTTAAAAGTATCAAGGACTAAGACACAGGAGTAAATGGCAAGACTAAGAACCGTGGACCACAGCAACTGTATTATGAATACAAATTAACTCCATCTTCTAATTCTTACTAAGGCTGTATCACTGTTTCACTTCCCAGGTGCTGTTTCACAAGTTACTGATACACCTGTCACTAGTACCTGTATTCCCCTTGCCTGAAATACCCTTAATATTTCTTCAAAACCAGACTCCTACTGTCTCACTAGAAAAAAAAAACTATTTGTTATTGTTCTTAGCACACTAGAACTTACTTAACTGCTTACTGACCAAATAGTTGGAAACAACAATCAGTTTAAGAAAAAGTCCCAATCAACACAGCTTTTATTTATCCTTAAGATATTACAAATGAATCTGAAGAGTCATCTGGCATCTTCCTCTTTCTGTACCCGGACAACTGTAAAAAGAAATGAAAATGTCTGTAAATCTCCATCAATATTCCTGCCTGGAAAAGTTGTATTCTGAATAAACCTAAAACACACTTTAAGATTATGAATTATTGGTTCACAGGAAAAACATATCAATTCTCTTATTTTGCCAAATTTACAGAATGCAACTCTCCATTTTCTGCCATTACAACTCCAGTTTGAAGTTTTTAAACCCCCCCTAAAGCAGTAATAAAACTTATAGACACAAGAACCTACCTTAAATATTATTCATCAGCCTGCTGAACTGTTCCTTTTTCAGAAACATAGATACCATCCAAAAATTTTCTGATATCCTTGTTTTTAACTGTCGTGGCTTGCTGAATCAAAGCAGCTAGAAAAGTGAAAAGGATAAGGCAATTCTTCATCAGCCAAACTCATCTAAATAAAGTATTTTATTATATGCTATACTTAAAACCCAAGAATCTTTGGGATAGCTTTTAACTAGAGTCCCCTAGTTTTAAAAAACTCACCAAGTGAACATATACCACATATTCAACTACAAGATTTAGATAAAATTTTGTAGGTATAATTAGGCACAGTAAACATACAAACCTGAATTTGATACCAGTTCAATGTCGTTTCCCTCAAGAACTAACTCATCTTTCTGAGCTTGAGATACTGAACAAGCAACACCTAAAAGGGAAGAGAGCATTTGCAGTGTCTACATACAGATTTGTAGAATATTTAATTTAAAAGTATTTAAGTAGCAATTTACTTCACTTAATATTCTACACACCAAATGAAACTTTAAAAAAATAACAGAATCTGACTTACGTGGGCCAAAATCTTATGTTCCTTCTTGGATGAATCTCTCCAGACTGATTAAAGACTATTACTCAATTAAGGAGTTATAAGATGGTATTCAGCTATTGATTTAGCTGTACAAAGCTTTGTATCCAGTCCTACTTCAACTGCAAATATTTGGTATCCCTCAAAGCTTATTTTTTTACATAAGGATTAAGTGTTGTTGACCAATGCTGACAACATGTAATATTCTTCTAGAACTGTGTACTTCCCATCCCTCCCCACTTTAATGGAATCAAAAAGCATCGACAGCACAAATTTTCTAATGTTTCAGTATTAATTATGTATCAGACAAGAATTATTTTAAGTGTATTTCAATTTTAAGTCATGTAATCATGAGATGTTTCCAGTTGTACCGATCAGTAGAATGAGCTACACAGAAGTTATCTGCCCCAGGTTGACAGTGAGAGCTTTGAACCCAGAGTCTATGTCATTAACTACTATTCAAATGGTCTTTTATTAGGATTTCAGTTTACAAAACTAAACACAGCTAGCTATCACACCTTGCAAACTACCCCAATATGTAAGCCTTCAGGACTCAAAATTGGTATAAATATGATATGAAGCCATAATCAAATAGATAATTCTGAAATAAATCTGGTTTATTTATAGCAAATTCCAAATATCAGCCTTTAGAAGTAGAAAGAAAATTTCTGAACCATACCTGGCCTCATCCGAACCCTGCGAATGTATTTTTCACCCAAGAAATTTCGAATTTCAACAAGGGAACCATTCTCCTGAATAACGACGTTGATGGGGAAGTGAGCATACACAGACCTCATCTTGTAACGGAAGCCCTAAATTAAGCAAATAAACCATGAGCAACGCTGAGAAAATTTTAAGACAAGAAAACAAAAACCAATTTTCTTCTCTGAAAACCAAGTAGTTGTTCTTTTGTAAGAAACATTTACAGTTATCAGTACAGTCTCCCTCTCTACCTGGTAAAGGATGACCAAATCTCTAGACGTTATCAACGGAGACTTACTTAAATCTGCATCACAATCGCCTTGTTAACTGTGCTTCCCCATAACTGACTCTCCCCACCTTGTTTTTAGCTGAGGATCTTAAGGTCAAGTCTTCAGCCATTCTGGTAAGTTATTCAGTTTTCCTGGGTAAATCCCATGTATATACATTATTAAACTGTTTTTCTCCTGTTAATCTGCCATATGACAATTTAATTCTTAGACAGCCAGAAGAACCCTAAAAGGGTAGAAGAAAATTTCTTCTCCAACAAAGGAAATCGAAATTGTCCTCACAAAGCACTCACTGTCAAGGTTTTGTAACAGTATTATCTACACCAAGCTCTACAAAAATTGTGTACCTAAAAATGTTTGTCTCCCCAGTCTAAGGAAGCCTGTATTTCACTACCTCCTACGCCCACAGTAAACAACTGTATTCCTAAGAAAGGAGAATCCCAAAGCCCTTCATCTTGGGCATTAGGCTAATGTACTGAGTTACTAAGGTATGCAAGAACTGAAGAAAAAAGAAAAAGACAGCCCGGCTCTAAAGAAGCTTAACCTGGGGGCAAGGGGAAACATTGAAGGATAAGATTATAATGAAATTAAGTACAAGGTGCCATTATCAGGTGCGCTCTAGAAGGGCAAAATTTTAAAGAAAAAAAAAAACCATTTCAAAAGTCACAGCATGAACTGTATCTTAAAGGCTGGGGGAGGCGTGGAGAAAGAATAGTGACCTCAAATGTCTTTAGGGAAATGGACAGGGAGGATCCCTAGAACAGGCCCTAGTGGTGAGAGGCACTTAAACAATCTAAGTGTTACATTTTCTATTTTAAAAAACACACCCTGAAGATGTGAATCTTATCTGTGTGGATAAAACACCATCAGCATACTATTAAGACTATGAGACCATTTGGGCTTAATCTGCTTACCAGTGTAACACCCTTGATCATGTTCTGTACATGACTACAGATAGTGCGAACAGTAGCCAGTTCTTTTCTATTTCCCCACCACTTGTCAACCCGGAGCTGAAAAAGGATAAAAATGTTAGAAAATTCTTTCCAGTAACAAACAGGCTATAGATTCTAATACTTGCCCTAATTAAAGCCCATGATTTTCAAGGGGAAAAATATCAACTACACATAAAGCCCTCAATACTCAAACATTTTTCTTACTATACATCACAGGTACACACTTTCACAAAGAAATGACAACCCAGGAACACTGATTTTTGTTTAAGTTGCATCAAACTTCACTTCTGGGAAGCTAATACCAGGTTTAAAAGACCTACTGGGATGTCCCTAAGATTCTTATAAAACAACCAGGAGAAAAGTAAACTTAACGTGTAACAGTATTAAGACCTGCTACTAATGATGGCTGTAGTACTGAGCATTATACTCTGTTCAGAATTTGGTTTCCCAATTTCTCGAAAGCAACAACACTGATACTAGCTACAATTCCGGACACCAAATTTTAAGCTAAAACATCGAACCTCAATTCTGTGCATTTTTAAAGCAGCCAAATCTGATGCTCTTAAATTACAACCTTCCAAACAAGCATCTGAGGTGTCAAGACAAAAACAAACTCACCCTCTTCTTTTTCTTTCCAAGGAGACTGAGTTCTACATTGATGTGATTGAAGTCCCTCCGCAGGGTGCCTCTGGGGCCCTTCACAATTACTGTGCGTCCCTTCAAAGTGATGTCGACTAGGAGAGAACGTATTCGTGAGACCTCGGAATAAGGTATAGAGGATGTAATAAAGATGCAAGAAAATGAAAACATCAAGTCTCGTACCATTTTCTGGAATGTCGACAGTCTGATTGCTGAGAATGGTCTTCATTCTGAAACACAAACACCTAGGGTAAGAAGGACGCGCAGGACCTATTTTCGACCAAACTACCCTGCCCGGAACTCCACTCCCACCGGAGACCGGCAGGGGGAAAGCCCGGGGAAGATGCGGGAGGACCACCACGGAGAGCGGCCCCGCTGCGCCCTGGCCTGGAAGCAGCAGCTCTAGGCGGGTATTACGAGCCTAGTGGGCGAACTCCCGTTCACAGCAACCCTACCAACCCGACCTGGCAAGGCTGAGGGGCGGCGGGTAGGCCTGAAAACCCAGTACAGGGCTCGAACCCCAGCACCGCCAGATTCATATGGCGCTCGCCGCGCGGGGGGACCACCAAGACAGAGTTTCCAAAGGCCAGACCCGCGCCGCTGGCTGTCCCACAGCCGATGGCTTCAGATTCCTAAAGCCCACCGATTACAGAACCAGCCTCACCTCGCAGTAGATGCGGCAAAGAGAGAGCGTCTTTCGTCATCACGTTCTTGTAGCCTGTATGAGGCCTGCGTATGGCGTCATAAGCACGCGACGCCACTGAGGCCCAAGCAGCCAATCGCGGAGTAGCTCAAGTTCCACTGGGTCAGTCAGGTTGTCTGTCATAAACCGAGCGACGGTTTGTCCTTCTCTTTTCCCGGGAATTAGTGATTGCTCAGCCCTGTTAGAGAAAAGACAGCAGGATGTCTCTACGCTGCGGGGGCGCCGTCCGCACCGTGGGCCCCCAGGTGAGCGGCGGTGCGAGTAGGATGAGGGCGTGGGTGGGAGGGTTCTTGTCCCTTTAGATCACCCAATAATGCCAGCACTGAGTGTTTACTTGTAGCCAGGTACCGTTCTAAACCTTTTTTTCATGTGGTGTCTCACTTAATTCTTCCGATACTCCCATGAAGTAAAATCTCTGGCGTTGGTTTGTCTATAGGTCTCTCTGGCCGGCACTGAGAGCTTTCTTGCTTTATCAGTGACTTGTACTCTGTATTTACTGAAGCACTGCAGTGAGCCCTCCAAGTTACTACTTTATGTTGGGCTCTTCCTGTGTACTAGACAACACTGCGGGCGATTAAAACACAAATATGTGCTCTAGGCCTGAGGGGGAGACATGGGCAAGTACAGTGACAATCGTGCAGCACCCTAAATGCACCTTTTTTTTTAATTGTTGAAGGTTCTTTTGCGTTACAAGTACTGACTCTTGAGTGTTACAGTATTTTGCCTGTCTTGTACATTGTGTATTCAAATCTAGAAGCCGATGTCTTCCTGTAGTCAACAAATATATATTGAATGACTTCCTTGTTCAAACACAGCATGTAACCTAGAAAATTAAAACGTTAGGTTTGGTTTCCCAAAACTCTTCCATCTTCTCCTGTATTTGCAGTTTGAACTTGAAAGACAGACTTTTAGTACCTAAAAGGGTTATATTAAAATGTGACATGTTAGCCAGTTCCAAAGGCTTCCAAATTTATTCTAAATCTAGCAGGACATGGTTGGCTCCCATTCTCCTTTAGATTTGGTTTGTTCCCCTTAGGTCCTCTTTAATCTTAGATTCTAAGCTCCTACACAGAGCTTGTAAATAGTTTGACATAATTTCCGAATCCATGCTCTGATTTTACCCTAACTTTTAGTTATGAAGATAGGTTAAGACTAAATTATTCCAAACGCCACTAAATAAATGTCATAATGATCTCTTTCTTTAGGTATTTGGAAGTTATTTACACAGTCCAGTCAGAGCAGTAAGTTCCTTGCCAGATAAAAAAAAGGAATTTTTACAGAATGGACCAGACCTTCAGGATTTTGTGTCTGGTGATCTTGCAGACAAGAGCACCTGGGATGACTATAAAGGAAACTTAAAACGCCAGAAAGGAGAAAGGTAATTGAAATTTTGAGATAATTACAATGTCCCAATTCCTTCATTGTGCATTATTTTTAGATTAACCAAGCCCTTGAAAATATTTTTAAACAGCTTGTTAAATTTAGCTAAAAATCATTAGAAAGAAGTAATAACAGATATAGACTGAACAGGTAAGTAGGTGAAATTGTTGGAATCCTTTTCTTTTCTCTGTGCCTTCTGACAGTTTTTCTTAACCTTCCTAGGGCTTAGCCATCCTATACATCCATCTCCCATTTTCCATCCAGCAACAACTTTCTTTAGAGAGCAAAGATTATCACCTTGCTGCTAGTCTATGAGACTTTGATAAGTTTTTTAAATACATTTTTTTATTGTTGCTAGATGTTATCATCTAACTTACTGCTTCTTCTAGTCATTGTACAAATTATCTATGGATAGCTTGCTTTAATTTAAAAGAATGATGAGAGAATTTCATGTGGAGTAAACTGTTTTGAGAAATATTTTACCTGACAACTTCTAGATCACAAGTGGGTGGAATTCAAGGGGAACCTGAGGATACATAGTCTTCCCTCTAAATTTCAGATTCTTTCCATTTAATATCTATCAAAATCTGGAATGCAGAGCAGAAATTACACTTGTGGGATCTCTCCTTACTCATATTACCCAATGGGGAATGAGATGTTCAAAACGTCCTCATTTTTTAAATTTGGATGGTGTTCTTTGTGCCTTTGCATAAGGTAGACATGAGAATAGTTAGATATTCCCTGTATGCGTGTCTCTGTTAGACACAATTATGGGTGTTTTCTACAGTGGTTTAAGCAAACCTAAATTTGATTCTCTGTTATTACTCCTATGGCAGAAATTAAAGGGTTAATCCAGGATTATGCTGAAAAAATTCTTAACTAGAAATTGTAATAGAGGAAGGTAACATCAAAGCTGTGTGATTATTTGATAACGTATTTGTTAATGCATAATTATATTTGGTTTTCCTCAGATTAAGACTACCTCCATGGCTAAAGACAGAGATTCCCATGGGGAAAAATTACAATAAACTGAAAAATACATTACGAAACTTAAATCTCCATACAGTAAGTTGTCAAAGGGTTAAATATCCCTCTACTAAGAGCCATAATGTTACCATATATGTAACTTAAAAATTAGTAAAATATGTACCTATAACAGCAAGGAAACTAAACAAAGATGTTTAGTAATATGTTATTCTCAGTAATGGTAATACATTTTAAAATTATTTTCCCTGTGAAAGAAACAATTAATTGTATTTCTTACCTCTCACCAATAGTACAAAAAAATTTTTTTTTCTGCTGCTTATGGAATGGGTTTTGTTTGTTTGTTTTATATCACAAATTAAGTACATTTCCCACAAATTTGTGGGGAAAAGTATATTAAATGTGAAACATCATATACACAATCTCAAATGTTTAACTGTTAAATCACTTGAACAGTTCAATATATACCCTTGCAGACCTTTTTCTTTGCACATGTAAAATAGATACAATCATATAGTTTTTAATTTAAGCATGGAATCCTAACACCTATATAGTTTCGCAGTTTAATGGCATTTTTGAATAGTGAATTTCTTCATATATATGCTGTAAAGAATGTAAATACCTGATCACTAATTTGCTCAATTGTTGAATATTTTTTCAATCTGATTGTATTCGGTTCCCTTTTACACACAGGTGTGTGAGGAAGCTCGATGTCCCAATATTGGAGAGTGCTGGGGAGGTGGAGAACATGCCACCGCCACAGCCACTATCATGGTAAGGCCAGCCTCAGATTCTAAAGCTTTAGTCTACAAACTGAAAGGAAATACTTTATGTCTTTCTCCTACAAATGTGCATTATGAATCTCTGATGAGATTTTTTGGTTACATATGAGTTTATAAGAAATGTGGAAAAAAATCTGACAGAATAATCCAGCCTGTTACGATTGCACCCTTCTCTGCATACGTCTATTGTGATTCTTCCCTCTACCTGATAGTTAATTGTATGCTGCCTTGAGATCGCCATTCTATTAATTTTTGGAAATAGTGTTCATGATTGCTTAAATTGTTATTCATGTTGCCCCCAAATAACAAGTGTTTATTTATCTCTCTCATGGGTCTTTCAGTTGACCTGTGTTCAGTAGATCTTGACTGGGCTAAATTGGACTCCAGGAAGTAGGTTGGGTTCAGATCTACTCTACAGAGCTTTCTCTCATTGTTCCAGCAGCTCTCCAAGGCATATTCTTAACATGGGAAATGGAAGGAGCACAAGAGAGCAAGCCAACCATCTAAAGCACTTTTGAGGCTTCTGCTTGGTCATGTCTACTATCATTCTGTTAGCCAAATTAAGCCACATGGCCAAGCCAGACATCAATGGGGGTAGAAGCATAAGTTCCCCAACCAGTAGGCTGGCCCTGCAAGTTACATGGAAAAGGGTGAGATGTAATCTTTATATGGTGGAGTAAGAAGTGGGATTAGCCATTCAGTCTACCATATTTACTTACCCATAGGGGTTTGGAGATTGAGGTAGTGGGTTAAATCTAAATTATGTGCAACTCAAAGTTCCTGCTTGCCTGGGAATATCTGATAAGCTGTTGAGTTGTACCAGCAGGAGACTATTTACATGAAGAACTGAGGATTGAGGATTCTTATGAGATAGAGCTCCTTCTGGAATAATACAGAGCTGGCCATAGAGCTTATCCAAGTTATACAATGTCAATTCTTGAAGAAAGGAGTGGTTCTGAATACTCCGTGAAGGGACTGTCTGGTTTCATCCCTTGCCCAGTCCCCTTCCCCACTGTTGACTCATTACTGGTTCCTGAGAAGACTTCATTGTTTCAGTAAAATTCTGTGAGACATTGGCCCTAATTACCCTTGGCGCATTGGCCCTAATAACCCTCTGAGAGAGTTAAACATAAAGGGGAAGAATTGCTTTCTCCTCAGTCACAACCCTTCCTGTGGAGCTTTGAAACTCCATTGGCCCCAGAACATATGCAGTGGCTGTACTTGGCCAGGGGCAGAGCATCGTAGTGACCTGTGGTGGCAGAAGCGGTGTCTGGAGAAACAGCAGTATGCATAGGAAACAGATTATAAAGTTTTTATGTGTTTTCTATTTCATCTTTAACATCTGGAGCTGTGCCTTCTGTTTAATTTTCACAGGCATCTGCATGTTGGTGTGTTAATTGAATATTTTATTCCTTTTAAAATCCTTTTTGTTAGTATTAAATAGATACAAAAGAATCTTTATAGCTTATTAGTTTATGTGTAAGTTATAAAGATTACCAGTACAACAGACACTGACACTCACCTCCAGTTTGAGAGTAGAACATTGGTCTTATCTTTGAACCCCTCTGTGCATCCCTTCCCAATCGCTTCCCCTTTTGAAAAAGGGAAAATCCTTAATGCTGCTTTTAATTCTGAGCTTATCATTTCCTTTTCTTTCTGGTTTTACCATATATGTTTGTATTTCTCAACTATATTGTTTAGCCTTGAATGTTTCAAATTTCTTACAAACAGAATCAGATTGTTCATTAATTGCAACTTTATTCTCTCAACATTACATTCTTCAGGGTCATCTGCTTATTTGATTTAAATTGTAACATCTCTGTTCTAGTTGATGGGTGACACATGTACAAGAGGTTGTAGATTTTGTTCTGTTAAAACTGCAAGAACTCCACCTCCACTAGATGCCAATGAGCCCTACAATACTGCAAAGGCAATTGCTGAGTGGGGTCTGGATTATGTTGTCCTGACATCTGTGGATCGAGATGGTTAGTGTGTCATCATTGCCTCTTCCAGAAATTGGCTCTTACTAAGTTGTGATGTCATCTTAAGCAGTGGACTCTCTTGTTTATAGATATGCCTGATGGGGGAGCAGAGCACTTTGCAAAGACTGTGTCTTACTTAAAGGAAAGGTACTTGTTTTTGCATTTGCTTGTATAATTTGAGGACTTTTTCTGACTCATAAATTCATTTTATTTAAGGTCTTTACCTTAAAGCAGTGGTTATTAACCTTTTGGGGGGTTATAAACCCTTCTGATAATCTGCTGGAAATTATGTAGCCTCTTCTCCAGAAAAAATATATTGAAACATACAGGTCCGTATTTGCAGAAATTTTAGGGATACAGAAGCACAAACTTACTCATGGACCTTTAGTGCACAGAACCCCTCCTTCATATTTGAGTATCAATCTAAACTTTGAGTAATTTTATAAGAAGGGTAAAACTGCAATCTTTCTAGCACTGATTTTAAATAAATAATCATCTAGAAGTAGTTAGGATAGGATAAGCTCGCGTTGTTAGAATATGTAATCTCGATATACATGTTATCAACATTGGTAGGCCCTGGGAATTTTACCCATAACCCACATTTTATTAATATTTAATCCCATCTATTTAAAAAGCATTAAAAAAGGCATTTATGTTCATTTCCTACAGCTTATTACTAGTCTAGCACCTAGCACACTCAGTAAATGTGTTTTTCAGTGACTCTCCAATATTTTCTATGTTTTTAATAGTTCATCTTAAAAAATTTTGTTTCCAACCCCCTAGATTGATTTCACAAACTACTAATGGGTCTCAACTTGTAGTTAAGAAAACAGTGAGTTATAGGGTGTGTATGTGGTCCTTTATACATTTGTTCTCTCATGTTCTTTCATGAAACAGCTCCCCAAAAAAACTTGGCAATTGGGTTTGTGAAAAAATTTGTCAGCTGTCCTGGTCATTTCTACTGCTTGTCAAAGGGAACAGCTCTATGACCCAGTTCATATTTTAATGCTTGAATGCATAGATATATAGCCAGAATATAAATAGGAAGATTAATGTTTAGCTTGTATTTCATTTAAGCAAAGCTGATGACTCAGCAACTCAGAAAGTAGTTTTTAAAGACCATAGCACTTGTGAAATACTTGCCTAGAGGAAGGGAGGAGGGCACTATTTGAATTTTAAAATAAATCAAAGTTAAAGCAATCAGCATTCATATCCACATAAGAAATATCCCAATTTACTTTCTAAAAAAAATTATTTTATATTTAATGTTTTAATATTTATATTCTAATTTCTTTAATTTTATTTTTTAATACCTGCTTAATAAAGTTTAAAAGTATATGATCCCAAAATTTATTCTGATCATTATTTTCATGCAGATGTATTTTAACCACAATGTACATATTATTTGATGTTCTAGGTTTCTTTGTTTTAATTCCATTTAACAGTTCATATGTAAACATTTGTATGTTCATGCTGTTCTTGGCAAGGTTCTAAAGCTTACTGTGTTGAAACTGATACTGAATGGGTACTGGTGATTTCTATTTTAAGCAAGTTACGTCAGTTCTTTTCCTCAGTGTGATACTTCTCTCTTTTTCACCATAGGAATCCAAAAATTCTCGTGGAGTGTCTCACCCCTGATTTCCGAGGAGATCTTAAAGCAATAGAAAAAGTTGCTCTGTCAGGATTAGATGTATACGCACATAATGTAGAAACAGTTCCAGAATTACAGAGGTGATTCCATGTACAGAGTGGTGTTGGGAAGGGTCAGAATCTGCTGTATTTCCTCACTTTTTTCAGGGGAGAACTTTGTAATTGACTTCTGTAAAGTGAACTTTCTTTTTTAAACAAAAACAGTGTGTATCTGTTAAAGAAAAATCAGAAAATGTAGCCAACCTAAAAAAGTGTGTAAATATCACCCATAATATTTCTACCCAGTAATATCAATCACTAACATCTAAGTGTATATATACTTACATATTTATATGTGTGTATGTACTTAGGTACACATATATAGTGAGCATCTTTTTTTTCTTTCTTTTTTTAAGTATCATAATGCAAATGCCAATGCAAATTTGCAAATGCAAATTTTTTACAAAGAACAGTTTTCAAAAAGGAAGAATTATGCAAGAGCAATTGCTTTGATTTTAGTTCTTAAAAAAAACTTTAAAAAATGCATTTAGCACTAATATATGCAATAATCGATGCTGAAGAAAAACATGTAGATGTATTTTCAATCTCTTTTAAAAAGTAAATACTATGCTTTCTTACTCTTCCTAATAATTTTAGAGGTTAGGAATAATTACAGATTGTTATTCCACATCAATGACTATATTCATATTTCAGAAAAATGAAAATTTTCAGGCAAGATTAATACATTTATTTTCATTATTTTAATAAAGCATTTGGTGGTGATTTTATGAGGTTCTACACATTATTCTGTGTCATAGAAAGAAGTATGATAAACAATAACCAGCATTTCCACCAAATCATAAGTAAACATTAGGGAGCATAACAAATTCAGTGCAGAAATACTTTAAAAAAGTAGTTACTTTCCTATCAGTTTTGTGGTTATTTTTAAATTCATAAATTTGTTTCCTCTCTTCCCTGTGAACTGATCCCTGATTAAGAATGACAACCATAGCAACAAGTCAATTACACAAAATAAAGGTGTGTTAGAATTCAAATGAATGCTGGTTTAAACACCTCATCGACTTTCTGCCCTTTGGGCATTGTTGCCATTTAAACCTTGATGGTTTGGCCCCTGTTGAAGTCTAGCACACAGCCTGTTCCAACCCTATCACTTCTCATGATACCACCATAAGTGGATGCCAGGTTCTCTGGTTTCATTTAAGAAACACTATCCTTTCCAGTGAAAATTCCAGAATCGTGCATATTTACCTAAGTGATGTCGATGTTGTATACACACCAGCAGAGGGCAGCTTAGTCTTTAGAAAAGAAATGAACATGAAAGTTGCAGTTGTCTGAAATGTAGGTTCAGGTTCAACAGCTTTTTCTTTGTTCAGTACTGAGATTTTCTTCCACTTTTTTCCCCTTCTCTCTTGACTGCTGCTTGTAATCACTTACTCTCAGCTTCAGAACTCTGGTTTCTCAGTGAGGAATTTATAACCTGAATTACTTTCATTCTAGTTTTCTCTGCTCCAGGCTTTAAGTCTTTAAAGCCAGCAGAGCTGGGGGCCCAGTGAAGCCTTATTTTCTTTCCTAAAGTAACAGTTGGTCATTTGTGCACAAATGAACCATATGATATAACATAATGTCTAGAATGTACTTTTCTGGTCTTACAGGTTGTTTGCATAATTACGTACTTAGTTGAGCTTGTGGTTATTTTTGCTGACAACAGTCCTGCTGTTTTCAAGGAAAGTTCGTGATCCCCGGGCCAGTTTCGACCAGTCCCTACGTGTACTGAAACACGCCAAGGAGGTTCGGCCTGATGTAATTTCTAAAACGTCTATAATGTTGGGTTTAGGTGAGAAGGATGAGCAAGTATATGCAACAATGGAAGGTAAAGACATTTAAAAATGAAAACTTTTCCACATAATTTGAGTAATAGTAGAAATCCCATTTTAAAGGACCTGTTATGCTTCCTCCATAGTCTCAGTGAAAGTACCGTAAGAACGAAGTACACAGTGTGTAGTTATAAACCGCAGCATAAAAAGGGAAGGAAGTATGTTTTCTTAGAACTTGATGGACTGATGTGCAGGAAGATCAGGATATGAACTTTGCATCCCATTTTATTCCCTACCCTTTTACCAAGTAAAAACATGATTTGTTCACTTTTCTTATTCGGTCATCAGACAGCTTTTGAGCACTAGCCAGGTACCAGGAGCTCTGGCGAGCACTGACAGTTCACAGACTAGAAGGTTCCAGGTTCCAGGACTTTGAGGGAGAGCCTGCTACTGCACAGTCACGTGATGTGCTTTGGACTTTGCTGATCCTTAGTCCATTAAGTCCACTTACTTTGCTATTCTTGAGCTTCTTAAATTTTAAAATATGAAAACTTATTTTACCTGAAGGTCCTTGGCCAACCTGTGGTTATTTATTGGTTCAAGAGTAGTAAGTTCAAATAGTAATTAAAAGCTGCTCTTTACAACAGTGCATGCAGGTAGCTCTGTGAAAACACCTGCTAACGCAACATGTGCTCTTCTCCTGTAGCGCTTCGTGAGGCAGATGTGGACTGTCTGACTTTAGGACAATATATGCAGCCGACAAAGCGCCACCTTAAGGTACAGCTACCATGAATTACCAAATGTTCATTGGTAATTTGAATTAAATCTTTATTTTCATAGCTAAAATTAAGAGCTGCTGACTTTTTAGTATAGCGTTCCATGTATCTTTCCAAGTTCCAGTTTGCATTTTATTATCTGCATAAAGCAGCTACACTGGCACTTACTTCCCCCAAAATTGTATGACTTAAATAAACATACCGAAAAAAAGTTTTTTAAGTTGGGAAATTGCATTCATTCACACTTGGTGACCTTGTGATTTGTTTTAGAGTTATATGAGAGCCAGAGGTGAAGTAAGAAAGAAAAGTCAGTCTTCCTATCTCTATATTGGACATTTATTCATTCATTCAAGAAACTCTTCTTAAGTAGTGACCATGTACCAGACACAGTGCTAAGCAGAAGATCACAAGATGAGTAACAGTCTTGTCCTCCAGAATCTTACAAGCGTGACTAATTCTTAATTATACCTGTTAGTCAATAAAGGAATGATACAGATGTAATCTCTACGGATAATCTCATTTTCCTTTTCTGTCTTTTGGAATAGCTAATATAGTACAGAATTGATATGTTTCCCCTCCTTGCTAATTCACTGTAATTACGTTCTGGCAGAGTGGCCAACAAGTAGATTTTCTATAGAACCAAGGTGATTTAGGAAAATTCTGGAATCTTATCAGAACCAAATCTTCAAATCTAGGTTGAAGAATACATTACTCCTGAAAAATTCAAGTACTGGGAAAAGGTAGGAAATGAACTTGGATTTCATTATACTGCAAGTGGTCCTCTTGTGCGTTCTTCATATAAAGCAGGTGAGTTAGACTACAGGGGATGATTTTATTTAGACCATAGTTTTAAACATTAAAATTAGAATAGCTGTGACTGCCTTTTGTGGTAGGAAAAAAGGCTTTTTCTGGAGCATCCTTAAGAGCTTTGCACCATAAGTGTCTATTTGACTGCATTGCTGCTTGCACCATTAATGTATTTGTGTTTTTCCTCCTAGAAGCAAAAGAAAAGAAATCATAAGATTATTTTCTCTATAGAAATGTTTAGTGTAATTTTATTAGCTACAATGCTATTTTTTACCTTTGTAATTTCAGCTCTTCTTTTAATCAGTAGCTTGAGCTGACTTATGAAAATAAAAGCCTTTTCCAAAAGATAAAAAGTCATATGATAATGCCACCAAAAGGTCTGTAAAAACATATCTGAAAGTTGAATTTAATCCAAAAAACATTTATTGTGTTTCCCTTGCTGATTGGACTTAATAATTATAATTGTTTGAAAAATAAACAGCTGGTTATTTTTTGGTTATGTCTAAACTATGTTATTACTATTAATGATCTTTTAAATGGCTGTATTACATATTGAGGTCTAAATCATAGATATGTTTAATTAGACATAAATTCTATTTGTAAAAATTAATGTTTAAGTAGTAGTAATATTCATTGTGTTCCCATAAAGAAATTGAAGACATTTTAATGTACTAACAACAGCTTATTCTAGTTATGAAATCCAAGAATTTGATTCAACACTGATTGACAGGATGTGGGGACTTTGGAAACCAATAATTATAAGTGACTTATTCTTCTTTAAGCAGTGCTGCTGGCAAACTAAAAATGTATATAAAGGTTAGAACCAACATCAGCTTCCATAATGGTTAAAGTAGAATAATATCATTTGAAAGGAGTTTTTAATTTTTGTTGGGTTTTTTACTGTTATTTCGTGTTGAGGGTTTTTTGGTTTGGTTTGGTTTTTGGTAAGGAGAATTTCTAACATTTATGAGGAAGAGAATTATGAACTCTTTATTGCTTTTAAAATTACTAGTACAAGATCAAATTATGGAATGTAGAGCCTTAGATTCAGATGATCTATTAAGATCTGATAATACAGTTCTACTCCTATCAGACGTCGGCGAGCTCAGTGTAGGGCAGCATGGGTTACTCGCTCCATTACTTGGCTAGGTTATGAGCCTTGGGATTCTTGGTGATTGTGTACAGATACAATCATTGCAACTCTACTCATATATTAAGATGACAAAAAGTTCATCAAATTCCTCATAAGGTCAGTGCTGAGCTCTGCCAATAAACATTGAACCATGCTGTAACAGTGATAGACTAAATGGAACCCTACTGACCTGAAAAGTGATGAAAATGCCCCACCCAAGCAGCTAACTTACTGCACAGACACATCTTACAGGATAGAGAAAAAGCAAGTCCATTATAAATGAAGAGTTCTTGCTTCCCTAAAGGGGAATAAGCTAAAGAGATTCCATCAGATGAATCTGCTCAGCTGCAATGAGGTCTGCGTTATAAACATCAGTCCAGGCTAATAACGTAGCAGAATTGCTCTCTGAAATGAATTCTGCCAACAGTAGTACTTTGTCAGTGATGAGGAATAGATAGTGCTCATAAAGTGGAATAAATGTACAGAAGCACTGCATTGATACAATAGGGTCACCCTTTATAATATTGAGTTACTAGAAAGAATGATATTAGAAACTGTATAATAAAAAAATTTTTTAAGAATAATGACTAATCATTATGGTTGGGGAAAGGGTCAAAGATACAGGGGATGTATAAGGTTAGAAAATTATTGACATTGAGATTTGAGAAGAGAGAAACACCAGTAAATACGGAAGTCTTCTTTAAAGGGGAACACTGAAGTATAATTATTATGAATTGTACTTTAAATTGATAGTAATGTATTTTTATTTTTCTTGAATAGGTGAATTTTTCCTGAAAAATCTAGTGGCTAAAAGAAAAACAAAAGCCCTGTAACACTTAACAAGATGTTCAAGATCACAGAAATTTTTAAAATGTGATTCCAGTTGGTAACAGAGATGATGGTAAAATGGCTAGACTTAGACATGTCCAGGTCTTTTTGTTTTAAGAAAAATGTCAATAAGCTATGCATGTTTAATTATTGTAATTCATCTATCTTTTAACGTATCTTCTTTGTCCCAATAAATAATTGCTTGTTATGATATAATCATAAACATCTTCGTAAGAGTCTGCCATTAACAGTATAATTTTAAAAACACATTAAAAACTTCTAGAAAATCTTTTAAGCCTCTGTTACCTATGCATCATTGTCACATTTCATTTCTGAAGTGACATACTGTGATGAGTCAATATAGATTGAGACTATGATCAGTTTGCTTATAATTCGCATATGTCCTTTGCGTAATAGTATAACATCATTGGAATAATTTAGAAAAGCTTAAGAGTTTCAGGGTTGATTCTTCGCATTGATATGACTAATTTAGACCTACAAAATAATTTTATATTGATTCCTTGTTGAGAATCTCTGTGAAACCAGGACCATGATGTTGTCCAGGATGGGGAAATAAAACCTAAGAATAAAATATTAACTCTCACTTTATAGTAGTTTACTACATCTCATGCACCACTCATTTTATTCCTCGTATCACTCTGGTGGAGGTGGTTGTATTCTGTGATGGTAATGACCTGAAGGATGAATTTCTTTCCTAAGTACCAGAACTCAAATTCATCTTTTCACTCTGAATCCTTTTTTTGTCCTATATCTCACAAAGGAAGTATTTAGGTGGGAATGTTGTAAAATATGTAATGTGGGTAACCAGTTCTGTTTTGAATTTTTAAATATATAATTAATTTTTAAAATAAAATGTGTAACTGAAAATTAGCTATCTTTTAATTTAACTCAGGAGAGCCATATATACTCTGACTCACTTTCCTTATAGATCCTAATAAATTTTACTGTGTAAAATTAACACCATCAACTTTAAATTTTAACATCTCTAGCAACTACTCTTCTTAAAATTTATTATTTTACAGGAAAAGTGGATTACTTTTCAGACTGGTTTTGTAACATAATCTGATGTTTCCTCGTTTTGCACAGTGTGGGCAAATGGTATTGAAATATTTTAGTAAAAGAATCATTTTGTCAAGCGGAATTTTCATGGAATCCCAATGTAAAATAATTTAAATGGCATTTTATTAGGACAAATGTATGTTAAACATTCAGATTTGTAACAACTATACATAAAAATAATGAATGATACAATTAAGCTATTTTGATACAAATGTGAAATTGAGAGTCATGGATGACATTTGCCATCTTTGTCAGACCTCAGTGGTCTACTTATCCTTTTGTTTTTGATTACATAGTATTGAGAAAAGTTCTGACTGATGCAGCTAAGTATCAGTAAATTAGTAAATATTGGTAAATTTTTAAGAAATTAAAACATCTAGCAGTCTCAGGATACTCCCCAGTTAAATTTAATCCAAAAACCTGAAAGAGGCTTAGCAGGAAATATTCAAAGTGGAATCCAAAATAGTATCTCCAGAATTTGTTGTGCATCCATTCATTATTGCATAACTGACCATTATACCAAGACTAGAATATGTGACCAGTTGCCTGGGTCTTGCTGGACCTTTGAATGTGGTGAACATGTGCTGTAGAGGTGTTGTCCCTTGCACTACTGCGTAAGAATGGACAGGCTCGAATTTGAAAAGGCAAAGGTAGTGCTTCGACCTTCCTCAACAATGATGCATTAAGAAGTGCATTTAGATGCACAGACATGGCAGGAGGCCTATACAAAATTTCTTGATTGGGCAGCACACGTTAATGCATCAGTGGTCTCCAATGTGTTCAAATTTGGCATGTGCCCATTTTAGTACATCTGATCGTTTTCTTTCTGTAGCACAAATGGCATTTTTAAGAAAGTGAAAGTGACAAATGTGCATGGTTTTTAAGAAATCGACTAGTACAGGGGTCCCTGTCCCCTCTCCAACCACTGAATCAGCCAGCCCTGACACCCAGTTCCTATTTGGTGAATTAATATCTTTATTAATGAAACCAGTTTGAATAGGAGTTTCTCTTGCTTGAAGCCGAAAGCATCTTGATTTTTAGAGATAGTATCACTATTATTACATTAAGAAACATGAGCACCAGTGACCTTAGGCAAAAGAGTGACCTTAGGCAAAAGAGTGAGAATAACACCCTAAGAAAGATTTGGAATGTGAGTAGAGCAAAATAGCAGGAGCAGCAGCTGAGAGGGATGTGAGTACGTGCCCTTCTCCCCCTGGGCACTCCCAGCCACTCAAGCTGCGCACACATATTTGAACAGATGTTTGTGCTAATAAAATACCATTTTAATTATTTTTACTGGGCTTCTGTGAAAATTTCATTTGACAGTCATTCTCTTGCTAAAATTTTGACCACCACATCTTAATTTTCAAGAGCTCTTCTCTGATTATTCTTTTTCTTTCTTTCTTTTTTAAAATAGCATCCTGTTCTTGTTTCATGGCTACAGGTTCTTCCGTTTCTCTCTAAGGATAATTAGTGTTTTGAAGTTGTGGTTTTCTGCATTGAGCATTGTCTCTGTTTCCTTTGTTTGTTTTAGTCTCTGCCTTTTGTGTTGAAGGCTTTCCTTCAACTCCGTGGCTGTGCACTTTCACACTAAGTGATGAGCCACTCCAAAGCTGTTTGGAAGCTGGGGTGGAAGGGCTATGTAACTAATAGAGTTTCACTGTAGAGTGTTTAGGAGGTGAGCTGGGTTTCTCAATGAGTGATTCCCAAATGTCAGAATTATTTCCCTAAAGTCATTCGAGTTTTCAAAATAATTATAATCCTCAAGTCTTCTGCCTTGAGTGTTATAAACTTGGCTTCTGGCTTTCTCAGAGCCAAATGAGTAAAAGCAAGAGGGTAGGGGAGTGTGGGTCTCTGTTCGGTATGCAGGCTTTTATTTAAAGTTCCCTTCTTTCCAGGGAACAACACCCTCCCCAAGTCCGAAGCTTTCTGATTCTATTCCTCCTGAAAGTAAACCTCTAATGTCCCATGAGAGTAAGGAGTGGGAAAGATAGTTTCTTGGTGTGGGGTAGGGTAGAGACTTGGGTGCGTTTGACTCTTCCTTGTACAATCTACTATCAAAGTCCCCTGTTTTTAGGCCCACACCTAAACCCCACCTCTTGTGGTATGTGGTGCCTCCAATTCTTGGGATCTTCTAAGGGGCCAATTACGTACATCCAGAAGGCAGTTCCTTGTCTGAGCACTGGAGTTTCTGCTTGCTTTTCTTTATAATAAGTTACTTAGCTTTCCATTGCTCTCCACCTTCTGAAAATTGGTGGGCATTTCTCTTCTACCGGTGCCTCCTTTCCCATTTTTTGTCCTTGTCAGTTTATAGCTTTCTTATTCCTTTAGTGCCATTTTAGGAAAGTTCAGAGAGAATGAAAATAGTGCATATGTTATTTCAACACAGATGACCAACAGTCCAGACAGTGCTCTGACTTGCTGGCTTTGCTTTAGGGCAAACTTGAAGATAGCTAGTGTTGGACTTAGAATGCATAAGGCTTTGTTTTGGTGCAGAACTGTACTTGTTGCTATAGTTCTCCCTAAACAGCTGAATCAGTTTCTTTAGCAAAGAACCCTCCCCTACTCCCACCTACCTTTTTTCTCCTTGACCCTGAGGGCTGGGAAATGTAGTCACATGGGTGTAAATGCCAGGATGTAAGTCATTGTGCCTCTGAGGTGGTGAGATGAGAAGGTTGACTGTTCAAGTTAAAGACTTAGGGTTAAGGCCCCAGCGTGTGCCCCTCTCCCACCTCCTTTTGGATAGAGCTTCTGCTGTCCTGCTGGGCATGCTTCCTTCTCTGGCCTTCAAACCAATGTTCCAGTTTATCCCTCCACCCTCCCCTTCCCACCCTGGTAACTGTAGTTTGTTTTCTATGTCTGTGAATCTGTTTCTGTTTTGTAAATAAGTTCATTTGTGTTGGGTATTTTTGTTTGTTTGATTGGTTGGGTTTTTTAGATTACACATATAATTGATATTATATGGTATTTTTCTTTCTCTTTCTGGCTTCACTTATTATGACAATCTCTTGGTCCATCCATGTTGCTGCAAGTGGCATTATTTTATTTTTTATGGTGAATAGTATTCCATTGTGTGTGTGTGTATTATATATATGTGTGTGTATGTGTGTGTGTGTGTGTGTGTGTATTACATACTACAATGGCTTTATCCAGTCATCTGTTGATGGACATTTAGGTTGCTTCCATATTTTGGCTATTGTATATAGTGCTGCTGTGAACATTGGAGTGCATGTGTCTGTTTTAATTAGCATCCCCTCTGATATATGCCCAGGATTGGGATTGCTGAATCATATGTTAAGTCCATTTTTAGTTTTTTAAGGAACCTCCATACTGTTTTCCATAATGGCTGCACCAAACTAGAGCAGCCGTCTTGAACTGTGAGATAAGAGACTTGTGTCAATGGTGGCAGAGCCCAGGTAAAGAAGCCTGAGCCTCTGGTGACTACTGAAGTGCCCTGGACCTCCATGTGTGAGAGAAGTACATTTCTGTTCTGTTTAAGACACTTATCTTTTTAGTCTCTATTGAGCAGCCAAGTTTAAATACTAACTAATGTAATTTGTAAGCATGTTTATTCTAATGCCTTCAAAATTAATGCCTATTAAAATTAAGAAAAATGTATATTCACCTAAAATAATCTCCCATGTTACTAGCGGTGTATTGTAAATGCACGTCTACAATGAGTAGTCTCTGACCTATATTCAGGGAAAAGGAAGGGAGGAAGGGAGCAAGAGGGCACTGTATCCAACCTATCCTCTGAAGTTTAAAGGTCCTTTAGAAGTATTATTTTGCAAGACTGGCACTAATGATATAGTTCTTCCTGAGTTTTTGGTCTAAAACTTTAATACAGTGCCAGTGTATGAATAAACTAGATGGTAATATCTAGTTTGGGGCTGCAAGCTCTAGAAAGCTAGTTTCAGTCTCTTTAGTGTAACTAAGTTAATATCTTTTTTTTTAAGAAAGTATATTTTAAAATGAAAACCTTCAGTGATTCCATTTACCATTTTAATCATTTTAAAGTATACACTTCAGTAGGATTAAGTATATTCACTATGTTGTGTAACCACTGGTATCTCCATTTTGACAATTAAATGAAGCCCAAACTTTAGCCTGAAGTTCAAGGCTTTCTACAGCCTCTCCTTAGTCTAAACTTCCAGTCTTCCCCAGCTATTCCTCTTCATGGTCCCTTCAATTCCAAGCAAAAAAGCAACTTGCTTTTCCCTAGAACCAGTCTGAATTTTCCTGCATACATCTTTTTGCTCCCATTGCTTTTGACACAGACTGCTCTTTTGACCCACCTTTCCCTGCTAAGGTCATGTCTATTATAAAGGCACACCTCAAATACCAACCTATCTCCAGAAGTCTTCCTGTTTTCCTTGGCAGGAGTAAACTACCTTTGTACCCACATGGCATTTACGGCTATTTTCATATTTGCTCATGTGTCTTAGCTTCTCTGCAAGATTGCTGTCATTCATCTATGCCCTCCATTTCCTAGCACCTCACAGCATCTGCCTTATAGTGGGTACACAGACACCCAATTTGAAATAGTCTCAAACGTGAGAACAAGTGAATTTACATAGGAAACTAGGCCTTATTTTCAGTAGTTTGTCTGGAACCCTCCCTGCTCTTCCCCATCCCTAGACCCCTGCAGAACCTCAGACCCCTTTGTAGTAGGTGGGAGTCCCAGGGGAGGCGGGGAGGGGAAGGGCATGTACTCACGTCCTTCTCAGCTGCTGCTTATGCTGTTTTACCTTATCCGTCATCTGATTCTTCCCCTGGGATGCTATCCTGTCAGCCTGCTTAAGGCCACATTGCTCCCTGTAGTAATACCTCTGAAATTAGGATGCTTTCAACTTCAGGTAAGAAAAGCTCGTACTTCATCTGTTGGGACTTTGAGCACGTTACTTAATCTTTCTAGCCTTCTGCCCTCCATCTGAAAATGAACACTGTTTAGTGTTACTGATTAAAATACATCACCTACTACTGTTTCCTAAACTCCAGTCAAAGGCCTTACATGAGGAATAGATGAGAAGGTGCACCTAAAGGGCTCAGCAGAGTGCCTGCCCTGTAAGTCTGTGTTAATTACTGTACTCAGTGATTCCAGAGTCTACATGTGGCTCTGGGTCAGTGGGGCCAGTTTTATAGTGCCTAACAGGAGTGTCCATCACCTGCCAGCCATTGCCAGTAAGATCTTTGTGTAAACATTGATCTCATGTAATCCACATAACAACTTTGAGTTAGGGATGAATTATCTCTATTTTATAGATGAGGAAAATAAGGCTTTTGGGTAACTTAGCCAAGATATCACTTGCTAATAAGTAATGCAATCAGGATTAAAAGCTGGAAGTCTGAAGTTGAATAACATAATTTCTGGAGAACACACTGTAGGAGAGAGATTTTACTTTTTTATATACCCTTTTGTATCTATTTGAATTTTTTAAAACCGTGTCCATGTATTATTTTCGATTTTAAGTACTAGTTAATAATCTCACATAAAATATTAGCTAATAAAAATAGAAATCTTGTATCAACTTTTAAAAAACACACGGTCTTTAATTTCCTTAATAGGGGAAAACAAGGCTAACTGTCTTCTTTCAACTTTTCACACAAAGGCCTCAAATTGCTGTTTTAAGTTACCTGTCCAGTTACTGGGGTTTTTTTCCCCCATTATAGCCAGTTTACATGGCTCTATGAAATGCCTTTTGTATTTTCCCTCAGTTACTAATTCTCCTCCCTTTTAATTAGTATATTTTATGCATAACTATTTACTTATCAATCCTAGGCACTGATACATCCTGCAACTTAAAACCAGTGCCTTATTTTATCTCCTTTAGGCAAGACATCTTTGGGTTATAATCCCTTTAATATAAGATTATTAAACAGAATACAAGAATATTTTCAAGCAGAAATGTAAAGCAAATTCTAACTAATAAGCTCATCCTCACTTCAAAGTCTTATGGCTCATCTATGTTCAAATACTCGTGTTTGTCTCTTTCTGGTGTTTTGCTTCTGGTTCTCTGGTCTGCAAACTTCTGTCTTAAAGGGTCAGATAGCAATTTATATAACCATTTAAAATGAAATGTAAAAATGTAAAAGACATCTTAAGCTCACAGGCAGCTAGCTAGATTTGGCCCATGAGCTTTAATTTGCTGATACCTAGTCTGTTTGCTAAATTCCCTCCCTTTCTTGCATCATTTAAAAGAACAATGTAATGCCCTTTTCTCAAAATAGTGAGTGATATTTTCCTATTTAATGTCAGACTGTCATGACTCATTAGTTACATGTACTAGACAAAAAATACACCCACACAGTGGCTGATACAGAGTATTTTATTTATATATTTGATATCTGTACAGATGTCTCTGTCCTCATCTTTATCTCTGTAGATTCTTACTGAACCGCAAAATTCCTAAAGGATGAGGCTTGCATCTGTTTAATACAATTTGTACACTCTCAGCGGAGCACAAGCATCAAAGGGACATCTGACATATTTCAATAATGATAAACACAAGAGAAAATCAAAGTCAACAAGAGACAAGAAAAAAAGCAGATGAAAACACAAAATTTCTTATTTCAGGATTATGCCATACATAACTTGTAATATCTACTTTTTTAAGTTTATACATGAGATTATACTGTTTTTATTACTTAAAGGCAAAGGGGGAAACTGCAGTGAATTACAGGAATAAAATGCAAAGTAAAGGTAACAAATATTTCTGGCTCTTGGACTAAAAAACTAATGATCTGTGAGGATAAATGAGAAGTGAAGAGGTCTGAAGTAAATTTTCATTTCACCACATGATCTTCTCATGTTAAAAAAAACTGCCTTTTAGTCTTACTGATTGATTGGAAATGGGCAGTGATGATCTTTTTGGACTAAGGAAAAATACGATGCAGTTCATTAAAACAAAAGGAGCAAAGGAACAATAACCAAATGATACTTGTAGGGTCAGTTCTAATGTGGAAGCACAGGGGGGAAAAGTTGGACCTCATTCTGCCCATTGCATCCTTCTAAGTTCAGAGAGACAGGAAATGGCAGTGGAGGCCACCTCACTCAATTAATCCAGAAATCTCTAAATTTCCATGACACTTTGGAAAAGTCAACAGGTGTAGCTTAGTATTTAATATAGCAATTTTATGGTTTAAAATACATACTTAATGACAAGTAAATAAACCGATGATCAGAAAAACAAGAGTGCCATTCCCATTAAAATGTGATATTAAACTGCTGCCTAAAGACATTTTATAAAGTAAAAAGTGTTTAAAGTTTAATTTTACAAAAATCAACACCATTAAAACCAACATGATTATTTGCTACTCATCCAATCACTGAGGTAACAATATTATAAAAATATGTAAAAAATATTCTAGTTTGATAATTACCAGATATGCTGATTCCCATACAACTAGTATAAATGTGATTATTAAAAAAATAGTTTTGTTTCCTTAAAAGCACTTGGTTCATTTACCACTGAATATCAGATAAATATTTGCTATCCTAAAGTACCAAAAAAATTACAGATAAAAATGGCAATGTTTATATTCTGGGTTTCTTGTTCGGTATATCCTGAAGACTGAACTTTGGAATTTCACCAGAAGCGGCATATGGAATTCTCTTTGAAGACACCTTTTTGCCAATTGTTTCAATCTAGAGGGGAAAAAAATTTTTTTTAATCTTTTTAGAGAGAAAATTACTAACAATTACAATACATAAATGTAAAATCTCTATAGTGCAGTATAATAAGGAGGAAAACCTAAGTGATTTTTTTTTTTAAAGCAGAAGTTTCTCAGGTTGTCTGGGTTAATACAAAAGATCTTTGGTTCCTTCCACATTTTTTATGTTTCTAGAACCAGTCTACACTCCATCTTTCATATTCGTATTTAGACACGCTCACTCCTGTCATTCTCAGCACCGGACCCGTTCAGAGTAGGCAGGCATATGCCACTATCATCGTAGTAGCACACACACAAGCAGTAAACAGACCAGATTGTTTTTTAATGAGCAAAAAGCACATTTTTATTATGTTAAGCCGTTACAATTTTAGGTTTTATTTATTATAGCTGGTTACTTCAGTATAGCTACCTAAGCTAAGTAGTATGTCACCTTACTAGAAGAAACACACACAGCTTATATATATACATAAACACAAGTATACACAAATACACACACACACTTTCCATCTCTTTTTTATATTGCTAATGGGACTGTAAAATTCCACAACCCTTCTGGAATACAATTTGACAGCATTTATCAAAACTCTTAATTATGTACTACATATTTGTGCTTATTTATGTGATTACCTTGCAGGCCAGAATGTTAATTCACATTCTTTCCAACTCTATTCTAATGTCTGTTTTCCTTATTCTAAAATAACTTGCACAAGCTGTAACAGCATAGTTTTTAGAAGTTCGGGTTTCAGAGTCTAAAAAGGCTCCAGTTGGAATCCTGACTGATAACTGCTGTTTCCTAAACTTGTGAAGGTCTTTCTTCCTCATTTGTGAGTGGTGTTACCCACCTACCTCAAAAGGCTGTGGTAAGAATTCAACTAGATAGTGCTCAGCACAGTGTCTGGCAGAAAAGAAGTTAGCCTTCAATAAATCAATGGTAGTCAATTTTCATTTTGCATATTACATTTTAAATCTTTTCCCTGCTATCCAAAATCATCAGTCTTTAAAGACACTTCTTTTTTAATAGTCATAACTTTATCTCCTCTCTACAGCAGAGTTAAATATACTACACAATTTTCATAAATGTCTTTTTAATTAAAAATAATATCTAATTCTGACTCATACCACAAAGGGTTTTTGCTTCGTATTGATCAATTATACAATAATCAATTATAAATCTTATTTAGTGACTTGTAAATACACTTTCTTTAGTGATTCCATCCTAATTTTTTTTAATCCTTGCTAGCAAAAGTTAAGTTATAAGTTCTTTTATAAGAACTCAAACTCATTTTAATATATATCCTCTATGTATCTTCTCCTTTTGATGAGTAAAACAGGAATAAGAGAAAATGTGTCTGTGCCTGCAGATAATCTTAAAAAACAAACAAACAAAAAAACCTTGCTGAGTTTCAGTCATGACAGGAAAAAACAATCATGTTAACTCGCTAAGGAGGGGTGGGACAGAAGAGCCCCCAGGGTCCTTGCTGGAGTGTGCACAGACAAGGATGCCATCTGAGTTTTGCTGCAAGTTAATCTCTCATGAATGAGAAATGGGCACTGAATTCTAAATAAGGATCTTCAACAAGTCAGTGACAAGAGAACCAGATCAAATACTTAGAACAGCACACAGGGCCTTCTCAGTACCTCTCCAAGACAGCGGGTGTCGAGCAGACGCACACAGCCAGCTCTGAACACAGCCCTGCGCTGCTCTGCTTGGGGACTGTGCTGATGCAACCTCCTGGCAGATTTCTTTATCCTCCCTGACATCCCCCCAAGCCTCCCACTCCATGTCCACACTGCTCTGAGGAAATGGAAAGTAGCTCCTTTTCTTAACACTTTTGGGGCCCCTGGTAGAACTGAAATAGATGCAACATCAAACATACTGTTCAGGTTTCGGTCAGCGCTCTAAATGTTCCATAATTAGCTGACAAACCCTGAATCAGAAGAGGGCCGGAGCCCCTGCATCTCTCGCACCTCATTCAGACCTCTCCCAGCACCAGCACAGTGCTGAGCACTCAGGGTCCAGGATCCTGTACCAACATGTGACAATTACACTGAGTACTGTACTTTTCACATTCACACAGCAATAAGTGACCTGGCTTCTGAGGGGGTCAGTGTGATGCAGACAGTTTTGCAGAGCAGCTTTGGAGGCTCCAGGAAAAAAAATTTTAATTTGTAATTTATTTTCTTACTTGACATTTATATGAGGTAAGGCAAGGCATATCTTGCCCCTACATGATAGGCAACTGATGACTTCCTAGATACTACGTAAGAGAGACCCATACTGAATGACCTTTAGATCATAAATTTAAGGAGGGAGTGGACTAATTCACAAATACCCCAGAGATTCCCAGAGAACTGACTGACATGTTGCCCCAGAGTTATGTTATTGCTAAATGAGAAAATACTAAAATTCTAAAACTCAAAGCCTTTAAAAAAGCAAATGACCAAACAAATGAAACAAAACCAATCCAGGGTCATGCTTACCTGGAAGCCAATGGTTTGTAGTTCATTGTGGAGCCCGTCCAGGACACGCCGTCCATCAAAGATAAAGGCTGGCTTCAGCATTTTTTTATGAATGCGTTCATAATCCAGTTCCTGTAAAGACAGAACCAAAGAAACAATCAGAGCACATACATGCACACATACATACTCAACCCCAACTGATACTAGAACACCCCTAAAACCCTCCTTCATCTCATGTACGTCACCTCACCTTAAACATGTCCCACTCAGTGCAAATAACAACAGCATGGGCACCATCACATGCTTCATAGGGGTCCTTGGAAATGGTCACAAGCCGGGCCACTGTAACAACCCAACAAAAAATTGGAATAAGAAAGGAGTGATTTCAAATTATGCATTTTAACACTGGGATTGCAGTGGGAGTTGGAGGTCTGACAGAGTGGAAAAGTCTGGTTGAAGTGTGAGTGAGGATAATGGTAGGGAGCCTGAAGTACCCCTAATCTTGCCCCAGAAGCATCTCCTTAGAATCTCTGGGGCTTTTTAGAATATATTGGAAAATCATTAGACTAACCCACAGCTGATTACTTGAAATCAAAGTTGATGGAAGCAATGTCTGAGAGTTTAATTTTAAAGAAATGAGTTTGAAAAGAGGGCCTACCAATGAAATAAATGATAAAAACTGAATTATCAAAGGTTTCTAGAGAACAAACAAGTTTGGGGGCCCAAACTCAAAGTGACACATGAGACACAAAGCCTTACTTACCTTGGTCATCCTCTGAGACTCCTGGATGAGAAAGATCCACAACTATTTGTTCCCTTGGTACTTTCGGATCATATATATGGAGGTGTGCACCTTCATCCATCAAATATTTGCTAATATATATACTAGACGACTCTCTGAAGGGAAAAAAAAGTCAGTATTCCTAAGCTCTTAAATGGCATATATTCTAATACCTAAGGGGTTTAATCGTACCAGGTAAGATTCTATTTCTTGTGAGGATATGGCTGCTCACTTCATTTTTATTCTTTATACTTTATACATACATGTATTTCACACACATCCACCATCACAAAAATCAGAGAGGAGTTCACATTCTCAAAAAGGTTGAAGTATTTTTATGAACTGATACCTTGTATCACCAGTGTCCTTTTTGAATGCAAACCCCAGAATAGCTATCTTCTTATCAGTCACGGTATTAAACAGACTGTCTATAATCCGGGAAGCAAACCTCCTTCTCTGGTAGTCATTCATGTCTATGACCTGAAATCACATGTACAATTATGCAGTGATCAGTTAAGAGGTGCATCCTGTGCTACACACTGCTCACGGCTTCATGGTGAGTATTCTTGTCTGAATACAAGCCTAATAAATTAACAGGAGGCAAAGATTAACCAACCTATTTAGTATCTACAGATGGGGGAAAAAAAAAAGAATTACCCATCATCCACCCCCCTTCCTTATAGCCATCCTGATAATTTAAATTTTCATTTGGCTTAACTTCCCATGCACCAGGCTGGGACGGATGTAAAGAGAGGGGGCACAGCTAAATTTCACTCCCATCTGAGGTCCAGCCATGAGGCCAGCCTAAAAAAGGCACACAGAACACAGTGTTCTCCATAGCCAACTTCTCCAAAGCCTGTGGAAGCAATTAAATCCCAAAATACTCCCTCATACGCTTACCCCCGACCCCTCACCAAAACTGTGAGTAGAAAGTGAACAGAGAATAGTCAAAACAATGCACAAAGTTATATCTGCCTCTGGATGAGCCATAACACCACGAACATCTGGCAAAATTTGTAATTCAATGTTATGCATAAAAGTGTCAGATTGCCTAATCTGTTATTCTCCTAAGAGTTTATAAATAAGACGACATACTGGTGACTAGATGAATATAAGGAATGAGTTTTATTTAAGGCTCTAAGCTTCTATAAGCTGTCTCAGAGCCTGAGAGCTTGGGAAGTGAGTCCAAAGTGTTGGAAAACCAAGTCTTTATCTGCATTTTCCCTACAATGGACAGTAAGATAAAGCCAACATAATGGATTGAGTGAAATAAACTTAAAAGTGTACATTTCCCTAAAAATGTGCATTTTCTTACATTCCCACTCACTGCCAAAATCTGAAAAACCATAGACTTGGGGAAAAAATATTTACAAAAGGTATGAACACTGGCAGCTATCCTGAACAAATTACTTAACATCACTAAGCGTCAGCTTCCTTGTCTATAACTGGGGATAACATTAATGATGAGAACTAAGATACTACATGTAAAGGGCTTAAAAGAGTGCCTGGCACAGAGTTTAAGCACTCAGTAAATATTAACTCTATTTCCATCTTGAGAAGGGTCTCTAATCTTAGCTCTGTGAATCTGGGAAGAGACAAAACAAATTTCAACCATTTGGAAGCATTACAATACAGGTTCTTCCTTTATTTTTATCTTACGCCTTTCAAGATAGAGAAGACGTAATTGAAAGTGGCAGTTTTTGCTTTACTCTAACTCCAAATTTAGTCATAAAATTGAAGGAATACTGGTTTTATCATAAACTTCCATCACAGCTGATTACCAAAAAACACATTATAAACACAGAAGCCCAATAAATAAACCTAAAATGAACAAACTGAATATAATAATGAGTACCTGGAAAAAAATTAATCCTATCAAAAACATTTGATAAAGTAACATGTTTTAATTAGAAGTTAATCATAACTTGTTGACTCTAAGGATTAATACCTGCTGCCAATAACGAGCTACTTCAGGCAAATTTAGGGCCTCACAGAGATAAACCAAATTCAGAACATCCTTTTGAAAGCAACTCCCACCAAAACCTGAATAAAGAAAAAAAAAAAGACAATATTTTCATTTAGGAACCACACAACTGAATCATGTAACAAATTTCTTTGTCATACTAATCAGCCTATGCTAGGATTTTTAATGATAAAATTTGGATGTTGGAAAATCAGTGGGTTTATAAATTGGGTGAAATTTGCAAGCAACCAATCAACCCTACAGATAATTTCCAAAGAGTTTTCTAGCTAAAGTTTTATTATGGTGACATTTTCTATCTTTTCCCTTATTCATCTGGTATCACTGCCCCACATCTCTAATTCTACCATACAGCTGGCAAACTTTTATAGGTCAGATAGTAAATATTTTAGCCTTTATGGCCCATAATGTCTCTGGCACAACTATTCAACTCTGCCTTTGTAGCTCAAAAGCAGTCACAGACAACATGCAATCAAATGGGCATAGCTATGTTCCAATAAAACTTTACTTACAAAAATAAGCAAATAAGCTGTGGGCCAGTTTTGACCTGAGGGCTATGGTTGCCCACCCCTTTTCTAGCACAATGCACTGTACAGTGAAGGTGGACGTGAGCTTTGGAATCAAGAACTCATTAGTTGTATGACTTCGAGCAAGTTATAAAAATTACCTCTGATCCTTAATCATCTATATAATGTAAATACCAGCACCTCTGTAATAAGTTATAAGGATTAATAAATAAGATATATAAAGTGCTGGTTCAAAACTTGATGCATAATGTGCCTTCAGTAAATAGTAGCTATTTTTATTAAATGGTCACTAGAAGAAAATATCAGAAAGATTTAAAAGGCTAGGAAATGGCATGAGGTCCCAAAAATATAGGAAGGGCTCCCTATGGCCCAAACTCTAAAAGTCTCTATTTACCTTGACATCAACCTTATTAACTTATATCCAAAAATACTTCTCCTTAAGCCCAATAGTTATGTTCTACAAATCTGCCACAAACGTTGAATTAGCATACACTAAAGCATTGTTCCTAGGGAAAAGACAGCATTAGGTGCCTGTGAGCTTCTGGTCACATTTTTGTCAACTGATCGACACATAATCTTGTTTTATGTGTGTTTCTGTTTAAAGACACATTTTAAAATAAGATTGATGGATTAACATTGAACTCACAGCCAACAGCACTGTAACTCATGCCTGACTGAATGAACCTTATTAAACCGCATGTATTTTCCCTGTAAGGAACATCACAGCCTTCTGGTGCTTGGAAACACTGGACAAAACTTCAGCAATATGCTTGGAGGCCATTTTAAACAGTGGAATCACACAAAAATACAAAAAATGTGGCAAGAAATAAACCACAAAAAGCAAAATGTTTTTTGTGGGAGCTGAAACAAGAAAATAACAGTATTGCCTTATTTATCTTCAGCTGAGAATGTATGTGTTGGGTGACTCAAAATTTTTAATGCTCTGTTCATGCCTGCAAATGACCACTAAAGCATCATGAGTACCGATGCTGGTGTTACAAATAAACTTCAGCACATAGGCTAATTCACAAATATGAAATCCACAAATAATGAGGATCAACTGTATTTTACCAAGGCTGCATTTCCAAAACTGCATTAGTAGGAAAAGCAAATGATAGGGAAATTTTCCTTACTTGCTTCAGTAAAGTGTTACAACATTTCCTATGTGGTCTCCCAAACTTACTTGTCCTAAATGTTCTAACCAAATACTAATATAATCCTCCTAAAACACTGACCTATGTTTATTCTACTAATCAGTCAGTAATTATTATACAATATAAATTAATAGGCTGAGGCTACATGTATAATGGAATCATTATTTTATTTTAAGGGAGTTAAGCTAAGCAAAGGCTTCCTTAAAGTTAGAGACCTAGCTAAATAAACCTACTTTTATGTACAGAAATTTTTCAATTTACCAACACTGGCTTTCAGAAACTTATTTCCAATTCTCTGGTCCATTCCAATGGCTGTTGCCACCTCTTCTACATCAGCTCCTGTTGCTTCACAGAGGGCACTTATAGAGTTAATGCTGCTAATTCTCTGGGCAAGAAAAGCATTTGCTGCCTTTAAAAAAAAAAAAAAAGAAAAGGAAGACTACGATGAGCTGAAATAGGAATTGTGTGCTTCTGCATTATATTTCATTGAGTTGATGCAAATTACTGAGGGAGATATAAAAGTTACTGATGGACTTAGTTTGAGGAGGCAATGGATGGGCTGAGACAGGAAGATGTTTTAAATTAGAGAAGAAAGATGATTAAGAAAGTAAAAGTAGGGCAAGAGTGATCTTTTAAATTACGATTGTAATGTAAAGTTCTATTTTCTCTTATATATTCCAGGATATTTTATACCCAAATATTTGATCCCCCTTGTGAAAATTATTTCATAATGTATAAGAATATTATCTTCAAAAACATACCTTTTTATTAATATTAAGAAAGTACCTGTGTAGCTAATCAGGGTTAAGAGAAGTAAGTCCTTGGCTTTAAATTTAATAAAGAGTTGAGTGCTATATACCAACCAGTTTGGAAAGTTCTGAAGACCAAGTATTAGTGGTGAGGATCTTTTCTCTGGGAACCCAGTGCTCATACACAGCACACAGTGCCTGCACAGCTCTCTGGCCCTCTGGGGTTTCATCCCCTCCAATCAGCACTCTGTCTGGGCTCTTCAGGTCCTTGATGGCTGTTCCTTCTGCCAAGAACTCAGGGTTGGATAGCACCTAGAATCCCAATGCAAAGGAAAGTTTTAAGCTGGCATTAATTATGGACAACTTTAGGGGGAGGGTATAGCTCAGCGGCAGAGTGCATGCCTAGCATGCACGATGTCCTGGGTTCCATTCCCAGCACCTCTGTTAAATAAAGAAATAAATAAACTTAATTATCTCTCCCCCATTAAAAAAAATATATGGACAACTTTACAGCATGGATATTTACATAAGAAGAACAAGATTCTAATGCTTCTTTTTTTCATACCTGTAAATTCAAGTTGGGTTTTGTGTTTGCATCAAATATTCGGCGAATACTTTCCGCTGCCCGCACTGGGACTGTGCTTTTCTCAGTCACAATTTTGTACCCATGTGAGTTCTGCACAATGCGTCTAGCACAAGCTTCAATATACTTCAGATCTGCTGCACGGCCTTTCCCCATTCCGTAGGTTTTTGTTGGAGTGTTCACCTGATGAGAGTATATGGGATTAAGAACAGAGGATTGGTGAGATATTCCCTCATTTCACGACATGCCCTGGACCATCAACTGACTAGTCAAGTGTGAAGTTAACTACCATGAGTAGCCCTGATTCCACCTTCTATTAGTTCCATTGAAATAATACATTTCATAAATACAATACCAGAGGGAACAGAATGAAGCACCTGGAAAACTCATTCAATAAATTTCTGTTGAGAAGTTACTGTATATGCATCAGAACCAGGCAGGCAGGTTCGAAGCTAAGCCTGCAGATAGAAAGATGAGAGACTCCGAAAGGAGTTCACAGTTTGAAATATAAGTTTTCTCTTTCTTCCTCTCTTGATGGTATGTAATATATTATCCTGGTCTTTAAAACCAAACTTTAAACTCCTTTTCACTCTTCTTTTTTATAGACCTATATCAACAGGTTTTCAAAAATGTTTGCAGTATCATTGGCAAATGCTTTCTTGGCTCATTAAAGCTAGAAATTATCTAGCATCTTCAGGATACAGAATACTATGTAGACAAAGACTGTCAAAATAGAAAAATAAATCATGAGTCCAGCATCTAGGCATTTAGTTTTGGCTTAGGTGTATCATAAAACCTCAGGGAAGTGTGGCTGCCTTTGCCTCAATGACCTCAATGAACTCATTGGAAAATGAGGATAACATGCTCTCTAAAATCTAACACATGAGCTCTCATGAAAATAAACATTCTCTGAAAAGTCTAAAATTCTAAATAGGAATAATTTTGGAACCAGTCAGTAGCACCAATTTTCTTCTCTTGACAAGCTCCTAACTTAACAGGAGACTAAATAAAGGAATCAAGCCAAAATAAATCGAAACATGAAGACTGAGTTGAAGTGTGAAAAGCAGGAGGATAAAGTTGTTTGTATGCATGGAACAATTTAGGAAAAGACTTAGATGTGGAAGTCAGGGTGTAAGGGAGTACAGAAGGGCAAAGATGGCTGATGGGATAACATTAAACAGGCCACAGAACAGGCAGACAGATGATCAGACAGCTTGCCCAGATAAATGAGCTCTGAAGATAACACTTGAAAACTGGTTCCAATGCATTTCTTTGTTTCAGATGAATACTCCTGGTAACTGGTGAGACTCAGACATCTTCATATGCATATTGGATATTCAGGGTTCTTCTGTAAATTGGTTGTTTATAGTCTTTACTCATATTTTGGTTGGGCTCTTTGTCCCTTTTAAAAATTGACTTAAAAATTTTCTTTATATATTTCAAATATTAATCTTTATTACTTGCATTTTATTTTTTTTAGAAGTTTTAAATTTTAATGTTTTCCTTTTTGATTTTCGTGTCTTATAAAATAAATCCTTTTATCTCAAAAAAAAAAAACTGATTCGATATTATAAAACGATTCCTACCCAGAAATTAAGCTGGAGTGGGAGGAAATGGAGAGAAGAAGTAAATAAAACAAGACCAGCCATGATAACTGCTGAGAATGGAGGATGGGTAGACAAGGGTTCACTATATTGTTGTTTTCATCTTTTGTAGAAGTTTGCTATTTTCCACAGTGAAAAGTATACATGTAAATTTAAAAAAGAAAATAAAAAGCAAATCTAGAGAGTAATACTATAATAATTTACCTTAATAGGCACATAAAATAATAGCTTTAAAAGATTCAAGGCAGCTCAGGCTAGACTGGCAGAGAAACAAGTGTAAAATCAGCTATCTGTGCTAGACCAGACTGAGGCAGACTCTATTGCCTAAGAATAGATACTTTAAACAAAAAAAATTTTTAACTGAAAATTCCCCTATTGCCATTCCAGGATCTGGTTATCCAAATATTAGGCTAAGGTAACTTCTTGATTTTCTCCAAGCATCTAGATACTCCAAAATAATGTCTCCTTTTCTATGCCTCTACCCTAACCTTCTGCAAGAATTAAGTAGCGACTGGGTAGGTGAGTCATAGAAGTGGCACCAATTACTCTGAAGTAATTAGGGAAGCCAAAAGGAGAGACTGAATTCATGACACACTTTTACTATGGGCTTCATTACTACTTCCTTTGGAGTTCACATATCTTTACAGCACTGCTTTTGTCTCAAAGCATAGTCAATTCAACAGCATCTATGCTCTGTGGAACCCAGGCAAAGCTCACACCACTGGCTTACCCTTTATTCCTTAAGGTCCTAAACATCTAGAGTCATATAACATCCCAGCTCAGCCACCAATTGGTTGTAACTATACTATCACACAGAATATTTGAATAGATGGTTACCAGAGCAGCAAGAAAAAAGTTACCTTGGTTCAAATATTGGACTACCAGAATGTACTCCCAAGCATTGATTCTAGTTTTTTCATCACAAAGGTACAACAGTTTAGCTGTATTATGAGCTGCAGGTGTCTGTGGACTAGCCTAACAACCTAACCAAGTTCTAAACAATTTAAAATCATTTTCAGACCATAAATGCATCTAGATAGGAGATGCCTATAAGTTTACAAGCAAACTTTATCTGATTCTTTTTACGTCACCTCCATCAAGCAGTGGAAACAAGAAATGATGAAATATATATACTATCACCCACTGTGTTCACACATTACCAGTGCTTTCTAACTCTAGATCTCAGACTAGAACTTTCTTTGAATTTATTTGTTCAATGATCTGAAATTACCAGATGATAATAGGGTTTGGTGAAGTGTTGGATAAAAAGTTAGTGATAACCAAAATTCAACTGGACAACTCTATATTAAGTAATGCTGTGGCTTAATACCAATAGATTTACTGTTAGAATTCAATGAAACTTCTATATAGACAAGAATACATTAAAACTCACACAGCAAAGGAAAATACTTACAGAAATAAACACAAGATCAGCTTCTTTAATGGCGTCATCAATATTGGTAGAAAAAAATAGATTTTTTCCTCGACAGGATTCTACCACTTCTTTTAGTCCTGGCTGAAAAGGGAAAAGAAAAGAAGTTGTACATACATTTTATCAATAATATGAAATAAGCCAATAGTATAGGATTACATTCGTTAAGAGGACGGTCATGCTGTAATTTAAAGGTCTAGATTTGCTCTCAAATAACACCTCTGTAGAAAAATCAAAGATCATATTGGTACCAAAGGCCATCAAGTGTACATGATGGGACACAACAAACAAAGCAAAATTGATCCTACCACAATTAAAGCAGATCAATTAAATGCATGTCACTGTTTACCAAGCACCTGACTGTTTCATAAGTGTTAACAATTAACTCCAAGTGTCAACACAATCAGCAGTAAAGTCAAAGTCTTTTGTGATTTCAAGCAAACATTTGATTTTGCATCGTCATTATGAATACAGGTTTTTACCCCCAAGAATTTAGATCATAAAACACAGGCCATTTAGACTGGTTGTGAGTCAATAATTACTCTATACATACATGAAAATATATTTTTTCTAAGTCCTATTATAAGAAACACTTCTATTAAAAATGTGCTACTTTTCCCATACAATTTAACAGGAGATATAATTAAGAATTCTGAAGGGGGAAGGGTATCATTCAGTGGTAGAGTGCATGCCTAGCATGCATGAGGTCCTGGGTTCAATCCCCAGTACCTCCACTAAAAGATAAATAAATTAAAAAAAAAACTAATTACCTCCCCTCCCCCCAAAAAGAATTTTGAACTATACAACACCACCTAACAAGTATTCTTGCTCCCCACCCCCTCAAAAAAGTCAAGTCTAAATTTGATAAAATCAGTTCAATCAGCAAAATCCTGACTGAAAATTTCTACAGGATAAACAACCTGGTTTCTCCAATTAATAAACTAAAGCGAAAAACAGAGAAAGAAAGAGAGATTAAAATATTGTCGTCTTAAAAGACACTTAAGAGATACAAATCTATTGTAATATATGGATCTTATTTGCATCCTGATTCAAATAAACCATGGGAGGAAGGACATGTTTAAGAATTCTTAAAAACCAAAGCAAAACAGACCTTCTCCTCTACTGGAGGAGAAGGTTCAAACAATATCCACAATATTATGGACATACAGAAAACCGTATACAGCAAAGTAAAAAGCCACTTCAGGGACCAAAGGTCTGGAATTATATCCAGAGGTAATCCACTTTTCTTCATGGTTCTGAGGCACTTTAACATAAGCAAATGGAGAAAGTGTAAAAGTAAATTCAAATTTCTATTAGTTTAACTAAAATGTACAATAGAACCAGCAAAATACACGAACCACTATACCATGAACATCGCCAATTATAACAGCTGTTTGCTTTATCATTTTAACTAGATTCTAGAAAGTGAGAGTAAAAGGTTACAGAGTTGGAATTTTTCAGAGAAAATTTAATTCAATCCTATATAATCTCCTAATGTTTAAATTAAAGTCACCTAAAAATCAGAGCAATGCAGAATTTATACTGGTTTTTTTTTTGTCTTAATAACACCTCAAAATGAATAACTATATTATTCTGTTAAAATCACTGGGGTATTTGTAAATCTCCAAAACAAATGTAGAGATAGTTAATGATATAGGTTCTACCTCTTATTAGAGTCATTATGTAATTATCATAATTAATATTTAAGATTTACATGGTATTTTTTATGGAAGAACTCAAATCCTTTCACATTGTAAAATTTTACTCAAAAGAAGCACAGCAAATTATCCATTTTGGGTTTTTGGAAGTAGTTATTATTTTTCAATGAACAAAGTTAAAAAAAGCATTAAATATGGTAACACAAAAATGTTTTAATTGTTAAATATTAACAGTATCTACTATGCTGTTCTCTGAGTAAAAACTTGAATATCTTATTACCATATTTTATATGATGGTCATTACTATTTCCTTCTCAGGCAGTGAACATGACTACCCTTTTACTAATATAGTTTTGACCCATAAAACATAAGCCAATAAAACAAGAAAAGAACCACAATGAACATAAATTCATCAACTCTAAGTATATTTAGCTGGGTTTTCAATGTAGCCTTCATAATCTTTTCACTTGTCCTCTCATTCTGAGATTCCTGCTCCAACCTCCACTATAACTTCTTCAAAACCATCTTGCCTCCCACATTCAGACAGCTGAGATGACCAACGTGTCAGTGTCTTTTATATCATGTCCTCACCAACAAAACTGTCTGTATCTTTATCCATCCTTGTTTACTTCCCTGTCTCCAAGAAAGAGACTTTCAAGGTCAATTCCTCTACTTGTGCTTAGGAGCCCATCACCTTTGCGACCTTTCTAGACTTTATTCCACCAACTGGACCCTTTATTCTTAAGCTTTTGACCTTTCCTTCTCTATGTGATTTGTCTACTGTAGTTTACTAACATGCTTGATCCTTTATCAACCATAGAAAAAAACATAAATAAATGAAATCACTTTCCCCTCTGCCCCTCTCCAGTGACCACCCCCTCTATTTTCTTCTAATTAAACCTTTTAAAAGAAGACTTTTACTCCTTTTCTACACTTTCTCACTTCTTCAATCTCCTGACATTCGTGATCATTCTTGTAAAAGTTACAATGGCACCCATAATACCGAATTGCATGGATATGTCTCGGATCTTTTTTCTCCTATATCTGGCATAACTGACAGCTTATTCATTCATTCAGCAGACATTTGTTGAGCATTTATTAAGTACTGGCCACTGTGTTAGTCACTCATAATCAAGACATATATATCTTTATGGAGGTTGCACTACGATACTTCTGGGTTTTGGTTCACCTTCTCTGAACTACTCTTCGTTGTTTCTTTATGGCATTTTTTTCTCCACCCAACATCAAATGTTAGCATTTGCCAGGGTTCTGTCCTTGACCCATGCTCTGTTCTCTCTACAGGCTCTTCTTGGGAGAGCTCAACTACTCCAATTTTAACTATTACCTGCATAATCTTTTTTTTTTAAACTACCTGCGTAACCTTAACTTTACATCTTCAGCCCTGAATTCTTGAATATCATTCTAGCTTCCTTCCTCTCTTTCATCCTTCTTATATAATCAACAATCAAATCCTATCATTTTTCCTCCTAAATATTTCTGTGATTCTCAGAGTGGGTAGACTGAGAGTGGAACAACTCTCAAGGAGGCTGTGTACTCAAAAGAACTCATTAAATATTATAAATACACATTAGTTATCATTTCTTTATCAGTGATCAGGAGTTAAATATTAGTCACCAAAAGAGATTTTCTGATATGAAAACCTGGTATTTACAATGAAAAACCGATGCCATAGATTTTTATACCACCACTGTAAACAAGTATCAATTTCACTGTATATTTTAAAATGTATTATAGGATACAGATTTAAGGTGGAAATTGATTACAAAGGTATCTAAGGTTTCTCTGGAAATAAAAATATTTCTTTGCTTTGTCCAAGGTAGGTAAGTATAAAATTACAACTAGTAATGATATGTATAAGCTACTCAACAAAGGAATCCAGAAAGCAGTGTGAACGCCAGTTAAACCTGCCATTCATTTTTCTTCTTTCATGGTTCTTCCTGTTTGACATTTCACATAACATTTCATATCTCAGTATGGCCAAGAAAATGTGCAAGAGTAGTTTTACAACATAAAATAAAGAAATAAAAATGGAACAAAGGCCTGACATACGTTTGAAATGGATAATTGGGTTGCACAGTTCATTTCCCCAAGTAAGATATAGAAAAAAATCATTTTAGATCTTAACTCTTTTACTCTAACTACATATCCCAACTGGATTCAACATCCATGAGGAACACACTATTTTTTTGGAGGAATTTAACTTTTAACTTTTAACAAGTAACAAGATTATTACATGGGAAATTCAGATCATCCTCACAGTTCCTTTGTGGCTTACTGTTGTTTCTATTTTAGGTTTTTTGGTTGTTATTTATTTATACTGAACTATAGTTGATTTACAGTATGTGTTAGTTTCAGGTCTATAGCATAGTGATTTGGTATTTTTGCAGATTATACTCCATTGTAGGTTACTACAAGATGATGAGTATAATTCTCTGTGCTCTACAGTATATCCTTCTTGCTTTTATCTTGTATGTAGTAGTTTGTATCTGTTAATCCCATACTCCTAATTTGTCCCTCCTGTCTTTCCTCTCCCCTTTGGTAACGACAAATTTGTTTTCCATATCTGTAGAACACACAATTCAAAGCCCTGAAGTCGCAGGAAAGAGTTTCAGATTTCAAATAGAAATAGTAGTTCTGTGTTCACTTTAGCAGCACATATACTAAAATCAGAACACTACAGAGAAGATTAGCATGGCCCTTGTGCAAGGATGACATGCAAATTCATAAAGCATTCCATATTTTTTAAACAACGAGGTCCTACTGTTGTTTAACAGTAGGGAATATATTTAATAGCTTGTAATAACCTCTAATGAAAAAGAAAATGAAAAAGAATATACATATGTACAACTGAATCACTAAGCTGTACACCAGCACTAATACAACATTGTAAATCAACTATACTTCAATTTAAAAAAAGAAGAAATAGTAGTTGTCTGCCTGCAGCAGTAGTTTCATTGATTTTTTCAGTGCAATATAGTATTTTATTGCAGGATCATACTATAATTTATGTATCCATTTGCTGACAACATTTAGGTTGCTTCCCATTTGGTGTTATTATCAATGGCACTGCTAATACCTGTGTTTTAGTGCATATATGAATGTATTTCTGTTGGATATACATCTAGGAGTGGAATTTCTGGGTCAAACTATGCATATTTTCAACTTTAGTAAATACTGTCAAATAATATTCAAAAACATAATACCATGAACTCATTTTACAGTGAAAATTTTAAAAAATGGAATCCTGCTTAATAGTTGGTAAGTTAACAATAAATAATAATTGTTAATAATAAGATAGAGGCATATTTTCCTAACTATAAATTCTTTAAATTCATAGAAATTTTAAAATTCCAATTAAACAAATTTGGGATACTAAACACTGAATATGAAAGACATCATTTATTCATCCAAGGTTTCCCTAATATAAATACAATAATCCAAAAATATAATAGCCTTCCATGAATATATAAACATTTACATTTATATTTTATAAACATCCAGTTTTATTTATTTTATTCTTACAGAATACCACTTTTAAATTTTACTATTACAATATGGTAACCATACCAACAGACAAAAGTAAAAAATAGAGAAGAGAAAAAAATACTCACAACCTCATTGTATTAATACAACCATTATTAATATTTGATATACTTCTCTCCAGGCATTTTCCCTCAGCATATTTGACATAATCATAATTATAATGTTCATAACATTGTATATTTAGATCTTTTCATTTAATTTCTTATCAGTTGCAGTCATAGATTTTTACATAAAAAATAAATTTAGCAAAAATAGTAACAAAACAAAGAGTATAAGAACAAAGTGTTGTTTAATATTGTTTACCTCATAAATAGGAAGTGTAGGGGAGTTCCATGCATTGATTCTTGATTCATTGACATCAACAACCGTTACCCTGATTTCAGGGCACATATGAGCAATGACACTACACGTGGGTCCTCCAACATAGCCTGCACCGATGCAACAGATCTTCTTAATTTCAAACATGACTGTACTAGGAGGGAAACAGTAGGACTGTTCACTATTGAAAACAGAAAATGTAAAGAAATCACACTGCACATTCGTCACACTTTATAAAAACTGTCAAGGTGACAGATATCTGGAAGGATTTCCTATATTGACACTCAATAAGATTTATGAAAGCAATCATTTAAAAAGTAGAAGGAGGGTATAGCTCAGTGGTAGAGTGCATGCTCAGCATGCATGAGGTCCTGGGTTCAATCCCCAGTACCTCCATTTAAATAAATAAATAAATAAACCTAATTAACTCCCTCCACAAAACAACAACAACAAAAACTGGATGACCTACCCTGTTTTCAGCTGTACTAGCATGAAACATGGAAAAAATTATTGTAACTGGTATTACTGGAGAAGAGTCACAAAGATTATAATTTAGAAAGTCAAGAAGCAAAACAGAACCTTACTTAGTCTTCTAACACATTAGAGTAACTTTGATTGCTGAGGGAAAATTCAAGGGTGAACACACCAATGCAATCCGAGCTTAAATAAATGCTAGTACACAAAGGTCAGCTTTATGATAGGTTTAGACTAAAATAATCGGTATTAAGATTAGTTCCAAAGTCCAGAATTGGCCTCTGAGATTATATTCCCTACACAATTTGGCTTCAGCGATTTATTTTCAGGTTCTTGACAATGATCTTAGATTCTATCTCAACTTTAATCAGAAACCGTAAGATGGTTAAAGGAAAGTAACTTTTGTAGTTAGCAAAGCTGTTACATAGATTTTGGTAGGTTTTTCAAAAGCCATTAGGTGAACTGATTTCACACTAATCAGAGTGACAAGGGACTGACTTATACTAAGAATGTTAGTTTATTCGGTAATGAGAACAAGAATTGTCAAACTGTTCAGATTCTTAGAATTTTAGTCCTTGTCAAAAACTAAATCCAATCTCAGACATCATTTGATCTAACCCATTCATGGATTCCAAAGAGAAGGAAAATGGCAATCAGCGAGTTTAAGAATTTGTTAGTATATTCCTGCACGGATCAGAGAAGGTACTCTGGAAGGCAGGATCTAATTACAGTGCCTAGCAAGTATATCCCTATTATGAAAAAAGATACATGAAGCACAGAATTAAGAAGATCCAATTCACTTTGGTCTGTATTAAGCAATGTTCTAATCTTCATTGGTTCTCTGGGCAGACTTCCCTATCGGAAGAGAATGAGCTGACCAACCCACTTGAGGTTCCCGGTCTGTATTAACAAACAAGTAATCTGGCTTATAAATTAATCTTTCGTAGCCATGATTTGCAGATATCAACTCACAGCCTGATCTCTAATGACTTTTTATAACTATTAAAAAATGGAATTTTAGTAAAATAGTAAGTATGAACAAAATATGGGATCTAATTGAGTCCCTGAAAGAAAGCAATATTCTTTGTGATAAATGCATAAACAAATATTTAAAATTTATTTTTGTTTTGAATAAGTAGTAATTCATGATTCAAAAATTAAATCTGTATAACAAGGTAAACACTCAGACTTGCACCTACCCCATTCCTGTCTACTTTGCTACCCTCCACTTTTTCAGTTATCCCCATGTTGCTATTTCACATGAAGTATGAATTTGCAGATGACAACGGGGAAATTACTGAAGAAGCTAGATGTACAATCTGTGCAGGTCTGAATAAACTGCCACTTGGGAGTTTCAACAAAACCTCCAATAAGCTTTAACATGGAGCTTGATACAGTGTTAGTGATAAATAATTTGCCCAACACAGTCTCTTCTGATTTCATTTTCAATTTCTGCTTTTATGTACCTTCTGACCCTCTACTGTGCTGTCAGGAAATGGGAATATTTGCTCACTGAATAAGTCAGTTTGAAATGAGTTTTTTTTTACCTCTGCGTTTTGGGAAAGTCACAGCAAACCAGGCTGTTCCAAAACTAATTATCCAGTAGCTAAGGCAACAGACCTTATGGCTGGATACATCAACTTCAAACATCATCTTAGATATTTCCAAAAATTAAACAGTAACAGATGCCTGACCCAGGAAAAATATTCAATCAGTAAGAAAGTCTGTTAACCTTATTATCTATAGGGTACCATGTAAAGCTGTGGAAATGGCAAGAGAGAAGATGGAGTATGCTTATTAATTATAGATTTTATGTTAGAGAAATAAGTACAGCAATGGGAGAAGAAATGAAATCCTTTCAATAACGGTTGTCTACCACTTACCTTAGACTAGATGCTGGGTACTGAAAAGCACGTCTCAGAGAAGACAGTAAGATCTTTCATTTCCAGAACAGCCCCTCCCACCTACCTCCCCATTCCCCTCACCCCCAAGAAACAGACCAGACTACTGTTGTCCATTTCTTAGGGGATTTGACGAAACTCAAAGGCTCACTGTGTCTTTGAGGGCAGTCAATGAACAGCTACTCCTCTGTATATCCCTGAAAAGCTCCCTACCAGTGAATCCCCCTTTCCCATATACCAAAATTCTCAACCTTACTCCATTATCTTCCTGTATATAAAGAGGCATAATTTTTCAAGGTTTCACACAGCATGATTTCCTGAACACGCAAGAAAGGCCTTCCCTAACATGAAATAAAGCCATTTATACGGTGTGGTGGCCAACAAAGCATTCCAAGACAGCTCATATAAAGATGTCACGATAGAATGAATGTCTTAGGATTTCGCCCTTAAAAGGGCTCTCTGGTTCATTTTCTCTTTAGTTTCTTTAGGGCGGCCAATGACGTGAGGAAAGCAGCAGCCCTCCATGTGAGCAGACCCCAAACACAAACAAAAGACTTCGATTCTGAGACCAAAATGGGGTCCCCAACCAGAAGACCACTTCCTTTGGTGGATATTAGGGTTTCAGAAGCGCCAGGGAAATCTCATTTGTTTTAAGTAGGAAAGTGGGGAAAAATAGAGAAGCGATTGGAAAACTCGCGAGTCTTGAATAAAAAGCCAAGCTAGTCCTCCTCCTGGGCAGCAGATCCAAAAGACGATTCCCGCCCGGAACCCAGAAGAGGAGACGAGAGTCGTGAGATTGGAAGCCCGGGACCGAGCGCAAGGCGCGACTGGAAGCTGCGCGCACACCCCCCTGGCTCCTTGCACATCCCGCTGGGACCCAGGAGCATCCCCACGGGACGGCGAGGCCAGCCTGGGAAAGGCGCTTACCCACGACCAAGCACCGACCGCTCCTATTCCGACGGCTCGGACAGCTCCTCGCTCTGGGCCGCGCAGCCGCAGCTTCTGTACTCGCGCCCTGCTCGGTCTGATCTGCCCTCACCGCACGCCCCTCTAAGGCTGCCAGGCGCCGCACCCCGAGTCCCGGGCCCAAGCCCGTATTTAAAGGCTTCTACCCAAGAAGGGGGAGGCTTCATTCCCCTGCAGCCAGGCCCTCCTGGACTCTGGCCTCAGCCGCATCCCTGCTCCACCTCCCGCCACGCTAGGCCCGCGGCCCGCCCCTATTTCCTGCGGGCCCAGGGGCGTGGATATGGGGGCGTGGCTAGCCGTGGCTGGGAGGAGTCAGGCCCCGCCCGCCGGCCGAGCTTGGGCAAATCCGTTCGGGCCAGCTCAGCAGCCCCGCCCCTGCCGCGAGCGGCGCTGGGTGGAACTGCGTGCGCAGCAGTCAGCCAAGGACAGGGCCTGGGTGACCAGGACCGTCTCGGTCAGTCTGTAGTACCCTGTGGTCCGAGCCCCGGTCTTGCCGTCTGACCCCCGCTTCCCTCCCTGTATCCCTGTTCTGGCTGACAGTCGGCGCTGAGGAGGTGCCGCGTGCGCGCCAGGGGTACGAAGGTACTGGGCGGGCTGCGTCCCGAGGGGACCGGAAGGTCCCCGCCCCCTTTCCGGTCTCTCCAGCCACCTAGAGGGCTGGCCTCGACTTTCGGCTCCCTAGACCCGGTCGATCCGCTGCCAGCGGCCCACTCCACTCCCACGCCCTTCTAGGCTCCTGGGTCTACCGCACCCTCCGGGCTGGCGGCCCAGGATTTAGTCACTTTACGTCCGACCGGCCGCTTCTGGGAAGGAGGCGCCTCACGTCTGGAGGCTACTGAATCCCATCATGAATGGACTAGTTAGTGGTCCCCGCCCTGATCCCTGGGTGGAGAAGCGGGACAGCCACGCCCTCCAGACACATTTTCCTGATACTCCTGCCAAATTAAGGATCTGAGATGTCTGTGCGTGATGTATAGCAGAGAGTATGCAAGATGTAAGTGCCGTGTATAAGAAAGAGTAAAATTAATGTATGGAGCCTTCCACTTTTAATGTGGCGAACAGTCTGTTCTTCTTTCCCCACTAGAAGATCATATTAAACCTCAAATCTAAGAAGAAAAAAGGAAAATCATAACTGGTCTTAATAAATCAAGAATTACAACAAGTGATATAATCTGTACTTGAAGTTAAAGGCCATTTTCAGATAAATCATGAAGAAAGTGGAAATTTATAAAGGTGCATTAAAATACCATATAGATGATAGATTTCTTGATAGGAGCATGATGACAACTTTAAGAAAGCTGTTGAATGTCGATTAAACACGTTTGCTGTGGATTGTAGAATGTATGATAAGATATGTAGAGGTTTTTACATTCTATGCGATTAAGTTCATTTATCCAACAGTTAGTGCCTGTTGTGTGTTAGACATTATCCTAGAGACCGGAGATAAGAAGTGGATCAAAACCCAATTCCTCACAGAAATAGACTCACAGATATAGAGAACAAATTTATGGTTACCAAAGGGGAAAGGGGCAAGGGAGGGATGAATTTGTGATTAACGGATCCACACTACTGTATAAAAAATAGATAGTCAATAAGGATCTACTGTATAGCACAGGGAACTATATTCACTATCTTGTAATAATCTATAATGGAAAAATCTGAAAAAGAATACATATTTATAAATGTATATATATGTATAACTGAATCACTTTGCTGTACACCTGAAACATTGTAAATCAACTATACTTAAAAAAAAGTTTTTAAAGACCCAATTCCTTCTTCCAAAGCTCATAGGCTAGTAGAGGTAACTGAATATGTCATTGCATACATGTGACAAATACTATAATAGAGGTATCTTTTCGAACTTGACATATACATAGATTTAAATTTCCTATTACAGTTGGCTTTCTAATAAAAGCTACTTTTCTATTATTATTCTCTTTATGTTGAATTCAACATTTTTCTACCTAGTATTGACTTCACATTCTTTGTTAATATTTTGATAATAATCATAATCTTTAAAACAGACAATAGTTTCTCAGAAATTAAATCAGAATATCAATATTCATTAGGATGAACTTTTGTATATATGACAAATTGTGCTAACAGTCTCTGAGACCTTTTCAGGAGATCCAGGAGGCAAAATATTTTTATGATAATACTAATATGTCACCTTTTCCACTCTTATTCTCTTATAAGCATACAGTGGAATTTTCCAGAGACTGTATGACATGTGATATTGTAACAGATCGAGGCATATATTATAGATTTACAAAAATGTAAAGCAATACCAATCTTCTTGCTAATTTTTTACTTAGAAGTAATTTTTCATAAAGTATGCTATTTATGTTAACATAAAATGAATTTATTATTGTTAATTTTAAGGAATTGATGTGTTTTCTATAATTTATCCGTTTTCATTTCTTATAGGATAAATACCAATAGATATAATTAATATGAAAAAACTTTTGGGGGTCTTCAAGTTTTAGATGTATAAAGGAGTCCTGAGAACAAAAAGTTTGAGAACTGCTTGAGGTAGGCCAATTATTTTCAGATTATGTTTTAAAATTTAAAAATCATTGATTTATTCATTCCATAAGTATTTTCTCCAAGTGTTTAGTATGTGATAGGATTGTGCTAGTCACTAGGAATATAATTGTGAGTAAAAAATGATATATTCCTTGCCTTCATAAATGTTACTCTCTATGGGGAAACATCAAACAATCACACAGATACATGTAAAATTGCAGCTTTATTATAGAAAATACATAGTCTTGTGGGAATACACAATAGAAGTATCTAACATAGCAGGTCAGGGATGCTTTCTCAAGATGTGATAATTGAGCTCTTAAAGGAGACATAGGCATTAACTAGGGAAAACAAAAAAGATGGCTAGAGGAATTAAAGGGTGAACGTAGGGAGAGCAATTCAGAGCCAATTACCATCATCAAGAATTAGAAGCAGTATGTCCAGCGTAGTAGCCATGGAAATTTAGAGAAATGAACAGATTCAAGAGATGATCAGGGAATAAAAGCAATACAACTTTAGTAATATCCCTCATCAGCCCTGCCCCCATCTCACACAAGGATAGCACTATCCTGGATTCAGTAGTAACGGTTAGTTTTGCCTTGCACAGATATATTTAAGGGAATCAATTTCTAGCCCCTCAACTTCCACAGGTACTCATTCCCAAAATTGATCTGTCCAGGAACAGTCCATTTTATAAAAGAAAGGCTTACCTTTCACCTAAACAGAACCTACTATGATCCACTACCCAGGGGTAAAATTCTGGGTGCCAAACAAAGGGATAAACTGAATTCTGGTTTTGGGGAAGTCCCCTGTAGTGATTAATCAAGACCCATCAAATCTGCCTTTCCTCCTTTTGTATTTATTTTTGTTAAAGCTGAAGTTCAGAGTTAGGACATTTTGGACAGTTTGATTTCCAAACAGAAGATTCCGTATAAATTAGTGACCTTGATTCTTTTAAAAACAACTATTTTGCAGGACTGTGAAAAATTTTAAGAGATATTGGATAAAACTGACATGGATAAAATTTACAAGATTTATTTAGTAAAGTAGTTTGACTTAGTTATATCAAATCTTAACAATATTTTTTCCACTTGTAGTTTTCATCTTATATAATGTTTAATACTTTTATTAACAAAACTATATTCATTACACCTGGAAACATGTTAAATGTCAACTTAAAATGTGCTAAGCATTGACCAAAGTCAGAGCCATTCTCCAGAATTTCTAAGGTGTTTAATCACATTTATTGTGGTACTAAGGACAGCAGCTGAGGTTATAGTTCTCTTAATGCTTTGGAGCTAACCAGTTGTCTGCAAGTCTTACAAAATATCTTGTAAGATTATGTAAGATTGCATTATGATCTAGCTGTCACTAGTGGCTTCACCCAACGATTGTATTAAAGCAAATGAAGGTGATTTTGAATCTGGATTAGAGATTCTATTTGGTTTGCTCACAGATGGAGCCAACTAAGTTTAGGTGAAAAGGTACGAGTTAATGCTTAGACCTCTTCTGCCTCCTTGTGTATTTTGGTCGAGTAGAGAAAAAAAGAATTAAATAACGTCAACATACAGTGATTGAAGTGGGAAGGACACATATGAACCTATGTTAAGGAAGAGTATCAAGTATGCTTTGCATTGGAATTCTAAAAGGGAAAAAATGTATAAGATAGTTTGTCATTTTTCAAAATTCTTTTAGGAATATACAAGCAATAAATTAGAAATTATAGGTCTAGGATTTTCCAATGAGACTGGATGGCTGTAGTTGTGTGGAAAGCAAGATTACTGGAGGAAAGGTTAAGGGACTGAGTATTAGAAGGATTGTCTATCCTTCTAATAGAATCTCAATAGGAGGAGTGTTGAAAAGACAGGCAGAAAGTCCAATGCTAAAATCTTCAAAGAATGAGGAGTGATCCAGAGGCCTATAGATGACTGTGAAAATACGGTATCAAGTGGAATACTTTGCCAGCATGAGCTTCTAAAGAGTTGGAGAGTTTTAGGGAGGAGAAAACAATAGCCTGACAGCCACACTGAGGTATTGTGAAGTTCACTCTACACCTACCTTCTTTGGTTATATGGTCTGGAAAAGAAAACAGCCCCCATTTGAGAGGGCAGTGAGAGAGTCAGTGCCCTTAAGGAGATGTCATGTTTTGATGAAGGGACTGTTCAGAGAAGAGGTTGAAGATATGGGGTGTTTGCTGATGATGACGCTTGAGTTTTGGAGGTTTGGGGCATGAGGAAGGGTATGAGATTGAATCAGCTTGGGGGAGTGGCTGAGTGATGGCCTGGGAGTCTTGGACTTGTAGTGGATGCCAATATAAACAGGAGAAAAGAGCATGGTAGGGTCTCTAAAGCCAGTTATCACTGTGAGACCATTAGTGCAGGGAGGGAGTAGGTAGGTAGGCTTGAGGGAGTCTTGGCAAAAACATGTAGATCTCAGTGGGTCTTCCTGTCAGACATGATGACATTGGTGCTGAGGCTAATAAAGGGGTGATACCACTGTGGAGGGGGCTCTGTGGGTATACCCTGACAACTCTGCAGATACTCTTATCTTACATCTAGCAAAACTACAGCAATAAAAACCTCTCCCTTTTGCCCTAGACCCATATTCCTCTCAAGTTACTACCACACTTCTTTACACTCGCTCATTGCGAAACCCCTCCAAAGAGTTGCTTATACTTTGTCTCTCCTTTTTTACCCCCAGTTCTTTCCTTAACTACTCCAGCAGGTTTGTCATCCTATCACTCCAGCAAAACATCTTTTACCAAGTTCACCATGAATTCTTTCTGTCAAAATGTTCAATTCTCCATCCCCATAATTTTTCTCCGTAGAATTTGACACCGCTGAGCCCTCCTCCCTCTAGAGATTTGCTTTCTTTTCAGGCTTCCAAGACATTACACTCATAGAATTTTCTTCTTCTTCCACAGGGTGGTCCTTCTCAGTCTATTTTTTGGTTCCTTTTTCTTGACCACAGCTCTAAATGTTGCAGTACCCCAGGTCCCAGTCCTGGGGTTCTCTTCTTTCTTTTTTAAATTGAAATATAGTTGACATAGAGTATTGTTAGTTTCAGGTATACTACATAATGATCTGACATTTACATACATTATGAAATGATCACTACAATAAGTGTTACTAGAACTTTCTGTCCCCATACAAAGTTATTACAGTACTATTGACCATATTCCTTATGCTGTATATTACATCCCTATGGCTTATTTGTAACTGGAGAGTTGTACCTCTTAATCCTCTTCACCTATTTGGCCCCTTACCTCAGTCCCTCCCCTCTGGCAACAGTTTGTTCTCTGTATCTATAAGTATTTTCATTTTGTTTTGTTATTTATATTTCATATATAAATAGGATCATATGGTTTTTGTCTTTCTGTCTGACTTATTTAACATAATCTCCTCTAGATTCATCCATGGCAAAATTCCTTTTTTAATGACTGAGTAATATTCTATTTTATTTATATACCACACCTTCTTTATCCTTTCATCTATAGATGGGCATTTAGGTTGCTTCCATATCTTGACTGCTGAAAACAATGCTGCAATAATCATGGGGGTGCATGTATCTTTTCAAGTCAGTGTTTTTGTTTTCTTCAGGTAAATACCCAGAAATGAAATTGCTGGATAGTATGGCAGTCCTGATTTTTTGAGGAAAGTTCATACTGTTTTCCATAGATGCTACACCAATCTACAATCCCACCAACAGTGTGCAAGGGTTCCCTTTTCTCCACATCCTTGTCTACAGTTGTTATTTCTTGTCTTTTTGATGATAGTAATTCTGAGTGTGAGGTGGCATCTCACTGTGGTTTTGAATTGCATTTTCCTGATGATCAGTGTGATGTTGAGCATCTTCATGTGCCTGTTGGCCATATGTATATCTTCTTTGGAAAAATATCTATTCAGGTCCTCTGTCTATCTTTAAATTGGATTGTTTGGGGTTTTTTATATTGAGTTGTATGAATTCTTTGTATATTTTTGATATTAACTCCTTATTGTATACATCTTTTGCACACATCTTCTCCTATTCAGTAGGCTGCCTTTTTGTTTTGTTGGTAGTTTCCTAGTTTTCCAAAAACTTATGCAAGCTTTTTAGTTTGATGTAGTCTGATTTATTTTTGCTTGCCTGAGGAAACAATCCAAAATTTTTTGCTAAGACCAGTGTCAAAGAGCCTATGTTTTCTTCTAGGAGTTTTATAGTTTCAGGTCTTGTATGTAAGTCTTTCATCCATCTTGAGTTTATTTTTGTATATGGTTTGAGAAAGTAGTCCAGTTTTTTTACATGTAGCTGTCCAGTTTTCCCAACAACATTTATTGAAGACGCTTGTCCCCACTGTATATTCTTGCCTCCTTTGACATAGATGAATTGACCATATAAGCGTAGGTTTATTTCTGGGCTTTCTATTCTGTTCCATTGATACATGTGTTTGTTTCTCATGTCTGTCTTTATTGTCTCTTTAGGTGATTTTTATCCAGTCCCAGAGATTCAAATACTATCTGTATTTTGTTGGCTTTTAGAGTATCTCTCTTTATGATGGAAACTTAGCTCCACACACTCTAATCTACTCAAGATCTCCACTTGGATGTCAGATCATTGTAGCCAACACTTAAGTATTGTTTTTCCTTTGTGGCAGTGACTGCCAGCTGACCCCAATAGCCACACTGCCCTTACTTAGTAACAGAATTCCCAAATTTTAGCTGGACAGATACTTCCTGTAATGAAGACTACAATGTCTAGTCTGCTTTGGGTCTGGTCACATGGTGAAGTCCTGACTAAGGGGATATGAACGGAAGAGATATGTATGTTTAGGACAATCCCGTAAATGAAGAGGCAGGCCCTCCTTATTTCCTTCCCCTCCTCCCCTCTAGCTGGAACACTGACCCATTGGGTGTTGTTTTGGAACTATCTTTGACTATGCAGAGAACAACTATGTTGGGGGGACCATAGACTAGCAGTTTGAGAAGCTCCACTGCTCTAGGGGTCAGTAGAGCAACAAGACAGTCTGAGTTTTGAACACCTGAAGCAGGTGTATCAGCCCTGGACTGCTTGTATCCCTGAACTACTACATGAAAGAGAACTTCAGTCTGTCTGGTTTAAGCCACTGGAGTCTCTTTATTCCAGCAAGTTAACCCAATGCTAATACTTGCTCGCAATCTGCTCCTTCTCACCCTTCATTTCCCTTCCCATAAACCTTTTCCGTCTTAATTTGTATCATCAATCACCCAGTTGCTCAGGCCCCCATACTAGATGCCATTCTTGTTTTCTCTTCCCTCCCATTCATTGCCAGGCTATCATTGTGACCTATTGGCTCTACCTCCAAAATGTATCTCAAATCTGAGCTCTTACAACTTGGACTGACACCACCTTACTCAAAGCCCCTAGCATCTTTTATCTGGACTCCAGTGGCTTCCTGCCTCCCTTCTTGATGCACACAGTTCATCTTCAACACAGCAGCCAGAGTGAGATTATAAATCATAAATCAGGTCACACATTCCCCACCCCCTGCCCCAGTGGCTTCTGTACTCATAATAAAATCTAAAGTCCTTGTTTTGGATTCCAAGATCCTACAAGATGTGGATCTTACTTCTGATCTCATATTCTACCAGTCATTTGGCCTTATTCTGGTCCCTTGAAAATGTCATGTCTGTTTCAATCTCAGGGCCTTTGCACTTGTTTTTTTCTTTTGGAAAACTGCCCAGATTTTTGCGTAGCTGCCTCATTCAGATATCATCTCTTCAGAAAGCTCTTTCACCATGATTGTATTTAACTTCTCTTTAGCAATTAATAGTTGCTGGGATAATCTTATTCGTTAGCTTTTGTATTTGCCTACTGTAAATAAAATACAAACTTCTTGAGGACAAGGACTAAAAACAAATGACCTTCACACTACGAGAATTCATTTTAATAATTTGACCTTTATTCCTTGTTATTATAGTGGTGTTTTTGTTTATTTGGCCTGTTTTCTTTTTTTAACACAGAACTTTCACATTTACTGAACAGGCTTCTGTTAGGGCCATCCATGAAGAAGGATGACATCCTGCCTACCTCATTCCCACAAAAAAATTTTTTTGACAAAAAAGCATTATTTTTAGGCATCAGGAATAACTATTAAAAACAATTCTGTTGCACTAGAATTCAAGGTTTCAGTGAATTCCCTGCCCATTCATAGAAATCAGTTAGTATGAAGGAAATGATTAATTTTACTTTTGTTTCTGTTTTCTTTTTCATCTCCAGAACTAAATACAGTATTTAACATTTTTTTATAGCTCATGGTTCTCACCCCTAGCTGCCACTGGAATCACTTGTAGATGCTTAGGCCAAAACTCATACCAATTAACCCCATTCTAGAATCTCTGAGATGTGGCCACACGGCATCAGTGGTTTTTAACACTCTTTAGATGAGTGCAGTGTGCAGTCTGCTCTAATAGTTTGCTCTTTAGCTTTTCTTGCAATGGATTTGTTCAATAGTCAAAATTTACTTGCTTTCCATTTTACCTTCCAAGGATTTAAAACTATTGATTGGAAATTGTGTTATTCTATTTAATATTTTGATATTTAATGTTTTTCACATGCCAGGCACCGACCTAAAGGTGTGATTGTTCATTGCTAGTAGGGTGACTTCCTTCTAATGGGAATTCAGTGGAAGTGTCTGAAATTCACGGTTTCCATACAGAGGTTTTAGAAAGGGTATGTGTGTGTGTGTGTGTGTGTGTGTGTGTGTGTTGGGATGGTGAAGGCCCTTATATAACAATGTTTAATGCTTTACAAAGCAGTTTTACACACATTTCATTTCTCACTTTAGTTTGGTGGAAAGTAGTATTATACTTGATAAATAAACAAGGAAAGCAATGTTCCAAATAAAGCAGACTGCTGAAGGGCCACATAGCTTTGTGTTCCTTAGTCAAGGCATAGGCTGGTTAAAATGCCATTAGTCTTTTAGTTACTGAAAACTAACATGTTTCGTAAGAAGGGAACTTATTGTAACAGACTGAATGTGGAAGTAGAAATGATGACCTAGCTTGCTTCTATTAAGCCAGCTATTAAAGAGATTTGCAAAAATGCAGACCAATGCCACTCTTTTCACTAAATTTTCATTTTGGAAAATGGTTATTTTCATCAAAAATATTTTAACACGTATTGGGTGTATTATTGTTTTAAAATACTTAATACTTACAAATGGTCTCAGTTTTAATCTTGGACATAGTATGTATATTGATAGATATAACCCATGTAAACAAAATCTCTTTGGGGTCCCCAGACTGGAAAGTTTGAGGATCTCTGTAAGTTATTACTGTATGCTTTGGCCTCTGGCCTATTTTTTTCCGTTGTGTCAAAAACTAAAAATCTGAATAAACTGTTTACCTTAACATTATGTATGGCTTACGCAAAGCTAGCTCATTTAGCACTTTTTCCCCAAGGCTACACATTATTACAATACTAAATACGAGAAGATTGGTACAATGAAAGTAGAAGTCTGAGAGCTGGATGAAAATTATAGAATACATGATAAAGAAGATCAATGTCAGCTATCTCTTCAATAGAAACACTCTGAATATCTTTGATGCTCTCAGAGATTAGCATCAGAAATTAATACAAGAGGACACAGAACTATATTCAGTATCTTATGGTAACCTATGGTGAAAGAATATGAAAATGAATATATGTATGTTCCTATATGACTTAAGTATTGTGCTGTGCACCAGAAACTGACACATTGTAAACTGACTATACTTCAATAAAAATGTATATTAAAAAAATACAAGCAGACACAGAATTCAACCTTAACTGTTGCCAGTTTACACATATGTGGCTGAGTTCTCAAAATATTGTGACGTAATGAAAAAATTCCTTAGATGTTGTGGAGGGGGAAAACTGTAAGCCCTACTCATTCTGTAATGAAGAAACTATAATTTTTAATATTACTTTATTAGCCCAAGATTTCCTTAAGCCATCTATTTTCTGATTTAGCTCTGGTTAACAGAACCATGCTGGAAGCTTGACATTGCCAGCTTTCAACAGGCAATTGTTAGTGAAATTCCAGGAAGATGAGGGAGTGTGACAAAACTGCAATGTGACACAAAACAGAGTAAAAAGTAGTCTTTAAGACTGTTAGATAAAAATGAAGGCTAAGAACATCTGCAAGGATGTAAATCTTAATCCATCTGTTGGGCTGGTTCTGGTGTCAGATTTACATTTTGTATGTTGCCACCACAAAGCTGTACTTGCTAGATTAATTGTAAGGAATCCCTTTTAAGATACCCGGACTTCTAAAGTTTAATGTGTACATACTAATTAGTTATCAGGGAAAGCTGCATTCAGTCTAGGATCTGTAATTCCTTTTGTACGTAAAGTGCCTCCCCTTTAGGCACAGAATTAATGAGTGACTATGTAACAGATACATTTCTTTAAAAACAAAATACGAGATTCTTCCATCATGCTGAGTCTGCTATGTAGTATTTGTGTTCTTTAATTCTGCTCAGTTTTTCAAAATGAATAGAAACAATGCAATTCAAATCCTTTATCAAGACATAGCCTGAGTATATGAGCTTATGAGCAGTGTAGAACCATATATTTAAGAGGCAAAGCCTCAGACATTGCAAGGATTGTAAATAATTTTTTTCTCATTCCTAAATTTCCTATAAAAAAGCAGAGTTTTGTATAAGGGAATAAAAGTCTTATTTGATATGAAGGTTGCTTTATTCTTAAAACTACATGTATTTTTCCTTGCTCCTCTGTATTTCCTACCTCCAGACATCTCGCTCCTCCCTTTCAACAGACATCTTCATTTGGTGTTGGATGGTTTAAAATGGTTTCTATAATCTAGTCCTGAATAATACCCACTTTAAAGCATAAACAGTTAAGCCATAAATGTAAACGCTGATTGAAATGTTTTTTGAACAAGCATAATCAATTTGAGAAAAGATGGGCAGGGTTAAGTTCCCTGTGAGGAAAGATCACACTGATAACCCCAGTTTTTAAAAGTCAGAGCATGAGAGATAATTGTGACTGGTGTTTGTGGAACATTTGGGGGTGGGCGGTGGAAGGAAATCAATCCTATAAACTGAGATTCTAAGTTGAGAAAACTATCAGATGAAATGTCAGGGGAAAAAAAACTTCTTAGAATTCCACTTTCTGAAACTATTTAATGAAAACTTAACCGTTTTATTGGGGATTCAAATATTCACTGACATATACCTGACAAACTTTAGACTGAAATCATTATCTCCAGGAAGTTATAATTTCACACATTTTGCTATTATAAATAACACTTAAGCATCACACAGACACTGACATCATAATCATGTCAGAACAACTGTATCATTTTTTAATAGATGAGTATTAATGATCTTTAGTATTTGGATGCATTCCAGGTCACAGAGCAAAAGCAAACTTTCACCTTTGTGTGATTTTGTGTTTTCAGTACCATTACATGTCTAGCTCCTCTGGGGTAACATATGTCTTCTCAAATAATGAACACTACTGGATATTATACTCTCAAAGAAAATGTCTATTGACCCTGTATTCTAGGAAGAAATTAAAAAAAAACAAAAGAAATGTAATTGCAATCTTATTTCTTAGAGATTCTTAGAATCTTTACTACTGAACACTGGCCCCACACTGCTATCACATAAATATTCTTCCTGTAACTGAAAGTTTGCTAGTAGGAATGTCTTAGGGGTAGGTAAGTTAGGGGTAGGTAAAAAGCCTTACAAAGAAACTTTAATAAAGGACATTAACATTTTACAAGAAAAGATACTCACTTCTCTTCCCACAAAAGCCAAACAGAAAACAGTGAGTGTTAACTAACATTTTCTATTTATTCATTAATAAAAAGTGCATAGTACAAGCCCTTTATCCCAATCCAAGTACTCAGTAAAAGATTACAATAAACACTGGATGGCACAGACATGATTTGTTTGGCATGATTTAAACATTTAAAAACAATTCCCATTTAGTATATCACATGACCACTTTTGCTTTTAACAAAGTAATCATCAGACATGGTAACAAATACATACGACGTTTCATTCAGAATATTATAATGTTAAGACTAAACCTACTATTGCAACAACAAAAATTTAACCCGTTAAACTCACTCCATTTCTCCTTCAAGTTGCTGTTTTGTGTCTTAAACTGAGCTGGTCAAATTTTAGCACATATTCATTTAGAGTGACAGACTGATTCAGGGTAAGAGGCTTCTAAGGTTCCTTTGAAAATGTAAGATGTAGGTAATTCCATAAACACTATCACATCGCATACCACAAAGACACTGAAAGTAACCATGAAATAGCTGTACTTAATAGTTACTTCTGAAAATCTTTCCAAGTAGTTTAAAATATGACTTGCTGACCATGGGATAGTGCTTGGATACATGATAAAATCTTTTACTATACACAGTTCCAATGTTAATTTTTTCCACGTGGAAAGCAGAAAAACATTTTGCATATAAGAACATTAAATAATTCTAAAACAAAATCAACTCTTAATGGCATTTGTGGAATGTTTAAGAGCCAAAAGTGATTAAAATGTGAAGCATTATCTTTCTTTTTTCCCCGATTACTTAAAAATGATTGTAGCCACAGTTCAGGCGAATGTTTATAAGCCAAGTAATGAGTAAGAGTGTGCTCAGTAAAAAGGCCACATGTAGAAGCTTTAAGAATTAATTAGAATAATATAAATTACTAGTTAGGTTAATAGGAATACTTTATGTGCTACTGCATATTGTCTTTGTCAGGAGTGCAGAGAAATTTTACAAGCAAAAAAAAAACGAAGACTAAATACTTCACTAAGAACTTTAGTTACTAATTAAACAGATGGTCCATATAGGATATTCTAGATATAATGTCAATTAAGTATATGTGACAGAAATGAAGAGCTAAGAATAAGAACCCACATTTCCAGGTTTCTAGTTAACACTAGACATTCTGTTTCCATGTCACAGCCACTTATTCAACCAAAGTCAATTCTCAATTATTTGTGAGCCACAGATTCAGTGAACACATCAGTATCTCTGCCAGAGACTGGCTTTCGAGCAGCTTAGAGAGCAGACTGTTGGGACTTATGTGCAAGCCTTTGTTCAAGGTTCAGGGGCAAGGGTAGAGAAATGAATGCCTACAGGGACTTGGCTCCATCTTCTGCCACTCCTGCCCTTTCTGCTGTAAATGCTTTAAGAGCTATAGAGCTGGCAAGGCTTCCAGTAGGCCACATTAGGAGGGAAAAACCTTAAATCTGCGGTGCTCATTTATCCAGGATCTGACTTACCTGTGTTATGATACCTCTTGATTAACACAAGTAATTAAGAGTAAGTTGTATTATTTCAAGGAGTTGAGCACAAAGCCAAAATGTACAGTTGAGGAACACAAGCAGTGTATTAGAAAATGAAATGAAGCCCTTAGAGTGTTTACAGCCTAGAATATAATCATAATAAAGGAAAACAAATACCCTATGAGCATCACATAATTGTATCAGAGACTCTATTAAACAGTACAATGATACAGAGAAGTTTATTAATTCATACAAGTAATTTCTCAGATCTATACAGTAAAAAGCTAGACTGATCTGGGAAGGGAGGAAATCCTTACACTGATAGCTAAGTATCTTCTAGCCCCCACAAATCATTTGCAATCACTTTCTAGGGGAATAAATCCATAAACACACAAGTCATGCGGACTTTTTCTTAATGCCATTTGTCTTCATTTTCTTTCAAACTGAACGAAAACCAATGCAACCTTTTACTTTTCTATACATTTCAAACTTTTACTTATATTAATGCTCCTCCCTACTCCAGTCCATCCTATTACCAAACAAGAATGAGATGGGGTTGAGAAAAAGATCCTTGATTGTTTCTCATTTTCCTTGGAGTGAACCAAGAATTCATTAAATACTTTTTAAAGTCAGATAACAAGACTCAAAATTTTTTCTTTGAAAAAAATAAAGTAAGTAAATAGCATTCAAATGTCAGTAACCAAACAGGCCCCTAATACAGCTTTAAGATAGTTTCATTTAACAGGGAAGTGTTACAAAAGAAAAGCAGCTTCCTGAGAGGCATCCATTTAAAAAATAAATTACAGCTTAAATTATTACTGTATAGATTATACCTGGCAAAGGCAGAAAGAATTAACTTTTCCCCTCCTTTCATGAACCATGTAAGGCTAGTGTACAGTGGCTTACAAATGTCATATAATGGACTATAGGTCATCTACCATATTTAATTCATGTTTATTTGAAGTTTTCTTAATATCAGACATTTTTATGGGAATAAAAAACTGAGTAAACAATTGTTTCATTTTTTTCTTTCCTCCATTTCTAGCCACATAAGCCAGTTTTAGTGGATAATACAGAGTTCAGCTGTAACTTGTACAATTCCAAAGGCTGTCACAGTCCCAAGAACTAGAGAAAACTGCCACCCACAAATAAACTACCAAGGTAAGTGTAAATACAGTGTGGTTCTAATCTTCTTTCATACAATCTCAGATAACCCCAAATAACTTTATAAATACCTTATGAAAAAAATTTAAACCTATAAAACTATTTAAAATATTTAAACGCAGGGATCTCAAATTTCCTTCAATCAGGCCAGAAACTATCAAAAAAATTATAATCACAGTTACAAATAGAATGAATGGAATGTTTAAGTTTAGGATAACCAAAAAAGCCACATGTAGCTTTTTAATGCAATCATTTACTCAAATATACTGTAAATAGGAAAGGTGATAACACAGGAAGCAAAAATAAGCTTGCAAGTGAAATTTTCAGAAGCTCATGAAAACAATACCATCCCATACAGCAAATGCGAAAGGAAAAACAGTTCTAATGGGGTTAAGAGTACTCTGGTCATCTTCGTTCATTTGGTCGTGCAAGATGTTAACTATTTTCACTTCCCATATCACAAAGTTAGTCCACAGGAGGGGCTGGTGGATCTTGTCCCTGGCATTTAAAAGAGAGAAATTATGGGACAGACTCTTAAATCCCAGGGCCACCAATCTAACACATAAGTAAGAACTGAGCAGTAATGCCCTTCACCCTCCCATCTCAATCACACACTTATTTGGACTTCTCATATGTTTTTGCACAGGGAGCACTAGATTAATACTGTGATTCACATTGTTTGTCTCTTTCTTCCCTACAGTACGGAAGAAAGGAAAACTGTGTAACAGTGACGTGATTTGGGTGAAAGTGCTCTCCCTGACAGCTCCAGAGGTGATATTTAAACCAATCGAGACAGTCTCCTCCCTCTTGCTAAGGTGACCGAGTACAGTACAATCAAAGTGAAGCTGGAGACTCCTGTTTCTCACAACAGAAAGTCAGTCAGTGAGGAAGCATGTGGCTCCAGTTGCTACTGGCAGCCATCTTATGGCCACAAAGGGAGCCCACCTTGGAATGAAGCTGATGGTTGGAAGAAAGAAACTGGGTCTCTGACGACACTGTTAAACTTTCTAACAATGACCCTACCTCTGGATTTTTCTGATGTAGAAACCAATAAAGCCAATTATTTAAACCAGGCTGAACTGATTTTTGTTACTTGTAATAGAAAGCATCTGAACTGCAAAGGAAAGATCAGAGATTTTAGGAATCTTCAGGAAGATTCCATTTATTTACTCTGACATGCTGTATAATGGCCTAGTTAAGGGAGATCAATTCTTCTACTTGGAATTAGTCAATATGTTTTCGTGCTTACTCCTAGAGCAGGGGGACTGCTATTCCTAGGACTGATGGTCTACTATGAATTAAGGTTCAGGGGACTGTAATCTTGCATTTCTGTCACTTCTAATGGCTTCAAAGTCAGCTTATTAAGCTGGATTTCTTTGGGTCCAAACATTGAGGATGTTGCTCTTTGATATGAAAGTAAGAAGGAAGGAGGAGAAAGCACTTTATCAAGACAACGTGCAAGCTGTTTTATAGATACCTTCCTCTCCAAGAAAAACCAAAAATAAATTTAAGGCATTTTATATAGTGCTAATGAGGCCTTCTTTCTAAACTAAAGTCAGCATGCTACATATTTAAATATTCTAAATCTTAAAAAAAAAAAACCCAAAGCACTGACTAATTAACATGACACATTTGCTTTCTCCTATATAAGCAATTAGTCTAGCCGAACTTCTTTCTAATATTAACAACACAGGGTTGGGGAAAAGAAGCCATCATTTTAGGAATTCCACATGCTGAAGGTTGAAGAAGGGAATTAGTGGGATAATTTGGTGTTCAACAAGTAAATCCATTATGGAAATATTTTTAATAATATCCAAATCAAATGAGAAAGAAAAAATATAAATACTGGTTCTAAAACAATTAAAAGGAATCCTTTAATGGAGCTCTATTAAAGACAGTATCAAAAACTCCCTACTGGGTCACTTTATCATATTTTTCATTTAGAAGGTTCTGAAAATGGTTGTAATCCTAACTATCAAGATTTATCACCATGAATGATTCCTAGCTCTGCTTTAGCCAGCTCAGTTGACCTGTTGTAATGCAGAACTGGAAGAATGAATTTGAGATAAATAGGATGGGACAACGGGAAACCAGGTTTAGCCAGACAGGCTCAGTGTCTGTTGCAGCAGACAGCTAGGACAGAAGGGGAGAAAAAGAAGTGTTGTTGGGGGGACACTTGAACACTAGCTAGTAAGAGAATTTAGGGAGCTGGAAGCATGAGAGACAAGGATCAACGGTGAGGTGGACAGAACCGGGTAGTGGAGGATTGAGATTTGAGAAAAATTGCTGTGGATTATTATTATGCACTGGATCATTTTTTTATATTTCTCATGTGAATAAAGATTGGAATTCACCTTAAGATGATTTTTGGGCTACTGGTTTATACTTTTCTCTATATGTAACTCCATGAACACTAAGCCAGTAGTGGCTGCAAGATTTTCGAGGACTACACAGGAAGAATTTAGTCCATGAGTTAAATCTTCCTTTTGCTAAATCATATATTTCAATCAAAACAAAAACTCCTCCCCCTTCCCAGGCCACACCCATTCCCCCACCCAAGTGGATTTCTAATCCACAACACTTACATTATGAGGACTGGTTGGTTTTCCAGTTAGGTTGGATCCTCTTAGATTCGGAGGTCTCAACAGAAACAAGATCACTGCAATAACCATCCAGGCCATCAAGATCATGGTAATACTGATGCCATTATCACCAGAGGGTCCTGGTACTAAAGAGAAACAGAAAATGTATTTGCAACAAAAACTGTAGAATAATTATAATATTGTTAGATAAATGTAAAAAATGCAAATGTTTAAATGTCAGCTCCAAAAATTCAAAAGCTGTATTAATTTTAAAAGTTGTATTAATAATTTTAAGAATTATGAAGTATTACAGCTTCAATTTCCCTTCCCTCCTGGGAGAAAATCTAAATGGTAAATTGGTGTAAAACAGTCACAAGTCAAAGCCTATTAAAATGAAGATTTTTAATAGTATAGTCGTTCTTCATATTTTGGGGTAATAGAATCCTTTGAGATTTTGATATAAAGGACTCTTTCCAATATAAGAATCCATGTATACACATTCAACAATTTTGCATATAATTGCAAAAGATTCATGGACCTACAAAACCACCAATTCATAGACTGAGATCTGCAGAACCAGGTTAAAGACCACCTGAGACGCAGTAAACACACTTTACTCTAGCAGAGGAGGGGATTATGTGTTTTAACTACAGAAGTAGTATGAAAAAATAACAGAGCTTAAGGAAGAGGGAATAATCAGGTTGTATAACATATAAATTAAAGACCCCTTTAATGACATTCTCAAAGATACTAATTTGGCTTTCATTCTTGAAAAAAGAATTTGGATTCAGATCTAGATATTTTAAAGTCTATGCATTTATCAAGAGAAAAAAGTCAAGTGTCTGTGTAGGTATAGTCTTTCTAGCTCCTCAAGACAGCTATATCTCATTTAATTCAGAATAACAAGTACCTAGCACAGTGCCTGGCTCGTGCTATGCCCTTAACAAATTTCTAATAAACGAAACAGGTGTCAGAAATGAAAATTTGTAAAAGATTAGATTTCTAAAGAAAATAGTACCTCTAGGTAGTTACGAAAACAGCAAGACTATGTATAAATGTTTGGTTTTGGTCTCCTTAACTCAGGAAAAAGTAAAAGAAATCTAGACAAGATTCTGAAACTAAATGAATGCATCACATTGAGATCCATGTGCCCAGGGCCCAGATGGTACACTGCTAAGAACAAAGGGTTAGTGACCAAAGGGGACAAAGTCAAGCAAAGAGCTGAGCTGTCCCAAGAGCAGACTGGTTAGGAACCTAGCCCCTGTTCCAACCCAATCACTTCCCCAGAAACAGTTAACACAGTACTTGGGATCACCAAATTTTCATTGCTTATCACACAATAAATCAGCATTTCCCCCTTCTATAGCCATATCTATTCCTTTCCTTGTTCCCTCCTACTGTACTAAATGTGCCTCCATAACTAAAGACCAATTTCTCAACTTGAGCTTTGGATCCCAGCACTTGTGCAAGAATCTATCCATTATCCTCTCTTGTGTATTCAACAACCCCTTCTCCACTGCAGCCATCCTATAATCACTTAAACATGATAAAGTTTCTCTCATCTTTGGAAAACAAAACTCCATCCCTCAGTCTCTTTCCCTGTCCAGCTATCAAGGCTAAGAGTGGTCTTGAGAGTTGGTCTACATTTACATGTACATGTCACTCCCTCCCATTCACTCCTTAGGTTGGTATCCACCTCCATTAACAGTCAAATAGCTCTTTAAAAGGTCACCAATGATACTTCTATGCTGCTATGCCTAATGGGTAATTTTAGCCCTCATTTTCCAAGACAATGCTCTCCTTTTTAAAACATTTTCTTCCTTTGTCTTTTGTGCCATTACCACTACCATTTTCCTTTTGCAATTCTGAATTCCTCATGGTCAGTTTTAGGTTCTTTTCTGTTCTTTCTCTACACACTATCATCCTCACCTGTGGCTTAAATTACCTTCCATATGTAGAACACATAAAGTTTTACCCAGTCTCCAATCCCCTGAACTTTAGACCCAATATCCAACTATCTATCTATATCAATAGTTCTCTATTTTTTTAAATCTTCATTTCAACAGTTCTTAAACTGTGATGTACAACAGTACCATTGGCAGCTTCTTAAAAATGCACCTGAATCCCTTATCACACTAAACATACTCAATATTGCAAACCAAAATCATCAGTATCACCCCTGCCCCATCCTCAATGCTCTATCAAATTGGGTTTCCATCCATGCAGCTGCCTAGGCCAAAAACCTACGAAAACATCTTTTGTTCTCTCAATGACCCTCTTTTTAGTCCATCATGAAGTTTCTGTCAACTTTACTTCCTAAATATCAACCTGTCCATTTCCAGCTCCATGCCCAAGCTTGCTCAAGCTACCATCACTTCTTGTCTGGTCTACTGCAATGGTCTCTTAACTGATCTCCCCATGCCTATTCTTGCCTCTAATTCTGTCCTCTAAGCTGCTCCAAGAGTGACGTTTTTTAAAAAAGCAAATACTGTCTCTTAGTTTTATTACTAAATAATAGCTAAAAGTTGAGTGGTTACTTTGAACCAGACATTATCTCTCTTAATCTCTTTTAACAAACTTATTTTATGGTAGGTACTATCATATCTTCATTTTGTAGATGAGGAAACTGGGGAAAGGGGGAGGGCTAAATCCTAATGTAATAAATACAGTTGGCATGTGGCAAAGCTGGCATTTAAATACAGGTGGTCTCATTTCAGAGTCTGTACTCTTATCCTCGTTGCTATGTCATAATCTCTGACAGTATTACATAGACAAATCCCTGAAAATTATTACTCCACTGGGTAATAAAACTGGAAAATACAGATTTTAAAAGAATTCTTGATAAAGAAGCTTATAACTAGCTATTAGGTAAAACTAGATTATTTAAAGGTAGTCAAAGAATGGTAACTGTACCTTCTATACATTATCACTTACAGTGCCCCTCTTGAAAATAAAATGCCAGATTAATGTACAGACCAGAAGTGTAACCCCAAAGTCAATTCTTATATTATTCAATTTGGAAAATGGGTCCCTTACTTTTTGATACTCTTCATAAGTAAAAGATTGTAAAGCTTCAGAGAGATAAACCTCAAATCACAAATTTACTAATGCATATTTCTATAAATAAAATAGGGATTAAAAAAATAGAAACAATTAATCAAACCAATAGGTGTTTTTTCCAAAGAGGAAATAAACTAATGCATATTTCTAGACAAAGCATTCCTGACCAAATGCCCACTCTGTTTTAAGATTCTCATAGTGATAATGTGGCTCCTAGTTCCCTATAACTGTTCTCCTAGCTTGGTTCCTATTGCAGCCTTTCCTTCCTGCATATTGCTACCAAAAAAGTCTGTTTAAAACACTGCTCTTAACACATCTCTGCTGACTAACCCAGTGACTCACTCTCCACTGGCTACTGCTTCAACTGTGAACTCGTCAGCCTGACCTTTCCTCATATGATTTGGCCCTACTTATCTATATTACCTCTTACCATTTCACAAACTCAGTCCTTCTGGGGACTCATAATTTTTCCGTCTGGGTTAATATTACAACTAACTTCCACTTATTTAAATACATTTTACACCCCTCCCTCTTATGTAAAAAAATTTCCCTTTTCTCCACCCACTCTTTCCTTTCTTCTCTGGACTAATGTAGCATTCCTAGTTTGAAGGAATGATTTCCTATTTCTTATAATTACATCATTAACTTTTTAAGACATGAGATCATCTCACAGCACATCTGTGTTTGACTCTACCACCTCTTAGCTATACAATCTCTGTGCCTCCATTTCTTTACCTGTGAAATGAAAATATCACCATCATCTCAGAGAGTAGTTGTGATGATTGAAATGATTAGTATATTAACAGTTACACAGTGCCTGGTACACAGTAGGTACTCGATAAATATCAGCCATTATTGATCTGTGCTCTAGCTGATCAGTATTGGGATCAACCAGAGCACAGAAAAGACCAAGTGCACAGAGATCCTGATGTGAATAACTAGGACGGATAGGATGGTGAAGTGGGAATGAAAAAGGATCAAACACAAATGGTAACAGGATAAAAGATGCACAACACTTGGTGTCTGCCTGAATTGGTTATGGGAGGAGGAGGAAGAAAACGTTAAGGGTGCCTCTAAAATTTCTGTAGGGTAGTAGTATGTAGAATTCTACACTTACAAGGTTAAGTGGATGCAGTTTTCCTGATCTCCAAGGTTTGATAAGAACATTTCTCTTCTCTTTAATAACCCAAGACCCATTTCAGAATAAAAGATAATAGCTGAACCAATTAAAGTCGAACTTCTTGCTCACAGTCAGTGTTTTTCTGTTTATTGTAAATCCCACAAACTTAAGATTGGCTCTGGAGTGTACTTTCACATACTGTGAAGGTTATTAACAAAAAACTGGAAACAGACCTAAATGTCTGCCAATAGTGTGTGATTCAGAGATTATGGTAAATCTGTACAATGGAGTACTGTAAAGCTGAAAAACAATGTTGAGGGAAGTCTCCATGAGACATGCTGTTTTTTGACAGAAAATAAAAAGCAGGTGAAAAACAAGTGTGTACAAAGAAAAGGGACAGGGAGTTTGGAATTTGCAGATATGAACTACTATATTTGACATAGATAAACAACAGGATCCTACTGTATAGCAGAGGGAACTATATTCAATATTTTGCAGTAACCCCTAATGAAAAAGAGTATGTGTGTGTGTGTATAACTGAATCATCATGCTGTACACCAGAGACTAACACGAGATTGTAAATCGACCATAATTTAATTTAAAAAAAAAAGAAAGGGGGGCAAATAAGATATATTTTGCTTGTACATACATAAAGAAATTCTGCAAAGATACAAAGGCCAGTAATACCTAGAGATAGGACATGGGTAGATGGGAGAAAATGAGTAGGAAGACATTTTTTCACTATAAACTAATTAACTTCTTGATTTTTGAATCATATATAAAAAATAAATTGAATTAGGCAAATAAAAGTAGCCCTAAAATATCTTGGGATTGGTGATACTGGGTATATGAACTGACTTGGACTTCTTGAAATATTCAAGAACAGATATGAATGGGATAACTGTAGGCCTTCTGTGATTATCCACAGTCCCTTATAACAAGATCCACTTCTTCATGAGGTGTTAGAACAGATATGCTACCCCCTGACACCGCATGCAGCCAGTACAAACAGGTATCGGGAGCAGCTGTTTTAAAATCAGCATAGAGAGGTGAATGGACCTTTAAATGATCTGGCCACTATGGTTTTTATTGTGATACTTTTTTGGCACTAAATATTCTAAATATTAATATAGTGCCAAATAATCTAAATATTAAAGGCAAAATCAGATGGGGGATATAAAATCTGTTCCCTCACTGCCTAGAAATTATTTGCCTTAAGAGGTAAATGCCTTTTACCCTATGGTGTAGAAAAATGTCAAACCATAAAAATGCAAAAGGACTTTATACACCAAAAATACAGTGTTCCATTTTGCTCAAAGGTTACATCTCTGGTTACAAGAAAAAAATGAGTATTTCAAATAAGATGTCAAATGGAATATTCACAAGGAAGCTATTAATCTAGCTAGACACCAAGAAGATGAAAAAGAAGGAGGCTCTGTGAGCTGCCAGATCCTCAGGGATTATTTCTATAAACTTACATAGGCTTCCAGTGGGAAAAGTAGAAACAGAGCAGGAGCGGAAGCGGACAATGTGCCAGGGGGCTTTAACCCTGTAATTTTGGGGTTGTATACAGTAATTACAATATCCTTGAATATATGTATGCTCATGTATAACTGAAAAATTGTGCTCTACACTGGAATTTGACACAACATTGTAAAATGACTATAACTCAATAAAAAAAAGTTAAAAAAATAAAACTATTTAAAAGAAGAAAACAAAAAAATTCTCACAATGAACTAAGTATGCTAACATAGTCTGTCCAAAGAACTTGACTTTGTTAATAAATTTGTATACTTTGATGAAAAACAAAACAAAACAATATCCTAAGTACATCTATCCATCTTTTGTTTTACTCCAAAATTAAATTAGCAATGGAGCAGGTTTCTATACAACTCTTATCTTAAAGACAGTGTTTCAGAAGAGTGAACAGACTTCTTCTACGTGGCTCTAGAGAACAAAACTGTGGGTGAATATAACAATAAAGTAGAATGCAGCTCAAGATAAAGAATTATGCAGTAACCAGATCTGCTACCAGACTGCAACTAGATTCTGCTACCACACAAAGTAGTGAGCTCCATATTCTATTAAATCATCTCAAATACATGCAGCACACCATGACAGGCACAATGTACTGTGATACTGTGATATAATAAGAAATATATATTTGGTCTTCATTCTGGTTCCTGACACGTAACTCCTAGAACCCTTGGAATCTCCTAGTGATAAGGATGAGAGGAATGTAAAATTTTTTGTTACTCACAACTTTCAACCATACTTAAGTTTATGCTAATGAGGTGACTCTTAGTGGGCCCCATTCAGGATGGAGACTGGTTGCCAGAGCCTGACCAAGTGATTTGAGGGTTGGAAGGTTCAGCTCCACTCCTCAACCTCCAGGGATAGAGGAGGGGCTGAAGATCGAGTTATTCACAATGCCAATGATTTACTCATTCATGGTATGGAATGGAGCCTCCATAAAAACCCTGAACAACAGGGTTCACAGACCTTCCTGGTTGGTGAACACATGGAGGAGCTGGGAGGGCGGTGCACCCAGAGATGACAGGTAAGCTCTGTACCTGCTCCCCTCATACCTTGTCTTATTCTTCCATTTGGCTGTTCCTGAGTTGCATCCTTTATAATAAGCCAGTAATAGCAAGTAAAACGTTTTCCTGAGTTCTGTAAGTTAGTCTTGCAAATTATTGAAGAGAGGAGGTGGTTGTGGGGACCCCTAATTTATATATATACTTATGAAACAGCATAAGCTCATTGGTGAAAATTTAGAATAAACAGAAAAGTAATTCTATCACTCAGAGGAAACAATTTCTTAAACTACTTAAAGGCATAGCTGTCAAAAGGATTTCCACCAAATGTTAAAAGAACTGAGGGAAAAAAATGACCAATATAAGTAAATTAATATTCAAGCTCTAGAGTTTTGCCTTTATATTGAGGTGAAGAAGTAAAATTCCACTCACAGAAATAAGTGTATATTTGGCTTACAAGTGGGGCTGGCTCATGGGTCACAAATACCACAAGTACAGCAAACACTTGTTTTCCCATAAGGAGTTCAGTAAGATTATTTTCAACTAGAAAAACAGGTTTTAGCTTTACTGCTGAGGCAAAAATTTGAGCTGCTTATTAGAGGGCACACTATAGATGAATGACCACCACTGAAGAAGCAACATAAAAAATGTGGAATGGGGGAACCACCATCCACCACCCCCAAAAACTAACGCAAAGTCTGCATATTACTTTCTTGTCCAGAGGCATGTAATTATTACCTTGTTGCACCAATGGACTACATTGTGACAAAATTTCTACTTTGGGTCAGGCCCTGTACTAGCTCCTATTTCTCTAAGTTGTTATATTTACAGAATTTGATGGGATGTCCAGTTCACATAGTAATAACAGTAATTAATAATGCAATAACAAGCCCCTGTTTAAAGACACTTAACTGTGTTGGTTTTAGTTTTGTACACATAATTAAGTGGCACCTAGCGTTAGAGATGTGAACTATAAATAACTAGCCTATTAATAAGTGCAATTTGGCAATATGTCAAAAGCCTTAAAATGTGCAAAGGGATGTTTTTTCAAGTATTTTTCATAACAGAAAAAATATATCAGCAACCTAAGATTCCAACAAAAGGGAATTATTTAAACATTATGCATTGCCATAATGAATTAGTATTCAGTTGGTAAATATTTTTAAGGTTAATATATGTTGATATATTCACAATAAGGTAGTGAAAAAGAACACACACAAAGTGATCTCACTTTATAAAGTATATATGAAACCTAGTTGTGCCAGGCTTCACCATCCTGTGAATGTCATACTTCCATTATTACAGTCAAATTATTATGGTACAAGACTGGATTGGCTATTATTTCCCCTCGAGATACCCCTCATGTTATTTCCTCCTGAAAAAGGATGCCTTATATAATGGCCTCCAAGTCTGTCAGCTACATTCACCATGTGGGATCCATCTTCCTGCTCTGATTCTCACGTCACCATCACCACTGCCCATAAAGCCAGGTGGAGAAACCTCCTTACTGCCCATGCCCTCCTGAGAATGCTAACGTCAGAGCCGAAGGAATGACTCTAATGTCTCCCTCCCAAAGCTTCCCAACTTTGGGGAAAAATGGCCTCCTTCCTTTGCTCACAAGTTTTCAGAGCTGCCGATGAATGCAAATAGATGCTAGGGAAAGCATGAGGGGTTTGCACTAGTAGCCTCGATGTTCAGTTCAACCAGCCAAAAGTGCCCTGTTCCACATATACTTGCCTCCAAAAACGTCTAGAAGGGTTTACATCAAGTTGTCAGCAACAGTGGTCATCTTTTAGTATTCTGGAAGTTTTTCCTTTTCTTTTTTTAATCTGTGAATTCATAACTTTATTCAATCAACGGGTTTTGTTTTTGAGGCAGGACCAAAAAAACCACAATTTTTTAAGTTAAAGATTAAATATTTAAACAGGAAATACATTACTGAGAACCATTTCCTTAAAGGGAAAACTAATAATTTAAGAATTATTAGTAAGAATAATTTCTGGCAAATATTCAGTCATATTCTGGTCTCTAACTCTGCCCCCAATGTCAAGTCTCCATCTGTCCCATCATTACTTACATTCCTGAAGACATTCTGTGTCTGTGCAGTAGGACTGGGACTGCCTCAACTACAATGAATAAAAAAAAGGAAAGTTAGCCATTGGACTTAAGCAAAAGTGGATACTATTTAATAGAAAGATCATGTTTTGTTTTTTAATGAATGCCATACTTTCAAAATCAGATGAAAACACAGAATACACAAAGGAGCTGTTCAGTTTAAGGGCATTCTTTTCTCCTCAAAGTAATATTCAAATATACTGGAATCTAGTGCAATTCATCCATTTTAAACAGGAATTTTAAAAAAATCACCTGAGACAGATCTAACTAACAGCTCACACAGCTCAATGTCAAAAAAACAAACAATCCAATCAAAAAGTGGGCAGAAGACCTAAATAGACATTTCTCCAAAGAAGACATACAGATTGCCAACAGGCACATGAAAAGATGCTTAACATCACCAATTGTAAGAGAAATGCAAATCAAAACTATAATGAGTTATCACCCTCACACCAAAGGACAGAATCAAAATTAGAATAGTCATCAAAAAGTTCACAAATAATAAATGCTGGCGAGAGTGTGGAGAAAAGGGACCCTCCTACACTGCTGGTGGGAATATAAACTGGTGCAGCCACTATGGAGAATGGTATGGAGGTTCCTTAAAAAACTAAAACTAGAGTTACCATATGATCCACAATCCCATTTCTGGGCATCTATCTGGAAAAGATAAAACTAATTCAGAAAGATACATGCCCCCAATGTTCACAGCAGCATGATTTACAACAGCCCACAGAAGCAACTTAAATGTTCACTGACAGATGAATGGATAAAAATTATGTGGTGTATACATGCACACACACACAGGAATACTCAGCTATAAAAAAAGAATGAAATAATGCCATCTGCAGCAACAAGATGGATCTAGAGATTATCATACTAAGTGAAGTAAATATCATATGATGTCACTTATATGTGGAATCTTAAAAAATAATACAAATGAACTTGTTTACAAAACAGAAACAGATTCACCAACATACTTACAGTTACCAAAGAAACAAAACAAACTTATAGTTAACAAAGGGGAAAGGGGAGGATAAATTAGGAATTTGAGATTAATAGATACTACTACATATAAAATAAACAACAAGGACCTACTGCATAACACAGGGAATTATATTCAATATCCTGTAATAACCTATAATGGGAAAGAATATATATATATATGTATGTATGTATATATATGTATATATATATGTATATGTGTATGTGTGTATAACTGAATCACTTTGCTCTACACCTAAAACACTGTAAATCAACTGTACTTCAATAAATTAAAAAAAAGAAAGAAAGAAAAAAAAGACCCTGGGCAAGTTCTTTAACACTTCTAAGCTTTAATTTCTGGTAAATGAGGATAATACTATGTTTATCTGAGTACTAGTGAGAATTAAAATACTTAACACATGTGAAATGTAGTAACAATACAAGAAAGAAGAAACATTAGCTACTATTATTACTGTGTCATACAAATTATGATCTCATCTAAAACAATTACTGGAATTAACAACAGAACAAATCATTTTATAAATTTTGTTCCCTGTGATGATCAGGCTTGCTTTGGTACATACCACTAAAAGTAGTTCTATTTGAATTAAAATGGAAAAACTTTAATTTTGGAAGCTTGTGAATTAGATTAGATCCTAATTAATATAAAATATGCTGGCTATCTTAACCTTTTCTAAATATGAAAAGAATCAATCTAAAAACACTTTAAAAATTATATATTCTATGGCTATTATCAAAAAAACAATAAATAACAAGTGTTGGTGAGGATGTGGAGAAAAGGGAACCCCTGTGCACTATTGGTGGGAATGTAAATTGGTTATAGCCACTATGGAAAACAGTATGGAGGTTCCTCAAAAAATTAAAAATTGAACTATGATTTGATCCAGCAATTCCACTCCTGAGTATTAACCTGAAGAAAACAAAACCACTAAATCAAAAAGATACAAGCAAACTCATGTTTTGTGCAGCATTATTTATAACAGCCAAGACTTGGAAATAACCTAAGTGTCCACTGAAGAATGGATAAAGAAAAAGAACACACACACAGGAGTACTGTTTAGCCATAAAAAAGAATGAACTCTTGCCATTTGTGACAACATGGATGGACCTTGAGGAAGTTATGCTAAATGAAGTAAGTCAGACAGAAAAAAGATAAATACCATATGCTTCTATTTATATGTGGAATCTAAAGACAAAAAACTCATGATTATAGAGAACAGACTGGTGGTTGCCTGGGGCAGGGGAAGGAGGGTGGATGAAATGGGTGAAGGGAGTTAAAAGGTACAAATTTCCAGTTATAAAATGAGTAAGTTATGGGAATGTAATGGACAACATGGTGACTATAGTTAATAATACTGTTAAAAATTATACATTCTAAAGAAATAGAAAAAAAAAGGCTACGAGACCTTGGGTCACAGATCGGACCTAATGAACCTCCTATGTGCATATATTTTGTTTAGGTTTTATTAATTTATTAGTTCTCCCCTGATAAGTAATATGTGTACATAGTACAAAATTCAAAAGTACACTGTATGCAAGGTAAATATCTCACTCTCTCCTGTCCTTCAGCCACCACAGTACTCAGATTTTTTGTGTATCTCTCCAGAAATGTGAGATTTTTACATGCATATATATCTTTTCGCATTACTCCTCTACCTCTAAGTAGCAATGTAGAGAATATAAAACAAGAAGAGATTAAGTAAAAAGGTTCTTGGATTGAATAAGAACTACCTAATTACTTAAGATATCAAATAAGGAGTAAAAATAACTTTCCTGGGTTTAATCTTTAGCAATGACATAGCATATCCCAAAACCTACAGCTATAATTGAAATGATCAATGAATTATCAGTTCATTGTACATTATGTAACTCAAATACCAGCCCTAGCTTTCGGCTATAGCTCTACTTAAAGTGCTGCCCTTTTCTTGGGGTCTGACTTTCTGGCTATTTGTAGCTCAACATACCTAACAAATAACATGCTTTCCATGTGAAAAGCCTCTAAATCTTCATAGATCCATTTTCTCACAAATCTACTTCCATACAGGGCCATATCAGCAGCTCTAGGCTTCTTCCTCATGCCACCATCAACCTCATGCTTTTCCAGTGTGGGTCAACCAGATAAGATGCTCACTGGGTTCTGTTTTCTCTTCCCTGTGACTCTGCAGGTCTGGGTTTCACCCCGTACCTTTGTAGTGGATTTGTGGACTATAGTAAGGGCCACCAAACTACAACCTGCAGGCTGGAGGCCTATTTTTATAAAGTTTTACTGAAACATAGCCACACCCACTTATTTACTTATCATCTGTTGCTGCTTTCACTACAACAGCTGAGTTTAGTAGCTGCCATAGAGACTCTTAAGTTTAAAATATTTACTGTCTGGCCCTTAAACCACTCAACACTACTGATAAGGATACCAGTTAAAGATACTGAGGACATACTCATGAAATAAGAGAAAAAACAAGTATTTCTGTGTAGCTATATAAAAATGTTCATTTAGAAATGTGAGATGCCCATTAATTATGTATAGTTACAATGCAACAATCATTCACGTATTTATTCAAAATGTTTACTAAATGCCTACTATGTGCCAAATATAGTTCCAGGAACTGAGGATAAGGTGTAAAAAAGACCAATTCTCTACTCTTATGGATCATATAGTCTTGTGGGGGAAATCAGGCAATTAACAAATATAAAAATGTCAGAGAGCCATGCAGAGAACGAAAACGGGATGGCATACAGTGGCAGTCCAGTAGCCACTTTAAATTAGGCTGACAGAGGCTGTTAACACTTAAGGGACTATCTACACGATAGTAACAGTAAAGGTCTGGAGGTTGAGCATGCCGGGCATTCCCGGCAGAGTAAACAACTAGGAAAGGCCCCTAGATGAAAAGGTGGCTATCAACTGATGTTGAGGAACCACAAAGCCACTGTAGCTGGGGCACAGAAGCCACATTATTTAGCCGCTGTGCTCAGTCAACCTCAGAACCAAATGCTCTCAGTATATGCTCAAATCAGTACAGTTTGCTGTTACTGTCATTAGTCTGACTGCCTCCAAGTCTAAGACATATAGCAGACACCTATTGTTTCATCAATGTGTGACAGGAACACTTTGTATCTTATCAGAAATACATTTAAATAGAGATATATTTTAATGATATAGTAAAATTTATATTAATTTTTATTATAATTTATGTTGCATTATAATACAAATAACATTACAGAATATTTAGAAATTAATGTGGATTAATTCTCTGCCATAATACAATTATCATTATTATGTTTTCTAGTCTTAAAATGTGCACATTTTCAAATAATTACAATTATAATAACAAATATTTATTGGGAACTTGTATGTGGTAGGTACTACACTAATAACTTTATAACTTATTTAATCCTTACATCCACTGGCAGAAGGCAGGTGCTATTATTTCTACTCTATGGATAAAGAAACTTGGGTTTGGGGGAGGTTAGCTAACATATCCAATACTAACCCTTAAGTCTAAATTTTTAATCACAATTTTACTCTACAATGTATAATTTTGTATCATAATTTTAGTTAACATATCATTAGCATAAAACACTGAGTCACCAACCACAATTCTGAGTGGTTACAAAATACTCCAGTGAGTTGATATAACTGAACTGAAGCAAATTCAGAGTAAAGTGAAAATAATCATAGATACAGTTACCTAACAGTCTTTAAGATTAACACAGCCAATGTCTTCCTTCAGCACTAAAAAAGATCTCTTTTCCCTTTGGGACTATGATAAAAAAAAACAGTAATGTACAATTTGTCCTGCTATACAAGTTTCTAGAAAATTAATTAATCCACATACAACTGGTAAATATACAAATTATGTCAGTTTAATGTAGTAACTGTATTGGTACATAAGTGATTTTTCCTGGGTAAGAGGAGTCAGAGTAGGAGGCCAAATTATGACTTTGAGCAGGAAAGGCCTTACTCAAGCCATGCACCTCAGTTTTCTCTTGACTTATTTGGAGAATATAGTGGGGACTATTGATGCTGATTTTGGCTACTTTAAAAGGAAACCATTTGTGAAAACAAACAATTAAAAGGAAATGAAGAATAACATGTGAAGGACATAGGCATGGCAGAATCTATAAACTTCAAATATGCTCTGTATTACAGTGGGGTGGGGGGAACCACATGTGGACTACCTAAATCCAATAGCTGCTGTCCAGGTAAACTTTCATGTTAAACACTGACCCCAGCATCCCAGGGAAGAATTAAAAATAGATTCGGATTTCCTCACCTCATCAGGATGGTTATGGAAAGTTTTTTAGATGAGTTAGCATTAAAATCACACAGACAACATAGTATGAGTAGAATAAATGTTTTTCTTCATTAGAGAAAAAGGCAGAAGACAGAGGTTAAAAGAACACGAGTCTTGGCATGGAGATTTCATGTTAGGCAAAATTGTAGAACCTAAAATAATCTCTTAGGATATCCAGGAAGCCTAATATAGAACCTTGGCTGTCAGAGACTCATGGAGAAAACATAGATCAAAGAGAAGATTCTAATGACAAAAAACAGATAAATGAACTTCTACAAGGCATCTTACCTTGGAGAAATTCTTTCAAAAAAATTACAAAAAACAGAAAGTCTCTCTTTGGAGTTACCAAAATGTACCTGCTATGGGTGTTTGTGCCCCTTCCCCCATATTTGAATTTTAGAGCCCTAACCCCCAATGTGATGTAATATGGAGGTGGGGTCTCTGGGAAGTGATTATGTTTAGATGACATCATGAGAGTAAAGCCACCATGATGAAATTAGTGTCCTTGTAAGAGGGAGAGACCAGAGCTCTTGTTCTCTCTGTGCCTTGTCAGGATACAGCAAGAAGGTAGCTGTCTGCAAACCATGAAAAGAGTCAAATCACCAGAAACCAAATCTGGCAGCACCTTTTTCTTGGACTTCCCAATGCCACCAGACCTGTGAGAAATCAGTGTTTGCTGTTGAAGCCACCCAGTCTGTGGTGTTTTGCTGTAGCAGCCTGAGCTAACTAAGACAGTACCTAGACAAGAACTTATTTGCTATTTTTCTACGTCTGATGCTCAAGAACCACATGTATATTGAAGGTGCTTTCTTTCTCATGGATCTACCTGTGGACTGGTAAACAGTGTGGTACAGAACAGCGATTAAAAGGAGAAGCTCTAGAGTCAGAGGTACCTGGTTTCAAATTCTGTCTCTGTTACTTTCTCAGGCAGAGTTTCAAACTATAAGAGAGATAAATAACCTGTCATCAACCTTACTGTCATTGTGAAGGTTAAGTGACATAACTAAACATATATATAATTAAATATATAATATATATAAAACACTCAATTCATGGCCCATAGGATGTTTTCAGATCCTAGCAACATGCAGGCTGCCTGTTTATATAAATAAGCCTCTTCAAATTTATCACTACTATTTTTTCAAAAAGTGAAATGCCAAAGCCAACAACAAAAAAGTACTTTTAAAATCAACGGTTAAACAGTTGGTCGATGTCCTCTCTGACCACACCACACACAGCTCACGGTCATAAGGTTGGCCTGAAATAACCTTAGACTGCCAAAACCTATCTCTACCTAATTTTTAATGCTGCACAGAATTTCATTTAATTGCATCATCTTTTATTTTGTATATGAAAAACAAGTTGTAGTGAATCTTCTTATAAGTATATTCTTACACATTTGATTAATCTCTTTAGGGTAAGAAAAGTTGCTAGAATGAAGGTATGTACACTCTAAGTTTTGATATACAATGCCAAATTATGAGGAGAGGAATTTTAAAGAAATGACAAAATATGAAGATAGTATATTCAAATAAGTTTTCCTGTGTGGAAAGTCCAGTGTTTCAACTGGGAGACAGCTAGAACCTAATATATCTGATCACATTTAGTCTTAATGACTAAGTAGCATCTCTACATATTTTCTTACAACATTAACAAAAGTAACTTGGAAAGACCACAATAATCTATGCACATTTAAGGCATAGGCTGAGAATTCTGAAAATACTTTTTGAACATCTAACACTAATAGGTTGGGCTACTTTGCCCAAATGATATGCATACACTCTCCCCAATCATACAAAAATACCTTCTGAATTTGAGTTTAATATATTGAACCAAAAATCATCACGTGATTTGTGACCACTGATTAGACAACAACAGAACTTTTATATACTATACCCCTATGGTACAGTCTATTTTGATTATACATAAAGATACAGATTTAGATACATTACTGTCCACAAACCCAATGCAACCCCGGGCCAAGTGAGCAATAACAGACACGCAATGGGATGGGTCAGTAGGGGGGAACAGGAAGAAAGACTGACATTTTGGTCTGTATTTCTACATTATTTCAAGTGTCCATAATTTAGATATTCACATATTACATGTGCTATTAAAAGAAAAGACAATATTGCAATACCATGACACTGGTAAAAATGAGGCTGACTTTGATTTGCTGTTAGGAATTGAATATTTTAATCTCCTCAAAATTCACATTATGAAATTCTAACCCCCAGTGTTATGGTATTAGGAGGTGCCTTTCAGGGGTGATTAGGTCATGAGGGTAGAGCCCTCACGAGTGGGATTAAAGTCTTATAAAAGACATCCCAGAATGCTCTCTTGCCCTCTTTCCACCATGTAAGGATACAAGATCCACAACCTGGAAGAAGGCTCTCACCAGAATCCAGCCATGCTGGCACCCTGATGTTGGGCTTCCAAACTCCAGAACTGTGAGAAAAAAAAATTTCTGTTGCTTATAAGCCATCCAGTCTACAGTATTCTGTTTTAGAAAACTGAAGTAAGAAAGTTGCTGATATGAAAAGATTTGTGAAGTGAAAAAAAAACAAGTTTCAGAAATATATATAAAAGATGATCCAGTCCTGCGGGGGGCCACTCATGACCTGAGGGCTGCCGAGCACAGAAACTGGGCCTAAACTCCCAGAGTGCGGGGCGTCAGGCTCTAAGGCTGATTGAGCAAAGACAATCTCTGTCCCGCCACCCCTTTGTTAGAAAAACAGCAGGTGCATTTGGAGTCGGAAAAACATCTTGATGCCATTGAGTTATTAAGAACAGGGGCTTCTGGAAAGAGAGATACAGGTCACACAAGTTAGTGATCTTAGTAACAATCACCTGAGTTACCAATACACAAGTTACATAAGTTAGTGATCTTAGTGACAATCACCTGAGTTACCAATACACAAATCACGATGTTAGCCTAGAGGAACAGTAACAGTTATCAATGATGTTAGCTCATGGGGAACGGTTAGTCTTGATTGATGAGAAATATAAACAATAATGATGTATGTAACTATGCACAAGTTACTGATTTTAGTACACATTGTTAAGAGATCATAAAAACAATACCGTTACCTACGATACTGTTGCCTATGGGTTAAAAGCATATAAATTAACTGCTGGAAATAAACACGAGGTCCACTCTTGACCTAGCGTCTTGCGGGCTAGAGTGAGACCCTCTCCCCCACCTTTTAGTCTTGTCTTCCTTTTAGTCTTGTCTTTCTTTTCTCAGTCCTGCAGCACAGATTTCTGGACCTGATCGACTGTCGGCTGGCTCCGACACAGTCCTATGTAAAACAAATTTCTAGAAAGATAAATGTGGTGGACTGTATTTTCTAAAAATGGCCACAGCAGTACTTCTAACCATACATGCTCTTCCAGAATCTTGCCAACCCCCATCAAGAGGTGGAGTCTCTTAACTCAAATAGTTTAAAATTAATTTAAATTAAAATTAATTAAAGAAAATTAACTCAAAATAGATTAAAGACTTGAATATACGACCTGAAACCATAAAATTCCTAAAAAAATTACACAGGCAGTAAGTTTCCTGACATCAGTTGTGGTGGTGAGTTTTTCAATCTGACTCCAAAAGCACAGGTAACAGAAGCAAAAATAAGTGAGTAAAATTATTATAAATCAATAAAAAATTATAAATAAATAAATAAGTGAGACTACATCAAACTAAAAAGCTTCTGCATAGCAAAGAAAAGGTAACTTAACTGAATGGGAGAAGATATTTGCGACTCACGTATCAGATAAGGGGTTAGTATCCAAAATATATAAAGGATTCATACAATTCAATAACCAAAAAAACCCCAAACAATCTGATTAAGAAATGAGCAGAAGATCTCAAGAGACACTTTTCGAAAAGAGCCATACAGATGGCCTACAGGTACATGAAGAGATGCTCAACATCACTAATCATTAGGGAAATGCAAATCAAAACCACAATGAGGTATCACCTCACATCTGTGAGAATGACTACTGTCAAAAAGACAAGAAATAACAAGTACTGGCGAGGACGTGAAGAAAAGGGAAACTTTGCGCAGTTGGTAGAAATGTACATTGGTGCAGTCACTATGACAGACAATATAGAGATTCCTTAAAAAAATTAAAACTAGAGCTGCTATATGATCCAGCAATTCCACTTCTGGGTATTTACCTGAAAACAGAAACACTAATTTGAAAAGGTACATGCATTTCCATGTTCACTGCAGCATTATTTTCAATAGCCAAGATATGGAAACAACCTAAATGTCCATTGAGGAATGAACAGATGAAGACGTGGTATCTACACATACAATGGAATTATTATTCGGCCTTAAGAAAGAACAAAATCTTGCCTTATGCTACAACATGGATGGACTTTCAGGGAATTAGGCTGAGTGAAATAAGTCAAACAGAGAAAAGACAAATACTGTATGATCTCACTTATATGTGGAATTTAAAACAACAACAAAAAATCAAGCTCGAAGATACAGAGAAGAAATTGGTGGTTGCCAGAGGTGGTGGACTGCAGGTGAATGAAATGGGTGAAGGGGATTCAAAATGTACAAACTTTCAGTTATAAAATAAGTCGTGGGGATATAATGTACAGTATGCATTATATATACAGTATACAGTATGGTGATGATAGTTAGCAATACTATATTGCATATTTGAAAGTTGCTGAAAGAGTAAATTTTAGAAGTTCTTATCACAAGAAAAAAAACTGTGTATAGTGACGAGAGTTACTTAGACTTACTGTGGTGCTCATTTCCCAATATATACAAGTTGTACACCTGAAACTAATGTTATTTGTCAATTATGCCTCAATTTTAAAAAAGAAGTGGAATCTATGCCCCCCTCCTCTTGAAGCTGAGCAGGCTCAAGAATGCTACAGCCAAAAGTATAGCTTAGATGTGTGTATGTGATTTCTTAAGCGAGGTCACCAAAAGTATCCAGCTGCTGCCTGGTTCTCTCCCTCCCTCTTCCTCTCTTAGGATGGATGCTTGCCCCTGGAACCAAGCCACTGTGCTGAGAGGGAGCCAAGTAGCCATATGAAGAGCCATATGTAGAGTTCTGCTGACAGTACTAGTTACGGTTTCAGCCACTAGAAAGCATCAGACAGTGAGTGAGCAAGCCTCCAGACGCTTCCTGCTTCCAGCCTCTGAATCTTGCAGCTAAGAATCCAGACATTACGCAGCAGACAAGCCATCTCCACTGTGCTTTATATGAACTCCAGACACACAATTTGTCAACTTAATTAAAAGGCTATTATGCCATTAAGTTTTGGGGTAATCTGTTATACACTCATAATAATTGGAATATAAAAGAAACTGAATAACTTATAATCAGTAAAATGGCAATGAGAGGCGGAGAACATAGGAGATTTTTACTTTTCCCTTTCTACACCTAGTACTGCTTGAATTTTGTGCCATGAGGACATTCAATAGTTATTTTATCTTAAAATATAACCTCATTTCTGTGAAAATAAAGGAAAACCAGGAGGCCAGAAGGGGGAGCTGTCACACAGTACCACTTAATGTCAATTATGAGAATTGTCAATTATAGACTTAATCATCAAAAGGAGAGAATCATCAATTTACAGGTTCCAACAGGAAAAGAGGTACATTGCATTTCCTGTAAGAAATCAACTACCCCAGCAACTCAGCCAATGAAAAACGATCATCACCCTGAACTCTCATTTTTCTACAGTGGGCTTTTGTTCAAAACAATCCCTCCTAACTTGCCTCTTTTTTCTTTATAAAATGGCATCCCTCTTCTTTATCTGTTGGACTTGTTTTCATGGTTTTTTGCTGTGGCTTGTTGTCCTAAATTGCAATTCTCTGCAATTCCCAAATAAACCCATCCTTGCTAGTAAATTAACTGACTTTTCTTTTTTTTTATTACAGTATAGTCAGTTACAATGTGTCAATATCTGGTGTACAGTACAATGTCCCAGTCATGTATATACATACATATATTCATTTTCATACTTTTTCATTAAAGATTATTACAAGATATTGAATATAGTTCCCTGTGCTATGCAGAGGAAATCTGTTTTTTTAAACATATTTTTATTTATAGTGGCTAACATTTGCAAATTTCAACCTCCCAAATGTACCCCTTCCCACCCCATTTCACCTGGTAACCATAAGACTGTTTACTATGTCTGCAAGTCTGTTTCTATTTTGTAGATGAGTTCATTAGTGCTCTCTTTTTTTCTTTTTTCAGGTTCCACATATGAGTGATATCATATAGTACTTTTCTTTCTTTCTTTCTTTCTGGCTTACTTCACTTAGAATGATTAATCTCTAGGTCCATCCATGTTGCTGCAAATGGCATTATTTCATTCTTTTTTTACAACTGAGTAGTATTCCATTGTATAAATATACCACAATTTCTTTATCCAGTCATCTGTTGGTGGACATTTAGATTGCTTCCATGTCTTGGCTATTGTAAATAGTGCTGCTATGAACATTGGGGTGCATGTATCTTTTTGAATTAAGGTTCCCTCTGGATATATGCCCAGGAGTAGGATTGCTGGATCATATGTTAAATCTATTTTTAATTTTTTGAGGAATCTCCATATTGTTTTCCATAATGGCTGCACCTGACTGTTTTATTTTCAAGGTCAACACTTCCTAATTGGTAAAATCAATTGTACCGTTAATCACAGAAGGACTATCTAGTCTTCCAGTGCCTAGATGATACTGATAAAAAGTATTAAGACTTGAAAGAAGAAAGCCCACTAAAATTTCCTTTATTGACTAAAATAAAAACCAAAAGTTAATCACATGAATTAAAAAGGCTTTGTAGCAACATGGAAAATGCTAAATATTATTAAATTAGGGAAATACATACATATATGTATATCATAGTGCATACATGTTTATTTGTTAGAAAGATCTGTGAAGGTGCACACCAAATTCATCTAGGGAAGTAGGAATAAGTCAGATATAGAGAACTGAGTGAGGAATTCACTTCACATGTATTTTTTTTGAAAGAACATTTATTATTTATATCAATAATTAAACATTTTACAACAATATAAATTAATAGGAAAAGATACTAGCAGTAGATATATTTTCTGGGTAGAGAAGTTTCTCAAGAAACTTCAGGCATACATCTTCCAGGAAAAGGCCAATAACAGGTCTTACTTAGAGTGACTTATTTAAGATCAGTAGACATTAGTCACAATTTACAAGGCCTTAAGACTTCTAAGAGGAATATGACCAATGATCTCCCAGATCACAAGCTTATAGTACTTTAATATGAAAACAAATTTAAGTAAAGATGTAGAAGTTTCACTTACACTGTTTAGATTGGAGCTGAAATACAGAGCTCAACAAACAATAAAGGATTATCTGCATCCCAAATCTTAGGTTACAACAGAGAACAGGAAAAACACAAAGCATAATCTAAGTTCACATTTCTAAATCCACCTGTTCTCTCCTTCTGGAACTCCTATCATTAACAGAAGAAACTGTGTATCAAGAGATAGTCAAGGAGAGCAGGAGGCGACGAACGTCACAAGGGAGCAGAAGAGGATAAAAACAGAATAATTCTGCAAATGGCCTCAATGGGAATTGAAAAAAATCCCCCTTCAGACTGTCTTTACGGATGTAAGGAAGTATGAATGATTTAAAAAAAACCAAAACAACTAGATACACTAGTTGTAAGGAAATACCTCCCCCACTTTAAAAAAAAAAAGAACACTATCCTCAGAGGAAGCACACAAAAAAAGGCTAAACAACTTAAAAGAACGATTTATAATTAGATTATGAATTTTGTGTTGGCATCTTTCTATGTATGTTGTAGTATTCTACTATTATATCAGTAAAAATCCGTATTTATCAATGGGTATATTCCCATATTTAGTCAAGTAATGAAACAGAGAATTCTATGTAACATGATAGGATATCTGATTTTAATTGAAAGGGACTCATTGTATATTCTTATTCACCTCTTTAAAAAGTCTCATTAGCTAGTATTTAATAAGTAAAGTATTAAAGTTCTAATTAGAATATTAGACTAGGATACATGAATGTCTGAAATGTCAGATAATGCCTCCATTTTTTAATGTTTCTGAACATTTCAGAGACAAACAGAACTCAGCAAATACAAAACCTGGCAAACATGCACCTGGCAAAATACAACTGCATTAAGAACAGTCTACTATTTGTGTAACCCAAGGATGCAATTAAATCATAGGAAGGAGATATGCCAAGAAAGCAAGTAAAGCTTTGTCATGAGCACCCCAAGATGGGCATTCTTTGTACTGCAGTCTTACCAACCTTAAAATGAAACACTGTTTATCATGTATCATTAAAACACTCCTATAATAATACAACCAGAGATATATTCATTTGTTTTAAAAGCCCTTATTGCAGATATACAATAAAGTGAATGAAGGAAAGAAGTTCAGTTATGTACACATCAAGTATAAGCTGTCTACTATTTGTCCAAATGGAGATGTTGCATCAACAGCTGGATATACAAAAGTCTGGAATTCAGGAGCAGCAGCTTGGGCCAGTTTTGCAGCATGGATTCATCCTGGCATTAACACTCCCGTTCATCTTATTCATTTTCTAGGTTGTCCAATGTAAGTCACATAATACTCTGTTAATACGTCCTTTTCTACTTAAATCAGCTAGAACTTCTATTACTTACAATGAAGAAACCTTAGCTGATATCATTACTAAATCAGGAAAAGAAATTAGTTTTAAATTTTCAATGAATAGAAGTTTATTAAAGTGGAAAGGAACTTACGGTAAAAATCTTAACTATTCCTAAGCTCAAACAGGCAAAGCCTGTTTCCAGAGAACAGAACTGCAACCTAGCATACAATTAATTAGCAAACCATAAATAATCTGCTTTAAAATCTTCAAGTTTCCCCAGGTTTTTACTTGCTATTAGCATTTTAAATTCTCAGGAATTGACAATATTCTAAACTACAAGAAAACCCAATTTTACTACATGAGGTCAAAATAACAAAAATTTCAAATCAGAACTTAAAGTTAATGAGATGTTACACTATTACAAAGATGAATTAAATGTCCATTTAAGAAAAAAAAAGACTAAATCTCTGCTCTGTCTAATAATCATACTATAACACAGTATTATTAATGTATCTATGAATTTCCTGGGCATGCAGACATCTAAATTCTGTTAGTTATAACTAACACAGAGAAGTTATAGTCAGATAAACTGCTTTTAAGATATAAGCTGTGGAGTTAGAATCCCACACAGCAATAAGATAACAGGTACTGAGAAAAAAAGGTCCTCTGAAATACCTTTGAAGAGTCGAAAATAATGAATGCATGAGAGGTAGAAAAGCCTAGCATATCATAAAAGAATACTGATGACATTTAAGTGAAAAAATTGAGTTTTTGTTAGACTACTTTTTACTGATTATAAAATTTATTATCACAGAAAATGCAGGGAACTATAAAAGAAAAGTCTCAATATTCTACAATCCAGAGATAACCACTTTTAACATTCTGGTGTATTTTCTTCTAGTCTTTTTACCTGTGTACAAATATATATAAGGTATATGTGCGTGTACACACAAAATTATACCCAATGCCATTTGTATATCCTATTTTCCTTCATTTCATATGACATGAATTTCTCTTGTGTTATTAAGTATTTTTCAAAGACAATTATTTTAAACATCTGTATACGATTTTATCACATGAATGTGTCATGATATAACTACTGCCCTACTAGGTGACATTTAGGTTGCTTATAACTTTTTATTATTATAAGTAATGCTAAAGTAAATAGTAGTATTCGTAAATCTTTGAATTTCTGAATTTAGAGACTATATCAAAAGCTACTTTAGAAAAAAATGTTTAAAAAGCACTTAAATAGCAAAAAGTAGATATGATCCAAAAATGCTGCTTGATTCTGAATTTAAATAAGAAATGCAGATGAAATAAAAATTTAAAAGCACAATTCAATTTAAACAAATGTCTATCAAACCTAACCAGCAAGTTTCCTTAGTGAATTAAATGAGTTTCTCTTCTCCCTGGACTTTTCAATACTATTATCAGCATATTATACACAGTAGATCACCCAACAGTAATTTACATTGTGTGAAAATGTCCAGCACACACTAAAGAATATGGACTTTCAAAGGATTTGTGAAAATCTAAAATATATTTTCACATAATTACAAAGTATTTCAAACTAAGATTGCTATAAATAATGTTTTATCAAGCATGAATTAATGTGCCCACTAAAAAAAGAGAAAAAAAGCTAAACATGGCTTTCCTGACAATCAGAGAACAGATATATACAGGGAATCATAAAAAGTAGGGCTTAGTTTTAGCCATCTCTAAAAAAAGCAGCAGAGCTAACAAAATAAAGCATGATACTACTAGAAACAAAAAATACTGTAGTGAGAAATAAAAAGGTAGTAACCCTTATTAAAAACTAGTATCCTGGATCACTTATATGTGGAATCTAAAAAATACAAACTAGTGAATATGACAAAAAAAAAAAAACAAGCAGATTCACAGATACAGAGAACAAACTAGTGGTTATGGGAGGGGCTGGGCAATATATGGGTGGGAGAGTTGGAGGCACAAACTACTAAGTGTAAGATAGGTTCAAGGATGTATTTTAGAACATGAGGAATATGGCCAACATTTTGTAATAACTGTAAATGGAAAGTAACCTTTAAATTGTATAAAAAAATTTTTAATTAAAAAAAAAAAAGTACAATGTTTATGCCCCCTCCCAACAACACACACAAAAACTAAGGAAATTTACCACAAGTAAGTTATATGTCTATTTTTTGTTCCAAATATCACATTTAATTTGAAAAAGAAATCTGCCTTATGTTTGACTGAATTAAGGCATAGAAACTATCAGCTCTTAAACTTCATAAATAAACAGGAGAAAATATTTTCTAAACTATCCTTCACTCAAACTAATCTATTTTTACATCAAGTTATCAGAGATATGGCATTCCCATTTTATTTCTATACTCACAAGAATCATAGTTAATCTATAAGTTCTTAGTTTATTGCTATCCTCTCTAAAGCATTCTTAAGGATCATTAGTCCTAGTATATGCTGACTCTCAAAGGAATACCACTCACCGTCAATGCACTTCTAATTACTATGTATCAACACTGAATAAGCAGAAAACCTGCTTATTAACTACCAACAATTCAAATAATTGAGCAACTCTTTGTACCTGCCTTTATTAACAGGCCTATAATAATATACCCCTGTACAAGAGTACTTTAAAACAACAAAATATTGTTACAATGTACAACATAACAATATACAGCTGACCCTTGAACAATGAATGAGGGAGTTAGGGACACCAACCCTCCATACAGTGGAAACTCTGCATGTAACTATAAAGTAACTATACCTAATAAAGTCAGCACTCTGTGTACACAGTCCCTTCGAATCAACAGAATTCTACACCCTCAGGTTAAACCAATCACAGATTGTTCAGTACTGTAGAATTTACTATTGAAAAAAATCCACATATAAATGGACCCTCACCCTTTTCTGCTGCGGTGCACGGCTCGGCTCAGCCCAGTTCAAGATGCTGACAAACTTCAGGCCTGGTGCTTGAAAGAAGCTTTTCAAGAAGATAAGTGGAGGGGACTTCCGGAAGATGGCAGAGTAGAAGGACGCTCGTAAGTCACCCTCTCCCACAAATACACCAAGACCCACATCTACAGACCCACTCAGCCAACCAGAGCACCTGCGGAACTCCAACAGATCATCGCCCTCTTCAAAAGATAAAGACGCCAAAAATCTGGTAGGAGAAAAGGAAAAAAGAAAGAACAAAAGGCAAAGCAGCGCGGGACGGGTCCCGCGGGGAGGGAGCGGCAAAGGAGGACTGGCGCTCGCTCGCTGGGTCTCCCCTCTCCAACTGAGAGGCCAGCGGGACGGAGAGGGAGCCTCCGAGGCTCGGATCTGTACAGAGCAGCCTTTGTCTGACAGAACTAAGTTAAACGGGCACAGAGCGTCCCCCCGACACCCAGCCTGAGATGCGAGTCGGCAGCGGCGGGCAGGGCCAGGCTGCACAAGCCGGGCGGAGGACGGGGGCAGCTGCACGGAGGCAGCCCCGGGGAACTGCAAGAGGCTGGGCGCCGTGGCTGTGGGTGTACGGGACAGAACAGCCTGGGCCCTCCATAAGACAGCAAGGTTGATGTGCTCTCGGGGGAAGGGTGCATACCCCCATCTCTGAAAACCCACGGAAACTTTTCAGGGGAAGAGAGGCGGGGCCCAGGCACAGCCTTCATATCCTCCAGCGCTGAGCACCCAGGCGGGGGTGGGGGCGAAACCTGCATCCACACCGAAGGGCTTAGCAGCCTCAAAGGCCAGACTGAGACGGGCCTACAGCCCAGGGCAGATAGGATCCTTCCATCCTGGTCCCTCGGAGAACTTGCTCCACAGGGACAACCAAGGAGCTGAGTCTTGGCTCGGAGCAGGGACAAGGCTGTCCCTCGGTCTTCCCCGAGCCCACCCGCGGATCGCCAACCAGGGCGGAGCGCGGAGCGCGCAGCCGCACAGAGCAGCGGAGCTACCGGCGGCGCAGGCAGAGGGAGAGCGGCCCCCCACCTGTCGGGCAGGAACACAGCCCCTGACTGAGGTGCTGGGAGGGGGCACGACCCGCCCTCCTGCCTGGCCAGTCTGCAACATCTGACTGCAGCATCGGGAGGGGCAGTGACCCGCCCGCCCACAGCAGAGGAGAGCTGCACCTGACCCCGTGTTAGGAGGAGGCTCGATCTGCTTGCCAACAGGTGCTGGGAGCAGCACAGAAGAGGGCGCCAACGGAGGGCCTCTGAAAACAAGCTGAGCTTCCAAAACAGGACGAAGACAGAAAGACTTCACATTAAAAGCACACAAACTCCAGGAGAACACCGACAACCCCCTTTTTTTTTAAAATCTGTTTTTACCTGTTCTATTTTCTATTACTCTCTTAATTTTTACTTCTTAATTCATTTCTATTTCTCTTGTGTTTTGATGTCCTGTTATTGATTAGACACAGGTTTCAAATACATCTATTCATCTCCCCACCCCTTTTTTTTTAAAGGTTTTAAAAGGACGTCTCAACCCGATTAATACTCTGCTTCAACTCGCTCTTCTATTATTCATTATACACTGTTTTCAAACTCTTTTCTCCCTTCTTTTAATAATCTCTCTCTCTATTTTTTTCTTTTTTCCCCCTAAGTTCTATTTCTAAATAGGCATTAGATAGATAAAATCCTTAAGATCCAAAATAGACAACTGATACTCCATAAACCACAGTGCCAGAGAGGTATGAGCAAGATGAAGAAGCAGAGAAACCTTTCCCAATTAAAAGAACAAGAGGAATCCCCTGAAAGAAAGATCAATGAAATAGACATCGATAGCCTACTAGATCAAGATTTCAAAAAAGAAGTGATCAAATTGCTGAAGGAATTAAAAGAGATAGTGCTTAGAGAAATAAAATATGTCAAAAATGAAATTGAAGCTATAAAGAAGAGCCAAGTAGAATGGGTAAACTCATTGACAGAGATGAGGAATGATCCAATAGCTGTGCAAAGCCCACTAGATAATGCAGAGGAACGAATTAGTGATCTAGAAGACAGGGCAATAGAAAACACCCATTCAGAAGAACTACAAGATCAGCAAATAAAAAATAATGAAAATAGCATAAGGGACCTATGGGATAATATAAAACGTCCCAATCTTCACATAATAGGGGTCCCAGAAGGGGAAGAAGATCAAAGGGGATTGAAAAGGTTTTTGAAGAAATCACGACTGAAAACTTCCCAAACTTAAAGAAGGAATCAGATATCCAAGTACAGGAAGCTCAGAGGGTCCCAAACAGGAAGAATCCAAATAGACCCACACCAAGACATATCATAATCAAGATGGCCAGAGTCAAGGATAAAGAAATTATTCTAAAGGCAGCAAGAGAAAAGCAAAGAGTAAATTACAAGGGAACCCCCATAAGGCTCTCAGTTGATTTCTCTACACAAACACTACAGGCCAGAAGGGAGTGGCAAGATATATTCAAAGCCCTGAATGAGAAAAAGATGCAACCTAGGATACTTTATCCAGCAAGGCTATCCTTTAGGATAGAAGGAGAAATACAGTTTCACAGACAAAAAAAAAGCTGCAGGAGTTTAGCAACACTAAACCCACGCTAAAAGAAATATTGAAAGGGCTATTCTAAATAGAAAAGCAGCAGGATGCTACAGAAATGAGAAACTCACAACTGGAAAGGTGATAACTCATGAATTACAAATAAAGAAAACATGAAATTATAAAAGAAGACATACAAATCACTGAGAGTGGGAGAGGGAGGCAGGGAAATATAGAATATTTTTTTTTCTTTCTTTTTAAATTCTTTTTAACAGTAGGATGGGTTTGAGATCATGTTACTATCAGTTTAATAAAAACAGTTATAGTAATGGGTTAATAGATTTACAAAAAAGGGTAACCACAAGTCAAAAATTTACAAGGGAGTCACAAAATTAAATAAAATCCATGATAATACAAAGGAAAATTACCAAACCGCAAAAGGAAGAAGAAAGGAACAAAGAGGATATACCAATTCAACTGCAAAGGTTAAGTTCAAAATGGCAATAAACACACATCTATCATTAATTACTGTAAATGTTAATGGACTAAATGCTCCAGTCAAAAGACAGAGTGGCAGACTGGATAATAAAGCAAGAACCTTCAATATGCTGCATACAAGAGACCCACTTTAGGGAGAAGGACACATATAGATTGAGAGTGAAAGGATGGAAAAGGATATTCCATGCAAATGGAAAAGCCAAAAAAGCAGGTGTTGCAGTACTGATTTCAGACAAAATAGACTTTAAAACAAAGGCCATAAAGAAGGACATTTTATAATGATTAAAGGAGTGATACAAGATGAAGATATTACACTCGTTAATATATATGCACCCAATATAGGAGCACCTAAGTACATACAAGAATTACTAACAGAGATAAAGGGGGATATTGATGGGAATACAATCATAGTTGGAGATTTTAACACTGCATTAACATCACTAGACAGATCTTCCAGACAGAAAATAAACAAGGCAACAGAGAAATTAAATACTACAATAGAAAAACTAGATTTGGTGGATATTTTCAGAGCATTATACCCCCCCAAAATAGGATATACATTCTTTTCAAGTGCACATGGAACATTTTCCAGGATCGATCATGTACTTGGGCACAAAAGAAACCTCAACAATTTTAAGAAGATAGAAATTATCTCAAGCATCTTTACTGACCACAATGCCATGAAACTAGGAATAGACTTACCATATGACCCAGGAATCCCACTCCTGGGCTTGTATCCAGAAGGAAATCTACTTCAGGATGACACCTGCACCCCAATGTTCATAGCAGCACTATTTACAATAGCCAAAACATGGAAACAGCCTAAATGTCCATCAACAGGTGACTGGATAAAGAAGATGTGGTATATTTATACAATGGAATACTACTCAGCCATAAAAACCGACAACATAATGCCATTTGCAGCAACATGGATGCTCCTAGAGAATGTCATTCTAAGTGAAGTAAGCCAGAAAGAGAAAGAAAAATACCATATGAGATCGCTCATATGTGGAATCTAAAAAACATAAACAAAAACAAACAAACAAATAAAAACAAAGCATAAATACAGGACAGAAATAGACTCATGGACAGAGAATACAGACTTGTGGTTACCAGGGGGGTAGAGGGTGGGAAGGGATAGACTGGGATTTCAAAATTGTAGAATAGATAAACAAGATTACACTGTATAGCACAGGGAAATATACACAAAATGTTATGATAAATCACAGAGAAAAAAATGTGACAATGAGTGTGTATATGTCCATGAATGACTGAAAAATTGTGCTGAACACTAGAATTTGACACATTGTAAAATGATTATAAATCAAAAAATGTTAAAAAAAAATAAAAAAATAAATGGACCTTCAGAGTTCAAACCCATGTTGTTTAAGGGTCAATTGTACTTTATTTATTGTGAATAATGGTCAAATTTCTCCTTTTGAATATAAAAAGTATACAGTATAGTACATAAACAGCCCTGTATTTAAGCTTATAGACTAGTAAAGTCTTTAAAAACCTACAATTCAAATCTCACTACACTCATTTCAATAAAGCTATCCAAAACCTGTTGTTCAGAAATCTGCCTCTGTCAAATAGTTGAATTGGATTTGAAAATGATCTTTACAGAGACTTCTGTCATGCCATTTGTTGGAGTAAGATTTGAACTATATCATAACAGGAACTATAACTACATAGCAGATTATCAGGTAAACAAGCTCCATATAGCACAAGCTATATGCGTTAATACAGAACAGAAGAGTCTGTACACAAATGTGTGCTATCCACCTATAATGGTGAATTTCATCAACAAAAATCTATCATAAATAAAGACAGCAATTTGTTTTTATCTCGAATGAAAAAACTGCTATCAAGTATCTTAACCATTATGACTTATACCACTGTGGAATTTCAATTATGAAGTAACTTTAAGTGCCCATCAAATGTAAATCTTCCAATAACCAATATTCTCCCAAAAAAAGGATAGAGTGGTACAGTTCAGTTCTGAATAGGACCATCCTGTTCATCTCACCAGATTGATCAGCCTTCTCATCGCATGTTCATGAGAGCAAACACATTCACAGGGGTCGAATCCACCTTCTGCCATGATTACCCAGCTTGATTTAACTTGACTGTTTAAATCTAGGAGGAAGGAAAAAATATTTTAAGACTACTGTTCAGAGTTACTCTTTCTCTTAAGCTATAAAAAATTCATGTATGTATAGATTCACAATAGTTCTTTTAAACTAAGTATAGTTCAATTTATTAAAAAAAATCTATGAGTTTATTACTAATCTTACATGAATTATGAACTATACAAATGACTGGATACCACTTCTGTCATCAGACTGATTTCCTATAAGTGTAAACGTCTTCAGATACTCTACACTGGACTCACCTGTGAAGCTGGTGATACTTGAGCACTACTCTGCTTGCTTACTTAATTCTTTAACTTAGTTAGCCTCACCACTGCTATGGACTGAATGTTTGTGTCCCTCATAAAATTCATATGATGAAGCCTTAATCACCAAGGGGATGGTATTTGGAGGTAGAGCCTTTGGGAAGTAATTAGGTCATAAGAGTGGAGCCCTTATGAATGGGATTAGTGCCCTTAAAGAAAAGACACGCTATCTCTCTCTCCACCACGTGAAGATACAACAAGAAGGCAGCCATCTACAAACTAAGAAGAGGTCTCTCACCAGACACTGAATCTGCCCGCAACTTGATCAAGGAACTCCCAGAATCCAGAGCTGTGAAAATAAACATTTCTTGTTTAATTTACACAGTCTGTGCCATTTTACCACAGCAGCCTAACCTGACTATGGTACCTCTGCAGCCTTTATCCTACCAAGAAGGCCAGCTGAAAGAAAAAAAAATCAGTTACCTAAAATGCTACCAATGCCGGGGGTGGGGGGCCATGAATTAACATGACAAGGATAGCTGGGAAGATTCTCAATAAGAATAATGAGTAACAAGATGGAGTACTAGTGATACTTAAGATGGAACTGACAGATCAATGGAACTCATCAATTAATTTAAGGGAACTTCACTCATTCAGAAAGTATTAGCATCTGTGCTGGGCATCAGCCACACAAAAGTGAGCAAAAACTTATATAGAGTCCTTACTTACCCTAAAGGGTGGTAAGATTCTAATGGTGGAGATAAATATTAATCTAAGTATTTTAAAAATTACAAATACAAACCTGTAACTGCTATAAATACAAATGAACCAAAAAACTAGAAAAGATAACACAGAGAATGAGAGAAAATACTTGCAAATCATATTTCTTATAATGGTTTACTCTCCAGACTATATAAAGAACCCCTCTAACTCAATAACAAAAACAATCCAATTTAAAAGGGACTTAAATAGACATTTCTCCAAAGATATGCAAACAGCCCAAAAGCACATGAAAAAACATTCAATGTCATTAGTGAAATACAAAAAAAAAACCCCAAAAACCCACAATGAAATACCACCTCACACCTATTAGGATGACTATAATTTGAAAAATGGAAATAAGTGACATGAAGAAATTAGAAACCTCCTAAATGGCCTCTCTGGAAAACCATTTGGTGGGTCCTCAAAAAGTTAAATATATAATTATCAATTACATTTGGAATTTGACTCAGCAATTCCATTTCTAGGTATTTATCTCCAAAGATTTGAAAACAGGGACTCAGATAGATACTTGTATGCTAAATGTTCGTAAGAACATTATTCACAAGAGCCAAAAAGTAGAAAGAACCCATGTGTCCAACTACTGATGAACAAAAAGTGGTATATACTTCAATGGAATATTACTCAGTCATAAAGAGTAATAAAGTTCTTCTGTATAGCACAGGGAACTATATTCAATATCCTGTAGTAACCTATAATGAAAAAGAATACAAAAAGGAATATATGTATGTATAACTGTATATGTATATATATATGACTGAAACATTATGCTGTACACCAGAAATTGATGCAACACTGTAAACTGACTATACTTCAATTAAAAAAAAAGTTCTGATACATAGATGAAACCTGAAAACATTATGCTAAATGTCAAACACAGAAGGACGAATATTGTATGATTCCACTTACATGAAATTTCTAGAATAGGCAAATTCATATAGACAGAAAATAGAATGGTAATTTCCAGGATGTGGGGAAGAGAGGAATGGGGAATTATTGCTTAATGAGTACAGAGTTTGCTTGGTGTGATAAAGTTTTAGAAACAGACACTGGAGATAGGTGCACAACATTGTAAACGTAAAGCCATTAAATTGTACATTTTAAAAATTGTTAAAATGGCAAAATTTGCAGGGGGTATAGCTCAGTAAGCATGCTATGCTTAGCATGCACGAGGTCCTGGGTTCAATCCCCAGTACCTCCATTTAAATAAATAAATAAACAAACAAACCTAATTATCTCCCCCTACAAAAAGAAAAAAAAGTTTAACAAAAAAAAGGGGCAAAATTTGTTATGTATATTTTACTACAATTAAAAAAAAATGTGGTTGTCCAGGACTAGGGGGCTTGGAATGAAGTGGAGAGTGACTGCTAATTGGTACATCCTGGGCGAAGATAATGTTCTAAAATCGAATATGGTAATGGTCACACAACTCCATGAATATGCTAAAAACCATTGCACTGTACACCTTAAATGGTGCATTGTGTGGTATGTGAATTATATCTCAATAAAGCTGTTACTTCAAAAAAAGATAAATGGTGCTTAGAAAGCATAACCTGGTTCTAAACTTACCTAGGGAGTCAGGAAGACTTTACTAAAGAAGTTAACTCTGAGTTGAAAGTGGATGGATTCACTAGAATACAACAGGGTGAAGTGGAAGGTACGGGGATTGAGAGCTGCAGGCATTCTAGACACAAAGGGAAGAGCAGTGTGAAGACTGTAGGGAGTAAGATTATGACCTGATGAAGAAACTGAAAGAAAGCCATGATGTGCTGGAATCCAGACAGCAGCAGAGTGGTCTGAAATGAGACCAGAAAGGTTAAGGGGCCAGGCCACACAGAGTCTTCTAGGCCATGTTCAAGACTAGGTCTTCATCCAAAGAGCAATGTGAAGTCCATAAGGGTTTTTATGCCTGTGTATTTTTAAAAGATCACCTTGGCTGCACTATGGAAAACTGACAGTAGAGAAGCTAGAGTCAACATAAAGAGACAAGTCAAATTGTTTCTTTCATTAATTAACTCAGTAATCATGATGTCCATTACAGAAATATATAGGTTTGATGACAGCCTATCAAATCACTAGGCAGGAGACAAATTATTCCACAAACAATGTTGGGAACAGCTGACTCCCTACCTTCATTCCCTACACCAAAACAAATTCTAGATGCATGAGTGATTTAACTTTTCAAAATGCAGCCACAGGTAGAAATAGTCAGCTAGAGCAATAGATTAGAACATAATGTTGACAAACTGATCCATGATTTTACCAGAATTTAGAATATGATGAAGATGCCATTTTAAACCATGGACTACCTAAGTAGGATAAACGATAGAACTGTCTATTTTTTTTAATTAAGGTATGATGCATACATAAAGGACTGGAAGAATATACATCAAACCTAATTAAGTGGTTAGCTCTGCGGAAGAGAATATAATTTTGGAGACAGACTTTCCATAGGAAAAAAAGAGATCAGACTGTGCTGGGTGTGGACATAACACAAGTATCCACTTACAAATACTGAACCTTCTTTCCTCCCTATCACTGCCTTGCCAGGCCGATAAAATGTGAGTTGAAATTAAATGATATAGTACTAAGCTTTTTAAAAATGAAATTCAAATACTAAAATACCCAATATCTATCCAGTTAATGTAGCGCCTCAAGATGAAAATGCTAAGAAAATATAAGCAAACAGATTTTTACAAAGGAGAGTTGTGTTTATCACCCATAAAAATTGTAGAACAGCTATTTTTAAGTCTCTTTTTAATCCATTTGATTTACAAAACTAGATTCCACCACCACTTCTCCCACCCCCCCAAAAAAACAGAGCTTGGAGGCAGGAATCTATGTTAATCATCAGCCACAGTAATTAATAAATATTTATTGAAATTTGAGTGTTTATTTTCTCTGTATCTACACATGAAAGAAACATATAAATCAACTAGAATTTTAAAAGTATGTTGCTCTTAATTAGCCTCCAGTAAAATGAAAAAATGTGTTTATAAATAGGACATTCCTCAAAAGTGCTAGGTTTCTGTGGAAATTTCTACATGAGCTGTTTTAAATTGAGTTGTTTTAAATACTATTCAGTTTTCAGTTAATAGTTTCCACTTTAAAATTACTTGGTTTGGTTTGGTTTGGTTTTTAAATAGAATGGAAATAGTTCTCTGTTGGCCCAGACCTCAAAACAAGTGTCAACACACAGCAGCACACTAGAGCAAAAAACTTACCCATCCCACCCCACATTTAGATTTCTTGGTGTCCAGAGACTTTAAGAAGTTGCTCTATCCTGGGCAAGACAGAATCTGGTAAATCAGCCTAGAAGAGGCCTTGGATAGAAGGTAATTTAAAGCAATGCTTTTGCCTTTCACGTTTCACAGGAGTTGTTCAGCTCCTCAATATATAACCCTAATGTGAGAATAATGCTAAATAATGTTTAAGTCATGGGCTTGACCCTTGAAGACAACCAACTTTACTCCAACTGATCACAAAGGGCCTAGTTGTAAAAATAAGAATAGTGCACTGAAAAAGTTCAAAATAATCCAGGGGAGGAGAGAGGAAGTAAATACAGGCAGAGAAGAAATAAAATTGGCCATGAGCTGAAGCTGAGTGATAGGTACTAGGGAGTCTGTACAATTCTACTATACAATTCACTTTTTTATATTTTAACACTTTCCACAATCAAGGGTTTAATTTATATATTAGTAATTTCCTATTACAGCAATCTGACTCTGGGCATAAATTAAGCACCAGTTTACAGGTGACTTTTTATGCAGTATAAAGGACAAAACGCATCTAAAGCTCTCACACCATTCCCTGCTAAACTCTTTGCACAGAAAAGCAGTAAAATAATCCACCCTCTCTGTTGGGAGGGCAAATACAATTCCCCACATCCCTCAGATCCGAGTCATTTCCTCCTTTGACTAACAAACGTTTCCTGGTAGAGTTCAGCTGTAATAAGTTAGTTGAGTCATCCTGTCTCTGTATGTACTGAGGGAGTGAGTGTTCCAGTGCCATTACGCAATTTATTATCTGCTGTTAGAACCTTAAACACTCCAGCTCATGTTGGGTGGGTTTAATTTACTTTATTTCACCTTTGGGGAGTCAAATTTAATTGCCTGTTTATAAGTTTGGAAAAGGTTGAAAAGTAGATACTATAGTTCCACCACTGTGTATTTTCTAGAATTATGCCATTGAACTACACGTTTATATAATGGATTGATTCCTTGGGAAATAAACCTCTTAAAAGCAGTTCTTGATTAGGCCAGTCTTAGTAGCAAATATTTGTAAAACAACATTATCAGAGTTATGTGTCAGTATCAGTGGTATCCCTGGAAGTACACAGAGTAAAATGGCAACTGTCAACCTTCCCATTCTTCTCTCCCCAATTCTCCTCCCTTTCCCCAGAGGTACCACGGTCAACAGTCTGGTATGAATACTTCCAGGTCTCTTTATATGTATTTATATCCTTATAAATACATTTATCCATCTATCATTTTGGTGGGTTTTATGAGGTCCTACTATACATATTCTTTTTTTTAACTTTTTATTGATTTGTAATCATTTTACAATGTTGTGTCAAATTCCAGTGTAGAGCACAATTTTTCAGTTATACGTGAACCTATTATACATATGCTGCAACTTGCTTCTCTGTAACATAAAAAGCTTTGGAGAACTTTCAGTATATAAAGCTCTACTTCATTCTTTCTAATGGCTACATAATACTCCAAAACATGAACACATAATTTTAGCATTCCTTTAGTAGAGATAACTTAGGGCCTTTCCAATTTCTTTATTAACATAATGTTGCAACAAACATCTATGTGCCCATATTTTTGTAGGACTGAGTACAAAAAATGAAATCTCCAGATCTAAGGGCATTCACAAAAAGCCTTTACCAATTTTAATTCTATCAATAGCACACAGTACATATTACTAATTGTATAGCATAGTAATTACATAAAATATTATTACTGTCACTAATACTACAATAATACATGGACACATTCAATTTAAAAAAATTTTGCCACAATGTCAGGCCCCTAAAATATGCCTCACTATTTTATTTCCTAATTCTAATGAGGCTGCACATCTTTTCAAGTTTATTGGCACTTATATTTCTTCTTTTTCAAACTCTTTTTGTCTCTTTAGTATCAATCCATTATCTCATAGTAAGATTGAGAACTTGTTATAGGTTATTTTCTTCCATTTCTTCTAGGTGGCTCCAAAGCCACATTAGTAAGAATCTATTTTGACAAATTTTTCTATTTAAATATTTATCTGTCAGACTATCAGCCAAAGAGTTAAGAAAATTGTAAGCCACAGAAAAATAGATCTAAAATCCCAGGACAGCAATTGGAAATAACATCCAATGATAACGTGAAATATTTTTTGGAGAGTATTTTCACTTTCTTTAATGTTTTAACTAACAAATTAATTTTTTCCAGGTACAAGTTGGAGGAACTGAAGGGTAGAAACAATAAACTCTGGATTTTCTTTTGACAATTTTACTTCAGCTCTTTTATCCTGGAGCTATTTTTTTGTTGCTATAGATGTTAAAGACTAACATGAAGTTAAAAAAAAAAAAAGTCTTCCAAGACATTAAAGATTAGGGGGGAAAGCATTTTTATGTTTGTATGTGTGTATGAGAGTTCATTTTGGTTCCTCTTACAGAAGAAAATACTTCGTTTGGGATGTACCTTTTAAAGAAGCTATTATCTCCTAAATTTCTTTTTTAAAAGAAGGTATTTTATAAATATCTAGGGGTAAAAAAAATTTCCCAAAATATAATAAAATGTCAACATAGGTTTCAAGATTATAAAAGTAATTTTCAAACAGGTTAGCTATTTTTCTAACACATTGCAATATAGTAAATATTTTTAAAGTATTTTTAACACAAAATGCTTGGGAGCATCAGCCATGCAGGCTTGAAGCAGATAATCCAGTCATATGCTAGATTAACCCACTATAGTTCTCGCATTAATTTGGAATGGAATTATCATTAGATGACATTTACCTAAACCTGAATAAAAAACAAAAACCTGAAGATGATTAAAAATTAAAGGCCACTAAGCAACATGCTAAATAAATCTCTTAAGTCTCTAAGAGACAACACGTTAAATAGGCAAGATAGTCTCTAAAAAATACTGGAAGTAGGTAAAGCCCAAGGGAAAAGATAATTCCCCAAAAGGGCACTACAGAAATATTTTCAAAAGGTCACCTTAACTAAGTAATTAAGAAAATACAAATTAAAGTGTGAATTTTCACCTGAAAAAAAAAAAACACACAAAGTACCATGAAAAATTTTGCTAGTCCAACAGTTAACAGTTATGACCCTTCTGGAATGTAATTTGGCAATATGTATCAAGAACTATAAAAATGTTCTTATCAGTGTCCTTTAAAATACTCCAATAGAGGTGGGGGATGGGGGAGAAGGAGGGAAAGGGACAAATCTTCATTACAGAATTCCAAGTAATATTAGCAAATTTATCGCCCTTTAGGAGGTGAAGCTTAACCCTCCTGGACTCTGAATGTGGACTAGACTTAGTGACTCATTTCTAAAAGACAGAATTCAGAAAGAGAAGGTAACTTTACAGTAGAGAAACCTAGCAGACACTACCTTAACCAAAAGATCAAGGTAAACATCATTACTGATTTGATACCATGTACCTTTGGTATGATGGGATGAGAAGAGCACGTCACCCTATAGTATTCTTCCCCCAAACTGTAACACCAAGTCTAGTCATGAGAAAAATCATCAAACCCAAGTTGAGGCGAATTCTAAAAAACAGCTACCCAATACTCTTCAAAACTGTCAAAGACATTTAAAAAAAAAAAAAAAAAGGAAAGCTTACAAAACTATCACAGACCGGAGGAGACAAAGCCGACTAACACTACTTCCAGGTGATCCTAGGAAAGTACTTAAAAATGATAAAAGAAACAGACTGTTATTGATATTTTATTTATCTTAAGTTACTAATACTGGGCAATGTATTAATAATTCCACAATCATTCATTGTTCTCCCAAAACTGTTTGGGATTGCCCTCCCTGTAATGCTACCAAGCAGCTTATAAATTAATTTTAATTTGATGCAAAGTACTGTGTATTAGGCATTCCTGTCCTTCTGTGCAAGCATTCAAAAGGTAACAAAATGTCAGCTTATCTCTACACATCTCAGATCCATTCCTACCTCCACCCACCCCAGGAAAAAGATAAGAAGAAAAAAGAAGAGCAGTCAGTTCTAAGAACCCAGAATTAGTATAACTTGCTTTTTCCCTTATTTTTCTCAAGGTTGGATTATAAAAATATGTACCCTTATTTAACCTCTCTACTCTTGCCAATCTCTAGTTTCCCCTCTTTTTCAATAAAGGTTAGTTCCCTGCTTCCAAGAGCAATATTACTAAGAAATTCATCTCCCTCATAAGAAATGAGTCATAAATCCAGTATGCTCAATGTGAAATTCCTGTGGTTAAGAGAAAAAAGTATGTAGAATGACTGTATGTGCAGAATTTAAACCTAGAGAGGAAGTATTCTACATTTAAATGATTATACTGGTTCTGTTAAAGTGATCAGATATTTATCTTGTTTTCCTAATTTTCTCTACTGCATTGTACTTTTTAAATCAAATCACATATTTACATATGGTTATGTAAATCTGTACATATATGTAAACATTTCCATACACATGTAAACAATTCTATCCAAAATAAATACTAAATGTTGATGCCAAAACTCCCACGCATTAATAACTTAAAGATAAATTTTTACCTATGAAGAGATGTTTGCAAATGATTTAAAGCCTTAAGACTTTAGCATTTAGAAATGATTACATCATTGGTTGCCTCTGGAAACGGGGCCTAAGTAGCTAGGGACAGAACTAATAAGGACACTTTTCATTGTATACTGTTTTGTCTTCTGAATATTAACTTTTTAAAAGAATAACCTTACAGTAAGCTTCTTGTTATTCCAATATTAGAATGATTAGCTCTAGTGACAAATGTTTACCTTTCCCTTCCTCTACTCATCCTCTGGTGGAAGCTTAAAAATTAAGAGACTTAAAAAAAAAATTAAGAGACTTAAAATGCTGAAACAACAGAGTATACACCACAAACTATTAATATTGGTATAATGTTCTGGTAATGTTTTGTAAATTGAGTTTCAAATAAAGGCAAATGGGAATTCATTTTAAAAGTACACATAAAACAGAAGGAAAATGAAGAAGACAAGAACTAAACTAGTTTTGTTTCAGGTGTTTTCCCAAGGCACACTCAGAATCAAAGACATCTGGATACATACTATAGCTGGGAAATAGAGGAGAAAAAACAAAAACGTGGAGTGAGGAGAGGGATAAGAGATAATATTACAACCCAGTGAACAGGAAATCAACTCTTTCTTCTAGAATTTTTTGAACCACAAATACAATCATAAAATGTATGTGTGTATATCTCAAACTTGAATCACAAATAAATGAGGAGGAGATCAATATTTTAATAAATAGTCCCTAGGAAAACCTGCTAGCAATTAAGAAGGAAAAAAATTCATCAGTATTCTAGAAAAAAATTTAGGTAAATATTTATTTGACCCTAGTGGAAGAACTTCCTAAAGATACATACAATGAAAAATATCAACAAATCTACAACATAAATGTGTACATAAAAAAAAAATTCCAAATAAAATTAAAAGAGCAAAAGAATTGGGGAAAAAAACCACATTTTACTAATATGATGAGCAAAGACATCTTAATAACATGGAGCATATGCAAATAGATTCTTAAATTGGAAACTGCATTTGAGATCACAAATGATAATAACTTTATGACACTATGAATTAGAAGTTAAAAAATGTTCATGCCCTTTGAATAATTCCACTTCTAAGGTTATATAAAAAAAAATCTGAAGCAGGGGAGGGTATTGCTCAGAAGTAGTGTGCATGTTTAGTATGCATGAGGTCCTGGGTTGAATCCCCAGTACCTCCATTTAAACAAACAAACAAACAAACCTAATTACCCCCCCAAAACAAACAAAAAATCTGAAATACAAGGATTTCTGTACAAAAAAGGTTATCACAGCTTCATAATAGTGAACAATCTAAATTCTGGCTAAAAGGGAATATTTAAGCTATGATACATATTATGAACTATTATGCAGCCAAATGTTTCATTTTCTTTCATAATAACATGGAGAAATGAGCAGAACACAATATTAAAGTATATTAAATAGGATATAAAAATAAGCAAAGCACAAAGCATAAAAAAAGGCACTCAAAAAAGTTGAAAAAAAAGTATCAAAACTTTAACATTGAGTATCTCTGGATGACAAGATTTTACTTTTCACTTTGTATATATTTTACTTTTCAACAACATATAATGATCATATAAATCAGGAAAAATTGGATGCAATAAAACTAAGGAAAACTAACTCATATTTCTCAACAAATAAATGGTAAAAAGTAAATAAATAAAAGCTTAAGAGACGGTAGGGATATGGTTACAGTTTTAGAGATTTAAGACGTATCAATAAAATTCTACGTATAGACCTTATTTGAATCCTGATTCAAACAAACCCAGTAAAAGGACAATTATAAAATAATCAGGAACTCTAAACACAGAGTGGATTAAATGACATTTACGACTAACTTTTCTTAACATAACTACAACGTCAATTGTCATATCTAAAAAGAGTCCTTATCCCTGAGAGATCCCACTATTTCCAGTTAAAGAGATATTATGCCTGGGATCTAGTTGGAAATAATCCTGCAAAGGGGGAGATAAAGACAAAAAAACAGCCATGAGGTTAATGACTGTTGAAGCCAGTTGATGGATACACAGGGATTCATTATACCATTCTACCTTTTAGCACTAAAAATTTCAAATATATCTAAATTTAAAAAAAATACATTTTCATAGAAACACAAAACAAAAACTGCTCTGCTTCCTCCCCATGCAAACATAGGGCTCTTCTTGAGGAAGCAGGGATAACCAAGCCTGATTCAAGGTCAGAGGATGAAAACTCTTTCTACTGTAATTTGAAGAATGTGATTTATAATAAAATCATCTTTTCAAATAGCCAAATCTTTACAGTAATCAAGAACCATATCAAAATTCTTTCCATTTAAAAAATAAAAACCCACAGCAAGAACAAAATATAAACTAACAATTTAGATAGAAAGCATGCAATTTGTTTTTACATGACAGAAAATAGGGAGGTTGGTCAATGAAATGGAAAACTCAGAAAAAGCATTCTATGCATTTTTTATGTAAAAAGCATCAATGTTACTGGTTAAAGCTCCAAAGTTATAAAACCAAAAAAGTGAAACATATGCTAGAAACTGCTAGAACTGTCCCCAAGACATTCAGGGAGACTACACTTGAGTTTGCTCTCTACTCTATTTTTAAACTTATTCCCAATTATGTCACAGAGGTAATTACTCACCTCTAAAAATAATTTTTTTCTAGAAATAGCTTTCTGATCCCGAGTTTTTACCCAGTAGCCAATCAGAAAGCTGATCAACCAAATGAGCAGAGCTATTCCAAAACTCCAACTACCTTTCATATTAAACAGGGAGAACATAATATTTGTCTGTCAATTTCTGTAATACTATCATTATTATACAGTATACTGATATGCTATATTTAGTAGTTGGGATTACTTTTACCAGATGGCCCAACATCTTAATGTAATAAGCTGTTCAGATTTATTCATATACAATACATCATTTTGTAATGTATTCATTTGCTTTATTCCTTTATCAGAAATGCATCTCAAACATGGCTATACTTGGTAATAGTTTATACTTGCTTATAGCTTTACTAAATACTTTTATATGTTAACAACAGCCCTCTGACAAAGTCAAAGCAGGAAAGTTAGCCCTTTTTTAAAATGAGGAAAATAGGTTCTGATAAGCTAATAATTTAACCATGATTACACATCTATACAGTATGAGACAGACCTTGGACAGGAAATCACGTCAATTCCTGACCAGGACTCAGTTCACATGTCAGATATGACCAATCATGCTAGTTATATTTGTTTCACTATTATAAAGACAACTTTAGAGCAGTACAGAAATTAGATAATCATCAACTGACATCCTAATACTTCTTACTGATGACATACATTTGCATCTCTGATTCTCTGATGGGAAGTGGGCAAGGAAAGGATACAAACTCAAGTTCAAATCAATCAATCATTATTTGTTAAAAACTGTGCTAAAGCTATGCCTGGGAGAAGTTTAAGTTATTTTTTAAATTTAAATGTTGAAATAAACCCCACTATACACCCTAAATACCACAATTCTCTGTGCTTAGGAATTAAGACTTCCTGAATTGTACCATGACAGATTTTTAAAATTCAAATTAATAGTCAAGCAATTATAGTCACAAATTTCTTATCGTACTCCCTATATTGATCCAATAGGGTGACCCTATATTGTTTGTAAACAAAGAATGCTGCCAGTCATTCCAGTTCTACAAGGATCAAGTCATCAGCCCCTGCAGCTGCTGACCTTTAACTCCACCCTGAAAGAATTTAGGATGAAGCATTCTGTTTTGGATATATGATCCCCTAGATAGTTAAAATGCATTTCTAATGAAGAATTCCAATGACCCTAGATTCTTGCATCTTGCCATACACAGAAAAGCACTATAATTGAGATATATGGTCCTTGTGACTAGTAATAACCTTTCACTTCACTGTACGTATAAATACCAGTGCCTCCCTTACTTTGGAGCAGTTCTCTGAGCTATCTGAGAGGCTGTCTCTTGTGCTACAGTCCTCAGTAAGACACTGAATAAACTCAACTCACAGCTCTCAAGTTGTACATTTTTTCTTAAGTTGACAGTTCCATCTAAAATGAGCTATTTGTAAGAGAAAATATAATAAAAACTGCCTCTGAAAATCTTATAAAACATTTTTACAGGATAACAAAAAGCTCAAAGATACTCTTTCAGAGTGCAGACTATTCAGAAGGAAGTGACTAGAGCAGGCTAGACAGAATGACAACCAAATGTTTGTTTTTCACAGAGTGGAATAGGAAAGTGTAGAAGAAACAAGGTCAGAATAAGCAGGAGGCCCCTGCAAGATATCACTGCACAGATAAGGTAGAGATGAGACAATGCCTAGTCCTCATTTATCCACAGTCAACAAATTACAATTTTGCAGTGGTACTGTTACAACTTTGGGGATGCAGCCGTTCTCACCCCCGCATTTAAAGAGGAAAGAACTGAGGCCCAGAGAGCTTCAGTAACTTACCCAAAGTCACGCAATGGAGGTGACTTCTCTCCCTTCTCTCAAACCCATGTCTTCTCTCACTTCTCCTTCTGGAAAGGATGTATGTAACAAGTCCCCAGGGGACTTGGCAGAAGAGTTCAGAGGAGGATACAGAAGAAATAAAAGGCAGGCCCTACCTCCAAGAGATTGCAATCAAGTTAATTATTATACTTCATTCATATAATAATAATATAATTATATACCAGTATATCATTAACAGCCAAAATAAATGTCACAAATGATTTCTGTGATAATCTCTCTGGAGAAACCTCAAGAAAGCAACTACTTGGCTAACTTAACTTACTTCTATCCCATTTTTATTAAAAGCTGAACTCTTCAAGGTTATCAAGAATTTCTTTACCTCTTTTTTTTCCTTTTTTCAGTTTTATTATGTAGAATTATTACAGTTCGACTGCACATACACATTATATTGCATGTAAATGCATATATACATTATACTGCAATTTTTTTTAGTTTTCATATATGTACTAATTATTGTTTCTAAGATCAGATTAGATCTCTAGCTTTTTAAACTTACATAGTTATCAAAGGAATAAAGCCAACTACAAAATAAGAATTTTTATTAAAAGCTGAACTCTTCAAGGTTATCAAGAATCTCCTTCTCTCTCAATTCCTCCAAGTCTCTGCAGCACAGGAGTCTGTTAAAGGTCCACCCTGGGGCTGTGATCACTTTTCTGGAAATTCTCAGTTAATGGGATCCTATTTTCCTACATCTTAAACGGTACCTTCTTTCTCCTCAGCCACCCTTTTTCCTTACCTATATTTGACTGTATTCTAGGAATCACCTTAGGCAACATTTGCTAAAAACAGCACAGGATAGCAGAAAGAATATATCTTAGATAAATGACTTAAGTTATGGCACTACTGAGAAATGGTAAATTACCCTCTCTGTGACTTCAGTTTCTCTATCTATAAAATAAGAGAGATAGCTATTCATTTTAAAGGGTTGTCCAAGGATCAAGTGAGAATTTATAAGAGTGCTTTGTAAACTGTAAAAGGCTCTGGGCCAATTCAACTATAAGCCCTTATTTTTGAAATGTATCATCAATCCTCAGCACAAGTTCTCTGTATAGCTTTGGCGTGTTGTATTCCCCTGGAGCTCAGCTATCACTCTTCTGCATAAAAGGGAAAGGGAAGAAAAAAAGTCTTCTGTTCTGAATCTCGGCCCCTCACCTATGAATTTCCTGTCCTTCCCTAGTTGTTACTCTTATACAATCTCTAAGATTCTCTCAAGGTCCAGGGGTAAAATTTATTGTAAATGGTCAAACAAAGGAAAACTTTCCAATTGAATCATCTTTGTTTATATTCAATTATCTTAACCAAAAGTTTCATATTCTCCATATGTTTTCTGAAATTTCTACTCGAGTACTACTTAGTCACATTCTGAATAAAAGATTTTAAACTCAGGGGAAAAGGCTGTTTTTCATAAGTTATAAACAGAAAAATTCTACAGAAGATGATATAAAAATTCCACATTCTGTGATCACAAATCATAATGGATATGTTATTTACAAATGTTAAGAAACAGGTTTTCCAAATGTATGTATGTATATGCATGACTGGGACATTGTGCTGTACACCAGAAATTGATACACTGTAACTGACAGTACTTCAATAAAAAAAAGAATAAAAAAAAAAAAAAAAGAAACCAGTTTTCAACAGCTGTATTTCAAAATACTTGTATGTTCTGAACTGTGAGGTACATCACAAGTAATGTTACACGTCTGTGATTGATTTACATCATTCAAATAAAGTAAAGTGGAATCAAGACTTTTTCATACTATCACTCCCATTCACTTCCTTGCCTATATGATTTTTTTTTTAGCAGAAAAGAGTTACGGCTACTGCTCTCCCAACTCATGTAACTCACAGCTTCTCTCAACCATGCTACAGCCTAGATGACATATCTGCACAAAGATGCATGTAAATGTCATTCATGACGACAGGGAAAATGCTTAAAACCACTGTGATAAAGAAAGTAATGTTATTTTAAAAAATGAAAGTTGAATGAGCACCACAGATTTAAAAAAAAAAGTCTTCAAAAATTTTAAGCAAGTTAGTTTCTTCTAGATTATCTTTAATAAGAGTAACGAAGCATCAAAATATACATTATGTAAAAACAAAATAGTCTTTTAAAAAAAATAAAGTATAAAACAAGATAGCAACGAGAACACTGTCCTGTAAGTCTGGTGCATTTACCAAGAAGATGCTTACTGTATCCCTAATTTGATTTGAAGCATCATTATTAGCTGTTAAAATTTGAAAGCACTGCATCTGTAATACTTTTCAATGAGAGCAGTCAAGCAAAACCCAATTCTGTTTTTACAAAGCTCAGACACATCTGTGCTTTGACCTAAATTTAAAAAAGGAAATGAAAATTCAGTATGAAAATAAGCAACAAGATGGTAACTTTCTTCAAAACATGAACACTGAAATTTTAAATGTTATGAACAAAATATAAGCCCTACTATACACCTAAAAATTAGTTTTAATTCAGAAAAATATACATTTTTCCAAGGAGTTGAACTTTTTGAGTATAAAGGCAATACATATTTATAATTTTAAAATTCAATACAGAAAGGTTAAGGAAACAAAACCGCAAAAGTAAAAGATGCTCTCCTCTCCTCAGAGACAATCTCTATTAAAAATTTTCATGTAAATTTTCTAGGATTAGAACTATAGGTATGCTGTATATACTAGCTCAACTATGATTAAAATCACCATATTTCAGGAGGTAGGATATAGCTCAGTGGTAGGGTGCAGCTCAGTGGTAGGGTTCAGTCCTGGGTTCAGTCCCCAGTACCTCCATTAAAAATAAATAAATAAAAACCTTATTACTTCCCCTCCAAAAACGTAAAAATAATTTTTTAAAAATCACATTTCAAATCACTCAAATGTCATAATTATAATTTTTTAAATAATTAGAATGGTTGCTCTAACTATTCAGACCTTGGGTTAACTATTTAAAGCCATGGTTCACCATATTATTTATAATGGTGAAAACTACATTCATGCCCAACATTAAATGAAAAGTTCAAGTAAATCAGTTTTTCAAAATATCTTACAAAATTTAGCCAGTTAAAATCAATTTAGAAAGTCTCTAAGGCCATGGTAAAAAGCTCACTATGTTAAAAACCCACCCCACCTCCCACAAAAGGATACAAGCTGATGTGAGCATTACATCTCATTTGCATCAAAGATTTAAAAAGTAAAAGATTGGAAGGAAATATATGTACAGAGATGACTTCTGAATGAGGAATATAGCTTTTGTAGTTGGTTTTATTTATCACTATCTTTTGCAGCTTTTCAATAACAAGCATGTTGTGTGTAAAAAACAAAAAGGAGGAACTATTAGAAATGCATATCCAATTTAGGTTTAAACAGAATAAAACAATTCATGACAGCAGTCTTATTAGCATATTCTGACAGCTGAAAAAACAAGTAAGTTTACTTATTGTAACTTCCATGATTCTGTAAAACAAAAAAGACAAGTCGACACTCTGTAACATAAAGCACAGGAACTTTGGGTCAAGGAAAAACGGGTTTGAATCCTAACAGTCCCAGTAGCTTTACCTTAGGCAACTTATCTAAGCAGACCTATTTCCTCCAGTGTAAGTTAGGGGTAACAATATCTGACTTGGAGGGTTGATATGGTAGCTAAACACAAAGTATATAAAGGAAGTCAAGGGACTGGCATATATACTCCAAAATAGTAAATGCCATTATTGCTGATATTCAGGCAGGTAACTAAATTTCAGACTCAAATAAATCTTCAGTCCTCTTTTAAAATGGTTTTGAACATATAGACCAATGGAACAGAATAGAGAGCCCAGAAATGAACCCACAAACTTTTGGTCAACTCATCTTCGACAAAGGAGGCAAGAATATACAGTGGAATAAAGACAGTCTCTTCAGCAAATGGTGTTGGGAAAACTGGACAGCAGCATGTAAAACAATGAAGCTAGAACACTCCCTTACACCATATACAAAAATCAACTCAAAATGGATTAAAGACTTAAACATAAGACAAGATACAATAAACCTCCTAGAGGAAAACATAGGCAAAACATTATCTGACATACATCTCAAAAATTTTCTCCTAGTAGAAATAAAAGCAGGAATAAACAAATGGGACCTAATGAAACTTACAAGCTTCTGCACAGCAAAGGAAACCATAAGTAAAACAAAAAGACAACCTACGGAATGGGAGAAAATTTTTGCAAATGAAACCGACAAAGGCTTGATCTCCAGAATATATATAAGCAGCTCATACGACTCAATAAGAAAAAAATAAACAACCCAATCCAAAAATGGGCAGAAGACCTAAACAAGCAATTCTCCAAGGAAGACATACAAATGATCAAAAGACACATGAAAAAATGCTCAATATCACTAATTATCAGAGAAATGCAAATGAAAACTACAATGAGGTATCACCTCACACCAGTCAGAATGGCCGTCATTTAAAAATCCACAAATGACAAATGCTGGAAAGGCTGTGGAGAAAGGGGAACCCTCCTACACTGCTGGTGGGAATGCAGTTTGGTGCAGCCACTATGGAAAACAGTGTGGAGATTCCTCAAAAGACTAGGAATAGACTTACCATATGACCCAGGAATCCCACTCCTGGGCTTATATCCAGAAGGAACCCTACTTCAGGATGACACCTGCATCCCAATGTTCATAGCAGCACTATTTACAATAGCCAAAACATGGAAACAGCCTAAATGTCCATCAACAGGTGACTGGATAAAGAAGATGTGGTATATTTATACAATGGAATACTATTCAGCCATAAAAACCGACAACATAACACCATTTGTAGCAACATGGATGCTCCTGGAGAATGTCATTCTAAGTGAAGTAAGCCAGAAGGAGAAAGAAAAATACCGTATGAGATTGCTCATATGTGGAATCTAAAAAACAAAAACAAAATCAAGCAAACAAACAAACAAAAACAAAGCGTAAATACAGGACAGAAATAGACTCATAGACATAGAACACAGACTTGTGGTTGCCAGGCGGGGCGGAGGGTGGGAAGGGATAGACTGGGACTTCAAAATTGCAGAATAGATAAACAAGATTATACTGTATAGCACAGGGAATCACAGAAGAAAAAATGTGATAATGAGTGTGTATATGTCCACGTATGACTGAAAAATTGTGCTGAAAACTAGAATTTGACACATTGTAAAATGATTATAAATCAATAAAAAATGTTTTAAAATAAATAAATAAATAAAATGGTTTTGAAGTGCCCAAACTGTTCTTAAACTAACTGCAGGATCTACAGACATGTGCTCAACTACAAAAACAACCATTCAGATGGTTACTACTTGCTGTGTGGGCCAAATCATGAATATGTACATAAATATAAACCCAAAATACACCTTTACTTATAAGCCTGTAGTAGTTCTTGCATAAGAAGTTTCACAATCTTAAAAAATCCCAATATAAGCCACAATGTAACAGTCAGGAGTGCTTACTTTTCTGCAAAAATCTTTACAACCCATATACTAATATGTCACTATTAATTATCACCAATTTACAATTTAGTGTCTTTTATTGAAGTTTTTGTACTAAGTTATATTAAATTATACAGAAAAAGATTAGTACAAATACTTTCTTTTGCAATGTAGTGTTTTTTTACAGATACAGTTAAAGTTGAGACTTTTCTCCATTTATTCTATGAACAAGCCTGATTGCTTAATTGGTTTTTCCTGACCTTATGGGCCTCCCAATCAAATAGGTCAGACAGCCACAGACAATTAAATATGGAAGGTGAAGTGATGGGAGCCACAGACAGCTATTTACAGAAGCCTGAGGTGGGTTAGAGCTCTGGTAAGTGATGTGTGACCTGAGCTTTAACAGATATACACAGTTAGCCAGGCTTCAAGACTAGGAAGAGAGTAAAGACAAGCAGTATTTCTCTGTATTAAGTCATCTCTCCACCTCAAATCAGTGTATCAATCAAATGCAACATTTTTTTTAATTCATTTGGAAATTGGTCTCGCAGTGAGAAATCTATTCAGTTTAAGATGATTCAATGACAGTCCAAATAGTAAAACACTGAAATCAATGGAGAAAATGTAGGACGAATTCAAATGACTATACAAGCAGGCAGAAACTGATGGGATTTTGGTGTGTGGAATGCAAAGTAATATATAAGCAGGAGAAAATACTCCAAATTTACTTTAAACCTGGTAGGCTCCGAAAACTCAAAACAACAAAGCAAGAAGCTTAGGAGTCTGCAGAATGTTTCTTGAAGTCATCTACCAATTGTGCAACTTCAGGCAAAAAGACCAACAAAACAATTCATTAAGTATAGGACTGGAAATGGGACAGAAAACACTGTTTTGCCCTTAAAAACATGGCCTATCATAATCAAAGTGCTGTATACAGTTCTAAATACTGTAGTTCAGAAGCAGTAGGGTACAGTGATTAAGAAAATAGACAACTTTCTGCTACTTACTATGTCTCTGTTTCTTCACTTGTAAAATCGGAGTAGGAATGCCTACATCAGAGTTGCTCTACAGTTAAATGAAAAACATGTAAGTTTTTAGCATAATACTTGACTCATAGAGTGTTCTCCAAAATGAAAGCTATCATTACTACTATTAAGCAAGAAGTAATCTCCCAGAGAAAAGCCATTAAAATATTAACATATTCTCAAACTTTGATGTGTATTCAAATCACCTGAAGGGCTGGTTAAACATGCAGATACCTGGGACCTATTCCTCCCAGGGATTAATTCTATACATCTAAAGTAGAATGTGGCCATTCTCTGGCCCAAACATCAAAAACTACTGAAGTAAGAGAATCAAGATATAGCCCTATAAAAAGAAGCTGAAAACGAGGGTTCTTCCATTGAAAGAACAGGTCTAAAAGACAGTATGTTCAAGAGTAATACAGATGTGTTCAAGTTTACTCATTCAACCAACATTCACCTACTATGCAGTGGAAAGGACAGACAAGGTCCCCATTTTCCCAGAGTTTAATTCCTAGTATAGGAGACAGAATATAAAAAATAAGGACATTCCAGATAGTGATGTAATTTTTTTAAAATGAGAGAGAATGGTGAGATAATTGGGAGGGCAAGCTCCTTCTGAACTTAAGACCTGAATGACATGATGGAATCAGTCACAGGAAAATATGGGAGAATACTGAAGCCACAGGGTACAAGTGCAAATGCCCTGAGGCAGGAGTAAGTCTGGCAAGTTCCTGGGGCAATGCTAGTGGAGGCTGAAACACAAAAAGAAACTGACGTGGCCAGGTTCTGGGGTACTGATCTAGGCGTTCGGATACAAGGTGAGATAAGAGAGGAAAGCAGTGTCAAATTTTGTAGTGCCTGGCAAACCTCGATAGAGTTTTGAATTTTATTTGGAATGTGATGAGAGGCTTTCAACAAAGGGGTGACATAATCTAATTTACACTTTAAAGGATCTCTCAGGCTGTGGTAAGGGGAAGGTGCCATAAAAGGTCAAGAGTGGAAGCAGGGAGACCAGAAGGTTATTGTACTAGGCTAGGTGAGAGATGCTGATAGTTGGCAAAGGTGGTGGCAGTAGGGATAGGAAGTAGACAAATCTAGAACATATACTGAACACTGTAATTTAAGGCAAATCAAAGAATAAGTACTAAGTCACATTAGTAGTAAGCATCTGGGACTAATTACCCAAAAGACACAGAATGAAAATAGAAATTTAAAGGTTTTCAGTAAGTTTATAACTAATGGAACCAAAGGGGTTCCATGTTTAGGATACTTCATAGTGTGTACTAATTATCCTTTGAAGTTGAAGTGAAGGGACATTTCTTTCTCTTTTGGCACCACTGATAAAGCACTGGACTAAAGCACTGGACACACATCCAAGACTCAATGTCAATAAAGCATATTAAGTGTAATTTGTAAAGTAAAATCTTTCAGGATCTTACTGCCGGAGGCCTGGATAGCTGGTTAGCATTTAGAGCATACAGTAACAACGGGTAGAACTAAACCTTTATCTGAGTCAAATTACTAAATTAGCAAAATCTTTTTACACTTCTATATTGTCAACTCAGGCTATTCTGTGCCTGCTTTCCCAAGAGTTAAGCAAATATTTACTCTGTCACACACGCATACTAATTTCTTAAGTTTTACAATATCATCACAGAGATTTAGAAGAAATCTTTTAAAACCACGATTTTAATCACTATCGTGTGGCAAACATACAGTGAATATTCCCTAAAAGCTAAGGTTCTGAAGTCCCTACCTGCAAAAATTTTAATTTTATTACTCAAAAAAGTACTGCTGTGTGAAAGAGCAGGCTACAGAAAAGCATATACAGTATGAACTATTTATGTATAAAATACATAAATGCAAAAAAGAAGTCTGGAAAAATATAAGCCACTGCCAACATTTTGGTGATCTCTGGATGGGAGCAATACTGATGACTTATTTTCTTTTTTTGCTTATCTGCTTTAATCAACATTCTATCCAATTATCACAAATTATTTCATACAAGCAAAAATATTCAGTTGTAGGTTGACACAAAAGATAAAAAAAGAATTTTAAGAAAATAAATTCATTTGTCTAAATCAGGATTCCAACTGTGGTATTAAGAAAAAAGTTTTCAGCTGCACACACAGAAAAAATACATTTGTTAAAAAGAGGTCCACATTATACCACACAAGGGCAAATCCTTGTAGGGAGTAATCTTCCTGGATTTGATGAGGGGCAATCAATTAGCACATAGTTCTATTTTTCTTTCTTGAAGTTTTCCAAAGAAACACCTCAATTAATGAGTTCTCTGGGGAAAAAAAAATGTTCTTTTTAAAAACTAAGTTAGGACAACAGAGAGATAACGGTCTTCCGGCCTCCATTCTACTGCTGAGGGGCACGGAGGGTGGCAGGGCTCAAAGCAGCATACACCAGAAAAATCTGCGTGGCCGGTCACTCGAAGTGAAAGGGGACACAAGCTTGCTGCAAGCTCCACAGACTGGGCAGCGAGAACGCCTCCTAAGGGCCTCCAGACTGTAACACCTGAAAGGTCTTACGCCGTCCAAGTTACTGTATGTAGAGCTGCCAGCGGTTTCTGACATTAACACAGACTGGAAAGTCTCAACAAACACAGGTATTACGTGCGTGAAGCTCATCCGACTCTATGCAAAGCCAAGACATTTTCTTAAGGCCACGTCTTCGATTTTGCAAACTAGGACAAGTTAAAACATCCTATTGACTCTCTACAGCTAACAAACATCATCCCGGCTAAAATCCTAACAAACACAGAAACAGGCACTTTGGAAAACTGGCTTTAAACGGCAACTTCAGGTACTCCAGTAACCGGTTTATCGCACTTTACCTGTTCCAATAAAGGGTGCTACCTCTTTACGGTCAGCTCTGGTTCCATTTACTGAACAAATAGAAAAAGGGAATCCTTTAAATTCGCAACACAATAAGGGCCAAAAGCTCCCGCTTTCTGGATGGCAGCTTTCCTGTCTCATCAATCACAACAAAGGACGCATCCTAGTGACTTCATCAAGCCCGGCAAGAGCCGAGAAACTGAGGTAAATGATACAGTGTGGATTTCAAGGTTTGTGGCTTTTTCCTGTCAGCTACGACTCTGTCTCGCTCTTTTTACTCCATTATACGCCTCCACCCGAGTTCACTGCTTGCCCTAAAAATAAAACCACCCGTGGCTACCGTCCACTTTCCTGCCAAGCCCCGACTCTGGTTTCCTGCAGAGAAAGCCAAATTTCAGGCTCTCCGCCTTGCTCTTCGCCGGGGGCCGCCGGCTCGGCAGCGGGGGGCTTCTCCGGGTGCAGAGCGGCCGGCCGGGCCGGGGAACCACCGAGTCCGAGAAGCAGCCCGCTCTGCCGCAGCCCCCGGGAGCCTGAGGACACCACAGGAACAACCTGGGTGAGGGGAGGGTGTGCCGGCAAACGGCGGTGGGAGAGGGGGGAGACACTCACCCGCCCAGACAACAACCGACGGGGCGGGGAGGATGGGGGCCGGGACCAAGGCTCGGCAGAAAGACCGCCTGGGGCTTCCGGAACGCTGCGGCTGCTCGGGACGCCGCTGCCGCCGCTGCTCCTGGCCGCCGGCTTCCTCCCCTCCTCTGTTTTGATTCGACTGACCACGTCACTTTCAGCCACGAGACCCGGATCTGCCGGCTCCCGCGGGCGGCGGCGCAACAGATTGCAGCGGCTCGCGACCCCAGCTGCCCGCCAGCCGAGCATGCGCGAGCCGCGCGCCTGCCCAGTGGGTCTGGGGAGGCGGGGCGGGCGCGAGCGTCACGCTATCCGTGGGGGCGCGGGACGCGGGGGTTTCAGTTCCGGTTGGGAGGGGCGGGGCCCAGCGCTGTGAAGCCGAGAGGGTAAGGCCCCGCGTCTGTTGAAGTGTACGGCGTAGCCTCTGTTTCGTCAGTGGTGGACAGTGTCCTCTGTTGTGTGTGTCTCTTTGCTTAAGCTGATGGCTTTCCTCGAGTGGAGTCTTTAGAATAACGAGGGGAGCGGTAGCAGCAGGCGCAAGTTGAGACATGTAGAGATTGTTTTGGCTCACTCAGGCCCAGGTGAAAATTAAAGATCGGAATTTAGTCTTACATGCAAAAAGTATGTTAAAACGTGGCAATTATTGATCCCCTTTACGCTCCCCAACGTTTTTGCACCCTGAAGCGAGGAATATTAAAGGGAATCTATGACTGAGAGAGAGTAGGGAATGGAAAGGGGAAAGCTGTTATTAGGCAGTCAGCACTCACCTTTGTGCTTTGACCTTAGGAATTGGAATTAGGATACTGTTTGTGGGGTAAGAACTTCACTTTTAAACGAAGTTGGTGTTTCTACAGAAGTCTCTCGTTCTGGCCTGTCTCCCTGCTAAACCACTGGTGTCCGAGAATTTTCCCAATTTGAAAAAATTTAGAGCTACTTTACTGTTTTCTTAGATCCATAAATTAATGGACTTTAATTTAAACGTGACTGTGGTAAAATAGAAGTGTGAGTTCCAAGCAAAGATTTTACAAAGGTGCCTATTTGCCTATGCTGTAGGAGAGGTGAAAGTTAACTATAAGAAACTGTCTTCCTTACTCTGTGTTGACCTTTTCACCCATCCCAGACTTGGTTCATCACCTCAACTAGCTGAGTCACCTTCAGCAAATTAGTATAATCTGCAAGCGCTTTTTAATTAAAGTGGGTGTTGAACACAGGTAAAGGTTTCTAGAAAATGAAAAGTTTCTAGTAAAACTCAAAAGTTTCCTAGTTAATTAACAGATTACAAGTAGATAGAAGCCAAGCTTCTTGGCCTTTAGTCTGTAATGTTGAACTCTGTTTACTCAGTTTGAGGTGGCATCTAGTGCCCTTATGAAGTTAATAGGCTGACCCTGTAACAGAAGAGCTTTAATCTGTAGAACTTTAATTTGTGAAACAAAGTCTTGTATGCTTGAGTGCACCCATGTGCACATGTATTTGAAAACACAGCTATGTTTAAGAGAACACTTCAGTACAAAGCTGGACTGGTTCAGGATATTGCAAAATTACCACTACTTGCTTTATAAAGTAAGTTATAGGAAAATCAAGATGTTAGGGTCCTTGGTAGCTAGCTTCTAAGATAACCCCCATTCTCGGCTCTGGAAATGTAGACTCCTCCAGCCCTTTGAATCAGGGCTACCCTAACCTGCAGTATACCGGTGAAGGTGTGTGTCTTCTGATGCTAGGTCATAAAGGCACTCATTGCAGCTTTCCATCTCATTCTCTTGGATTGCTTGCTCTAGAGGAAGCTAGGCTCTATGCCACTTACTCAATCAGAACTTTGAAGAAGCTGTTGTGGAGAGGAACAAAAGCCTCCAGCAAGTTTCACTAGATTACGTCATGTCAGGGAACTACCTTGATTGGGCTGATCCCGCAACGTCAAACAAGCATTAGATGACTGCATCCCTGCCCCACATCTCCTTGCATTCTCATGAGAGATAGAAAGTGATGCAGGATCTTATATGGGTTTTTGCCCTGATCTAAGTTAAATCTTTCTAAACTTTAAACAACAGAAGAATGAAAAAGTGTCTCTGTGATTCTATGTGTTAAGTAATTTAGAGAATAATGTAGAACTCCTACCTATGTGAACAATGGTAATGGAAAGAATAAATGTTGCATTGTATGTTAGGATCTGAAAAAGTTGGGAATAGAAATAATTTTAAATGGCTACAAGGAAGTTAATCACATTTTTATGATGGAGGCAAAAACCTAGAAATAATCTAAATGTACCATGGTAATGGAGTGGATAAATTTGTTAAATTATGTTTTAGGGTTTAAGAAATTTGAAGGTATCTTCCCTTTCTAAACCAGACCCTACATGGATTCTTGCTTTAGAAGAAGGAGGTGTTTGTGATACAAATATATATGCTTTATATATTCATAAAAGCATCCTGGAATATATTTCTTTACCTATTGGTATTGGTTACTCCTGGGGGAGGGGTGTAAAAGACTTCCTTATGACTTTCTACCCTTTGTATGCTTTGAATTTTTCATATCAATATAATTTTGCAATTAAAAAAATCACTAATGAATTTTTTTAACTTGAAAAAAATTGTAGTTTCATTAGTCTGCTTGGGCTACCGTAACAGAATACCACAGACTAGATGTCTTAAACAACAGAAATTTATTTTCTCAAAGTTCTGGAAGTAGGAAATCCAGGATCAATGTGCCAGCAGGGTTGGTTTTTGGTGAGACCTCTCTTCCTGGCTTAAAGGTGACTACCATATCACTTTCTCCTCATATGGCCTTGCCTCTGTGCACAGGCACTCCTGGTGTCTTTTCATATAAGGAGACTATTCCTGTTGGATTAGGACCACCCTTATGATCTCATTTAACCTTAATTACCCCTTTGAAACCCCTATCCCCAGATAGTCACAATGGGGCCTAGGGCTTCAACATACGAATTTGGGTGGACACAAGTCAGTACACTAAAAGTGGTTAAGTATATATATATAAAATTTACCATTTTAACCATTTTTAAGTGTATAGTTCTGCGGCATTAAATGCATTCATCTTGTTGTGCAACCATCACCAACATCTATCTCCAGAACATTTTCATCTTCACAATTAAAACTGTGTACCTATTATACATTAACTCCCCATTTCCCGTCCCTCCTAATCTCTGGCAACCACCGTTCTACTTACTATCTCTGTAAATTTGCCTTCTCTTGGTACTCATATCAGTGGAATCATACAATATTTGTCCCTTTGAGATTGACTTATTTCATTTAGCATAATTTAAGGTCATCCATGTTGTAGCATATATCTAAATTTCCTTCCTTTTAAGGCTGAATAATATTCCATTGTGTATATACGTGTGTGTATACACATACCATATTTTGTTTATTCATTTAGCCCTTGATGAAAACTTGGCTTGTTTCCACCTTTTGGTTAACACTGTCATGAATATGGGTGTACAAATATCTTCAAATCTCTGTTTTCAATTCTTTTGGGATATACTCAGAAAGGAAATTGCTAGATTATATGGTTATTCCAAGTTTAATTTTTTGAGGAACTGTTACACTGTTTTCCACAGTGGCTGCACCATTTTACATTCCCACCACCAGTGCATGAGGGTTTCAATTTCTCCACATCCTCACCAACACTTCTATTTTTTTTTAATATATTAGCCATCCAAATGTGTGGAAGTTGGTATTTCATTGTGCTTTTGATGTATTTTCCTGATAATTAGTGATGTTGAGTTTCTTTTCATGAGCTAATTGTCTATTACCTTCTGGAGAATACCTTCTCCAGAGAACTGTCTATTCAAGTTCTTTGCCCCTTTTTATAATGGGGTAGTTTTTTTTTTGTTGTTGCTGAGTTGTAGTAGTTCTTTATGTATTCTGGATATTAACCTTTTATTAGATATATGATTTGCAAATATTTTCTCTCATTCCGTGGGTTGCCTTTTCACTCTGTCAATAAAGTCATTTGCACAAAATTTTTAATTTTAATGAAATTCAATTTAATGTATTTTTTCTTTTGTTGCCTTGTTTTTGGTGTCATGTCCAAGAAATTATTGCCAAACCTAAAGTCATAAAGCTTTTCCCATTTTCTTCTAAGACTTTTATAGTTTTAGCTATTACATTTAGGTCTTTAATCACTTTTCAGCTAACTTTTATATATGGTGTAAGGTAAGGGTCCAAATTCATTGTTCTGCATTTGGATATCCATTTTGCCTGAAATTTATTTAAAAGACCATTTTTTTCCATGGAATGATCTTGGTACCCTTGTCAAAAATCATTTGATTATATGTGAGTATTTATTTCTAGGCTCTCTATTCTATTACATTTGTGTAAATATACATCTTTATGCCAGTACCACATTATTTTGATTGCCATCGCTCTATAGTATGTTTTGAAATCAGGAAACATGAGACCTCAGACTTTGTTCTTTTTATGTTTTGTAAATATATTTTTGTATATATATTTTTATTGAAGTATAGTCAGTTTACAATGTGTCAATTTCTAGTGTACAACACAATGCTTGTCATACGTGAATATATATATATTCGTTTTCATATTATTTTTCACCATAAGTTACTACAAGATATTGAATATAGTTCCCTGTGCTATACAGTGTGAACTTGTTTATGTATTTTATATATATAAGTATCTGCAAATCTCGAACTCCCAATTTATCCCTTCCCACCTGTTTTCCCCGCGGTAACCATACGTTTGTTTTCTATGTCTGTGAGTCTATTTCTGTCCTGTAAATAAGTTCATTTGACTTTTTTTTAGATTCCACATATAAGTGATATCATATGATATTTTTCTTTCTCCTTCTGGCTTCACTTAGAATGACAGTCTCCGGGTCCATCCATGTTGCTGCAAATGGCATTATTTTATTATTTTTTATGGTGCTCTTTTTATTTTTAAGATTGTTTTGGCTATTCAGGATCTCTTGAGAGTCCATATGAATTTTAGTAGAGATTTTTCTATTTCTGCAAAAAATATCGTTGGGATTTTGATAGGGATTGCGTTGATCTATGGAGCACTTTGGGTAGTATCAATATCTTAATAATGTCTTTCCATTTATTTGTATATATAATTTTTTTTCAGCAGTGCTTTCTAGTTTTCAGTGTACTAGTTTTTCACCTCCTTGGTTAAGTTTATTCCTAAATATTTTATTCCTTTTGATGCTATTATAAATGGAATTTTTAAAATAAAGATTTCTACTCTTCATTGCTACATGTTTGGTTCAAATACTTTTACAGTTCATTATTTTATTTTTCATTTTATTAATTATAATTTTAATGTACTGAAATTAAATTTTAAAAATTTAGTCAGCTGTTTCCTCTTTTCCTTTCAGATTCTTTTTTGACTTCTGAGCCTAGAAGGTTATCTTCACTTCAGCGGGTATTTGTTGAACACCTACTATGTGTTGGGCTCTACAGGCACATTTATGAATGTGAAAATCATGAGGCCTACAAAGGACATTCAAAACCAAACATTTAATAAATATTTAGTTCTAATTTCTTCTAAGTTTTCAATTATTTATTATATTTCAACTCTTAATTTACTTGGAATTAATTTTGGTCAACAATGCTGCTCCAGTTTTTTGAAAGTTAATGAGGCACTTCAAATTCACATTAAAGCTGTTTATTATTTGGTGTAAAACCTTTACTGTTAGCCAGTTGAAGGTGGTTATACAACTTAAATTCAGGAGAAGTAGACCTTGAGAAAGTATATTCACTTTTATAGTCATCAGGAATAAATCAGATTACTCTTATATTTTGAAGAGTTTGCCACTTCATTGCTATCTTACTATTTCTTGAAGATGGAGTACATGAGTTGTATTTTCATAATTTAAAATTTCAAAGGGAAACAAGATTTTATATATTCCAGTTTTGCTATGTAATAATTGATATACTGACAATATTCTATGTACCAGTTTTTTAGAAAGTAATAGAATGATTTTTTTTAAGATTTGAGTAATAGAAATTGAAGAAGGGGACCTGGTGAAGGAAAATGGGAGGATGTCAGAAGTTTTATGGGAAGAAATTTGAAAACAAAGAAAGACATGTAGGATGAAGAAGATAAAAGGCAAATTATTTGTCCTCTGACCTTGGGGATAAGTTTAATAAGTAAGTGTGGAGAAGCAAACGTGATAACTTCACTATAGTTGCCATCTGCCCTTCAACATTTCTTCTCTTTAGAAGATATTACTTATTTCATTCTCTGGAGCATGTTACACACACACATACAATGAGTTCTGGAGTTCATTAAGCTATGTCTATTTTTCTTCCCCAATCTCTACCTAAAGCCTCACAAATGTGTTTCAGTCGTTTTCTCTAAAGTTTAAAAGATATCACCTTGTGCTATCAGGTTGTTTTTTTCTCCTAATGTGATATTTGGGATTGTAAATCTTGAAGGAATCCCAAGTGTTAGAGGAGGTTTTTAAGTGCCTCCTTCCTTTTCCTAACCATTATAATATGTCTTTATATGACTAAATCCACAGACTTTTAGCTTCAGCCACAATCCAAATGGCATACTAGCAAAAGTTGTAAGAGTTAAAAAGAGGAGGAAATAGAATCATGGAGGAGTCAAGAAGTGCAGGAACTCCACTGGGCGCCCTCCATGGGCTACCTACTTAACTTTCCCTAAATATTCCACTATCAAAGAGTGGAAACCAACTACATATACACTTCAAATTCTAAGATGTGCTCTTTTCTTATATTGTAACAAAGTAAATAAAGGTAGATATGCAAACAGTACAAAAATCCTGAAATGAATTCCAAATGTAATTGTTAAAAGTGATCTAAATGCCAAATAATGGGAGATTAAAATAGATGAAAAGATGTTCCTTTTGTGAGACAGGCTTTAATCTGGGATCAGCTCTGACTGGAATTCCTTTGGGTCTGGAAAAGTGGCTGTGCACCTTGAGAAGAAAAGGTAGTTGGAAAGTAAACTAGGCCATCAGGGATGCTCTGGAAGGTTCCAGTGTACTCTCTGGATAGGACTGTGGATCAGCAATAGCCCAGACATTTAATTAAATGGCACAATATATATGAAAATGCTTTGTAAACAATAACTAGACTATTAAAAAAACCAACAAATCCTGAAATTGGTAAAAATGTGTCTTATACAAATATTTGCAAGTCACTGTCAGAAACAATGCACCAATGCTACCAATCATATGAAACAGCATTGGAAAGGAGTCCAGCTCATATCATTATCTATGTCAGGGATTGTTTCAAGTGAAACAGGATCCTGTTTTTGAGCCCAAAGCTAAGAACATACTATGCTAAAGACTAACTGCCCTTCTCTAACTCATTCCATGTTTGAAGAAGCATCAGCTGTTGGAGTCTATCCCTTCCCCCTTGGGACCAGTGAGAGGTACCTGTTAAGAAAATCATCATTACTCACTATTATCCGCTCCTTCACATAAGCAGAAGATAGAAACATATGAAAGTTGCCTTTTGGGGGAATGCAGTGTTCTAAAGAGGGGTTATTCTTTCTCTTTACATTAAGAGGGAGGGTAGAGAATTTCCCCCTTCTCTAAGACTGAGGAGGGAGTCACCAAAAGAATCACTAATGAAGTGGGGGTGCTCGAATCCTCTGAACAATTACTGTCTTCAGTTAGTTGAGAATTGGTGATAGCCTCTGGTCTAAAAATTGCCAAACCATTGACCTGATGCTGCTAGAGACATGAGACATGAGAGAGTAAGTAAAGCTAAGAGAGGGAGTTGTCAGCTGGGTGGTGGGGCAGTCTGCATTTCTGCTGTTTGGAATGGTAAAAAGATTCCCAAGAGTCAAGTGCTACTACATGGTACATAGCAGGGCCTTAGACAACTGCCCATTACCACATACATGCACAAATGCATATGCAGTGCATACCCACACCAGCTGTATATTATCTTCAGTTCAAGCAGTCAAAAGAGATATCTGCAGTTTCTAAATCCCAATGCTGAATTCTGGGGAGAGAAAAGCCATTTGGCCCAGCTTAGTTGACCCCTGATTCAACTGGCTGGGGGCTGAAAGGGAATATTATGTGTGAGCAAACTCTTAGAGGAGGAGGCACAGGCAAGCTTATTTAAAGCAGGAAAAAGTGAAAAGGAAACGAGAGGCATTATAGCACAGTTATCTACAACCAATATTTTGATGATAACACCAAAATCATGAACATGGCCCCCTGTAGAAAGAAAACATTTTCCATTTCCTGCCCAAATCTTCCATTTTGAGTTTTAAATCTCAAGGACAAAAAGAGAAAGTACTAATTTGGAATAACTGTGTATTTAAGTTAGTAGTTTTAGTTAATCATTAGGTAACTGACATCCAGGAAAAATGTTCAGAAGAAAGTTCAGAGTCCACAAATAGTCGTCATTGTCAGCAACAATAATAAACACCTATCGAGCACTTATAGAAGGTCAAGTCCTTCTGCTGCAATCTTGGTTCAGTTCAGTTAAACTGAGTGCGTTCTGTGAGCAAATCATTGTGTGGAGTGCTGGTGCTGGGACAACTGAGAATCCACGTGGAAAGTCTTAAATACACAACTTGAATTTACACATATGTAAATATGTATGTAACCACTACCTAGATCAAAAAATAAAATATTTCCAAAGACTCCCTCATTCCCCTTCCCATTCAATACCTGGAGGAATGCCTTTAAAGAGAAAATTAGAGCCAAATGAATCTGTGGGGAATGTAAAAAGGAAAAAGAGGAGCATACTTAGCTAGCATGAGACCAAGAAGTGGCCTGAGTTTTAACAATAGGACAACTTGTTTCCATAGTAACTAAAAAATGTTTTAATAGAAAAATTGCTACACACGAAGTTTATTGTAAGTGGTTTAAAATACTAAAAGTGTCAGATAAGTAATTTCATAATTTTTAATTAAAAATCCAAATAAATCTGAGTAACGTTAATTGTGATTTTCTTAAGATTTAATGCATATTTAAAGGGACAAAATGATGGTACATGGTGGAAAGATAACATAATTTCTAGTTTTTTGCCACCTGTAGCCAGATCTCTAATTTCTACCCTTCCTGTTCAGACTAAATCTCAGAATTTCCCTCCACTACACATTAAAAATCTGTAGACCATTGAAAAGACTTAGAAACGATAACCAACTCAGAGGCAATGAGCACCCAGATGATGGTCTCTGAAAACCAGTTCACACTGACAGAAACCAGGGTTCCTTGCAAGTTGGGAGCAAGAAATGTGCAACATGAACATGAAACATCTTGTTACATCATGATGCTATCAAAGCTACCAAAATTATGTCAGAAGAACTTAGGACTCAACTTGAAGGGGCTCCCACTGACTGAAGATTTGTCAATTTGAGAAACAAAAAGCAAAATAATCTTTGACTTGCAATATATCAAATATATTAAAACATTTTTGGTTGCCTTTGAAAGATGCTAGTCAACTAGCCCATTCTGAAAATATTAATTGGAAAGAATCATGCATTTGTCTAGTCTATACTATATGAACTATACCTCAGAATAAATAATTGGTGAAGGATGGATTTTCTTTATAGCATAATTCCAGCTAAAAAGAAGAAGAAATGATTGAGTTAGAGTATCACCATTTAGCAACCCCTAATTATTAATGGCTGCAAACACCCTTATGTGAAAAGATAATAGACTGATCAAGCTGACAATCTAATTAGCCTGAACCCACTGATTAATCTTAATATCACAAAAAGACAGATAACCAGACATTAGGAGCCTCTTATTAAGATGTAATAGGAATACGCATTGCGACTTACGAAGTATTTTTGCCAAAAGAAACCTTAGCTGAATCAGACCAAACATAATACCATAGGGATACAAACAGCAAAATCTAAAATGTTAAAGGCAAACCAAGTTTCTTCAGCAAATGAATTGCAAAAAATTTAAAAATGGTGAAAAAACCTATAGATGAAAAGAAACTCAAGCAACAACAACTTAATATAATACGTGGAACTTGTAAACCAACTGCTAAAAAAATTTGGAGAAAGTTGGGGAGATATGATATTAAAGAAATATTGATTTTTTTAAAGACATGATAATAGTTTTGTTAGATCAAAAATATTTTTATTAAAATATAGTCAGTTACAATGTGATGTGTCAGTTTTTGGTGTACAGCATAATGTCCTAGTTATACATGTATATACATATATTCATTTTCATATACTTTGTCATTAAAGGTTATTACAAGATATTGAATATAGTTCCCTGTGCTATACAGAAGAAATTTGTTTTTTATCTATTTTTATATATAGTGGTTAACATTTGCAAATCTCAAACTCCCAAATTTATTCCTTCCCACCCCCTTTCCTCCAGTAACCATGAGATTGTTTACTATGTCTGGGAGTCTGTTTCTGTTTTGTGGATGAGTTCATTAGCATCCTCTTTTTTCTTTTTTCTTTTTTTTAGATTCCAAATATGAGTGATATCATAGGGTATTTTTCTTTCTCTTTCTGGCTTACTTCTCTGAGAATGACGATCTCCAGGTCCATCCATGTTGCTGCAAATGGTATTAAAAAATGATTCTTTTTTTCCTGATACACAGTGATTTATTTACAGATAAAATGGTAAGAGGCCTAGGATTTGCCTCAAAATTTTCTAATACTAGGTGTAGTGGATATGACCATGTGCTATATTGTTGAAGCTAAGTTTTGTTATACTTCTTCTTCTACTTTTGTATATTAATCTGAGAATTTTAATATTAAAAAAGTTTAAAAATCTTTAGGCACAAATTTTTTTTGTAAAAAAATCAATCGAACCTGTCACAATTTATTGACTTTATTTGGACCTCTATTCTCAAACACTCAACATTTTTGTAAGACAATCAGGAAAGTGAGAACACTAACTCTATACTTGATGATATTAGGGAATGTCTGTAAATTATTTCGGTATGGTAATGCTATTGTGGCTATGTTAAAAATCGAATCATTTTCTTTTAGAGACACACAGTAAAATATTGTAGATGAAACATAGTAGCTAGAATTTGCTTCAAAATAATCAGGAGGAGGAAAATGGCTGGTGATAAAGATGCAAGAACCATTATCCATACAGATAGACCAATATTGGTAGTTTTTGAAACTGGGTCATTATGATTATTGTATTTTTCTCTTTACTTTTGTCAAAATTGCTCCATAACTTGTATTTCCTCAAAAACATGCTTATTGTTTGGTGTTTTTCATATCATGCATAACATTTTAAAATTTATTTAACCTTACTTTTCACTCATCTATGAAGAGCTCACTGTTGATCATCCTAGTAATCAAGAGTTCAATATATTATATTAGGTCTAAAGATGAATAACTGAATCAGAAGTTTGACAAGTTCCCAACCGTTTTTCAGAAGGTACATGCTGCAACACTGTATTTCTGATTCTATATCCACTATACTTTATATATGCCTATTAAAGTTACACTATCAACAAGTAGTGTTGTGCTGGAACCAACTCACATTGCTTCTTCCCTATGAAAGCCAATTGTGCTCATTTCTTCCCAACTTCAAGTTCAGTGATGTCACAGTGGTAGCTTGAATTGCCAGAGAAGGAACAGGTACACTATGGAAATTGGCAAATGTTACAAATCAAGGATTGCTCCCCCCAACCCACCCCCAGTCAATTGTTAAACATTTACCGTATCATTGACAATAAGCCTTTCTTACCATATGAAGTGGGTATTTGTTACGTATTCATAGTGCCATTCACACAAAGGTACCCTGCTTGAAGAAAGTTTGATACACTAAAGACTAAATTTTACCAAAGTATTAAAGGAAATAATGATTATTCACACTGCAAAAAGAGTTTTTAATTTGTAAAATAATTCTCTGTATAAGAATTATTATACATAATTGTCCAAAACTGAAAACTATCTCATGGTTCTTCAATAAATAAATGGATAAATAGATTGCAGCTCATTCACACAGTGGAATGCTACTCAACAATAAACAAGAATGAATTATTGATACATACAACAATACAGATGAATATTAAATGCATTATGCTAAGTGAAAGAACCCAAAATCTGCCTTCTGAGATGGCTCACACTTTATGGAGTATGTATCTACTTTTACTTTAAATGCTCACTCACATCTTGTAGCCTCTCTGGCCTTCTGAGACAGCCTATACTCTGTCCATAGAGTGTGCATCTCTCTGAATAAATGTACTTTTACTCAAAAAAAAAAACCACTATCAAAAGATTATATACTAAATGTTTCCATCTATATGACATTCTGAAAAAAGCTAAAATACAGAAACAGTTATAATGCACACAGGTCAGTGGTAGCCAAGATTAGGTGTGGAAAAGGACCTAAATACAAAAGAGTAGTGGAAGGAAATTCTTTCAAGTGTTGAATTTTTTGTAGCCTGTATAAAATCTCATAGAAGTGTACACACGCTCACAATTTTGTATGTAAACTTTTTTAATTTGAAAGAAAAAAAAAGAATTCTCTGCATAAAGAGCTTCCTTGATGCTTAAAAAATGATGCTTTGTTTACCCATATTTAGCTTACGACAAGTTTTCATAAATAAATCTGTTGTATGAAGTGAGGCTCACTAAAACTGTACCACTTTTCACCCAGAAGTTGTATATCTCTCTGCAAAAGCTTAAGATTTTTTTTAAAACAATCTGAGATAAAATTAACTTAAAATGAGCAGCACATGTTTAAAGAGTACAATTTGATAAGAACATACATAAACAGCCACAAAACTATCACCACAACCAAGAAAACTAATTTATGTTGCACACTCAATTGTTGCTTTTGTTAATCCCTCCCTTCTCTTCATCCCATTCCCTCCTCCTCATGCAGTCGCTGATCTTAGTTTCTGTAACTGCAGATTATTTTGCATTTTCTGGACTCTTCCATAAGTGGATTCATACAATATATATTCCTTTTTTGTCTAGCTTCTTTCACCCAGCATACTTATCCCTATTATTTCATGTATCAATAGTTCATTCCTTTTTATTGCTGTATAGCATTCCATTGTATGGATATATCATGATTTGCTTATCCACGAACCTTTGGCTATTAAATACTAGGAACATATGTGTATAAGTCTTCTATGAATACATGCTTTCATGTTTCTTTGGTAAATATCTGGGAATGGAATTGTTGGGTTATATAGAAGGCGTATATTTAACTTTCAAGAAACTGCCAAACTTCCGAAGTATCATTTTATATTCCCACAGCAGTTCGTGAGGGTTAATTTCTCCATATTCTTACCAACAATTGCTATGGTTAGTTTTTCAGTTTTAGGCATCCTAATAGGTGTGGGGTGTTATCTCATAGTGATATTAACTTAATATTTGCCTAATAGCTAATGATGTTGAGCATCTTTCCTTGTGCTTATTTTCCATCTATATATCCTCTTTGGTGAAGTAAGTCTAAATATTACAATGAAGACATATTCAATAGGCATAAACATGAAATTTAAACTTTCAAGTATTTACTATTTTCTCTAAGAGCTCTTTTTAATTGTTTAATAGCTTTATTGAGATATAATTCACACACCATAAAATTCACCCTTTAAAGTGTACAATTTAGTTGTTTTTAGTGTATTCATAGATTTGTGCAACCGTTACCACTATCTATTTTCAAAATGTTTTCATAACTCCAAGAAGAACCCCCATAACCACTGAGTCTCTTCCCCTTCACCTCCCTCATCCAGTCCCTGGCAACCACTAATACATTTTCTATTTATGTGGATTTGACTATTCTAACCTAATAGGAGAATTTATGGGGCATATGGTAGCTCTAAATTCAACATTTTGAATAACTATCAAACTGTTTTCAAAGTGGCTATACTATTTTACATCCCACTGGCAATATGTGAGATTCCAATTTCTCTGCATTCTCATTGACAATTGTTATTGTCTTTTTTTAAATTTTAGCCATCTTATTGTGTATGAAGTGGTATCTCAATGTGTTTTTGATTCACATCTCCCTAATGACTAATTATGTTGGACATCTTTGCATATGCTTATTGCCAATTTGTAGATCTTCTTTGGAGAAACATCTTTTTGTACCTCTCACCCACTTTTTAATCAAATTGTCTTTTTATTGTTGAGTTGAAAAGGGTTCTTTACATATTCTCGATAAAATATCCCTTAGAGATATGATTTACAAATACTTTCTCCTATTCAGTGGATTTTTTCACTTTCCTGATAGTGTCCTTCAAAGCACAAAGGTTTTTAATTTTGATGAAGTCCAATTTATCTTTTTTCTTTTTTTTTTTGCTTTTGGGTCATACCTAAGAAATTATTGCCTAATCTGAGGTCATGAAGATATATTTTCTTCCAGGAGTTTTATAGCCCTAGCTCTTATACTTAGGTCTATGATGTATTTTGAATTAATTTTTATATGATGTGAGTTAGGGTTCCGAGTTCTTTCTTTTGCATGTGGAGACCTAGTTGTCCCAGTACCATTTGTTGAAAAGACTATTTCCCCCCCATTTTTAAGAATTTTTATCTCTAATTGAAAAATATATGTATGCAAAATTCATGTGTCACTTAATTTCTAAATTCATTATCATCATACTTCTGTAATATCTACCAGAATTATCTGTCATCTCATGACCTGAATTTGAATAGTCTTAGTTTTAGTTTGCTTTGATTTCTGAAAGATCTCTAGGCTGTAAGCTATATTTGCTTTTTGAAAAATAATGATTCCTGGTATAGTAATAAATAGTTTGTAATATACTTAGGGACAAAAAAGTATAATTATTTACAAATGTAACTTTTAGTACTTGTCAACTCTTTACAATGTTATTTAGTCCTATAGTTTCTTTTATATATATACCTTTTTAAAAAAAGTTTTATTGTATAATTTCTGTACAGTAAACTACACACATTTCAAACATACAATTTGATAAATTTTGATAGATGTATACATAAATATTTTTTAAAGTGCAAAGATATTGGTAGAGAACCATTTACTTATATCCAGTGATGACATCATTAGAGCTAGACCATGGATTCTCCACCCAGCTTCAAAGTTTATATTTTTTAAACAAAATTTACATAACCTAACAGATAATATTTGTGGAAGATTTGTACAGTGTTAACTTAGTTAAGCAGGAGCTGTGATTCCCAGAAATTGCCTTCCCTACATAGTTACAAGTTAGCCTGGCCACAAGATACATTTTGTGCATGATTTACAAGGCAGCAGTGAAACAGCAGCTATCTTTTAAAAAAAAAAAACAACAGCTTTTTTGAGACAATTTACATACCATACAACTCACCATTGTCATCTTCTTTTCACTCAAAGGGTAAGTACAGGGCATTAGGTACTTTTGCAGCTCACACATGTTGTCACTGTTTTTTTTTTTAACTCACTTTGTATGAGGTGTGAGGCAGCAGCTAGGTCCACAAGAAGTCCATCTCCTCCCTCAGTTTCTCCAACTCTACTCCTGGGTCAGGTATACATTTAGCTTCATAATGAAGGATACTAGTTTCTTCAGCAGGTCCTCTGCATCACTGAAGTTATTGGCTTAGAGGTGGTAAGGGACCAAGACAGGTTCCAGCTTGTCTTTGTTCTTCCCCACTTCATGTCTATCTTTCCTTCTCAACTTTCTGCCATGTTGGCATCAGGACCAGCACCAGACATAGAAGCAAAAGCCAGCCATAAGCTATTTAACCAGTTTCCACAATTGTGTAAGGTCAAATCCCTATAACAAAAACTATAACATTCCCAGTGGTACTGTTTCTCTGATCAAATCCTGTTACCACTTTACACACTCACAATCTTTGAGAATCCCTTCCTATCAGTAAGACACCCAACGGTATAATTAATGGATAGTCAAGTGGCATATGCAACCTCCACTCCTAATTCAAAAATTTCTAGAGGGTATTTCATCCAATCACCACCTTATGAGTTCTTGTTTCTTACAGAATTCAGCTCAGGATGATCGTTTAGATCTTCCCCTATATTCAGCTTTGGTATCTCAGACAAGCACCAAGATTAGATAAAATAGCCTGGAGGTAAAGAATAAACTTTTAGATTCATTGAATATGAAAGCACAATTAACAATACTGGTTAGGTTGGCTAATCAGCACCTTAGGGTAAATTAATTCAAGAGGTATGGAATGCTACTGTAAACGAAATGAAAATTAAAATATGGTTAAAATTTAGAACGTGTGATTTTTTAAATGTATATTGTGGAAGTATCTCCCCTATTTGAATGTATAATTGGTATAGGTATGTTTGAATGGAAATTTCTCCCTTATTGGGTAAAATTTAAGAAGGACTAATACATTCATCGACCCTCTGGTTAGCACGAGTTGAAGATATAAAATGAGAGCTCTTACAGTTACCTAAGCCAGGTCTTGCCTGCTGCAGTTGTGGAACTGGATCCCTCACTTCAACAAATTGTTCAAGGATATTAGGCCTGGTTCACAGGTAGCAGTTCTAGAATTGAGGGTCATGGATCAGTATGGAAAGCTGAAGCTCGGTGTCCACTAGAAGGTAAAATTCTCATGAAGGAAGATAAGAACAACTTAGTCCAGGGGGCTAAATTATAGACTGTGTTCCTGGCAGTGGTGGAAGAATTAGATACAAATAAATGTCCTACTCTTTGCATGTATATGGACTCTTGACCAATGGATTTGCAATTTGGTCTAGCAAATGGGCCACAAATAACTGGATGATAAAAGAGGTCTTGCTCTTTGGAAACCTTTATGTAAATTGTAAGGGCAAACCAAAGTGGGACATGTTGATGTTCACTAAAGAAGCCTTATGCAAGGAATCAACAAGTCGATGCCTTAGTTTGACCTCTGTACGCGGCAACCTGGGTCTATGAATCAGTAGACATGCAGTAATTCAAACCATGTAGCAATGGGCCATATGACAAATATACCAGTGGTCCTTACTGAAGCTCAAACTGTTAACAATAATTATTCTTGGGGGGGGGGTATAGCTCAGTGGCAGTGCGAGTGCTTAGCGTTTATGAGGTTCTGGGTTCAATCCTCAGTAAATCAAAACAAATAATAATAATTATTATTCTGTTTGCTAACAGAAAAGGCAATGTTTGCGATTAGTCCTAGGAATTATTCTCAGGTCCAGCCCATAGCTGGCAAGTAGATAATACTGACCCTTTATCTATTGGCGTGGGGAATCTAGATGGATATTGACAGAATTTGATACATATTCTGGGTTTGGCTTTGCATACCTAGTGACTAATGCTTTAAATACTATCAAAAAGCTAAAACAGTAATATTATACCTGTTTGGTCCTCCTAGTTACATTTTCTTGGATCAAGGCATTTAATTCCCTACCCACATAATGCTACAATGGGCAAAGAAACATCACATTCAATGGACTGGACTTACTATATTCCTGATCACCCTCAAAGTAGTAGATTAATAGACAATTGGACTAAACCCAACAACTACTTTAAAGATGTAGGGATGATAGTGGATTGAAGGATTGGACCATAAATCCCTAGCTTGTATTTTGCAACTTAACATGAGGATGACTAAAGTAGGTCTCCATTAGATAAGCTGTTATGCTTTTACAGTGGAAGTAGGGAAAAAAGAGTGGGAAATGATACAGAAATTTAAAGACAAGACTTCCATAGTTTACCACAATTTCCTTCTCCAATGCTTGGTCTGTTTAGGCTGATATAGTGAAGTATCTTGGACTAGATGGTTTACAAACAGCAGTTCTGGAAGTTGGAGGTCATGATGCCAGCATGGTCAGACTCTGGTGAGGACCCTCCTTCAGGGTGCAAACTGTATCCTTACAAGGTAGAGAGGAGGGAGCAGCAAGTTCCCTCATAACTTTTGTAAGGTCACTGATCCCATTTATGAGAACTCTGCCCTCATGACCTCATCTAATCCTAATTATCTCCCAAATACCTTACCTCCTAACACCATCACGTTGGGGGTAGGGTTTAACATTTGAATTTGCAGGGTACACAAAATTAAGTCCATAACAAATGCCAAATCAGTAGTCCCTTGACTAGGGCTCCAGAGGCTGATAATCTAAAACAAAATACTGTGTCTATTAATTTGAACCTAATGCAAGAAATCCAAAGAAATTGGTGGGATAGACTGTCCCTCCCCCTACTTTGCCACAGTGGGGCTAATTGTGCAAATGTTTTGTTGCCTAGTGGTCAGGATAGCCTCATTTTCTCTACTTATCCAATCTGAGCCCCTACCACTAGGGAATGGATTGCAAGGGAAGTCCACCCATGTCTCATCTTGCTATCAGCCATATAGACTAGCCCAGTGGTTGAACCAGAGGGTTCTACTTCAGGGGAAAGGTCTGGATTAAAATTAATGACAATAAAAGAAAAGTGAAGTCATTGCTGAGAGGAAAGGAGCCAATAAGTGAGCTTTATTAAAGGGAAAATTCAACAATTCTGATGAGACTTACAACAAGAGAATAGCATTCTGTCTTAGCTTGACTCAGATACCTGTTGTGGAGAAGGACCCTGACAAAACCTTTTCCTCTTTTGAAAAGCCAAGACGTGAGCTGAATGAAAAATAAACATACTTCCAGAAGCAGTCTACATTCTCAAAATGAATGAAAAAAGGGAAGCTGACTATATAGAAAAATACTAATATGGTGATGTCGTTTGATTTTTATTTCATGCGACATTTTTCCTATGCAGGATAATTAGCCTAAGGAAGATGTAGACTTGATTAATGATAGATTGATTATGGTTTTTAATCATTCAGCAGATGTGTACCTTAAAGTTCAGATAGCTATAGATCAGGGAGGAAGATGTATTATAAAATCAGTATAAAAATATAAGAAAATTTATGCTGGTATTAATGAATGGTTTAGTTCTATACCACCTCCTCACTGGTTATTGCAAATGTTTAGAATCCATTTGCTTTTCAATTGTAAGGCAAATTAATTTCTGTCAAACCAAGGATAATTGTTTAATTGTAGAAGGGTCTTGACCACGGATCAAGGTGGTGGACTCTACAGAGACAGTCAATTCCAACAGGCCAGGAATCAATGTGAACTATTTTCCTAAAGTTCTTGCATGGCTCTGACCCATGGTCAAGACATGAAACATTAAGAAATAGTATTTTGTAACCATGGGTCCAAGGAGTTTCAGGTGGTTGTGGTTGGCACCACTTTGTCAACATTGGGTTACTAATATCAGGGAGATCAATGTTTTACATCTGGGCTCAGCTCTCCTGTTGCAGGAATATGTCTGTGTGACCAGCAAGTATAAAAAATTGCACCTAAGACCCCATTGTGGGCTTTCTGCCTCCATGGTATCCTGTGATCACATCAGTGGTTCCTGCTCTGAGAGAAACTACATCTGGCCTCAACTCATAGAGGGTGAACAAAGCAGCCTGAGCTGGCCTCTCAGGACCCTTTAGAGTGAGGCAAACTTTGCTGTGATGCAATTTATTTTAATGCAATTTACATATTCTTTTCCTGTAATAAACTGTACATTTGTAAGCATTGCCATTTTAAGTCCTATGAGTCTTCTTTAGCAATAAAACTCTACCTACTACGTTAAGTGCATATATAGATATTTTACATTAAATAAAATATTCTAAGACAATAAAGCCATGCAGGTTAGGTTATCACCAGGGGCTCTGAAAGGATGACAAAAGGACGTAGTATTGCATAATTAAGAGAAAAAAAAATCAGGATATTTTGACTCCAGACCCTCCACTATTGAAGAGTCAAAATTAGCTGCTCCAATTCCATTTAGAACCATCCTCAACACATAGTAGTTTATTTGAAAGTAAAATACTTCACTAAACTTTTAGGTGCTGTGATATCACAGTGTGGTCGGCCAAAAGTATGGTCACATTCCAACAAATGATTTTATGATATTTAAAACATGTAATTCTAGAGTCTCCCCTAACTCCAAGCTGAGGGCATGATGGCTCACATCCAAAGTGAAACTCTGGGGAAGTTTAAGGAGAGGTTTTCATGAATAAATTGATATTTTTGATGATATACTTTTGTAGCATCCAACATGAATTGAAATGGGAAGAAGCTGGAAATGGAAACCTCACATAGACTTTTCAGCTCTTGGATATAGTTATCTAGGGCTAGGGCAAAAGTTTTGAGATGGCATAAGATCAGTTAGATCCAGATGATAAGAATGAAGAGAGATTATATTTAGCGGTAGTTTGAAAGCACAGTATAAAAACTTAGAAATCTTACCCTAAAATTATAGAAAACAAGGTATTTGTATTTGAACAAGGGACAAAATTTAGGATGCAATTTTCTGAACAAAATGATCTATATGGGTGGAGGCCTACTCTCCCTAGTGGAAGACTGACCATACTTACAAACATAATTTGGGACCAGATATCATTTCCAACAATTAAATCATAGATATTGAGTAATATAAGGCCAAAGACAGACACTGGTTACTTAATGACTAAATAAACATGACACAGAAACAGAACACAGAGTCCTTGGCTTTGATAAATAGTTCTCCACCCAAATACTGGAAATCACATAAGCAGCAACTTCCATGAAATTATGGATGACTGTCCACCAATTACTTGTAAGCAGAGCAGACAGATCATCAGAGACTGTCTAAAATAAAGCCTAATAGTCACTAGCCAGCAATAACTGAGCATTTTTGATGTGCCAGCTCTTGTGCTGTGTGCAATTCTGACAGTAATGCAATAGATAACATTATTATCTTTTTCCAGATGAGGAAACTGAGGAATATAACATCACTCCAACTTTCTGACTTCAGAGTCAGAGCTTTTAATTACTGTTCACTAAAACTCTAGCCTCCACAAGCCATTGTTTAATGACTTGTGCAGAATGGCTAGTGGCAATGGTGGAGAAAGAATTTCTGAAAATTCAGCAGCTTACTCGACTTTAATCACCAAAAGTTCTTCAAACAAAGAATTCATAATAATTTATTCTACCTCTTTTTTTTCTAAGTTACTCATAATTTGTATAACTTACAGCACCAATTAAATTTCCATTTTTAAGTCTCTTCAGCAAGTGGTGTTGGGAAAATTGGACAGCTGAATGTAAATCAATGAAGTTAGAATACTCCCTCATACCATACACAAAAATAAACTCAAACGGGCTTAAAGACGTAAACATAAGACAAGACACTATAAACCTCCTGGAAGAAAACACAGGCAAAACGTTTTCTGACATTAATCTTAGCAATGTTCTCCTAGGGCAGCCCAGGCAATAGAAATAGAAGCAAAATTAAACAAATGGGACCTAATTAAACTTATAAGATTTTGCACAGCAAAGGAAACCTTAAGCAAAACAGAAAGACAACCTATGGAATGGGAGGAAATATTTGCAAATGATGCGACTGACAGGGCTTAATTTCCAGAATATGTAAAGAGCTCATATGGCATAATAATAACAACAAACAAACAAAACAACCGAATCCAAAAATGGGCAGAAGACCTAAACGAGCAATTCTCCAGTGAAGACATACAAATGCCAAAAAGGCACACGGAAAAGTCCTCAATGTCACTAATTATCAGAGAAATGCAAATCAAAAATACAATGAGGTATCACCTCACACCAATCAGAATGCCCATCATTAAAAAGTCCACAAATGATAAATGCCAGAGAGGATGCAGAGAAAAGGGAACCCTCCTACACTATTGGTGGAAATGTAGTTTGGTGCAGCCATTATGGAAAACATTATGGAAATTTCTCAAGAAACTAAAACTAGAGTCACCATATAATCCTGCAATCCCCACTCCTGGGCATATACCAGAGCGAGCCCTAAGTCGGAAAGATACATGTACCTCAGTGTTCATAGCAGCACTATTTACAATAGCCAAGACATGGAAACATTAACGGATGACTTGGATAAAGAAGTTGTAGTGTATTTATACAATGGAATACTACTCAGCTATAAAAAATAAAATAATGCCACTTGCAACATGGATGGACTTGGAGATCATCATGCTAAGGGAAGTAAGCCAGATAGAGAAAGAAAAATACCATATGATATCACTCATATGTGGAATTAAAAAAAAAAGATATATAAACTTATATATAAAACAGAAACAGACTCACAGACATAGAATACAGACTTGTGGTTGCCAGCAGGGAGGGGGGTGGGAAGGGATAAACTGGAAGTTCGAGATTTGTAGATACTGGCTGGTATATATAAAATACACAAACAAGTTTATACTGTATAGCACAGGGAAATATATTCACTATCTTGTAGTAGCTTACGGTGAAAAAGAATATGAAAATGAATATATGTATATTCATATACGACTGAAACATTGTGCTGTACACCAGAAATTGATACAACATTGTAAGCTGACTTTACCTCAATAAAAAGAAAAGAAAACCATTAAAAAAAATATATCCCCCCCAAAAGACACTCAGTCCTACTACTCCACACTGTTCCTGGGGAGTGAGGGTAGGTTAAACTGTCCTGTTCCTTCCATAGGAAGAGTTTCATCCCATGGACCCTTCTCCCTCAGTCTGCCCTAGGCTAGCCCTAGGGTCTCAAACAGGGACTACAAGAGTAGAAGGAAGTCAGCACAAGTCCCTATAAGAAGGCAGACTATATTGCATAGCAATACTAATCTGCCTTTGCTGGGCAAGAAGTTTCCGGTAGCTGGGCACTCATTCTCAATGGCTCTGGTCTTAAGTAACTGTGAGCTTCAACCAGGTGGGCAGCAACACTCCAGTCCCTTGGTCATATATAAGGTAAGTATATCTCACAAAGGCTTGCATTAGTGATTCTTCTTGAGAAAATCAAAGTCTAAATTCATATTGAAGAAAGAATGTGTCCTCTGTCATCACAACTCCCTGTTGAGTTAAGAAGTTCCCAATAGTTTTTTTCCTATTCCTCCAAGGAGCTTGAGGGCATCACAAATTTATTTACTGGACATTAAAAATCTCCTCTCTCTCTCTAACTCAGAGATTGGCACCAGCCTCAATTATGGTCTTTGGACTCAGATACTCCTGATAAGAGCTGAGAAAGAGAATACTTTCTATCATAAGAGCATGGTCCAATGAAAGCAAGGACTAAAAAAGATCAGGGAAAAGAAAAAAACAAAAACAAAAACAAAACAAAACAAAACAAAACCCAACAGTTGATAGCCTGAATGCCTAACACAGGAGAATATTTTCATGTTCATTCATTCACTACCATTTATTAAGTGCCTGCTATTTGCCAGGCATTGTGTATATGAAGGTAAGTGAGATGTAAAAGATGTAGGACATGATTCTTTGAGAACTCATAGTTTAATGGAATATTTATTTTTGAGAAATTATTTGGCTCGGTTTTTTAATCTCTCATCTGAATTTGCTAAATAAACCACTTTGATTTCCTTGTTCTCAAAGCACAGTTAGTAAAATTTCCTGTGAATCTCCAGACCTGATTGCCTAGGTTCTTAAATGTACAATATTTGATTTGTACAAGTCTGTGATTTTCAGTTTCTGCCTCCTTATCTAAGTTAATCTCAAAGTAGAAACCAGTCTTAAAGAGGGTTCCCTCATTAAACCTAGATCAGATCCTAAGCAGCCAGCCAGCTCAGTGCTGCCTCCTCCTGGATTCCTTTAAGTAAACCAGAAAGAGAAAGAAAAATACCATATGATATCACTTACATTCGGAATCTTAAAAAAAAAAAAAAGACAAACAAACTTATTTACAAAACAGAAACAGACTCACAGACATAGAAAACAAACTTATGGTTACCAGAGGGGGAAGAGGGTGGGAAGGGATAAATTGGGAGTTCAAGAATTGCAGATACTAAGCTGATTGAAGAATTCAGCAAGGTAGCAGGTTACAAAATTAATGTTCAAAAATCAGTTGCATTTCTTTACACTAATGATAAATCAACAGAAAAAGAAAGTAAAGAAACAATCCCCTTTAAAATAGCACCCAAAGTAATAAAATATCTGGGAATAAATCTAACCAAGGAGGTGAAAGAATTATACACAGAAAACTATAAACCATTGATGAAGGAAATTAAAGAAGACTTTAAAAAATGGAAAGATATTCCATGCTCTTGGATTGGAAGAATCAATATTGTTAAAATGGTCACACTGCCCAAGGCAATCTACAGATTTAATGCAATCCCTATCCAATTACCCAGGACATATTTCACACAACTAGAACAAATCATAATAAAATTTATATGGAACCATCAAAGACCTAGAATTGCTAAAGCATTACTGAAGAGAAAGAAAAAGGCTGGAGGAATAACTCTCCCAGACTTCAGACAATACTATAGCGCTACAGTCATCAAGACAGCATGGTATTGGTACCAAAACAGACATATGGACCAATGGAACAGAATAGAGAGCCCAGAAATGAACCCACAAACCTTTGGTCAACTCATCTTCAACAAAGGAGGCAAGAATATACAGTGGAATAAAGACAGTCTCTTCAGCAAATGGTGTTGGGAAAAATGGACAGCAGCATGTAAAACAATGAAGCTATAACACTCCCTTACACCATATACAAAAATCAACTCAAAATGGATTAAAGACTTAAACATAAGACAAGATACAATAAACCTCCTAGAGGAAAACATAGGCAAAACATTATCTGACATACATTTCAAAAATTTTCTCCTAGAAGAAATAAAAGCAAGAATAAACAAATGGGACCTAATGAAACTTACAAGCTTCTGCAGAGCAAAGGAAACCAGAAATAAAACAAGAAGAAAACCTACGGAATGGGAGAAAATTTTTGCAAGTGAAACCGACAAAGGCTTGATCTCCAAAATGTATAAGCAGCTCATACGACTCAATAGAAAAAAATAAACAACCCAATCCAAAAATGGGCAGAAGACCTAAACAAGCAATTCTCCAAGGAAGACATACAAATGATCAAAAAGCACATGAAAAAATGCTCAATATCACTAATTATCAGAGAAATGCAAATCAAAACTACAATGAGGTATCACCTCACACCAGTCAGAATGGCCGTCATTCAAAAATCCAAAAATGACAAATGCTGGAGAGGCTGTGGAGAAAGGGGAACCCTCCTACACTGCTGGTGGGAATGCAGTTTGGTGCAGCCACTATGGAAAACAGTGTGGAGATTCCTCAAAAGACTAGGAATAGACTTACCATATGACCCAGGAAACCCACTCCTGGGCTTGTATCCAGAAGGAAATCTACTTCAGGATGACACCTGCACTCCAATGTTCATAGCAGCACTATTTACAATAGCCAAAACATGGAAACAGCCTAAATGTCCATCAACAGGTGACTGGATAAAGAAGAGGTGGTATATTTATACAATAGAATACTACTCAGCCATAAAAACCGACAACATAATGCCATTTGCAGCAACATGGATGCTCTTAGAGAATGTCATTCTAAGTGAAGTAAGCCAGAAAGAGAAAGAAAAATACCATATGAGATCGCTCATATGTGGAATCTAAAAAACAAAAACTAAAACAAACAAACAAACAAAAACAAAGCATAAATACAGGACAGAAATAGACTCATGGACAGAGAATACAGATTTGTGGTTACCAGGGGGGTAGAGGGTGGGAAGGGATAGACTGGGATTTCAAAATTGTAGAATAGATAAACAAGATTACACTGCATAGCACAGGGAAATATACACAAAATGTTATGATAAATCACAGAGAAAAAAATGTGACAATGAGTGTGTATATGTCCATGAATGACTGAAAAATTGTGCTGAACACTGGAATTTGACACAACATTGTAAAATGATTATAAATCAATAAAAAATGTTAAAAAAAAAGAATTGCAGATACTAAATAATATATATGAAATAGATAAATGACAAGTTCAGACAGTATAACATAGGGAACTATATTCAATATCTTGTAGTAACTTATGGTGAAAAAGAATATGAAATCGAATATATATATGTTCATGTATGACTGAAGCATTATGCTGTACACCAGACACCGACACAACATTGTAAACTGACTATATTTCAATAAATATATATACAAAAAAAAGAATTAAAGGTGAAGAATGCATTCCTTCAGCGAACGAGAGAAAAAGAAAGCAAAATAAACACCACCACCACCACCAAGAGCAAATGAACCTAAAGCTATTGTGCAAACTTAAGCCCCAAAAGTTAAATTTTAAAAAAAGCCTCTAACCAAATAGTCCAGGGCAGTTTATTTCCCCATCATTCACAATCCTCTTAATTCCTTTGTCTCAACCAAGTATTCAGATACAATTATTTAGGAGGGATAAGTAGAACATTTGTCTATTTTCCTTCCTACAAGCCAGCATTATCAAAACAGTATTTGCATTCCCATGGTAACTCCAAACCCCTCACTCACCCTTGTCTTCACTATGGATTCTGATGCATTCCCACTATCCTCCCTGTTAAGGTGCAGTTGTGAGAAATAGATGGGCTAGACGATTGGAAAGGGAAGCCAGTGCAGACCTAGAGATCCACTGAGTAATTATAAATTAGCGTTTTTTTGGCATAACATGACAAAGAGCTGTGACATGGAAAACAGTTCCCATATATTATAGTGTATAAAGGAAACTTGCTTTGACCTCATTTTATTCTCATTATTCCTTTTCTCCTTTATGGTCTTTTGCAGCTTTTTTGTTTCTGTCTTTTTAAATTGGATTTACATTTCTTTGTTTTGTCCTTTTTATCTCTAGCCCTCCTTTTCCGTTTTCTTTACACTGCTTAGTACATTGTAGAAATGTATAAAGTTTCTCATACTGCACTTTTTGTTCTTGTATAGGAATTGGGCAAGAGTTTAAGACACAAGAAATGTGTTATAGTCATTTTCTGCCTCAGTAGAGAAATAGTGCCTTCTAGTGTCTGCAATAACATTTTGTATTTGCACACATTTCAATTCATCTGAAAACTAAGAGTATTATTTTATAATACTTCATAATAATTTTACTTTTTGTAGTTTTCCTACCATATGTAATAAATATATAGATAGTATTAGTATCCCCATTTTAAGATTTAAAAGCCAGAATCATAAAACATTTATTTAACGTTGAGCTGATGATAGCACTTAGATCAAACACATGACAGGATTAGAAAAATATTCGATTTAATTAATTCCCCATCCAGCTGCCGTTGGTCACCAACCAGTGAGGAGACAGATCATGAATATATGATTCATGGTATTTCCAAGACCACTAAAGGAATGGATAGAGAATTGCAAAAGCTGATTGCCTAAGGGCACCATAAACAGGAAATGTTACAAAAGGGTTGTTCAAAATTGCTTTCTCGCAAGGTAACCCTTTTAGGAATGAGTTGACTGACATGTGTTCTTTGGTTCTGCTGCTCCTGAGTCACCTCTGCTTCTCCTGGAACTGGCCGTGTACTTTTGGATAAGAGCAGGGCTCTCAGAGAGGCAGATATATTCTTAAGAGGTTTATCAGATGTGAGAAGTTAGCTGTTGCCCAGTATTTCTCAACTTCTTGTGGATTTGGATAAACATTCCCTGATGGATTCTTACTTGTTGACTATTATGAAAAATGAGGAGTAAGTATGTGCATGTGTTTATCTATGGTATAGTATTAGTGTTCTGAAGAGAAACAGTCATTAGGGGGTGTGTGTGTTTATCAATTTATATTTATAAAGAGATGTATTATAAGGAATTGGCTGTGTAATTATGGAAGCCAACAAGTCTGACAGTCTGGTGGCTGAGTAGTTAAGCTGGAATCCAGGAGAGCTAGTGTAGTTCCAATCCAACTTCAAAGGCCTGAGAACCAGGAAAGTCAATGTTTCAGTTCCAGACCAGAGGCTGGCAGGCTCGAGGCCCAGGAAAAGCCTATGTTTCAGTTTGAGCCTGAAGGGAAGAAAAATTCTCCCTTACTTGAGGGAATGTCAGCTTTTTGCTCTATTCAAGCCTTCAACTGACTAGATAAGTCCCATTCACTAAATTAGGGGGAAATTTGTTTTAGTCTACTGATTCAAAATGTTAATCTTATCCAGAAACACCTTTACATACACACCCAGAATAATGTTTGACATAATATCCAGGCATCCCAAGGTCCAGTCAAGTAGAAACATAAAATTAACCATCACAGGTATTATCAACATATATAAATGAAAATATGTTTATTTCTTTGTCCTGCATACTCTTTAAAATGTTTATAATACGTGTATCATTTGAGTATTTAGTCTTATGAATATCTTTATTCAAAGTGGTATACTGAACAATCTCTAAATGAGTTATTGTATACAGTGCTTTGCAAATAACTGGAAAGAATATAGAGATAATATTTATTGAACACCAACCATCTCTTTGGGATTAGCTCTGTGTCTATACATTTAATTCTAACAACAATCAATTGAAATAGGTAAGATTACTATCATTTTGAAAATGAAGAAACTGAGACTCAGAGAGATTAAATAACTTGACCTAAAGTTGCACAATTAGGAAGTGGTGGAGCCAGAATGTGACTCTAGAAATGTTTGACTAAAAGTCCATACTCTGTCTATTCCAATTTGTTATCATTAACAAGTTATATGAGTAGAGGCAAACTAACTTTTCCAGACCTCAGTGTTCTCATTTGCAAAATGACTATGAGCTAGATGATTTCTTAGATCTCAATTGTTATGCAGAGATTTCAAATTGTCTACCCAATATCTATTAACCTATTCTTCCTTACCAATAGAATGGGTACAAACTCATTTGGCATTCATACTTCCTTTTGCTTTTCACCTTTACCCTCATTCCTACCTGGAATACAGACATGAGGCTAGCAGAGAAGCATTGTGTCCCAATTCGTTGCTGCAATGTTTGTTTTCTAACTGTTCTCCTAGTTAATGATCTTTTCAACTCAATACCAGGATCCAATGTTGACCTTCAAAGTAGAGTGTATTCTCCCCAGGGTAGAAGCAAGATAATTATAGGTGTAAAATGAAATATGCATATATTTAAAGCTGTGGGGTTTTCCTAAATACAGGGAAAACTTTTTCATTGATGTAAATTGGAAAATACAAAAAAGTAATACATAAGAAAAAAAAGAAGCCTGTTATTCCATAATTAAGAGAAAGAGAAAAGCATTTTTGAAATGTTGCTGCATTTGACTTCCACTACCAGTCATAGTGGAATAATCAACTGTAAAACTGCACAAAACATATTCAGCAACTACTTTCAGACAATAAACAGCATAGACCAGCTCTCTGTCCGGGGGCTGTTTCCTAAGTATAGTGCAGAGCTTGAGTCTGAGCAGAGGACAGAGGTCCTACTGAACTGAGGAGGCTGATATGAGAGTTTATGGCCTCTAAGTTGGCTAAAATCTCTGGGACAGTGCACTAGAGAGGAACAAGCTGTACAGAAAGGGGGCTCCAGATGTATCTATACAGATACATAAATATAGATATATAAATACATAGACACATAGATCTATAAATATATATAGCTATATATATCTCCTATCAACACAGAAAAAACATTTGATAAAACTCAGTGACCATTTATAACATAAATTCTCATCAAATGAAGAACAGAAAAGAGCTTCCTCAGTCTGTAGAAACATGTACAGATACTGCAGCTAGTATCCTACTTAATGGTGGACTAGGGAATGCTTCCCCTCTAAGATTGGGCATAAAGATAGGATACCCACATTCACTTCTATTATTATTGTATTAGAGCTCTTAGCTAAAGCAATAAGGTGAGAAAAAAAAAGGATAATAGAGATTTAAAAGGAAGAAGTACAACTATTTCCATTTGCAAATTGGTTATTGATTGCTTCCACTGAAAATCCTAGGAAATATACCAAAAAGTGCTATAATTAATTCAAAAATTTAGCAGGGAAGCATGGTTAGAGAATCAACTGTACATCAATATATTAGCAACAAACTGTTGGAACATAAACAATTTTAAATACTATTTACAATAGCATTTAAAAATAACATATTTAGGAATAAATTTAAGAAAAGGTGTCCAAGACCTCTTCATTGAAAAAGAGTAAAACATGACTGAGAGAAATTAAGGATATAAATAATAATAAAAAAAAAACCCATATTCATGGATTGGAAGACCCAAAATTGCCAGTTATCCCCAAATTGGTCTATAGAGCCAATGTAATCTTAATCAAAATCCCTGAAGACTTTTAGAGAAAAGGACAAACTGATTTTAAATTTTATATGGAAATGCAAGAAACTAAAATAGCCCAAACAATTTTGGATATTTATTATTTCAACACTATTTGTTGAAATACTTTCCTTTCTTCATTAAATTGTTTTGATGCCTTTGTCAAAAATAAAATGATCCTTCCATCAACAGATGACTGGATAAAGAATTCCATATACAGTGGAATATTACTCAACTATAAAAAAGAATGAAATAATGCCATTTGCAGGAACATGGATGGACCTAGAGATGATCATATTAAGTGACAGAGAAAGACAAATATGATATCACTTATATGTGGAATCTAAAAAAAATGATACAAATTCTATTTACAACCCCAAAACAGACTCAGGAACATAGAAAACAGACTATGGTTACCATGGGGGAAAGGGCAGAGAGGGATAAATTAGGGGTTGGGCATTAACAGACACACGTTACTATATATAAAATAGATAAACAACAAGGATCTACTGTATAGCACAGTGAACTATATTCAATTTCTTGTAATAATAGATAATGGAAAAGAATCTGAAAAGACAAAAATACATACGTATGTATATGTATAACTGAATCACTTGGCTGTACACCTGAAACTAACATTGTAAATCAACTACACTTCAATAAAAAAATTTTTTAAAAGAAAACACATTACAAAGTAATTTTGAAAAAAGAAAAAAGCCATCTTATGAGTGTGGATCTATTTTAGGGCTCTCTGTTTTGTTTTATTGATATATTTAGTGATTTCTATGCCAATACTACACTATCTTGACTGATATATATAAGGCTGTTGCTTCTGTGTCTGTTTCAGGAGGCTGTAGTCCATAGGGCAGGAACTCATGAAAGAAAGATGGATGTGAACTGGGGGAGGCAAGAACAAACTGAAAACTGGGGTTGAGCTGGACATCAACAGGGTGGACAGGAACTCAGGTAGGTCTTTCATCACCTCCAAGTTTCCAACTTTAATGATGGGGGTATAATGCAAGGAATAAAGCTAGTGCCTTTTATCTAAGAGTTATCCTGTCACCCTCCCCAGGAGCTGGAGAAACTGATGGAGGAGAATTGGTAGGAGCTAGAGTTGCTGTAAGTCTGGCAGTTGCCCCACACTAGCTGGGTGAGCCAGCAGATAACAGACAACTGTAACACTTGCTGGTGTTCTGCACTGACACTACAAGTTTTAAAAGATGGCTGCTACTTCGTTTCTGCCTTCTAACTCTCATGTAAAAAATCCCTCATGGTCCTGGAGCTATGTGTTGGGCAACAGTTCTTCATGGTTCTCTCATTTTCCTGTACACCTTGAGAGCAAAGACAATGTCAGACTTTATTCTGAAATATCTTTTAAAAAAATATTTTTCTTGAAAGAAAGAGAGAGTGTTTTCCATTGGGACAGAGTGCAGATTTGTTTACTTTCTAGTATAATAAGACAATAATATGATAATATCACTTTCCAAGGCAAAGGTTGGATGGATTGCTTGCAGTCCATAATAAAAGATTGGGAGTTTTTTTGTTTCTTTGTTTGTTTGTTTGTTTTGCAGGATAGGGTGGAATGGTGACAGAAGGAGCTGTATGAATAAGAAGCTTATGCTGCCTGCTCTGCTGTGAGTAATAGAACCCTCTGTTTGTAACCTGGTAGTCTCGTGTCTTCTGCCAGATCTATGAACTGTGGCAGACTTTTAAGTGGGTAAAATCTAAAGACTCTTTACAATTCTTAACACTTTGCAGAGAAGTGAATTCTGGAAAAATGTAGTTACAGCTTAGCTAAATTGACAACACAAATCCACGGCAGAGGGCCCAAGGGAGAGAGGAGGAAGGGGAGAAGGAGAAGAGGGGGCAGGAAAGAGCCCAAATGTGGCAAAATGTTAGCAAATGGTGCATCGAGATGAAAGCTATGTCAGTATTCATAGTAGTATTCTTTCAACTGAAATTTCACAAAGTAAAAAAGAGGGGAAAATCGCTTAGACTGCTGTGTGAGACAACAGAGTGGGAAGACCTGAAGCCAGGATATTAGTTACGAAATCTCAAAAAGCTGTCCAAACCACAAACCAGAAATCTGGTTTCGAGCCATTTTATCTGCTTCCTTTCCCACATCAAAACTATCTCCAAAGGGGAACCCTGCTACACTGCTGGTGGGAATGCAGTTTGGTGCAGCCACTATGGAAAACAGTGTGGAGATTCCTCAAAAGACTAGGAATAGACTTACCATATGACCCAGGAATCCCACTCCTGGGCTTGTATCCAGAAGGAAATCTACTTCAGGATGACACCTGCACTCCAATGTTCATAGCAGCACTATTTACAATAGCCAAAACATGGAAACAGCCTAAATGTCCATCAACAGGTGACTGGATAAAGAAGAGGTGGTATATTTATACAATGGAATACTACTCAGCCATAAAAACCGACAACATAATGCCATTTGCAGCAACATGGATGCTCCTAGAGAATGTCATTCTAAGCGAAGTAAGCCAGAAAGAGAAAGAAAAATACCATATGAGATCGCTCATATGTGGAATCTAAAGACTCATGGACAGAGAATACAGACTTGTGGTTACCAGGGGGTAGAGGGTGGGAAGGGATAGACTGGGATTTCAAAATTGTAGAATAGATAAACAAGATTACACTGTATAGCACAGGGAAATATACACAAAATGTTATGATAAATCACAGAGAAAAAAATGCGACAATGAGTGTGTATATGTCCATGAATGACTGAAAAATTGTGCTGAACACTGGAATTTGACACAACATTGTAAAATGATTATAAATCAATAAAAAATGTTAAAAAAAACTGGAAGAAAAAAAAGAAAGTTGTTAAGAGTTCTCAGCACAAATAAGAAGATATTTTTTTCTTTCTTTAAAAAGAAAAAAAACTATCTCCAAGTCCTGTTAATGTAACCTCCCAGTCTGCTTAAATTTTGGCATTCACTCTTTTTTCAGTACCAATACTTCAGTCAGGGCCTAGACTAATACAATAGTCTAACTGGCGATCCTGCCTAGAGCCAAGCCCTCTACAAGCCGTCCTCCATATTACTGCCACGATGATTTTCAAAGACTTCTCCCTGACCAGTCATTTCTCCACTCAAAACCGTCTCATCCAGGGGGAGGGTATAACTCAAAGTGCTAGAACACATACTTTGTGTGCACGAGGTACTGGGTTCAATCCCTAGTACCTCCTCTAAAAAATAAATAAATAAATAAATAAATAAATAAATAAATAAATAAATAAATAAATAAAGTAAGTAAGTAAGTAAATAAATAAACAAACAAACAAACCTAATTACCTCCCTCCCTGCCCCCCACCCCCCCAAAAACCTCTCATCCAGGACAAAGTTCAAATTCCTTTGCATGGCATAAATCACAATCTGGACCCCACATTCCACCTACACATTGCACTAGAATATTGGTCACATCTTTGTTTCTGTACACATCATGTTCTTTATATGGCATGTCTGTTGTCTGGAATGTCCCTGCTGCATACCTATTCATTCTTTCATATGTGGTGACTACACTGGTGTTCTGTGACACTTTCCTGCACCTCACAATGAGAATATCCTCCTTTGCACTATTTCACTCCTTAGCACATACTTCACTTGTTTCACACATCACACACTGTTGTATTATTTTCTGGCGTGGCTGTCATCCCAACTAGGCTGTGAGTGCCTTAAAGGCAGAGACTGCCTCATAGTTGTAATCCAATGCAAAGGATAGGCACTACATGGGCAGCTGCTCTAGAACAGTTCACTGAAGTGAACTGAAAATCCTGCCACATTAAGAGAATTTAGGCAAGGCAGAGAAGACACAAAATGCCAAAAATGCCAAGCATAAACTTTTCAGTGGCTGAATTCTAGTATGCCCACCCAAAGAGTCAGCTCTGAGTCACCACTTTTGAGTTTGAAAATGACATAAATGAAGCAATTGAACGTAGAACCTAACCATTTGCTTTAAAGAGGGTTTCTTGCTAGCTATTTGGGGAAATACAAAATGATGTAAATACGTTTTTTTAAATAGAAAACCTGTGGAAATTCAAATCAAGTATTAGGCTACAAAGGTAGTTTACCTCCCCAGAGAGAATGAATAACTTGGAAGGGGGGAAAATGGTCTAAAGAAAACTCCTGTTATTAATATAGTGTCTCTTCTTTTTCCTGCATTATCATGTTGTACTTTCTGAGAGATGGAACTCAATTTCTATTCCTACCACTTAAAAGGGCCTCCAGTTCAATCTAAAAAGGCCAAACTCAGAGAAACAGAAAGTAGAGTGATAGGGGCTGCGGGATGTGGGAAATGAGGAGATATTGGTCAAAGGGTACACATTTTCAATTGTAAGATTAACAAGTTCTGGGAGTCTAATGGCCAGCATGGTGATTATAGCTAATAATACCATATTATATACTTGAAAGTTGCTAAGAGAATGTATCTTAAATGTTCTCACCACAAAAACAAATGGTAAATACATGATAGGATGGAGGTAGTAGGTAATGTTATGGTGGTAATCACCATGCAGTCTGTAAGTGTATCAAATCATCACATTTGTACACCTTAAACTTACACAACATTATGTGTCAATTATATCTCTAAAGCTGGGGGAAAAGGCATCCACAGGCCTCCATTTTAACAATGAAATTGTTGAATTGCTGTCTGAAACTCTACATTTTAGAGGAAATATTGTAAATAGGATACTTCGTAGTCATTGTTTGTTTCGTGAGAGAACAGCTATAAAAATGCTTTGGAACAAGTAAACTATTTTTAAAAGCAAGGTTTTATACTAAACTTCCTATGATATATTTTAATAAATTAATCCCAAAATACTAACTTATAATTATAGTATTTAATAGAATACATAAAAGGGCAATGTCATGAAAATTGATGTTCTGAGCAAGAAGAACAAGGAACAGAAGGTGTAATGATAACAGAAGACAGAGGGAAAAAAAGCGGAAATCATCAGCTCCTGCTTTACTTCTATTTTCTATCACTGAGAATTGTCCCCAAATTAGAAAGGGTAGACCTACATGGGAAATAGAGAATATAAGTCCAAGACAGGTGAGGATGTGAGAACGCACCTGGCCCCTTAACACAACTTTATCTCTTCAGTTTACTAAAATAATTTGAAATGTGGTGGTAACTTTGCTGGGAACAGGAGAAATGCCAGAGACTGGACATAGACAAATGTCCCCCATTTTCCAAAAGAAGAAACTATAAGCCTGTGAGCACATTTTCCCTTGGCAAAATTCTGGAATAGATAATTAAACAAGGATTTGTGAGTCTTTAGAAAAGTGGTGAAAACAAGGTTCAGCTTGAATTCAATAAGGAATAGGTGGATCTTTCTGACAGGGTTGCTACTTTCCCTGGTCTGACCCCTGCAGGGTCATAGGAGGGAAGAGAGTGGGCCTTGGTGTGGAATGAGGCTGAAATCCATTCCCAGCTCCACCACTTACTAAAAGTGAGACTTGGACACTTAACTTCTCCAGTCTGTCATGTAACCCAAATGTAATTCCAGGGCCTTCCTGGAGACCAATTTCACACACTGGTCTTATCATAAAACAACAATAACAATTCAAACTTTGAAGGCATTGATAAATAATGGGGATTATCTTATACATGACACAACAGAAACTTCATAAAAATCCCCTTATCTTACTTGATGCTTTATCTAAAATTCCTCCCCTAGGGAATCTACGCCATCTCCTTCACTTTTAACTCCCTCAAGACAACAATAACAACACCCCACCACTTTCTCCACAGCCTCTCCAGGTATATTTCTGCTTTCTCACCAGTCAGTAAAACAACAATATTTTTAAAAAATACGTGGTTACCTAGACCACACGCATGTATGCCCTAGGGAACCTGAAGTCTTCTGCCATAACAAAAATTTATAATTCCTACCTTAGAGAGTTCTTGAGAGGACTAAATTTAAAATAATATATGAAAAAGCCTTGGCCTGGTCACTCAACAAGTAGTGGCCATTTTTATTCATCTCTGCTCTTACTGCTGTGGTAGTTCAAGAAAGTAGTGAGAACCTTATATACTTCCTTATTTTTTTAAAGGCGTTTGACAAATGTTAATGGACAAGGAGGCCTGGATGATAGTACAGTTTGTTGAAATGATTTATACAAAGGTGAAATAGAAGTTTTCATCAGTTGGTCAAACGCCTTTATAGCCCTATCCTGTTCAACATTTTCATGAATCACTTAACACATAAATGAGCATATTGGAAGCTCATCATCAGGTTTGCAGGTAATATAAAATGGGGGGTGTTGAATAGAAAATAAGCTAAATGACAGAAGATGCCAGAAGACCTAGAAAGGCTGATACAAAAAGTAATTTAATATAGGTTAATGTAAAATCGAGTATATGTGCTTTAAAAAACCCTGCTGCTTAAAAACAGAATTGTGAGCTTGGATTTATTTATATTTCAAGTGAAAAAAAAATTGGAAAATCTCCTTGACTACAAGGTCAAAATGAGCATCCAGTGTTGTATGAAAGTTAAACAGCAACTACTGCCCTGCAGATAGAATGCAGAGAGAGGTGTCTGGTTTTGGTTTATACTCTCACTTCCCTACAGCACAGGGTAGTGGTATCACAGCCTCAGGAGCCGAGGTTCTAGTCTTGGTTCCAAGCACTAGTTACCTGCATGACTTTGGCAAGCTTGGGTGAACTTCTCTGGGAGCTTCTTAATCTTGAAAAGAGAAGTAGGGAGGGAAATTTGGGCTAAATTATTTCTAGAAGAACTTCTGGCCATGAAATTCAATTTCAATTATTTAATTCAACACTACTTCCTATTTTAAGTAATTTACTTTAGCAGATTAACTTACTGCCACTTTAGCTATGAGGAATGTATTAGTGGTTGTAAATGTTATAAGCCCAAATCAAATTATTTTAGATAAAGTATAGAAGTATATAGCTCTCAGAATGTGAAGAATGGTTAACGCAGCCATGGGAAGAACAGAGAAGTTGGGCCTCATAAAGAGTGACTTTGGTTCTAAGGGAAGTAAGCTTTGGAACTGGTCAGTTGATTGAGATGGGTAAGCCACCTTACCCATGATTTAGGAAATGATTTAGGAAAAGAGGAAGGAAGAGGCAATATGACTTAAGTTTGCTGAATGTCTACTATGTGTCAGGTTCTACACTAAGCTATTTCAAGTATAGTATCTTCTTTAATCCTTACCAAAAAGTATAAAACTCAAGTTCAGAGTTGTTTATGAAACTTGCCTAAAGTTAAGTAGTAGAACCAAGGAAGTGGCAATGGATAGTATGATTTTAAGTGGTTTGGCCTAATGATGCTTGACTCACAATGTGCTTGCAAATGTGGCTTTATAATGGTAGCACAGTTTTAGTGCTTACTGTATAATAGGAACTATTCTAATTGCTCTTTGTATGTTAACTTTTTAATAGCTTTTAAAATCTTTTTTAAAAAACATTTAATTTATTTACTATTGTATCATTTTATTTTATTTTATCTTGTTGTGGGGAGGTAATTAGGTTTATTTATTTTTAGAGGAGGTACTGGCTATTGAACCCAGGACCTCAAGCATGCTAAGCATGCACTCTACCACGTGAGCTACATCCTCCCCCCTTAATTGCTTTTAATGTCGAAATAATTATAGATCCACAGAAGTTGCAAAAATAGTACAGAGGGGTCCCATGTACATTCACTCAGTTTCTCCCAATAGTTACCTCTTACATAATTATAGTACAATAACAAAACCAGGAATTTGACATCACTACAATGTGTATGTTTAGTTCTATGTAATTTTCTCACATAATGGAGATTTGTATAACCACATTTAAACTTATTGGTGCTGACATTTTACCTTACCTCCTTTTATGTCATTTTATCCTCCCCCATTTATAAATATAATTGCCTTACATATTTCCTCTGCATACATTGAGAACCACAGTAGGCAGTGTTATAATTTTTGCTTTAACTGCTAAACATAACTTAGAAAACCCAAGACCAGGAAAATCTGTTGTACTTACCTATATTTTTGCTCTTTCCATATTCTTTCTTCCTTTCTGATATTCCAAGATTTTTTTCTCCCATCATTTCCTTTCTGTTTAGAGGAGAACTTCCTTTGGCCATTCTTGTAGGGTAGGTCTAATTTGGTGAATTTGGTGTCATAGTCTCTTAGTTTCCTTAGTTTTCCTAATTGAGGATATCTCAATTAATCCTTCATTTCTGAAGGATATTGTCTCTGAACATAGAATTCTCAGTTGACAGTTCTTTTCTTTCCACAGTTCAAAAGTGTTGTGCCACTTCCTTCTGGCCTCTGTGGTTTCTGATGAGAAATCTATTATTCCAATTATTTTCCCCTATAGGTAATGTTTCATTTCTGACAGCTTTCAAGATCTTTCTTTAGCTTCTGTTTTCAGACAATTGATTATGATGTGCCTTGACATGGATTTAAGAATCTTGTTCAATATAATCATAAACTGTATGTTTATGTTTTTTGCCAAATTTGGGAAGTTTTCAGCCATTGTTTCTTCAAATGCTTTTTCAGCCCTGCTCTACCTCCTCTCCTTTCAGGACTCTGATAATATGAATGTTAGTTTTTTTTTTTTATAGTCCCACAAGTCCTCAAGATTCTGTTCCTCTTTAAAAAAAAACAATTTTCTCAGTTGTTCAGAATGGATAATGTCTATTCTTCTATCTTCAAGTTCACTGCTTCTTTATTCCGTCCTCTCCATTCTTCTGTTTAGCTCATCCATTAGGATTTTTATTTTGGTTATTTATTTTTTAGCTCTAAATTTCCATTTGGTTCTGCTCTATATCTTGTTTCTTTTTTTCTAAGACTTTACTTTTTTGCTAAAAATTTCTGTTTTTTCTTTGTTTCAAGTATTCTTATAATTGCTTATTGAAGGCTACTTTAAAATTCTTGTCAAGTAATTCTAATATCTGTGTCCTCTTGATGTTAGAATCTGTTAATTGTCTTTTTCTCATTCACTTTGAGATTTTCTTTGTTTTTGGTATTTATAATGAATGATTTTTTTTGTTGAAACCTGGGCATTTGGGATGTTATAATAAGACTCTAGATCTTATTTAGATCTTGTGTTTTAGCAAGCTTCCTCTGACACTGCTCTGGGGAAGGGAGTGGAAAGAGGGCAGGGGTTGCTACCTCATCAGTGCCAGATGCAGGTGAAAGTTTTGGTACTCCTCTGTAATACCCTGGGTGGAGGAAGGGGCAGTTCATTACTGGTGAGTGGAGGTGGGAGTTCTGGCTCCCTCTGTGATCTCTGCCAACTCTGCGGAGATGTGTATGGCGTTGTTAGAACTGATGGATGGTGGAAGTCCTGGCTTTCTACTGGGCTTACTCTGACATCACTAGGCGAGGAGGAGGAGGGGTGCCTTGGGTGCAGATGAAAGTCTAGGCCCCCCATATGGTCTCCACTGACACCTGGGGTAGAGGTGGGGGTATCTGGTGCTCTTTACCAGCAAGAAGACATGAAAGACATGGCTCTCCAATTGGCTTTCTCTGTTACTATCCTGGCAGAGTGTTTGGGGTGACTCATTACAGCCTGGAAAGACTGGAAACCTTGGCTCCCCACTGTGCCTTTGCAGGAGACTGTGTAGGTGGAATTGAAGTTTTTTTTCTGTGATGTTTGTCTGAAGTAGAGCAGTTACTGTTTAAAGATTTTCTGACTTGCTGGACTGCCCCTTTCCTGGTCTTTCAGTTAGAGAGAGAGAGCATGCTTTTCTTGGGCTTTTTTTCGGTCTGTGACCATTGGTGTTTCCAAGCTGCTGGCTTCTCCAGTATCCAGTCTGGAATATATCTAGTGAAAAGAAAATCCAAGGAACTCACCACTGTGTTATTCCTTGTGTCCTGACATCTTTAGCTGGTATGCTTTCCCCTCTCTACTTCCTAGGGTCTTATATTTTGTTTTATACAGTATATTCAGTGATTTTAGTTGCACTTAACGGAAGGAATAGGGAAAAGTACAGCTGTTCCATTTCTTCCTGGAAGTAGAAGTCTGCTAGATTTAAAATCTTCATAACAATCCTATAAGGTAACTACAATTACAGCTATTTCAGATAGGGAAGCTGAAGTACAGAGAAGTTAAGTCATTTGTCCAAGATCATACAGCTAGTAAGTGGGGTGATGAGATTCAAACTGAGGCAATCTTGTTTCAGAGCTGATGATCATGACCACCATGTGGCCTTATCACAGCCAATCACTTATTCATCTCTTCATTCACAAAGAATTTTTTTGGCCAGTGAAACTATTCTGTATGATACATAAGAGTGGTTTCAATCCAGTGTGAAAACATACAGACCATGACTACAAATATATTTGTACCTATGAGAAGAAGGAATTTGTACGAAATCCATTTGCCAGACTTGGAATGATCCATTGGGCAATTTAAAATGCCTGGGTCAGTATGAACAGGCTTCCCTAGGTTGTACTTCAAGTAACTGGGACAAGTTAGATACTTTTTGCATCCTTGTTAATATTTCCCCACCAATATTGATTCAAAAAGGGTATCATTTTGTCAGTAGATCAACAGTTTATTTCATGTACAATGGTGGGGAACAGGAATTTTAGAGTCTCTGGTTTAGGGTACTGGGTTGTTATCTGGTACCAACCAGAGCTTTTTCCTTCTATCAAGTCAACAATTGTTGAATTTCCAATCTTCTCTTTCCTTTTCTGAGGCCAGTTGTTGGCCTTCTCTAATCAGGTTTTCTGCTGTCAAATTCTCTCCTTTTGGGAGAGAAAAATTCTGGCATGATATTTCTTTAAGAAATCTCAACCTAATAAATGGGTAGGGGCAGAGGAATTAAGGAGAAAAGGGTATGTATCTCTCAAAGGGCCTAAACAAATGGGAACAGGTTCAGAGACAGGAATTTCTGGAGGTTTATTAGAGATCCACACTATTTGAACTGTCTTAGGCTCTAAGGCAAGGGCTAATTTGTAGTAGTTGGGTCAGGCACCAAGAGTGTGGTGCCAGTGTCAGTTAAGACTGGAAGAGATTAATCCCCAGTCTGGAAAAATGCTTTTCCAAGCTAATTAAGAGAGAGGATTTGGAAGATTCCCCTGTAGGTCCTTGGAGCCCCATGATTGAAAATTGAGAGGATACTGGAAAGGCTGGGTAGAGGGCTAGAGCCTTCATTTGTTGGAGTTGAAGATTAAGAATATGGGTGGCCTTCCTTTCAGGTGACTCATCTAGAGTGTGAGAGAGCTGATTTCCCAGATTAACTAAATCTGGAGTGACAGTTTCACCTTCCACCCTAGTTCTTTTTACTTAAGGTCCCAATTCAGCCCACTAGTAAACAGAGTTAAAAGCTACCTGGATGTAAGACAAGACACAATAAATCTCCTAGAAGAAAACATAAGCAAAACATTCTCTGACATAAATCTTAGCAACGTCCTCCTAGAGCAGTCTACCCAGGCAATGAAAATAAGAGCAAAAATAAACAAATGGGACTGATTAATTAAACTCATAAGCTTTTGCACAGCAAAGGAAACCAAAAGCAAAACAAAATGACAACCTACAGAATGGGAGAAAATATTTGCAAATGATGCAACTGACAAAGGCTTAATTTGCAGAATATATAAACAGCTCATACAGCTTATAATAAAAAACAAACAACCCAATCCAAAAATGGGCAGAAGACCTAAACAAGCATTTCTCTAATGAAGACATACTAATGGCCAATAGACATATGAAATAATGCTCAATATCACTGTATCAGAGAAATGCAAATCAAAACTACAATGAGGTATCAACTCACACCTGTTAGAATGGTCATCATCCAAAAGTCCAATAACGATAAATGCTGGAGAGGATGTGGAGAAAAGGGAACCCTCCTACACTGTTGGTGGGAATGTAGTTTGGTGCAGCCATTATGGAAAACAGTATGGCGATTTCTCAAAAAACTAAAAATAGACTTACCATATGATCTAGCAATCCCACTTTGGGTATATATCCAGAGGGAACCCTAAGTTGAAAAGTTACATGCACCCCAATGTTCATAGCAGCACTATATATAATAGCCAAGACATGGAAGCAAATTAAATGTCCATCAACAAATGACTGGATAAAGAAGTTGTGGTATATTTATATGGTGGAATATTACTCTGCCATAAAAAAGAATAAAATAATGCCATTTGCAGCAACATGGATGCTCCTGGAGAAAGTCATTCTAAGTGAAGTAAGTCAGAAAGAGAAAGAAAAATACCATATGCTATCCCTCATATGTGGTATCTAAAAAGGGGGGGGGATACTATGAACTCATCTACAAAACAGAAACAGACTCACAGACTTAGTAAACAATCTTATGGTTACCAGGAAAAGGGGGTGGGAGGGGATAAACTTTGGAGATTGAGATTTACAAATGTTAGCCAGTATATATAAAAATGATTTTTAAAAAGTTTCTTTTGTATAGCACAGGGAACTATGTTCAATATCTTGTAATAACCTTTAATGGAAAAAATATGAAAATAAATATATGTGTGTACACGCATGACTGGGACATTGTGCTGTATACCAGAGAGACACATTGTAATAGACTGTACTTCAATTTAAAAAAAGTGAGGAAAAAAAAAAGAAAAAAAAAACTACCTGGATGGAATCAACATCTGATGGAAAACCAGAATTTTCTTTAAAAGTAATCTAAAGGCAATTGTAATAGTCATTAACAGATTCATCAGATTTTTGTGTGCAAGCCTAAATTTTGTTTCAATCAATAGACTTTGGAAAAGCTCTAGGGATTGCTTGATGGAGTTGCCTAGCTTGCCAGAGTCTGATCATATAATAAGTTAGCAGATTGGTCTCTGGTTATAATTATAGAGACCTTTCAGGATTTTCCCAATTAGCAGTTTTCATCTAATGCTAGGCCTGGCCTTCACCAACAATCATATGAATTAGCTGCTATAAGTCAGAGAAACCAGGTTGATAAGTTTAAATGATATATTTAATTCCTCAGCAAATTATGAGGATCTTCAGTTACTTTGGGAAAATATTTGATATGGCTTGCAGTTCAGCCTAAGTACAGGGAATATAAGAAATTAAGGATTTACCGTTTGGATTCTCAGAAGGCTTAATTTTAAAAGGACAGGTTCTGACAAGTTCAGAGGAAAAGGGACTAGGGAGAGTTTCAGAGAAAAGGGGAAGTTTGGTGAGAGAATTTGTTTGGGAGACTTTCAGGGTATAGAGGAGACATAGATGGCATAGAAGGAAAGTGGGAAGATGGCACCAGGGGTGAAGTCTAGCCACAAGGAATCTAGAGAGAGAGAGAAGATGGCACTGGAGGTGGAGCCAGAGACATAGAAGCCAAGGAAGAAGAGCCTTAAACTTTGGGAGCCATTGTACCCTTCTTTAATTGTCTGCCTCAGTTTATCTTAAAATTTTGTTTTACAGAGGCAATTTAGACTCCTGATAATGTTGAGAAGCCTCAAAATGCCAATGGAAATTAAGCATTCCACTCAGTTCTGGAAATGTCTGAGCTATTGTAATTTAATATGGCTTTAAAGAAATTAAATTCAAGAATTTCAAATGTTCCCCATAATGCCATTGATATCCTGATATTTGGTCAGGTCAGTCCATTTAGCTAGAAATGTGCATGAGCAAGGACCATGGTTTTTAAATATAAAATCAGCTGGTATCTTGTAAGATGGAGCACCCTCAATTTAAATAACTAGGATCTTGTTTCTCAGAGGTTTTTCTCTAGAGTGAAAGAATAATTTTCAAATAGCTTGCAAGCTAATCACAGTCAATTCTAAGGAAACAGCTTGGTCCTGAGTTTATTTGTGATCAGTAAAGAATTACAATTTGGGGTCTGCAACCACATGCAGTCCCCATCATGGCAAGAGAAAAACAGTTTTATAGAGGAGAAAAGGAAGTTGGGAAGTCTATAGTAAATAAAGAGTCTGTGGCTTTTCATTGGCTGAGTCCTTGCTAGGGAAGAAGAGGAATCTTTCTCCTTCCTATTGGGCTCTGCTGACAAGCAGAGCAAGAGAACTTCTCATTCTAATCTCCCAGTTCTATTTAATTGAGATTTATTTTAATTAATTTTTACATGTACTGCATTCAATATTTCTAAAATGTTTCAGTTGATATTTTTCCTTTCTTTTATAAGTAGTCATAGCATCTACAAATAATTATAATTTTGTCCCCTGTTTTCTGATTATTATAATTGAGCATAGAATTTATGGGTGTAGGCTCTGGAATCAAAAGACCTGTGGGAATCTTGTCTTTTTCATTTCCTAGTATTTAACTTACTATTGGGCAAGTTATTTAACTTGCCATGTTTCAGTTTCCTCATCTGCAAAATGAAGTTATTATGAGATTAAGAGTTAATTTACATTTTAATAACTTAGCCACATGTGTAAAGTACCTGACCCATACCTGGCATTAAGTAAGTGTTCAAAACGTCCCTTTTATTCCTTGGAATTTGGAACTGTCTAGAACTTCCAGAACACTTGTTAAATAGTACCCTCACTGTCATGAGATGGCTGTTGTGCTTCCAGCTCCGTGTTTCCCAAAGGCAGGGAAAAACAAATGACCCTGCTTTATGTCCTTTTAAGGAAGCCTCCTTCTCCCACCTAAGACTGCCCACAGATTTCCCCTCATTGCTTACTGGCCAGAATTACAGCACATACTCATATCTAACCTAAGGAAGGCAACTGTGACTATTAGGCCAATCAAGAGTCACCTTTTGGATCTTAGGAGGGGCCCAGACTCCCTTGGACACATGGCCACATGGAGGATGAACACTTGAACAAAAAGGGACTTGGCCAAGGAGAAGGGTGGTGCAGGTGAGGGAAATCAATTTGGGTAGGCAATTAACAGTGTCTGCTTCATAAATCAGCTCAGAATGTAAACATCTGAACTCATTGTCTTCTTCCTATACCTGCACCTCTTCCTCTCCTCCCTATTTCTGTAAATGATACTAAAGGAAATCTGTAAATTTTCTTTGCTTCCTTCCTCTTGCCTTTATTTCCAAATAGTTGGCTGGAAATATATTACCTACACATCATAAGATTTTCTCCATTCACATCATTACCACTTCTTTCAGGTACTCATCACCTTTCTCTTAGAGCAGTGGTTCTCAAATATTTCCCTGCATTAGAGTCACCAGGAGGATTTATTAAAACATGGATTGCTGGACCACAAGCTAGAGTTTCTGATTCAGTAGCTCTGAGGTGGGAACCAAGAATATGCATTTCTAACAAGTTTCCAGCTGATACTGATGCTGTTGGACAGCATTTGGGAACCACTGTTCTAGAATATTTTAACAGCTACCTAAGAAGGCTTCCTTCCTCCAGTCCCTCTCCGTTCCAATCCAGCCTACTGAGAGCTGCCAGTATTAATCTTCCTAATACACAATTTCAGTATATCATTGCCTTAATCAAAATCTTTCAATAATTACCCATTGCCTCAGATACTAAAAATTCACACTCTTTTGCACTGTTTCAGATAGGATTCTATAAACCTAAGAGAAATGGGTCATCTGGCTCAGCCTATAGTTCTTTCTGGATTACAGACTGATATTTTTTCTTTCTTTTTTTAATAACTTCTTTATTGAGATGTAATACACACAAGATAAAATTCACCTTTTTTCTAGAGTGATGGAGTTGATGAGGCTATTTTCATTTTTAAATAACACCTTAATTGGGATACAATTTACATATCATACAATTCACTCATTTAATGTACAAAACTCTATGGTTTTTAGTGCATTCACAGAGTTGTGTAATCACCATCATAATCAAACATTCTCATCACCCTGAAGAGAAATGCCATGACCATTAGCTATCACTTTCCATTCCTCCTTCTCTTCCTTCCCTCCCCTCCAGACCTAGGCAACTAGTAATTTACTTTCTGTTTGTATGGATTTCCCTATTTTTGACATTTCATAAAAATGGAATAACACAATATGTGGTCCTTTGTGACTGGCTTCTTTCATTTGGCATGTTTTTAAGGCTCATTCAGTTATGGCACATGTCAGTACTTCATTTGTTTTATTTGCTGAATGACATTCCATTGTATAGAAATACCACATATTGTTTATACATTCATCAGCTGATGGACATTTGCACTGCTTCCATTTTTTTGGCAATTATGATTAATGTTGCTATGAACATTTGTGTACATACTGATCGGTATCTTAGTATTTAAAATCCATTCCTAAAATGACAAACTCTGAACTCCCAGGGCATGTAATTCTGTGCCACTTATTTTAAAATTAGCATGTGCTAACCTGTATTTGTATTTATACTTGTCTTTTAATGAGATATTCTATTTCTCCCAATAAATTGGTAGTTTCATGACCAGAGTCCATATCTTATTCCTTTATCTATCCCTTGCATCTAACTTGATCTTTTACCTCATAGTTACTTGAACAGCTATAAATGTTGATAATTATAGTGGCATTTCTTCAAATATAAAGCTTTGTCTGGAAAGAAAGATAAGAATAACCTTCTGTAATTAAGAGCGTGAGATGATCCTTTACCTATGTTGTCAAATGATGTTTGACAAGGGTGCCAAGACCCTTCAATGGGGAAAGGACAATCTCTCCAACAAATGATGCTGGGAAAACTATATATCCACATGCAAAAGAATGTAATGGGACCCTTTTCTTACACCATATGCAAAAAGTAATTCAAAATGGATCAAAGACCTAAACATAACAGCTAAGACAAAAAGTCTTGGAAGAAAACATAGGGGAAAATCTTATGACATTGGATATGGCAGTGATTATTTGGAAATGACACCAAAAGCACAGATAAAAAAAAAATTAATTGGACTTCATCAAAATTTAAAACTTTTTTCATCAAAGGACACCATAAAGCTAGTGAAAAGTTAACCCACAAAAATAGGAGAAAATATTTGCAAATCATATATTTGAATAAGAGATTAATATCCAGAATACATATTTTTAAAGAAACCTCCCACAACTCAACAAAAACAAAATGAACAACCTGATTCAAAAACAAGCAAAGGACATAAGTACTTCTTCAAAGAAGATATACAAATGACAATAAGCTCATGAAAAGATGCTTAACATCACTAATCATTAAGGAAATGCACATTGAAACCACAGTGAGATACCACCTCACACCCATTAGGATAGCTATTATCAAAAAACCAGAAAGTAGCAACTGTTGGCAAGGATGTAGAGAATGCATGCTTTTGCATGCTGGTGGGAATGTAAAATGGTGCAGCCACTGTAGATAAAGGTGGTTCCTCAAGAAATTAAACAGAACATAATTACTAAATGATCCAGCAATTTCACTTCTGAATATATATTCAAAAGAACTGAAGCAGGGTCTCAAAGACAGAATTTGCACACCTGTGTTCACAGCAGCATTATTCACAGTAGCTAAAAGATGGTGACAATCCAAGTGTCCTTCAATGGATGATGAATAAATAAGCAAAATGTGGCATATACATACATTGGAATATTAGATTGTTTTAGTCTTTAAAAGGAAGGTCTGCTACAACATGGATGAGCTTTGAAAACATTGTAAATGAAATAAGCCAGACACAAAAGGACAAATATTGTATGATTCTACTTACATGAGATACTTAGAATAGTCAAATTCATAGAAACAGAAAATAGAATAATGGTCACCAGAAGCTGAAAGAAAGAAGAATGGGGAGTTATTGTTTAATGGATGTAGAGTTTCTATTTTGGATGATGAAAAAGTTCCAGAAATGGATAGTGGTGTGATGTTTACACAACAGGTGAAAGTATTTAATGCCACTGAACAGTATACTTAAAAATGGGTAGTAGTAAATTCTATGTTTGTATATTTTACCACAATTTCAAAAAATAAAGGAGCCTGGGATGAGGTGTTGCAAGGAAGCCTAGTGAGAGCCTATACAGAAAGCCTTGGTACTTAGTTTTAAATGACAGAAATGTAAGAATCTAATTATCTAGTGGGAAGAATAAGGCTTTGTCGTTTTTAAAAAACAATTCTATTTAGCAGTAAGTGTGTTTAGTCTGCATGCTGGTCTAGACATATTAATTGGGGTAGTATTTAAGTGCTTTCCTACACTTCTCATCTGGGAAGTATGAGAACGTATCTTCCTTAATCAAATGTACAAAACTGCAGAACATTAAGTTACCAGATGCTATTTTAAATTATTTTTTTCTTTAAAACTAACCTCCCTCCTAATGTTAACTTAATACAGTTTTATGCTAATAGGTTAATAGGTTAGAGATGTGTAAGAATTCATACATCAAAACTATTTTTAAAAGGATAAAATGCAGTTGCATCAAATTCTGAGCACAGTGCTTTTGTTGAGATGTTTATATGATAAATAGGTCTCCTGCTACTTTGAATTACGATTTTCATTATGCCCCTGTAGAGTCTCCTGAGAGTGTCAAAGTCATGGTGCTTGCTAACTTCAGAGGATACAGGGGGATTCTTTTGCATATGCTTTCCTAAGCCCCTGGGGAGGAGAGGGATAAAGCTGGATTGTTCACCCTGGAAAGGAGTCATTCCCTAGGAAGGTACAGTTGAATGTTCAGCTATAGAGAGATGAAAGTGCATGTGAATCTCCAGGGAGTACCAAAAAAAGTGAAGGATATTTATCTGTTATTCACAGGGCAGTATCAGTTGGCCCTTCAGAGTTTGGTCTTCACCTTAGTAGGAAAAGTTGTAATTTTGAGCTCCTCTGAGTAATCCTGATGTCGAGGCTGTAGAGCAGTAGAGACCAATTGGGAATTTATCTCAATAATAGCAACATCCAGGAGAGTAAGAAATTATGGTTGTACCTTGGTGTATCAGACAGAGTCTTGGCAGGAAGCAGGGGGTTAACAAGAAGAGTTTGTTGAAGAGACTGTTTACCAAAGTTAAAGGATGCTGGCAAAGGCTAACAATAGCAGGTTGCTCTTGGCAGCTCCACGCTTGAAAGGACGGGGGGAACATGATCACTGGAATCTTGAAAGAGCTACAGCAGGAGCAAAGCTACAGCTGAAGGAGAGAGCTATTGGACAGGACTGTTCTGGTAGGAAAAGGTAGCACTGTTAACCGCACTGCCAGAGCCTCCCCTTGGCCACGTACAACTGAAATCCAGAAGGTAAGAAAGCCCTGTAGATGTAGAGACCACATGGTAGCCCTTACTTTCAACATCCAGGGGCACAGGGTAGAGAGTGCTGGAGAGTGGATTTGGGTGAGCAAACAAAGACTATCTGGCCAATTTAATGAGGCTTATATGATTGTTGAAACTCCGTATTCTAAATGAATAACAAATAACTGACATCATTGAGGGGCTGAGTAGGTAGAAGCTAGTTGTGGATTTTAGTTAGCAGGGAGTCCCATGTTGACCAGTTCACGGCCTTTGAGACAACCAAAGGAAGAGGATTTTGAAGAGCGGTTTGGGAAGGATTGGGATCTTTGCACTGGGGCCCCAGTGATTCTAGGCTCCAAAAGAGAGGACTCTGGTTTAGAGGACAGAAAGGAATTCATGAACTCAGCAAAAACAACTGGATTGATCAGCAGAGGGCAGTCTACTGGAAAAGTGGCTGCTGTCTTGAAAGTGAAGTGTGAAGGCCCAATAGCCATGTCCCAGCCGTAGCTGCACTTGCATACTCCTTGGACAGAGCAGAATTGTGAGGCTTTTTCCTAAAAAAACCTTCCACCTAAAGAACATCTGTACCTGACAGGAACAATAAGTAATTTAAGGTGAGGAAGTATAGACTGTGCTATTGAAGCAAGCTTTCCACTCCATGCTGCAGATATTCGGAAAGCCACAACTGTGGGGGTTCTGATCTATTCTCTAAATTTGGAATAATACAGTGTGCATTACAATCAATACTGTGGTACCCACTGGCCTGGAGCTAAGTTTAGAAGTTTGACTGTGGATCTAAGTGCTGCTTTCTACTCTTGCTGCTAGAGCTCCTCACCCCAGCTGGGGTGGGTAGGGGAGAGGAGTTAACAAGATGGGAAGGGCAGAACTCAGTTAAAGAGAGGGGAAAAAAGCAAAATGACCTTAGCCTTATGACTGGGTGTTTTGAAAGGAGAGTTAAATGAGAGGCTTGGATAGAACAGGCAGTGGTGAGAGACAGAGGAAAAAAAAGTCTCAAAAAGCTGGCAAAACACAAGGTCAGGAAAGGGCTGTAGGAAAAAAAAATTGTGCTGCATTTAGAAGAACAGGAAATTTGAATCTGCAGAGCAGTAATAGTAACTAGCAGGAGCAACAAAAAGGAAGACTTGCACATTTCAAATGCTGGCGATTATTATCAGGGGTCAGCAAAGCACAATTATGCCTCGTCACGTTTCTTTTTACATGAATCAACACATCAAAACACATTGTTCTTGTTAGGGACAACAGAAGAGTTACCAGATGAACTTTCCTCTGTCCATCTAAAACCAACTTTATAACCTTCACATAAATAATGTTTACTTAAATTATATATTCTGAAAGTGGGAAACTTTTTAGATCTAAACCTCATGCCTAAGTAGTACAATATACTCCAACGTATTCAGGACTCCTTTACACTCTTCAAAAATACTTAGGATTCCAAAAAACATTTGTTTATATGGGTTAAACAACACTGTATTAGAAATAAAACAGAAATTATTAAAACATTTATTAATAAATAACTATAACAAATCCACTACATGCTTACATAAATAGTATAACTTTAGTGAAAAATAACTACATTTTCCAAAACAAAATCTCTTTAATGCCTGGCTTAATAGAACACAGCTGGATTTTCATATACGCCTTTGCATTCAATATGTTGCATGTGTTGTTTTGATTGAAGTACATGAAGAAAATCCAGACTCATCCAGATACAGTTGGAAAGGCAAGGAATAGTTCAATAACTTTTTCAGATGACTGTGGATATTCTTCTTTAATACTACAGTAAATCTAGACAAATGGTAGTTTTTCAAAGGTTGGCTGCAATATGGAATCTGAAATGTTATGAATGAACTTTTTGTACTTGGTGACATTGAAATCCACTGGTCTGTCTTGAACATGGAATGGATGTTACACCGACGCATGATTCTGTAACATCGTGCATTGGTCATTTGGAAACTATTGGCTCACTAATTTATGCAGATCTTCCAAACGTTGACATACTTCATTGTACAATTTCTCACAATCATAATAATACCACCATAATATCATCACCAATTTAATCAGAAAGGTCTTTAAGCATATTGAAAAGCCGTCAAGTCACAGTGAGAGAGATGTTTTCTAAAACTCTAATTCATTCAGTTGAAAGCTTGAATTTTATCGTTTTCAACAAATTCTAACAGTTGTTTTCCTTGAAGTGATAGGCTTAACCTTGTTCATTTTTGATAAAATGTGTGCCAAATACTCAACTCTTAATAGTTTGTCTTAATCATTATTTCAAGTAAAAATGGTGTTCTATGGAAAAAGTGGCTAAGTTCAGTTTGTAACTCAACCATTTGCACAAGAGCTTTACCATGAACTTGGGATGCAGCAGAAGTGCTTAGCCTTTCCATGCATTATACAGAATATTAAGATATGTACTAGAAAGTTGAGGTTTAATAAAAGTAATCATTTCTACTGCTTCATCAAAATCATTCTGAAGTGAAACTGGCATTTTTAAAAGTGTGTGGCATTAATAAACTTATTACCAGTGAAGTAAAACTTTTTGCCCGCTATTGCTTTTACGTCAACAGTGCATAAGTTAACAAAGTAAAAAGGCAAATAATGTCTTAGGTTTATTATGATAAGTTTGGGAATTGCGGACTGATCCCTGAAAAACATCTCAGGGACCCCCAGGTGTTTGTAGACTATACTTTGAGATGAGTATTCCTTATCCTTGCTGGAATATAAATCTGACAATTCCAGGGTTGGTTTTTTTTTGGGGGGGGGTTCTCCTTCACTGATATGCCTCTAGGGCTTAGATCATGCCTAGCACATAGTAGGCACTCAATAAATATCTGCTTAATTATTTAATGAAATAATCAGAACTAGATCGTAATAGTAAAGATCTTATAATCTGCATTACTGGAAACCCATTTTTAAAAATTTAGTTTTGAACAGGTAAAATATACAATAGGATACATGCTGAAAAGTCTCCCACTTTGCTTTCCCCAAGGCCCTTAAGTTGCTTTCTCAGAGATAACCACTTCTGTCAGTTTCTTAGGTATTTTTCCAGTGATATTTTATGAATTCAGCATATACACCAGCATATTCCCTTCTTCCCTCACACATGGCGGTATACTATACGCAATGTGGACTGAATAGTGATTTTTTTTAAGTAAACTTTTTATTTTGGAATAATTTTAGGTTTACAGAAAAGTTTCAGAGATTCTTATATACTCGTTACTCTTTTCTATTAATGTCAGCATCTTACATAACCATAGCACCATGTCAAAACTAAGAAATTAACCTTGCTACAATACCATTAACTGAATTACAGCATTTACTCCGATTTCACTAATTATGTCCTCTTGGTTCTAGGGTTCAATCCAGGATACCACATTGCTTTTAGCATAGTTCTCTTTTCCCCTTAAAATGTATTTTCAGGATTTTCTCATATGAGTTATGAGTTAATATACAGCTGCCTCATTCTCTGGAAAGAATGTAAAAATGGACTGAAAGTGGAATTTCAAGGCTAATTATTATGCGCAGTTAAAAAACCAAACCTCTCTCCAACAAAGAAATCAGCATACCCTCCTAACTAGTTTCCCTCTGATTTGGGTGTTGAACATTTTTTTGAAATTCCAAGATTAATATTGGGGACTGAAATGAAGGTGATAAATATAAAGTACTCAAAAAATTTTGCACACTTCAAAATAATTATTTTTAATTTATTGGCACCAAAACACATAGCATTGCATGGTTTATAAATTATATCAATAATTCGTGGGCCATGACCCACATGTATAGTTGGTTCCTCTTAGGACCAGTAGGGGGCTCTGCTGGAAGTGTTTTATAGTTTGTTAGTCCATTTTGGGAAACGTTTCAAGATGATGCTTCAGAATTCTAAACTCTTAAATCTTGAAAGAGATCATCTCATCTAGCTTTCTTATTTTGCAGAAGAGGAAACCAAGGTTGGCGAAGAGAGCTGGTATAGAGGAAAGCTGGAATTAAAATCCCCCTCTTGGTTCTGGGACATGAGTTCAATAAACTCTTTTTTGCCATGTGCCTCCACTGAATGACTCACTCCCAGTGTCTTATTTTCTTTTTTGCTACCACAATTTTAGTAGTTTTCACGAAGGTGATGTATTTATGATATTTTTCTGATAGGATACTCTACTAATTGGTTAAGTGAAAGAAGTGCATGAAATATAAACTTCTAAACAAATATTATTACCTATTACAAAATGTTTTCTATTCAAAGCACCTCTCAGCATCAAAAGCATATTACTTACTGTAAACCTAGCAGCCAGTTTCAAATTGCCTTTCAAATTTACTTTCCACTTACAACATTTTACTCTTATCTTTATTCATTTATTCATTCAATATTTATTGAGTGCCTAGTGGAACCACTGTTGTAGGCCCTAAGCTTACAGAAGTAAAGCTGCCCTTCCTCCCCAAGAAGCATTTATTTCTCCATTTTTCACTTTAATATTTAATATTTAATAAATAAACTATTTCACATGCCTTAGTTCAGTGGTTCTCATAGTGTGGTCCCCGAACTAGTAGCAGGAGCATCAGCATCTGTGAACTTCTTAAAATTGCAAATTATTAGGCCCACCAGACACTCTAGGGATGGTGTCAGAAATCTTTTTTTTTTAATAAGCTCTCCAGCAATTCTGATGTACCCTTAAGTTTAAAAACTGGCCTTATTTCCAGCACTTGGTATTATCTAAAAAGGTCAAAGATCAACATCTGGCTTCTACACCCATCTCAGGCACCTCCATGGAGTACCTGATAAGATCCAACAATGACCATAATTAATTTAAGGATTTGTAGTACCTGGAATGATCCTGGAATGATCGTAGTAACAGTAGGACTATAATAGTTTCAGAATAAAAACGAACCGCAGTGTATTTTCCGGCCTACATCAGTAGAAAATGGGCCGGACTGAGTTCCAGGACAGTGTTTTCAGACACTAGACACAGCCGGGCACACTAAGCTGGTGTGTTCTGGGTCTCGCTGAGTCAGGGCGGCGCTCCAAGCCTAATAGAGCCGCGTGATCCCGGCAGGTTAGACTCGAACCTTCGGTTAGAGGCTAAGGTCTGAGAGCCTCGACCATAACACATGGGTTCGAAGACGGGCGGAGACACCCAAGGGACCCGGGAGGCCCTGCCAGCGCCGGCCAGCGGCAGCCAGCGCGGAAGCCGCACCCTCCTGGCCCCAGACGCCGGCAGGGCGGAGCCACGCGGCCGCAGCTCCGGCAGAGACGCGCGGCGCGGCGCGGCGCGGCGCGGCGCGGGTTCGCGGCTGAGGCGAATGGGGCTACAACGGGAGCGGCTGCGCCGCCCGGCCGGGTCAGCGTCGTGCGCATGCGCGGACCCGGCGCCATTTTGGTGGCCGGGCGCGGAGGTGATTCCACAGTGAAGAGAGCGCAGCGGCCGGGCTGGCAGTGGCAGCGTTCGTGTGCTCGGGTGTGAATCGCCGAGGGAGGAGGTGGTGGAGGAAGAGGTGGCGGCGGCGGCGGTGGTCGTAGCGGTGGCGGAGGAGGCGGGTACGAATCAGCTGCGGGCGGAGACATGGCCAACATCGCGGTGCAGCGAATCAAGCGGGAGTTCAAGGAGGTGCTGAAGAGCGAGGAGGTCAGAAATGAACTCCCGGACGTCCCCCACCTCAGCCCATGGCGGGAGGGCCCTTCCAGTGGCGACCCCAATATCCCTGGTAACCCCCAGGTGGCCCTCTTTGCGGCCGCCCTTCTGCCTGTGGGGAAGCAGCAGTCTCCCCCTCCTTCCGCCGCCTTCCCCTCCCCTCCCGGGGCCCTGGGATGGACGGTCTCGCGGGCGGGTGGTCTGGAGAGGAACACGGTTTGGGGGCAGATGGAGAAGGGGGCACTTACCGGCGGGGTGTGAGCTCTAGAGAGAGCCCCGAGGCAGTGGCAACAGCTGGAAGTGTAGCTGTAGGGTGGGGAGGGAGCAGGCCGAGCCTAAGAAAACCCGGGAAGTGGGTTGGGGGAAGGGGAAAGGTGGTAACTGGATCCGGAGAGCCGCGCTGCTGAAAGGCCCTCACTTTTAAGGGTATTCTGGGTTATTGCCTGTGTGGCCGCCACTGTCCTTTCCTTAGGAATGGAGCGATGAGAGTCCTTAGATATTGATGAAAGAAGGACGTTCAGAGTTACTCCCTCTTAGTTGTGTGTTGAGAGAGAAGAGAAGACATAATGGGGTACTATCTTATTTGAGTGGGGATAAGGGAATTTTCACCTGGGAAGGAAATTAATACCATAGTAAACCATTATCTCATTTCCACTTACCCCCAAATCCTAGGCCCCTTTTCTATTGACAACTAAAGCTTTTGACTGGGTTAAAGGCAAGTTGTTTGGTGTATTAAGGACATTTAAATATTTTTAGCTAGGATTAGGAAAAAGCATGGAATTTATAAGTAGCTTATTTCAAAATGTTGTTTACAGGTTACAGATCACAGAGTCTGTCCTAAGACAATGCCTCTGTGACACTGTTGTGTTGTGCCATGAAACTTCATTATGATGTCCCTCATAGTTAACCTGATTCTTACTTTTGAAAAACTGACCTATTAAAAAACATGGGATTTCAAATAATACATTGTTATATCTTCTTATTGAGTAGATTTATTTCAACATATCATATCTGAAATGATTAAAAAATTTTTTGTCTCAAGCTGCTCTTGAGTCCTATAGAAATTTTAAATTACTCTAGTGTTGGCCGTAGTTATTAAGATATTTTAAATGTTTTTGTAATTTGACTCAAAATTATGAAAGTACCTACAATTTTTCTTACCCCAATCAACAAGAATGCCAGGTTGTTTTTCCTCCTTGGATTTAACAAAGGAAAGATTAAAAAGTAATACTGAAATAGTGATTTTTCAAGATGTCATATGCCATTATTGAATGTATCATTGCTGTTTGTATTTTTGTCTTACATTGGTACTCTGATGATCTCAATGATTTGTGAAATTCAGCATTCTAAGTTTGTGATGAGTTATTGACATAAGTCTGATAGCACTTGAACTTTAATTTGTGCGGCTAAGTCTAAAGTGATTATGTATGTATCTAATTAGACATGGAGGAAATTCTTTAAAATTATTTTAACATGCCAAATACTAGCAGATTTTTTGTATGTAATAGTATGTAAGGATCGGTTTTACAGAGCATGTGTATGAACTCTGACCTCTGTATTTGTTCAAGTGCCAAAACTCTGAATGGAGGGATGACTTAGTATTTTTATGATACAGTGCAGAGAGTCATAAATGCTGGTACTGGTTTACAGTGAAACAGTGATTCTGAATCTTTATTTAGTAAGAAAATACGTTCCAGTATAATTGATATACATATTCCTGATGAAAGATTGAAGCTAATATTGTTGCCAGTAGCCTAATGTGCAAGCCTAAAACTTAATAAGACTTCAATGCTCTATTTTCTATTACTTAAAAGTGGTAAGTTACTGCTTTCATAGTTCATGTGGTCTTTTTGCATTATGTGAGGTGACTTTTCACCATGATATTGTTAGTACTTAAAGTGAAGCTGAAAAGAAATCTTGTATTGCTTTAGTAATGCATATTGTTAAAATAATACAGCTTTTTATTTGTAAGGAATAATGAAGCCTTACTTCAAGTAAGTGTCATAGTGTTTCAGAGGAGAGAAACAGGAAATACAAATTTTTTTTTTTAAGAGCAGTACCTTTATAAATCTGGAAGGAAACTTCTTCCAGAAAGTCAGTTGCAAAGAACATTTAGGAATGGGTCAGATAATTTAATATTGGCATATAACCAGTAAATAGCTTTATTTTCACCAGTTTTATTTTGATATTTTAGTAGGCCTAGTTCTGTAAGTGGATTATGTTATTTTCAACTCATTGAAGGACTTGTGGTACAGTCCATGTGTTTTCTTTTTAAGTATGTAAATACAGTATTTGAGTGGCTGGTCAAGTAATCAAATATTTCATCATGTCACTTGTGTAAATCTCCATTTTACCGAAATTTATTTCATATGCTTGTGTTTAGTAAGAATACAGTCTTTTTTTAAGGATATTTTTTTCTCCTTTTAAGTGCCTTTGTAAAGAGTTGACATTTGCAGAATTCTGGCCGTAAGAAGTTTTAAGAGGCTGTTTTTGGAGTGTGTTGTTAATTAAGATACAGCCTTCAAGATAAATGTGAAAATTGTGGTGCAAAATAGTGGGAGGAGGCCACCGGTTGTGTCAAAAGTGGGAAAATACGTATATATTTGTCTGTATAGGTGAAAGGATTAATGAGAAATTGGTAACATTGATTGCTCCTGTGCTGGAGGAATTGTGTGTTTAGGTCAACAGGCATCAAAAGATCCCTTATTGAGTTTTGAGTCATGAGTATATGTTATTTACTCAAAATAAATAAACCTTGTAGGTCTTTTTTCCCTGAAACTGTGTTTGGAAATCTGTCCTTTATCTGTCAGATATTAATTTATTTAAATCTGTGAATTTTAAGTAATGTTTCATAGTTGCTAGGAATGGAAAATTGATATAAGGTACATTTTATTTATAGTTATCTTATGAGTTGAATTACGTATGTGAATTTTTGCTTATAAGGATAGAATAAAACTAATATGTATTCACAGATTGTATTAATACTTACTATTAATTATTGGGATTAATAACTAACCACCATTTGTAGAGTAGCTCTCAGTACCATTTGTTTATATACATTTATTGCTAATTCTCAAGAACAGATCTTTGAATTAGATTTATTTCTTAGACGAGAAAATTGAGACTCAGAGAAGTTTAATTATTTGTCTGCAAACATACAGCTTTGGGATTTAGATCTAAGTCTGATTGTGTTTTAATTGTACCATCCTGTCTTGACTTGCCAACGACAGGCATACTTTTAATCATTTAAAAATAATTGAACCTGGTTTGTATTACTGACTAAAGGATTTAAACACAATGTAATTTATTTATTAATTTAAACAATGAAATAGTGTTACCTGTAATTAACTTAAAGGTTTGCTTGCATTTCAATATGCAAAGTATTTTAAAATTTGAAGCTCAGTGAAGTAAAATGCCCTTAAATCAATGCACATACTCTTGCTTGTTCTTTTGCTATGTAGTACCTATAGTTTTTTTCATATTATAGTTGCAATTTGCTAACATTTTCTGGGAGTTTCATAGGGAATATTTATTTACTTGTTTATTTAATTTTTTCATTGAAGAGTAGTCGATTTGTAATGTTGTGTTAGTTTCTGGTATACAACATAGTGATTCAGTTATATATATTTTTTTCATATTCTTTTTTATTATAAGTTATTAGAAGATATTAAATATAGTTCCCTGTGCTATACAGTAGAACCTTGTTTATTTTATATATAGTAACTGCCAATTTATCTTTCCCCCTTATCCCCCATAACCATAAATTTGTTTTTTGTCTGTCTGTTTCTGTTTCATATGTTTGTGTCATTTTCTTACATTCCACATACAAGTGGTATCATATGGTATTTGTCTTTCTCTATCTGACTTATTGCTTCATTTAGAATGGTAATCTGTAGGTCAATCTATGTTACTACAAATGGCATTATTTTACTTTTTTTTGGCTGAGTAGGATTCCGTGTGTGTGTGTGTGTATGTGTGTGAGTGAGTGTGACTGTACATACACACACCAGAAATTCTTTATCCAGTCATCTATTGATGAACATTTAGGTTGCTTCCATGACTTGGCTATTGTAAATAGTGCTGCTATAAACATTGGGGTGCATATATCTTTTTGAATTAGTTACCTCTAGATATGTGTCAGAGGGAATATTTAAATCTATGGCATTAACAAATTAGTTTCATGAAAACTGTTGTATAAAGTTTTCCTTAAGCATTTAAATGGGTCTGTTAAATGGAAAATATATTGTTTATCTGTTGTCATTTTAAATTTTATATATTTGATCTAACTTGATCTAGATTAGTCTATATAGAACTAGTTGCCCAACTTTAAAAGAAAGTCTCTTGATTTCTGTAGACCATGGTTTCTCAACTTTGGCACTATTGCCATGTAGGGCAAGTAATGAATTCTTTGTTGTGGGTGGTTCTCCTGTGCTTTGTAGGATGTTTAGCAGATTTAGAGCACTAGATGTCAGTAGCACTGTCAGTCCTTCCCCCTCACCTCCCTATCCTCTCCCTGCCAGTTGTATTAACCAGAAATGTCTCCAGACTTTGCCAAATGTTGAGAATCTGCCATAGACAAAACTCCTTAGAAAAACATTTAAGACTGTTAACTATGTAAGATGTGTAGTATAATTTATCTAAAAGATGAATGGAAAGTAAAGATACAAAAATTATATAGCATGATTACTCCTAGCTTTGAATGTTCTGTTTTTATTTTTAAGACTTTAAGTTTGTTTGACTCTTATCAATTAATTATCGCTTTCTTTTAAACTTTTTCCTTTCTGATTTAAAGGAAAAGTGTATTTTCTGCTATAAACTAATGTAACTGGAATTTGGACAATTTTTTAAGAGTAGAAAAGTGATTTGTTTTTACAGCTATGTAAGTTATAGTTCAGTGTAACTTGTTTAAATAGTGTACCTTATGGGGTTTTGGGTGTAGGTTGAGCAAGGAAAGCTTTATAGACTGGGTTAAAAAATCAAAGCCTGTCCAAGTAAGACTATTTGAGGTGCATTTCTTGTTTTTTAAGAAAAATTATAAAGACTTTGATCGCTGTCCATCAGGCATAGATATATATGCATCTGGGGTCCCTTAGCTTGTCACCCCTTTGTAAAGAATAAATGTTCTTATTTCTCAGTAAATATACATTATCATCATTACTGAGCATATTGACAATAGCCCTAAAAGACTTATCTGTTTGGAAATAAATAAAAATGCTGGATGCAGAGAATCAATGCTTTGTCAATGCTAAGGGTATGTATTTGTAGGGAAGTTCTTGAACTAGGTTCCAAAAGAAAGTTAAGACTGATCTCAGATTTCAGGAGACAATCCTAAAGGAATTATAGGAATACTGTAATTTATAAGTAAATGATCTTTTTTCTAGGACCTAAATTGAAACCAGGGAGCAGGGGTAATTGGCAATATTAGGCAAGAAACACATTTATATATTTAGAACAGAAGGCTCTAATATACACAAACATAGTTGTGGAGTTAGAACACCTAAGGTATCTTTGAGGAAGGAAAAAGCCTTTTTCGTATCAAAGTAATATATATATGTGTGTGTGTGTACATATGATGAAGTGTGACTGGCACCCAAATCAAGAAACAGAATATTAATATTAGCAGCACAATCAGAACTCCCAGATCCCCAGCCCTTTCTAGTCATTTTCCTGACTTCTGATAGCACAGTTTAGCTTTGAGTATGTTTGAGTAAAAGGGTAGACATAAAAACATATACTATATGATTTAATTTTGAAGGTTTTGAAAGATGCCTTTCAAAATTTTTGTTCAAAAATATTAGTAGTATCTTAGAAAATGTGTTAAATGGCATTGAATATTATAGTTGAAAGAGACCTTAGATCTAAGGCAAACTCCTCATCTCTAAGATATGGAAACTGAGGCCTAGAGAGATTAATTGTGACTTAGTGACACAGGTCTGGTTAATGGTGCATTTAACTCAGACTTTATATACCAGTTTACTCTAACCATTGTATATGGTTGCTTAATGGGACTGTCCTTTTCATAAACAGTACTATAAAAGCTGAATGCTAATAAAACTAAGTACAGTGAGTAACAGTTCAGTATTAAGTATTGTATTTTAAATGTATTTTCTCTCTTAGTGTGAGAACTTAAAATTACCAGGAGGCAGAGATATTTAGTTCCCTAAGCATAATATAGTAAGTTCAGCTTAGTGGTTAAGAGTGTGGGCTTTGGAATTAGATTTGCCTTGAGTCCTGGCTTTTTTACTTTATACCTACAGCACTGACTCTGTATCTCAGTTTTCTTACCTGTAAAAATGTAGGAAGATTAAGTCTTTACAGTGCTTGGAGCAATGCTTGGGACATACTAAACATTCAGTAAATAGATAGCTGTTAAGATGTCAAAATTAACTACTTTCATATTCTGCTTATTACCATTCTTGTATCAAAAAGCTTTCCATCTGTGACTTAGTGATATCTCTATGTGAGTTTGCCTCAAGAAAAGGCTTAACATGGTGGGAGACTTGAGTGCTTCTGATAATGTTTCTTTGTCATCTGTATGCAAACAACCTGTGGGGCCGATGGCCAAGGGGAATAGAATATAAGTGGACTTTGTTCTGAAGGTGCTGGTTTATTTTTCTTTAGGCGGCAGTTATAAATTGGAGAAAAGTTTGTTTTAAAATGACCTTTCTTGGTGAAAAAGAAGTAAATTACTTGGAAGCCTTTCAGGTAATAGAGAGTTATTGGATTATTTTGTATTTCCTGACATAGCTCTGGTCTCCTTGAACTGGACCAAGGAATCCAGATCCTAATCTTGTAGTGTGTAATCTTGGATCCCTTTGTAAAATCCCTTTTTTTAAATTGGATCTTGGAAGTTAGAAAGTGATAGTCACATCCATCTGATAACTATGGTGTGTTCTCTTACATAATTCTGAAAAGGTGAGACAAGATCGTTTCATTCAAAATCCTTGTTCATTCAAAATCATTTTCCTCCCTTTAGTTCTTTACTTTTACAGTAAATTTAAAATAACTACCTATTTAGTTCAGTGCCACTGTCTGATATTTTATCAATATGGCAGCCTTAAGATATGGATGTTACTCTTGCTTTACAGATTAGAAAGTTGCAGCCCTGAAGAAATTAAGTAACTTTCCTCATTGTCAAGTAGCTTGTTCATGGAACAGGGGTTTAAAACAAGGTTTTTTACTCTAAAATATTTACTGATTATGGTGGAAAGAATGGAGTACAGTCATATTTATCGCTTGCTTCCTACCCATTACTTTTAAAGATGTTTTTAAAAATTACATTTTAGACTTAAAAGTTTAGGGAATAATGTATGAGCACCTTTATATTCATGGTCCAGATTTAATAGATCTTAACTTTCATACTGGGTTTAGGCTATCCACTCCCACCAAGAAATAAAACAAAACATACAGATAAATCTCACTTTGTAACCTTTTCTCTATTGCATTTTCCTTCTCATTAGTAACCACTGCGGTGAAGTTGAGTATATCCCTCCCATTCAAATATATGTTTTTACTATTGATAAACAGTATAAAATGACTTTTTAGTATTTTTAACTTAAAAAAATTTCTCACAGTTGGTTATAGTATTCATCTCCACAGCTTTTCTTCTCAGTGTTGGTTTTTGAGATTTATCTGTGACAGTGTATATTGCTCGAGTTCTTTAATTTTTTTTTCTATTTTGTGGGGGGAGGTAATTAGGTTTATTTATTATTTCTTTATTCTTAGAGGAGGCACTGGAGATTGAACCCAGGACCTCATGCATGCTAAGTATGCGCTCTACCACTTGAGCTACACCCTCCCCCTTCTAGTTCTTTAATTTTAAACTACAGTTGACCAACATGGGTTTGAACTGCATGATTTTTATTTCAGTAGTAGGTATTTCAGTGCTACATGATCCACTGTTGGTTGAATGAACACATGTGGAGGAACTGCGGAAATGGAGGGCCAAGTGTAAGCTACAGATTTTCTTCTAAGCAGAAGGTCAGCACCCCTAACTCCCTTGTTGTTCAGGGGACAAATGTATTTAGTATTCCATGTCACAGGTTTTAAAATTCATTATCTTATTGATGATGTGTAGTTACAACTTTTAACGATTTTAAAAAAGGATGCATTGAACATTATAAGTGTTTTCTTAGGCACATGAGGGTTTTTCTAGGAAGTGGGAGTGTAGGATCTGGGTGTATTTGTGTCTTCTACATGACTGGATATTGCATCATTGATCTTCCAATGTTAGTATCAGTTTACTCTCTCTCCAGAAATATGTAATAATCTTAGTGACCTGACATTTGCAAGATTTAGATTTTTGTCAGTCTGGTGGATGTGAAGTGGTAGCTTATTTTAATTTTCATTTCTGTATTCAGATATTAAGCATATTTTTGTGTTTACTGGTCATAAAGCTTTCTTTTGCAAATTTAGTGTTACTGGGCTAGCTAGTATGTGTAGCCTTTTCTCTCAAGTGACTGCTGTGTGCTTTATCTTTAGGTTTCTTTGTTTCTTGTAGGTTTCTTTGTTTCATATGAACCATTCTGTTTGGTATTGGCATACTTAATTGTGAGTTGTCTGATACTATTGCTTTACAGCAGTGATATAAAACATTTGTGCTTCATTCTGTAGTAATTCCTTTAGTTTATATATATGTGTGTGTGTGTGTGTGTATATATATATATATATATATATATATATATAAAATACATTGCAGTTTATGTGAGTTGGACATTTGGTTATTTCCAGTTTCTTGTTGGTGCAGATGTGCAGGAATTTGGGGTATAAATCTGAGAGTGGTATTACTAGATTATTGGATGTTTGGATGAGATTTTAGGGGGTTATATGTGACAGATGTTGTTTTATGTCTGTTGACTTGGTCATACTTTGGTTATATCCGTGGGTGTTTACCTAGATCCTTTATCTCCATCTGCCCATAGGAACTGAGTGTGTGAGTCACTGAGGGCAGAAACCTATCTTACTGATTTTCTATTCTCCGTTGCTTAGCACATTGCCTGTAGGCAAGAGGCACATGTTTACCTGAATGAGTTCAAGATTTTCTTAAGCTCCAGGAAGATCATCCCCAACTGCTATGAAAGTAATAACCTTTCATCCTGCTTCTGGTAATAGGAAGAGTTGAATATGTTGATAAAGGTGGCCCTTCAGTGAAGTTGGGATTCCATTGTATGTAAGGGTTGATAATGTTGTCAGTTCCTGAATTGGGGTGATAAAATGTCTAAGTCAAAGACTGGGAAATAAGATAATGGGAAGGGAATCTTTGTTTTGCTTATTTTGTAATTTACCCCTTTCAGAATCTCAGGGAACATCTGTTTAGTATTATATATGACATCATCTATATCCGTATGGTTTAAAAAGACACTTTTTTTAACTCTATGTTTTTTTTCATTTATTCAACAAATATTTCTTGAATGCCACTCATGTTTGTTAATAAGATAGACATGGTCCATGCTGTTACGGAGTAAATTATGGTCCGGCAAGTGAGACATTGAATAGCTCATTGTATGTGTGTTTGTTGAATTTAAGTGAGGAGAACTGTGGGGGTGAGATAACCTAAACTCAGAGAAAAGAGTTCCTTGGGAATGACCCTTAAACTGATTATTTCAGAGGATAAATTGGAATTAACTTAGTCACACATTAAGATGATCAACTCTGATATGTACATAGAAAGCTAATAATCATTATGTAGTCAAGAATGTAGAACCATTTAATTGCTTTTCTCTTTTATACGGTCAGTTTCTGTGAATATAATAGTAACATACTTATTATTAAACGTTGGAAAACACAGGGAACTGTATTAAAGTTATCTGTAATCTCACTCCTATAGATAATTCTTTTCTTTAAAAACTGTTTTGTCTATGAAATATTTTATATATACATCTTAATTTTGGTATTTCCCTCCATTGTTTTCTATGTATGTATATATGTGTACATATTTAGAAGGGCCTTTTTTTTTTTGAGAGCTTTGAATATAATTCCCATGTGACTTCACATCCAAATCTGTAATTTATAATCATTTGAAGCTGTATTTTCCTACTAGACTCTGAGCTTCTCAAGGGCTCATGGCTCATCCATTTTTGTATTATCGGTAGCAAGAGTTCTTTAACAAATATTTGAGGGCTCCCTCTATGCTAGGCACCATGATGTGTGTTGGGGATATAGCAATGAGTGGGGCAGGGGAAGACAGACAAATAAACAAGTAATAAATGCAATGCAAAAAAATACAATAATATTGTACAGATGAAATTAATTGATTGTTTTTGATTGGGTGTTTAGAAAAGACCTTTCTTGGAATTTTAAACTTAGATTGAGATCTGAAGGATAAAGCCATGTCTTTAGGGGAAGAATAGTTCAGATTAGGAGAAACAATGTAAAGTATAATCTAAAGTGGGAATGAACTTGCTATATCTAAGCAACCAAAAGGTTATTGTGGCTGGAGTATTGTCGGTAAAGGAGGAGAATAGTGCAAGATGAAGTTGGGATGTAGGTGGAAGCAAGATCACATAAAACTTTATAAGCCCAAAGTAAAGAGTTTGGGTTTTAAGTGACTGGAAGCCATTTGAGAATTTAAAGTAAAAGCCAGAATTTGTGCTTTTAAAAGGGCACTTTGGCTGGTGCGTGGAGAATGAATTTAAACTGAAGATGGGAGGGAAGGTTTAGTACTTTAAAGGTTGTTTTGCTGTATGTAACAAAGAAACAGTAGTAGTGACTTAAATAAATAGGAGAAGTCTGGAAGGAAGTATCCCACAGATGCTTGGTTAGGGACTTTATAGTGTTAATAGATTACTTCTAACTTTGAATTTATCATTCTTATGATTTGACCCTTGTCCCTAAACTCTCAAATTGGCAGAGGAGCAGACAGCCTATCTGAATTTCAGAAAGGTAAAGGCACAAGGCACATGCCAGCTGAGTTCACTGTTTCAAAGAAATTCCTGAGGTCCCATTGAGTGACTTCTGTTTCTATTTTTTATTTTTATTCGGGACTGTGTCAACCACTTCGTGGTTTTAGAGAGACTAGGAAATGTTTATTAGCTGAGCACATTGCTCCCCAATTAAAATTAGTGATTTGTTAGGAAAGAGAAAGGAAATTGGTTAGGCAACTTGTCATGGGGGGTTGGAGGTAGGGGACTGGGATGAGCTCAGGAAGATAGTTTGGGAAGCCTTTCTAGATAGCCTAGGTAAGAAATGATTGTAGCTTGGGGTTAGGATGGGATAGAAGGGGCTGAAGAGAAGTATTTGGGTTGTGTTTTAAGTATAGAGTCACCAGAGGTTGCTGATGGTGCAGATAAATAGTGAAGAAGCTAGAACAACACGTAGATTTTTGTCTCCAGCTAGATAGATGGTGGTAGTAATTTCTGAGTTGGAGAAGAGTTGAGAGGAGCACATTAGAGGTCAGGGAAGATTAAGAATTTTGCTTTGTTCTTGTTAGGTTTTTTTTTTTAATTGAAGTATAGTCAGTTACAATTAAGGTGGGGAAATAACAAGCAGTTGAATATGTGAGTCTGGAGATAGAGAAATTTGGTCATTTGTAGATATATAGATGGTATAATTTAAAGCTTAGACTGAGTGACTTAACTGTAGGAGAGTTTGGTTAGAAAAGGAGTGGTCTGTGTGCTCTCTCACTTGCTGAAGGGAATTATGGGTAATTAGAACCCCCCCAGGGGATCTTCATCCTCTTCTAAATTAGGACATGGATGTGACACAGTGTTGGCCCAGAGTACCTGATCTGAATTCTGGGTGGTATCTTCAGGGAGAGACTGCATACATCTCTTAGGGACATTATTGGTCTCATATGATACGATAAATCTTTGCAATTTCCAATTCATCAACTCAGGTATTCTGTGCTGAACATTGCTCTGGCTTATGCAATAATAAAGATCTTTTCATTTAATTACCTAAGAAAAAAAGAAAAGGAGTGGTCTAGGACAGAGTCTTGGTTTTCATCTTGGGTCGCTAGCACATTTTGTAGTTGAGCTGATGAGAACCAATTAAGGAGAGTGTGGTGTCATTGAAGCCAAGAGAAGAAAGAACTCTAAGAAGAGGGTGGTCAACTTTGTTATGTTGCTGAATAGGAGAAATGACAGTTGAATTTGCAGCATGGTGATCATTGGTGACCTTGACTAGAATATTTTCATTGGAATGGTGAAGGTGAATGTCTTATTAGAGTGGATTGTTAAGAGGAATGAGGTGAGGAACTGGCAGTTGTGGTCTACTTTTTAAAGGAATTTTGCTTGGACAGGAGAGAGAAGAAGAGAGGGAGCTGGAGAAGATTATGGCTTCAGAGATCTTTAAAATAAGATTTTAGTATTAGAGTATGTTTGTATGTGGTTAGATGGGAGAAATTGGTTATGCCAGAGAGAGGAGGAGTAACTGAAGGTGCAAAGTCCTTGTGAAGAACATGGAGTGGTGTTCCTGGCATAAGTGGAAGGATTCATTTTTAATAGAAGCTGAGATACTTAGAGCAAATTTCCATTTGGGATTTGTGGTTTTCACTTGAACATGTGATCAATTAATGATGGTTGTTCCCTGTCCTCTCCCCCAGCTGCTTGGGGCAGACACAGTTTTTTTTTTTTCTAAGTTAATTGGGGAATGAGTTTTAATTGGTATTGGGGCTCTGCCATATGAGTATGCTAAAGGAAGAAAAGTATCAAGGTTGTCAAAGAGTATCTGCAAGGGAGTGATTATAATGAATGCCCATGGAATCTAAACTGGTTAAGGAAGGAAGTAAGGACATTAAAGGTGACTGATAATGAGGGAGAATGGTGATGTTTCCTTGTTCTTTTATGAGAATTTAGAAGAAATGTACAAAGATGACAAAAGTAGGTGACAGTCTCTCATTAATTGGAGACAGCTGTTGATATTGATGTCTTTTATTTATTTTTTTTAACCAAGTCAGGATCTCAGTATGTATACTATTTTGTATTTTTCTTTCCCTCTAAATATATCTTGTGTTTTCTTTGGGGTATTAAATATTCTTTTAAAATATTTAGTGTTTAACTTGAATATTAAAATTAAATAGTATTTAATTTATGTACTTAATATTTAATACTACATTACTAAATCATTCTCTTGTTGAACATTTATAAGTTGTTTCTATTTTTCTCCCACTATATGTGTATTGAAAGGAGTATCTTTACATAATACTTTTTATCTGAGTTTATTTGACCAAGATAGATTCCTGAAAAAGTTACTGAGTCATAGTATGTGAGCTATTCTTACTTTTATGGCAAAGGTGCTTTCTAGAAAGGTTGTTGTAAATAGCTCTAGCACTGGCACTGTATGAGGCAATCCCATTTCATCAACATTCTCATCATTAATGCAATCTTTATCTTTAAGTCAAATAGAAAAACCGAGGAGGGAGAGTTAGCTGAGTGGTAGAGTGTGTGCTTAGCATGCACGAGGTCCTGAGTTCAATCCCCAGTACCTCCATAAAATAAATAAACATAACCCCTAAATAAATAAATAAAGTAAATAAAATTTTTAAAAGATTGAAAAAGCAAAAAGGAAAAGTCAAGTGTCCCATTTTATCTGTTTATTTTATTCAATTTTTTTCTTTGAAAAACATTTGAGTTTATTTAGATAAACATTTGACCAAGCCCTCATTTAACCAATCAACTTGAGCAACTTCTACGTACTAAACATTCTGTGGGCAAGTGACAGAAAAATTTTTTTTTAATTTTATTTAACTTTTTATTCAGAAAATTTTCAATTGGAAAAGTTGAAAGAGTTAAGTATACTTGTATCATCACTACCTAGATTCAGCAATTGTTAATGATGCTGTTATGAAGATAATTCACTACCAAAATCTAAGCATGTGTCTCCTCTTAATAACATTCTTTAACATAACCACAGTATCATTAGTGTACCTAAGAAAATTATTAATTCTTTGGTATCTAATATTCATATTTCTCCAGCTACTTTTAAAAACGTCTTTTAAAATTTATGGTGGTTCTTCTGCACATACTCCCTTATTTCCTTATGATGATGCCTTAACTTGTATTTCTTGTAAACTGGAATTTAGGTATAATGGTTTGACTGGATTCAGGTTGAATATTTTTGGCGAGAAGACTCCAAGAGTAGTATTATGTACTTCATATTGAATCATATTAATAGATGTGTAATGTCAAGTGTTTTCACTGTTAGTGATGTTAGGTCGGTTGTATAATCACTTGATTAATGTGGGAGCCACAAGATCTTTTGTAAAGGTGTGGTTTATTCCTTTTGCAATTAGCAAGTAAACTGTGAAGCTAAATACTCTGGTCCTTTGCAAATATCTTACTCTTTAACATCCTTTCGACTGATAAGGACTGTCATCCATTGATTTTCCTAATTGTCAACTTTATGTTTACTTGGCTAGAATTCTTCTGGAAAGAAGAGCTTTCCATCATTAACTAGGATGAAAATTACTTATTATTGAGTAAAGATTTTGTATAATAGTCACTTCCAGTGGCAACAAATGATTTTCCCCTTTCATTTCTTTTTAATCAGTGCTTGGCTGTCTTAGTCAGCACATGCTGCCATAACAGAATACCATAGACTGTGTCACATGAACATCAGAAATTAATTTTCTCACTGCTTTGGAGGCTGAGGACTTCAGGACACAGCTTTGAAAGTAATTTGAGATTGGTATCTGTTGTTTGAAAATCTTGTGTTTAAAATAATACTTATGGATTTGTCCATGTTGGGTTTTATAAAAGTTTGTGTTGAGGTGGAAGGATTACTGTAAGTGGTGGCAATGATGGTGAATATTGTCTTTTCCTTTTTTTAAGAAAAATATAATTTTCTTTCAACTTAGGTTTTTTTTTTGTCAAATTAAGATCTGTATCAAATTAAGGCATTTCTAGTATCTTTTTGATAAAAGTGTTCATGGAATTCTTGAATTCTTGGACTAAAAACCTTTTTGGTCATAGTGAATACTACTTTATATTTGTTATGGTATGTTAATCAAGATTTTGCTTAGAATTGCGTATCTTTTTAGTGAGACTAGCCTGTATTCAGAAATGTACTGGTTACTTTTTGGGGTTCAGAGACATTATTTGTTCTATAAAATGTGTTTGTAATCATTCTATCCCTTTCATTGTTTTGAAACACTATGGGATCCTTCTTTGTAAAGTGGGATATAAGTTTGATAACCAGGAGGCCTTTTAGAGAGTTGTTAAATTTTTGTCAGTTTAGGTATTTTTTAAAAATCTCTTATTTAATATATTACAATTGATTTATTATCTGTTTTTAATGTATAGTAAACACAATACGTTTTATCTCATTTTTTAGTTTCCTTTCTTTTTCTTGCTTTTAATTTATGTATTTTCTATTTTATCAATTGAGCCCATGACTTTTCAGTTCTATTTTATATCAGTGAGTCATTGGTTCCATTGTTTTTCTTCCTTTTGTTTGGTTCAGTCCTTCAGTTTTACTCTTTCTTTTTTTCCTTTTTGCTGTTAGTACTTTGAATCCTTTTAAATTTCCATCTCAAATGTTCTTAGGTGATAAAATAATTTGAAAGATTAAAAAAAGTTGTTTTAAATTACTTAAGGATATAGGATCTCATTGTTAAACTTTTTCATTTATAGAAATATACAGAATGAAAGTTTTTGATACCCATCCACCTATTTCCTTACTTTCCTTAATCCTAATCCTTTCTTCCAAAGAGAACCTTTAACTACTTTTTTGTGCATTTAGATATCTAGACAACATAGAACTTTGAGTTTGTGAACTTTCATAAATCTAAACAAGAGTACAGACACACTAGAAATATTTTAGCTCTGTGTGACGATAGATGATGTAAGGGAAAGCTTGTGTAGTATCACAGGACTTGTGAACAAAGAGATCTAAGAACAGCCTTTTGAAACCTGACTAGTTTGTATGTAAAGAGTTTTATAATCCTTTAGGTTTTGGCAAGAGAATGCCACTAGCTTTGATTAATAAAACTTTAAAATACATATCAAAATAAATTTTTATTTTTTATTTTGTAATGTTTTATTACGATATTTCTGAACATTTTGCTTGAGTATTTTTAAATGGCCATGTACTGACTTCCCTTCTAAAAGAATTACCCAGTCGTATGAATATGTTGAATATATTGCCAGTTTTATTTACCAAATTAATTTTTTTTTCCCTTAGGAAATACTCAGGTATTTTGTGGAGATGTATATATTTGATGAGTTGTCTTTTTTTCCCCTTTATTTTTCCTTTTAAAATTGTCTTAGTGTACCTGCAAGGAAATGTTGAGGTCTATGATTGAAATTATATTTATTTACTTTTAAAATTTCTGCTTTTTTTTAAAATCTTAGACAAACAGATATTATGGTATTTTTTGATGTGCTTGTTGTTTCTCAATGCTTTTTAGAAGATAGATCAATTCTTTGTGTTCTCCCCAGAGTTGTTGAATCTTTATCCATTTTTGTCTTTTAGTCTTATGTATTCCTTCTTGTAGGGAATGATTACTGGATTTTGTTTTTTAATATATTTAGTGACGTGTTTGAAGAGTTCAATGACGTAAATTTATTGTTACAACTGGTAACTTTGTGCTTCCATTTTATGTTTATCTCCATTTTTATTTGCATAAACTCTTTATTTAAAAACATAACTTATAAGGTAACTTTAACAGAATGCTATTATTTCCATGAAATAATTAAACTTTTGGTTGTTTAAATATATGTTAATAACATTTAACAGTTAATATTCAAATAATCTTATCTCAAAAACTTTTTATTTCAAGCTTCTGTTGTGTCTGCAGATATGGTAATTGACAAATAATTTCAGATCCTCCAGATCTTGGAAATATTTTAGTGGCTCAAGGATGATTTTCATCTTGTATTTTCTTTATTCAGGAATTTTTAAAGTGTATCTGAATTATATTGTCTCTTTAGCCTCATATATAAATGTCTTTGATACTCTCAGTATGTATGAATATCTTAAAAAATATTTTATTAGACAAAAGTACCATTATTACATCTAACAAAAATTAACCAAAACTCATGTGATAGAGTCCATATTCAGATTTCTCCAATTAGCTCAAAAACACGCAGACTCTTTCATTTTTACAATGTCCTTTTTAGCTTTTATTCTGCAAATTTACTTTGTGTAGTTGGTATTCATAGTATAAATATCATGTTCCGTTTTTTCTTCACATATCATCAGTACTTCTGAATGTTTATTTAGTGCTCATTTAATTTTTTAAACTTGAAGACTGTTTACGTTTACAGCAAAATTGACAGGAAGGCAAAGAGATTTCCCTTGTACCTCCTGCCCCTGCACATGCATAGCCTCCCCCATTATTAATACCCCCCACCAACATATATGTACATTTGTTACAATTGATGAATCTACACTGATAACATTCGTAATCACTCACAGTCCCTAGAACCTTAGTTTACCTATGTTCACTCTTGGTGTTGTTTATTCTGAGTTTGGACAAATGTATAATGACATGTATTCATCATTATGGGATTATACAGAGTATTTTTACTGCCCTAAAAATCCTTTGTGCTCTGCCCATACATCCCTCCCATCCTCAAATCCCTGGCAACCACTGATCGTTTTACTATTTTCCATAGTTTTGCTTTTCCAGAATGTTATAGAGTTGGAATTGTACAGTATATAGCCTTTTCAAGTGGCTTCTTTCAGTTAGTAATATACATTTAAATTTTCTCCATATCTCTTCTTGGCTTGATAGCTATTTATTATTGCTGTATAATATTCCATTATCTGGATGTAACACAACTTATTTGTCCGTTCAGCTGCTGAAGGACATCTTGGTTGCTTCCAAGTTCTGGCAGTCGTGAATAAAGCTGCTATAAACATCTGTGTATGGTTTTGTAAGAAACCACCAACTGGAGTCATAGTGGCTGTGTAATTTTGTATTCCCACGAGGAATAAATGAGATACCCTGTTGCTCCACATCCTTGCCAGCATTTGCTGTTGTCAGTGTGCTGGCTTTGGGCCCTTCTAATCGATGTGAGTGGTATCTCATTTTAATTTACATTTCCCTGTGACTTAATGTGGAGCATTTTTCATATGCTTATTTGCCATATGTGTATCTTCTTTGGTGAGGTGTCTGTTAAGGTCTTTGTCCTTACTGGATTTTTGTTTTGTTAACTGTTGAGTTTTAAGTGTTCTTTGTGTATTTTAAGTAACAGTCCTTTGTCAGATATTTCTTTTGCAGATACATTCTCCTAGCTTGTCTTCATTCTCTGGATATTGTCTTTTGCAGATAAGTTTTTTGTTCTAATGAAGCCCTGCTTATCAGTTATTTCTTTCATGAATCGTGCCTTTGGTATTATATCTAAAAAAACATAGTTATACCCATGGTTATCTAGGTTTTCCTCTATGTAACCTTCTAGGAGTTTTATACTTCTATATTTTACATTTAGTTTGTGATCCATTTTGAGTTAGTTTTTGTGAAGCTTGTAAAGTCTGTCTAGATTTCTTTTTCTTCTTTTTTTTTTTTTTCATGTGTTTATCTAATTGTTTCAGCAGTATTGTTGAAAAAGACTGTCTTTGCTCCATTGTATTACTTCTTTGGCCAATACTACATTGTCTTGATGGTCTGGAGCTTTATAGTTAAGTCTTGAAGTTGGGTAGTGTCAGTCCACTTTTTGGTTCTTTGATGTTATTTGTCAAAGTTTTATAGTTTTCCTCATATGTTCTTGTACATATTTTGTTAGAGTTATACCTAAATATTTCATTTTTGGGGGGTGTTAATGTAAGTGGTATTGTGTTTTTAATTTCAAATTCTGCTTGTTCACTCCTGGTATGTGGGACAGCAGTTGGCTTTTGTAAGTTAGCCTTGTATCCTGCAACCTTGCTATTATAATATTATCACTTACTAGTTTCAGGAATTGCTTTGTTAGTTCTTTCAGATTTTCTACATAGATGATCATTTCATCTGCAAACAAAGACAGTTTTATTTTTTCCTTCCCAATATGTATACCTTTTATTTCTTTGTTTTATTGCATTGCCTAGAACTTCAGATACGATGTTGAAAAGGGATAGTAAGAGGGGATATCCTTGCCTTGTACCTAATCTTAGTGGGAAAGCATTGTTTCCCATCATTTAAATATGATGTTAGCTGTAGGTTTTTTGTAGATATTCTTTATCAAATTGAGAAAGTTCCACTCTGTTCTAGGAATAATTTACAGAGTTTATATTGTGAATGTTGGATTTTGTCAGATGGTTTTCCTGCATCTATTGTTTCATGTGGTTTTTCTTTTTAGTCTGTTGATGGACTGGGTTGCACTAACTGATTTTTCGAATGTTGAACCAGCATTATATACCTTGGATTAAATCCCACTTGCTCATGGTATGTGATTCTTTTTATACATTGTTGGAATCAGTTGGCTAATATTTTGTTGAGGATTTTTACATCCTTGTCCATGAGAGATACTGGTCTGTAGTTTTCCTTTTGTCTTTGTTTGTTTCCTGTTATTAGGATAATGCTGGCCTCATAGAATGAATTAAGAAGTGTTTCGTTTGCCACTATTCTTTGAAAGAGATTGTAGAGAATTTCTTTCTTAAATATTTGGTAGAATTCACCATTGACACCATCTGGGGCCAGTGCTTTTTGTTTTGGAAAGTTATTAACTATTAATTCAACTTCCCTGATAGATATAGTCCTATTCAGATTGTTTGTCTTTGTGTGAGTTTTGGCGGGTTGTGTCTTTCAAGGAATCAATCTACTTTGTCTAGGTATCAAATTTGTGAGCTAAGTCGTTGGTAGTACTCCTTTATCCTTTTAATGTCCGTGAGGTTAATAGAGATGGTACTTTTCATTTCTGATATTTAATAATTTGTATCTTGTCTCTCTTTTTCCTTAGTTAACCTGTCTAGAGGCCTTTCAGTTTACTTGATTGATTCAGAAAACCAGTGTTTGGTTTGGTTTGGTTGATTTTCCTTTGTTTATTTTCTGTTTTCGATTTCATTGATTTCTGCTCTAATTTTTAAATTACTTTTTCTTTTGCTTTCTTTATATTTAAGTTTTTCTTTGTCTAGTTTCATGATTTTTATTTTTCTTATATATGCATTCAGTGTAAATTTTGCTCTAAACACTACTGCAGATTTTATTAAGTAGTATTTTTGTTTTCAAAGTTCAAAATATATAAAAATTTCTCTTAATATGTCTTCTTTCACCTATGTGTTATTTAAACTTGTGTTATTTAGTGTTTTGAGGTTTTCCAGCTATCTTTCTGTCATTGATTTCTAGGTTAATTCCATTGTGGTTTGAAAGCATACTTGGTATGATTTCTGTTCTTTTGAATTTGTAATGTGTGTTTTATGGCCCCAAATGTGGTCCATCTGGTAAATATTCTGTGTGATCTTGATAACAATGTGTATTTTGCTGTTGTTGGATGAAGTAGTCTGTAGATAATCAATTAGATTAGATCCATTTTGATTGTTGGTCCTGATTAGTTCAACTATGCTCTTACTGATTTTCTGCCTGCTGGATCTGTTGAGTACTGGCAGAGGAATCTTAGAAGTCTTTGGCTATAATAGTGAGCTCATCTATTTCTCCTTGTATAATTCTGTTGCTTTTGTCTCATGTATTTTGAAACTCCGTTGTTATGCTCATACACTAAATATTTTTAATGTCTTCTTGGATAATTGACCTCTTTATCATTATGTCATGTCCCTTTTTATCCCTGATAATTTTCCTTGCTCTGAAATGTGCTTTGTCTGAAATTAAAATGACTACAGCTTTCTTTGGATAAGTGTTAACATAGTATACTTTTCTCCATCCCTTTACTGTTTTTTCAAAATTGTGATAAAATACATACAAAAGTTACTGTCTTTTAACCATTCATATTGTCTGTCATGCATCCAGTCTCCAGAATATTTTCATCTTGCAAAACTGAAACTCTGTACCCAATAAACAGTAACTCCCTTTTCCCCTTAACCGGCAGCCCTGGCAACTGCCATTTTACTTTCTGACTCTATAACTAGAATCATACAGTATTTATCTTTTTGTAACTGACATATTTCACTAGGCATAATGTCCTCAATGTTCATCCATGTTGTAGCATGTGTCAGATTTCCTTCCTTTTAAAGGCTGAATAATATTCCATGTATGTATACCATGTTTTGTTTATTCATGTGCCAGCGGATACCAGAGTTGTTTCCACCTTTTGGCTGTTTTGAATTATGCTATCATGAATGTGAGTGTACAAATTATTTTGAGACCCTGTTTTGGTTCTTTTTTGAGTATGTAACCAGAAGAATTGCAGGATCATGTAGTAATTCTGTTTTCCCCTGTGGCTGCACCATTTCATATTCCCACCAACAGTGCACAGGGTTCCCATTTCTTTACATTCTTGCCAGTACTTGTTATTTCCAGTTTTTTTGATAGTGGCCATCTCAGTGGATGTGAGGTGGTATCTCACTGTGGTTTGGATTTGTATTTTCCTAATGATAGCTATGTAGTGATATTGAGCATCTTTTTATGTGTTTGATGACCATTTGTATATCTTGTGGAGAAATGTCTCTTCAAATACTTTGCCCATTTTTAATTGGGTTGTTTGTTTTTTGTTGAATTTAAGAGCTCTTTATATATTTTGGATGTTCACCACCTGTCATTTATATGATTTGCAAATATTTTCTACCATTCCATAGGTTGCCTTTTCATTCTGTTGATTGTGTCCTTTGATACAAAGAAGTTTTTCATTTTTATATAGTCCATTTTATTTTTACACTTGTTGCCTGTGTTTTTGGTGTCATATTCAAGAAATCATTGCCAAATACAGTGTCACAAAGCTTTTTTTGTATTTTCTTCTTAGAGTTTTATTGTTTTTCTGTCCTTTTACTGTTAATGTATCTGTCTTTATATTTGAAATGGATTTAAACTTTTTTTAATTCTTAGTCTTTATTGAAGTGTAGTTGATTTGCAATGTTAATTTCATGTGCACAGCAAAGCGATTCAGTTACATATATACATACATATATATACATTTATATATATATTTAGATTCTTTTCCATTACTGCTCATTATAAAAGATTGAATATAGTTCCCTGTGCTATACAGTAGGTCCTTGTTTATCTATTTCATGTATAGTAATTTGTATGTGTTAATCCCAAACTCCTAATCTTTTCCTCCCCCATCTTCCCCCCGGTAACCACAGTTTGTTTTCTATGTCTGTGAGTCTATTTCTGGTTTGTAAATAAAATTTGTATCTTTTAAGTGACATCATATAATGTTTGCCTTTCTCTGTCTGACTTTAAAGTAGGTTTTTTTATAGATAATATATAGTTGAATCTTTTTTATCCACTTCAGCAGAGTATTTTGGTAGTTATATTTAGATCATTAACCTTTAAAATTATTATTGGTACAGTTGAATTAATGCCTACCATATTTTTTATTGGTTTTCTATTATTGTCCTTGTTCATTCTTTGTCTTTTTTGTCTTCCACTCTTTTCTGCCTTACCTGTTTTAATTGATCATCTTATATGACTTTTTTTTCTCTTAGCATATTAATTGTGCTTTAAAAAAAACTTTCTTAGTAGTTACCCTTTAATTTGACATGTACACTTACTTAAAAATGCTCTTTCAAATAACACTTTTACTTCATATGTAGTGCAAGTACTTTAAAACAATTCACATTTCCTCCTTCCCATCCTTTATAACATCTGTCATTCATTTCACTGATCCATAAGTTGTAATCACCGAATACTTTGTTGTTGTTATTTTTAATGTACAGTTATCTATAGATTAAGAATAAGAAAAATTAAATATTTTATTTTGCCTTCATTTATTCCTTCTCTATTGGTCTTACCTTCTTTGTATACATTCTTAGTTTCTGATCTATATCATTATTCTTTCTGAAAAATTTCTTTTAACACTTCTTGCAAGACAGGTCTGCTAACAACAGATTGCCTCAACTTTTGTTTGTCTAAGAGGTCTTTATTCTTAATTTCTGAGGGATAATTTCATTGGATGTAGAATTCTAGGTTGGTGGGGCTTTTTTCTTCCAAAACTAAATATATTTCTTCATTCTCCTCTTGCTTCTATGAATTCTGAAGAGAAATCTGATGTAATTCTTATCTGTGCTCCTCTATAGGAAAGGTATTTTTTTTTACTCAGGCTCCTTTCAAGACTTTTTCTTTGTTTTGATTTTCAGTTTGAATATAGTATGCTTAGGAATAAATTTTGGAGGTATTTATCCTCGTTTGAACTCTGAGCTTCTTGGGTCTGTGATTTGGTATCTATCATTAATTTAGGGAAATTGTTAGTCGTTATTGCTTCAGATATTTCTTTTCTTCTTCATCTGGTATTCCCATTACTTACATGTTACATTACTTGTATGTTACTCTGTTCTTTTTCATTCATTTTTCCTTTGCATTTCAGTTTTGAAAGTTTCTGTTGACATTTCTCCTTGCTCACTGATTTTTTTCCTTGTCCCTGTTTATCTACTAATGAGCCCATCAAAAGCATTTATTTCTGTTACAGTGTTTTTGATTTCTAGCATTTCCTTTTGATTCTTTCTCTGAGTTTCCACCTCTGCTTGCATTACTCATCTGTTTGGGATGTTGTCTACTCTTTCTGTTAGAGCACTTAGTATATGAGTCATAGTTTAAAATTTTGAGTCTAATTCTGACATTTCTGTTGGGTCTGGTTCTGATGCTTGCTCTACCTCTTTGTCTTTTAGTAAACCTTGTAATATTTTTCTTAAAACCCAGACATCATGTACTAGATAAAAGGAACAGAGGTAAATAGGCCTTTAGTGTGAAATTTATATTTGACTGCCTAGGGATTAGACTGTGTTTACTGATTACAGTAGCTATAAGTGTCAGAGACTAAAATGTCCTCAGAAGTCCTTACTTTTGTCTCCCTGTTGTCTTTGGGGTTCCTTACAGATGTCATCTTAAATAAGGTCTGAGACATGTAGTTCTTTGAGTTATAATCTCCTGTTATTTATTATATAGGAGTCCTCCGGATGTGGTGGTAAGGTTTAGGGGGAGGGGGAAGTGTTCTATAGTCCTATATTTGGGTCTCAGTCTTTTAGTGAGCCAGTGCTCCTAAACTAGGACCTTTAAAAGTACTTCTCAACATCCTTCCCCCTTATGTGAGACTGGAAGGCTGGAGTTGGGTATTACCCCTCTCTTGGGTTGGGTAGATTTGTTAAAACTGCAACTGGTGTTTGGCTCTGGTGAAATAGTTTCTCTTGAAGGCAGGCCTTGCTAAGAACTAAATACTCTAGGCTTATTTCAAAATGGCTACCAGAATCTTGAGAGGATTTTTCTCTGATGTAAGGCCATAAGTATGTCCCCATGGCCTCAGTTTCTCATTTTTCTTCTAGTCTCTTAGTTTCCATGTTAACCCTGCTTTGGCAGGGTGACATGCCCCAAGCTTTAGATTTTTTTTTCCAAACTGCTTTGAACATAGAAATCTTTCTTATTTCTTGAACTTTAGAATAGTAGGGGAAAAATAAGTCATTTATTTTAAATTACAACAAAATAACGGCAAACTGTTAAACCTTTTAAGCCTAATTTGCAACAGATTAGGTAGAACTGAATTTCACATTTATTTACTTGATAATGATAAGCATTGTCCCTAAATTTTGGTAGTTGTGATTTGACTAGGAAACTAGTTAATAGTTTCTTTATAGCATATGAGAATTACCGATAACTTCAGGGGGTCATTTGGAATTATATTTGCTCAGGAGGAGGGTATAGCTCAGTGGTTTAGTGCGTGCTTAACATGCATGAGGTCCTGGATTCAATCCCCAGTACCTCCTTTAAAAATAAATAAACCTAGTTACTCCTCCCCCCCTAAAAAAAAAAGAGACCAAAAAAAATTCTGTTTACTTCTCTGAAATTTGGATTTGAATTGTATTTTAGAAAACCTTTTCCAGAATAAATAGGAGAGGCTAATCTGATACATTATCCCTTTTTTAAAAGTACACTGTTTGCTTTAGGTAGAAGTGTTTTGCTCCAACATCATTATCAAAAGTCAACATATTACAGTGTTAAATGGCTAATATACATTCAGCATTTACTGTTTGACAGGCATTAGTTGTGTATTATTTAAATTCCCCAGTGAATTGTAAGTGGTAGGTACTATTATAATCCCCAGTTGACTGAGGCTGAAACTGAGGTAGAGTGGTTGGTTAACTTTCCCAAGGTCACATAGCTAGTAAGTTTTGTTTTATTATTATTTTTTTATTTATTCATTTATTTTTAGAGGAGGTACTGGGGATTGAACCCAGGACCCTGTACATGCTCAGCATGCACTCTGCTGCTTGAGCTATACCCTCCCACCATAGCTAGTAAGTTTTAAGCAGGTTAAACAACAATAGCTTATACTTAGTGCTTTTATGATAAAATCTTTCCATTTTTAGTTTTTTCCACAAGAATGTAAGCTCCAAGTGGGCAGGGATGTATTTTTGTCACTTAATTGTTTCACTGACACTTGAGATTGCTTTCTGGCATTTAGTAGACCCAGGAATTATTTGAAAGAATTTTGTGATGATGATGTCAATTCACCAAGAGACTTGGCCTTAAGATTCTACTAGAATTGCTTTAAATTCTGCACTGTTGCTAATTAACGATGACGTTCATTTATTTACCACTTCCAGATTAACTTCAGCATTGTGTACTGTTCTGCATAGTTTATTATGTATATCTTAATAAAATAGTTTATTTTAAAATTGTTTACTAGGAGTGGTAGCTTCTGTTCATCTCTTTTTCTTTTATGTGTTGGAAATGCATTGGAGCCACAAGGGAACATCAGAAAAATCAAGACTACAAGAGGTCCCACTGTTGTGTTTAGATGAGTTGGGAGAAGAAAGTATAGAAAAGCAACTAACTTCCCAGCTGTCCTCAAAAAATGTAATACAGTGAAAACAATTCTTCAGGGTTTTATCCAAAAGCCTCAGTCTCCCTGGTTGTTGCAGTCATTAAAATTGAAAGCACATTGTTTTATTTATTTTTAGAAATTACATTTCTGTTCTTAGTTTGAAAACAAACCTGTGAGATAAATCTTATAAAAATAGGCCTTTGAAATAAAAGATTTTTGTAATTAATTTCGTTAGGGGGAGGGTAACTATGCTACTTCTATTCAGGAAATTTTCCTTTAATTCTAAGTTGTATTCTCATTTTATGGTAATAAAATTGAGAGTTAGAAGGTAAGTTACTTACTTGAATTAACACTGCAAGTAAGTGGCAGAATTAGGAATCACCTTACGTTTCTCTACTCCAAAGGCTTTTCTAACAATCTGTCATTTTGCGTTGTTTTCCATGTTTTCCTTACAGTTTTTGAGTCTTAGGTGAGATTTTTAAATTAGTTTGTGTGGGCAGTGGGATTGGAGTTTTGGATTGTGGAATTACTGAATGTTTGAATTTAAGTATGTATGTAATAAATGATCATTGTTGCATGATGGAAAGAAAAACTGAAAAATCTTTGTCTTTAACTTTCTATTTTCTTTTTATCTTTGGTTATCTGTAGATAAAGACCCTACTCTAGAGCACAGACTATTTCTTTATAATGGGATTTATAATGGTGATTGTGTATTGAACTGATTTAGTAATTTTTTCATATACAAATAGTGTTCTTTCTCTAGAGTAAAAAAAAAAAAGAACCCATCTTTTTCTGAATTATAAGTTGGAGGGAATGAGAACAGAAATAAAGACAGAGGTATAAAAATTAATAATTATTTACTTAGCATTTTACTAACCAGACAGTTGGAGGCAAATCTAGAAGGCAGCTTTTCTAGTTTGTTACCTCCTACTACACTCCTCCAAACTTTAGTCTAATTGTAGTCCTGTAGTATCCTGCCGTTTTAGGGTTATTTACTACTTTGGGGGAAAGGAGTATTACGGGAATTATAGAGAACTTTGAAAGCACTGATGATTTCCTGGATTTGATTATGCTTGTTGTTTCTCTAAGAAATCTTAGGGGAGAAATAGAGGTCTGTAGTTACACTTTCGGCTTCTTAAAATGGTCAGTGAAAATCTGATGCCTCTGATTTCCATTGTAACGTTATTCATTCCTGTGCATACTGAACAGAATATTTTACTGTTACTAAAATTGTACATTTCATCCTCTACTGTATATACCAAGAACGATAATGAACGATTTTGGGGGGCACAAGAAGAAGTTCCCATTATGTGTAATTATAATTAAGTTTAATATGGGGGTAAAATTATCTTCAGAAAAAATATGAAAATTTAATCCCAAGTGTAAAAAACGGTTATGAGATAAACAGTACTAATTAACGTACATAAAGTAAGTTTTTTAATCTCATGATTTTATTAAAAGATAGGAGTCATGAAATCTTTAAAGGTTGGGTTTTAAGTTATATATTTTTTCTGTACTTAACATTTTGTACTAAACTATTTAACACAGAAAAAGTGAAAATGTTATCTTCTCTGGGAGTAGGGGGAGGAAGTCAACCTTAAAACATTAATTCTTACACTGTCATCCAGTAGACAAGTTTAAGAAGGTATGTTCAAAAGCAAAAATTGTCTTGAAATCTTGTGAGGCTTTCTTCCCTAAGAGTAGATGTGTCACTTGTTAAAAACATGGAATCCTAACCAAAAAAGGAAAACATAACTTGTATATTAAGAATTTATGTTTTAAAAAACTGAGAAAAGGGAAGATCACTGTATTAGGTGAACAGACCAATAAGATACTGGTATAGGTTACAAAATGTAAGTGGAGAGCCCATTTGCAAACAGGTGCTTGTGCACATTAATGTGAATCCCACTGGAGGGTTTTCTGAATCGTGATCACCGTTTACTATAAGAATGGATTATGACAGGATTATTGAGAGATTGAAGTGATAACTATAGATATGAAATTACTTTGAGAAGTGTAAAGTACAAAATAAATAGATGTAGATAAACTTAATATAAAAATCTATTTTGAAAAGTAGGTAGTTGCCATTGAGGTAAACTAAGCAGAAAAACAGATCGAGGAAGGCATTAGAGGATTCAGTGAGGCATTTAGGCTTCAGGAATTTTTGTGGAAAAGGAAATTTATTAGATCCTTAGAGCTTTCATCATCCTAGTTGATGGTGTAGTATTTCAGTTAACTTCAGCATCTAGAAATTCAAGTGAGAGGTTATAGGCTAAATGACTTTTAATGAATTTTTTGTTCATATGACTAGAACCCATGTAGCTTGGGGATATCGTATCACAGCGTTCATTTACAGATGAGTAGAACTATCACTTTGGACCTAACACACATGAAGTTGGCAAATATAAAATAAGTGCTATTTTTCTCTAAACATTCTTATGAAGTCAACAAGATGATGTACTTTTGTTCAAAGTGGTTGTCATTAAAAACATTGAAGTTAAAATTTGTTACTATTTTTGTTTCAAATATTCTTAAAACTGGCTGAGTTCTAGAAAAGCACAGACTTATTTTTGCTAGAGCAGATAAGCTTATGGAAGAGGGGGTTTCAAATTTTTTTTATAGGTAATACTTTAAAATAGGCTCTTTTCTTGCTGATATAACTAACATTTATTTTCTGTTTATTTTTAAGACGAGCAAAAATCAAATTAAAGTAGATCTTGTAGATGAGAATTTTACAGAATTAAGAGGAGAAATAGCAGGACCTCCAGACACACCATATGAAGGCAAGTACTTTTTTCTGTATCAAAATATTGTGTGTATTAGAACTTGTCTGAAACATTAAATCAGAATAATCTTAACCATCTATAAACTATATGGAAGATAATTTTATTTGGCTTAAAGATATATATAACAATTTTTAAATAAATTTAAATGCTTATGTATACTGATTTTTCTTACTGAATTTTAGCTAATTTTTTCCCCAAAACAGATTTAGTAGAGCCAGTTTCCAGGTTATATTAAGTTAGAATTTAACAGTGCAAAATGTCTAGGATGTTAAGTCTTTAACTTATATGGACTACAGACTCTCAGTTACCCTTCATATGGTATCTATAACAAACCTTGCCTTAAATTTCTGAGTGATGAGATGTTTATTTATTTTCTCTATAAATGTATTTATTCTGGATATTTCACATGAAGAAAATTTTATTTTTTTAAAAAAACTCCTCTCCCCTCTTTGTCATTTAGCATTTCATTTCACTCATGTCTTCATACAGTCTGTATTCCAAATACTTAATTTTCTTTATTTGGGAAAGCTTTGATCATTTCAAGAACTATAGAAAAGGGGACTACTTTGCTGAACTTTATGTTCACAAACTTAAGTCTATAGCTACTTTAGTCTATGGAATTGGGTGGTAAGATACAGAAAGAAGCTTTATAGCTTGTTATTCCCTGTATTAGGCAAATCTTCAGTAATGACTATTGTAAATACGGGTTATATAACGTAGCCAAAGTAGCTTGTATATAATAGGCATTCCAGTATTTGTGTAAAAGAAATCATATAATCTGTGGTAGTAGCACTTATTTTTACTTACTAGAGCTTCACATGTTTTCTCATTTAATCCTTATAACAATTTTATGGGGTAAGTATAGTTATCACTGTATCATAGATGAATAAACTAAACTCAGGGAAGTTAAGTAACTTGTCAAGGTCAGACATCTAAGTGGCACAGCTGGAAAATGGCCTTTGGCTCAAAAGCCTATGTTTCTTACCACTTTCTGCTTTTGAATAAATCAGGATTGACCAAATATTGAAAGTGGTGGTTATGTGTCTACTTTGAATGTCGTGGTTCTATAATTCTGTAATGATCAGTTACCCAAAATTTTTCAGAAAAAGTCGACATTCTAGACTATTTCTCTATTTTCATTCAAATTTTTAAAGACCCTAGACTGTCTTTAGCATATCCTTTAAAATCTTAAATGACTAAATTTTATTTTCTGTTTTATAGTTCATATGAGTCATTTCTAGACTTACTTAATTTATTATATTGTTTTGTAAGTGCCTCCTGTATGCCAGGCCTTGTCTGGATGCTTTCATGGATGCTATTCATTTAGTTCTTTTTGACAGTCATTGGAGGGAGAAGAGATCTTTAGTTACTTTATAAAAATCAAGTTTGTCCTTAATAGCTGATGTTGTGTGTAATGATATAGTAGCTTCTTCTTGAAAGCAGTCATTATAAGTATTCTTGGATTACTTTTTTAGGTTATCTAATGTATTTTTCAAAGATAGTAGGGCAGTAGCATTATTCTGGAGCTCTTCCAGCAAATTCGTATTTCAAACAAGAGACCTCCTGAACTAAATTAGATAGGCAGAGTAAGCAACCCTTAATAAAGAAAGGTACATGAATTAAAAAAAAAAAAAGGACAATACACACTTATTTGTAGGATGATGAAATTACAGCTGTACCATATTCTTCATTACTTAGAAACAAGTTTGGTCATTTTTAAGTACTTATTTCTGCTGCTGCCACTAAATGAGACATTAATGTTTGATAAGATTAGTTTTAATATGTTTCTTGGGTATCTATTTGAAATAGATTAAATTGTATTCTTTCCATAAAACTATTGAAGAGAAGTTCATTTTGTTTAGGAAAAAACACCATTCAGGGGCATAAATTTATATACTTCTTTGAAATATGAATGGAATAAAATATAATATTTATTGCAGGACTCTTGCTAAATTTTGAGGGTTGGTTTGTTTGTTTGTTTGTTTGAGTCTCAATTTAATAGCCGAGGCATAACTTCATTGTGGAATGTTAAATTGTTTATAACCATCATTCAGAAATCGGATAGCTATTTTAGGTAGTGTTAAAAGTAGTCACATTGAGTAGTAGAATACCCCAAATTACCATACATGTTACCTCAGTTTTCTTCTTTTTCCTTAATGGCTCAGTGGCACAGGAACAATTAAATTCTTAAGCCTTTCTTCCAAGAGTTGTTTTAAATTTATGGAATCATTGTTGATATTTTTAAAAAATCTCATTCCTTTCCCATCTTCCCTTTGGATTAAGTTAAAGATTATAAATGCTTAATATTAAAAGCTATTCAAGAAGTAAATATTTTATAGTGAAGCTGTTATGATAATGTAGTTATCATAAAGCTCCCTTAGTTGTGTTCTGATATGTATCAAATAATGCTGTGGTTAATGCTACAGTGATTATAGTAGAAAGTTGTCAAATAATGCAAGACAGAGCATATTGATAGTATATGGAGTAGAAACAGAATCTGTGGGACTCTAGGGCCCAACATTATTTATATAT